>NC_062998.1:41202915-42615415 GCF_023078275.1 Leguminivora glycinivorella
TAATAATAATAAAGGGACAATCGCCGGCTAGTGTCACATTACTTTAAATTAAACTGTCTTAAAGGGCCTCTGCGCTGTTGGCTTCGGCCCCACGCACGCCTCCCAAAAGTCCGGGACCCCATGGTCCCGAGAACTGGAAAAGACAAACAAATAATAATAATAATATTCTTTTCTCAAACATGCAATGAAATATTGTCTTGACGTTCCTTAAAATGGGCTGGGAAGTATCGCTTTTTGGGCGCAACAATTCGAGAGGACTGTAAAGGGATTTCATATTATTTTTAGGCCTAGGCCTGCAAAGTAACTTTTTTTTATAAAATATTGTCCTTTAGAGCATTTTTATTTTTATTTCATTGTATGTTTGAGAAAAGCACTATACATGCCTCGGCGTGAAAACGGATTCCCGGCCTCGTATCCCTATCCGGCCTCGCTCGCACGCTCGCTCGGTCGTATATATCCACTTGGCCGGAAATCCTCATTTTCCCGGCCTCTGATGTAATGTGAGCAAATTTTTTTTTTGTTGTATGGTACCAAATTTGGCATGTCCTACCTCTTCTGACAAAGATTGCACAAATTCTATATCACTTTTTTACAGACGTTTGATATTTATGCATAAATAAATAAATTGTCTTTCAGAAATTATTAGTTTTGAATGAATATTAGCCATATTTTTAATAAAAACTTCTGTTTGAAGTCAACAAAAGTGTTGTTTTTCCCATGTCCTACCATGAAGTACTTATGTTTCATAAGCGTTAAAATATTATTTTTGTATCATAACAATATGTTTTTATTTACTTAAATATTTCTTTGTACATTTATTTCTAATTTAAACAACGCTTTATCTATCAAAAATAGTTTTAGAATACTAAAAAATTATTTCAAACATAAACCACAAAAAGTAGCTCTGTGGAAAATCCTACTGAGTTACGGAGAAATTTCGTCAATATTTACTTATTTTACTACTAAAGTGGTAGGTTATTTTTTCTTCTGGCCACATAATAATGTCTTGCCGTGTACGCCATATTGGTTATTTGTTGTCAGTCGCACGCCACAACTCGTGAAGGAAGTATTTGTTCGAGCGTGTTTTAGAGGTCCGTTTCTGAGTTCCATATAGTGACTACGTTATCGAAGGTATATTGTATATTTTATTAAGAAACTACCTGTTCATATTACTAGTTAGTTTATCTATTTTAATAATATATAACGTTTATGGGAAGAGTTTGTATAATTTAATTTACAACCAGAATTTTGTTTCTCAAAGGCGTAACCGTTACGTTCCATTGAGAAATATTGTTTCTCAGTGGATGAAAAAGTAACTCAGTGGAACGATAAAGCCGCGTTATAAGTACACATTTATATTTTCATATCATATTATATTAAAAAAAAATTATCGTCACTTTTTTATATGGAAATTTAATTATTTTCATGAATGTGATGCAATATACAAAGAAAACAAATTACTAAATTAAGGGCCTCAATTTTCATACGTGAGGCGTAAAATGAGTCCAAAAAGTTAATATTTTGAAGACACTGAATATGTACACTTTTTCTGAAAAGGGCTCAGTTAATTTTTTATTTTTGTATTTGAGATATTAACATCCACGTAAAAACAGTTTGCTTAATTGTTTGACGTAGTTAAATTAGCTCCATGTTAATCGCACCCTTAGTTTTATGTTACGTTCCACTGAGAAATTGTCCTAGCATTTTCTTAGATGTAAATTTAAATTTTTATAAGATTTTGTTAGCCTTACCTACCTGTGAGTATGATATTATATAAATTTAACATCTTCTTTACATTTAATAGGAGTTTATAGTTAATTTTTCTACAGATTTTTATGTTTTTACGAAAAAGTTTTGAAGTTTTTTGACCACAATGTCACTCAGTGGATATGTAAAAGTGATTTTTAGAGGGTTCTTTTGTGTTTATTCTACTGTTTTTTTTAAATTTAAGTTCATTTTGTTTTGATTTCTAATATTAATAAACGATTTTACATATATACGTCTTTTTTTGTTATTTTTATACATTAGTAAGTTTGTAACTCAGTGGATCACCCAGCTCCAGAAACACCGATTAAAGTTCATTTTTTTCTGAGTTTTTACAAAAATGCTATTAATTTCATTGAATTTTATGTAGATGAATGACTAATGAACACGAAAAAACAATTATTATCATGCAAACTAACAACATTTATAAAAACACAAGTTTTTCAAAACGCTACAACAAAATAAAAATCCGCCCATGTACTATTATTGTGTTTCTTTATTCTTTATTATATTCCTATATGTCGTTCAGATACGAACTTTAGCCACCACTTTTAGTAACTATGTAAAGTATGTATAAGAGAAGTGAATCAGAATCCTATTTAATTTCCGGGAATAAAATAACCGATAACTCGGCGGAAGTTAATATTTTCAATTTCGTAGTTTTCGTAGTTCCAAATGTGAGGAAGTGAATAGTAGTTAAGATGTCTACCTACATGCATAACAAATGCTGAATTCTACTAACATTTTCCTAGACAATTTATTTCCGAGCTTATGCTTTTGCTTATCGTCAAAAGTATTTTGTACAATCATAATAAATACTTATATGTTGGTAGAGAAAGTACTTAAGTAGTACCTTAGTAGTACTAAGTAGTACCTTACATAAAACAAACTCTGCCAAAAAGATTTTCATAATAACACTAATTAAGTTCTCGCGTTGTGTACACATATTTCGAAGAAAGGTAAAATCGATATTATTTAATCGCGTTCGACCTAGTAGTGACTTAAAATAAGTTTTCATATACCAAATACTGCACACAATTATTTGTCTATGAGTAAATTGTAATTAGGAGTAACTGCGAAGTAGTATTCGATATTGTGTTCGAAGTATAGACTACTGGGTTGAAAAAGACCCATTCCTCAAAGCTGTTCTATGTTATAATAGTTATTACTTAGGTTAAGAGTATGTCCACAGTTCCGGAGCATCGTCAACGACGTGTACGTCGCAGGATACTCGCTGTCCGTCGCTGCACTCATACTCTCACTGATGATATTTTTCTATTTCCGGTAAGTTCCCAGTGCCAATCATGTTTTTACTTTTTATACAATATTAATGAATGATGAATAGTATGTCTATATCGTCCCTACTCTTTACTTAGCTTCGTTTTTATTTATTTAATATAATTTATTCAAATTAGTACCTACATAACCTACACAATTTTAATATAATAATGCATTACTGTTCGGTCACACTCATATCGTTATTTGTGATGCTCATATACTTTACTTACTACAAATTGTTTTCCTTCGCTTTGCAGTTCCATATTGGATTTTGTTAACGCATTTTCTTTTACAAAGGAAAAGGTGATACCGTATGCGACCACGGTACCTAATTTATAGGGGAGTAAAAGCAAAGGGATTCGTAACACATAGGACTTTCTTACAATTAAGTAGGAATGGCTCGCTTGCCCGCTCACTGAAACAATTTCAGTTAGTCTCTTTGAAGTTGTGTATGTACATCATTTTATTAATATAAATTTACTCTTACTACATTTTGCAGGGCTTATTTTAAGCGAAGATATTTAGGAGCATTGTTTGTAGCAATTTGTAATTACTTATTTAATTACTTGATATACAAATATATTTTTCAGTAAATACTTATGCTGTTTTTTTCCGCACTATTAGTTCGCAAAGTAGTACATTTATTGTCAGATGAAAATCTCAAAGGGCCATCATATACTGAAAAAACCGGCCAAGAGCGTGTCGGGCCACGCTCAGTGTAGGGTTCCGTAGTTTTCCGTATTTTTCTCAAAAACTATTCAATGATACAACACTTCGTCCTTCGCTTGCTTTTTTACAAGGTTTTGATTTTTTGGATATTTTTATTTTTAAAGACGCTAGAGCAAAAATTTCCAAAAACGGTCTTATTGAATATGGCGAAAAAAAGATGTGGTACTTATTCAAAATTGGTAACAATTAGCCAAAAAAACTAAACGGTCCGACGACCGACACAGATCATTTCATTGTTATTCAGATTTGCAAATTTACTATTGATTAAGTTTTGAAGGAGGAGTCGAGAGCGGAACCTCGATTTTAAAGATTTTTTCGCAATATCTTTTAACTGAGTTGTTCTGAATGGACAATATTTTTTTCGGTAAATCTAGTTAATAACACTAGTAAGTATATTTAACTAAAATACCCAAATTAAATGGGGGCTCTTTTCCATTTTAGAATTTTCGCTCCTGTAGTGTCTTAAAACTTGAATGTCCTATCCTTATTTTACATTTCATGCGTATTGTAGAATAGATAATACTATTGGTTTCCTCATAGTTAACAAATTACAACGATGTGTTTTTCTCCAGTCATGAACATCAGTGCTCCAGTAATGGATCCCTAATAATGGACAATGATAAGTTTACAATTTTATTTTAAAGCCTTTTTTTTTCCTAATTTGTTCCTTGATCATCATAGGAGGTAAGCAGTTTTCCGGCTCTAGATATGGAATGTCGCAAAATAACACTATTTCTTTATATCTTTGGAGTAACAAACTAGTATGTTTTGTTACCTCATGTAATGGTTAATGCTGTAAGTAAAACTCATTCAAGTTTACATCGATTATTATTTATTATAAACGGAAAAGTCCTGAGACTGACTGACTGACTCATCAACGCAGAGCCAAAACTACTGAACTTAGGACCTTGATTTTTGTACAGTAGGTCAAGGGTTTAACGAAGGTACTTAACTTTAGGAGTTGAATTTTTCTAAATCCCTTCTTATTACTTAATAAGGGATTTTGAAAAATTCAACTTCCAAGAAGAGTCTAACGCTTTTATAAAAAAATTTTAAACTGCCTTAGCGAACGTGCCACCGTCGTTTGAAACGTTTAAAGTCGCAATTCACGCTAAAAAGAGGCCATCAGGCCACAGGGGCTGCTTCACTGCCCCGACGACAAATGAGGCGGCGTTAGTGTTAATAACTCCTTGAAACGCATTAGCGAGATTCATCAATCGTGCGATGCGCTTCAATTTCCGCTTTTGATTTGCCGTGGTGAGGATGGTTATTCAATTTCTTTACCTCAGCGTGACCCTAAGACATAACTGCCCCTAAAAAGACTGTTTGAGCTGTCGAGTTTTATTCTTTTCGCCCAATGATTAGGCAAGGATGCAACAATCCGATTATTCCCGTTCACTTTTTAGTCAGCTGGTTGACATGTATGCCAAAGTTGAATCTGAGAGGTAAAATTATATTCGGAACAACCAGGCGCAGCTAAGAGCTGACAGTTACATCCATCTTCGAGATGCTATAGGAAGACAGGATATTGAATGTGGAAGAACGTTAATCAAAGTCAACAAAATTGTATACTAAGAAATAAAGAAAATTATTTATTAGAAATGTTTCCTTGAAGAGGCGGTTACCAGTATGGTTTTTCACGCTTACAAAGCAGCATCAGGATCTAAAATTTTTATCAAATCAGCAGACACAGATGTTTTAATAATTTTACTCGGTAACATGCATAAAATTTGAAATGAAGAGATTCTGACGACTTCCGATATTGAGCCCGAATAAGCATCCCGCATTACTATTTACCTATTTTTGTGTTATAAACATTGAATCGCATCCGAAACACTACACTGCGCTCCAAATCAGGAATATCAGACCTAATGCGGGGGACAAGACCGCCAGTCTTAAAGAGGGACTGGGCAGGCCACGTTTGCGCACGCACCCGGATAGGTGGGCCAGCATAGCCACCAAATCTCGAATTAAGCGCGGACGTGGCAGGCCCAGACGGAGATGGCGGGACGACCTTGACTCCTTCATGATTAATTGGCCAGAAATAGCACACCAACGTGAGCTGTGGAAATCACGGGGAGAGGTCTTTGCCCAGCAGTGGGACACAAAACCGGACCATTACATTACTTGCATACTCGTATACCTATGCCATATTTATAAAAAAAACACATTTTATTAATTAAATTTTCCTCGTCTTGACTATGTGTGCGAAGTGGGACTCAATCCATCTGTGTAAAAATATCCTATAATATGTATGTATTTATTTATTTTATAGCCGAGTTGTAAACTACATCTCTCTTGAATTGCATTTAATTTTGTTGGGTTATTTGTAAATTGGACGCAAAAGCACATCTTAATTTGTAGGTCACTCCGATGCACCAGAATTCGAATCCACATGCACTTATTCACATCCTTCGCTCTCAACAACATCTTGTGGATCGTGTGGTACAAGACTGTGGTCAATGAAGTCGACGTGGTCCGGAACAATAAGGTACGTACAGCGATTAATCTATACTGTTAAGTTGACAAAACGGATTTTTAACCGCCGCGGCGCGCCGGCCCAAATCTCAAGGAAGGAGGTTCTCAATTCGTCTGTTTTTTATTTTTTATTTCTTAAATGTCTGTTCCACGATATCTGACTGGATTGTAGGTATATGCATAGTGCTTACAGATTAGTCCCATTTTTATCAGAACCCAGTTCTGATGATGGGATCCTGGAGAAATCGAGGATACTTCTCAAATCTGAAAGGCATACATATGGCGATTTTTGTGTTTTTATAAGAACAGAATGCACTTACGTCCAGAACAGTGACATTTGCTGCAGTAAAACTGCTGATGAAGATCAGAACAGAACTCCTTAAATCTGAACGGAACGCTTAAAATGACTTTGGCATTTCTATAAGAACTGCTTGCATTTACGTTCAGAACAGTGACATCTGGTGTAGTGGAACTTCTGATGATGATCAAAACGGAATAACTCCTCAAATCTGTACGGCACACTTATAGTGACTTTGGTACTTTTATAAGAACAGCATGCATATAAGTTCAGAACATTGACATTTATTTGTTAGGTGATTTGTTCTCTTTGTTATGTTTGTTAAGCATATTGAGTTTTCAAGACAAATTTTTTCAAGCTCGATATCCGATTATTTTTTCTTATAATCAGATATCGGATTCATGAGGAATTGAGGAAACTCTTCAAACCTTTACGGTTTACGTATATTCATTTGTGTTTCTATCAAATAATCAAATATTTACATTAAAATTTAAAAGCAGTTTAAAAAATACCTACACATTTCTACATAATCTTGTTTTGTATTGTTGTATTTTATCAAGGTTGCAATAAAGAGTAGGTATTGTATTGTATTGTATAATCCAACATTCGCAAGTACCTTTCACCAGATCCCAAAAGCGGCGGTTTTTTTTCTTAAAAATTATCATTTAACTAGTTAGTTCGTATTAATAACGTGCACGGATGCCACGGGTCTTACTTTTTCTTGAAGGACCTTTACCTATTTCCTTATGTTTAACTTTTATTTCCGAACGCTTTATGTTGACAGAAAGGTTTAATATAATTCATTTTGTATACAAAACCTTGTGGTTATCAATTTAGCTGTCAATATTTGGTAGGAGTAGGGGCATACTCGGATATACCTACTGTATTTCCTACTAATATAACAAACCTACTAATAAAAGAAGAAGAACACACTGCATCATAAAAAATGAGAATAATTTTGGTTCAATATATGATTTCTTGTAGGAATGGTGTCAAGTACTTCACCTGGTCACAAATTACTTTATGGTGACGAGCTACTTATGGATGTTTTGTGAAGGTCTACACTTGCACATCGCTCTAGTCGTGGTACGTATGAGGTAACCGAGGTATTTTACTTTTATTTTAATAATTAATGATAAAACTGATTTATAACATAACCAATGGTTCTTAAAATGTTTTTATGAATTGAATTGTTTACATTATGTACATTACGACGATCACTATACAATAAGTAATTGCTATTGTACTCTTTTACTTCAAATATAAAAATTGTATTGAGGGATCAATAAACTAAACTAAACTTTGCATCCGGTGGGTTAAATACTTTAAGATGTTTCTAAGCAAAATATATCAGAACTATTGCAACCCTTTACGTTTCAAGCATCGTCGCCAATATTTAAATCTATAGGGCAATCATAGTGTTAATATATCTTTTAAAAAATCTTCAGAACATGTATTTACCACAATAAAAAAATATATTATATACGTTGACCTTAATAAATAAACATATTATAACCTGATTTATGACCTTATTCAACTGCATTAAATGTTAAAAAATAATTGGTATACCCATATCTAATCTAATCTTCTACAGGTTTTAATCAAAGCAAGAACAAAATACGAATTTTGAAAAATAACCATTTCGTATCTCGCCCAATTGATTTTTTTTTGTACGATACGACTGCACGCGGAATGGTTTTTACTTATTTATTATGAAATAATCGCCATTTATACTAAATTGATGCATCTTGTATACCTACTGTGGTAACAATTAACAAATCATGCCACCTCTACATTAACACATTCTAATTCATACGATTCATAATAAAATAACTTACTTACCTGTCTAATGTACTCGATGCCACTTATTACTTTAATCAAAATGAGACGCCGTATAAGTTTCAAGTAAAGAAAATTGATTTATAAGCTCCAGGAAACAATTAATATTCAAGTATTCATAAAATTAATACAGTAGCTTTTTTACTACAGAAATCAAATTAGATCCTATGTACTGTACAAAAAAAAAAACAATTTTCTCTAGGAATATTTTGGACATTGGGCGTTTAAGATGTTACGAATAAGAGTAATACGTATCTTGCTTGTGACAACTTCAGAAATTATTGGTAGGTAGGTAGTTTGAGTACTTACATGAAAATAATATAGGCTGTTAGTCAAATTAATATTATTTGTACGAGCTCACGCATTCTTTTACACGGTTTTTTTATGTTGTTGTTAACTACTTATGTCAAGAGCTGGCGGATAAAAAGCGGATATTGTGAAAATATGGAGAAAATTATGTAGGTACGCGTCTCAAAACACAGTAAAACTTACAACTTAAAATTCATTTCTCATCATTGCTTTGATCTTCGCTAACATAAATAACAACACCTAATGGATTGTTCGTTTCTTCTTTAAAAACAACGTGATTTAAACGGCCAACCAGGTATTCATAAAGGACGAGGTGGCAATGCGAGGGTTTGTGGCGCTCGGCTGGGGGCTCTCGCTGGTGATCGTGGCGGCGTATGCGACGGCGCGGTACCTCACACCCGGCGCTACAGATCGGTAAGCCAATGTGGTAAACAATTGTTACTAGGATTGCAGATGGCTTATCATAATTGTGGGAGTTTGTGAATTTAGTGTATTTATGTAACGGCATAAATCTTTTGCAAGATTTGAATTGGAAAACTGTCAAAGAAAAATATCGATTTCAATTATTGAAAGTAAATAACACATAAATTTGGTGAAAAATATACCTACCTACACGGAAATAAAAGATTTACGGAGTATAAAAGAGCGAATTTCCTCTTCGCACTTCGCAATGGCTATTCATTTTAATACCCAGCACAAGGCCAGTAGCGGTAAGTACGTGCGACTTTCGTTGCGGAGGTCGCGGGTTCGAACCCCGACTCGCAACAATGAGTTTTTCGGAATTTATGTGCGAAATGTCATTCAATATTTACCAGACGCTTTTCGGTGAAGGAAAACATCGTGAGAAAATCGGACTAATTCCAATAAGGTCTAGTTTACCCTTCGGGTTGGAAGGTCAGATGGCAGTCACTTTCGTAAAAACAAGTGCCTACGCCAAATCTTGGGATTAGTTGTCAAGGCGGAGCCGTGGCAAATGCCGGGATAACGCGAGGAGGATGATGATGACCCAGCACAAGGCCAAAAGGCGTAAGGTAATGGCGCCTATTAACGTGGTACTTAAGGCAGATTTCAAAAGATACCAAAAAATTAAGGGTATCAAAGCTCATTAACGACCACAAATATTTTTTTTATGGAAGAGTATTTATTGAACTATTAGTTTTGAAGAGTTTTAGGATCATTTTAGTTTATTATATGTCATAAAATGATTACTGAAGCCAACATACCTAAATTTTCTATTACCGTGGTAATGAACAGGTTGCAGTTCTATTAACGCGAATTGAGATTTCATTACCGAGGGTATGAATGACGGTGTTTTTCTGCCATCGGTAAATAGAAACCCATCTCAAAATTCGGAGCTTAATACCGACGGTTGAATATACAAATTATGACAAATACATATACCTATACTATCCTCCTTTATGAATACCCACAGAAGACTCAGTTTCACCTAAGAAATCTGTACTTACGGTACACTAAATGTCATATTTTGATACAAGACTAATATGTCGCTCGGTAATAGATACTTCTATAGGAACCCATTACCGACCCAAACAAATATTGCATGGATCGGTAATAGATTCTTATATATTCTATTACCGAGGGTTATCTGATCGTACCATCGGTAATAGGCATAAATTGGAGTATTATAAAATCTAATTCCGACCCATAAAAACAAAGTCATACAGATGTATTTTCATTACAAATCAAAATAAAATATTGCAACCTTATATTAAAACCAAGTTTACATAACTGGCAAGTAAGCATCAGACTTTATGTCAATGTTTAAAAAAATTGACAAATTAACGGTTTTCATAGAAACTACGAAATCAGTCATGAAGTTTTTGCTAAAAATTAAGGTTTTGTTGAATAATTTTCATACCGCGTAAATAGTTCTTTGATAGCGTGAATAGATCAAGATTGAAACAACTGTAAGACATTATATAACTGATCACATATACTTAAAATAAAGCAAAAAGAACTAATATCACTACTTTAACTATTACCGTGGTATACCACAGTAATAGAATCTACTCACGAAATGGCGCCTTTCACCGCTGTCTTTTAATTTCCACTTTAAACACATTTCCAGGCTAAACAATACGTAAAAAGTACTCAGAAGTCATGTAGAAAACTATAAACAATAATTTGAAATGCATAACTTTCACCTGTTTGCCATAATTATTACGTAAACTACTAAATGAGATTGGAGTTCACTTAGGTTTAGCGTCACACGTCAGTATGACACAACCTCTTCTCGCAGCCCCGTGGCAAAAACTGTCAAATAGCGAGCGTCTTCTTTCATTCACACTCTCTATCGCCTATATGTGCGTTAGTCAACTAAACAGGCTTCCTTTGTGTGAGTAACTTCTTTTAAGAAATTGGTCGGTTTGCCTATAAAATGCGTATTTGCAAATGCGGCGGTAATGGACGTCGATTTCGATACCCGCGTTGATAGCCGCCGTTACCTTACCAAAATTACCAAGTCATTACACACGTTACCATTAGGTTCACATTTCGGGTCCTCGTTACATTATCTCATTCTATTACCTTTAGGTAAGCAATAGTACATTACATCAGAGGCCGGGAAAATGAGGATTTCCGGCCAAGTGGGTATATACGGCCGAGCGAGCGTGCGAGCGAGGCCGGATAGGGATACGAGTTTTCACGCCGAGGCATGTATAGTGCTTTTCTCAAACATACAATGAAATAAAATAAAAATGCTCTAAAGGACAATATTTTATAAAAAAAAGTTACTTTGCAGGCCTAGGCCTAAAAAATAATATGAAATCCCTTTACAGTCCTCTCGAATTGTTGCGCCCAAAAAGCGATACTTCCCAGCCCATTTTAAGGAACGTAAAGACAATATTTCATTGCATGTTTGAGAAAAATAATTTTCCCGTTAGTCCCATAATGATCGTCTTTACCTTTGGCTAGTCTGTGGCCTGTGTGCTACTGGTAATTAAAGTTAAAATAATAATGAACTCATTCGTGGCATTTGAACAAAAACCGATAGTAAATATCGGTCATAGTTACAAAAATAACGGTATATTTTCGTACTTTAATTTTTTGGTTTATTTTTTTTTAATTGGACACTGATAATTTGTTGTTGTTAACTTATTACGTGAAAACATTATTGCTCTGTGTGCGGTTGCATATGAAAAGCATTAAGCAATTGAAAAGATTGTTAAGTTTCGGGCTTTTAAAAATACCGGTGTCAGTAAATGAATTTCAATATTCCTAATTAAAGAGTGTGTTCACTAAATCTACTTAATATCTGTATCGGCATTTATTTTTATGTTTTTATGATCTTGCTTGTGTTGATTAAGTAAAAACGCTATATTCACTTAAATATTTCACTATTTTTACTATTGATGTCTTATAAATATAGCAATAATATAATATAGGAATTTCACCACCCCCTTTCTTCCCGTGGGTGTCGTAGAAGGCGACTGTGTGATATGGGTTAAATTGTGGCGTAGGCGAGAGGCTGGCAACCTGTCACTGCAATGACAGTTTCGTTTTCTTTCAACCTTATTTGCCAAGAGTGGCACTGTACCTTAGCGGTTTCATGTGCTCTGCCTAGCCCTTTAGGGGAAACAGGCGTGATTGTATGTATGTATGTAAATATAGCAACTTGTAAATAAGTGCACCCATTAATTACACAAAGAAATTTGTTCAGTATTTCTCGGATAGGCTGTATAGCGACAGGTCACGAACAAGATCCTCTAGGGATTGTCCATTATACCTATTTCTACTTTCTTTGGCATGTTTATTCAAGGCGTATTTCGTCTAGGTACATAGTAACATTCAAAAATTAAAACCTTACAAAAAGGTCAGAGCAAAAATGCTTTAAGGTACAGCGAGGCAAATCTCGACTGGGGGTAAATGTAACTGGTCAATTTTTTCCATGTTTTACAATGTTTGCATCATTAAATAGTGTCCACCGGTTATATATGGTAGGCGTGCTCAGTGGATACATGTAGAACTCAACATCATATCACCGCTCTATCACCGGGATTCGAACCCAGGACCGCGGCTCAGCCGACTACCGGCTGAGCCAGATCGGTCGTCGTCAATAAGATTGTTTAGATAGAGCCCACCACGACTCAGATTCATTCGAATGCTGCGAAAATGTCATTTACCGGAAAGTTTAGTGCGGCGATATATTAAAACATGACCGAAGGGAGTGTTTTAAATCGACACGAGTTACGAATTTCCTTTTCGCACGTGTATCGTACGACGTTTTTCAGTACAGATGGCCCTCTGAAGTTTCAACCTGACACATAATGAACCACTTTTCGCACTAGTGCGTAAAAAAAACACCATCTGTACTGAAAAATAGATTACAAGGCCTCCTCTTGTTTCCTCCTCCTCCTTTTGTTTGCCTTATATGTATAACCTTAAAGTGAATAACAGTGAACAATGTGCTCTCTCAGCTTACTAAGCGTATGCTGATTCGCTGTTAAGCTACGACGTCCGACTGTGGGGACACAGGCGACACAGCGTTGATGCTCATGGCACATTTACAATCCAAAAATGTGTTACGTTTTAGGTATAGTCATTATTAAAAAAACACGTTGAAAACCCCATTTAACATTTCCTTCCTTGTATATATTTGAAACCGCAAAATTTGTTCATAATAGTACATTGTGCAACAAGGGAGGTAAGGGGGTCATTAAATACGAGTGTCGTGATATATCCACGACAGCTGCAGGCTGGAGTTAATATAGACACGAGTATTTTAATATCCTCCTGAGTTACACACAATGTTTTTCATCACATTTGAGAGAAAGATACAGAGCAAAAAGTCATAAGGCAAAACCTCAACGCAGTTGGCTTTGCGACCAGTAGCGTATCCTCAATCCTCATCTATATTAGATTACCTATTCATATTAAATCCATTGTTATTGATAACAAACACTTTTTGAACGAAAACAAACACGAAAATCCTGCATATAACTTAAATGCAATGTTCAAAAAAGCATATAAATCATATAATTCAACTAAAATTTTAATGATTTTTCATTCATTTATATATTTTGATCTGTTGTATTATTCGTTGCTAGGCAACGGTGGGTGCCTCGCGTACGCACGCGGTCAAGCGCGAGTAGAGAGCATATTGTCAGATTGTAAATTATAACAATTTATCTGAGTTATATTTACGAAATAAACGCAAAACACACTGAAATAATTGTAAAACATAAATAAAATGCATTTTTCATACCGTATAATATCTTTTATAGCTTGATAGTCAAATTTTTGTTGTGCAACAAAAATCCTTGAAACATCACATCCTTTGCCTGAAGTATTGTACGGATTGTGTTAATTTTTAAAACTAAATCCATTATTCCCTTGGGAATAAAATAGTACATTAAGCTTCAGTACACGTAGACGCAATTATACATTTAAACAGAAAATGTGATGAAAACATATTAACCTGTTTGAATTCAATGCAAACCCTACCGAGGTCAGTATTTAGCCTCACCTTAACCAAAAAAGAGATCTTCAAAAAAGACCATTATTATAGGTAATAGCAATCCAAACCACATCAAATCGGTATTAAACTACAACATATTCGTAAATATATTAAAAGAGTTATTAATAAATAATTTATGATCAAACGAACTTCTTGAAGTGAAGTTCGATCGAAATTATATGAGTCACTTCATTTGAAGATATAAATTTATATTAACCATGTAGTTTTCCTATTGTACTGGTAGCATCGCACATATTTTAAGAGTAACTGTTTTGATTAAAACTGTCAAACCAACTTCCGGTCATTTCCGGTTGCCGCCCCGTTGGCAGTTGGTTGGCAGTTGGCGTTCCATTGCTCATTATTTTAGAGTAGATATGAACCAAAACTTATACTTGGGTTTAAGGGTGGGAGGGATCTTATATCTTAAAATGAAGTGACTCATAATATAATTTACTTAGATCGAACTTCACTTCAAGAAGTTCGTTTGATCATAAATTATATTTCGTCACTTCATTTTTAGGGTTCCGTAGTCAACTAGGAACCCTTATAGTTTCGCCATGTCTGTCTGTCCGTCCGTCCGTCCGTCCGTCCGTCCGCGGATAATCTCAGTAACCGTTAGCACTAGAAAGCTCAAATTTGGTACCAATATGTATATCAATCACGCCAACAAAGTGCAAAAATAAAAAATGGAAAAAAATGTTTTATTAGGGTACCCCCCCTACATGTAAGGTGGGGGCTGATATTTTTTTGTGTGATATATTGTTGGATAGGTATTTAAAAATGAATAAGGGTTTACTAAGATTGTTTTTTGATAATATTAATATTTTCGGAAATAATCGCTCCTAAAGGAAAAAAAAGTGCGGGGGAAGCACTTTTGAACCATATGTTTAAAAAATATGAAAAAAATCACAAAAGTAGAACTTTATAAAGACTTTCTAGGAAAATTGTTTTGAACTTCTATAGGTTCAGTAGTTTTTGAGAAAAATACAGAAAACTACGGAACCCTACACTGAGCGTGGCCCGACACGCTCTTGGCCGGTTTCAGATATAAATTTATACTAACCATGTAGATGTTTAGAGATATAAGTTTTGGTTCCAAAATACAAAGTTTAGGCTGTCTTTTCCGGGGCACCTGGTCTAGTTTAGAAGATTTCTTCTAAGTCTTCTAACTAATGCGTGAACCCTGGGGCGTCACATTATTTATTTATTTTTAATTCTAATAACTGGCGCTGTATTAAATACTTCCCTTCGGCCGCGTACGAAACCGCAGGTTCGTAACCAATTGCGGCAGAAGAAATAATCTACTTTGTACGATACTAGTTTCCAAGCAAAACGTTATTGGTTTCGACGTAGGAATTTCTATTGAAATAATGAATTACGAAAGCGAACTTGACGTTCTTAATACGCAACTAAAATAGATTTTCAAAATGATATCAGAACCTCTTTAGATGTTGATAGTATCAAACCCTCTCGAGATTATTGGCCAGTTATACTGGCAATGTCTTGTTTATTTCTCTTTATCAGTGTCAGGCAAATGTCTGTGGTGAATGAAAATTTAATTTAATTCTGATTTTTTTTCATGTATAAAACATTTAAAAAGCTGGTATTGCAATTTACGTGAGTGAATATAAATAGAGGCCGAAACAATATAAGTATCAACAGTAATATGGAGTTGGAATTCATTTCCACAAAGAGAGGTGGGAGATCACTATTGAATAATCAAATGGTCGTCATTATCATAGAAAGAAATTTTATGCAAACGGTGGCACTTTTTGGCTTTGTTTTAATAATAGTAGCCTTGGGTGTAAGGGCAGTGTCTCTCTCAATGATAGAAATGAAGTGGTGAAAACTAAAATTCATATTGACACTTGTAAAGAAGATTTTAGTGGCAATAAGATTCTGAGAGAACTGGATACTTTGAAGAGTACCTGTTCTCATAATTTTGAGAGTATTCAGAAACAATACGAAAACATGGTATTTAGATGGGAGGATGAAGGAATTGACTTTTTCCAAGCGGTTTCTGGCTTTCAAAACGTTAAGACCGGGCTTTACAATGAAAGGAATAGGGTTCTTGGGGCACCTAAAATACCTGAAAAATTTAAAACATTCCTGCTGGCCGAATATGAGGATGATGATAAAAAGATTTTGTTGTTTTGCAATCCAAAATTTAAAGAATTAATCAAAAAAGGAAGATATATGCATATTTTGGGTGATGGAACGTTTAGTTCAAGCCCTAAAGATTTCAAACAATTAATACACCATCCACGGAGTTGACGAACATACGTCAAATATCATACCATTGATTTATTGTTGACTTCCTGATAAAAAACTTGAAACTTACACCATTGTTTTTAAATTAATAAAATCTCAGTTCAAAGACTGGCAACCAGAAAAAATTACCGTTGACTTCAAATTAGCACCAATGAAAGCAATTCGAAGAGTCTTTCCTTCGATTGTCATCAAAGGATGTTTCTATCACCTTAACAGGTGTTTGTTCAGAAAAGCCAAGTCCTTGAAGATTACTACAAGGGTGAAAAGACGGCACGTAGCGAGATGTGCTAGCCTTGCTCGATTACCCAAAGAGTACATACAAGCAGGTATCACCTATGTCATGAGTAAAAGTCCAGCGAGGGATGAAGTTAATAAATTCAATAATTATTTCAAGAAGCAATGGATGAAAAGAACTGACTTTGTTAGAGTCTGTAATTGTTCTGAGGAAAAAATAAGAACAACAAATAATATTGAAGGTTGGCATAGCCGTTTAAATAGATTTGTTGGAAGAAAACATCCGACACTAGCACAATTGCTTGAGATATTATCCAGAGAAACAAAACTATTTGACATATTTAAAAAACAAACGAAAATATCCAAGGATTACCAAGAGATCGAGGCTGAAATTAAGCAAACAATTGTACAATTAAACCTAAACGAAATTACAGTAGGTCATTGTATAGAATTGATATGTCCATTTAGATTTTAATTGTTTTCCAGTTTAGTTCCATTTTTATTTAAGCCAGTTATGCGTAGTTTTTTTTTAAGAAAAGGCTAAGCTTTAGTAAGAAAAGTAAGAAAGTAGCCCACTGGGAGAGTAAATGTGTTTTTTTTTACTGATTGTTTTAAATACTTTATGATATAAATGGATGAACCTAGTAAAAATATTAAAATAGTAAATCCTTTTTAATTGTCACTCATTGGCCTATTGTGTAAAAATCTATTTACTATACTGTCATATGTCTGTGTAAGTATCTGTCAAATACTTCGTACGTCTATTACAGGAACAATTATTGGTTACAATAAGAATATTTGTGTTGGATTGTCGTAAAAAGAATACTGAATTGTCGCGGAAATAATAACTAGTTGCAAAAAGTAGATACTATGAACTTCGAAACTAGCCCAGTCGTCGAGCCGTTGACAATAATTAGAGCTGCAGAAAACATTGAAAAGTGTATTTTTCATAGATGCGACAACATTGAATCGCTGCAGGAAATACCTAATCTGATAAGAATAAAACTTCTATGCGATTTCGATTTCTATATTTCTCGTGTGCCGGGAGCATTTAGAAGCAGGTGCCTGGGAGGAGTTGGTTGTAGCACCCGATGTTGCACAAGATTTTAATAGAATGCATACTCAAGACGTAGTAAACCTTATGAGACAAGCGTTGCTGAAAATTAATGGTATTGCCTCATCTTTTCTTTTTTATTCTTAGCTTGTTACGTAAGAACCTCACAGTACATTGTAACAAATTGTTAATTCATAATATGTGAAGGCAAATATTTAAGAGTTTACGAGCATTTAACAGTATTTTATTTATTTCAAAAGAAAACAATAAAGTAAAATTTACATACACCATAGAATATTGAAGATTTAAGTTTCCTTTATTCTGACTATTGCTCCTACCCTCGTACGAAACTAGTGTCGGAAAAAAACATAAAAGTAGTCGCTCGAATCCAGTTACGAAAGAATTACTAGGTTTCGTGTAAGGAAAAAAATCTATTGCTTAGAAACTAGTATCGTACAAAGTAGATTATTTCTTCTGCCGCAATTGGTTACGAACCTGCGGTTTCGTACGCGGCCGAAGGGAAATACTTATGTTACTTATACATTGCACTGATACTGGATCTACAGTATAATACATGTATAAGTTAAAAAACAATAGAGAGCAGCCCTCAAAACACATGTTTATTTATTTACTTAAGTCCGGAGTAAAACAAGACACTAACACTACGAGTCTATAGGACTTGTGCGTAATATAATTTTAATTTAAAGGACAAGTATTTTTTAACCATACTGTTAAACTGACATATTCGTTTTTATTAGGCCTGCAACTTTTGCAGAATACTTAGGCCCCTGAATCATACAAAGTACGAGTATCCTTGGTATGGATTCTTTTGTTAAAGTTCTATGTATGTCTATTAATCAAAATTCTTAATTGATCATCCCCATAGTACATAGGATTTATTGCGTTTATAATGTATGGTATTTACTGAAGATATTCTAAATACTCTTTAGAATATACAATATTTGTGTGTTGCAGGTTATATACATGATTTAAATTCAATTGGCTGCAATTATTTAATTTTAACCAATCCAGTATTAAACATAATATGATCTGATGACCCTAGGTATTATACGAAAGACTATGATAATATATTTTTGATTTATTTACTGCTGCAAGCAAACGCTTGATTTTTTACGCAACTCAAACTTACTATGTAAGTTTTTATCATTATCTTATATATATTTTGTATCCACCTGCGAGCTACGCAGAATTGCACCTAGTGCAGGATAAAATATTAGAGGTAGTAAACACGTGTAAACGAGTATACTAACAGAGTAATTAAAAAAATCTTTAAGGCACAAGGAAAGTTTAGTTATGTACATACGAGTAGATAGGGTCATAAAGGCTACAGCCATTACTAGGTTATATTTTTTGAACATTTAAGGATAGTAAAACGAAACATAAACGTATACCTGTTCAAGTCTTTTGTTCGTTGAACACGCATAGAAAATGACTGACTCGAGATATTCAGTTTGTCAACTTTACATTAAATTCAATAATTTGTAGAAGTTTAAGAAAAGTATAGAGGTAAAATGTATCTTTTTTTGTTGTTAAGAATGTACCCTGTCCGCTAAACGAAAGGCCAGGCCAGGCTCAAGAGCGATATCAAGATAATAGACTCCCCTAAGGATACATAGTAACGAAAATAAGACGTACATAATACAGCGTTACCTCCAGACAAGGTAGGTTACGTTGTGGCTGTGATATCGTGTCTTGACGCTTATGACATATCGGCCGCGTGACGTCGGTCCGACTATCTGTATACGACTATTTGGGGACGAAGAAGATGAGAAAATTATTCGGCGTATGCACAATTGCACACCCATGTCAGTTTATACCAGCTCCTGCTGATCGAATAGTAACACAACAGAGAAAGACTCACGCGACCTAGCGCAATTTAAGATTTTAATCTTCAATTATTATTATTTTCTTCAAAGGTGTCTAATATTGTGAGTCCTCTGATCTATCCATGAAAATATGCAAATTTGATTTTTTATTATCTATAGGTATGTAAAAATATATATATACAATATAATAATATGCCTATAAATAAGCATTATGAATATACATTCAGTTCAGTCATGTTATGAACTAAGAAACAAAAATTATTTATGATATTAGGTTTGGTATCAGACCAAACCTTTATTTAATAAATTATATTTTAATGAACTACGAAACAAAAATTATTTACCAGATTAGGTTTGGTATCAGACCAAATCTTTATTTAATAAATTATAGTTTAATGAACTACGAAACAGAAATTATTTATCAGATTAGGTTTGGTATCAGACCAAACCTTTATTTAATAAATTATATTTTAATTTAAACACGAAACAAAAACTTGTCTTAAAACGATTTATGGTTTACCGGAAAAAGAATGTTCATTGATGTACCTTCTTGTTAGATGTAATAAAAGAGCAAAGAAGTCTATTAAAGGTGTCAGAATATATTTTATGACTTCTGTTATACAGACAATTTTAACAACCTTCTCAATCTGCATAAGTACACTAAGCATCATTAGTAATTAGCTTGCAAGCACATTTATATTTACATGGAAAAGTTACCATGTGATAGTTTTTAGCATTTCAAGAAATATAAACATGATAAACCTTTTTATTTTATTTTAATATTGTTGAGTGCCAGGCACTAATATGATTGACTATTTTGCCCTTATCATTTTCGTTGCTTAATTCTAGAGCGGCTCAGTAAGTAAACCCAAAACTGCCCCAAGAACAGGAAACAGAGTTTCATTTATTATGCAATATGCATCAAATCTTAGAACTTAAGCCATCTGTATTTAAATTAAAATATTCGCTCTGAGGCGTTATGTTGTAGATTTAAAAAGCAATGAAACTTACTAGAAGTATTATTTTTAAATCAGCCCGGTATATTCACAATATGCAGGTAGGGACCTGCTTTTTAAACATGATGAAATTGTATTGCATAGTAGGTGACATCGTATTGCCAACGTCGTATTTATGGCAGCTGACGACAGTTTTTACGGTTTCTGCCCTCTATTCAATTACATTTCATCATAAGTTGGGCCATAAAAAACCAAATAAAAATAAAAGTTAAAATTAATGGGTGCTATGGAAAAAAAAAACCGATACTTTGAATAAGTATAGGCAGTTTGTTTCGTTGTGTTATGCGTTTTCGTGTTGTCTCACAACTAACCGTCGGGCGCCATCGATGTTCGAAATGCGAACAGATTTTCCTTCGTGTTGGTTCACGACCAACCCCCAGGACGATTTATTCCTTCGTGTTGGTTCACGACCAACCCCCAGGATGATTTATTCCTTCGCGTTGGTTCACGACCAACCCCCAGGATAATTTACTCCTTTGTGTTAGTTCTCGACTAACCTCTAGGATATGTGGGTAATGTCCCTCAATTTGCGGGATTGCACAACGATTGTTAAAATAAAATACATATTTTTAATGCACCACACCATAGGACGAAACGAGATCGTTATTAAAAGTGCAATGTGGTCTTGTGCCGAATCTTTCGGCAACTAGACCGACATGTGGACGCTACCACGCACAAATAAAGAATGAGCAATGGAACGCCAACTGCCAACGGGGCGGCAACCGGAAATGACCGGAAGTTGGTTTGACAGTTTTAATCAAAACAGTTACTCTTAAAATATGTGCGATGCTACCAGTACAATAGGGAAACTACATGGTTAATATAAATTTATATCTGAAAAATGAAGTGACGAAATATAAAGCTTCTATTTACTATCGGAATTTTTAGAAGAGAAAAAATATTAGAGTTACTCTTCACGTCCCATCCCATATGTACAATTACGTCCCTCTCCGTCGATTCATAATCTCCACTCTCTGCTCTGTTGGTATGTTATCGTAAAAGTTGATAAATGATAATAGATTCATTTACAGATCAAAACACAACGGTGTCCTAAATTATTGCCTATATTTTATCTTGAATATTTAATTAATATTGTATTAAATTTAATTAATAACCTTATAAGGTCAATCATCAAATAAAAGCACAGTTATAATAAGTAAAAAACAAAAACTTAAATATGAACTTATAAATAAAACTATAACTAAACTAAAACTAATACAAAAAAAAAACTTAACTATGAACTTATATAAATAAAACTATAACTAAACTAAAACTACCTATGAAATTAAAACCCTACAAATAAAAAATTGTGTCTAAATTTGAGCCGACCGGTAGGGTGCCCAGAAGGCTGGCAGCATTGCCGCGCTGAACGGCAATGCCAATGCGCTGGGCAAGGTAAGCCCCAGCCTTCCGGTCACCCGACGCGTCTATAAGACGTTTAGCCAGCTCCTTAAAAATGCCGTGTGCGCCTTGACCCCACGGCCCAAGCGTCTCTACGCCAAAGGGCTCAAATATGTAGCCGGCGTCGATGGCTGCATATTTGCGCCGCTTAAGATGCTCGGCCGCATCAGCAGCAGCGCCAGCCCTAACCGAAGTCCCTGGAAGATGGGAAGGTGCGACGGTGTCCACGCACGTGGCATCCCAGACTAGGGGTCGACCCAGCTTCCAAGGAACCAGCGTCATGCCGTCTGGTCTCTTTCCGTCGTCACGCGCTAGACCCGTAGGTTCTAGAACGGACGGCGCTCCGGCGGAGACCAGTGCTCGACGCAGTATGTCGTTAAGGCTTGCGTGGCGTGCCGTGCGGCCGGCACTCTTGGTGCAAGACAGGCCGTGGGTTCCAAACTTGGACACTTCAACGCCGCAATGGCAACGGTGTGGCGTCACGCATGCCGCCCCCAAGCGCAGCGATACAGCGAGCCTAAAGGTGCTGCTGGTAAGCAGGGTACCAATATTGCTGGAAGGGAGTGCCTGCAGCCATGCGCCGGATTCCCACTTTGCACCAGCAAGGAGACGAGCTCGTTCTGCAGGGCTAGTGGCCGTTTCATAGAGATTATCACGTACTAGCATGCAGAGCGGCTCGTCCCATTGATGCTGCGAATGGCGCATCTCGGGCGGGTCTTTGTTGGGGCACGCAGCCTTCCAGCAATCCAGGGCTTCTGTCAAAAAAGGTAAATCGAAATGGTCAGGGTTAATTTTTAGAATTTTGCAACATAAATTTTGGATACTGTAACCAGAAGAAAGGAAGGCGGGTAATGCTAAACTAGAGATTTGGCGGATCCCAATACCACCGTGTCTAATGGGCAATGTGGCTTGGGTCCATTGGCGGCTGTCAAAATGAATGTTTATAACAGAAGACAAAGTATTTTTTATAATTTCATCTAGCTTGGCCAAAAGGTGGGGAAATTTCCAAAGTTGACAGCATCGAAGGGCATACGAAAATTTTGGGACGAATAAGCAAAATTTTATAATAGTATATGCCATGTGAGGGTTAATTTGGAGTAAGCGGTCCGAAAAGAAACTAAAATTTTGATGTTTATCATTGATGTACCCTGGGAGCGCGTCGTCGAAGATAGGTGAGCCTAATAGAAAAAGTGAGCTTGAATCTAAAATTTTAATATCAGGTGCGAAATTTTGGAACTTAGGAATTGTCGTATCTTTTTGGAAATTATCTAAAAAAAATAGTTCACACTTTGAAAAATTTAGAGTTAAACCTATTTGTGAAAATTCTTTTGTAAGAGTTTCGAGATCTTTTAAAACTTCGTCGACTTTGCCACCCAGGGTACCATCATCGAGATACCAAACATTAAACTTTGAATTTAAGCGCTTGATAATCGGTTGGATGACCAGACTAAAAAGCGCTGGGCCGAGGGGGTCGCCTTGCTGACATCCTACGGCGGAGGATATGAGGTTATTTTTGAAGAGTAACTTGGAGGGGTATCGATAACACTGCCAAATAAAATTATAGAGTTCAGGAATTTTGTCTTTGACCTGTGTCAGCAAGGCGCCTCGATCGACTGAGTTGAAGGCATTTCGTACATCTACCTTTAGTATTACCTCGCCTTCCCCACTTACAGTAAAAGCACGTAAGGAATGTACCGCTGCTTCACACCCGCCTTTTGAGCCGAATCCTAACTGAAGAGGTTGAAAGTACGTCCGCAGTGTATCTGACACAGCTCTGCAGCAGGTTTTGGCCGCCAGGCGGCGGTAGGTTGTACCTACCGCAATGGGCCTAATTCCACCATCCTTCTTAGCAAGCGCACACAGGTTGGCTCCGTATAAGATGTCAGTGACATCAGGGTTAACTTTTCCCTGTAACATGTGATTAACCAAAAATGTTAGTTCTTTTAAAAGGGCCTCAGCGGCTTCGCCACAGCAGTGACCAAGTAGATCCTTAAGATGTTGGGGCGACAGACCGTCAAGACCACCTGCCGAACCATTAGGGAAAGAACTAACTGCTGCCTGAATCTCCTCGGGTGTTACCTGGAGGCAAGGATCAGAAAGGCCGGGAGGATCGGGTAGTTTGGCATTGATATCGGGGGACGGGTGTTTACTTAATAGGGCTGCAAAAGTGTCGGGAGTGTCAGGGGCGATAGCGTCATTGGAAAATAGGAGGCGTGCGGCGCCTTTTATATTGCCTTCTCCAATTTTTGTTTCGACGTGACGACGGAATGACTGACTTTGTTTAAAGGCTGGTCTGGATAGATTAGTAATATCGTGGGGAAGAACACAATTTTGCTTTAGTCTCGATGTTAATGATACACTCCTTTGCACATCAGCTTTTACATATAGGACTCTGTACGGAAATGTTAAAAGATGCTCCCATGATTCCGGAGAATTTTGACTTACAGCAGCTTTTACGTCAGTGGCGAGTTTTTGAGCTATAAGGCTACGCGCGCCCCGCGGAATACGTTTTATAATGGGAATGGAATGTTTTAAGTTGCCAAGGATTTCAGAAAAGGGTTGTTGCTGAATTTGAGGTGTAATAGGGGTACCAGGCGTTGGGGTTGGGTTGGTTGGCGTACACACGGCTGCTCGGTTGTTGTGGATCTTGCCGATGTGAACGTTTAGTCCATGTTGTCCTTTGAAAAGCTTGCCTTGTGGGCATTGTGGACACGGTATAAATGGCTCCGCGGGTGAGATAGTAGGGGCGGCATTAGATATATTAGCTGCACACGACATAGAAAACTTACCTAATACAATAACAAGACCAACTACAAGTAATAAACAAATACAACATATTATTATAAAAACACTGATGTTTTCACCGTTCACGAGCATACAAGTAGGGACTGAAGGGAAACCTTAGTTTCTTGCACTCAGAATAAAATCATAAATTATTTCAATGGTCGTTACACTTGATATTTCTGATAAAATAATGAAGATTTTCAAAAAGCAAATAAAGCAAACATTTATTTCGTTCGTTGACAGCAACTGTCACATCCGATACATCCGTGTAGGGCTCCGAGAAAAGCGGTGAGACTCCTGGAGCGAATACAATATATATCCGCTCTTTTCGTATCTCCTTCTATTTTTGTATTATTCATACGAAAATATTATGGAACTTGAAAGAAAAATTTAGTAAATATTTATTGTGCTTCTTTCCGATGACATTCCTTTCTTCTTTACTTTACATCAAAAAAATTATGTAAGTGCTGATTAAGAAATATATTAAAATGTTAATTGTTTGCTACACACTGATAGGGTTCATATTTCACTAAATTGTAATTATGTTATGTTATGTTGTAGGTACAAGATTGCAATAAATAAATGAACGAATTAAAACATTCCTGGTTTCCAACCAGATCAACTGAAATTCAACCAATCAACGCATTCTGCAAAACATACATCCATCCAATCGTAGTTTCATTGTTATGCCTCTCAGGTACGGAAATTAGCATTAGCACCTGTGATTGTTGTTAATAAGGAGTTCCTTTAGAATGCTACTTACCGGAAAATAAACAACACCCTATGGACACTAGATATCGCTTAAATATGTATATTAAAATTTTGTTGTTGTTATCGCCCGAGTGGATATTAATGGATACTGACTGGTTCTTTTAATTGCGGGCTGTCGCCTCGAGAAATGGGTGACGAAGAGAAATGGACGCCGATGAGAACTATGGACATTTTCACAAGCTTTTATATTGGCCGTAATTAACGAGCCCTTTTGTGAGTTTAAGCATGTATCACCTATTTATACCATTTTTATAAAATGAAAGCCTGCCTTTAACACTTGTTAACAATAGAAGGCAACTGACAACAACCTGAACGTGACGATACATTGATATATGTACAGATTGATAAGAGTACGCTTATTGGAGTCCTTAACTAGCCTTCGTAATTTTTTACTCAGCGGAAAGTTACACCCTGAGGTATGTCCTTATTTGTACGGAGCAACCCTTTGTGCTTTGAAGAAGAAGGAGGGAGGGGTGCGTTCAATAGTTGTAGGGAGCACGCTTAGACGACTCGTCGCCAAGCTTGGGTGCTGTGCAGTGAGAGGGCAAATGGCTTCCTATCTCCAACCACATCAAGAGGGCTTCTGGACGCCTCTAGGTTGCGAAGCGGCGATCCATGCAGTGCGTACTTTTGTTTTAAACCCAAATAATACGAATAGTGTACTAGTTAAACTGGATCTAAAAAACCGGCCAAGAGCGTGTCGGGCCACGCTCAGTGTAGGGTTCCGTAGTTTTCCGTATTTTTCTCAAAAACTACATAACCTATCAAGTTCAAAAAATTTTCTTAGAAAATCTTTATAAAGTTCTACTTTTGTGATTTTTTCCATATTTTTAAACATATGGTTCAAAGTTAGAGGGGGGGGGGGGACGCACTTTTTTTCCTTTAGGAGCGATTATTTCCGAAATTATTAATATTATCAAAAAACGATCTTAGTAAACCCTTATTCATTTTAAAATACCTATCCAACAACACACGTTGGGGTTGGAATGAAAAAAGTATCAGCCCCCACTTTACATGTAGGGGAGGTACCCTAATAAAACATTTTTTTTTCCATTTTTTATTTTTGCACTTTGTTGGCGTGATTGATTTACATATTGGTACCAAATTTCAGCTTACTAGTGCTTACGGTTACTGAGATTATCCGCGGACGGACGGACGGACGGACGGACAGACAGACATGGCGAAACTATAAGGGTTCCTAGTTGACTACGGAACCCTAAAAATGCGTTTAACTCTATGGAGAGGGACACTTTATTAAACGAAGTTTGGAAGAATATTCCAACTCTCTACCCCTTTCTCTACCAGGTGTACCATCTACCATCCAACTTTTTTTACGATACCAACCGCATAATGTCCCAAGGGGGTGCTCAACAAGGAGACCCCCTTGGACTCCTCACTTTTAGCCTCTCAATACAAAAAATAATCACCGAACTTAAATCTCCACTTAATATCTGGTACCTCGATGATGGTATTGAGGGCAAACCGGAGGATGTACATCAAGACTTGGATATTATACTACCGCGCCTTAGGAATTTAGGTTTAGAAGTCAATGCCTCTAAGTGCGAGTTTTTTGCTTGTGGCGCGGAGTCATCTTCCTTTTTCCCCTCTTTTTCAACAGTATTGCCTGGCCTTAGAGAACTTCGATCCGACTCCTTTAGTTTACTCGGTGCCCCGATATTTTCGTCTGCAGTTCCCGAGGCTCTACTTAGTCAGTTCTAAAGTTCTGTCACAAAGGTTTTAAGTGATAAAAACTTTATTGACAGATATTTCTTACTATGCATATGCATGGTTTGAAAGCTCGTTTCATACTGAATAAATTTCAATATTACTTAAAGTACTTTGCTGTCGCAGTTTCGCGTGGTTCCTTGTAACATCTGAAAATTTGGTAAAAAAAACAAGTCAAGAAACTCGCGACCTCTTCCGGACGTTTTTATTTTTTATTTATTTTTGGTTGGCTTAATATGCTTTAATGATTTTTTTTTTATATTTTTTTTTATACTACGTCGGTGGCAAACAAGCGTACGGCCCGCCTGATGGAAAGCGGTCACCGTAACCTATGGACGCCTGCAACTCAAAGAGTGTCACATGCGCGTTGCCACCCCATTAGAAACTTGTACACTCCATTTTGCTGTGTTAAATACGCAGAAAAAGGAGTGTACAAGTTCTAAGGAGGGTTCGGGTTGCCGACGACTCAAAGGACAATAGACGGAACAAGTTAGTTCCGTAAGTCCTCCCGTCATCAGCACACCGCACCCATACTTATTATAAACGCTGGGTCTTTTATCTTTAAGTTTGTATATGATTTTTGTGAATTAAATGGACAATATTGCTACTGTACAACGTTTTGTTGCACATTCCCGTTGATGATTATGAAATCTAAGCGTTTTACTGAAAAGTACCCAAGTTCTAAAGGTTACTAGCAGACTTAAAGATTTCTAGGAAAATGAAATACCAGTAATTCAATATGCCCAAATTCAGAGAACTCATACTAAAAAAATAATTACGTTAGTGTCACTAAATGAGTCCCAGTGGACACAAGCCTATCCGTCATGGCGGCATTGGGGTACGCCGTGTGATAGACGTAAGTTTGCCGGCCTTCTTGGCGTCGGCCCATGGGGTTACTGATCCGGTTGCTAACATACTCCCAATTAATGGCGACGAGTTAAGTATACCGCATGTGGCCGTGGCTATGAGGCTATGGCTGGCTGTCAACCCACATCCGGATATCCATCTATTCCGGATAAACCAAAAATCCAGCGCGCTTGGGATGAAGTAGGGTCTAAGGCCTCTTGGACAGTCTTATTGATAACGCATTAGGTGTAGATCGCGCAAGGCTGCTGGCAGTGTCTCAGCCGGAATCAGGAGCGTGGCTGCACGCGGTGCCTTCACCGCATTTGGGTACCTTGCTCGACGGGGACTCTTTGCGGGTGGCCGTCGCACTCCGCCTGGGCTGCAATGTTTGCGAACCTCACCCATGCATCTGCGGCTCTATGGTGGGTGCTGATGACCACCATGCATTGAATTGCCGCCGCTGCGCAGGCAGACATCCGCGGCACCATGCCCTTATAGTCATAGGGCTTACGGAAAAAAACTGCATTTTATGCAGAAAGCAAGCCACTTTGCACAGTGATACTAGGGACCAATACAAATGATTTCATCCGAGGAAACACGATTTTCATCGACTAGAATTCAATATGGCGGACATTTTCCAAAATGGCGGCCGCATATTTTTAAAAATTTATAGAATCATAACGACTGCACCGATTTTTATGGTTCGGGTGTCTATCAGTTCGTATTTAAGCGTTTATTAATATAAAAAATTAAAGTCATAAAAAAATTAAGATGGCGGCCGACTAATAAGAAAAATATGAAATTTTCAAACTTTTTTCATTCTCGTGAAATTTACCAATAAATTTTCTATGATATGGCCACATTTTTCTATATTTAAATTAAACCTGATAATATTATCTACATAATAAAATAAAAATTACGAGAATCCGTTGAGCAGTTTTTGAACTATACCCATTTCAAATGGAGCGCGCGGATTTGAAAGACGTTTTTGCACGTGATGTAAAAAAATTTGGATTCATAACGGTTGCACCGATTTTAATGGTTGGGGTGGCTATCAGTTTGTATTAAAACATTTATTCATATAAAAATTAAAATAATAAAAAAAATTTAAGATGGCGGCCAAATAATAAGAAAAATATGACATTTTCAATTTTTTTTTTATTCTTACGAAATTTACAAAGAGCTTTTCTACGATATGGTCATATTTTTATTTATTGAAATAAAATCTGTTAATATCATCTGCAAAATAAAACAAAAAACGTGAAAATCCGTTCAGTAGTTTTTGAACGATACGCATTGCAAATGAAGCGCCCGTTTGAAAGACGTCTTTGCACTTGACGTAATGCATCGTATCGTTTGGTACCGCTATACACGCAAGACTGACTATTTATTTTGGTCACAACTTACTATATTACTATTCAGAATCAATGTTTTTAGCATTTATATATGTCGGCGGCCGATCGTAAAATCCGCCAGATCACGAGATTCCTAGGCATATCGTGAAACGGCGCCAAATCATGAAATGCCTAAAGTTGCCCAGGCATATCACGATGTGCCTGATAAACAACACGGCAGATCGATTAAAGAGACGCATTCGTTGATATTCCTAGCTCTATATCGGGCACTTCGTAGAATAGTTTCTTTCTTGGCCATTGGTGGCGCTGCACGCAGCGCAGCGTATGCGATGGCGCGGATGGCGGCCGTGTTTGTTTACCGAGTGAAAAATGTCGGCGCCACAACAAAATGATTTTAGCACCGAAAATTAGTGTGATTATTCAAAATAGAAGTGCAAAAGAAGATTTTTTCTATTCGTCGACTTTAATCTGTCAATTAAGACACCACAGACTAAACTATAAGTGCTGACTTTTCAGTGTTGGCTATAATATCTCATTACAGTTCACTTTAGTTAACTGAGATGGTTTTATTCAATAACTAGCTTTTGCCCACGGCTTCGCTCGCGTTAAATTCAAATATTCGGCATGCTCCATACAAAATTCCACCCCCCATTTTAGGGGGTAGCCTACGTCACACCATCCCTTCAACTATCTTCACTTAAAAAAGCACCTCAATCCGTCGCTCGGTTTTGTCGTAAAAGACGGACAAACACACTTTCCCACTCCATTAGTATGGATTTAATATATCGATAGTTTTAACAATATTGAAAAGGTTAATTTAATATTTGTTCCAATTAGGTAACAATACAAGTCTCGTTTCATTTCATTTGTAAAATACAAAGTATTTAATTGAATATTGTACCTACTTATTATGGTTTTTTGCATTTTTTACTTCAATTTTGGAACCCTACTTAAGTATTGAACGATATGGCGGCGTATCATGATATGCCTAGGAATCACATGATCTGCCTAAATGCCACTGGCGGGTTTTACTTGGTGAAATCACGAAATGGCGGCGTTTCATGATATGTCTAGGAATTTCATGATCTGCTTAAACGTCACTGGGCTAATCGTTAAACGGTGAGCTTTGAACGATATGGCGAATGTTACTAAGCCAAATCATGATTTGGCGCCGTTTCACGATATGCCTAGGAATCTCGTGATCTTGCGGATTCTTCGTTCGGCCGCCGACATATCGAGATGGTCTGCTTGTTATACGACAACATTTGCTCTGCTATTTCAGGGTAAACCATAGGAACGTAACCGGAAGAAGCTGATAGCCTCATTGTACCTCGCGCAAAAGATATGGCGGAATAGGGACTCACGCGTAAATATCATCAGATCTTCCGATACAGATGTCTTGGTATTTAAATAAAAACTACTGGAGTCTGAAGTAGGGGTGAAGGATAGACTTAAAGTCAGTGGCCAGATTCGGGTTTGGACCTCTAAACTAGAGCCTCGAAAGGTCTTTGCCTCATGAAGAGGCCTCGAGTGAGTTCAGGGTGGAAACGGATACTAGAATGTCCCATGCCCTTTGTTGTTTGAGTTTATTTCGCAGTTTGTAGCCGTAGAATCTTTCAGCATGTTACCTGTGAGATTGGACGTGATGTAAATGGAGGCAGGAATGTCGGCAAAACGACACTTTACGAGTGCCTAAGCCGCCAAATGCGTGCTCACTAAAATATGTGTAAGAACGGTCCCAATTTGGCATTTAAGTATGGGATCTATTGAGCTAATTATATTGGGAAATTTCCAAGTCTTATCTAGTATATTTGCTTAATATTTCAAATGAGAATAACCTGCCAGAGTATAAGTTATAAAATAGCCAACACTTTGGATCCTGGAAGACCGACTGCTCTTCGTGGTTTTCACGCCTTTACGTCTGACACCACTTCTTTTTTCAATACAAAAGGAACAAAATCATGTTCTAAAACATTGTTTGCACACCTCGAAGTTATACCATCTTTGATAGAAACATCGCAGTAACTACAGTCTTCCTGGAGGAATAATCGCCATGCTTGAAAAGTTCACCTGAACTTGGTGAGCAAGAAACTGTTTACCACCAAAAATAAATCAGTAACCAACATCGGCAGCACTTGCGCTCCGTGTCGTATAGCAACGCCCCATATTCTGTATATTACTTCTGTGCCTATGCCATCATCCTGGAGTTGGAAGACATACAATGATAATTGGGTACTGCAGTGGTCTGAAAACAGGGAGATATGGTATGAATGGGTATACTTGGACAATTCCGGTTGTGAAAAAGGATGCGAAACAATGCACTGTACGTGTTGTGGGTCTACCCTGCGCAATGCAAATAATGCAATGTAACATTTGCAAAGGCAGCTACCAAAATAAAAAGTATTTAGCAAAAATGATATTATAAATTATTATTTATTCATTATTTCCTTGTATTTTGATATTATTTTGTATGACTCTTTTATCTTTCAGTATAACCTAGACGAGAAGCAAAAATAAGTTTTGTATTAATATATGTTTCCGTAGCCCCCTACAGAAGTTGTCGGAGATTATCTCTAGCCTTGAAAAGGACAAGTGATACAAATGTTATGTGTACCTATTTAAGTTCTTTTACCTATTAAAATAAATATTATGACCATCAAAGTTTACGGGGGTTATCTAAATATACCTAAACTCGGAATAAAAAACTAATAATGTATATACATACTAAAAACATTGATTCGGAATAGTAATATAGTAAGCTGTGACCAATAGTATATTATATAACGGTAACGTTATGAAGGCTATAAAAGTTGAGTACCGCGGTTAGGTCACGAGGCTTGCCGAGTGGCCTAAGTAAGGTACGAGACTTTTATAGCCTTCATAATGTTACGATTGTATACTATACTTTTTCTACGACAGCCAAATACATACCTATTCGAGAATAATTAAATGGGTTACTAACCTACTTCATATAATGAAATTTTTGTGGATCTTAGCATTGAGTATTCTGTCCACAATGTTGATGGCGAGAACTTGTTGCACAATTCTTCAAAATGTGCCAACAACGCGGTTTCAGAGAAAGTTGAAACATTTTTTTGCAATTTTCGTGTCAAAACAATCATAACATTTTTGGTACGCTTTATCTGACTTTTCAGGTAACAAATTGTCAGTCACTTTGAGCGCCATATAGCCTTGATTTGTTCGGAAGTACATTGTTCACCAGAATCCCTCACAATTACTTAAGTTTTTGCACAATAACGTCAAATTAAAACAAACTACACAACACTGAAAATAGTTCAAATAGTTTCGTCAAAAGTTTACAAATGTCAAACATACCATAGACAAGAGAAATAGAAAATAAGCCGGTTTTCAATTACGAAAAATGTGGTTGCGTTCAAGAATATTTAAATGTCGAATGTAAAATTATTGGATAAACTAAATAATAATAAATAATAATAAACTTATGATTTTTACCTTTGTTTTGCAATATCTAATATGTAAAACGCATTTCAGTTTATTTTTTCATCTTGATTTAAATTATGAACCTAAATATTATATTATTTATTAAAAGTTACTTATAACTGCAAATGAAAACATACCTGATAAATGGAAGTTGTGCTTTTAAAAAAAAACTAACAGAACTCCTATATTCATATGATTACTGCTAGCAGTAACCATATGAACCTATAGACAAATAGACTTTCTTATCGTTACTCAAATGAACTCAATTTGGATACCGCTGACAATAATCTAATTGACAAATTTAAATGCTGGAGTAGAAAAAATAAATAATCAGTCTTACGTGTATAGCGGTACCAAACGATACGATGCATCACATCAAGTGCAGACGTCTTTCAAACCCGCGCGCTTCATTTGCAATGCGTATATAGTTCGAAAACTACTGAACGGATTTTAATGTTTTTTGTTTTATTTTGCAGATGATATTAACAGATTTTATTTCAATAAATAAAAATGTGTCTATATCGTAGAAAAACTATTTGTAAATTTCGTGAGAATAAAAAAAATTGAAAATTTCATATTTTTCTTATTATTCGGCCGCCATATTTTTTTGTTAAAATATTTTAATTTTTATATGAATAAATGTTTTAATACAAACTGATAGCCATCCCAACCATAAAAATCGGTGCAGCCGTTATGATTCTAAATTTTTTTACATTACGTGCAAAAAAACGTCTTTTAAATCCGCGCGCTCCATTTGAAATGAGTATAGTTCAAAAACTACTCAACGGATTTTCGTGATTTATTTTATTATGTAGATATTATTATCAGGTTTAATTTAAATACATACAAATGTGGCCATATCATAGAAAATTTAGTGGTAAATTTCACGAGAATGAAAAAAACAGTTTGAAAATTTCATATTTTTCTTATTATTCGGCCGCCATCCTTATTTTTTATGAATTTATTTTTTATATTAATAAACACTTCAATACAAACTGATAGACACCCCAACCATCAAAATCGGTGCAGCCGTTATGATTCTATAAATTTTTAAAAATATGCGGCCGCCATTTTGGAAAATGTGCGCCATCTTGAATTCTAGTGGATAAAAATCGTGTTTCCTCGGATGAAATCATTTGTATTGGTCCCTAGTATCACTGTGCAAAGTGGCTTGCTTTCTGCATAAAGTGCAGCTTTTGACCATAATTTCGCCGTAAGCCCTATGACTATTAATGAGACTGTCCAGAGAGCCCTGAAGTCGGCTGGTATCCCGTTGGTGCTTGAGCACCCGGCCCTAGCCGCACAGATGGGGAACGTCCTGATGGCCTGACATTAGTTCCTTGGGAACGGGGGCGGTGCTTGGTATGGGACGCTACGTGCGTCAGTAACCTTCGCCACCTCCCATATCGCTCGTACTTCGCACGTGGAGCGGCGGCGGAAACGCAGGCGAACGTAAAGAGGCAAAAGTATATTCCCATTGGGCCTGGGTACATATTTGTCCCTTTTGCGGTGGAGACGGCGGGGTGCTGGGGTGCAGACGCGAAACGTTTTGTGCGCGAAGTGGGCCGTCGACTAAGACAAAAAGGATAGGACCCCCGCTCCGAGTCCTTCCTGGTGCAAAAGCTTTACATTGTAATCCAACGCGGGAATGCAGTCAGCGTTATGGGCACTTTTGCATCGGGAACGGCGGGTAGCGGTTTTTTATTTTAAGTTCTTATTTTTAATATTAGTTTGTACGTACGTTTATTTTAAGTGTACTTTTAGTGTAGTTTTTGTTTTTATTTTGTAATATTATGTTGTATATATATCTTAAGCTATTTAAGTTTACTTTTAATGTGTTTCTATTGTTAGTTTTATTATTTACTTTAATTAAACTGTAACTTTATACGAAGTTTCAAGCTCATATTCTCAAAATAAAGGTAGATCCTCATACAAACTTTGGACACCCATTTCACCCCCTTAGGGGATGAATTTTAAAAAATCCTTCCTTATTGCGCCCATAGACCTTAGAAGTAACCTACGTGCCAAATTTGGATTTTCTAGCACCAGCGTTTTGGCCTGTGCCTTGATTTAAGTCAGTCAGTCAATATATAACATGAAAATAGTGCATGATATCAAAAAATATTATATGACCGTTTTTTATTGGGAATTTCATGAACATTATTTCTTTCATTAACAACTTTTTTCTGAAATGTATACTTTTCCCAAAAATTAAAAAAAACTGAATTTTGGGACATATTTCACGGTAAACGGGGGGGTTGCGTCAGGTGGGGGGATGGGACGCTAGTGTGCGCAAAGCACCTTACCCTGAGGTATCAAACCGCATTTCTTTTTGTTTGTATTTAATTTATTTTTTCAAAAAATACAGTTTGACGTTTGACCGAATCATATATTGTGGTCCGTAGCTGATTGCTTGAAAAATGGCTATATACTCGTACCACCCATAATTTTGTGGAAAATTGGCACCATTGTTGGAATGGTCGCATGAGTCGCAAAAAGTGGAATAACTATAAACTATAGAATAAATAGATAAAGAACAAAAAAAATTGAACACAGAATCGAAAAAAGGTGTGCAAAGACAGCACAAACCAAAAGCAACAGTAAAAAAGCGACATCACCAAAAATACAAGACATTGGAAAAACTATTAAAGAATCGCAAACACATGGACTTACTGACTTTTTTGCGAAAAGTATCTCACATTATGCTATTTCAAACGTTGATTAATCGTAATTAACCAGACGAACACGGATTTAAAATGTTTCACAGCAAGAAAGGAGCTGAAAGAACGTTGCAACGCGTTGGTATCAATTGGTTAAAAAATATTTATGAATCAATTTCTGATAACCAAATACGTATGTACATCTACAGGTACTATCAGCTGCAAAAGTGCATGGAGAGATTGTGAATGAATTTATTGATAAATTCGCCATCCACTTTTTCAGCTGATAGTACAAGCTGGGAAAATATAAATGAATTGAAAGATCGCTGGAAATCAATGAGTGATAATAAATTTTAAGAGGACTGTAATGCAAACTTAGTGTTTTTTTGTTGCGGACTAGGGGGCCCGACAGATCACTGATTCAAGCGTCATCGAAGCATTTAAGAATTGAGGAACTTTGGCATGCATTCACAAAGGGTCGTTTCGTTCGAAGCTAATCTAAATGATGCACAAATACTGAGAAATATTATAGGTGAGCCTAACGGCTAAAGTTTGTTAATGCAGTAACTTTGTCGACTGAAAATATGGGACAGTATGCGTCAAGTCCGGTAGTTCTGATTTTTTGGACACTTGTTTATGATGTTGGCGTAATGCATAATCCATAATATAGATCGTGACATTCGTGACCTCGAGTGCCGAACGCATCTTTGTCAAAAATCAAATAAAATCGCGAAAAATCGGTTTATTTTTATAATTTAGGACGTTTTTAAGGTTGACAAAATTTGCTAATATGATACTAAAATTGCTTCAGTAAACCCAATAGGTTACGAGATTAGGCCTTTCAAAGTTTGTTTTTTTTCGAACTTCGCAATTACTTGCAATATTTTAGATGTCGTGTCATTCGGACATCTCCTGCGGGATGAAGTTCCACTTACCTCCGACGGAGTTGTGCCAGTATTGCTTGTGTGAAGTGCACTAAAAATCGTGTGAAGTGCTCCTGGGGGTGGATATCCACGCCAAAAGACAAGGCCTCAACCCCAAAAAGATGACCAGAGATGCAGCCTCACAACACCTCATGCAAATGATTTCTCGCGGCTACACGAAGGATTGTGAGAACGCATACAGCTGCAGGAAGGCAGGATTAAAATCCTCATCAGTTTGCAGGCACTGCAGCGGGGTCTCTTGTGATAATATATACCTGATGTTGCAGTAGTACCTCTATATCCCAGAAGGCGACGATCTCTCTGATCTCGAAATGCAGGATGACTTGACAGCACAAGACATCGACGATTCATTACCATCCCCTGATAGGGATATGCCATAGGGTAACCTGGGTACGGTTGTGACAATTTTGGTTTGATCGCCTACAATTTTGTAAATTTTACCAGTTATCTGGGAGAAAAATCCTTTAATACTTAATTTGATTATTTATCTACCTAAAATTGATAAAAAATTGTCCCTAGCTACGCTGTATTAGGCATACGATCAAATTTAAAAAAAAGGGAAAGTGTCACAACCGGCCACACCCCAAGGGCGGTTGTGACAGTGGTTGGGGTCGGTAGTGACAGGCATACAAAATACATCCAAATAGTTTTAATGACTTTTATTGTTACAAATAATTAACTGAATACAACATAATCTTCTTCTAAACAAAGTTAACAATCACTTTATGGCAAAAAAGCGAAAATCTGTGATCACTACTCTTCTTAAAACTAATAAGGCACTGTAACATAAAACAGTCTTCTTTATAATCAGTCAAAATGTTAGCTTAACTACTACAAAATTTTAACAAAACTGTAACACAACAAAGAAAAAATAAACATTTATAAATGTACCAATTAAACATGTGACAAATGTGATGGGGACTATCACCTGCGCACTACTACGTCACAACCGTACCCACAAAATTTGTCACAACCGTACCCAACGCATACTTTTGAAAACAAAAAATGACCATGACTGAGCAAAAAGATCTGCATTAAAAGTAATTACTCGTAAGTAACTGCCAATGTTCAAGTTATAACAAAAAAATATAAAAGGCAATCTATCTGTGTACAAATAACCGTAATTACAAAAAGAAATCGAACAAAAAAACTTACTTTTGACTGTCGAAATTCAATGTGGGCTCCTGCTTACGTTACCGTCGCACGCCGGCTGACGCAACACTGGCACACGCGTTTAGACTTGCATGCCGCTTGTCTTTTCCCTTGCACCCCTCCTCGCGATCCGTATAGTTTCGCTGTTATAGCGACTGTCACTACCGTACCCTGGCACAATCGTACCCAGGTTACCCTACCAATACGTCGATCCAGGTACGGACAAACCTCAACCGGGACCTTCCAAGAGGACTACATTAATTAAACTTTTTGATTTTGAATATTACTCAATTTCCTAACAAGATAACTTATTAACTTTTGTTGTACTTCTCCTTTTTACTTCATTATTCATCTCAAAATCTTCGCTTAGCACATCAATCATCGTTCACACTCCTCATTATCTTTTTTAAAATCCAATCATAAAAGTACAGGGCTTCAATAGTTCAGGGTCAAAATTCATTCAAACGATACAATTGCAAAAAATTATAAACTTTAAATGGCTCAATCTCGTATACTATTAGGTCTACAAAGGCAATATTAGTATAATATTGTATAGCAAATTTAGTCTATTCAGATGATTACAACCCTAAACTACTCAATGCCAAAATTTTAAAACGAGGCGAAACGAAGCGCTGACCGACGACGAAATCAAAGATTTTGCGAGATACACTTGGAAGGATGCCGCAACATGTTTATTCCATCTTCCTAACCATACGCAAGCTGTAGAAAGGGGAGTTAAAATAACGACAGAAGACAGAAACACCATGCCCAAATTTGAAACAAAAAAATATTCAGTGCAGTTCAGTAGATTATTTTTAATGTATTTATCATGTGGCGTTTTGACTATGTTTTGTACAAAAAAATACATATTTAGTCCTAGACTGGTTTTATTCTGTTCAATCCTAAAATTTATTCACATAGATATTAAACTAATACAAATAAAACTACACTATAAACGAATAAATTAAACTATTACTAAACTAAATCTACCTATAAAATAAAACCCTATAAATAAAAAATCGAACCTAAGTCAGAGCCGGCCGGTAGAGTGCCCAGAAGGCTGGCGGCATTGCCGCGCTGAACGGCAATGCCGATGCGCTGGGCAAGATATGCTCCAGCCTTCCGGTCACCCGACGCGTATTAGGCGTTTGGCCAGCTCTGTAAAAAAGCAGTATGCTCCCTGACCCCACGGCACAAGCGTCTCTACCCCAAACGGCTCAAACATGCAGCCGCTGTCGATAGCCGCTTGAGTTGCTCGGCCGCCTCGGCTGCAGCGCCAGCCCTTGCTGAGGTCCCTGGAAGATGGGACGGCGCGAGAGTGTCCACGCACGTGGCATCCCAGATCCCAGACGAGGGGCCGACCCAGCTTCCAGGGAACCAGTGTCATTCCATCCGGTCTTTTCCCATCGTCACGCGCTAGACCCGTAGGTTCTAGAACGGACGGCGTTCCGGCAGAGACGAGGGCTCGGCGCAGTATGTCATTCAGACTTGCGTGGCGCGCCGAGCGACCGGCACTCTTGGGGCAAGAGAGGCCATGGGTACCAAACTTCGTCACTTGAGCGCCGCAGTGACAACGCGAGTAGTAGTAAAAGTACTGCTGGTGAGCAGGGTACCAAGATTGCTCGAAGGGAGTGCCTGCAGCCATGCGCCGGATTCCCATTTCGCACCAGCAAGGAGGCGAGCTCGCTCTGCAGGGCTAGTGGCCGTTTCATATAGATTATCACGTACTAGCAAGCAGAGCGGCTCGTCCCATTGATGCTGCGAATGGCGCAATTCGGGCGGGTCTTTGTTTGGGCAGGCAACCTTCCAGCAATCTACGGCTTCTGTCAAGAAAGGTAGAGCGAAATGGTCAGGGTTAGTTTTTAAAATTTTACAACATAAATTTTGGATGCTGACCCCGGAAGAAAGGAAGGCGGGTAGCGCAATACTGGAAATTTTGCGGATCCCAATACCACCGTGTCTGATGGGCAAGGTAGCTTGGGTCCATTGGCGGCTGTCAAAATGAATATTTATAACCGAAGAAACAGTATTTTGTATGAGTTCATCCAGCTTTGCTAAAAGGTGGGGGTATTTCCAAAATTGACAACATCGCAGCGCATACGAAAATTTAGGGACAAATAAACAAAATTTAATAATAGTATAAGCCATGTGGGGGTTAATTTGAAGTAAACGGTCCGAAAAAAAACTAAAATTTTGATGTTTATCGTTGATGTACCCTGGGATGGCGTCGTCGAGGATGGGTGAGCCTAACAAGAAAAGAGAACTTGAATCTAAAATTTTAATTTCAGAAGCAAAATTTTGGAATTTTCGAATCGCTGTGTCTTTTTTGGAATTGTCTAAACAGAAAAGCTCACATTTTGAAAAATTTAGCGATAAACCTATTTGTGCGAATTCCGTTATAAGAGTTTCAAATTTTTAAATCATGTCTAGTAAAAATAATATCAGATTTTATTAATTTTTCGAAATTTCAAGGACATTGCGGAACATTAGATGACAAGTTAAAAAAAAACACTGGTTATAATAAGTCAAAAGGCAACTTTTCTGCACTGTTAGATTTAAAAAAAACGAGAAAAACCGCTCATCCCTAATGTATAGGTACTGCGATGTTTTAAATATCGTTAAATCTTCACTGGATAGGAAACAACTTTTTCATCACACCCGCACTTTAAATGTGCTATTGCGCGCAGGCGGAGCGTGAGTTATAGAAAAATCGTTCTCCCAAGGGAATAATGAAATTTCTTGTACCGTACTTAACTTTTTTACATCTATTTACATATTTTTTACATTGCGAGTGTGATGAAAAACATTGTGTGTAACTCGGGGAGTATGAATATTACAAACTCGAGTCTTTAAATCGCTCCGGCAAGCCGTCGCGATTTAACTTACTCTCGTTACTAATATTCAACTTCCTCCCCTTGTTGCACAATGTACTATTACAACCCGCCAAAATGTAAAATTTTGCCCTTTTCATCTCCTTGAGCGAAATTGGATCAATTTGGTAGAGGCTACTAATCCTAATAATTCTCGCAGTTTTAATGAGGGGTACCTATATTAAAATTAGGAGTAGGTTACAATAAAAATACTTCTTTAGCCTTAAAGTCTCCTCCTGCGGACTGTTACATGGTCCTGTATTTTTAATTGATGAAATATTAAAATTATCAACTTATTAAAATGATATAGGACTTCGAGTGTATGATCAAAAAATATATGTATTGCGTATATAATAAAAAGTTATTATAGAGCCTGTTATGTATATACTTTTGAGTCTTTTCTGTGTACATAAATGAATATCCTGTAAATGTCAAACGAGTGCTCTCAACTCAACCAAAACTTCTTATTCATGGCAACACCAATGCAGATATCAAAATTAGTATACAAAAATTTTCAGACACACGCACAATATTTTATAAAAAAAAAAATTTGTTCCAAAACACTTGATGTAAAAGATCAATGGGTTTTTTCTGTGCATCGTGTAAATCGAAAAGTGAAAATATTTGTTTAATGATTGATATTATATTTTTGGGAGCAATAATTGTATATCCTCATTGCTACCAATGAACCTTGATATCTGGCCCCGTAGCCGAATGGCATTTCTCCGACGCCAAACGAAAGCGATACGCCGCTGGCTCTGTCGCGCCAATACGCAAGCGCGATAGAGATAGATATCTACTAGCGCTTCGTTTCGTGAGCGTTTCGTGAGCGATTGTGCCATTCGGCTAGCCACCCAGGGCAGGAAAATTTAAAATTATTACTGTATTTCTCGTCTGTGGACACAAGGAAAAAAATGTCTACAGAGTGGCATAGAAGAGATTTTTGTTTTTATTCTTGCGCTGATTTCATAGTTTAAGAAGTACCTAGTGCTTACGCCGTGGCTTGCGTGGGCGACGGTCGCGCGATGGTCGCGCTACGGGGATGCGACGCATACGAAATCAAACCTTATGATATGGAAGTATGAGACGCGACGGCGACGGTCGCGCGACCGTCGCCCACGCAAGACAGGGCGTTATTTAACAGCGTGAAAAGCATCACACAATTTTGTTTTAGTATAATAACAATGCCACTTGGAAGGCAGTAGCAAACTTTTTTCGGAGGAGAAAACGATCTTTCGTTTCACGTCCACAGAAATGGCACAAACGCTCACGAAACGAAACGCTCGTAGATATCTATCTCTATCGCTCTTGCGTATTGGCACTACGACAGAGTCCTTTCGCAGACACCAGACCTTTCGCGGCGGCGTTTCGTTTCGTTTCGCGTCGTAGAAATGCCATTCGGCTACGAGACCTGGACTTACGGGGAAGGTACCTACTTGCATTAAATAAAATCATGACACCAAGCAAGTTTATCCATCTTTAATTTCTGAATTTATTCAGTTTTTTTGCTATGTTTTCATTATTATGTGTTTTCTGTAGATAGTTTAATACCTTCTGTAGTACATTTGATAAATATGTATTCTGTATTTAGTAGCATTTTCAGAGACATATTGTTATTACTGCACTAATCCATCAAGTACTTATAGAAGGGTTGAATTGAATGTATACATGTAACGTAGAGGTGTCCTTATTTTCTTTAAAAACGCAAAAATATGTTCATGTTCTGTGGACAGTTATTCTCTGCTGTGTGGACGTGGAAAATGAAGAAAAACTATTTACGCACTTTGAAATTAAGGCTCATCTGTCTATATTTTTATGTTTGTTCATGCCGTTCAAAAGTTAAAAACTGAATTTGAGTTTGATCAGAAGATTTTGTATTTTTTAAATCCTTGTCAATATTTATATTTTTTTCGTGCCGTTAAAAAGTTAAAAACTGAATTTGAGTTTGATCAGAAGACTTTGTATTTTTTAAATCCTTATTTCTGTATGTCCCGTAAGTCCCGTTTAGAACTTATTGAAAAATAGCAGTCATATATTTGTGAAAAACTGTATGTACAGATTTTATTGGCCTCATGTAGTGAAATGAATTTAGTGAAATTTAACGGTGCTCAGAAGCATTTGAGTACCTCGCCCGCTACGATATATCTGAATGGTGACTGTACCGCGACATTCAATGAAATCTGTATTATTAACCCCGAGATAAATAGTGTCTAACGCGGATATCATTTAAATAAAGCCCTTTCCAGCATAGCGTAAGTAGAGTTCCATCTTACAGGCATATCTTTTATGAGATTGAAAAATGGTATTTCAAGGGCCATGCACGTTTCTTAAAGAGTATTTTGTCAGCTGAGGAGAAGACCGACTTTTAGTACAGTCGAGGCCTTTCTGTACTATTAAATTAAGTACGTGTGCCATACATCTTAAATGTTTCAAGTCCTTTAAGTAATTGTTTTTGGAATAAGGATATTTAAAAAGGTTAGTGCCGAAAGGGAATTTTGGCGCAGTAACCGCCTCCGTGACTATTACTTATAAACCGATTGAGATGAACAATAAATGTACAAATTTTGTAGAAACGGAGTCTGATAAAGGACCTGTGATTTTTATCATGTGAAGACCAATAAAATTACTTGAAGGTTTTCAAAACTGAGTTGATTTAATGTTTTAATTTTTGCCTTTTTGAAAGAACTACTGACATGACATCTAGACTGACATCTAACCCTTTTTTTGTAAAGGCTGCTAGGTTTTTTAATAACATAGTGGTTGCACTCTAACGCCGCGTCTTGCGTGAGCGACGAACCCGCGACGGCGACGCGATGCGATGCGATGCGACGAAATCAAACCTTCTATCTCTATGGACTTGTCTTAGGTGGGCGACGGAACGCGACGGCGATGCGACGCGACGAACTAGCGATGAACATGCGAATGTTAAGCGACGCGATGCGATCAAACCGCTGTGTTCATATGGGAGTGTCTTGCGTAAGCGACGGCCCGCGACGGCCCGCGACGGCGATGCGACGCGATGCGATGGCGATGGGCGCGCGATCAAGCTATTTGATTTTTAGAAGCAAATTCAATACGTAGGGAGGTCGGACTATAGAAATAACGATTGACTACTAGTCTCACATTTCATTCTTTATATTTTCTTATAATAAAAATTCAAAATATTCAAATTAACATAAGTTGACCAAAGGAGTAATGTGCCTAAAAAGTAAGGATATTACAACTTTTGTAACTTGTATTGACAGCCTTTGATTGTGTGCACGGTGATACGAGATTGTCTGCGTAAAATATTAAAATTTAAGTGTGAACTCAAAATATGAAACACTAGTGCGATGACCTTACGATATAAGTACTAGCACTTGACTGTGGTGAATAGGATCACAAAATTAACTAGTTATTACAACGGGCTCGTAGCCTAGCGGTTTCGACGTCTGGACGCCGCGCCAGCGGTGTGAGTTCGAACCTCGGCTGAGGCGTGCTTTTGCAGTTTTATTTTTGTTTCTTTTATTTTCTATTATTTGATTGTTTACTTTTTTCTTTCTGTAAGAATCTACATTCTTATTTTTATTTTATTTTTAATAACTCCGGCTTTTATACTAACAAGGAAAGGTACTCATACAAAAAAAATATAATTAGACTACTCTTTAAGGGGCGTTCATTTTAATTCCTGCGATTCCTGCATTTATTGTAACTCTTAAATAATAATATTATCCTAAACCAGAACTTCTTGTTGCCATATAAAAAAAAACATACATACTTATAAGACATACCTTTGTGTCGATAGATATTTTTCAGTACAGATGGTGTTTTTTTCATTATATGCCAGGTCGAAACTTCGGAGGCTCATCTGTACTGAAAAACGTCGTACGATACACGTGCGAAAAGGAAATTCGTAACTCGTGTCGATTTAAAACACTCCCTTCGGTCGTGTTTTAATTTATCGCCACTCGTTTCGAACTTCCTTTTTTAGGGTTCCGTAGTCAACTAGGAACCCTTATAGTTTCGCCATGTCTGTCTGTCCGTCCGTCCGTCCGTCCGTCCGCGGATAATCTCAGTAACCGTTAGCACTAGAAAGCTGAAATTTGGTAACAATATATATACAATATATATATTGTGGCGTAGGCGAGAGGCTGGCAACCTGTCACTGCAATGCCACAGTTTCGTTTTCTTTCAAACCCTTATTTGCCAAGAGTGGCACTGAAGCTTTAGTAGTTTCATGTGCTCTGCCTACCCCTTTATGGGACACAGGCGTGATTGTATGTATGTATGTATGTATATATACAATCACGCCAACAAAGTGCAAAAATAAAAAATGGAAAAAAATGTTTTATTAGGGTACCCCCCTTACATGTAAAGTGGGGGCTGATATTTTTTTTTCATTCCAACCCCAACGTGTGATATATTATTGGATAGGTATTTAAAAATGAATAAGGGTTTACTAAGATCGTTTTTTCATAATATTAATATTTTCGGAAATAATCGCTCCTAAAGGAAAAAAAAGTGCGTCCCCCCCCCTCTAACTTTTGAACCACATGTTTAAAAAATATGAAAAAATTCACAAAAGTAGAACTTTATAAAGACTTTCTAGGAAAATCGTTTTGAACTTGATAGGTTCAGTAGTCTTTGAGAAAAATACGGAAAACTACGGAACCCTACACTGAGCGTGGCCCGACACGCTCTTGGCCGGTTTTTATTACGCACTTGTATCGTAGGGTCGTTGATTTTTGAGCATACTTGAAAATCGCATGCCCATTATTAGCAATGTTTCGACACACATGCTACTAAGTAGCAATTGCTCAATAGTGGCATGCTTTCGTGCTAGTAATGAGCATGTGTAACAGTAGCTTCATGTACTAAAATGCTAAAATTCGAATAAAATACACTGCTGACACGGGCCCGCTCACTGCTCAGTTCAGTTCAGTCTGCGCCCAGCGCTCATAGACAGTGGACCTACGTTCGATCGTCCGGCGCACCGTGCTCTCGTAAGCATAAGCAGCTAGATAGTTCTGAGAAGTGCTGTATAGGTACTGCGACTAAACAAATCTTGATCCTGTTGGTGGCAAACAGGCATACGGTCCGCCTGATTTTTACACATGCAATTTTATCCAAGAAATTTTACTTGAAATCTGATGAGAGTTTGAATTATTATTATATTTCGGGACCAGGGGACCGATTTTTGAGTCTCACGCGTTCGAATTCAGAAAATTGTCACTGAAAATACTAAGCAATTCACTGTTTTCAACCGGTATTTTAGTGACAAATCCCATATGTGAGATTCAAAAATCGGCCCCCAGGATGAGGTTCTGTTTCTCATGGTGGAGTCAGGATATGGTCAACAAAACTGCTATTTTACTCATAATAACTCCACTATGTTTGGGCTGATGAGCAGCGTCGATCTCGATGATGTCCAAGGTCACATGATCGAGTCAGGAAATGAATAACAGAACTGCTATTCTACTTATCGTAACTCGACCATGTTTGATCTCATTAGCCGGGCCAATAACACATGTATTTTTTTGCACACAGCTCAGCTCTTTGAAACTGTTTATTTTAAGTTACTTACAATTAGTAGGTACCATATAATAATAATATATTCTTATTTCTTGTAAACTTTACAAAAAAGTTAACACATGAAACCAAAAGAATTGTTACTAGCAATTAAATTCAAAACTATCAAGATCATTCTTGCCTGTGTGTTGCGTTACCGGTGGCTCGCGTACCGAGCGCCAACGCCATCTATCAATGGCTATTTCACTAAATTGATGAACGCTCTAAGGAATAAGGGCTCTTAGTGTAGTGGTTATGCCAGTCGACACTAGATGGCAGCATTAAAAAACACTGGGTTACACTGTATTACATTTTTTCATTTCAACATTAAGTAAATAGCATTCGATATAAGTAAATAGTATACATTAATTCGTCGCTCAGTTTTGCCGTGAAGGACGGACAAATAAATAGACACACACACACACTTTCCCGTTTATAATATTAGTATGGATTAAAATAAACATTAAGTTAATAAAAACAAAATGCAGTATTATTGTGAGCTACTTAAAACTTTCCTTGTTAGTATAAAACCCGGAGTTCTTAAAAAAAAATAAGAAAGTAGAATCTTAGAGAAAGAAATAAGCAGGTAAACAAAATCAAATAATCCATACTGATTAAACTGGAAAGTGTGTGTGTGTCTGTTTGTTTGTCCGTCTTTCAAGAGAAGCCGCAGGAAAAATCTAGTAGAACATAAAAGAAAAAAGTAAATAAAAATGCAAAAAGATTGCATGAGCCGAGATACGAACTAACGACACTCATGGCGCAAACGATTCCACCTAGAAGTCAAACCCGCTAGACCATTTGCACATTGTGAAAGACGGCGAATCTTGTGATTCTAATCACCAAATACTAGTGCCGAAGTTTCGCGCGATGGATACGCGATGACCTTGAGCCATCGCCGTCGCATCGCGTCGCGTCGCGTCGCGTCGCCCGTCGCTCACGCAAGACAGAGCGTAATACCTCCACTCGTTGAATAGGCCTAGCTGTATAATCAGCTTTTCAAATTTTGGTCTAGCAAACGGCTTTGTGAATATGCTGTCAGCCAGCTGTAGCTCGCTACTTATCCTCTGTACGTTTAAAGTTCCGTTCGCTAACTAGTTCACGAACGAAGAAATGGCGTATCCGGATGTGCTTTGTTCTTCGAAGGAACTCAAGGTTTTCAGCTAGCCGCACGGCGCACAGCTGCCTCATTGTCGACGAATAATATTGCGACGTTATCCATTTTAACTAAACCGCTGATAAGCCGAGTCAGTCAGCCAAACGCTTTCTCAAGCTGCTTCGCTAGCTGCTACTATCTCAGCTTCTGTCGTTGATAGTGCAACGCTTGGCTGCTTCTGGCTAAGCCACGACACTGGTCCACCAGCATATGGCACTGTTCTTACTGTTGCCATCTTGGCTACTGGGCTAAATGTTTGGTCATAATGCTCAAGGCGGCAAATTTAAAAATCGCGGGCTAGCAACACTTTGGTTTTTACATAGCACGCCAGATGTCGATCTGCCCGTTGTAGCATCACCACCGTGATCGGCATCACTATAACATTCGACTTGGCCCTTTCTGTAGTCTCTTTTGTATAGGTATAATGCCCATATCAGGACCATGTTTCAGATAGCGTAGTATTCGTTTCAATCTAACGCAATCTGCTTGTGTTGGATTTTCAAGACTCCTGGATACCACGCTCACAGAGTATGCGATGTCTGGTCTTGTAAGAACCATAAGATATGCAAGTGCTCCGACCACCTGTCTATAATTGGTTAAGAAATAATCTTTGACCTTCTCCGCTTTTCGATTATTTTCTATATTCTATGGTACTTGGTTTGCTTCGTTTACGGAATTTAATTAGAACTATTTTCTTCATACTAAACTGAACTGTCTGGAAAGTTATGTATGAAAATCTTGGCATAATTAATGGAAGATTTTTTTTTATTGGGATATGTACATTATAGGCCGAAATTATTTTTCATCAACCCTCTCCACCCCTCCCCCCTCTGCGTCACCCCTCTTAAAGAGCCGAAAATGCGGTTTTTCTCGATTTCTGACAAAACCGTTGAAGATACAGAAAAAGCGTGTAGGAACGAAGTAATCCCATTCATTGCCGGCGCCTCATATTTTTAATCATCACGCAGTGCCGCCGCCTTCTACGCGACGACGCGAATTCGCGTCCACGGCATCACGTTAACATTTCAACGGACGCGAATTCGCGTCCGCGGCATTAGGTTATATATCACACTTGAAGGACGCGAATTCGCGTCTGCGGCATTAGGTTATTTCACACTTGAAGGACGCGAATTTGCGTCCTCGGCATCACGTTTACGCATACACAGGACGCGAATTCGCGTTTTCGGCATCCGAGATAAGAATTATGAAAATTACAATAGCACTGAATCCAGAAACCAGCGACGGTATAATATTATCCCATTCAAATCAACTGTACTTAAAAGCTGATACGAAAATGTTATTTTATTTATGAAGGATCCCATTCATTGCCGACGCCTCATATTTTTAATCATCACGCAGTGCCGCCGCCTTCTACGCGACGACGCGAATTCGCGTCCTCGGCATCACATTAACATTTCAACGGACGCGAATTCGCGTCTGCGGCATTAGGTTATTTCACACTTGAAGGACGCGAATTTGCGTCCTCGGCGTCACGTTTACGCATACACAGGACGCGAATTCGCGTCTTCGGCATCCGAGATAAGAATTATGAAAATTACAAATGCACTGAATCCAGAAACCAGCGACGGTATAATATTATCCTTCATAAATAAAATAACATTTTCGTATCAGTTTTTAAGTACAGTTGATTTCTAGCAAAAAAAAACAAATAACTCGTGGACGCGAATTTGCGTCCTCGGCATCACGTTTACGCATACACAGGACGCGAATTCGCGTCCTCGGCATTGAATGGGTTAATAAATTTACTACAAATCTGTCCTTGACACTTTACAATATTTTAGTCATATCAATCAAATTTCGACGATTTCGTAAGCATTTTGGGCGAAAACTTAACATTCATTAAAGAAAATTGCAGCAAGGACCAACTTTCGTGATGGATCACGCAAAAACTATAAGTGCTAGAACTAAAATGTCAATAAAAGATTTGTCCCTACTCGCTTTTTCTGTATCTTCAACAGTTTTGTCAGAAATCGAGAAAAACCTCATTCTCGGCTCTTTGAGCTCCTCGGCAGAGGGATGACGCAGAGGGGGAGGGGTGGGGAGGGTTGATGAAAAATAACTTTGGTCTATAAAGTACATATTCTAATTTAAAAAAAATCTTCCATTAATTATGCCGTAATTTTAGCTAATTTTCCCGAATTAAATAACAGCGACCTCCTGACAATAGTCATTGTGACAGGCGGTAAGGGGGTGATGTTGTTCCCTTTACCGAGCGCAGACTAATTAGGTTGGGGTTCCCAATAAGTCGGCACTCTTATAAGATGGTGAGGGTTCAGGCCTGGCTTAACAGAACAACAACAACGATTCCAATTGGATTTATTTAGACAACACAAGAGTTACACGCAAGTTTACACAAATAGTCTTATACAATGTAGTCTAGTAACACTAAGTAACACGAATGCCGTGAGTGGTATATCTACACTGTACACTGTTGCTTTCACTGAACTTCACTTTGACTATGGACGCGACGGTAGCGGGTGTACCGAAAAGAGGTGACGTGACGAGACGTACTCCGAACCGGGCTCACGCCTTGCTAGTAGAAGACTCTCCGTGTGTGATCGGAATTGCGACCTTACGCCAAACGCAGGGGTTTACGCAATGTGTGATCGGAACGGGCTTTCTCCGTACTTAGCAAGGAGCTAGCTTAGGCCTAGAGTAAGGTCCTAGTTAGGAGCAGACTGGGATGTCAACTGATTTGGGATGTGTCCCGGCGGGCTTTTATACCACCCGACGGCGTGGGTGAAAGCGACGCTTCCTTCCTTCCTGCGGCGAGGCGTCACCCCGCGTGGAGGGGGTGTAACGGGAGTAACGGGACGCTGGACCCGCGCATCTGCAGTCGCAATGTAGAAAAAATGGTGCGGTACCGTTGGAATCGGAAGGGCCGGCGGAACCTTCTACCTGCGTTACGCGTGGGAAACTTGGTCGTGCTACATCATTTATTTTTGGTCAGGCTTTAGGTATCTAAGTACAGTTTCATAACAATTGCAGGTATTACTCGTAATTCTCCAACCACCTTTGTTGCAATTGAAATTGACCGATTAAATCTGTACACGTGACTTGATTGATTGCAAATTCATAATGAAATATAGTTTATGACCAATACTGTTTCACGCTCCAGTCCAAAGTCGAGTCAGAGAACACGTCGATTCATATTCATTTACTGAATTCATTTAAAAGATAATTTAAAAAACCGGCCAAGTGCGAGTCGGACAGCGGACTCGCCCACCGAGGGTTCCGTACATACTTTCAATACCAAGTTGAATCATCAAATGTTGTTCATATAACTCTACAGACTCGATTAAAGCCCTCAATTTCCCACATCACAAGTAATATTTAATATATACAATTTTATTATTAAACAACCTACAAAGAAAAATCAAGACAATTCGACTTCAATAGTTTACGTTTCAACATTGTCGTCAGGACGCTCCTAATCCTGACTCGATTATATATATATACACCGTGTTTCCGGTAACACTCAAAACCTCAGACACCCCAACTGATTTTTATTTTTTTAAACTCATCTAGAGTATTCATCGATAAAATATCAGGCCGTCCCTATCGCACTTTAGTGCGATCTGATGGTTACTTTTTTTTAAATTGAATTTTTAATTTTCTGTACAGCTCTACTTGACTTTTAGCTCTACACTCAATAAAATAATTGCTAACTTCCACCATAAACCATAAAACTATTTATTTGTGTACGTTACTGCAACGACATAAGGTTTACCAATAGACAGCTAAGATGTCATTGTAAAACACTTTAAAGCTTTGTTACAGTAAACTTCAAATTGGACAGGTAATCGCAGTAAGCAAATTTAAATCCAATATTCAAAATGACAAGGTTGTAATTAGGTAAGAGTTCAATTTGTTATGACTTATGATAAACATTAAGATTAAACTGACAAACAACGTCAAACTCGTAGCGGAAAAAATAATCGTCCAAGTAACCAGCCAGTATTAGTACCCCTAAATACTGAAAAAGGTAAACAACCTCTAGCAATTCGATATACACAATGTTGTCTTACGAGTACAATAGAATAGACACTTAAAAAATAACTAATAATACAAATTTTAATAAAAATATTACCCCCATCAAGATATAGCTCAATCGATTCTACTCTCGATTCTGAACAAACTGTTTTCAGGTTTTTAGTGTTAAGTGAAACACGGTGTATATCAGAAAAACGCCATGTAGGAAATGAGCGTTCAACGTACAGCGATATCTATCGGCAAAATAAGTTAACTAATGTGCACGAGCTTAAAGTATGGAAAATGATTTTATGGGATAATTATTTATTGCGTGAATCGTTTTTAACCATATTTCCTCTATTTGAAAGCAGGTAATTTTATTTTTATTCTGTTAAAATTACAGGGACAATAAACACCCGCAAGGGTGGTGAAATTGAAAATGCAAATCTGAAAGGTTTTTTATAAATAAATAAAAAAAAATCAAGATACGCGTACGATTTTATTTTTCCTGTAATATTTATATAATAGACATATTTGGTAAAAACTTCATAAATTTTCGTTGGTAAACATCGGAGATAGCCCCCCCCCCCTATCTTTTTTAACATTTTCCTTCAAAAAACGATTTTTTCAAAAAAAAAACCGGCCAAGAGCGTGTCGGGCCACGCTCAGTGTAGGGTTCCGTAGTTTTCCGTATTTTTCTCAAAAACTACTGAACCTATCAAGTTCAAAACAATTTTCCTAGAAAGTCTTTGTATAGTTCTACTTTTGTGATTTTTTTCATATTTTTTAAACATATGGTTCAAAAGTTAGAGGGGGGGGACGCACTTTTTTCTCCTTTAGGAGCGATTATTTCCGAAAATATTAATACTATCAAAAAACGATCTTAGTAAACCCTTATTCATTTTTAAATACCTATCCAACAATATATCACACGTTGGGGTTGGAATGAAAAAAAATATCAGCCCCCACTTTACATGTAGGGGGGGTACCCTAATAAAACATTTTTTTCTATTTTTTATTTTTGCACTTTGTTGGCGTGATTGATATACATATTGGTACCAAATTTCAGCTTTCTAGTGCTTACGGTTACTGAGATTATCCGCGGACGGACGGACGGACGGACGGACGGACGGACGGACGGACGGACGGACGGACGGACGGACGGACGGACGGACGGACGGACGGACGGACAGACAGACATGGCGAAACTATAAGGGTTCCTAGTTGACTACGGAACCCTAAAAAATTATAAAAAATTGTTTTGATATGTATAGTTTTAGCTCTTTCTAACGATACCCCACTTGACCTAGTAACTTGACATTTACATTTTGCCCCCCTTTCATTTTGGCACTTTTCTAAAATTAATATTAATAAATAAAAATAAAAAATACTTTCAATTTGTAGAGGTTCACGATTTTCCAAATTTCAAAGCGATAGCATAAGTAGTTCTCGAGATATTTAGTAATGTGACAGACAGACAGACGGACAGAGTGGTGCCATAAGGGTTCCTTTTGTACCTTATTGGTACGGAACCCTAAAAAGAAGATTAAAGAGCAATTTTCGCCCGAAGCTTTTAAATATTTTCGCAGCTATTATATTTCAGCACTCGTGTTTATTAAATATGAATCCGATAAACGATATTGAAATGAAATCACTTGCAACCAGTTTTATCCGTATTTCGTATTTATAATGTATGAACTATTTTATAAATATTAAAATAGTATTTTATACAATCGTGATATAATACAAAGCTTTTCAGTCGAGTACCATGTTTAGGCCACGAAGCTTGCTGAGTGGCCTAATAGTACGGTACGAGAGTATACAATACTTTTTCTACGAGTCATCACTCATCAGCTTCATCATCAATGGACGGAAATATCATCATTCATGCAAGTTTAAATTAATGTTAATAGAGTCGTTCAACATCGAATTACCTAGCAACCAATTGTTTGTAATAACCGTCTCTGATTGGCCGATAACGCGACAGATAAAAAAAAATGTGTTTCAGATGCAGGAAAATTTGCCAGGTATCGCAAATTAATATAGAAATTGTATGAAGTTCTATTTTTGAAATTATTACAGTTAACTAAAGTCAACTATAATGAGATTATTATAGTTGAGTCGGAACTGCCATAGAGTATCCAACACTGAAAAGTTAGCACTAAAGTCTGTGGTGTCCTAATTGACAGATTACAGTCGACAAGTAGAAAAATATTTATAAAGGTAGGTACATCTAGGAAAATATCGCTTAGTTTCGTATTTAGGGTTTCGTACCAATAAGGTACATAAGGAACCCTTATGGTGCGCCTCTGTCCGTCTGGTCTGTCTGTCTGTCTGTCTGTCTGTCTGTCTGTCTGTCTGTCTGTCTGTCTGTCTGTCTGTCTGTCTGTCTGTCACATTACTAAATATCTCGAGAAATACTTATGCTATCGCATTGAAATTTGATATACTTATGAACATTGTTAATCTCTACAAATTGAAAGTATTTTTCTTATTTATCAATATTAATTATAGTAAATGGCCAAAAATTAAAGGGGGGTAAACTGTAAATATCAAGTTACCAGGTCTAGTGGGGTATCGTTAGAAAAAGCTCAAACTGTACATATCAAAAGGGGTTGGAGGCCTGCTCGTGGCGCGTCATGCGTTTATCTTTCAAAAAGCAAAACCAGTCATTGTTGTGCTTGGATTGACCGTCGTGGACAGCACGACGCCACATGGGTCGGTTTTCGGCCAGTTGCCGCCACTGGTTGCATGGGAAATCAAAGGAAACCATATCACGCTTCACGCTATCTTATAAGCGCTGCAACCTCTCCCAGCAATTTTTGACGTGGTAAACGAGTCTGCTCCATTCGATACACATGCCCAAGTCTATTTGTACTTCCAGGCATCGGACAAAAAGTGCCTATGACGTCAAACCACTTATAGGATGATTTTAAATAGTATCTATGATTTTCATAAACAATTATCACTTATCTGTTTATCAACCTCGTTATTAAACGATATCGCCACTTGAAATGAGTAAGTACGTACGTTACGTTTTTTACTAATCTTACCTACTGTTCCCACCTTTGAGTTTTAAACCTATTTAACACTTTTTATCTAATTGTTTACAAAAACAAGGTTGACCCTGGTTGACACCTGTCACGATCAAAAATGTTGTTTAAAAGTTCAAGCTCTAAGCTAATATCCCTTCAATTAATTTCAAATAATCGTACTTTATGTTAACAAATCTCGTGAATACATATTTTATTCACTAACATCATCCTACCTGTATTATGAATTCCATAGATTTATTTACGATTATTTTGTTACTTCATGAATACTACTTTGTTACTACATGTCACACGGAAGTTTAAATACCAACATCCTGTGTAGAAGATTACCTACGTCATTTTTACGTCATCCGCACTTTTTGTCCGATGCCTGGTACTTACATAAAAATCACAACAGGTAGAAGGGCAATTACACAGATGTCATATATACCATAGATCAAGCAAACGTATCTACTTAGCGTGTCAAATGAACTCAGTGAAATCCACTGAGTTGTCCGTCTTTAATCGCAGCTTGCAGCTTTCGGGCGTCAATTTTTGTAAGTTGAAGTCAATCAAAACATAAAAAATGCCTCGTTACATGATATTCAATTGCAACAACACAAAAATTATTAACAATCAAGAGCCTGAGACATATTTAAAATTACAGGCAAGAAACAACTTCAGTACAAAATTTGACACGCTCGGCCCCTATACAAATAGATGAACTTGTTTCTTCTATCTAAATATAGTTCTGTGGGCAATTAGTTCCGTGCCTAGTTCAAAACTCGAATTTACTTTACTAAAACTAAAATACGTGGATAATTGAAAATAAATAAACACAGAAATTCATCGTACTTAATATTAATTATATAAAAAGATCACAGTACCTATTCATGTTCTTTGTTTTATTGTGGCATTATGAAAACAATGGTTATAAAGACAAAACACTCCCCTCAGTTACACAATGATTTGCCAAAACGTTTGTTCACCTGCCACTTTTACTTTTCGTGTTCGTGTATTTTGTGTAGCCTTTCTGTAATATTTTTTTCTTAATCATAGCTAAATATGTTTCGCTATTAATACGTGCAACAGATAGGGCCGCGGATGATGGAAATATGTATTTACACGAAAATAGCTAAGTACACTACACCACATATTTAAACCCAGACACATTACACAATATTATACATATACGCGGATTTACAACAAGGAAAGATTCTTTAGGTACTCATAATATGAACAAAAGATGTTTAAAAATAACATTTGTTTCTTTAGTCTGCGCTTTTAGATGGAAGCAAGCTGCTTTGCATGGTGATAGTAGACATCAAAGTAAACGATTTTTTCCGCAGATATCATCCCTTAGGAAGCCGAGCGTAGCGAGGTGTTTTAGAAAAATAAAATCTTTTTTCAGATCGTGTGATTGTGACAAAACGTATTTTAAATGAAAGGGATTGCTTTATTCAGTATTAAAAAATATATATTGTTACTTTTATACATTTGCGACCTTTGATTGTAGATAATGTTTTTTTTTTGTGGTAAGCACCCCTATTGGCGTCTATTAATTTGTCCAAGTTTAAGCTTCTTACTCGTATGTTTGACAGTTTCTGACTTATTGTCACTTATACGGTTTTCATGAAATAATGATTTTCTCGGGATACCCCCATTTGCCAGAATTTCATTTGCCATAATTTTATTTGCCATCCTATTCAACAATCATAATATTGTTTCTCATAACATCTTATGCCATAATCATTGTTTACTATATTAATCTAGTGCCAGAAACTTTGTTTCCCATAAAGTCAGTTTCCATAATTTCATTTGTCAGAATCATCGAAATCCGTAATCACCACATTCCATACCATCATTTGTCATACAAATTAGCGTCCAGAAAAGTCAATTTCCATAATGTGCTTTGGCAGAATCGAAAACTACTATAATAGGTACTAGAAGGACTAGAGAATGAAACTGCTATCAGAAAGTAGGTTAGGTTAGCAGTGTGACCCCCTGGAAAATGAAACTGCTATCAGAAAGTAGGTTAGGTTAGGTTAGAACTGTGAACCTCTGGAAAAGGAAACTGCTTGAAAAGTAGGTTAGGTTAGGTTAGAACTGTGACCCCCCGGAAAATGAAAATACTATCAGACAGTAGGTTAGGTTAGGTTAGAACTGTGACCCCCTGGAGAATGAAACTGCTGGAAAAGTAGGTTAGGTTAGGTTAGAACTGTGACCCCTGGAAAATGAAACTGCTATCAGAAAGTAGGTTAGGTTAGGTAATAATATGGGCAACAATTAATATGGCAATAATTGCTTATGGCGTTTGAATATTCTATGAAACCATATTATTGCACTTAATAATATGGCTAACAAATAGTATGGCATTGTATGATTATGGAAGGTAATATTCGGATAAACAACGAGTATGTCATATGATTTTTATGGTAAACAAATCATTCGGGCAAATGAAATTCAGGCAAGTTAGATTCGGGCAAATGAATATTATGTTAAATGACTGTCGGGCAAACAATAGACAACCGATTTTCTCATAAACTTCCCACACATTTTTTTTTATTATTAGCATACACCGGTTTCGCGGGGGCAAATCTGTACTGATGTTTAATAGTGCGACGACACATTAAACAAATTTTATTATTTGATATCGATAAAAATGTCGTACAACCGTTGTGTAATTTCAAGAATTTGAATGAAGAAGAAAACTACATACACAAAAATAAACTTTTTGAGGAATTAACTTTCTTTAATATAAATTTAATATAATTTTCATAATATACAATCAAAATTTTTTCCACATTTTCCACATTTTCGTGACATATGAATTTTACATTTCTTGCAAAAGTAAGTCGTACCTTTATCATCTATATCTAAATGGTCAGGTTTCCAGGAAGATGAATGATCTTTTTTCTTGCGTGGCATTTTTAGCCGCCTTAAGAAACAAAAAGGTAGATTTCATTGATCGGAATGCAAAATAATATTGTTGTAGGTACTAGATGAATTATTCAACGATTCAATGGTTGTCAAAAGTGACTCGACACAGTCAATGTCAGATATCGGTTGTTTATAGTTGCGATAAGTATAAATGAAAGAGGTTTGCACATAGTTAAACGTATTCAAACTTAGCCATTAGTTTAGTTATGATAATGATGGTTAAAAATTTATTTTTATAGATGTCGATAAACTAAGTCGATATTTAATGAATCACTAGCACTGGTACATTTTTGCCCCCGCGAAACCGGTGTTTGATTATTAGTCTATATTCTAGGTATTAACTCAGACCCATCTGAACAAATGCAAAAAGTTGAAACTTACGCAAGCAGTAGACAAAGAATATCGATCACTTTATGAAAAAAACTGTAGGTGTCGCTAGCTCGTAACACGTAAAAAAAGTTTGAATTTTTCGATTCCTTTTATTTCCTTTTTAGGGTTCCGTACCTCAAAAGGAAAAAACGGAACCCTTATAGGATCACTTTGTTGTCCGTCTGTCCGTCCGTCCGTCTGTCAAGACCCTTTTTCTCAGGAACGCGTGGAGGTATGAAGCTGAAATTTATATCAATTACTCAGGTCTACTGTCCCTTGAAGCTGTGAAAAAATCAAACTTCTAAGCCAACGCAATCAAAAGATTCAGCCGTTTATGCCGCAAATTTTCGACACTTGCAAGGGAATCAAAACCTACAGGGTGCTTCCCGTGAATTCAGAATCTTGCAATTTGGTACGAAGCAACGTCTTATAGCATAGATAAAGGAAAAATTACGAAAACCATAAATTTTTAGTTACATCACATAATATATTTTTTTTTAATAATTTTAACCTTACTACCCATTTCCTCATAAACGCGTAGAGGTATTAAATTGAAATTCATACCAAATACTCAGGTCTATAATACCTTTAAGCTGTAACAAAATCAAACTTCTATGTCAACGCAATCAAAAGAAACAGCAATTTAAGCTGCATATTTTGAAACTCGCAAGTACTCGCAAGGGAATCAAAACCTAAAGGGTACTTCCAGTCGACCTAGAATCTTGAAATTTGGCATGAAGCAACGTTTTATAGCACACATAAAGGAAAAATTCCGAAAACCTTAAATTTTTAGTTACATTACAAAATATATATTTTTTAATAAATATAAACTTATTACTTTTTTCCTCATGAACGCGTAGAGCTATCAAGTTGAAATTCATATCAAATGCAGGTTTGTACGGAACCCTCGGTGCGCGAGTCCGACTCGCACTTGGCCGGTTTTTTTAAAACAAGTGATATTAATATTTACTGTAAAGATGCCTTAAGGGCCTATTTTAGATATTAGCTAGTTTTTAACGTGATTTTTAAATATGCCGCCTTGAGCACTATGACCAAACATTTAGCCCAGTAGCCAAGATGGCAATAGTAAGAACAGTGCCATATGCTGGTGGACCAGTGTCGTGGCTTAGCCAGAAGCAGCCAAGCGTTGCCATATCAATGACAGAAGCTGAGCGTGTGTGTGAGCTGGGAAAGTGTGTGTGTCTGTTTGTTTGTGTGTGTGTCTTTCACGGCAAAACGGAGCGACGATATGACGTGATTTTTTAAGAGGAGATAGTTGAAAGGTTGGAAAGTGACATAGGCTACTTTTTGTCTCTTTCTAACGCGAGCGAAGCCGCGGGCAAAAGCTAGTACTTATATACATAGAAAACATCCATGACTCAGGAACAAATATCTGCGTACGTCACACAAATAAATGCCCTTACCGGGATTCCAACCCGCGCGAGACCGAGGCGTAGCAGGCAGGGTAACTACACGCTACGCCAGACCGGTCGTCAATAATAATATGTTTGTTGATATTAATAGTACCCTACTTTAACACTTGTAGTTTTCTGGGTACCTATTGTTCACAACCGTCAATCATCTGGTATAAAAATTAAATGTTGGTCTCTAAATTCCACTGCGATTTGTTATTCTTCAGGTTTTAAGTTACAATTATAATTTGAAATTGTCTTCGATTACCGCGGTAGTTATCGTGAAATCAATGAGTAAGAGAGTCTGGAGTCACCCGTTGACCACTAACGTCGGAATATTTCGGATACAATTTATTTCATGAATGGAATACCAGACCAAGTTGTGCCAAGTAATTATATAATTGTTGTTTCTCAGGTGCTGGATGGACCAAAGCGATACTTTCTGGATTATTGTGGTTCCGGTTTTGGCGTCACTAATATCTTCCTTCGGTGAGAAAAATAATCACTAAGTACATATATTTTAATACCTATATTTTAATTTCAAATCTTCTCTTCTTAACTCGTCAAAGCATGACTATTTTCTTAAAGATCAATCCAAAAAACGGGTAATCCTATTGTATACCTCATTTAGACATTACATTGACTAATATTTATACAGTAACATGAGAGTTATTACGAAAACTCCTTGAGTCCGTAAAGGCCCCAGGATTGAGAAGAAATCTCTCAAGTAACTGTAACAACATGTGACCCGACACTGCGTAACTCGAGAAACTAACATTAGAACAATCAGGGGCCTAATTTGAAATCTCTTGGCTAACCTGTGATCAGTATTCGCCAAGAAATTGTAATGCAATATCATGTACAAAATTAAAATTGTAGGTAAGGCGCTATTAACCCATTATTTATGTTATGATAAATCCTTACTGATGAAATTTGGTTCAATTAACTCAAATTCTAAATTCAGATCCTAGTGCCTGCCAGTGTATGAATGACCTTAACGAAAACTCTGGTTTCATTAAGACTCATGATACATTATGACTTTCAATAACTATGCCAATCAATCAAAAGGATCCGCATTCAATCAATCAAATAACACGTATAACGTTAATAATATCTAGGTGTCATTGGTATAAAAAAAACTTATTCTAAATTGTATACTTTTTCTATATGATATAATTTCTTTTGTGATGTGTATACTTTCTTTCTGTGGTATCACTCGGTATGGCCCTTGTTATGAAACACGTCATGGTAAAACAACAACTGTTTATTTGACATGAATGCGGGTACCATGTATAAATATTTACTACCCACAACATCTCCTCCAAAAAGACTAAAACCCAACACCTAATAGTTATACATATGAAAAAGTCTAATTGTACATTATTTTATACACATAAACATATTATGATATTAAGTATGTAAAGAGGACTGATAGTGCAGTGTCTTAAATATGTGCAACATAAATGCACTGTTTCAAAACATGACCACTGCATCATCCTTCCCCTTAAATATTATATATCGTACTTATAAATCTATTCTTTATACTATTTCTTACTACTACTTGTAAATTTTTTACTAACATATGAGAACATACCTCAACCGTCATGAGAAGACCTTATTTCATAGCAATAAGGTTCACAGACATGAAGTTTGTGTGGTTACGGTGTGGTAAACATTAAGTAGGTACCTAAGGCAAACTATGCTATGATTTATTTCTATTGTTATTTATCACTTTATCAGCATGTTAGATCTTTGTTTGTGACCCAAAGATTTAACATGCCTACCCACACTCAACACATCTACACTTACCTAACTACTTAGCTAATTTTGTTGACATCACTGATCACAATCATGTCTTACTTATTTTTTTTTAAATAAGAATTGAAATGTCTTAGGTATTATAGACTTTCAGAATAGTAATAGGCAAGTATGTGCAAACGATAGGTATAAGTATACTTGTGAGTATACTACTTACAGATCTATTTAACTCTTGTATCGTATTATATAACAAAAATTTAAAGTTTAATCTTAAGCAAATACACATACAATTCAATATTAATTCTGTCACATGAAGTAAAGGGTCAAACAATCAGGGAATGGAAAACAGACAACTATATTTTAAGTTTTTTACAGAGTACTAGGTACTTACTATAATTTTAATTAATTTTTGTTAATAGTTTGGATCGACTACGAATCCCGCACCGTTACTTGACTTTCAACCTTATTACCTACAACATTGGTTTCAGCTTTACACTCTCTTGCCCGACCCTATCCTCACACGCGTCTTTGAACACGTCATCGGCGTCAGCTGCCGGGGGCCGGTGCATTAGAAATATTACAATGATTTTCGCACTTAATTAATGTAACTTAAACTAACTTATCTCTACACCTTTATTTTCTATAATATATTCACTCAGTTTTAAGAACTCAGCGTCGCATAGTTTCTTTAAAGTCTGTTATTCTATAACGACCGACATGGGTATCTGGAATTATACATACATGTTTTTCTTTTTTCTGTTTATAGGTGACATGCAAGTCATAGTGCTGTACATAATCACAGCAACATGCGCTGCAAGCGTGTTGGGACACACATTAAGTATTAACTCTTTTCACTAAGCCCATATCTTCACATGAGTCTCGACCCAACACGCTTGTAACATTCATATCAGCAATCGCAAACGGCAAGTTATAATTTTTATTTTTATACCACCATACTAAGTTACAAATACCTTTCAATGGAATTTTGTGATTAGTAAATGATTCAAAATTGACTTTTAGCATTTTTAACACATTTACATCAAAACCTAGTGACAGAAATCTCTCAAAAGACATAACATTATAATCTGCTCCCGAGTCGAGTCTAAACTTCTCAGACCCGTGTTCACACAACAGAGTTTCCATCCAGCGCCCCCGTCCAGCACTCGAACACGAAACCGTATCTATATAAAATGATTCGGACTCATCGGAATCGCTCGTCATAGAACCGTTTATTTCATACACTCGCTTCACCCCACTGTCATCGTTAACGAACCGAGATCTACACATACGAGCAAAATGTCCACGATGACCACAAGAAAAACATGTTACGTACTGTGCCGAACATTCCTGGTTGGCGCAACGCGACCCACCGCAACTTGCGCACTGGTGGCGCTGCGCCGACTCCGAGCCGGGCGCGGCGCGCCCGCCGCCGCCATGCTCGCGCCGCTCGCCGGCCGCGCCGCCGCCGTCGCGCCAGGCGACCCGAGCGCCTCCGTGCGCCCGTCGCCGCTCAACAAGATGTACTTGTGCACTACTCGATCCCTCGCTCGGGGCTCCTAACTCTCTGCCACTTTCCTTGGAGGCTTCCTCGGCTTGACACAACTTGATCGCTTTGTCTAAATCCAAGTCGTCAGAGCGTAGAAGCCTGTCTCGTACGGTGACGTTCCGAACGCCACACACGATGCGATCCTTAAGCAAATCGTCACTCAGGTTGCCGAAATCACAGTTCTTACTCAACAGCCTCAGCGCTGTCACATAAGCTTGAATTGATTCACCTTCCTCCTGATTACGCGTGAAGAACTTGTACCTCAACAAAGTTTTGTTCACTTTGGCACCAAAATACTCGTCAAACTTCTTAATAATGGCCTTCAAATCGTCTTTATCTGACTCGGTGTCAAATGTAAATGTTTGAAACACATCAAAACCCTCTGCGCCGATCAGATTGACGAGAAGGCTGGCTTGTACTGCGGCGGACTCACTGCTCACACCGGAGGCCTTCACAAAAAGTTGGAATTGATGTTTCCACCGTTTCCACGCCTCTGCGCGTGTAACGGGACCGCCCTCCATGTTTAACTCCGCTGGCGGTCTGGCGTGCTCCATATTTTAACTTTATACACAAATAAATCGCGGTCCAACACAAAACACCTAATTAACTGTCGTTGACAGATGTTCAGACACACAGCTTAAACTTATTTTTAATCGACCTGCAGCACGGAATTACTTAAAATATATCGTACCGCTGCCACCATGTTATGAAACACGTCATGGTAAAACAACAACTGTTTATTTGACATGAATGCGGGTACCATGTATTAACTATTAACTACCCACAACAGCCCTGACGGAAGATCAGCGTTGGCCACCCAGGCTAACACCATGCTGAGTCAGGACCTACTTACCTTTTTGTGATGTTATGTGTGTAAATAATTCTCTGTTGTTGATCTGTATCTTTTTTTGTCTTTTTTGTATTATTTTGCCATGAATAAAAAATATTTATATTTCAATTAACTAACCTAACCTAAAACGAAGTACAAAACTAAAACAAATACTTAGGTACTTACCTAAAAATAAAATTATATGAAAATATTTTTTTAGTAACTACTTTTTAACTAGGCAAGGTCACCGAGGTCTGAACTCTGTAAATTCTATTATTCTATAAACCCTTAATGACACCTGTAAATTCTATATAATAATAAAATAAAATACATACATATATCTAGTCTTTTGCCTACTGGATTATGGATTTAATTTACCCCCTTGCATTGAAAGTCGGGTAATCTTGACCATCACTAGTCAAGATTCCTCGAATCACAATAATTTCCTTCTTTTCATATGTATATATATGCAAGGTCACAATTGGGAACAACCGTTTCAAAGATTCGGCTAACGTTCCTCACCCCCAAACCTCCACGCCTTAATTTTTCGGGCAGCTTGTTTATTTGATCTGTATTAGTTGCAGAAGACCCGCCTAAACACGTAATTCTTGGTTCTGTTTCTGTCTGTTACTAGCCTGTTGTCTCTGGAGTAGTTTGGGCATCGAGATTAGAACAAAAATATCTACATAAATTTTCCTTGGCATAACAGTATAGGTATTTATATTTTGAAGTGATGCATTTATTCGGTTTTACTAATAAATAATAAAATAACATCAACCCTTGTAGCCGGCTAGCAGCGAAGTGAAATTAAACTATAGTCATACTTGTTATGGAGAATTTTTGGTCAAAAGCTGCACTTTTAGATGGAAGCAAGCCGCTTTGCATGGTGATAGTAGACATCATAGTAAACGATTTTTTCCGAGGATATCGAAATTTCATCCCTTAGGAAGCCGAGCGTAGCGAGGTGTTTTATGAAAATGAAAAAAAAATTATCTTTTTATTGTATCGTCCGATTTTGACAAAACATATCTCAAATGAAAGGTATTGATTTGTGTAATTTAAAAAAAATACAAAGAAAAAAAATTTGAAAGAAAAGTAAGAAAAAAATAAAAAAAGTAAATTTACGTCTCGCACTGAATAACTTCAAAGAATGACAGACAAAATGTACAATGTCGATATACGAGTTTTTTTTAATCAAAGACAGATAAATTTTTAGTTGAAAACTGAAGACCACATCGAAATCAGATTAGCATTTTTTAAGATACAAGTTGCCAAAGTTGGGAAAGATCGCTTTATATGGCCACTTTGAAATTCCTTTGCCAGAAAGTCAGAAATAATATGTTTTTCTGACACAGAAAAATACATAGTAACAGTACACATCAAAATAAAATTAAAAATTCCGAGGATATTATAATTTCGTCCCTTAGAACGACGAGCGTAGCGAGGTCGGTTACGAAAACCGAAAAAAAAATCTCATTTTTTTGTACGTCGTCCGATTTTGACAAAACATGTTTCATTTGAAAGGTATTGCTTTATGTAACTTAAAAAAAAATACTGAAAAAAATTGGAAAAAAATGTAAGATTTTTAAAAAAAAAACCTTAATTTTCGTATCACACTGAATAACCGCAAAAAACGGTAGACACGGTGTATAATTTAGATATATGATTTTTTTAAATTAAAGACAAATAAATGCATGATTATAAACTAAAAACAGAATCGAAATCGAATCAGTAGTTTTTAAGATGCAAGTTGTCAAAGTTGGCTTAGTTTGTTTATAAGGTCGCTTATAAATTCCTTAGCCAGAAAGTCAGAAACATTATATTTTTCTTACGGTTAAAAGTATGCATAGGTAATAGACATCATTATAAACATTTTTTTACAAGGATATAAAAATTTCATTCCTTAGAAACCCTTAGAAAGACGATCCGATAAAAAAAACTGCGTTTTTAGAATAGAATAGAATAGAAAAAACTTTATTCAGGACGCTTAAACGAATATAAATTACAAAAAGATGTCACAAAAATTTAAATAAAACGTCACTGAAAAGGTTTCCACTCAGCTTGGTGTCAAGGTACCTTTTGGATACTTTGACGCTGGTCTTCCGTGGCAACCCTTCCATTACATACAAACGGAACAAATATGTATAATTTACAGGATATAATAACATAAAATAATAACCATAATATAACGACAAGTTATACTGTACTAAGTAAACTAAACATTATAATGAGCCACGACACTTAATCAAGAGAAACAGGTTTTTATTTTTACTTATTACTATTATTTTATACTTTGACACAAAAACAGAGATGTTATATAATCGGCACTTAATTTAGACACAATTTTTGAGAATTCAGAATGTGCTTTTTATACTTAATTTTAAAGGATTGAACAGACGCTGAGTTGCGGATGGGTGGCGGTATATTGTTCCAGCACTTCGTGGCAGAGTACCTGAAACTGCCACGAAATGCAGATGTATTGTGCCGAGGACAAGCAAGGCGACTAGCACCCCTTATGTGACGTTGGGAAAATTCCAGCTTAGCTGCTAGATAATGGGGTGTTAAAGTTTTCACAATGCCAAAAAGCATACAAGCGAAATGCAGTGCTCGTCGTGACTCCATGTTCATTAACCCACTATTATTAAGGAAAGGTGTAACATGAGTCCTTGGTGGTATGTGGAAACAGAAACGAGCACAAGCATTTTGTACTCGCTGTATTAGTTTTTTGGTTTGACCCAACAGACAACCACCTATGACTGAATCTGCATAGTTAAGTTTAGAGAGGATTAAAGACTCACAGAGATAGATTCGAACATCGGTAGATAAATATTTACGGACACGGTACAGTATTTTGAGTCGGTAAAAACAATTTCTGGATGTTTCTAAAACATGATTGTGAAATCTTAATTTGCCATCCATGAGAACACCCAAGTTTCGAGCTTCATCTACTTGTTCAATAGAGTCAAAACCTATCTTAATAATCGGATTACAGTTTTTAATTTGACGCCGTTGCTTTTCCGTACCTAATATCAGAAATTTAGATTTTAAGGGGTTTAAAAATAAACTGTTTCTATTGGACCATTGAACTATTCGAGACAAGTCAGTGTTAATGCTATTTACTGCAGAAGAAATTTGATTTAGCTTAATTGGGAGATATACTTGGAGATCATCGGCATAGATGTGATATCGGCAGTTCTGGATGGAGTTTACTATATCTGCGCTATATAGAATATATAAAATTGGACCCAGTATAGAACCCTGTGGAACGCCACGAGAGACGGGTGAATCTTCAGAAATCTTACTGGTACCATTCTCATTGCTTAATTTTGTTCTCTGAAGCCGGCCACTCAAATAGCTAGAAAACCATTTGAGTGCTAGCATATCGAAACCGTAGTAGGCAAGTTTAGAGATTAACAGGTTTTGGTCTATTGTGTCAAAAGCACGAGAAAAGTCTAGTAGTACCATAACCGTCCCATTTCCAGAATCAATTTCAGTCAAGACGTCATCAACAACATCCAACAAGGCCGTTGCGGTACTATGTCCAGACCTAAAACCTGATTGTTTTGGCGGCAAAATGCAATTAGTTTCAAGATACTCAGTTATTTGTAGGCATACAGCTTTTTCCAGAACTTTCGACAAAAAAGGCAAGATACTAATAGGTCGCAGATCTTTAAATTCACTTGGGTTACTTTTCTTGGGAATAGGTTTTATTAGGGCTGTTTTCCAGGCGTCAGGAAATACACCTGATAGAATAGACTGATTTATTAAAGCAGTTATTAGCCCTAATGTACGTGGAAGCGTAAGAAGAATCATGTCACGCGTGATTTCATCTGTGCCCTGAGCGTTAGATGTAATTTTGGCAATGATTTTAGATATAGTATTCTCGTCAACTTTTTTAAAACTAAAACTTGAAGAGTTAAAACGGTTGTATTCAAAGTATGTAAGTTCAGATAATGTAACGTTTGTCGTAGGTATGGTTAAAAAGTGTTCGTTTATTAAATTAGGATTATCAAAGAAACATGGCAGTGTAGATTCTTTACTATTAAAATCAGCAATACTGTTTTTTATATTCTTCCATAGTTTGCGAGAGTCATTTGGAATTCTGTTGATTTTTTCATTGAAATAAGCCTGCTTTTCAGTGAAAATGGCTTGATTAACGGTGCTTTTTAAAGTTTTATAGTATACTTTATCAGAGTCTAATCCTGTTTTGCGGCTTTTAGAATACGCTTCATCTCTAATTTTCATCATTTCTTTGACAGTGGGTGTTATCCAAGGAAAATTTTGTTTTTTTAAAAGTGTTGATTTTACAGGAGCAAAAATATCAAACATATTTATTATAAAAGTGTTAAATAAAGCCAGTGACTCGTTAATATTACCCCTTAGTAATCTTTCCCAAGCAATTGACTCGACACACGCATTAAATTCTTCGAGACAAATGTCTTTCAACGGTCTGTAACAGATCCACGTAGGGCAATGCTTGGGCTTCGTGACGTGCACATTACATGAGATAAAAGCATGGTTAGCGAGATCAGGGATGTAATCTACACAGACTTGAGAGAGTTTACTATTGCTGCAGATAAGGTCTATTAGTGTTTCCGAATGGTCAGTGAAGTGGGTAGGTTCTGTGATATATTGCTCTAAATTCATGCAATGTAGAAACCCTAAAAGTTTTTTAGTATTTGGTTCGTTCGAAGATAGTATGTTTATATTAAAATCACCCATAAGTATAACATGATCGAAAGCAGAGAGCGAACCGAGAGATTCAGTTAAGGCATCTAAAAAGGTATCAACATTGAGCCAAGGCGGCCGGTACGCGGTACCAATGGCAAATCTTAGTCCATTAAGAGTAATACTAAGCCACATTTGCTCAACTAGAGGTGTGTGGGGCGGATCGAGCTGACGAGTATAGATACCTTTGCGTATATAAAATCCAACCCCGCCGCCGCGGACGCGGGTCCCGGCGGGGCGCGGCACATGCCGTAACCGGTAACCCGCCGGTGCCGGCGCGCGCGCCTCTTGTCCTGCCTGAAGCCAAGTTTCATTTATTGCCATGATATCAACCGAATGGCGTTCAAGCGCTATAATAAATTCCTCGTGTCGTGTTCCCAGTGAACCTGCATTAAGTAAGCCAATAGTAAGATTTTTGTTTTTTAAAAATTGTAGAACAAATGAGTACAAAACTTGTACATATTTTAAATTTATAAGGCGCTCTGAAACGACGATTAAATGATGGCTATTAACAAAGACATTAATTAAAATAAGAACTGAACAATCAATGTACTTGCATTGATACAAACTAATAGTTTGACGTCGGTCTATGTTTACAAAGCGAGATGTGTAATATACTGCATAAAATTATTTTGTTACCAGAATAAATTGAATGTATTGTGTTAAAAAATAAATTACATAAATAAAACCGGTAGAAAGATGAGTATGTCGCGATTGCTCTTAAATAGTTACAACTTAAAGAGTAAACAGTATGACTATCACACAGATAGGTTATACAATACAAATTGAAATTCAAATTACAATAACTAAAAATACTGTCCTGGACATAAATTATATAAACGCACAACAGCGTACATACTAAAGTAAGAGCTAACCAAGTCAACAACCAAAAACTTTTGGAAAGTCTGAATCTGTGCGCAATCGCAAACGAGCCATTCCGTGGTCCTTGCGCGCGAAAATAGCACCGTCGCGCGTCCACACATACTTCCACTGTAAGCGGGTAGCCTCTTCGCGTGCTCTATAAAACAGTTGACGATTGTAGCGCGACAGGCGTTCATTGACATAAAGCCGGCGCGCGGGCTCGGCCAATCCCATGCCGTCCGTAGTGACGTCACGGCGCACGCGCGCAGCGGCCAGCAGCCGGTCGCGGAGCGCGCGGCGCGTCAGCCGCACCACGAGCGGCCGCGGGCGCGACCGCCCGCCTGCCGCGCCCTCTTCCTCACGCCGCACGGGACCCGCTCGTTCCGCACTCACAAGATCACTTTCCTCGACCGCGACACCCAACTTATTAGCCACTGTTAAAACTAAGTGAAGACATCGCTCGTTCTTCTCCTCCGGAATACCGGCGATCTCGAGGTCGTTGCTAAGAAGTTCTTGATCGCGATTATTTAGCTCCATTTGAAGTTCAGCTATTTTGCGATCTAATTCGACGGTACCAGCGGTATCGCTTGCTGTAAATGCACCCTGTTGTCGTTCAACTACTCCTATTTTCGCCGACAAATCGTCGATGCGTTCGTTGCACTCGTCGATTCGCTTATTACACTTCCTAACATCTTCAGTGAGATCGGAGACAATTTTATTAAATTGCTGCATCTCTATTCGCATTTTTTTCATTTCCTCACGGCACATACGCAGTTCGGCGATTATTTCAGAAGAAGCGGGATCAACAGGGACCTGATGGGCCTCAGAACTCTCAGAAGTAGAAGGCGAGGGCGGGCGGTGATTGCGGAGGCTTGGTTTGCCGATTGCCGCTTGCGGCGGGGTCTTGACTGCTTGCTTGACAGTAGAACCTGTCTTATTTTTTGGCGGCACATTGCAAACAGGGCATTTCCAGGACTTTTTATGTTCCGCGTCCATCAAGTTATCAAAGCGTCTATCGGAAAAGTTGATGCATTTTATTTCGTAGGTCTTAGTACAGACGGAGCATTTCAAGTAATCCCGGTTTACAATTTTATTATTACACTTTGCGCATATCATGTTGTTTGATTTTGGAGGCGACATCTTTGTTTAAAACTTAGTCTCAGCTAGAAAAATAGATAGCGAATAGAGTTTAGGAAGCAAGCTTGGATGGGCCCGAAACGGTTCAAGGCTAAATTAACAGGGGGCGCTGAATTCAAAACTTTAGGTGTTCCACTTTTTCTCCACAGATGGCGCTGAGTGTCCTTTGGTAACAGGGTTTGGCTGCACTGAGAATGGAATGAGTTTTCGAGTTCTTAGAATTTATTTAGAGGTTAAGTCCGGTGGAGAAAAAAGATGATTAATTTATAACGAAATACACTCTATTGTTCTATAACTAAATTGGCACACTATTTCACAACTGTAATACGTTTTTACTCAAAGTTTGCAAATAATTATTAATTTTAATAGTTCACTTGGCACTGTTTGTTTCAAATGTTTTTCACTTTTTATTGCTACTGACGAATCCTGCGAACTAGACTCCAATTGTCCTGCACATTTGTTAGCAATTGTCCACTTTTTTACACTTTTTAGGCTGTTTAATGAAGTTTGGGTATTTTATTTAATTGAAATACGCGGGAGACGATTTGAACAGCACGGCGCCATCTTCCCCTTTTTCGTAACATACATCGCTACGCTCGGCTTTCCAAGGGATGATTTTTTTATATCCTCATAAAAAATTGTTTATTATGATGTCTATTACCTATGCATACTTTTAACTGTAAGAAAAATATAATGTATCTGACTTTCTGCCTAAGGAATTTATAAGCGACCATATAAACAAACTAAGCCAACTTTGACAACTTGCATCTTAAAAACTACTGATTCGATTTCGATTCGGTTTTTAGTTTATAATCATGCATTTATTTGTCTTTAATTTAAAAAAATCATATATCGAAATTATACACCGTGTCTACCGTTTTTTGCGGTTATTCAGTGTGATACGAAAATTAAGGATTTTTTTTTTTAAATCTTACATTTTTTTCCAATTTTTTTCAATATTTTTTTTTAAGTTATATAAAGCAATACCTTTCAAATGAAACATGTTTTGTCAAAATCGGACGACGTACAAAAAAATGAGATTTTTTTTTCGGTTTTCGTAACCGACCTCGCTACGCTCGTCGTTCTAAGGGATGAAATTATAATATCCTCGGAATTTTTAATTTTATTTTGATGTGTACTGTTACTATGTATTTTTCTGTGTCAGAAAAACATATTATTTCTGACTTTCTGGCAAAGGAATTTCAAAGTGGCCATATAAAGCGATCTTTCCCAACTTTGGCAACTTGTATCTTAGAAAATGCTAATCTGATTTCGATGCGGTCTTCAGTTTTCAACTAAAAATTTATCTGTCTTCGATTTAAAAAAACTCGTATATCGACATTGTACATTTTGTCTGTCATTCTTTGAAGTTATTCAGTGCGAGACGTAAATTTACTTTTTTTATTTTTTTTCTTACTTTTCCTTCAAAATTTTTTTCTTTGTATTTTTTTTAATTACACAAATTAATACCTTTCATTTGAGATACGTTTTGTCAAAATCGGACTACATAATAAAAAGATAGAATTTTTTTAATTTTCATAAAACACCTCGCTACGCTCGGCTTCCTAAGGGATGAAATTTAGATATCCTCGGAAAAAATCGTTTACTATGATGTCTACTATCACCATGCAAAGCGGCTTGCTTCCATCCAAAAGTGCAGCTTTTTTTTCATAACTAGTATGACTACTACGGTTCTTTCAGTAAATAATATAATGTAAAAGAATATATACAATAAAATAGGAAATATCTAACGGTACGCGAGTAGGTATGTACAAGTAAAAGATCATCACTGGCCTTATGCTGGTCTTCGTCGAGCCGTATAAAGTGGTCTGTCCGCGGGTGCTAGTAGCGACGTAGACCACCAGGCTGAAGATCTTCCAGCACTCTCTAGCGACGTTTAGCGAAGTTCAGAAGACATTTCAGAAGCCCTTTCTTCAAGTAGAAAAAAGGGCTGCGATAATCGTGCGTGCTTTAGATCTGCAGTCGGAACCTAGCCCATGCCTTATTCGCTTTCGCGAACCAGTGACGTAGGTACATTTTAGAAGGTTTCAACATTAAACGAACAAACTTAACCCTTAAATTGTTTTTGTCCGTTTTAAATGACGTCCTATAAAGTCTAGGCTAACTCAGATTCCTAGGCACTCTGGCGCAGGTGGCGTGATCCACACGGTCTAGCGTCTATCCCTTTTATTTTTACGCACTTTCGCATCGCTTTCGCTTATCAAAATTTAAAAAAATACTCAGTTTCAAAATTACAACCGTGAGGTCTTTTTGCGCTTGTGACAAATGTTGTTGTTATGTAAGTATTTTAGTAGTTTATGCGTATTTTTCACTCAATTTTATTGAAATAGTAATTAAGTTACTATTTAGTGTCATTATTGTGAATAAATGACAAACATTTCATTATTATTTTTGAAGTTATAATATATGTCACTTCAAAGTGACACTGCCAGTTAGTACTAAATATTGTGTTTTTTCTATTTGTCACTTGTAACGGACATTGCCAACTTTTCTAAACGAATATTTTTTTGTGTATTGTTAACATTAGTTGCATTTTTAAAATAATATGGCTGGGCAAAGTTTGAGGTCAAAGAGGATAATAGCTCTTTACCACCTCTAGCTTCTGAAGACTCCGATTTAGAATCAGACAACGAAGAAAATATGAGAATCTTAGCTAGAGAGTTTTTTAGAGACGACTGCAGCAGTAAATCTTCTTCTCCTAAAAGTGTAGGTACCTGTTTATTTTTGCCTGGACTATATTTTTAATTTATTTGTTAGGATAACTCACAGATAAAGTTACTATAAGGCTTATAACATAGAAACAACGAGCCAATAAGAAGTTTCCACAGGTAGAAACTGGGCAAAGTACATGCGTGCAAAATTACAAAAACTTGTGTAATTTATTTAAAGATTATGTAATAGATATCTATATATGAGTTTAAACAATCATTTAGAGCAAACAATAAAAGAAAGGAAAAAAACAGTAACCTGTTTAGTGTTATTTGAGAGTTAACAATGGGAGAAGTCTTGGGTCAGTAGTTTTGCGTACTGATGTAAAACTGTCACAGATCAGATCGATGGGGTCATGATCAAATCAAACTTGATTGAAATATTTAGTGGTTCTTATAATAAAGGAGTTTTTTCTGAAGTTAGTATTAACGGCGAGGATATGAAACATTCGTTTAGTGCGAGACGCAAGGCTTGAGGGGACTACAAAGTGGGAACTTCAAGCTTGACAGCAGATCCGGGCAGTCAACATAGTTTTGAGCATTTTTCATAACGTAAATTACGTTAGAGATATTGCGGCGGACATAAAGAGGTAGCACGTGAAGTTTCGGACAATGTTGAGTGTAACTTATTAAGTTTACGTTTTATTTTTCTATGTTAGCAATGTGCATGTGTAGTTGGCAATGTCCGTCCAAAGTGACGTCTTTATGTTAAGCAGTAGTTGGCAATGTCATTTATAAGTGACGCTTAAAAAAAACCATTTCCAATTTTTTTTTATTCTTTTTTCACATATTTTTCCCTTAATCTACCCTAACTGAACCCAAAACACCAAGTTTCATTATAAAAATCCTGCGCGGTCATAGAGTGGCAATTTAAGGGTTAAAACTATTAAGACATAAGTATTACACCATTATAAATAGGTACTTGCATAAGAGGCAGCCCAAACTCACTATATTTACTACAGAAGTAAAGACAAGCTTTACATATAACTAAATAATTCAGTTATCTTAGATTTGCCTTTCCTGGCAACGAAAATTTTCCTACAAAAACAAAAGGCGCGCGACATGTCATGTGTACTTATACTTTTTTTTTCTTAGTGGCTAGTGCGCACGGCGACTGCAACGTGCAGGTTTGCCATGTTACACCCTTTAATATTTACCTACTGATATGGTGCGTGGTGTCATTAGAATGGAAATAATAGATGGTGGGGCCGCTTGGGAAAGTGCAAGCGCGACATGGTTGAGTGGAGGAAAAGAGGGGAAACCTCTGCGTCAAAATCCAGGAAACAGATAGTATTTCACGAAAGTTATTCTAGAAAACTACTTATTAAAAAAGTATTGTGTACAACGGTGTTTAGCTGAGTTAAAAAATACTCGTGACGTCTTGATTAACAATTTTCGTCTTCGCCTTAAATTGTTACCCACGCCACTCGCCTTTTTTACCTCTTTTAATTACCAGTTTCATAAAATACTTTAACCAGCTACCGCCAAACCGCCGACTACTTGGATTCAATGTATATTTAAATTTATATTCTATAGAGGTTCATAATTATTAGTTTACATGAACAAATTCTATAGATAATAGATTGTAGAATTCAAATTACAGAGTATGCATGGAGATATACTGTTTTATTTATTTACTTAATTTTTATTGTACAAAAAGAAATGAAAAACAGGTAGATACAGTTAGCCCATATAACCATAATCGGTCGCCGTTCCTACGCAAATCCTCCTATTTTGTGTACACACAGGTCTTCGGGTCTCAATGCTTAGTCGCAGTACGGTCGACGTTTAGTCGCGGCGACCCAAATGGGGACGATTGGTAACAGGCACAAATGGTCACAGAAGTGACAGAAGTGTGCACTACGCGTGCACACATTGTTACCGTTTGGCGACTACTTTCCCAAAATCAAGCTAGGAACATACTACGCGGACGTCCGTCGTAAATCGACCGCGACCGCGACCGAACAGTGTGCACGGAACAAAACATCCAGCGAGCCAGATTTCGATCGGACGTCCATGCGCTCAAGGCCACGTCCACGTCCGTCGACCGATAGTTTGCACGGTTATATGTATTTCCATTGTCCAGATTCCCGTCCGCGGTCGATTCACGACGGACGTCCGCGTAGTGTGTTCCTTGCTTCATTCGTTCATTTCATTCTTTTCAAATGGCGACTGTCAGAGACGTCAAAGTAAAAAAGAAATAAAATCTTTTGACATTAAAATGTAATGGCGTAAGAATTTATTAAAGATAAAATATTGTTTGCATTTGTAATATAATGTGGGCTAATTACCATGGCCAATTAAATTGCTCGAGTGATTTCATAAAATAAGTCTAAATTTATCAACGCGCCATCAATTTACCTCAGTTTAACCAGTAATAATATTATTGACTACTCGGTGTTTGCGTGTTATGTATATTGATTGGTGAAGTTTTAGTGCTCCGGTGCATATACTATACTGAAATAATAAAAATAATGCCTAGAAAACCAATAAAGTTGTTAAAATATGGATTAAGACGGTAATATTCCATGTAAAAAACAGTCGCCAAACGGTCACCAAACGGTCGACAAACGGTCGCAAAATGGTCGCAGCGTACACGCGTGACCGAAAGCAGTGAATATTTATTATATTTTCAAAATGGCTTCTTGTATTAATTTTTTCCAGGTATCCTCAAACTTTATAAACAATTAAATATGCCGTCGTACTCAGTTGCCCTCACTAAAGAAGATTAAAAAAAATTGTAACGTGCGTACCGAGCTGCTGGGTTGTAAAGGATCGGGGATCATATTATTATGGTCTTCTATAGAGCAACTAGTATTTTGCGGCATTTCACAATTGACACTTGTTGAAGTAGTCGTCATTAATATTACTATCAACATTAATTTCAGCGATCTGTACTTCTTTTGTCAAGATTTTTGTATAGATAAGTGTCTACAAATTTGTAATGTTAAAGAGACAAATAAAACGTAGTAGAGTAAATAATGTGTTTTTTTTTTGTAACCCAAACAAAATACTTGTAGATACGAGTGCGGAAAAGAGGAAAATCGAATAAATTAATACACGAACGAAGGGAGTGTTTTAAATCGACACGAGTTGTGAATGTCCTTTTCGCACGTGTATCGTACGACGATTTTCAGTACCTAAATCTAAGCTAAGAGTTTCGACCAGACAAGAAAAGAATCTTTGCTTGATTTGTACGCACTACTGCGTTAAAAAAAGCAGCATCTGTACTGAAAAAAACTATCATTGCGCAACAGAAATTCTATTAATATCACAGTAAATACTCTATTTCATTTGATTCCTACTTTTATTGTGTAAAGCAACACTACACTTCATTTTTATCAATAAGAATTAAAAATTATATATTTAAAAAACCGGCCAAGAGCGTGTCGGGCCACGCTCAGTGTAGGGTTCCGTAGTTTTTCGTATATTTCTCAAAAATTACTGAACCTATCAAGTTCAAAACAATTTTCCTAGAAAGTCTTTATGAAGTTCTACTTTTGTGATTTTTTTCATATTTTTTAAACATATGGTTCAAAAGTTAGAGGGGGGGGACGCACTTTTTTTACCTTTAGGAGCGATTATTTCCGAAAATATTAATATTATCAAAAAACGATCTTAGTAAACCCTTATTCATTTTTAAATACCTATCCAACAATATATCACATGTTGGGGTTGGAATGAAAAAAAAAATATCAGCCCCCACTTTACATGTAGGGGGGGTACCCTAATAAAACATTTTTTTCATTTTTTATTTTTGCACTTTGTTGGCGTGATTGATATACATATTGGTACCAAATTTCAGCATTCTAGTGCTAACGGTTACTGAGATTATCCGCGGACGGACGGACGGACGGACGGACGGACAGACAGACATGGCGAAACTATAAGGGTTCCTAGTTGACTACAGAACCCTAAAAAAGATGAAATTAATACAATTTAAATATATGTTATTGAACCATAGAATGCCGTTCGCTAGTTTGCAGGTGGTACAGCGACATCTAACGAAAAATGTGGACATCAAAAAATACTTATACATTTTACGAAAACAAGTCATTGCCCAGTTTGCGGGGGTAACAGTGACATCTAGCGAACGACAGCGAACAACTCTATCGTTGAGTTTCCTAAACATATCCTAAGTACATTGGGTTTCTCAACAATAAATAAATAAATAAAATTTACTTTTTCTTTTGACTGAAAACACCGTGTTGATAACCTCTCTCTCCCTCCCTTTCTTCCCTTGGCTTCTGGCTGGCTTCCTAAACTTTGACGAGCCATAACATAATATTAAAAATGTAGGGGCTAAGTTTTGATTCCCATAGAAAAATTGAATTACGCGCCATTTCCAGTGCCAAGTTTCGATTGATCGTCATAGTTGACAGACGTCAAAAATACAACGTTACCTCTTTAGTTTTCTAACAGATGGCGTTAGTTATACAAAATAGTAAACGATGTTTTCTTACTCCTTAGAGTCCTAACAGATGGCGTTAGTAGTACAATATTGAACACAAAACTGAGATTTGATTTTTTTTAAATGACAATAAAATAATATTTTTTTACAGATATGAAATCTAGATATGAATATAAATTACTATGTTTAAGCACAACTTCATAGGCGTGATAGTTTTTTCAAAAAATGTACCACAAGGTTCGGAACTTTGTCGACTATAGGAGGGCTTCGCTACCGCTCGCCCTGATAAGTAGGATACTGAAATCTTCTTTCTTCGTTGAGCCATCACAGCTAACTTTAACTTACAAACGGTCTTAAGCACCTACACTTCTGAAGGCGCTTAAGTCATTTTTGCTAATAAAAAAAAACCACAACGTTCTATGAACATTGGTCAAGTGCGAGTCGGTTTTCGACTTTTCCATACAAAGAACTCATGAGCGCCTGAACGACTATGATGGCAAAGTTAACGTTTCGAACTTTCAAGACTTTACGTATATATCTCGGAAACGATAAGAGATAGAGCAAAATGGACTTCAGATTTGGGCTTTCGGTGGCACAAATTCTATGTTTTCGTCAACAGACACCTTTTTTTGGACCGATTTGAATAAAATTTTGCTCAGTCAATTTATAAACGGTCTTAAGCGCCTCCTTTTTAGTAGGAACTTAAGTCATTTTGTACAAATGAAAAAAAAATTGAACAAGTTCTAAAAAGAAAAAGACAGAAATGAATTTCTTTATACCTGTCCAACTCGATTACACAATTTTAAGACGTTTAGTAACTACTTGCAGCGGCAGTGAGTGAAATTCGTAATCTGAGTTTTTTCTCTTAAGTCCGACTTACGCTTGACTGTAGATTTCTAATAGGTTTTCCTGTAATCTACATGGAGAGGGCTATCTCGTGTATTTTTTTGAAAATTTTACGCTAAGTAGTTTCGGAGATAAGGGGGGGGAATGGTCATTTTTTGCTTATTTTCTTAAATTACTTCTAAATTACCAAAACAAAAAATATAAAAAAAATATATTTCAGATGCTGATAAAATGCTCTTTCATTTGATATGTAACACAATATAGTTTTAATAACTTTGATTTTTAATTTTCAATTTTACCCCCCAAAAGTGACCCCTGTGATTAAATTTCATTTAATTAAATTACATGTCCGTCTTTGGGCCACAGGTTTACATACGTGTGCCAAATTTCAAGTAAATCGGTCCAGTAGTTTCGGAGAAATCGGCTGTGACAGAGGGACAGACAGACACGCGAGTGATCCTATAAGGGTTCCGTTTTTCCTCTTTGAGGTACGGAACCCTAATACATTAAGTATATTATATAAAGTGCTTATCTATTTGTATTATCATTCTGCACTTTTATTAACTTTCCCACATTTCTATAAAATGTCGAAGAGTGCTTAAATGGTCGTCGTCGTTTATTATTACTTAATTCGCTCATATTTAAATGATTCAAAGCAACCAGTCCACAACTTCACAAGACAGTTTGAGAAACATTCGTATTTCAGATTGTCATCTGCGGATACAGTGGTTTAGGAGCAGTTCGGTAATCAGACCTACACATGTGTGTACAAATTCTGTCAATGTCACTGTCAGAAACCGTTCTGACAGTGACAATGACAGCCACAAATTCGTCCACATGTTGTTACCGTTATGTGTGCAAACGTCGACTAATAAAGTGTCGTTAAAAGTCATTCTGACATTGACATTGGCAGCCACAAATTCGTACAAATTTTGTTACCGTAACGAATGCACACGACGAGTACATTTTGTTATTGTATCAATACGGTCGCATTGTTTGCACGACGTTACCACGCGTTATGTCACATTTGACAGTTAGTTACTGATTTGAAGATTTTGCGACTGAAATGGTTGTATGGGAGGCTAAGCACCGATATTATGGGCGATGCTACAGTGCTACTACCAAAATACTACAAAATTTTACGTTACGTACTTTTATTTTACGTTAATTACGTAAACAGGTAGATACATTAAATGTAGGTACAATGCATTAAAATAGAAGAACAGTTCTTAGTTTTTTTTTTCATCCCCTAAGAGGGTTAAAAAGGCATGTGTTTGTGACAGTATTAAACATATATTTATTACTATTTTCAATATTCATCCAACAGCTAGGAAAGTAAGCAATGTCTACTTTCAAACTTATATAACTTTATACGAAAACGATTTTCATGTTATATATACCCTAAAAACAAGCTCACACTCATCCAACAACAGAATTACAGTCAATCTTATCACAATTACTGATTCCACGCAAGGACGGGTAAACCTTCAGCGTGTCACGGTTCTATTTTAATCTAACTTTACAACACGTTTTGATATACCAATGATTTCCTTTTGTACACTTTAAATGCGGCAATAAAGCGATTTAAAATCAGTTCAGTTCAATTAGAAATGTAAGTCAATTTGTTAATACCAAATTATGACTGACTGATAAAACTGTGGTGATTTTTCAAGATTAAGAAACGACCAAATTGAAATAACCTTATAGTCATACTAGTTATGAAAAAAAGCTGCACTTTTAGATGGAAGCAAGCCGCTTTGCATGGTGATAGTAGACGTCTTAGTAAACGATTTTTTCCGAGGATATCGAAATTTCATCCCTTAGGAAGCCGAGCGTAGCGAGGTGTTTTATGAAAATGAAAAAAAATGTATCTTTTTATTTTATCGTCCGATTTTGACAAAACGTATCTCAAATGAAAGGTATTGCTTTATGTAATTTAAAAAAAATGAAAAAAAAATATTATAAAAAAGTAAGAAAAAAAATAAAAAAAAGTAAATTTACGTCTCGCACTGAATAACTTCAAAGAATGACAGACAAAATGTACAATGTCGATATATGAGTTTTTTAAATCAAAGACAGATAAATTCATAGTTGAAAACTAAAGACCGCATCGAAATCGGATTAGCATTTTTTAAGATACAAGTTGCCAAAGTTGGGAAAATTTGCTTTATATGGCCACTTTGAAATTCCTTTGCCAGAAAGTCAGAAATAATATATTTTTCTTACACAGAAAAGTACATAGTGACAGTAGAACTCAAAATAAAATAAAAAATTCCGAGGATATCATAATTTCATCCCTTAGGACGACGAGCGTAGCGAGGTCTGTTACGAAAACCGAAAAAAAAATATTATTATTTGACAAAACATATTTCAATTGAAAGGTATTGCTTTATGTAACTTAAAAAAAATATTGAAAAAAATTAGAAAAAAAATGTAAGATTTTTTTTTCAAAAAAACTTAAATTTTCCTTTATTTCCAAAAACTTAAAACCTAGCTCCAATAGCTTTAGCCGAGTCACTTTTGCAAGCGCGAGGCGCGGGCGAGCATTGTCGTGTAAGAAAAAAACTTTAGCATGCTGTGGACGATTCTGACAGATTTTTTGGTTTAAATTTTCAAGCTGATTACAGTATACTGATGCGGTAACAGTTATTCCACTTGGTAGGAGTTCCCAGTGAATAATACCATGAATATCCCACCAAACGGACAGCATAACTTTTTTCGGGTGAGGCTCTGTTTTTGGTGCCTCTATTCCTTTTTCGTTTGGAGCTAGCCACTGACGTTTGCGTGTGTGATTTATATATAAGACCCATTTTTCATCTCCAGTGATAAGATGGTCCAACCAGTTGAATGTGCGGCGAAAAGACAGAAGTTGTATGCAGATATCGGCACGGCAGTTTAGTTGATCTCTATTAGGGAATGCAGAACCGGTACCAGTCCCAGAACCGGGACTGAGATTTCCGGTACTGGGAAAGAACCGGGAAATCCCGGTTCTTCGGTACTTTTCGGTACTCAGGGTTTACTAGTACATTTGTTGTAAAATTATGAATAATATTGTACATAAAATGGAAGTTGTCGATAAGTTTTGCTACCTTAGGTCGACCGTATCCAATAATCTCTCGCTTGATGCAGAGATTTTTGTCCTTCGACTTCTTTCTCTTGTCGCGCCTGGAAAGAAATTAGTTGGCCCAAGTAGATGGACATATGCAACTGATTCTCCGTTTATCTCAATCCTACATGCGGTGCTATTATTGGTCATGAACTTGGTCTTCGACATGTTCATCTGAAGTTCAACCTCGAGGCTTGCGTCGCTGAGGTCTTAAAGCATTGATCGTAGTTTGGAGGCAGTTGAGGAGAACAGAACAATGTCGTCGGCAAATCGAAGATTAGCCTTCTATTCCCGACGATAAGGCCCCGATCTTCCCAACTTGGCATAAGCTTCTGGAAGACTTGTTCAAGTGTGCTGGTAAACAGTTTTGGCGATAACGGATCTCCTTGCTTGACTCCTTTTTGAATAGAAAATGAGGAACCTGAGGACTGTAGTTTTATGGCGGCTGTACTATTTTGATAAATGGTGGTTATGAGCTGAATGTAACTGGGCTCTATATCTTGATTGCGTAAAGCTGTGAAAATGGAATTGTGATGAAGACTGTCGAAAGCTTTAGAGTAATCGACAAATGCGATGTTGATGTTGAAAGCTTTCTTCTAAATCAGGCACAGGCTGTGGGTGTGTGAGAGATTCGGAGTAAAGGGTTTTGTAGAATTTGGTGGCTATTGTTAGAATTTTATTCCGGTCGCCTATTAGGACCAAAATTATAGTGTACCAGACTGCGTTCTAAGCATACTTTCGAAACCTGGACGACATGTGCAAGAAATCATTACAGACCTCAACTAATTCTAACATTAGCAAAGTTAGTTTGGTTTACCCTCTAAGTATAACTGACGCTGAGGTCCCGATCATAGCCGATGAATGCCGAGCGGGACGAGTCTAACGCGTTTGAAACTATTTTCATTACATTTGTACAGCATCAAACCATCCAACCAGCCATCCATCCAACTGACGGGGGACTGAAATCTTCTCGAGGCTGAGGCGTAGGGTTAGAGCCGGCGTATCTTTATTTGACGTTCATATATGCGCATTGTAATATGCCTACTTGAAAAATAAATATTTCATTTTCATTCAATAGATATTCCGTCGTTTACGTTCAAATTTTTGAAGTGATTAAATGCGTTTTAGTTTGTAATCTTTTATTCATTTTTCAGTACCGAAAAGTACCGAAGAACCGGGATTTTATAACATCAGTACCGGTACCCAAACAGTTCAAAAATCCCGGGATTTACAGGTACCAAAAGTACCGGGAATTCCCGGGAGCATTCCCTAATCTCTATCAAGTTCGTGCGGTATCCAAACACTGTATTTGTAGTTTTTTCCCAACTCGTGTAAATGTGTTTCTATGGTGACATGAGAGCAGCCTAACTCGGTAGCAAGAGTACGACTCGTTAGCCTCGGATCTCCTTCAATTAAGGTTTTTAATTTGGCCACATCAATCTTCACCGGTCGACCAGACTTAGGTTGATCTGATAATGAAAAGTCGCCACTACGAAACCGCTGGAACCATCGTTTCGCCGTGGCCTCAGACACAACATCAGGAGCAACACGCTGACATATATTACGCACTGCTTCGGCGGCTGAATGGCCAGACTGAAATTCATATAGTAAGCAATGCCTTACATGCACTTTTAATTCGTCCATTTTCTTCCTTATATTAGCTCGGCGACAGCTAGTGAATGACTGACGAGAAACTGTGCGACTCGCCCTTTACATACTTTCGACCATAGAAGATTCTAGAACTCTCTCAAAAATTTTATGTGGAATTCAATCGATCGCTCATTACTTTCTTACCAACCCAATACATAAAAATATTTTTACTTGGCAGTATTCCTCGTGAACGTGGTCCGAGTGCTGCTTACCAAGTTGGCCCCGACGCCCAACCAGCAAGCCCGTCTGGCTGCGAGGAAAGCGGCCAGAGCCGCTCTTATACTCGTGAGTGTTATGTATAGTTGGCAGTGCTCGTTGTGGCCTCGCTGTATGTCGATATCTATGTCCGATCGTAAGTTACAATAGTTTACCATTATTTACTGTTGCATAAATATTTGAAACCGCTACGTGCATATGGTAAATAATTGAACTTATTGCTAGGACCACAAAGCGTAAGTACTTAATTCATGTTATAGCATCATAGCCATCATACTTTGTTAATTTACTTCGTGTATCTTAATGGCCTTGTTGCCTTTTTAGTAAAAAGTTAAAAACGAAGTAACTACCTAAAAGTCTCAAGTGTCATATATTATATAAAAAAACAGCTACTTTACTTACATCATAAAGAAGACATGTAAGGTTTTTACATATAGTATAACAATAAATGAATTTCAATACCATTTTAGATTTGAAAAGCTTTTTTACATTTATACCAACGCTATTATAATGCATTCTAGTGAAAGCGGAATATAAGGAAAGGTACTGACAGGACCGGATACATTGAGATTTGATCGATGCGAAAATGGGTTGAACATTCCGAAAGGCTTTGTTATCATTAGTACCTACGTTCAACGGTATATGTATGTTCTCAGATCCCCCTGTTCGGGTTACATTTCGTCCTGATCCCGCTCCACCCGCCGCCCGGCGCGCCCGGGGAGAAGGTTTATCAGGTCTTCTCTGCGTTGCTCACTAGCCTACAGGTACTATCTAATTTGACTGCAAGACAACTCAACATAATGTTAACTCGATGGACGGCTACACTACTAAACTGGTTCAGCCTTTCGATAACGATTATTTTAATAAGGAAATTCAAAAAAAGTTATGAGTTTTGCTTAGTTGTGTCGGTTGGAAAATTATTTTTTTTGTCACTAAGACAACTCATTCTTGCTACAAATAACATTTTACACTGAAAATGACTTTTGCGTTATAACATAACTGTCAAGTAATGTAAAATACCGGCTTCTGATTTATGATTAGTCTCTAACGACATTTTCTGCTTATTTTGTTAAATTCATACGAATCACAAAAACCAGGCACTTCACCCAGCGTCCTCAACATAATTTTCATAATACACTATTATGTACTAGGCATATACCTAACCGAAAACGGGCATGGTGCCAACGCGTAAACGACTGTCTTCAGATCTGGCCACGTTCAGTTATGTATGTACCTACGTTATTTACAAAAGATCGTCTTAAGACTGTGACTTTTCCTTCACGAGGCTTGACCCTTTATTGCGCAATAACAATAACCACGCGTATCGTGAGACCTCACTTATGGCGCTAGCCGTAAATTTCTTAGGTACCTATACATTAGGTACCTACCTATATATTAGGTACCTACCTATATATTAGGTACCTACCTATATATTAGGTACCTTGCTATATATTAGGTACCTACCTATACATATATAAGGTACCTATATAATAGACTTGTTGGGGCGGGTACAAACATAACTATTATATTTCCCGGCAGAAGTACTTAAAGTTATTTTACTATTTTCCATCGCTAATCAACGTGGTGAATGGTAAGCACCTTTGCACCCGGTGCAGCTCGCGTAGGTCTTTTTAATTTACATTTATTTATTTAGTGTATTTTTTAATTTAGTTGTCAAAGCGGACCCCAGGATCCCATGAGCTGTGGCGAAAGCCGCGATAACGCAAGGAGGATGATGAGTTCAAGTTTTTATTTATATTACAATAAAGTATAATACTTTGACGTCGGCAGGTAAAAAATATATTACAAATACAAACTAGGATGTCCCAAATATTCAAAAATTCATAACGAATATTCCCTAAATCGGTTTATCTGACCCTAAATATAGTAAAAGTACCTAAACATTTAAGGAACATAATTACAGACGTCGATGCAGTTCTCCCACAACAATGACATTTTTAGGGTTCCGTACCTCAAAAAGGAAAAACGGAATCCATAAAGGATCACTCGTGCATCTGTCTGTCCGTCTGTCACAGACAATGTTCTCCAAAACTACTGAACCGACCAACTTGAAATTTGGCACACATATGGTAACCTGTGACCCAAAGACGGACATGTACATAACTTAAATTAAGAAAATTTAATTATAGGGGCCACTTTTGGGGGGTAAAGCTGAGTTACAGCTTTTTATAAGTATTTCAAAAATATTTTATTCTTTTTAAGAAATTTAAGAAACCTAATTGCAGAAGTCGATGCAGTTCTCCCACAACAATAAAATTTTTAGGGTTCCGTACCTCAAAAAGGAAAAACGGAACCCATAAAGGATCATTCGTGCGTCTGTCTGTCCGTCTGTCACAACCAATGTTCTCCAAATCCAAAACTACTGAACCGTTCAACTTGAAATTTGTCACACATATGATAACCTGTGACCACCTGTGACCCAAAGTGGGACATGTAATTTGAATTAAGAAAATTTAATTATAGGGGCCACTTTTGGGGGGTAAAGGTGAGTTACAGCTTTTTATAAGTATTTCAAAAATATTTTTCTTTAATTTTTGGTCATGTCATTTTTAAGTAATTTAAGAAAATAGGCAAAAAATTACCATTCTAACTATTAAACATCAAATTAAATCAAATCCATCAATTTATTCAATACTCATGATTCAAAATCATCATTTATAGGTAAATTCTACCAGCCAGCTCAAGAATCAAGTTAAAATTTGTATGAAATTACTTTGCACTCTTGTGGATGAAATGCAATTTTGCTATCTGTTTTCGAATAACAAAGTAAGCCTTAACAGTTGGTGTGGTGAAAAATAATTTTGTTCATCGTGGGCAGTTCTGGGCATAACCCCGTGTACACGTCTGAACGGCTAATATGTCTAACTTGTAGAATATTTTATATCTAAAATTTAGTAGTGGCGTAGTTGGTCATACATTTTATCCTACACATTGTAGGGCTAAACGTCTTCTCCGTTCTTTAGTAATCGGCTATCATTCACGCTCTGTAGGTAACATATCATAAGGCTAACTGTCTTTACTGTTTTTCTTTCCTTGTGTTTGCGGGAGAATAATATCATAAATTACTCATTCGGCAGCTTGATATATTTGTTTACCAATTGCGTGACAAAGGCAGGCAATGGTCATAAATATAGAACTTTTCGATACTATTAATAAATTAATAAATTCAATTTCCTATGTAAATAATTTTTAAGAAAAAAAAACCGCCGCCTTTGGGGTTCTGGTGAAAGCTACTTACGAATGTTGGATTACGTATTTCGGTTCTGACCATCACCAACAGTTCCACTGCACCAAATGTCACTATTCTGGACGTAAGTGCATGCTGTTCTTATAAAAATACCAAAGTCACTATAAACGTGCCGTTCAGATTTGAGGAGTTCGGTTCTGACCATCATCGGCACTTCCACTGCACCAAATGTCGCTGTTCTGGACGTAAGTGCATGCTGTTCTTATAAAAATACCAAAGTCACTATAAGTGTGCCGTTCAGATTTGAGGAGTTCCGTTCTGACCATCACCAACAGTTCCACTGCACCAAATGTCACTATTCTGGACGTAAGTGCATGCTGTTCTTATAAAAATACCAAAGTCACTATAAACGTGCCGTTCAGATTTGAGGAGTTCGGTTCTGACCATCATCGGCACTTCCACTGCACCAAATGTCGCTGTTCTGGACGTAAGTGCATGCTGTTCTTATAAAAATACCAAAGTCACTATAAGCGTGCCGTTCAGATTTGAGGAGTTCCGTTCTGACCATCATCAGGAGTTCCACTGCACCAAATGTCACTGTTCTGGACGTAAGGGCATGCTGTTCTTATAAAAATACCAAAGTCACTATAAGCGTGCCGTTCAGATTTGAGGAGTTCCGTTCTGACCATTATCAGCACTTCCACTGCACCAAATGTCACTGTTCCGTACGTAAATTCATGCTGTTCCTTTAAAAATACAAAAATCACCATATGTATGCCTTTCAGATTTGAGGAGTTCCCTCGATTTCTCCAGGATCCCATCATCAGAACTGGGTTCTGAGAAAAATGGGACCAATCTGTATGCATATACATTCAATCAAGTTAGCAAGTGGTGCGTTAAGGTCAATGCGGACAACATTGGCATAGTTTATTTCATATATAGTTTAAATGGATAAAATTAGGTATGAAATAAAACTATAGAAACGGATTAAATGGTGTATAATGAATTTACAATTCATCCCGACGTTTCGAACACTTTACAGCGCTCGTGGTCAACGGGTGACTGAGGAAAAATTACAATGTGCAAAAGCTACTTACATATGAGAAATATTAACGAACCATCACGATAAATAAAATAGATTTCTAAGGCAGGTTCACACACTATTAATAAAGCTAGTTATACAATGTTCAAAAAATTTACCTTTACTATGTTACAAAAATAAAGCAATCAATTAATCTACACAAAATTTACAAAAACAAACTGCAAATGTCCAACACCATACAACCGAACACAAATGCCTCACAGTCTTCGTCGTGCTTGTTCCATTATCAGATGTACTACTGGATCCCAAGCCGGTGGTAAAGTAAAGCCATCTTCTCTATTAAAGTTTGGATATTTCTTGATCTCAATGGCCTCGCGCAACATTCTGGGTATATACAGCTTCTCCTTAGCAAGAACCAGAGGCTTATCAAACTTTATAGCATGATTGACTTTATCCATGACATGTTCAGAGACTGCAGACTTTTGCCGACGGTGCTTGACATCCGCTATGTGTTCCTTCACCCGTGTGGAAATACTTCGATTCGTCTGCCCCACATATGACTCATTATACGCGATTTAATCCGTTTCATAGTTTTATTTCATGAGTAACTATCGCGGTAACCGAAGACAACATTAAAATTAGGTAGTTAATTAAAGTAGTTTGGAGTAACCTGCTGTCCTACGGGATAAATATTATAATATATATATCCATATATTTTTATTATTTTCCTTCCGGCGAACGGAAGGACGTATTGACAAACACTTTCAGCTTGTGTGTCAGTTCCTTTGTCACCCATGTTTCACAACTAAAGAGTAAGACGAAATTGACGATAGATAAATTTTACAAATAAGAGCTCGTCAATCAGTTCTTTACGCGGTTTTGCTCTGACAAGTGAAGATGCTCTAACCGAAACAATTACTTTTCACCACACCAACTGGTAAAGGCTTTCTTTGCTATTCGAAAACAGATAGCAAAATTGCATTTTATCACAAGGGGGCAAAGTAATTTCATACAAATTTTAACTCGATGTCTTAATCTGGCTGCTAGATTTTACCTATAAATGATGATTTTGAATCATAAATATTGAATAAATTTATCGATTTCATTTATTTTGATGTTTTATAGTCAGTATTTTGTTCGTGTTGGTGTGGTGAAAAATTTTGTGTTGCACTCGGTGGCAAAGTTTGTTTAACCTTCGCGCCTTGATACCCTCGCAACGCTCAAGATTCCACTTTTTGAACCACTCACTACGCTCGCGGTTCAATATTGGAATCTTTCGCTTGCTCTAGTATCAATATTGGCACGTGCGGTTAAACAACTACTTTGCCCCCTTGTAAAATAAATAACTATTTCATATTAATAATGTTTACCATTACACACAGAGCACAATCTCATCAGTAAATATTGTCAATTTTACTTTATTTCGACGTGCTTTTATCATAGCGCTCTTGAATAATACGATTTGTATTTGTAAAGAAAATATCTCCTAGATACGTACTATCAATTGTGTCGCTTAGTTTCAAACTTGGGTACTTAAATCCATTATGCTTTAAGATTGAATATATAAAAAATATATATTAACCTTATAGCAGAATGGATTTATTCAGATTTGAAGTTAAGCGACACAATTACGCTTAATTCGGCATGTAAGAAATACCTTAATTTTTGTTAACTTACTGATGGGCCTTATTTCATACATGCAGCAATTTGGGTCTGTGTGCACCTACTTAATGCACAATTGCACATGGACCCAAATTTTTGACCCATTTACACTTACCTAATTATAAAATGTACATAACATTTCGAGACTTTTAACCGGGCCTTATTTGTATGTAGATTACAGATGCCCTTAGTTGGTAGATGAAATGAGTGTTATCTACGTTTTAATTCTATGGTAACAGAAATGCTGATATCTAAGTTCAATAAGTTCTAAATAATAAAAATATCAAAAGTATCTATACGTTTAAGTACCGATACCTAGGTTTAAATTTAGCTGGCAAATTAGTTAAGCATTTTTATGGTTGGTCTTGTTCTGTGCTAAGCCTTGTATTTCTAATGCTAGGTAGGTAATATGTATACCTACAACCCTAGAAAATTAGAAATATAAGATGCATATGTAGCTTTCCATCTGAAATAGGTCCTTATGCTTCATATGCAATAAGATTTTGTTTGGCAGATTTTTTGTTAGAATTCTGCTAAAAAGTTCTAATTACCTACACTCTTGGAACATAATCGTGTCTGGTACCAAATTGCCCTAGTTAAATTTTCCTACGCTGTCATTTCTGTCAAACATGTGCAAAAAATAATGAATAAGATTCACATAAACTTTTGGTAGGTAGATACTGTCAATCAATTATGTAGAATCCTAGGCCACTCTAGAACCCTGTCGTATTGACACCGTGCTTTATTTGCTATAGAAGTCAGTTTTACTTTTACTGTGAAAGAGGTTTACAGTGGCCTATGACCTAGGATTCAGATTGGTTGACTGTACGTACCTACTCCTATAAATAAACTAAACTAAACTATGGCTTCTCTTTGACATCGAAAATGTTTTAGCTTTTTACATACTTAACCGAATAACTTTATTTCGCTAACATGATTTCTTTTAAGATAATCACATTATGTATATGATAAGGAACTGTTTTTACAATACTTAAAACATTACAAATTTGCATTTTTAGGGCCTTATCACACTTGCGATTTACAAGCGAGGCGAAAGCGAAGCGAGCGCGCAGCGAGTTCGTCGCGTGCCCGTTACCAATTCGCAGCGAGTGCGTCGCGACTTCGCCGCGAGCGCGCAACGATTTCGTAGCGAGTTCGCCGCGTCTAGATATGCTGTACCTTCGTCAGCAAAATTCATTTCTACCCACTTTAGTTTAATCCTATCATTTGTAGTAGTTTATTATCTACGAGTGTGAGCGGACAGTAACAATAATGGCGGAACAATCAAACACTGTTGGAATCGATATCGAGGCATTTATAAAATTTAAAAAAATTTTGATTCGTTCACAAAACAGCACATAATAGTCGCTCACTTGCAGTCGATTACTTAAAAATGGATCCTCCCAAACACGCCGTTTCTGCTTTAGTTTTCGTTTCTTACTTCTTCGAAGCAATAAAGCTAACAGAAGTGTTTCGTCGTCGGAATCCATTATGTAAGTGACTGTCTAAGACGCAGATCACTTTCAGCGAATACGCAGCGTATTCGTTACGCGCTCGCGGCGAATTCGCGACGCACTCGCTGCGAATTAGTTACGGGCTCGCGACGAACTCGCTGCGCGCTCGCTTCGCTCTCGCCTCGCTTGTAAATCGCAAGTGTGATAAGGCCCTTAGTCAAATCAGTAAGTACACACTTCACGGAGTCCAAAACATTACGCATCAGAAGTCCGAAACTAGAGAAATATAGAGAGCGCTCGAGCGCGAGTAGCTACTTGCGCCGGCGACGGACAGGGCCTCTCTGTGGGTTCCACCCCCGTCAGCGCGACGGCGATAAAGACCTAAAAATCTCAAATTTGAATTCGTGCTTCGGTATCGTATCCTCTTAATTGCTAAGAGTGGCAGTAGAACTTAAGTACCTTCATGTGCTCTGGTTAACCTTACAGGCATGAGTTTATGTAAGTATTAAAGTTTTAAGTGTTCTATTATAACATGTTTACTTGTGTGATCCAGGGCCTATGCATCTCGTTCCTGTTCTGCTTCACGAACCACGACGTGATGGTGGCAATCCGCACGCACGTGTCCCGAGTCGTGCGCGCCAACGACGCCATTGCGCTCACAGGTGACCCACAACCTACCCTACCCTTACGCGATCTGATACAGTGTACATTACGTCTTTCTCTGCCATTCTCTTCTGTCTTTAGCACCTCAGTGCCTTTTCTTTATCATATCCTTTCACACAATCCCTCCATCGTTTTTTGGGTTCACGCTTCGCTTTAGTCTGACTTACGACACTCACTAGTGATCAAAGAGACTCAGTGTTTTTTTCTCATAGACTATGTAGAGTAGTTTTTTCATTTCTATTGTTAAATTAGATACGTAATAAGGTGAGTGAACAGCTTATAAATTTCAATATGTTCGAGTCTCTTGGGAATTTAACTATTGAGCAAAATTAAAAACTAATTTCAGTCTATTATTAAATTTCGAAATTAAGTTATCCATACTATACTTAACGAATGTAAGTATTCAGTCATTAAACATTTTTGTTAATAAATATAATGCAAATCAGTAGAAACATAAATCTCAATAATATTATTTTCTCATTATTATTGGGTCGAACGTTATTTTATTTTAGTTATTTTAAATGGGGTACTCATATATCAAACAACAGAAACAAGCTTCTTTTGGAAACAACTTGAATCCTATTACTTAGCTATTAAGTTCATACATATTTTAAAACGACTTAAAAACATTTTTAGGCTCAATGTTGTATAACATGGAGTCGGGTCTAAGTTATAAAGCGCCTTCCAGAGCCTGAATCGCGCGCGTATCGCGGCGCGATGCCGCGAAGGTGAGTGTGGTGGATTCGATACGCAGAAAGAATCCACACTCGCGTTCGCGGCATCGCGCCGCGACACGTGCGCGAGTGTGGAGAGCACTTAAAATGTGGCATTTAAAAGACTTATAGTGAAGGAGACTCAGTTCATAACAAGTACCTACTCCTGTGGTTTAGTTAACACACCTCTGCAGGCACTACAGAATCGCACGTCGCTCTGCCGGCCTAGCCGAAGTTACAATTGTTGATGCTAAGTGGCTATCGAAACGCAGTCTGGCTTTGTCGCGCCACTACATAAGAGTGATAGGAAGAGCTTGATACGAAACGCTTACGAAGTATTAGCGATTGTGACGATGGCTAGGTACCTACCCTGGTGTATAAACGAAACAACACTGCCCTCTGATGATGCACAGCTTGCATACATTCCAAAGTAATGACTGCTGCTACCAATGCGTTGCAACGGCTCTCGCTCTGGATACGGGCGACCATTGGATAGTATAGTCCAAGCATAGAGGATTCCTGCGAACTGTAACGACCTCCTAAAAGCGCTCCCTACTGGACTGATTCTAACTTCAATACCGTGTACTCTTAAAACGTATCAAGATTTGTACAGACACTCTAACATTATGAAATCTTTAGATTTTTTTTTACAAATTCATTTTATTTTTAATGTATGCTGTTAGTGACTAACTAACGTTCAAACACACAAGTGTTTGAAGTTGTTTATGATGCTTAAACCCATAACAACAGTCGAAATACATTAAATGTTAGAATTAAGAAATAACTATTTCTTCACATTGTAATTTTATTTCTCCCGTTTCAGGGAACACCCAGTATACATTACAAAATAGATGCATGTATATACGATATGGATCGGACGTTGACAAAAGAAACGATTTTGTTTGAAGCAAAGACATATATAACTCCGTACTACTCGATACTCTTTGGTTTGAAGAAACACTTCTTACACTGAAAACTATAGAGCATTTTTTTTATTATACATATAAAGTTAGAATCAGGCTGTAGGTGTTATTCTAACTTTACTTGTCGATCAAGTTCTAGTGGCTTATTTGTTTATTTTACCTTATTATTGTAATACAGTATGCTATAAATATATTTTTATGAAAGAACATGTATTGTAAGTCTGAAGCGGTGAACATTTTCGTATTCCGACAATATGTCACATGTTGTTGTTTGTCACACGCACACAAGGAAACGGCGGCGTGCGCGTACGTGGTGTGTATCTGTGTTGTGGCCGGCCAGACTACGACATGTCTCTATGGTTATGTTTGCGACCTTTCAGTACTTATGTCTTTATGAACAGGCCAAGGCCAACTTTAGGGTGCGTTCCTTTAAGCTCCTTCGGTCACTTGCGCCACCAAATGATACGTTAAATTATAATATTTATTATTTTAAATTCAGTTGAGTCAATTCAGGGAAAACTTGACTAAGGGAATTTAAACGAACCTTACCTAGGTCTTATTTAAGCCCCTAACGTATCAAATGCCGCGCGATAAGAATATTTCAACTATCTTAGATACATACACCGTGTTTCACTTAACACTAAAAACCTGAAAACAGTTTGTTCAGAATCGAGAGTAGAATCGATTGAGCTATATCTTGATGGGGGTAATATTTTTATTTAAATTAGTATTATTAGTTATTTTTTACGTGCCCATTCTATTGTACTCGTAATACAACATTGTGTACATCGCATGGCTAGAGGTTGTTTACCTTTTTCAGTATTTAGGGGTATTAATACTGGCTGGTTACTTGGACGATTATTTTTTCCGCTACTAGTTTGACGTTGTTTGTCAGTTTAATCTTAATGTTTATCATAAGTCATAACAAATTGAACTCGTACCTAATTACAACCTTGTCATTTTGAATATTGGGTTTAAATTTGCTTACTGCGATTACCTGTCCAATTTGAAGTTTACTGTGACGAAGCTTTATAGTGTTTTACAGTGACATCTTAGCTGTTTATTGGTAAACCTTATGTCGTTGCAGTAACGTACACAAATAAATAGTCTTATGGTTTATGATGGTAGTTAGCAATTATTTTATTGAGTGTAGAGCTAAAAGTCAAGTAGAGCTGTACAGAAAATTAAAAATTCAATTTAAAAAAAAGTAACCATCAGATTAAAAGATGAATACTCTAGATGAGTTTAAAAAAATAAAAATCAGTTGGGGTGTCTGAGGTTTTGAGTGATACCGGAAACACGTTGTATAATCAGTAAAGTAATTTTAACAAACAAAACATTTTTTTTTTTCAAGTTTGAATTTATTTTTCCTTTAGTTTCTGTGCAATGATTGTTTTAAATTATTAAGATGCATTTTTATGGTAAATGCGGTGCTTGATAATTTCGGTTATTACGAATGGCCCATGTACCTAATACTGTACTATACAGAGAGAGACAAAATGTACAGATACATAAATAATAACGAATTTGCAAAATCTTGTTACTTACTTATTCCTCTAAAAATGTGAAATCATAATGACATAAGTCATATAAATGGCAAAAACCTCTAACTACTTATACGAACAAAATGTCGTAGTCTACGGATATAAGTGTTTGTCGCAAATGTTTAGGATATACCCTACTTAAATCGAATCAATGTTACACTAAAAGCTGTGTCGAATTTCTTGTCACGTCGTCGTCTTGGAATATCTCTTACGTGTATAGTGTGAGTTAGGGAAAATCAGAATATTCATAAACTCTAGAGTTCATAAAGCCTATTTTATTAATTTACCTCTGAAAATGTTATAGTGAATGGAATGAAAATAAAATCTGTGACAAAGTGCAAAAATCTGAATAAAACTCTTGACGAGACCTATTGTTTTTTTTACGGGATATTATTTATAATTTAAATATACGCATATAGGTATTACGTTTAATGGTCAATGGACCAAATATTACAGTCAGTGTGATAGAATTAGCTGCCTTTTACAGTTTCGTTGATTTTTGTTTCCCGCGTCATAAATGAACACCCTGGATGTCGGTTTTTTAGTTTACCACATTTACTCGCGAGCAGTCGTACCTACCTAGGTACATATTAATTATGTATGATGACATTGATGACTGGTTGAGCGCTTAGTTAGTGCTACTTGAAATGAAACGCTTTCATAAACTTATCCCTTATGTATCAATCAAATGTATAGGTAGGTACCATATTTACAATAGTCTTATTCCGTGCATACAATATCCTTATATATTTTTATTAAGAAAGTAATAGGTAGGTCGATATTCGTGGGTTTCAATGTTAGGTACTCGTTCTAGCCCAAGGGATATTAGTGCGATGCTCGTAGGAATAAATTATGATGTTCGCTGACGTGCTGTTTGAGGGGCGTGTTTGCGTTAACTTTGCGGTGGCGAGGGATTACACTCGTGACCGCATCAAAAGGGCGAAAGGGCTTTCATTTAAGTTACATTGATTCGTTCACCACTGTACGAATTAGAAGCTTGCACCGAATCTGTGAAATCATCCTTAAGGTAGCTCGCCTAGGTTACCCGAAGCTCAGGCTGCGTTAGATGGCGTTAATCTGCAAATTACCAGTCTTATTTTTTTTGTGGAGTCGTACAGGCATTTATATACTTTCAATTATGCTTCGCGACCATTTAATATTAAAATTGACGTATTACAACAAACATTCAACTTCTCATTGTAACGTTAATCCCATCAATGTAAAAAAATTACTATTTTACACTATTTTTAAGTACCACTCACACATACAAACAGTGTTTTTGTATCCCTTCTAGTCGATAATTTCACGCGGCGACAGCTTGTTTAAATAGCCTTGCGGTAAATACGTGCCATCGCATGATTTGCATGGAAGTACTGGGTTCGAATCCAGGACTTTTTCTCTTTTTAGGGTTCCGTAGTCAACTAGGAACCCTTATAGTTTCGCCATGTCTGTCTGTCCGTCCGTCCGTCCGTCCGTCCGCGGATAATTTCAGTAACCGTAAGATAAGATAAGATAAGATAAGATAATCTTTATTGGTAACATACAGGTACACGTCAAGCACTAGAAAGCTGAAATTTGGTACCAATATGTATATAAATCACGCCAACAAAGTGCAAAAATAAAAAATGGAAAAAAATGTTTTATTAGGGTACCCCCCCTACATGTAAAGTGGGGGCTGATATTTTTTTTCATTCCAACCCCAACGTGTGATATATTGTTGGATAGGTATTTAAAAATGAATAAGGGTTTACTAAGATAGTTTTTTTAATATTAATATTTTCGGAAATAATCGCTCCTAAATGAAAAAAAAGTCCGCCCCCCCCCCTCTAACTTTTGAACCATATGTTTAAAAAATATGAAAAAAATCACAAAAGTAGAACTTTATAAAAACTTTCTAGGAAAATTGTTTTGAACTTGATACTTTCTAAGATAATTGTTTTGAAAAATACGGAAAACTACGGAACCCTACACTGAGCGTGGCCCGACACGCTCTTGGCCGGTTTTTTTTTTAACCGCCTTCCAAATCTCAAAGGAAGGGGTTTTCAATTCGTCTGTATTTTTTTTTTTTTATGTTTGTTCCTCGATATCTCCGTCGTTACTGGACCGATTTAGAAAAATTTTTTTTTGATTGAATGTATATGCAATATGCATACAGATTGGTCCCATTTTTCTCAGAATCCAGTTTTGATGATGGGATCCTGGAGAAATCGAGGGAACTCCTCAAATCTGAAAGGCTTAAATATGGTGATTTTTGTGTTTTTAAAGGAACAGCATGCATTTACGTACGGAACAGTGACATTTGGTGCAGTGGAACTCCTGATGATGGTCAGAATGGAACTCCTCAAATCTGAACGGCACACTTATTTGACTTTGGTATTTTTATAAGAACAGCATGCACTTACGTCCAGAACAGTGACATTTGGTGCAGTGGAACTGCTGATGAAGAGTGAGCCGCCTCTGGTTAGAGTTCTGTTCTGATAATCATTCTCATCTGTAAGTACTTCAGAATCAACCAGGTTTCAAAATTGGTTCAGAAATGACGGAGATATCGAATAACAAACATTAAAAAATATACAGACGAATTGATAACATAATCCAACATTTGAAAGTATTTATCACCAAAGAAAGGCGGTTTTTTTTTCTTAAAAATTATTTAATACTACGTCGGTGGCAAACAAGCATACGGTCCGCCTGATGGAAAGCGGTCACCGTAACCTATGGATGCCTGCAACTCAAAGAGTGTCGCATGCGCGTTGCCGCCCCATTAGAAACTTGTACACTCCCCTTTGCTGTGTGTGCACAGCAAAAAGGAGTGTACAAGTTCAAAGGAGGGTTTGGGTTGCCGACGACTCAAAGGACAATAGACGGAATAAATTAGTTCCGTAAGTCCTCCCGTCGTCAGCACCTCGCACCCTCGTTGAGCTCTGGCAGCCTTACTCACCGGCAGGAACACAACACTATGAGGCACTATTTTTTGTTTTATTATTTATACATAAATGTATATGTACTGAGCGTTTTCCACAAAAAAGATTAAAAACCTATTCTCTTACATGGTAATAATTTTTGGGTTCGTCGAACTCAGAATTTCTAACATAATTATCCTAATCTGATATTTTAAAAAATTTCAAAAAGTATAGATAAAGGGCCTGGCCGGACTGCCAATATGAAATATTGATATGCAGGATTATTCGTATTGTTACTACATGTACTACTACTGGATATTATGCCTCAAACTGTTTCCGCTTACGAAAAAAATTTAAAAAAAGAAATTTTGTTTTTTATTTTTTTCTTTAAAACCGCGTATCCGATTGACTTGTTCTTTGGATATTTTATAGATATATTAGGGATACATCAATTAAAAAAAATTTTCTTCCTGACTCTTTGTTAAGTACATTTTTTTTTAATTTATGTTTTAAATATTTTGTTTTACCACATACGAGTTAGCGACACCTACTATATTTTCATATAATAATCGCCATTTTATACTCTATTACATATATTTTTATCAAAAATATTAGTTTGGATCAAAAATGTCAAAATAAGTTATTTATATATTACTAGTATTACCCTTTAGTATGTTGCCCCTGGAAAGTGATGTATGAAAATTTTGGCATAATTAATGGAAGATTTTTTTAAATTGGGATATGTAGATTATAGACCGAAGTTATTTTTCATCAAACCTCCCCCCCCCCTCTGCGTCACCCTTCTACCCTTCGTAAAGAGCCGAAAACGCGATTTTTCTCGATTTCTGACAAAACCGATGAAGATACAGAAAAAGCGTGTAGGAACGAAGTAATCCTTAATGAATTTACTACAAATCTCTCATAAGTAAACACTTTAGTGCTAGCACTCATAGTTTTCGCGCAATCCGTCACGAAAGTTGCTCCTTTCTGCAATTTTCTTTAAAGAATATTAAAGTGTTCTCCCAAAATGCTTACGAAATTTGTTTGATACGACTAAAATATTGTAAACTCATGACTATAATAAAATTAAGGGGATAAATCACTACCATGGATGGGACTTGAACTCACGGCTTCCGGATAGAAACTCGAGGGCTCTACCAACTGAGCCACCAAAAGCTCATCCCTAGTTTCTAGTGAATCTTTCAGCTTTCTACTATATGAATCAATGGTACCCCTAGCGTCATTTATCTATCATATCTATCAATCTAGAGGCCGTGAGTTCAAGTCCCGCCCATGGTAGTGATTTTTTTCCCCTGAAATTCATTCTGAGTTTATAATATTTTAGTACTATCAAACCGACGATTTCGTAAGCATTTAAGGAGAAAACTTATCATTCGTTAAAGAAAATTTCATACATCACTTTCCAGAAGCAATGTACTAAAGGGTAATACTAGTAATATATAAATAACTTATTTTGACATTGTTGATCCAAACTAATATTTTTGATAAAAATATATGTAATAGAGTATAAAATGGCGATTATTATATGAAAATATAGTAGGTGTCGCTAACTCGTATGTAGTAAAAAAAATATTTAAAACATAAATTAAAAAAAAATGTACTTAACAAAAAGTCAGGAAGTTATTTTTTTTTTAATTGATGTATCCCTAATATATCTATAAAATATCCAAAGAACAAGTCAATCGGATACGCGGTTTTAAAGAAAAAAATAAAAAACAAAATTTCTTTTTTTTTTATTTTTTTCGTAAACGGAAATAGTTTGACGTAGGGTTTGCAAGATCCGCCGATTTTTCGGATCCGGATATTTCGGATCTTAAGATTTGCCGGATCCGGATATCCGGATATTTCGGATAAAACGGATCCATGTTGAAAAGGTCACTTTTTATAGGAGTTTCGTCAAATCACAGCTGCTGTTACCGAAATAAAATAATTTAAACTCACAAAACGACATAAATATAGTCTATTATTGCTTCATTAATTTTTAGACGAACTTTTAACATACAATTGTGTCGTTTAACTTCAAACTCGCGTAAATCGTTTCAGTTTTAAGGATGATTATACAAAAAAAAGCAGAATGGATTTACCCGAGTTTGAAGTTAAGCGACACAATTAATGTCACTCCCATTGTACAGGTACAGCATATAACATTAAACAGTAGCCAATATTTTTGGTTAACATACATAAGCTAATTCAGGGTAATTTAGTGTTGTTCACTAATACCTCCGTTTTACTGGGGCGTCTATCTGTAACCACAGCCAATAAATACATCCATGCAAAATTGTAGATGTAGGAAAAAAGATAAAATAATATAATTTTATTGCGTTACACGTATTAGACGTGTAAAATATGTTACACATATTTAGTTATCGTGTACCATTTTCAAATTGTTTTTCTAAAATTATGTGGAAAAGTCATTTGATATTTGCCAGTCGCTTTTCAGTGAAGCTCTAAGGCTAGCAGTGCACCTCCAATCCTTCTGGTGTTTTGGGTGTCCATAGGCGGGAGTGATCGCTTGGTAAGGCGACCTGTCTGCTAGTTTGCCTCCCATTTTATTAAATACAAAAAAAATCGGATCTGGATTCAGCTTATAAAATAATTACGTATATCATATTAATTACTTCCATGATCTATAATTCATCATTAAGCTTAAAAACATCCATGGCATACGTTTCTGCTTTATAGAAAATTAATAATTTATCGTTATTCCTGCGGGATGCATCCAGTTAGAAACGAAAGTAGTTTTAAAAACAATGGTTTACTGTTCATTTTATTTAGCTTGTTAACATATAGTTTTATGAGTTCATCGCGTGGCGTAATGTACCAAACCTAACCTAGCTTGATATTCTGGAGTATTTTAATTAAATAAATGTGAATAAACATTTTAGGCGACAAAATACAGGAAATAATTCATAAATTTCATTCGAAAATTCTTTCTGGCGTGGATAGATACCCATAATTAACGGATCCGTATTATCCGTTTTATCCGGATCCTATGAGACCTCGGATCCGGATCTCAAATTCAACGGATATCCGGATAATTCGGATATCCGGATAATCTAATAAAAATAAAATGATCTCAAACCCTAAGTTTGAGGCATAATATCCAGTAGTAGTACATGTAGTAACAATACGAATAATCCTGCATATCTATTTCATATTTAGCCAGGGGCAATTTTACCATGGCAGTCCGGCCAGGCCCTTTTAGTTTCTAAACTACGATTCGAATGATTTTTTTTCTAATTGTTTATTTTCGATGGAGCAAGGGTATTCGAATCGCTTTTGAAATCTTAAATTAGTAAATGAAAATGCAATAGTTAACTGAGTAACGTAATGCTTTAAAAACTCAAGTGGACTTTTTTATCTAAGGAGTAATTTCGAGAAAATATTATATTTAACGAATGTATTAAAAGTTGTGTTTTATATCTCAACTTAATAAATAGAAAATGAAAATGACAATAAAAAAATCAATATGTTCTCTAAGATAAAATTTATACCTTCGGCTCTCTATTCTTGCTCGGTCAATAAAAAATACGAAACTTATATCCAAAAAAATACAAAAAGTTTATAGAATCCTGAGATTCGATACAGATCGGGTAGCATGGTCGCGCGATAGACGATAAAATATCAGGCCGTCCCTGTCGCACTATTAGTAAGTGCGATTATAGGGACGGCCAGATGTTTTATCATTTATCGCGCGACTATATTAATTACCTGCCTGGTCCAGATTATGTTGATGATAATTTGATGATAATTATTATTTGTAACCATTTAGTTAATATTGTCTTCAGTTACCGCGATAGTTACTCATGAAATAAAAACTATGAAAACGGATTAAATCGCGTATAATGAGTTTAAAATTCATCCCGACGTTTCGAACACTTTACAGCGTTCGTGGTCAACGGGTGACTGAGGAAAAATTACAATGTGCAAAAGCTACCCATATTCTTGCTATTATATTCTTGTATATAACCATTTAGTTGTTGAAGAAAAACATTCACACAACAACAACATAGGACAACCAGCTCAATAAATGCAAGGAGTACAGCACATTACTAATACTATGCCCACACTATGACCTATGTATAATGTATTATAATTATACCAGACGTGTAATATTTTATTTTATCAACAATGGCATAATAAAGAATTGTATTGTATTTTTGTATGAAAATAAAAAATAGGAAAGCAATATAGTAATAGTCAAATATTCCATTAAAAAAATAAAAAATACTTAATAAATCCATAAAAGTTCAAATGATTAAAAGAAACTTCGGACTCGAACCCACGATCTTCTGCATCATAGTCGGTCGTTTGACCGAGACGCCATTTCGATTTACATTAGCAGTGTCGAAATACACGATATGTATCTTTGTTGACAAAATGCGTCATTATTTCTGAGTCTGCTTGAGTTAACTAAACCAATATCTTTAAATAATTACTTGTCAAGAGCCAAATGTCACTGATGACAATGTCAACTAAAAATGCGCGAAATATGACGGCTCTGTGTCTGTACACAAAATTTGGCACGCACATTTACGTAAAATTAATAAAAAAATTCACATGGATTTGTCCATGATTTCTGTATGAAACAATGTATTTCATTCACTACCGCGACGACGGATAATGTATAGTAGATGTATGCGCATATTTTATTTTATTTTATTTAGTTGTAGTGTGCGGTGACTAAATAAATGGTAGATGTTTTTTGTATGGAAAGCGAGCCACCTTATATAGGGTGGGGCCTGTAACAAAGGCGAAAAATTGAACTGTAGGCTATTCTCCTTATACTGATCAACATTTCTTCAGTGACTTTTAAAAATTATGAAGTCTTTAAATTTTTAATTTTTCATACAAAAGAAATATTAGCTTCAATGTACGTGTAGTGTATAGGTGTCTCGAGTACATATGGCAGTCGGTGTCCGAGTGCGATAGAGGACGGACGTGCGGTGTGAAATGATTATAACGGCAGTTTTTCAAGAATTAAGTCAAAACCAAATAAAAATAAATGAAATGTTATTTCTTTCAACCGTGCGAATATAAACCTTAAGCAGGTAACCGAACGATGCAATTAATAAAACGTTTGAGGTAATTGACAACATACGGCCAGCCTTCCTAGATTGTCATGCCTATACAGGTGTTGGTGTGTGGCTCCTACCTACCTAGTAAACGGTTTGGTTACCTAGATTGCAAAATGTTTTTAGGTACCAAAATGTTATTTGAGTTTATGTGTAGTGGGTTTATAAAATTGATTTATTACATAAATCACAGCCCGGAATCATTACAATAATTTCCGTCCAACCAAAAGAAAGTTACCATCTACCTGTTGGTTGGTTTAATACACAAAATTATGTGATGTTGCTAAATTTATGAATGGTTAAGCTATTTACCTAAATAAGGCATTTACTTGAATGATAAAATGTTGTACAACCATCACACTTAAATATCCTATGGTAGCATTAGTCGATGTTTGAGAGTAAGGTGAAAACCAAAACAAACTAGATAAATACTTACCTAAGTATACTTACTTACATGGGTGAATTTACGTAAAAGTAACGTAAGTCACGACTTCATTAAGTGGTTATTTGAACTACTGCTGCAAATGAAAGGATCTATGCATATGTCGGGAAAGTAACACTTATTTAGAGATAGATTATCACTTGAACGTGAATCTTGAATTGATTGAACATGCCATAAAATCGTAACTAATACTCTTGTCGCGGATTGACTTACGTAAACATTCCTAACGGCGATTTCGAGCAGTTTTATCTGAGTATTTAATTACTTAAAAACCAGAAAACCAGATGGGTTCACTTTAAGTCTAAATATACCTACTTATAATAAATAAAGAAATATACACCCTGTTGTTATTGGATTACGTTAACTTTTAAAAAAAAAGATTCATTACATCAAATACAATTAATTTATCTAAGAAACTAGCGTCGTAATTCTTGCGGTTATCGAGTTAAAAAAAAGAAGAAAAAAAGTGCTGAACACGACAATTCCTAATGTTATTTGTTTTGACATATGCCGTCAATCACTTGACTCTAACTTGAATGTTATTCTTAAGGGTCTCTCACAATAATAAATTAATTTATTATGTATGAAAATGATGAACATTTTTTATTGCATATTTACCTAAAAGTGATATACAGGATGGTTCTTGATAATGAACCTAATGACGTGTCAAATTTAACGGGAAAAAAAAACACGGTATAGAAAAAAAAACACATTTTTGAAGCACTTATGATAAGCAGTTTCCATCTGAGTATTAAATTACTTTGTCAGTAAAGTCGGCAGAAAAAAAAGAGGCATTAAACGGAGGTGCAACTCTGTACAATCAATTGTAACGACCATTTAATTGGCACCTAAGTACTATGAAATTTTATGCCATTTGTGGCTGAAAATAAGGCATTAAATTGCGAATTTGGAAACAGCACATAGAGGTGCACTCTGTACATTCAATTGTATTGTTTGGTATCGACCATTTAATTGGCATCTAAATACTATGAAATTTTATGCCATTTGTGGCTGAAAATACTTAAGGCATTAAATTGCGAATTTGGAAACAGCACATGGAGGTCCACTCTGTACATACGAAGAAGAGAAGCTAACGGCCAAGCTACAGTCTTTGGCCCATCGGCGGAAAGTCGCTAGTCTGTCGGTGTTTTACAGGTTGCACTTCGGGGAGTGTGCTCAAGAGCTACACGAACTTATTCCACCGTCCCCATTCTACCATCGGACTCTTAGACGCACGGCCGGTCTCCATCCTTACTTGGTGGATATTCCACGAATCCGCACGAAGCGCTTTGCTTCTTCTTTTCTTATGCGCACTGCCAAGGAGTGGAATTCCTTGCCGGCGGCTATATTTCCGAGCTCATATAACCCGGCAACCTTCAAATCAAGAGTGAACAGGCATCTTCTGGGCGAGCTCACTCCATCGTAGGCCACGTCTTTGCCTTTGGCTAGTCTGTGGTCAAGAGTAAGCCCATTTATAATAAAAAAAAAAAAAAAAACAATTGTATTGTTTAGTTTCGACCATTTAATTGGCACTTAAATACTAAGAAATTTTATGCCATTTGTGGCTGAAAATAAGGCATTAAATTGCGAAGTTGGATACAGCAGATAATACTGATCATTAAATTGTTATAAACAGTAGTTAAATAGCAATAAGAAAAAAATTGAACATTGAATTTTTGCAAATATCAGCTTAATGATAATAACCTAAACACGAAGTAAATTACGGTTATACTGGTTGAACGTGCGCTTAAATGACGCTTAGATCAGATGATAAATACTATCTGAGCCTTCAATTGTCATAATAGTAGATTGACGTCGGTCAATAAATATTATTAAATTGAAACCGAAATAAATTACACATATGAAAGAAAAAATACCAAGGCCTCCAGTGCCTGAGAGTCTGAGACAACTACCCCAGTAAAACACTCAAGTACAATGACTGAGTACTTTGAGATAGCATAAGTTGAAATATTGTCAATAGAATATATTTTGACTTGTGTTAGTTAGAATCATTAAATTGATTGGGTACAGGTTGCCCCAAGAAAGTCCAGTATGGCTTCTTAATTGTCGTTGGAGGCATTTGACAGCGAAGGTGATCCTACATCAGTAGGAGTTCGGTGGGAGCGCTGGAAAAGAGCACTCTTTATATACCTAGATGCCGCTAGCGTCAATCAGAGTGAAAAGAGTGAAAAAAAAAAATAAAGACAGTGCATTGGTTTGACATTGCATTGTATATTAAAAAAAACACGTAACTAGTGGTGCAGCTGAATTGAATAAAATTAAGCGAACGCTTGATACATTTCAACAACGCGAAAAAAAAAAACAAGTTGCTAACTCTGCTTACCGTCAACAAGGCTTTGTCAGGTATGGGTGACCTCAAGAGAAAGACATGCCTATTTAAGTTGATCTATGATAGATTTTCAAAGACAATCTACGTCAGTTGAAATTTTGAAAATCATTACAAAAATATATTGGTACTGAAGGTACTCGTTATCAGTTAGGGTAATAGGTACATACTGCAGAGATTGATGTAGGTGAATCTCATATAAGTCAGGTGTCCAGTTAAAACAAATAAACTAATGGATCTGTGAGCCTCTATTGAACTAATATTAGATCGAGAAATTGCGTAATTTCACGGGAGGATATTGAAATGTGGTCTCTCTTTCGTGAATACATATTAAAGATTTTCCAAGCGAACTAGTAACCTAAGTTTGTAAATTTATAAAATAAATCTCACTAGTGACCTTATTTCGTCTGGTCAAGAAAATGAACAAAAGGACAACAATCAGCGGCTGAATCAGCTTTGTCTGTAGTGATTGTAAAATGTTAAATAATCACAGATTTCAATGCTTCACGTCAATTATCTAGGTACCTAACTACCTACAATGCACATTATTTAGAGGTTAGGGAACATGATTATATATATAAATGGATTGATAGACGGATGTGAAGTTAAGGGTACAACTGAGAGAAATTTGCCTTGTGAATCTAACAAACTCGTCTTGTTGCGTGTTTATCTGTTTGAAACAATAGTATTTTAGTAAAGGGAATAAATCACAATATTGATGATACAAGTCGAATTTGTACGAACCAAACAACAAGGTCAAACTTGTTAAAATATATTTTATTGAATCAGCTAACCATATGTTTAAAACAATATGTGACATGTGCTTTTACAAAATCGACTTGTTGGTTTAAATAAAACATTGGTTCAAAAAAAAAAATCAATAATAATTCCTCCCACGAACGCTCCGGCTGTGGAATGAGCTATCTCAAGGTATTCCCGATGAACTACAGTATGGGGTTCTAAAAAAAAAAAGAGTATACAAGTTTTTAATGGGTCGGCGACGCGCATGTGACACCCCTTGAGTTGCAGGCGTCCATAGGTTACGGTAACCGCTTTCAATTAGGAGGCCCTATAACTGTTTGCCACCGACGTGGTATATTTAAAAAAAATATATAGAAGGTAGTTAGTTACACTTAACAACATCAAACTTGTAGTTGGAATGAAAGAACACGTAGGCGCAATTTTAACAAAAAAAAATAGAAATGTTGAACGAACATGAAATCTAGTTGTTTTTCTCTCCGTGTGACACATAAATAAACGCTGAGTCTGTCAAGATATAACATCTCCTGCAGGAATTTAAAGACACAGCTGCAAAAACAAAATCAAATCATGGTACCTTGGGAGAAACACTGTGCTTACCTACTAAACTACCTCGTAGTTCGGTGAGCTGTATAAGTATACTGTTACTCCTGTTACTCCGGTCAATTTCAGTATGACTTGATGCCTTGTAAATGGGCATGCTGATTTGTTCGGTTAACAGCGCAAAGAAAGTAAATCAAGGAGATAATATTTGGGTAATAATTTAGATAATATTCTATCAAAGGAATGGAATGCACTCCCACCATAGATGTTCCCAGAAAAATACGACCTCGGTCTCTTTAAGATAAAAGTGAATATGCTAAGTGTTACTGAATCGGTGAGCTCCATCTTCGACTATGTCTTCACCTTCCATCAGGTGTGACTATGGTCAATCGCCAATCAGCCAAAAAAAAAAAGTGGTTTTGTAATTTCTTTAATAATCATATTATAAAGTTAAGATCTTAAGAGTTAAGATCTTAAGATAGATAAAGAGATACTAATAAAAAAAAAAAGATGTTGATAAAATACTTTAAAAGAAAAGTGTTATCTAAAATATATACATACTGTGTAGATATAAATCGGATGTTAGTATAATTGGGTCAATTGGGTAAGCACTTCTTAAATAGTATATGGACAGCTATCTATTTTAGAAAATTAATCGTTGATTACTTTGTGTGGTACAAAGTATCTACGAGAAAGAAAGCTGACCATGATGAAACAAAATCAATATAATTTTTAAGAAAAAAAAAACCGTCGCCTTTCGGGTTCTGGTGAAAGTTACTTGCGAATGTTGGATTATGTAGAAATGTGTAGGTATTTTTTAAAACTGCTTTTAATGCTTTAATTATTAGATGGCAACATAAATGAATATACGTATAACGTTAAGGTTTGAGGAGTTTCCTCAATTCCTCATGAATCCGATATTATATTATAAGAAATCGAAGCTTGACAAACTTTGACTTGAAAACTCAATATGCTTAACAAACATAACTAAATAAATAAATGTCACTGTTCTGAACTTAAATGCATGCTTTTCTTGCAAAAATACCAAAGTCACTTATGAGTGTGCCGTTCAGATTTGAGGAGTACGGTTCTGACTATCATCAGCAGTTCCACTGCACCAAATGTCACTGTTCTGGACGCAAGTGCATGCTGTTCTTATAAAAATACCAAAGTCACTATAAGCGTGCCGTTCAGATTTGAGGAGTTCGGTTCTGACCATCAGCAGTTCCACTGTACCAAATGTCACTGTTCTAGACGTAAGCGCATGCTGTTCTTATAAAAATGGCAAAGTCACTATAAGCGTGCCGTTCAGATTTGAGGAGTTCGGTTCTGACCATCATCAGCAATTCCGCTGCACCAAATGTCACTGTTCTGGATGAAAGTGCATGCTGTTCTTATAAAAATACCAAAGTCACTATAAGCGTGCCGTTCAGATTTGAAGAGTTCTATTCTGGCCATCATCAGCAGTTCCACTGCACCAAATGTCACTGTTCCGTACCTAAATGCATGCTGTTCCTTTAAAAACACAAAAATCACTATATGTATGCCTTTCAGATTCGAGGAGTTCCCTCGATTTCTCCAGGATCCCATCATCAGAACTGGGTTCTGAGAAAAATGGGACCAATCTGTATGCATATACATTCAATTAAAAAAAAAAATTTCAAAATCGGTCCAGTAACGACGGAGATATCGAGGAACAAACAAAAAAAAAAAAAAAAAAAAAACATACAGACGACTTGATAACCGTCCTTCTTGAGATATGAGGCGACGGTTAAAAACAATAAAGTGGATACGTGACCCTGAATCGGATTTCAATGCATATTCTATATAGTATCTCTATGTATTACAATGCAATGAATCACGAGCCCTTTCGATCCAGAAAAAAAAAACCGGCCAAGTGCGAGTCGGACTCGCCCACCTAGGGTTCCGTACCTACAAAACCTTTACGTTACTCACATAATTCTAAAGACTGGGCTAGGCTAGAAGTATAGGTTCTCTAACTAGTTTTTTAAAGGTGCGCGGGGCCCGAGGGCCCCGCGGTCTTTCTTGTTGCTTTTTTGTTTTTTTTTGCTTTGCTTGTTTGTTTTTTTGCTTTGCTTTTTTGCTTTTTTGTTTCTTTGCTTAGCTTGTTTGTTTTTTTGCTTTACTTGTTTGCTTTTTTGCTTTAGCCTTTGTGTGCTTGGAAGCACTCTCTGCCCGCAGCTCGGCCTGCGGCCTTCGCGTGCTTGGGAGCCTGTCAGACACGCTCCGGGCCTTCGGCCCTCCGCGTAGTTACTGTGGGGGTTGTAGGGAAGTTGGAGCTTAAACACGATCCAATAGTTAAAGTGTCTTGAGAAGCTCACGACGGGCCTGCAGCCTGCGGCCTCCGGCCTGTCGTTTCGCTTCTCTAAGACACTTTTACTATTGGGTCGTGTTTAAACTCCAACTTCCCGGTCCGCCGGCGAGCCGATCAGGGACGCTCCGGGCCTTCGGCCCTACGCGGAGCTCGGCCTTCGGCCTTCGCTGGGTTTCGTTTCGAAGCTCCGCGTCGGGCCTTTGGCCCGCCGCGTCGCTTTTTAGACACTTTGATTATCGTTCTGCTTGGGAGCACAGTCTGTACGCAGCTCGGCCTGCGGCCTTCGCGTGCTTGGGAGCACTCTGCCCGCAGCTCGGCCTGCGGCCTTCGCGTGCTTGGGAGCACTCTGCCCGCAGCTCGGCCTGCGGCCTTCGCGTGCTTGGAAGCCTCTCAGGCACGCTCCGCGTAGTTACTGTGAGATTTGTAGGTAAGTTGGCGCTTAAACACGACCCAATATTAAAAGTGTCTTGAGAAGCTCACGACGGGCCTGCGGCCTGCGGCCTCCGGCCCGTAAACTCCAACTTCCCGGTCCGCCGGCGAGCCGATCAGGGACGCTCCGGGCCTTTGGCCCTACGCGGAGCTCGGCCTTCGGCCTTCGCTGGGTTTCGAAGCTCCGCGTCGGGCCTTTGGCCCGCCGCTTCGCTTATTTAGATACTTTTTGTTATTGTTTTCTTGGGAGCACAGTCTGCGCGCAGCTCGGCCTGTGGCCTTCGCGTGCTTGGGAGCACTCTGCCCGCAGCTCGGCCTGCGGCCTTCGCGTACTTGGGAGCCTGTCAGACACGCTCCGGGCCTTCGGCCCTCCGCGTAGTTACTGTGGGGATTGTAGGATTTGTAGGGAAGTTGGACCTCCGGCCTGCGGCCTCTGGCCCGCCGCGTCGCTTTTTAGACACTTTTACTTATATTTTCTTGCTTGGGAGCACTGTCTGTACGCAGCTCGGAACTTGGACCGGAGCAATGACCGTCGGGCTGTAGAACGCTCCCTCAGGCTGGTAGGGAAATTTGACTTTGTCCCCTCTCGCCGCCGTTTTTGACTTTTCCAAAAAATTTTTTTCTCATTTCTATTTTTGGCCCCCGCTCTTACCACGTGCCAAATTTGAACGCGCTCGGACCGAAAATAAAAAAAAAAAATTTCAAAGTCGGCCATTTTGAAATTTTGCAAATGCCATTCGATGGACCTCAGATAACTGTACAACATTAGTTTAAGCACTATTAACCTTTTTCTTACCGTTACGGAGCTACGGGGATTTAAAAAAAAAAACCTCCATACAAACTGGTAGGGAAATTTGACTTTGTCCCCTCTCGCCACCGTTTTTGACTTTTCCAAATTTTTTTTTCTCATTTCTATTTTTGGCCCCCGTTCTTACCACGTGCCAAATTTGAACGCGCTCGGACCGAAAATAAAAAAAAAAAATTTCAAAGTCGGCCATTTTGAAATTTTGTAAATGCCATTCGATGGACCTCAGATAACTGTACAACATTAGTTCAAGCACTATTAACCTTTTCCCTACCGTTACGGAGCTATGGGGATTTAAAAAAAGGACCTCCATACAAATTTCAATTGGCCTTCAAAGGGCGCCATTTTGAATTTTTCAAAATTTTCTTTTTGTATACTAATCTTGGGGTGGCTGTCTACCCGTGTGCAAAATTTCAGCGCGCTCGGACCATTTTGAAATTTTTCAAAAAAAAAAGTCGGCCATTTTGATTTTTTTTTAATGCCATTCGATGGACCTCGGGTGACTGTATAACATTTGTTTGAGCACTTTTCACTTCTTTGTACCGTTACGGAGCTATGGCGATTAAAAGAAAAACCTCCATTCAAATTTCAATTGGCCCTCAAAGGCCGCCATTTTGAATTTTTCAAAATTTTCTTTTTGAATACTAATCTTGGCGTGACCGTCCACCCGTGTGCCAAATCTCAGCGCGCTAAGACCATTTTGAAAATTTTCAAAAAAAAAAGTCGGCCATTTTGATTTTTTTTTAATGCAACTTTTTTCTACTCGGATACCTGTATGACATTTGGTCGAGCACCCCCCGGCTATCTCTTACGGTTTAAAAGTTGCCATACAAAATAAAAGTGGCCAGTTTTCCCACATTTGTAGCACTTTTCAATTTTTTTTTATTTCATTCGAATCAAGGCCGCTTGGAGATTCTACGACCAAAATTTGAGCACTCCACGATAAATTTGAAAAATTGTCAAAAAAAAAAGTCGGCCATTTTGAAAAAAAAATGGCGGCGTCAAAAACTGCCCAGGGTCCTCTATGACATTTGGTCGAACACTCCCCGGCTAACTCCAGCCGTTTGGCCAGGCCGTCCGACATTTTTTTACCCGGAACCGGTAGACCGACGGTCTGATCTATCCGGGGTCGCAGGACCAAACTCTATACGACCACACCAAACACTGCCACCTTCAAATCCCCCTTCTGCCTATTTTTTGAAAAATGTCAGTCGGGTTGTAGCTTTATATTATATAGATGAGCATAATTGTGTTTAGCGCCACCTCTCGACGAATTCGCGAACTAATTAGCACAGCTTGCGTGAGGTCTTTTATAATGTTAACCAAATTCAACATTTTTTTATTTTATTTTAAAGTAGGTGTTTTATGTAAAATTTCGTAGCTATAAATTTTAACACCCTTATTCATAAACGTACACTAAAGTATCCAGCCGATAAAGTTCGTTTGTCCCTTTCTGTCACACCAATACGTCGGAAAGGGACAAACGAAATTTATCGGCTTGATAACTTTAGTGTACGTTTATGAATAACGGGGTAAGTAAGTATGGTAAACATCAGCAGGCCTAGCACATGATGGCCGCGAGAGTATGTCGCCGCGAGATAGACTACCTGTCCTTATGTCATTAATACAATTAGACAAAGACGTGTCATCTATCTCGCGGCGACATACTTCCGCGGCCATCATGTGCTAGGCCTACTGAAAAAGGATACAGAATAGTATAACGCAAATTTCTAGCGGGAAATTACTAAATAAATATTATTTAGTAAATACATTATCTATTGTTGTATTTTGCCTTGGACCTTGTAGTACCTATAGGTACTCTTGAATATGCAAACTAAAGCCAAGCGATAAAAGGTAGCTGAATAATGTCAGATTGTACGACAACGTCTCACGTCTCTGAGCCGACTGCGCGAATGAGTCGCGCTTTCTTACGACAGAAATTGCTTGACAAGTATACCGGGTGCACCTGCCCGGTATTTAATGAACAACCTAACCTTTTAACCACCAAGAGGGCACCTTACAGAAAATCGACGTTAAGGTTTAGTAAAAGTCGCCTGGTTTTCGAGATTTTCACACTTTTTAAAATTTTAGGTAGTATAGGTATTAAAATTTTAAAAATTATGAAAATCTCGAAAACCAGGCGACTTTTACTAAACCTTAAAGTCGATTTTATGGACCAGTATAAGGTGCCACTCTTGGCAAATAAGGGGTTAAAAGAAAACGAAACTATGGCATTGCAGTGACAGGTTGCCAGCCTCTCGCCTACACCACAATTTAACCCATATCCCATAGATTTTCTGGACCAGTATAAGGTGCCCTCTTGGTGGTTAAAAGGTTGTCCATTAATTACCGGGCACCCTGTATAATATTACAGAATATATAATAGTACAAGTACAGAAGGCTCACTCCTTTGATGTTCACAAAACGCCGCCATTCTAAATTCTTACCTACATTAACAAACGGACCGCACGCGTGCAGACGACATTGAATTCTATTTCGCCGCGCGAAGGTCGTCGCCACTGAATGGGCCGCGAACTCGCGGCCGCCGGCATGTACTTGTAGCGCGGCGAAAGGATCGCGGAGTGAGCCGCCCCTGATAATATCAAATCGTACGAGAGCAGCGAACGTGTGCAGGCAGCGAAGGGAGCCGACCGCGCGAATGATGAGTTCGCGCGGCGAATCCCGCGTGACATCGTCCATCGACACTCCTCCTCCCTCCCTCCCCGCCCGCAGCGGCGCGCGGTGTCTCCGCCCGCCTGTGTATCGTCCTTCAATTTCTTTACATATCGAAACTTATTACTGAAGAAGAAGGTTCAAAATTGAATGAATACAGGTGTATAGATATTTATGTAGCTGACCGTACGATAAAAAGTATAATTAATTCATACACTTAATTGTAAAAATGTAATGTATACGGATTAATGAATTTAATATAGATAGGTAATTATTGATATATGGCAAAACGAAGGAAATTGTTTACACCTCCGCAAATAAGTATCTAATGATAATTTTTAATTTACCATGTTACTTCACGTACTTATTTTAAAAACCCTAAAAATGTCTATTGAGTTTCTGCCACAGACCACCATGTGGTTTCTGCATATTCTGCGCTGTGCATAGAATTTGCAGAGATATTGCAGAGAGCGCACGCGGACACCGGCGCGGCGCCAGTGGACGCGTCTGTGTGCGTGAGCTAGGTATGCATACAACTACAACTGCTGTAGGCACCGCCCCCCTCAGTAGATCGATGCGTAACATCGATTTAAACTTCCCTAGCCTCGTGGCGCCCACCATACAAAATTTTTGCTAGGGAATTTTGATTCTTATTCTACTTGAGATTGAATTCAATTTCAGTTATTCGAAAAATTTTAGAAACATAAGAAATTATATTTTATTTGTTTACATGAGAGTTAAAATTCCATTGAAACCATTATGTACTTTAAGAGTTTTGAATGATTCACGGTTATTTTCATTAGACTTATATTACGGTCACGGTCTATATCCCGGTCAATATAAGTCATTCTTATGTACTTTAGAAAGTACATTCGGCGCCACGAGGCTAGATACACTGTCACCTACAAATTCGACACTCAAAAGTGTCCGATCGCTTAGTTGCAAATGTGTGCATCGTCTGCTTCCATATCGATAAGGTTTGATTTCGTATGTGTCGCATCGCCGTCGCGCGACCATAGCGCGACCGTCGCCCACGCAAGCCATCGGCTTATCAGTCGCGGTCGTCAGCCGCGTCCGTCAGACGCGTCCCATAATTTGTTTCAAGCTTTATACACAAGTTTTCCTTTCAATAGCAATAGCTAACCTAACGCCTGGCTTGAGTAATAAAAACTGTATAGTTAAATTAATGAAATATGTATAAGTAGGATATTGAAATCTTCTTTCTTCGTTGAGCCATCACAGCTAACTTTAACTTACAAACGGTCTTAAGCACCTGCACTTCTGAAGGCGCTTAAGTCATTTTTGCTAATAAAAAAAAACCACAACGTTTTATGAACATTGGTCAAGTGCGAGTCGGTTTTCGACTTTTCCATACAAAGAACTCATGAGCGCCTGAACGACTATGATGGCAAAGTTAACGTTTCGCACTTTCAAGACTTTACGTATATATCTCGGAAACGATAAGAGATAGAGCAAAATGGACTTCAGATTTGGGCTTTCGGTGGTACAAATTCTATGTTTTCGTCAACAGACACCTTTTTTTGGACCGATTTGAATAAAATTTTGCTCAGTCAATTTATAAACGGTCTTACGCGCCTCCTTTTTAGTAGGAACTTAAGTCATTTTGTACAAATGAAAAAAAAATTTAACAAGTTCTAAAAAGAAAAAGACAGAAATGAATTTCTTTATACCTGTCCAACTCGCTTACACAATTTTAAGACGTTTAGTAACTACTTGCAGCGGCAGTGAGTGAAATTCGTAATCTGAGTTTTTTTCTCTTAAGTCCGACTTACGCTTGACTGTAGATTTCTAATAGGTTTTCCTGTAATCTACAGGGAGAGGGCTATCTCGTGTATTTTTTTGAAAATTTTACGCTAAGTAGTTTCGGAGATAAGGGTGGGGAATGGTCATTTTTTGCTTATTTTCTTAAATTACTTCTAAATTACCAAAACAAAAAATATAAAAAAAATATATTTCAGATGCTGATAAAATGCTCTTTCATTTGATATACTGTAACACAATATAGTTTTAATAACTTTGATTTTTAATTTTCAATTTTACCCCCCAAAAGTGACCCCTGTGATTAAATTTCATTTAATTAAATTACATGTCCGTCTTTGGGCCACAGGTTTCGGTTTAAAGATATTTTTATTTCTCAATAAGAATAACAATAATTCACTTACATGAGAAACATGCATTTATATAATATAAGCTTATATATAGTCTTAACTAGTGAGAGCGTTGGTAGTAGCAATTTTATTTAAACTTAACTAGCGGGTGCATTAATAGAATTTCTTAATTATGAGCTTAGGAGGTAGATATGAAAACGTAGCGTAGCAACTCGTTTACAATGTTGTCGCGACGCGAGCGCGGGCGCACCATGCAGGCCCGGGCGAGCGTACTTTGCACAGTACGTAAACAAGATAACACAGATATAAATCGTTCGGAAGCGACTTGCAGAAACAGATGCGTAGTTAGACTGTTACATAGATTGTTGATAGAAACTTTACTTTGTTTGGTTTTTTTTTTTTTTAATATTATTTTAAAGAGGGATAAATCTAATAGGTATATTGTTTTAAATAGAGTTAATTTTATTTTAAGTATTTTATACCTTATGAGTTTTTTTTATTTTTTATTTTTTATTAAAAAGTTTTTTCGATTGATATTTAAGTATTTACGTTAGACTACTTATGTGTTTTTTAAGTAATATTTTAAATGTTGAATCTGACTTTACATTTTTAATATTATCAGGGAGTTTGTTGTACAGATTCGCACCTTCATAAAATATACACTTTTTGCCATAACTAGTTCGAGGAGCGCGGAGTATGAGATTTTCAGAATTTCTTAGTTTCATTTTTTGTATTGTGTCCTTTTTTTTGAAGGATAATTGAGTATGCAGGTCTTTTTGTAGTATTTTTCGTATAAGTACGCAAGTTTGGTAATGGTAAGTTTGATTGATATTAAGGATATTCGTGTCCTTGTATAATGTAATGGTTGGTGTACGGAAATCATAGTTAAACAAAACTTTAATGAGCTTATTTTGGGCAATCTGTAATAATTTCAAATTATTTGCAGTGGTGGTCCCCCAAATTTCAATAAGGTATTCGATGTGGGGCTTGACAAGACTATTATAAATTGTGTAACGCACATTTTTAGGAAGACATCGCACAATATTTCGCAAGGAACCGGTAAGAGAAGTTATTTTATTTTTGATTTTTTCTATATGAGGACGCCAAGTTAATTTTTTGTCAAGAATGAGCCCGAGGTACTTTTCCTGATCAACTCTTTTCATGGGTTGATTATTAAGCGTGAGAGATTCGACGAAGGGCAATTTTTTGTTTTTGGGAGCGAATATGATATAGTTGGATTTAGTTATGTTTATGGTTAACAAATTTTTCTGAAACCAGTTATTGAGGAGGTCCAGATCGCGTTGAGCAACGACTATAATATCTTGTAGGGAACGGCCGTAATAGAAAAGGCTAGTATCGTCCGCGTAAAGTGTTACGTTAGCTTTTAAGCCAATTTGACTTATGTCGTTAATGTAAATTAGGAAGAGAAGTGGCCCAAGGATAGATCCTTGAGGCACTCCACATGACACTTCTTGTTGACTGCTTGTAAATTGGCCTATTTTCACTATTTGCCTGCGGTTCACTAAATAGGATTCGAACATTTTGAGTGCAGTTCCACCTATGCCGACTATTGTCTCCAGCTTTCTCAAAAGTATGTGATGACTAATAGTGTCGAAAGCTTTACGCAAGTCGATGAACACACCAAGAACCACTTGCTTTTGATCTATGCTGACTTTTACTTTGGTTACAAGATCTATGGTTGCGGTTAGAGTATTTGACAAGGGTCTAAATCCGTATTGTTTTTCATAGAGGAAGTTAATCGAATTTAGGTGGCTTTCAAGTCGATTTCGTATTAAGCTTTCGAGTACCTTTGAAAGAGCAGGAAGAACTGAAATCGGTCGGTAGTTTCCAGGATCAGACTTGCTTGAAGATTTGTATATGGGGCTTACTTTTGCTACTTTGAGGCTATCGGGAAAACAACCGGTTACTAAGCATCTGTTAAAGCACTCTGTTAGTTTTTCGATTACAGCGTTCTTTAAGCACTTCATTGATTTTATCGTTATGCCATCTAGACCTGAACTGGTGTTTACATCGAGATTGTTTATTATTGTAGTTACTTCTTTTACTGTTGCTTACACTTACGTTGCTTAGGTTTACATACGTGTGCCAAATTTCAAGTAAATCGGTCCAGTAGTTTCGGAGAAATCGGCTGTGACAGAGGGACAGACAGACACGCGAGTGATCCTATAAGGGTTCCGTTTTTCCTCTTTGAGGTACGGAACCCTAAAAACAGGAGACAGTAAAAGTTTTAATAACTATGCACTGCAATTTATAATTAAATTTATGAGTAGATCTAACTAAACATTATAATATCCGTAAGTATTATGAATTGCATTAGATGAAATGAAAAATGAAATAAATGTTTATTCAAAAACTAAACTTACAACTAAATTTATCTTCTGCCAAACCAGAGTATGGTTTGTCGGCAGACGAGGCTCCAGATACATTAGGTTTTATAACTAAATACTTATATGTACTATTTACTAGTTACTAGCAATAATAGGTGCATATAATGAAGTATAGGGCCGATACAATCAGTTATCATCAATAATTACCTAATATACATTAGACGCCTGACAAGCGACCTATTAAAAAAATGTAAATCATGAAAAGGTATGAATTTAGTGAAATATTATTGTACGAGCCGTACACCTTAGATGATAATATGATTCTTGATGGTTAATTGTAGTCTTGATAGAAACACTGATTTTTGATACACTTATAAATTTATTGATAACCAAGGAATACTGAGTACTACCTAGGAGCACGTATAAACGTAAACTAATGCATAAATCGATGTATAGCGTAATCGCAAATACAGCAATCAATCAATCATTATTTATTTGCAATAAAACATAACTAAACGCATGCAAATGCCATCAAGCAATGCAAAGCAATTCTAATCAAGTCATAATTATATTAATTTTAATGCTGACGCGAGAAATGTGCGATGCTTGCATTGTACAATTATATTGTATGCTATTGAAGAAAAAAAAACACTCATATATACATACATACATACAATCACGCCTGTGTCCCATGAAGAGGTAGGCAGAGCACATGAAACTATTCAGGTTTCAGTGCCACTCTTGGCAAATAAGGGGTTGAAAGAAAACGAAACTGTGACATCAAACTCAACACTCATATATGTATATAAATATTAAAAAAAAAAAAAAAATTGTACTAATCTAGTTTTCAAAATAGTCTGAATTGGAAAAGGTAACAGATTTAAAGAAGGAAGAATGAGACTGACATCTAGGAATTGTAGTTAATAAAACACACAAGTATGTTTGAGTATACACTGCAGGTGGTGGTGCAGCGTCCGCTCTGAGTCAACCCTCACACCGGAATGTCCTAAACACATGACTAAAGATAGAAAATTAATCCCTAATTATAACACTACTTCACATACAGTACTAAGTGGTAAAGACAGAGATGATCAAGTTAGGAATGACGAAAGTGGGCAGACAATTAGAAGAAATGTAGTACAAAAAAAAAAAAAAAAAAAAAAAAAAAAAAAAAAGATACACGGCACAGCATGGCAAGTATTTGAATTAAAACTAAATTGACCTATCATTCAAATATTTATAAATAAAAAAAAATAAAAAATAAATTAAAACAAGAAAGGGATGTAGTGTATAGGTGTCTCGAGTACATATGGCAGTCGGTGTCCGAGTGCGATAGAGGACGGACGTGCGGTGTGTATTGGCGAGCCAACCCAATGTATATAGTGTAATAGAGTGACATTACAGTACGCCATTATTGTTGTCATTGACGTTGTCTGTCACACTTTAGACTTAACAGAATTCGCAATACATTACCTCTTAGAAAAAACTTTCAAGGGTGATAAAAATCAAAATACAAGTTATTTCTAAAAGTCGCCGAACAAATGTTGATCAGTATAAGGAGAATAGCCTAGAGTTCAATTCTTCGCCTTTGTTACAGGCCCCACTCTGTATACAACACAAGAGGACGACCCGAAACAAAAGATTGATACCAAATTGTTTTTTTTATAGTTAAAATTAATGCAGTTCCAAACTCACATTCCGTCTGACACGTCAAGAAATTACCCGAACATATCTGTGCTTCGAAATTATCCCAATGCACCCTATGACCCTACTTAGTATTCTCGCATAAATAAAATATGTGGCGTCTTTCTTAGGCACTTGATCTTTCGATCCTTCAATATACCGGGTGGGTCCTGTAACAAAAGCAAAAAAATTGACGGTAGGCTATATTATTCCTTATTAGCTTACAGTTTAAACTTTTGCTTTTGTTACAGGCCCCACCCTGTATTGTCAAAGCTTATCAATGTGTTTTAGATGGTATTGTTTTAATTATAAAAGAGAACATATTGCAAAATAAATCTTAACTGGTATATAATGAATATTTATTGCAGGTTTGACGGCGGGAGAAAGCTTGGCCAATACGAGAGAAAACGTTGTGTAAAACATTGGTGGTAAATTATTTAAACAAACACCTATATTTAGATTTAACGATTTACCAAAGTAGAGATCTAAATAAGGCCCAATTTGGACACTAAATGTAATAGGACTCGGCTGTTGATGCAAGAATACAACCTACAATATCGTTCTCTACGATACGGAAAGAGAAGAATTGGGGAATATAAGATTAAACATAGGTATATTCTTACGACACTTGAATCAGTGATTAATTATAACTAAACAATTTAACTTGTAAAGTGTTGACATCACATTTGACAAACAAAGATTTGCTCACCGTAATGGTCACGGTCCCCAGAAATGTGTCTTTAAAAGTCAATTGGTCGCCTAATAAAACTGTAGTAAATACACTTGTTGGGACTTTAACGTCTTTTTCAATAATAAGTGATTGTAAAGAATTGGTTATGTCCCACATAGCTGTAAATGATGAGAATGCTTAGGGTTGCAACTAGAAAAAAAAACATTTTTTTTTTCAGAATTATGAAAAAAACCTAGCATCATTTTTTTTCCTAAATATGGTTTTTTTCACATGAAGAAATAATTCGACAATGACGGTTTTTCGAGATTTGTAACGTTTCAATAACAATAACGTACATTTTAATTCGATAAACATTCAGTATACAAACGTTTATTGGGGAATCCCTGATGCGGCGTGGAGCGTGGTGGAGAGGCGGTGATATTGCCAACAGTAAATAGGGATAACTAGTATAACTACCAACTGCAGATTTCGCAAATGTTAGTTTTATAAAACCAGAAATTCGAGTTATTTGATTAAATTCGTTTAATAGTTAACATAAAGTCCTAAAAACCGTATAAAAGTATTAAGACGCTACAGGAGGGAAAATGCTAAAATGGAAAGGAGCCCCCCTTTTAATTTGGGAATTTTAGTTAAATATACTAGTGTAATTAACTAGATTTATCGAAAAAAAACTGTCCATTAAGAGCAACTCAGTTAAAATATTGCGAAAAAATCTTTAAAGTCGAGGTTCTGCTCTCGACTATTTCCTCCTTCAAAACTTAATCAATCGGAACCAGGGGCGGCTCACTCCGCGTTTCTTCCGTACTTCCGACGGCCGCGAATTCGCGGCCCTTAAAGTTTGACAACCTTCACGCTGCGTAATAGAACTCAATGTCGTATGCAGTCCGTTGATAGGTTGTTGAGAGTGAGCCTTCTGTACTTGTACTTTTACATATTCTGTGTCGGAACGAAATTTGAGAATCTGAATTAGAGTTGTGCCTGCTCGTTCACTGAAAAGATCGCTCCCAACTAGTACGATCTCCGAAGTGTACTAGTTCGTTCTTTTAGGACATTTAGGACAGTAGTACACCGAGAGAGCGAGAGATAAATTGTGCATATGGCGTACAGTAACGTTCGCTCGTACTAGCCGAGAGCTGATCGGCCGTTTTCGCGCGCTCTCGGTCGGTTTCGGTAGGATCACACGGATCGCTTTGCTGTCATTGTCACTCCTCGGCTCTTCGCTCCTTTCGCTCCCATTCTGTTGCGCGTGTGTGAGTGTACTAAATGTACTAGAGAGCAGAATCATTTGGGAGTAGTTCGGTCTAGTACAGTGCAGGGAATCGTGTCTTTTGTACTATTAGTACATGTCCTACACAAGCCTAATCTGAATAACGCCGTGTCTTGCATGAGCGAGGGTCGAGCGACCGTCGCCGTCGCGTCTCATACTTCCATATCGGTAAGGTTTGATTTCGTATGCGTCGCACTCGCATCGCCGTCGCGCGACCGTTGCCCACGCAAGCCACGGCGTAACAATAAAATAATCTGTGTCGGACCGTTTAGTTTTTTTGGCTAATTGTTACCAATCTTAAGTATCACACCTTTTTTGGCACCATAATGAAAAAGGCCGTGTTTGGAAATTTATGATTGGCTCTAGCGTCTTTAAAAATAAAAATATCAAAAAAATTAAAACGGTCCGACACAGATAAAAATGATAATAATCTGTGTTGAAAAAATCATTGCTCTATCTTCAAAAACCAGGGAGGAAATAGTCGAGAGCATTTGTATGGAGAATTGACCCCTTCTGTGTCGTTTTAACTGCTTTGCATATTTTCAGATTTCGTAGTTTAGAAAAAAAAATCCAGAAAAAAACTGTTTCTTTTCACGGTTTTTTTTTTCAAGCCAGAAATAAAACCGTTTTTTTGGAATCCTAAGAAGGCTCCAGTTTAAGCATGAAATCATCATTTACTATAAGTAATTATTACAATAGTAATAAAACCAAATGTTGCGCAACACTCGTTAATATTAGTTTTTTGATGTGTTAATAATTTGTAAAATACACTACATATTTATAACATCTCTAAAATCTTAATCCGTGATTTAAACTTACGTTTGTCTTGTTACTTATGGTTGCTAAGGGTAGTGGAATAATTCTCGTAGTATTGAATAATCTATTAAAGTAGGTGTGCAAACACACGTTATTTCTAGGACCTATAAAACGTGTCATTGTGACTAAAGCCTGACCAGAAATGAGGAGTGTCTTTTCAAAAGGGCTTATTTCCACTTTGAACTTTTTTTCGGAAATCGAGAAAAACATAATTCCACGGTATTGATTTTGAAATTAATATTTAATTTTCAAAATTGTAATATTGTAAGTTGACGTTAATGCTATGATTACATCAAACGTAACATGTGTACCTAAATAAATATTTAATTACCATATGTTTTTGAAAATTAAGCACTTTTTTGATGCGAACTTTTGGGAATTAAGCCCTTTTGTTGTGGCCTTGTAGCGTAAATGTTATTATTTTAAAATAGTTTTATTTTATTTTTGGATTTTGTATTAACGTTAGTTGATATGAATGTTGTTGTAATACATACATTGGTTTATCGACATAACGTATGCGGAATGAAATTTGCACAAAGTTGGTAACCTTATAAAATACAAAAATCTTTAATATAGTAATAAAAAATATGTATTTCTATAAATGATATACTACAAATTTTAGTGTAAAAAGTAATTCGGCCCCATGCGTGCTGCTTTTCGACAGTTTGCTGGTACTTTACTCATGGCGGTTGTGTAAGTCGATGTTGGCATTTTCTTTATTTCTAATTTAATTTTTCGAATTAAAGCCTGTATAGTTTTCGGTCGGAAATTATTTGCATAAACACGCCTTTTTAAATTGGCCCAAAAATCTTCAATCGGACGAAGTTGTGGAACGTTAGGCGGATTTGAATCCTTTGGCACATATGGGATTCCTAGTTCGTCCATTTTAGCCAGGGTCTTTTTTGAATAATGGCTGGATGCTAGATCGGGCCAAAATATAACATTAACTCGTCTGTGATGTGTTTTCATAAAATCACGTACAATTGGCAAGCAACCCTGCATGTATCGTTCAGCATTGACTGCTAAACCAGACTCAAAAAATACCGGCTTCGACATGCCGCGAGGACTAATTGCAAGCCATAACAAAACTTTTTTTGGGAACTTAGTATGCTCCACGTATTTCACTGATTCTTCAGCTGGCTCATTGCCCTTTTGGAAAAAAAAAGTTTCCCTGCCATTCATTGCCGTCTAAGGTGAAATAGGATTCGTCGTCCATAATGCACTCTACGTCGTTTTTTGCATGAAATATGTTTTGGACCAAAGTTGTCAGTCTCCTCTTTTGGGTAAGTTTTTGGTTTTCGGACACGGTGGGTTTTACTTTTCGTGCTCGTTTCACAATGCCCATTTCATGTAGATACTTTTTCACTGTTTTGCCATCACAATTAAAATTTTTTCCGAGTTCTCTGTAGGATTTAGCTACCCGACCTACCGTAATTTTCTTCAGTTGGCTTCTTTTCAAAGATTGGCTTAAAGAACACAGTTTGCCTGAACCTGGTTTACTAAGAGTCGTATTTCGAAGAGAATAGGTTGATAATATATTATAAACCGTCCTTCGGCTCTCCCCCATTTCTGTAAAGTGTTTAACAATCCTCGACTTCGGCCAGTCTGGATGTGTGTCGCGAAAATTACACACGTTTTTTCGACGTATTTCTTCGAGATTTGCCATATTTTTTTTATACAAATCCTACAAGCGAATGAACTGTACAATACTTTGACAGATAATACAGTAAACAAAAGATAATATCTAATTTTAAATATGGAATCATTTACTCTTTAAACTTAGTATATAAACTTTGTGCAAATTTCATTCCGCATACGTTAAATAATCATTACACATTTTTCAAAATGTGTTCTAAACTTTGATGTTAATCTTTTTTTTAAAGATCAAGGCGAGACTTTTTGAACTTTTATCTCAAAACAACGCGTAATTTTCTATGCTAAGAAAAACTGCATTCATAGTTTAAAAAAAAGAAAAAATGGAAATAAGCCCTTTTGAAAAGACACTCCTCAAATATATGACTATTGTCATGAGAGCGCTGTTATTCTGGTGTGGTGACAGTTCAGTATAGTACATAAATTATGAAGAAAATAAGTAGTTCGAATGAAATTCCGCAAGGCGCGTAGTCATATATATTTCTGGTCAGGCTTTACCTTTGCATATACCTAATCAGTCCCTGTATTTTTTGAGACATTTTATGTTCATCTTTTGTATAAGTAGTTAATTAAAATGAATGTTTAGCTGACATTTTCTAAGATGACCTTTTTACCCATTGTCTTAATAGGTCAGCTAACTATAAGTAATCAACTATACTTACTCGTAAGGTGAGTCCACCTAGTAAAAGGACAATTTGTAAGCATCTATATGTCGAAATTTGTAAAACATGCAGAAACTGCAAGTCTTAACTCTGTTTAGCAAAGAAACAACAAGTACTCGTATAGTTTACCTTATTTTATCACAGTTACTTACAAATTATAATTCCGTTGCGCTATGAATATTAATATTCTAAATATTAATCCCCTTATTCATAAAAGTTCACTAAAGTTATCAAGCCGATAAAGTTCGTTAGTCCTTTTCTGATGTATTGATGTGATATAATTTTTAAGAAAAAAAAACCGCCTTCCTTTGGGGTTTTAGTGATAAATACTTTCAAATGTTGGATTATGTTATCAATTCGTCTGTATATTTTTTAATGTTTGTTATTCGATATCTCCGTCATTTCTGAACAAATTTTGAAATTTGGATGATTCTGAAGTACTTACAGATGAGAATGATTATCAGAACGGAACTCTAACCAGGGTCGGCTCACTCTTCATCAGCAGTTCCACTGCACCAAATGTCACTGTTCTGGACGTAAGTGCATGCTGTTCTTATAAAAATACCAAAGTCACTATAAGTGTGCTGTTCAGATTTGAGCAGTTCCGTTCTGACCATCATCAGCAGTTCCACTGCACCAAATGTCACTGTTCTGGACGGAAGTGCATGCTGTTCTTATAAAAATACCAAAGTCACTATAAGTGTGCCGTTCAGATTTGAGGAGTTCCATTCTGACCATCATCAGGAGTTCCACTGCACCAAATGTCACAGTTCCGTACGTAAATGCATGCTGCTCTTTTAAAAACACAAAAATCACCATATGTATGCCTTTCAGATTTGAGGAGTTCCCTCGATTTCTCCAGGATCCCATCATCAGAACTGGGTTCTGAGAAAAATGGGACCAATCTGTATACATATATATTCAATCAAAATAGTACATTACGATACACGTGCGTAAAAAAGGAAGTTCGAAGCGAGTGGCGATAAATTAAAACACGACCGAAGGGAGTGTTTTAAATCGACACGAGTTATGAATTTCCTTTTCGCACATGTATCGTACGACTTTTTCCAGTACAGATGAGCCTCCGAAGTTTCGATCTGGCATATAATGAACCACTTCTCGAACTAGTGCGTAAAAAAACGACCATCTGTACTGAAAAAAAATTTTTCAAAATCGGTCCAGTAACGACGGAGATATCGAGGAACAAACATTAAAAAAAATACAGACGAATTGAGAACCTCTTCCCTTGAGATTTGGAAGGCGGTTAAAAAAGGAACAAATGAACTTTATCGGCTTGATAACTTTAGTGAACGATATGAATAAGGTGGTAATTCTATTAATCAAAATAAGATGACGTGCTTACACTCTCTGGGTCAGTTCAGTGGTGCCTGAGGGCCGAGCGTACACGTTCGACGTGTTGCCTCTCAATTTTAAGTTTGATTGGAAGTCAATGCCTCGAACACGGCTTGCAGTAGGCACTAAGGCATCCGACATTGATTTTCGAAGATAGGTATCGTAATTTGGAGTGAGTTGGGCTAAAACTGGTTATAAATTATTTTTTAATACAGTTGCTCAAAAAGTGCCCGTTTTTTGGCTGTTTAGCGTGCGAGAAGTTGTATTTTACGAACTAGTGCGTAAAAAGTATATACGTTCCATTTTACGACTACTTACCGAGCTGTTTTCATATTAGTCTAGTTTACTAAGACAGAATAAAACTATAAACATACTATTAAGTGATTAATATTTAAAACGTTAATATTTCATATGTAATTGTTTACTTTTAGTCATACTAAACATAATTTATAAAATGGTTTATACATTGAAAAATCGGTCATAATGAGTCGTGTAAGCAGAACATGATTGGAACGAAACGCGTCTACTACTGTCAAAGTAGAGGCGTCTACCATGTTTTAACTTAATGCACGTTCAAAAAACCTCAATATGTTACGCGATTTGTCATAATTATTTTACGTTATTTGCAATACGTCGGGGCATAAATGGATCGATTAAATTAAAATGTAGTTGTACATTAAACAATCGTCCCAAATCGTAAATGTTTATGTTTTTATGGCACCCAATGAAATAAATTATGTTAGATGAATAGCAAACTCGAAAATATGCACGCAAGTTTAAGCTTCAAAAATACGCCTTTGAATTGTCAAATAATCCGTCAATGTCCATGGGAAAATTGATAGTTCGGATTGTTTTATTTCGTTGTAAGTAAGTAGTAGTGTTTTTTCGCAACTGTATTAAAAAACGTCGTTCGTCACACGTGCGAGAATGTCATTCTTCACTCGTCCCGAGATTTGCCACTCGCGTGCCGCTCGTGGCAAAGTGTCTCGGGACTCGTGAAGTAATGACATACTTCTCGCACTTATAACGAAATGTACTATTTTATTGTATGTAGCACGTTGAGATTTACCGTATAAGGTGTTTTATTATTATTTTATTTATTTATTAAAAACAAGAAGTACATCATAATGACAATGCTATGCTCCACAAAACTTAGTTAGTTTGACTGTGGAGTCGTTTTGATCAAGAAGTTCATAATTGAAGATCATATTTTTCGATGCTTCCTATAGAAAACTGAAGAGTCAGTTGCTAACTTGCCGTATCCAGAATAGGTAAATAACTGTATTTCTGAAGGCATTCGCTACTCGCAATGACAAAATCGTTACTGTGATCATGATTTCAATTTTTTTCAGTTACATGTACACAAGCGAACAAAAATATATAAACAGGCGTTTATATGCTCATAATAATTAGTACTGTTCAAATAATTTATGTTCGCGTAAGTAGGTACAACCACGTTAAGTTACATTAACGAAAACTAACGGATTTCGCCTAAGATATCTATGTCTAAGTTAATATTAACTATCTAAGTAATAAAATAAAGCTAAGTACTCGAATGTAAATAATAACTGCAAGGGCACAGCAGCATGTGCTTTGGGATTGTCCAATTATATAAGTACCTAAAGGATGTTCTTTTTACTAGTTAGGTAAAAGATAAATGTAATATTGACATGATATGTAACATATAAAAGTAATTCAATGTAACATATGAAAATGGAAGGTATATTTTTCTTGTATCCGTACTCAAACAGATAAAAAGGAAAATAAATTTAGTTATAAGTATAAGATTTTGCCTAAAAGCAAAAAAAAAGTATTTTGAAGAATATATATGAGAATAAACTAGTGTATATTGAGTTATCGTGTTCATTTTAATTTATCAATAAAGTCACCCCTTTCAGGTATGAAGTAATGATTATTGATTATTCTAAATTCTCACGTACCTACATAATTTCGTTTTGTTACAACTCATGTGTCTGTAATTCTGTATTGAATATAGATAGGTATATTCATATCTTCGTCGTATTTAATTAGCTACTGTTCCTCGATCCATCAATGATATTGACGAAGCAATTGACGCTCGAGACTGTTCTGTGTGGCCGCTATGAGCTCTAAATAGGTACATTAGCATTACATTCATTGTATGAAGAGAGTAGGTGGCGTGACGGTTACGATATCGAGTATCCTAGTTATTCTAAAACATAAAAGTTATTGTTAGAGACATGATACTCTTCCTGAACACTTCACTGCAGTAAGGAGTCTAAAGACTATGAATAACTATGGTTAATTACGAGTTACGTTAATTACCGCAGCGAAGGTGTTATACCAGTCTATAGCCCGAGAGAAAATTACTGACACAACTTTTACCGGTTGGGATGCAGCTTTCTGGCGATTGGTTCCCAAAACGTATACTATATTAATCTAGTGTAAAATCTATAATACTTAATATTATAAATGGGAAAGTGTGTGTTCGTTTGTTTGTCCGTCTTTCACGGCAAAACGAAGCGACGAATTGACGTGATTTTTTAGGTGGAGATACATAGTTGAACGGATGGAGTGTCATAGGCTACTTCGTAAGCCGTGGGCAAAAGCTTAGTTACCTATAAATGTGCCAAACTCACAAAGGGTCAAAACTTAATAACATTTTCACACCATAAGGTAGGTAAGAATGTACATACAACAAAAAATATTCCCTATTATTAGAATTCTCCGAAACTACTTCAAAAGGCGAATGTTTAATTATTATTATTCCTCGAATTTAAAAGAAACTTGCCATTTTTTCGGAGAAAAAATTTTATCCAAGCGAACAGGCAGGTTCAATACACTAAGTGACCACGGAATCCTAAAACAACTCGCAACAAACTTTCCAATTTGCAACACATTGTTCTAAATAAGTAGGGAAATTGCTTGTTTTCACAAATATGAAACTACCAATCTAATGCAATTAATTAGCCTTCTTAACAGGAATTGCCAACTGCGCCTGACTAAATTGATTTATTGGGTTCGAACTAAGTGCCTCCAGTTGCCGCCTATTGAAAGTTAATATTTAAATCCTATTAGTAAAATGGCGCATTGAAATTGAACGATAGTAATGTCTCCTATTCATTATCACTAACTAGTAAATATTTCTACGATCCAAGGCATTGGTCAGATTCCCTTTTCGTCAGGATAAAGTACATTATATTTGTTTTCTTAATAATATTATAGGCAATGTTTTTTTTTTATTTACCTTTTTTGCGTGAATGCGCATTTGAGTGAATATTTCTCAGTTTAAACTACGGTATTTTAACAGCGACAGGTGAAAGCCATTTACTGAGTATCCGCCATCTCCATAAAGGGCAATTAGCAGTTAGCGGTATTTATTGTATAATTCGTATTATTTCGTATTCGGTACGCAGAAAATAAAAGTTCAATAGATAATTAAGCTATTTTTAAATTTCTTAAATAGGATTGGGTTAGTTGCACAGGACCTGCCTACTTTACTAATTTTCACGGAAATTGTGCAACAAAATTACCTGAATGCTGTCCCACGTTTCCTACGTTTTGCGCTAACAGCTTTGTTTTTCTTTACGTTTAGTTGCGAACCCCATCAGTATAGGTGCCAGCACTCGCTTATGCAATACGAAGATAAAGAAAGCACAATATAGGTACAGTATTCGAGCATAAAGCCTACTAAACTAAATCTACACTCGTTCTGCTCCATTGTAGATAAATCGTTTCCCGGATTAAACAAAAAAGTTAATAATTGTCACATGATTCGATTTATGTACATGTAGGTATCTGTAAATATTTTACCCTTTGCCGCCACGCTGCCAGCCTGCGGTTTGAGCCACGCCGTCATTGCCGTCAACGTCAAACGCATACGTCGGCTGATCGCTCGTGCTCGGTAATGAAGCAAATTTATATACAGGTTTTTCGGTAGCATTATAGTTCACCAAGTTACAGGTAAATATCAAGGATATCATTATTGCCCATTACTTGGCAAAGAATATTTCGAATGGAAGAACCTAAAGCCAAGGATACACTAGGGGACAAATGTCCCACGACACGTGTCGCCAGCGACGTCGGGTGAAGTAACGCGACGTTGTCAGACTTCGCTCGACATGTCTGGCGACATCGCGCGACACGTGTCGCCAGTGACATCGGGTGATGTAACGCGACGTTGCCGGACTTCGCTCGATATGTCTGGCAACATCGCGCGACACGTGTGGGCAGTGACATCGGGTGTCGCGCAATGTCGCCAGATATGTCAGGCGAAATCGGCCGGCTTCGCTTGACATGTCGCCGACACATGTCGTGGGACATTTGTCCCCTAGTGTATCCTTGGCTTTACATTGGATGGAGCGCAGTACTTATTTAACTACGCTCCAGCTTGGATCACACACACACTATAACTGCTTCTTTTTCAAAATTGGCTTCATTTAAGATTCAATGTAGTGGCCGTGAAAATTTTATTAGCTCCCTTATGATATGACAGAATCTACTCTTATTACTTAAGCCCTGTAAGTATAGTAGGTTCTTTTCTCATCGTAACAGTGAGCGAGCTGGGTATTTAAACAAAAAATAAAAATCATGTATGTTAAAAAAATGTACTCATCCAACAATTTTAATAGCTACTTGTCCTATATGTATTTTTATTGGATATAAAGAATGTTAGTGCTTTGAGATCTGTCAATAAATAAGTTAGGTATCACATAGCGGCAACATCAAAGCAACCAAAAATACATTCAGCAGTAGATATGTGTCATTTTAATATATTTTATTTACTGACATCAGGTCGAAACCAGAAAATGTTTACAAATAAGAACATAAGCATATTTAAGCATCTTCGAGATTTTATTTTAGTATCTTTATTTGACCGGAAACATAACATTGAAATCCTTCGGTTTCCTCCTAGGTGCGGCGTGTTTTACTTCGCCCAACATTATCCTACACAACATCAGTTTCGAAGCCGACATCTGCACAAGTACGAATGTTTATAAAATTCGTTATTTCGTAGTGCGTGACCTAGTTGACATACGACTGCACATTTTTGGCCCACGCGCTACGTATTTTATAATAAATGATCTGGAAGGAATTTAGGATGTCGGGTTCGAGTCGGATAATGTTATTTAAATGACTAAGACAAAATTATATTTACTATTTACAACTCATATAAGCGTTATTATTATAACTTACTAGGTCCTTAACCACAAAATGCAACTGTCCGATCCAAGATTATACCCATTTCGACAAGAATGGCAAACGTTATGAAAATTGCATAAAATACAACTAGAACAAACCCGACCGATTTCCTAAGAGTAAACTTTCCTATGCATAGAGTTAACCAAAGACACAAGACCGCGACTAGTAAGGAGCCTACGACAAAGTCGATGCCACTGGAGTTTATGTAGACGACAGGGTCGTCGCCGCGCGCGAGCAAAGTCAGCGTGCGGATCAGCCAGGGCACACCCAGGGCGAACAAGATGGCCAGCGAGTTGGCCCCTAGCGCGTTCGAGACTCCCATGCCGCCTTCGCCTGGAATCAAAATTAAAGTGTAATTAGGTTGGTATTTATCTTTTTTGTTACAATTATACAAGGCATTCTGAAATAAAACTTTCATTAATTGAAGGCGCCTAGTCGCGACCAATCGTTCGAAAAAAAAAACAATTCATTATTCAAGTCCTAGCACCAAACATTTTATATAGAGGGACCTGAGGGACACAGAAGGAGAACATTCTGATAGGAAATTATTTAATCTGAGCCACTACTTAGCGACTACAACGAGAGTAAGTTAAAGAGTATATATAATAATAACAATATAAGTATGGGTACCTATACAGACAGACAACTATGACAGCGTACATTTTAACTATTTGTACGAAAAAGTCTCAAAACTTCATAGTTTGTAGAAGTTGAGCAAAAACATATAAAAATGAAGCCTACACTTGACTAAGTATTTATTTCAGTAAATTTACACATACATACATTACACAATTTTCGACTAAAACTTAAAAATAACTATACAAAACTAAAATATAACTAATTGAACTAACTAACTTAAAAAAAACTTATAATGAATAAAAATATAAAATATATACTAAAAGTTAAATATACCTATACTAAAAAAGAGAAGAGAAAAAAATATCATAAAAAGAAAAGAAGCCTACACTTTTCTATTTTAAAGTCGTTTCACGATTATTAGGTACCAACAATATGTGTTTTAATTATTTGCTCATGTTACAGACAGTCGTTACGGGAAACACAGGTATTTAATTATTCATACTTGACTATCTATTATTGAATCTGTTATTCAGCTTGAGTAATTTTCTGTTCATTTGTCCAAATATTGATTAAATTCGGCTGGTTCGTCGCACCCTATAAGCACTATAGTCAAACATAATTACGTGTATAATCGAATACAAGGAGGCGACCAATTATATTGTAATTAATATAAATAATCATAACTTGCGAACACTCGAATCAACAGCCGAACTTAAACGGAATCTGAGTCATATGAATAGAAAATTTAGATAATTTTAAAATATTAAAAAAATGTTTCAGTTCCAGTGTCAAGAGTTAGGTTCGAACCAGCGACGCGACGACTCGGTATCGGGTAAGTATTTGTATTTTTTTTTTGCAAATGCATAGGAATATGACACTTTATTACTTCAAAGCTGAGGCGGCGAAAAGGTTGCCCACTGAATGTTAACCTACCTCTTCTTGACATGATGAATATAGAGCATGCTTCGGGGAGGCACCCTCCGAAGGCCAGGAACGTCATCCCCATCACCGAGTCGGGGATAAAGAATGTGTGACCTGCAAAAAACCATATGAATTTATAACTTAATCCTATTTTCAGGGGATCGTGAATCAAATTTAGTGTAATTAGTGTAAACACAGAAAGAACTCCTTGTCCGTCTGTTATCTTATGTGCGTAACCGACTCACAATGAACAGGTGTTTTCATGGAGTTTCATACTTAGTACGAGAACGAAGTGGTCCCTTAATTCGGGTTGGTACTATAAAGTCTGTGGCCAAGAGTAAGCCCATTTATAATTTAAAAAAAAAGTAATGACGCAAAATTATAGATGCACTATTCTCAATACTAGAGCAATTTGAGTCAATTTCGTGTAAACAAGTTCATTAACCATATTGTAATTAATTGAACATTATGGCTTACAATCTGTATTCGAATATTTAGATCAATATTCAATTAACTATTAATACGTTGCTGATATCGGTCGGTCGGTTAGGCATTATACATTCAAATTGAAATTATCGATGACCGCATTAAAAAAGCTATCAGTGTCTATCATATTTGGCTGAAATATTTGAATAACTTCGTTTTATTTATCATTCTAATGATGGTGCAAGAAACCACGTATTTATGTATTATACAAGAGACTAAACAATAATACAAAATCCGTTTGGCCAAAAACATAAATTTTTATTAGTTACTTTTAGAATTAATACTGTTATTATTTCTTATTCAACACGTGCTTAAAATTCAATCATGTAAATTAGCCTTTTTAACCTTGATCCCATCTCCTCTATTTCTAGGTAAGTAATTCCGATGTTTCGAAGTCGACATTGTCCTCGTAGTCCAGACCCGATTACGTCGTATGAAATTCGCAATCTAAAATGCGTTTTATTGTTAATGTCACGATAAAAACGTTATCGAAAATTATCACATTTATCACTTAAAGAAGGATAATCCTGTGATTTCTGTAATTATGTTTTAGTCTAGAGGTAAGTAAATATGATAAGAAATATATTGTTAACACTTCATGCCCTATTAAATTATTACCCACTAAAGCTATTTATTTGTTGATTTGTTGAACGACTAAAGATTGTTAATTTGGTTATCTAAGAGAGAGAGAGAGATTTGTAAATTACGGGTGCATAAGTATTTTAAAATAAATAATAATATCAATTTAAATTGTTTCATTAAATGCATAAATTGTCATACAAAATGATTACTCACACCAGTTCAAAAAAACGAGGTCCGTCCGTTTTAAGTTTGCATTTCATTGTAGGTTCATTTAGACGATTAATTTTATTTTTTTTTATACTATGTCGGTGGCAAACAAGTATACGGTCCGCCTGATGTAAAGCGGTCACCGTAACCTATGGACGCCTGCAACTCAAACAGTGTCACATGCGCGTTGCCACCCCATTAGAAACTTGTACACTCCCTTTTGCTGTGTTAAGTACACAGCAAAAAGGAGTGTACAAGTTCCAAGGAGGGTTCGGGTTGCCGACGACTCAAAGGACAATAGACGGAACAAGTTAGTTCCGTAAGTCCTCCCGTCATCAGCACACCGCACCCTCGTTGAGCTCTGGCAGCCTTACTCACCGGCAGGAACACAACACTATGAGTAGGGTCTAGTGCTATTTGGCTGCGGTCTTCTGTAAGGCGGAGGTACTTCCCCAGTTGGGCTCTGCTCTAGATTCGAGCGAGACGATATCCGCTGTGCTGTGCCCTACCACACAAAGCGGAATATCATTCGCTATGCCCTACCTCCTGTTAATTGGCAAACAAACGGCAAACAGCGAACACAAACACGAACGCGGGGAAGAGATTTTTCTTGTTTTATTTGGTGTTTGTCAACGATCGGCATATTGGCAGGGTGCAAAGCGGGTGGAGGGGGTAGGTAAAACGATCACAGCGCTCACTACGGCCAAAATTGACATCTTAGTCGCTGACTTGCGCTGTCAAATCCATATTGCAGTAAACATTTTCATGTCGTTTTTGAGATAAATTTAATACGGGCCCAGTAAAATTTATTATGGCGAATTGTAATAACTCCAAGAAAAGTAGCGACTAAATTCTAGCTATTTCCAAGACCGTGGTGGAAACGAAACCACCGTTTAAGTGAATAGTTGCCGTAAGAAGAAAAGTGTCGTCCAATCTCTGAAGTTTTACTTAAAGTGCGTAATCATTTGATACAAGTATTGAATTGAATTTACGGTGAATTTATAGTGCAAATTTTATTGGAGGTAGAAAAGCCGAAGTGGAAGCAAATCCCAGTTATGTTCGGAAATAATTTTATTTGTTTCCTCATCTGTGCTCCTGTTTACAAATCGAAACGGATTGACGAAAATGCGTAAATATCGAGGTTTCAATGGGAAGAAGGAGCACGAGAACAATAGAAGCAGAAGCAGTCCATCCACTGAAGGCTTATCACATTTTAAATAAAATTCCTGAGAACTTATTTCATCGCATTCATGATTGTATTTGATGTGATATTTGGTAAACCTCCAATATTTTCAAGTAAATGAAACAAGTTTATGTAATGTATATTATAATTAAACGTTATTATAGCTAGTTTGTTTTTATTTTACAATAAACCCTGTACCCTGCAATGATACTTATAATACCTATAGTTAGCCTATGAAAATGACAGGATAGCAGTGAACTGATCAACTATTTCAAAAGCCAATGATTTATTTATACTTTATTGCACATAGGTACAAATGGTGTAAAAAAGTCATCAATCTCTAGAAAATGCCCAGTTAGCACCAATTTCTTGTCTTTATTCATCGTCTTAGGTTGGAAAATGATTTCGTGAGCGATGGCACGAAACTCCGTTTTAGTCACCAGTTTGTTAATTTCTCACTGAAAACAACAATTTTAATGTTATTGGCGATAATGTTGTAACCACCGTCGTCCAAAATTGTCTAATATAGTAAAATAACACAAGATTTCATTAATTTTTTCACAATTTTTACTTACTTCTCGCTTAACAGCGGCGACAATATTGTCCATAATGGTCACCTGTCACGTGGCGTGTCGTCGCGCACGGTCCCAATACCTATATCTTTTTTTATATCAAAGGGATGTTCGACAAATAGGAGCGTTATCCAAGCGTGGAGATTCCGTGTTTGTGTCCGGTAAATGCAAAAAGCAGAGATTCAAACCTAAAACTGTCATGCTCCACGTGATGCAGTAGGAGTTGACTCCGATCCAGATGATGCACATGAAGAAGGCTAAGGGGTACCACTTGCGCCTCGTGACGGGCGAGGGCACCGTGATGCCCAGCAGCAGCTTTAGCGGCCAGGTGTACAGCCACCAGCACTTGTACGGCCAGCCTTTCTCTTTCGGGAACCTGAACAAACTCTTCTTAGGTTTATTTGGTTCCTCTGGAAAGATAAACGTCCATATGTATGTATGCTATATTGTATATCAAAAATTGTATAAGAAATGCATATAATGTCGTAAAGAATGTGGTAAATATTCAATAAGTTGTGTAATATTTTTTTTTTGCGAAAACCAAAAGTTTTATTGAATAAATAAGCAAATAAAGTAAATAAGTTGTGTTAATTTTAATATTTAGAGTGGGAAGGGAAACGATGACAAAGTTTAGTATTAAAAGATAATTACACGCACGCACGGGTCATGCATCTTAACTTTGTTTTTTATAATTTATTAATCCATTTATCAATATTTATCGATTAACTTATAATTGCATTGATACTGATATCCGCTTATGTTTTGATTAGGTATAAATACCAATCTACGTTTATGAATTGACGTTGTCATTTAATCTGGATTTAGTTCTCCCGTGTAGTGACAGGTTAAGAATTTCACCTCACCCTTTCCTCCCGTGAGCGTCGTAGAGTCGACAGACAGAACCTACCTAGATCAGTCAATGAATGCTCAAAAGGGGGGTCTAGGTGGAATGGCCGAAAGCAGAAAGTTTCACTACGGGATGTTATTAGGGATAGTCAGGAGACATACATACTAAAAGTCCTCGGACTTTGGACCTGAGCTCGAATAGGGGGGGATGAAAAAGGTCCCATTTTTTGGTTTTTTACTCATATTTCAAAAACTATGCGTCACATGAAATTTTGGTTTACTACACTTTGAAAGCTTATAAAATTCTCTATAACTTTGATTTAGAAACATTTTTTCTATTCTTAACCGTTGTCTAGGTATGAGCTCCTAAAAACTGTCAATTTTTAAAAAATCGTCATCCCCCACTTTTTACTTCATACATTGCTCTATATCTTGAAAAATATTTATCTTAGACAAAAGTTTTCTTCAGAAATCTTGTAGACCATTCAATCACCTTTCATAATATGTGCACATATGCTTATGTGACATGTACCGTTGAATAATTATACGACTTTAAAAAAAAAATCAATTTGAGCAATTTTTTCAGTGAACGAAATGAAACAACAAATGTATGTGATAAACGTGTAAAATATGTATGTAATGAACTTAATTGTATTACGATGCTGTAAAAATGCATTTATACAACAGGTAACAATACACTTAGCTATACATAAAGGCCTTCTCACACCCACATCTACCACTACTACAATCTGTGGTGCACCGGCAAACTACAATATTAACTTCAGTATTTCTTCCGGAGCAGCTGGTGAGTACGTTAGTTTGCACATGAATCAGTAAGTTGCTTTCGTTCCGTGCCCATCCCCATTGCTCAGCATAAATATCGCATCCAAGCCAAGTCTGCACCTGGTGGTATGTGCGGAATGAGTGCTCCATCGCTTCTCCTTCAGTTGGTGGGTGGGAGGGATGAAATGTCTTGTTTTACTTTAGATACGGACTGGAGGAAGCGCTGGTATCTAAACTCATACAGAGAGGTCTCGTGCTTTGCTCCATATACCACCTAAAAAAGTTTCACTGTCTTTGATGTCAGCAGATGATGCAGAGGGATTCGAAAATACAGGGGTTTTCAAATAAAGTTTGCAGAAACCAACTTACTTCTCCGAAATGCTGCTGAGCTGGTGTCACATCCCGTGAAGGCATGTAGAAAGAGTACGTCCTTTAGGCCTATCTGTTGCATCTCCTGACTCGAATAATGGGCGGTAGAGAATTTGCCTCTGTTATAGATTTAACTAACATAATGTCTTGGTCTGGTAGAGCCCATGCGGACCAACACTGAGGGAGCAGCGATGGAGCACTCATTCCGCACATACCACCAGGTGCAGACTTGGCTTGGATGCGATATTTATGCTGAGCAATGGGGATGGGCACGGAACGAAAGCAACTTACTGATTCATGTGCAAATCAAAGTACTTAGCAGCTGCTTCTGAAGAAATACTGAAGTTAATATTTTGCCGGTGCACCACAGATTGTAGTAGTGGTAGATGTGGGTGTGAGAAGGCCTTTATGTATAGCTAAGTTTATTGTTACCTGTTGTGTGAATGCATTTATACAGCATCGTAATACAATCAAGTTCATTACATATTATTAGTTGTATCAGTATCAGTATTCCAGACTTTTTTTACCTCCCTCCACTATGACTGCACGGGGTACAGTCGTGCATGTGACTTATTCAAGAATATGTTAGTTTCATCAGTATACGTCACTTTATTTTCAAAACTAATGCGAATTTCAGCATGAATTTTCCGTGGAAGGTAAATGTACCTAGTAAAATTGAAAATTGTCACTTGTCTCAGTCTCAGTAAGTATAAGTACTTAGGAGGTATCGATCGATATACTACTAACTGTCTTCTGGGCCAATTTTTTTTATGCGTTTTAGCTATTTATAATTATTGTTACCTGTTATGTAAATGCTTTTATACAGCATCATAATACAATCCAGTTCATTAAATACATTAGGCCTAGCACATGATGGCCGCAGGAGTATGTCGCCGCGAGATAAGAATCGCGAGATAGATGCCACGTCTTCTTCTAACTGTATTAATGACATTAATAAGGACGGGTAGTCTATCTCGCGGCGACATACTCCCGCGGCCATCATGTGCTAGGCCTACATATTTTACACGTTTATCACATATTGTACATAATATTTGGTTCTTCTTTTTAACCGAGTTCAAAAAAGGAGGAGGTTCTCAATTCGACTGAATGTTTTTTTTTGTATGTATGTTACTCGATATCTCTGAGAATCGTGGACCGATTTTCAAAAATTTTTTTTTGATCGAACCGGTATAACCCCGAGATGGTCCCATTGGCACCAAGTCAGGGTCTGATGATGGGATCCTGGAGAAATCGAGGGAACTCTTCAAATGTTATAGGCACATGTAATGTTTTTAGTCTATTTTTCAAAGGTACACCAGTATTTACGTCTGATGGTAATAATGTTATGTGGCTGAGCTGATGATGGAAGGTCAACTCCTCAATGGTTAGGAGTTAAAGGACAATTCTTTCTCTACTGTACATGTATTCGGACTGATACATATAATATCACTAGGAACCACTAAAAATCAACAAATAAATGACATTTTTAACAAAAAATAAATCCGCCTTCAAAAATAAGCACGTTACAAAACACGGAGAAACTAAAAAGCCAAAAATAATAAACCTTTCAATTCAGATTTCTTATCGTATTGCAATAAGCTAAACATCCAAATTATAAACAAATCAATTATTTTTGGAGTCGGTACCAGCCTGTGTATGGTTGGGTGGGGCAAACAGGCAATAGCAAGGCGACGAACAGGTCTGGTACCGACTACAAAAATAATTGATATAAACTTGGATGTTTAGCTTATTGCAATACGATAAGAAATCTGAATTGAAAGGTTTATTATTTTTGGCTTTTTAGTTTCTCCGTGTTTTGTAACGCGCTTATTTTTGAAGGCGGTTTTATTTTTTGTTGTTCACTGAATTGCTCAGTGACATTTTTTTTTAAGTCGTATAATTATTCAACGGTACGTGACTCATAAGCATATGTACACATATTATGAAAGGTGATCGAATGGTCTACAAGATTTCTGAAGAAAACTTTTGTCTAAGATAAATATATTTCGAGATATGGAACAATGTATGAAGTAAAAAGTGGGGGGGTGACGATTTTTTAAAAATTGACAGATTTTAGGAGCTCATACCTAGACAACGGTTAAGAAAAGAAAAAATGTTTCTAGATCAAAGTTATAGAGAATTTTATAAGCTTTCAAAGTGTAGTAAACCAAAATTTCGTATGACGCATAGTTTTTGAAATATGAGCAAAAAAAACAAAAAATGGGACCTTTTTCATCCCCCCCTCTTCAAGCTCAGGTCCAAAGTCCGAGGACTTTTAGTATGTATGTCTCCTGACTATCCCTAACAACATCCCGTAGTGAAACTTTCTGCTTTCGGCCATTCCATCTAGAATCGTTCGTTGACCAAGCTAACCGTACAGTACCACATTAGTAGATTCTAAAATAAATTAAAGTACTTACTTAGTCAATTTCTATACAAGCGCTGGTAGCCTAGCGGTAAGTACTTTCGTTCCGAAGGTCACGGGTTCGAACCCCGGCTCGCACCAATGAGTTTTTCGGAATTTATGTGCGAAATGTCATTTGATATTCGCCAGTCGCTTTTCGGTGAAGGAAAACATCGTGAGGAAACCGGACTAATTCCAATGAGGTCTAGTTTACCCGTCGGGTTGGAAGGTCGGCAGTCGCTTTAGTAAAAACTAGTGCCTACGCCAAATCTTGGGATTAGTTGTCAAAGCGGACCCCAGGCTCCCATGAGCCGTGGCAAATGCCGGGATAACGCAAGGAGGATGACGAGTTAAGTTCTATACAAAATGATTATTATTTGTATGTCCATCGTTTATCTCGGGTAGGGCATGCAGAATCGGAGCGGTTCCAAGAATTTTATTTCCCGGTTCTAAGTGGGACTGGAACCGGGAGTCCCAGTTCTTTCCCGGTTCTTAGTATTTTTAGAGTTCCATGCCAAAAAAAATCAAAAGGAACCCTTATGTCGCGACTTTGTCCGTCCGTCTGTGTGTTTTGAGAGAATAAGCACACTGGATTGGAAATAATTAATAAATTCTTGCCCTAAACGATTATTTACTGTGGTTTGTTTACGTTATATAAGGATGTACATGTACAATAGTACCATGGTTTTAAGCAATGTTGCAAATTGCACTATTTGCGATAAATATCATGTTTATCTTGTCAGATTCAACTATACTAATTATTTACAAATACTAAAAAAGCCATCGCACAAATCCATATGCGGATACAATTAAAAAAATGAATAAATCGGATATTTTGAAAAGAAGTGGCAAAGGTTCTTAAATTTTTGTCCCGGTTCTTTCGTCACCATAAAATTACCGGGATTTCCCGGGAAATCAAGAACCGGAAAATACTGGGAGCATGCCCTAATCTCGGGACCATGGGGTCCCGGTATTATTATTATTATTATATGTAAAGCAGGCAAGCAATTGTAGTAACTGATAAAGCCTGAATCCAGTTGTCAGCAGAGATTTTGAAAATTAGCCCATAGGAGAAACTTGTTAGGATGATCAGCTAGACTCCAGAGTCTAAAGTCTCTAGATGTGCTCTAGATTCTAGAAACTAGGTACTTACCATCCTCTACATTCTTGCTGTCACCGTTGCTAGTCTGGCCTTTGACATCTTTGTCTGCCACCCCTTCTTCCACAGGTTTCTCAAGCACTTCTGTGTTCGGTATGCTAGCCCGCTCGTTTGCTAAAGGTACATAATGTATGTAAATATTGCAACAATTAAGGGGCTGACAACACCCAACTGCGCAAAATTGATGTTACTTGCTCAGTTTTTTAAGACAAACTATTAGTTTTAGTAAGACAAGTAAATTATATGTTCATTATATTTCAACGAACATAACCGTACTCGATACACGATTTACGAAATCGGCTCGATAGAAAAAATTTGCAAAGATTGGTTTCGGGTTCGTCATTGAACGGTTTTATGTCGTTCAATTATTCACTCAGTTAGTTGTCTTTAATTCAAATTACAATAACAAAAGTAAACATATCTAAAACACTAACGAAACATATTCCACAAGTAATGCGTCTTTCTATTTTATTTTAAATATCTGGGCGACCGAGCTTCGCTCGGTTCTGTTTCGTATCCTTGACATGTGTCGCCATCTAGTTCAAAAATGAATAGTACCTACATCGAGCGAAAGAATTCTCAGCCTTAACAACACAACTACTCCACACGAGATGGCGCGCATTTCGCCACAAAAACTCAAATAGTGTATTTTTCTATTCGTTTTAGCCTTGACCTGTGTCGCCATCTAGTGTTTGCAATAAATAGTACTTACATCGACCGAAAGAATTCTGTCTTAACAGTACAACTACTGCACACGAGATGGCGCGCGAAGAAAAACGCACGAAAACTCGAAAATTCGCGTTTTCCGGGACCTAAGGATAAGTTAGACCGATTTTTCACCCCCAAAAACCCCCACATAACAAATTTCAGCGAAATCGTTAGAGCGGTTTCCGAGATCGTCAGTGTAAATAAATATATAAATAAATAAATAAATAAATAAATAAATAAATAAATATACAAGAATTGCTCGTTTAAAAGTATAAGATATTTTCCGTACTTTTCGTACCTAGCCGCTGTTTTAGTGACATTGCGCTCTCACTTACTCCCATGCGAATAGACAGTGTACGCTAGCGTCAAGGTCATTGGGTGTTGTCAGCGTATAAAGATTTTGAAAATCATTTTTGTGTTTTTAAAAACTTACTGTCTTCACTCTGGCGCTTGAAGCACTTATTGAATAGCTTGCTCACAAACGTAAACAACCGAATGCTGTTGAACATAAGGATGAAGTACAGAATGTAAAGTATGGCCAGTACCAGGGCCTCGTACCAGTCCACTTGGCCGTCCCACACGATGACTACGAGGACGCTAACGTTCACCATGTAAATGAGAACGTCTCTAGTGACGGGCACAGGCTCAATTTTAATTACCTGAAAATAAATTAATTTACTAATTTACATACTTTAACTTCACTATAGATGTTGTCTAATAATACAATAATTAGGCACTAGTTTATTTATCTAATTTTATACAAACATTTCAGACAATAATTTTGCCAACCAACATTCCTGATAAGATAAGTAATAGTATACTTAGTGGAAAGGTACATTAAATGAGCTCAACCAGAAAACATTAAACATTCTAACCCCTTTAAAGTTCGTTTGTCCCTTTCTATCACACCAATACGTCGGAAAGGGACAAGCGAACTTTGTCGGCTTGATAACTTTATGAATAATGGGGTAAATATTTTACTTGTGTTTTACTTTTAGCACGCAAGATAGAGGGCGTCCTTTATACTAAGTATGTCATATGTGCCGTTCTGCCACTGTACCTTTTTCTTCAGTTATGATTTCAGTAAAGATCAGGAAATGAATAGGTCGTTAAGAGGTGTAGGGAGAGATGCTTGGAAAAAAATTTTGGCTGCATGACTTTGTTTAGACTACTTGCTAAACTAGTAAACATATCAAAAGTCCCTTCAAGTCCGAGCTGTCCGAGTTGTGTCGGAAAAATAAGCAAGGAAAACTTCAATACTTTTTACATAAGTATTATGCTATAAATTAATAAACTGAAATAAATTCCACAGTAACAGGTCAGCAGTGGTAGCATGACTTATCATCCTTTATCTTGTTATTTTATACCACCAATGATTGATTGTCTATCGTATCCTTAAAATTTATCACATTCGTGGCTACTCGTGATCTATCGTCGTGAAAATCAAATGGCAAATTTAAATAATATCCGAACCCACTCGGATAGCAGCAATGCCGCCAATCGCGGCCACGCCGAGGGCGTTGAAGATGGCGGAGCCGATGATGGTCCCGATGCCCATGTCCGACTCCGTCATGAACGTGGAGATGACGTTCACGAAGAACTCCGGAGCCGACGTCGCCACTGACATGAACGTAGCTGCTGCCACATTCTGGAAAATACAGAACATTTCATTCATGTAATGTACGAATGGGCTACATTGTTTATGGTGTAGAAAAAAGAAATACACTAATTGGTGGTGTAGAAAAAAAAATGAAATTTATGTCAATATTATAAAATCAGGCCAGTAACATTATGTCTTAAAGGTAATTGAAACAGATGAAGCAGCTATGGAAAGAAATAAATCAGGTACGGGGCCACCATAAATACAATGTGGTCCATTCGTACCTACTTAATTTGGCCAATGTACGATTGTACGATGTATCAGATTAAATATTATTATACGTTATTAGTATAGATAGAGAAGTGGACCACAGTAGTGTTAGTTATTATTTTATAAAGCACAGCAAGGGTACGAAGCCTAACTGTCCTTTAGATAAAATGTGTCGATTTACAACAACTAAAACGCATTGATAGTTTAAGAATAATGTGTTAAGGTACTAATTTTTCATCACATTTGCTGTTTAAAGGTCTCATTGCGTCTACGTGTACTGATTGTACTGAAGCATAATGTACTATTTTATTCCCAATGGAATAATGGGTTTAGTTTTAAAAATTAATACAATCCGTACAATACTTCAGGCAAAGGATGTTTCAATCAGCCAAGGATTTTTGTTGCACAACCAAAATTCGACTATTAAGCTACAAAAGATATTATACGGTATGAAAAATGCAATTTATTTATGTTTTAGAATTATTTCAGTGTGTTTTGCATTTATTTCGTAAATTTAACTCAGATAAATCGTTATAATTTACAATCTGACAATATGTTCTCGACTCGCGCTTGACCGCGTGCCAGCGCGAGGCGCCCACCGTTGCCTAGCAACGGAGAGTACAACAGATCAAAATTAATGATGGAACGAAAAATAAGTAAAAATTTTGTTCAATTATATGATTTATATGCTTTTTTGAACATTGCATTTAATTAATATGCAGGATTTTCGTGTTTGTTTTCGTTCAAAAAGTGTTTGTTATCAAAAACAATGGAATTTAATGTGAATAATCTGATATAGGTGAAGATACTGATGGTATTTGCGCCGCCGTTGCGTTGAAGGTTTCGCCTTATGACTTTTTTTTGTATTTTTCTCTCAAATGTGATGAAAAACATTGTGTGTAACTCAGGAGGTAAGGAAATTGCCTGCCTGCAGCTGTCGTGAATATATCAGGACACTCGTTTTTAATGACCCGCTTACCTCCCTTGTTGCAGAATGTACTATAATGTTTACTTAAGAAGTATTAATTAAGTGATCCATATTATCCATAATATAGGTAAATAAATGAAAAATAACCCATCGTATAACTTATAGCTAACGTCATAGGTATTACGAATTGCGACAGTTTGTATTTGTCTCACCTGTGGAATTTTTAAATCCTCGCATATGTTTTCTACGCACGGTATAAAGAAGTCGTTGCATACTATAGCGAGCAGAGTGAACGAATATATGCCGAAAATAGCGTATAAGACGAACGCTCCTGCTCGCAATTGGTCATCTACAACAAAATTTAGTAGTTAGATAGGTATCATCCTGCTAAGCATGCGTGCATCAAGCTAAGTTGGCAGTGATTTTGTTAGCCCCGCCTGTGCAAGGGTGAAATCAACGATTCAACGTCATAACATTTGCTACTTATAAAGCAGAGAACACATCTAAAATTATCCTTGTAATAGTGAACACTCTATTGGGTTGGGTTTTGGAAGATCTTTGAGATAAATAGTCTCAAGTTTAGTTTTATTGAATAATCCCAATTATTTTACTAAGTTGTGACGAATAAATTGAAAGATGTAACTTATTCTTAAATAAATAATCAATACTTGCCATTAAATAATCCGTACGGAAAACTCTCGATCGAATTTCCATCGACGCACGATGACTCAGTAAGGACATTGTCGTAGAGTTCTGTCCTGGTGCGCATCCATGGCGTCCAGTGCCACACTTCTCGCTCCTCCCCCAACTTTCTCGATAACTCTTCCTTCATATAAATTATCTCCCCATTTTTACTGGCTACAGCTAAATACACCGAATCGTCAGTGATATCTGAAAAGATCACGCTTCTGTAAAATTACTTGTCTAGCGTGATTTTACATGAATGGGCACCATACGAATGAAAGAATATTTTCACATGAATCGATAGCTAAATTTTGACACCGACAACGCAATCTCACTCTAGATAAGAATGTGACCGGTTTTATGTTTTCAGATTTTACCATATTCCGCGTAGGATTATGTACGGAACGACAAAGCTAGATGTTTATCACCAACCTAATGTGTATTATAAAGATTTTGGAAATTTCAGATGGAAAGAAACCCTTGAAGCACGAGGACCTCTGAAAATATCACTAATTTATCTCACAGCACATAAGCGTCTAGCTTGGACTTTCGAAAATGTCAATGGGTTAACCGCTTAACCCGACCTAAACTAATTAACCTGTACCAGTACGGGTTAAGGTTTATAAATAGTAAATCTATAACGACAGGGTGAGGAAGAGAAACAGTAGACATAAGGGTTAATAAATAATTATGATCGGTTTCATTGAATACAAATGTTTTTCTTACGTATGGCGCATGACCTTGATTGTTTAATTAGATACCTAATTTTAAAGTCACCCCGGTACGTCTAAAACTTTTATAATACTGTGTCTAATTTTTAACCGACTTCGCAATTGATACGGTCGACCCCGTTTGTGCCTGTGGAGACATATGTATTCATATGTATACGATACATAAGAATTTGATAACTTTAGCGATACCTCCGAAGAAAATTTCAAAATGTTAAGGGTACGGGCGGCTTATGTTCGGACTTGTTAAAATTGTACTAGGAATTTACCTTTTTACCAAAATGTTTTCGGTCGTAGTGAATCGAGCCGATTATCACTCAATATAAACAGATCGATGAGACTATCAGAAAATCACTCATGCTCAGTGGCTTAGGTAAGTGGTAGATTAAACGTCACTACATTTAGGCACTATTACTCTAATCATTTATGACAAACTGACTCATTTGTCATCCAGATCTTCTTATCACATGTACTACATATACCTCTAATTGAATGATTCACTTGGTTTTCGGGTCACCAACAATTTAAATTATGCGTTTCTCGTTCGAGTCTTTCCAAAGCGCGTAGACAAGAGGCCAACCATTTAAGTTCCGTAGCGTATCTTAGTATGACAGATAATATCATTCTTCCTTATTAGTGCGACAAAGAGAGAACGAACGATAAGCTACGGAGCATAAACGCTTGGCCTCTTTGTCTACGAAGCCTAAAGCCAAGTCACCACCGCGAATACCGCGATGCAATGTTTCAGAACTTCAACAGATTTATTGACCCAATAAGAACAGCGTGATCGTGCTAAATCAGAATAAGAGCGATTTCACATATACGAGTAGGTATTCGATCCGATTATATCGGATGAAGGCCCGATACCTTACATATTTAAAGGAGCCATTTTTGCCGCACCCCCACCGCCACACCGCTTTTACTAAACATCCGCGGGTAACAGAAACGTAATTTTTTTTGTTGTACAAAATGTTTTTACTCTGTAGGTAGGTACTAAAATATGAAAATTATACACATATTGCAACGCCCGCCTCATGGATATTTGGGATACTGCGATGGGACGTAAGGTAAAGGTAGCATTCAGATGGATAGTCACAACTTACTGAAATCCTCTGTTGCCACGACGTGCGAGGTGAAGACGCAAAGAACCGTCGCAAAAAGCTTGAGAGCCGGCATCGCGGTGCTCGAACACGGCCCCGCCGCGTCGCCACTGCGTCTGTCGTAGGTGCTTTGACAGATTATTTAAAATATTTACTATTAACTATTGAAATAATTATAGGGAAGGTTGCGATCATTGGACCAGCGCTTTGATTGGACCACTTAAATATTTCAAAATCTAATCGTGCTAGACGGAATCCAGTAAGGTACAAGGTGACCTTAGGCCTCATCTTGGGCCACCCCGTAACCTAAGTCGCGCCTCGCTTCCCAGAAAAGCGTGACGCGTCCAAGTGTGTTTCGAGCGCTGTTGAAGTTATATTACGCGAAGGAATAAAATCACATAAGTATAATTACATTTGCAATTGAATTTGTGTGTTGACGTATAATGCTTAAACATTTATTAATGAGCAAATTTAAAACAACAGTTTCCAGCCATTTGTTTTCTCTATTTTTTTATTTGTGATATGATACCTAGTTGCTATACCTGTGGGTTCTATCATCGGACCAGTCCAATCATGGCAACTCAATTTTTTAGGATTTGTAACACATCACCCGTGCGCAAATATACAATATGTAAGAAAAAACCCAGTAATACACATGAAAATAATATTTAAGAATAAAAAATATTTCATTAAAAATGTTTTTTTTGTGGATTTCCATTAGTTTCCTTGGTTGACCATTGGTCGACTTTGTGGTCCAATGAAGGGTACTCTCCAAAGAAGGCAACGGCCTATGAAAATCTATTCATGATTTTCTCTCTAAATTTATTACACTTTTTTTATTGTGAATAAGGTAGTTCAAAAATACATGTCAAGAATGAAAACTTATCAAACTAGTTTTATTTTTTGACATAAAATCTATAAATTATAGAGCAGCGAAGGTAAGTGGACCTTCCCTTACTTATTAAATTTAGATGGAAGAAATATGAACACTTTGAGCACAGTCAGCATCGAATATAATGTGATAGCTAAAATGCCAAATATGTATACCGAAACACATATTTATTGTTAGTGCGTTTTCACATTATCCGATCCGATATCGGATGTAGGACCGATATCCCATACGTTTTTGCCTTTGTAATCCTTCCTACATGCGATATCGGATCGTATAATGTGAAAACGCACTTATGCTAACAAAATTGTGTTATTAAATTCTGACTGTACTTAAACTGAATACTTAATCTAGTTATCACCCTGAATGATGTTATGGAATATTTTTCGTTAGAAGGTAACTTGCACAAGGGCGCCCATAAAAACCACATCTAGTTAAGATGATTCATCAAGAGTCAAGAGCAATACTAGGGTTTCTGCTCGAGAGTCTCGAACTCGAGACTTCTCGAGACTTTCGGCTTCATTCGAGACGAGAAAAAAATGACAGGTACTCGAGACGTCTCGAGGCCCGAATGTAAAGTACGACCTGAAGTGAAATGCAACTTTTTACCTTCTGCCCGGTCTCATCGCGAGGCGGTGGGGACGGTGTCGAACGGCGGTCATAAATTATAACGAGATAAAGCGATCTAACCTCTCATTCCAACGTAAGCTGGCAGCGACTTTGGCTAGTTTTGACAGCCTCATGTTATTTAAAAGCAATTCGTCATCACAAAAAAGTCAGCGCGTTTATGTATCTTGGGTCATTGATAACCTGCGAAGAGTGCTATGGCTAACTTCGACAAGATTTGGAAGAACAGAGGAATCCGACGTCAAAATAAAGTGCGATTATTTCAATAATCTCGATATTTATGTACTTATGGACTTGGACCCCGAAAAGTTTTGATGTGGCTAAGATTGACTCTATTGAGATGTGGTGCTGGCGAAGACTGCTACGAGTATAACTTGAAAAGCTAGAAGAACTAACAAACATCTCTATTTTGCAAGAACTGAATATCACCACACGGCTCTCTAAAATATGCCAAGAGCGACCCTCAGATTTTTCGGACACATTATGAGAGCACCAATGCATAATATGGCGAATTAATGGTAAACATTCTTGGGGTGGGGCTCGTAAGAGATGGTCTGACTGTGTGAAGAAATCGTGTGGCGACAGCGTATACTGTGCAGTCCACATGGCTTATGACCGCGTTCAATGGAGACACGCTACTTGTGGTCGCGAACCTCGGCAATGAGGAAACGAGGAAGAAGAAGAAGTTATTTTAAACGTTTAATTTCAATGACATTATGATTTAATACATGACATTTTAATTTACTTAACCCGTGCACAGGCGGGGAAGTTAAAGGATTAGGTATTATTTTCAAGACTATAATTGTAGTTTTCTTGTAAAAATTTGATTTATGTTTATTTCAAATAAGATTTTTATTACTCTTACGCATTTTTTATGATAGTGTGGTGCAATAAAAACTACTAATCATATTGTTGTTTATTGTTTTATCAAAATTTTACCATTTATAAAAAAATACTCGAGACTCGAGACGACTCGAGACTTTGGGCTCGAGATTTCTCGAAACTCGAGACTTCTAATAGGTCGAGAAATCAGAAACCCTAAGTAATACTCATACGAGTGCGAGGTAGAGGTGTCAGGACTTTGAATATATCTAGCAACGTTAACCTTTTATGTCCACGTCGCGATAACGCAGATACATAGTAAATATATGTAAATAATTTAGATAAGTACCTATCTTTAGTGATTAATTTTGCGTAGTAATCCTTACACGATTAGGTAAGTAAATAGATAAATTGGTATTGCAACGACCCTTGAGTGTCGATGCCACTGGAATGCAACATATCTGTCTTATCTTACCCGACATAACTACGTAACGTGTCATTCGTTTATTTATAATTGGGGAAAATAAATAATTAGATGTCGTTAATCCAAATCTATATAATTATTTTTATCTAAGTCCGCATCACACACTGTCAAAGATCGTCACGGCCGCATGGCCCATACTGCGGACCCATAATTGCGAGCAGGCTAAACTGCTACAGGGTACCTAGCCAACGTCACAATCGCTTTCTCTTCGTAAGTAATAATAATAACAGGCCTTTGCTCTATAACAGATGATTTAAGAAGCAGCCTTGCGACACTTATGTTCGTGGCTGTAAAGCCTAATTCGAGAGAGGATCCCTCGTCCGCACACACGGCAGGTGTATGCTCCCCCAGATGGGCGGGAGGAAAAAAAACTAAAATTTTCAACCCAAATCAACGATAGCATACAAATCCCAATCATTGAAATACTTTGGCCTAGGTAAAAACTATATACACTAAATGAATCGAAGCCGCGTGAAACCACGACACCAAAACTTGTATTGTATTACATATGTTTACAAAATTAGTGATATAATTGTTAATTACACTAACTCGCTTAAACATCCAACTCCAGTACTTAAAATATCGAATAACTTACAGCCCAAGACAAGAAGTATCCTAATAGGGAAATTAGACTTTTTTGAATAATTCATTCCCAGTAAGCTGCAAATCGTCTTAATACCTACCTTAATACCTTTAACCCTTTGTATAATGAAATGTTTAATCCGCGGTTAAAAATGTTTTGCTTTTTTTTTTCAGTTTTAGTGATAGTGCTTACGCCGTGGCTTGCGTGGGCGACGGTCGCGCGATGGTCGCGCGACGGCGATGCGACGCATACGGAATCAAACCTTATCGATATGGAAGTATGAGACGCGACGGCGACGGTCGCGCGACCGTCGCCCACGCAAGACACGGCATTACCTACTCCTAAAACGGTACGACCGACTGAAAATTTACCGAAACCACGAAGAAATTTGTTTTTTTTTTAATGGCCGCTACTTCGAAATATCTATTTTTTGGTATGATAATGATGATAATTATTTAACAATTAAAAAAAATGTCTGATTCAACAATCCTTGCTAGGACCGTGAATGTATTTTTTTAGGATCCCATAATTATTTACTCTTTCCCGAAATGGGGATATGTATGTAGGTCTAAATTAATTTATTCATATATATCCAAATTGCTGGGAAATAATTATATTACTCGTAAAATCTTTTAAGACCTAATTTTAGGATTTACCATACCCACCTGACCAGTCTTAAATTTTAGAACTTAGTACTAGTTTCAACTGCGATACTTACCGTTAGTATTTTGTTGGTGTTCAAACTTTTTAAAAAAGTCTGTGAAGTGAAGTAAATATAATTTTCACGACTAAGAGTTTAGGTGTTTTTCAAAATATTACCGGACCATGTGGTTAGATTTTCAACAATCTTATGAGTTTACTGAATTTCATGGTTTTGAGTCTCAAATTTATTAAATACTTTACTTATTTATCCAAGCTTAGATCTATCAGTCGCTGGGCAAAAAATATTATATTTATTTTAGTTGTCTGCGTGTATTATATCTGCTATGTTATATATTTGGTACACGATACTAGCAATATTTTATTATAACTATGCTGAGCCACTAAACATAAATATGACTATACTTACATAGATTATGAATAATTTGACTGCATTTCAAACCACTACTATATAATTAAGAAAGCAAGAATCCGGCTAAAATTCAAATCAATCAAACAGTACATTAAAATCGCCATGCTCGATGTCCCGAAACTCACAAGCTCACAACTCTCACAAGTCATTAACCCAATTTTTATGAGGTATTTGCACTCTTAAATATTACCACAGTGTACTTATCTGATAGTGAAACAATGACTTTGATACACTTACCTTATTTGAACTGGTGCATATGTCTCGCTAGCTGTATCTGAACAGCCAATAAATTATTTGTTTGTCGATCTTACACTATACCGTTCTTAGAAAACATGCACGACACTGAAAGACAGATATGAACGCGAGGGGTTTTTAAACAGATAATCTGATTTGATAAGACGCCATCGTAATGATTAGTAGATCCAATTACACATAATTCTACTATTGTGATATTTGTGATCGGGCGAGCTAACAATGAATGAATGTCAACCCGTTTGAGTATAGTTCACAGCTACCCCAGCCCGCTTACCTACACTACTCAGCAGTACGCCACAGGTACGAATTATGTAAGGTTAAGTTAAGAAGTGATCATTTCAGAACTAAGAATCGATGTGGAATCCTCGTGGAGGATGCAGAAACGTCATCTACTTAGAGCGAGAACTTTTGTAGTTATGAATACCACCATTACCTTCAATGACGGTGTTGCTTTATTGTGTTATTTTCTCTTGTTAAATAACTAATTACCTAGTAATTATCTATATCTTTAGAAATTAGAATAGGTATTGATAATTCTCCTCTGTCATTGACCACTGCTCATTGGCTGAGTTTTATGTATATGGTTTAATGGTAAATTCGTCCTAATTATACTTAGACCATATTACTTAAATTATTACTTATTGTAGGTACTAGTCTTTCCCATCTTTAGGAGGCGTGCGCGGAGCCAACGGGCCAACGCGTAGAGGCCCTTTTGACACTTTAATGAAATGTAAGGGGTACACCGAGCGGATGCTGCCCTTGCCCTTGTCATGGGACGCACGCAGAGGCAGCACCCGCCAGGCTGTAAGGACTATTTGAGAGTTAATGGAATCTAAAATGAACTGGCCCGTTGGATGAAAGTGATGGACTAAATAAAGGCCGGGCTATGGGATAAAAAACCGGACGCCTGCCTAATAAAACGGTGTTCAATTTTTTCCCTCAGACGGTGACTCGCTCCCACAAGATGAGCCCCCACAAAAAGCGACATCTAAGATGGCCCAAAGCCAACACCGCCCGGTGTGAGCTCTCAAGGGTGTCGATTTAATTATATTTGTACTAGTTATTATTAGTATGTAGATACATAGTAGATATATTTGAAGGCGACCGCCCATCCTTAGCATTTCACGGTCATCCAAAAGCATTTCGATAGGAAGTGAGTGGATTTAAGCAATTCTGAAGCGAAGAATAATCTCTTCGGACGACAAATTCAGAATTCAGATACTTTTCGAAGGTGACATTTTACAAATTTCAGTCTTAGACCCTTGAGGCATTGTACCAGGGATACCAAATTGTACATGAATTTAACCGAAATCAATAAGCGACAATGCGCCTTATGGGTTACAGTAGGGACGAAAATCAGTTCAATGTGTCATCATGTCATCAATCATAGACGTATTAGAGGGCGTTAGAAAAGTATAGATGTCTTGCTCGGTATATCAAAGGCAATATAATAAATAGCTTAGAATACGTATAACATATGTATACAAATAAGAGACTAATAATGATCCCACAGTCAAACTCGATATAGAGTTTTGTGAACTGTAACTATATGCTGTCACTAGAGATGCACCGAATATTCGGTTACTATTCGGTATCCGGCCTATTCGGCCCTTATTTTAATATTCGGCCGGATACCGGATAGTGACGTACTATCGGGCCGGGTATCCGGATGTGCAATTTTTAATTGAATGATTTTGGGGTAAACAAATTAAATGTAAAAAAAAACAATGACGGTTATAATACTTATAATCATAGTTCTTTATTATTAAAAAAATAAACATTTACTTAAACAAAAACGGACTCCGCGCGAAGTTCACTACAAAACAATTCAAGACCTGCACGACGCGCCCGCTCCCTGCTTAAATTGTAGGTATTGTAGGTAAAATTGGGTTAGGATCATGGGGTCTAAAACGCAACTCGTCTAAAGAGCGGCTCGTCTAAGTCGCAGGTGGACTGACGACGCGCGCATTGACAATATTTCATAGTAATAACACCTAATTATTTATATATGACTTGAAAGTGCTAAATTAATTTCGCTAAAACTTACCGAGATTTGGGGTGAGTAGGGTTCGCGGTGGGAGTTGGGTCTCAAACACAAAATTTCTTTATTCTCTATTATTATTTTTTAAAGGGGTTCTTTCCACGTGGTCCCTTATACCGTAATTTGGGGTGAAATGGGTCAAAACTGATTTCCAAACGTTGATAAAAGTTTTTTTTACATGTGGCACGTTAAGTTTTTTTTTACAAATAAAGTCTACCGGCGGTATGATTTTTAATTTGTTCCTGAATATTTGTCGTTTCATTGCGTAATTTTCAAGATAATCACAAAATACTACAAAATCCCAGCTTACCCCGAAGTTGGGGTAAGTAGGGCCGGGAAGAGGATGAGATGGGAAAAAATATTTTATTTATTTAAAAAGCATATTTTATTTATTTACCTACAAAAAACGGCTTTAAAGCGTAACAATTCTAAGTCATATAAGTAATAATATCGAAATTTACACAACTGACAGAAATCCTAAACCAACCTAATAAGATGTTGGCAGTCTCGATATATTTTGTTTTATAATGTTGTCGGGGGTGCTGATTTCAAACAAAATGACCAATTTGGAACACTTTGTCACAAAAGTCATCATTGGCAATGTTGTATGGGCACAGTATAATAGAGAATATTATCTAAATATATAAAAGAAGAAGCTGACTGACTGACTGACTGACTGACTGACTGACTGACTGACTGACATATCAACGCACAGCCGAAACCGCTGGTCCTAGAGATTTCAAATTTGGCACGTAGGTTCCTTATGTAGTGTAGAGGAGCACTAAGAGAGGATTTTCCAAAATTCACCTCCTAAGGGGGTCAAATGGGGGTTCAAAGTTTGTATGGGGAAACAAGATTAGTTTGACTATTTTATTCGAAACTTCACAGGAAGATTCCTTAAAACATATGACTGAATACGTATTTCAGGTTTTTTGAAAATTTAACCCCTAAAAGGGTGAAAAGGGGGTGATAAAGTCAAAAAATCAATATGGGTATCGTTTTTATGGTTTATCGGGTCGCTGATCACGATAAAAACAACGCTTTTAAAATCTAACGAGGCGGAAGTGAAATACCTTCTACCCTGTTGTGGTGCAATGGGGTTTAAATATCAAAAATATATATAAAAGAAGATATTGACTGACTGACTGACATATCAACGCACAGCCGAAACCGCTGGTCCTAGAGATGTCAAATTTGGCACGTTGGTTCCTTATATAGTGTAGAGGAGCACTAAGAAAGGATTTTTCAAAATTCGCCTCCTAAGGGACTCAAATGGGGGTTCAAAGTTTGTATGGGGAAACAAGATTAGTTTGACTATTTTATACGAAACTTCACAGGAGGATTCCTAAAGAAATATGACTAAATACATGTTTCATGTTTTTTGAAAATTTGACCCCTAAAGGGGGTAAAGTCAAAAACACAATATGGGTATCGTTTTTATAGTTTATCGGGTCGCTGATTACGATAAATACAACGATTTTAAAATCTAATGAGGTAGAAAAGAAATTTTCTCCCCTGTCGTAGTGCAATAGGGTGAAAATATCCAAAATAGCCATAAGAGGAGCACTAAGAAAGGATTTTCACCTCCTAGCATGATAATTTGACAGGGGCTAGGACAGGGACAGGGACAGGGACAGGGACGGGATAGGGTTAGGGATAGGGATAGGGATAGGGCTAGGGATAGGGATAGGGATAGGGCTAGGGCTAGGGATAGGGATAGGGATAGGGATAGGGATAGGAATAGGGAAAGGGAAAGGGAAAGGGAAAGGGATAGGGATAGGGATAGGGATAGGGATAGGGATAGGGATAGGGATAGGGATAGGGATAGGGATAGGGATAGGGATAGGGATAGGGATAGGGATAGGGATAGGGATAGGGATAGGGATAGGGATAGGGATAGGGATAGGGATAGGGATAGGGATAGGGATAGGGATAGGGATAGGGATAGGGACAGGGATAGGGACAGGGATAGGGACAGGGACAGGGACAGGGATAGGGACAGGGATAGGGACAGGGATAGGGACAGGGATAGGGACAGGGATAGGGACAGGGATAGGGACAGGGATAGGGACAGGGATAGGGACAGGGATAGGGGACAGGGACAGGGACAGGGACAGGGACAGGGACAGGAACAGGGACAGGGACAGGGACAGGGACAGGGACAGGGACAGGGATAGGGATAGGGATAGGAATAGGGGACGGGAACGGGGACGGGGATAGGGATAGGGGAGGGACGGGGACAGGGACGGGACGGGGACGGGGACGAGGACAAGGATAGAGATAGGGACGGGGATAAGAATAGGGATTGGGGTCGGAATAATCGGTCGGCAATCGATATCTAGGCGATATCGATTGCCGACCGACTAATCGATATTGTAAGCGATAATGCAAGGAAGTACTTTTTATCCTACCGACCATAGCGCCGAGATACTGGCTATGTATAGGTAAAATACATACATATTCGTACCGACTATACCTACGCTGTGGTCGCTGTGTAACAATTCTACAATCATTGCAAGAATTTATTTTAAAACAATAGTAATATGTGTAAGGTACAGTCAGCCAAAAAGCAGTGTAAGGTTCTTGGCTGACCGTAAAGCAAATAGATCAGTTACAGTGGTCCCCCAGTCGAGAATTGCCCCGCTTTACCTTAATCGAAATAATCGCGGACAGATGTACCTACAAAGAAACCTACGGATCCAAATGAAAATCTTATTTTTTGTAAACGTTTCAATAAGAATACTTTTATTACGCGGGCGAAGCCGCGGGTAAAAGCTAGTCGTATAATATGGCCACTCCCGCTCCCCGCTGCAAGTGCCGCCCACACCCTCTCGGTTACCTCACAGTTACCGCCTGTCAAAAATGCCAACAGTCCACCTGTCATATTTCACTCATACAAGCATAGTAAACGTTCACCTACACGAGCTTAGATTGTGTGCTAGGAACGCGCCTCTTTCATATTTTTGATCGCCAGTGTCCGAGGTGTGGTATAGGCCACCAAGGTTTTAATTTATATATATAGCGGTGTGACTACTTTAAGATAGCACAAGTTGAAATATTTTCAATAGAATATAATTTGACTTGTGTTAATTAGAATAGGCCACCAAATCATCATTGGTGTCGTTTTATGGGTTTCCAAATGTGCTTATTTCAAAATTGATAGCCAATCAATATGAAATCTGAAACCTATAAAACGACATTCATGATTTTGGATTCCAAATAAAATTGTGCATCAATTTTAAAATCATACCCCTAAATACGTAGGTACACAACGACATTTTATGACGTCTTTCTGGCAAATCCTATGGCCACTATCCTGAAACCCTAAATAATTACTATGTTCGAAACCGGGTTCAATCAAATATGGTGGTACATTCGTCCAGCTTGACATAATTAAAGAAAATGTCAATTCATTCCTCAGATCACGGCTACAAACACCATAAAACCCGAAAGTACTGTTATATTGTTCCTTTCGTTAAAACCGTTATGAGAATGAAATTACATAATTATATCTTATGATTTTCTGTTATACTTATACTCCGGAAGTGTACACATTATATTCAAAAGGATAATAAACAATTACATAGTTAGATTTCACACAAATACAAAGTTAAATTGAGTAAATAATCGCTGATTATGAACGTCAACTTTTTTAGAGAATTTTATGCGTGTACGTTTGTTATTTTTCTACTTTGTATTGCCACAAGAATTAGGCACATATCTACGTTTTTTCCATTATTACACTATCAAATTGAGTTTCACATGTATCCACAGAACACGTGTGCCATATATAACCGGTATACACTCTAATTAACAATTCAAACATTGTACAACATGAAAAAAAATGGAACAGTTGCATTTACCTCCACCACCACGTGGGAACAGCCCCTTTAAAAAAAGAGCTTATTGAACCCGAAAATAAAAGTAAAAGGTGAATAAATAAATTCTGGGTTTGAGACCACCGCGAACCCTACTCACCCCAAATCTCGGTAAGTTTTAGCGAAATTAATTTAGCACTTTCAAGTCATCTATAAATAATTAGGTGTTATTACTATGAAATATTGTCAATGCGCGCGTCGTCAGTAGTTGCGATAGACCTCTAGCAACTTAGACGAGTTGCGTTTTAGACCAACCGCTGTTTAGACGAGATGCGATTTAGACCACCTACGACTTAGACGAGCAGCTCTTTAGACGAGTTGCGTTTTAGACCAACTGCTATTTAGACGAGATGCGAAATAGACCACCTGCGACTTAGACGAGCCGCTCTTTAGACGAGTTGCGTTTTAGACCCCATGATCCTAACCCGTAAAATTCTGCTGTCCGAATATTCGGCGGCCGGATACCGAATATTCGGCCGATGATTGGGACTATTCGTTGCATCTCTAGCTGTCACACTGCATTAATAATAACTATTAACAGTATTAACAGGCGTAGGGATGTGAAGACCCCATCGCCCACTGGTCTTACCAAGTGCAATCAGTCAACGTAGGGCGGCTTGTGGCGAGCTCTTGGGGAACAGCGACCCCACGTACCCGAGTGCTCCTGGTGAATTCTGTTACCCGTAAGTGCGTTTTCACATTATCCGATCCGATATCGGATGTCGGACCGATATCCCATACATCACAGGCGTCATCTTGGATTTTTTCCCAGGGATGTAACGGAGTTCTGCTTCTGCTTCCGTTACTGCGGAACTTCCGTTTTGTTTTACACATCCGCTTCTGTTCCGGTTCTGTTATTTTTCAAACAGAAGTTATAACGGATGTCGGAACCTAGCGCGACGGTGGGACATGAGCGGCGTACATCAAAGACCAACAGGTCTATACCTATCATTCGCTCATCTCTCCGCTTGCCACGTGCTGCGATACTAAACATTAATCGCTTCATTCCATTGCGCGCCAATATTTGTCCTGTCCACCTAGTTAGTAGCGAGTGAACAACTATTCAGTGGTGCAGGGCTTATCTACGATCCCCTTAGAAGCTCCCCTTAGATTTGTTTATTAAATACAGTTTACTTCTTTTACACTCACTCCATTTAATTTAAAAATTTAATTGTGTGCTAACAATTACACATATAATTTTTACTGGTTAGTTTTGGATTGTATTATACTACCTACGAGTAAGTTTTCTTTTCGTTTCTAAAACCTTTTACGGCATAATAAAGGTTTAAAAGGATTCTTATGTGATTTTTAGTGATTACCTAAACAACAAACAATCTTAAAGTTCAAGGTGATTTAAATTTTTGGATTGTAATGAATGATATACTTAAGATAAAATATCAGGTAACTTTTCTTTTCGTTTTTAAAACCTAAGTGGGCCTAAAGGCTGATTACAAACTGCTGATTACAGGCTGAACAGTAAACACCTAAAAGTTCTAGGTAATTTAATTAGTTTTGGTTTATGTTATACCTATGTGGTATTTTTTCATTTCGTTTTTAACATCTATAACTTCCGCTTCTGGTTCCGGTTCCGCTTCTGCTTCCGTTAAACTAAATTCAAAACTTCCGCTTCCGGTTCCGTTAAAACCACATCCGTTACATCCCTGTTTTTTCCATTGAAATCCTTCCGACATCCGATATCGCATCGGATAATGTAAAAACGGACTAAGCCGGGTGGATTGAACAAGACTCTCTCTACTGCCTTGACTGGCCGTCCGGAGTGGAGTCGTTAGGGCTACATACTCCAGGGGTGGAAGTGAAAATTTGCTTAAGACGCGAGTTGGTACAGTGGCTTGACAGCCTTGAGTTCTCACACCGGTGCATCTTGGATGTCGCTTTTTGTGGGGGCTCATCTTGTGGGGACGAATCACCGTCTGTCGGAAATAAAATTGGATACCGTTTTATTAGCCGGTTTCTTATCCCATTGCCCAGTATTAGTCCATCACTTTACATCCAATAGCCCAGTTCATTTTAGATACCATTAACTGTCAAATAGTCCTTACACCTTGGCGGGTACTGCCCCTGCGTGTGTCATGATACGGGCGGCACGGGCAACATCCGCTCGGTGTACCCCTTACATTTCATTTGTGTCAAAAGGGCCTCTACGCGTTGGTTTCGGCCCCGCGCACGCCTCCCAAAGGTCCGGAACACCTTTGTTTCGTGATGGGAAAGACATACAATAAATAAATAATAATAACTCCGCACAAACAGAAGGCTGCATAGCCTGCATAAATATCTAGCACGCTCTTATGGCTCTCTAGAACTAAGATTGGTCAGATATTTTTGCGGCCTTAATTTTGTGTTATGTTATTGCCGTTGACTATTTGTAGCGGCTTGATCTGGAAAAATCACAGATTGTAGCCAAGATTATTCAAGTTTGGACAATTGCATCAAGATTCAATAATAAAACTCTGGATTGAAGCAAGGAGAACTTTATCCCTCAATCAATAATCATTGTCATTCAACTTCTACGATATCATCATCCTCCTTGCGTTATTCCGGCATTTGCCACGGCTCAAAGGAGCCTGGGGTCCGCAGTGTCGTAGCTACTTATACATCAGGGTGGCTAGCCGAATGGCACAATCGCTCACGAAACGCTCACGAAACGAAGCGCTAGTAGATATCTATCTCTATCGCGCTTGCGTATTGGCGCGACAGAGCCAGCGGCGTATCGCTTTCGTTTGGCGTCGGAGAAATGCCATTCGGCTACGGGGCCTGGTGTCGCTAGTACAGCACTCTCTGCTTGTCGTCCGGCAGCTCGACGATCAGTAGGCCTAGCACGTGATTGCCGCGAGATAGATCAGATGTCTTCTTCTAACTGCACTAATGACATAAGGACGGGTAGTCTATCTCGCGGCGACATACTCTCGCGGCAATCATGTGCTAACCCTCCAGGCGTTGGTGCTGCTCGCTCAGCCCGCTTAACGTACTTGTCAGTCTTGACTCGTAACTATAACGTAGCTTCCGGAAGGCAGAGACGGTCCACGACGGAACAGTCTCTCAGGTATTATCTATTACCTAAAATCTAATTAACATCGCATTTCTAGTTATTCGGACACCCACAACGAAATTGATCACTGGACCGTTTAATTATGTGATCCGAAATGTTGTGAGGATTGATCTCACGAAGTTAATTTAAATTAACCTATTTCAGCAATGTGGGTCGCTGATAGAGACTGCAATCCGGTCCGGTACATCGGTAATCCGGCCGGACCCGGCACTTTTTAGGAACAAATGGATCTGCTAAAATAATACACCTAAATACTTGCGTTTTATCTAAATTGATGTAAAGGCCATGAATGCTGAGAGGTAAAGATAAACACCTTAGTTCTGTTCTAATGAAAAAGTTTTACATTTAGGATTTTTTATTATATTAAATTAAGGTCAAAAATATCTCGTAACAAGCAAATAAGTCGATTTTTACATTTAATTATATTTGATATCCCTATACAAAACATGACCCGGACCGATTGAAATCCCTAGTTGTAATATTAATCGCTAATCCTCGATTAGTGGCCGCTGCCGGGTGATATCTGAAATCTCACGTGGCCGATCTGTTTCATCTGTACGGCCTCGATGCTGGCAAAATTAGTTATAGAGGACATACCTACTCCTTTTCAACTGATTTCGACCACTTCATGAAAATCTTACACATTCCCTGTGGAGAAGTCCAAGTAAATATTATGATGGAATAATAAAGGCGAAATAAGAGCAACAGAGCGTGTATTCAAATGTCTTCTTAGATTATAACTTAACTAAACGCTAAACTCCATGGTGAGTAAATGTATTTATAAATTAAAGCACATTTATTTTCGTTACGTAGGTAGAACAAAAGTTTATAACGTGAAATATTCCTTTTCCCCTCACTAGCTCGGAAACACGTGTTTTGTCCTTTAATACCAGCGGGTTAAAACGCATTTTATCCACGAGTGGATAAAGTAATTTGACCTTGAATATAGTCAAATTTTCTGTGTGACAACTTGCTATGTTTATATTAAAATTAGATATAACTAACAACGTTTTATTTATATAATTAAAAATATGAAAAAGTAGCGATTTAGCCGGTTGTCGGCCACTTTATTTTGGTTCTCGGCCATTTGGTAATCTAGTTGTCGGCCACTGTAATTAATGTTTTAAAATGAGTCTTATATCAGAAGCCATAAGATTTATTTTTGAATAAAATAATACAAATTCAATGTTATAATGCATTGCAAGCAATATGATAAGGAAAGTTAAAGGATACTCTTATGTAGGTTACTATAAACAAAAAAAAATTGTAACATCGTATACATAGGTTGGGAGGCGGGAGGAGGGAGGAGGTCGAAAAATAATTCACAACTTCATATTAACCAGGAAGGATAGCAAAAACAATGTAATTAATGAACTATCGTTTTGCAATTTTCATTTTAGTAAAGTGCCAGTTTTGTGATAGTAGTTAACATTAAAGTAAATATATTTAGCATTATTATTTAATAGTATTTGACACATCAATTCGCCATTTGTACATTTTTGTTTTATTTGTGCAATAAAGTTTAAATAAATAAATAAATAAATCAATCAGTAATAAAAACTACATATTTTAGACAAAAACTAAATAAAACTACCCCAAATACAGTGTTTTCCTTCTGAACTTATTTCATATTTGAGGATTTACAGCAATATGGACGAGGACAACATTATTGTTTTATCAATTTAATCTAATAAAAACAAAGGTTTTAAAACTTTTAAATGCATAAATGATCGATTAAATGGTCGATTGTCCACCGAAATAATGTAAAAGTAATAATTTACAACAATAGCACAACGTCTTATTCACATAAATGTAATAAAATAAATATTGAATTACCTGTATCAGACTCGAGGCCCAAAAAGTCAGATTTCCTGATTTATACCTAGGTACATGTACATATAGACCTTGAATTCTTGTAAAAAATAAAGCATAGTTTTCATATCCACCATTTTCCATACATTGCAGTAAAGTCCACCAGTTTAGTAAAATATGCACACGTCTTTGTGAAAAGTGTATAAGTAACTACGACGTTATGCTTGTGAATGAATGTAATACCAAATACTACGTTTCGCATCTGAATTTAAGTTCGCAAAATCAGAAAGTGACAATGGTTAATATTAGCGCCATTAGCGGGTTAAAATTTAAAATTACACTATCTCGCTCTAACTAGCCCCTTTAGCCATAAAATAGGGTACTACCTGAGTCCGAGCAGTGTCTAACTTATGAATTTACATATTTCTTATACATTCTGTGGTAATTTTGTAAAATAACCAGGCTGATATTACACGTTTTTATCTAAAAATATATATTTTTTCAATTCCGGAATTTTCGAGATTATGTGTTTCAATTCCGGAACTGTAATATCGGAAAAATTGTCCGAAATTCCGGAATTTCGAGATTCCGGAATTCCGGAATGCAAGCCCTAATCGCAAGCAATATTTTGAATCTGGATCCAGGCAGAAAGTATTTTCTTTCAATGAGGATCTTAATAAATTTTACATGGCTTACATATGAAGTTGCACAGGCCGAAAACTAACATTTTATAGTCCCGTTCTCGGCCGCCAAATACAAAAAAGATTAAGGCGCATTTTAATCAAGCATTTGTTAATGCATGCGGCCGACAGCTAAATATAAAAAAGACTTTGATAGACATAGGTCATGTTTTGCAATATTTTTTCTTTTAGCTTTCATTTAATGGGCAAAATAATCTATTAAAAATGACGTGTCTCCAGTCCGTTCTCGGCCGGGTGGCCGACAACTAAATATCGATGTGACATTGTATTTAGTTACCCGGCCACCCAATTTTATTATCTTATATCAAATATTGTGTGCATTCAAATTAAAATAACATTATTTCAACTTATCTACAAGTCATATTATCGCTTAGTAATGTCCTCACACTCACGGAAATAACATTTTACCCACATTGAAAAAATGTTCAACCAACTTTTTTTTTACAATTTGAGCAATATTCACACTGTCTAAATTGCTTTGGGCCACTGGCTAGGCAATAAAATCGTCATCAAGCAAATCAATTTAGGGTATAATCAAAGTCAGCTCAATTTATCTGATTATCTAACATTTTTCAATAAATATAATAAATTTGACAAGTTATTTCAATTTTAATACGTAGTGGCCGACAACCAGAGGTGGCCGGGTAACCGGCTAAACTACCATATCCAGAAAGTTAACTAACGAATACATTCTGATGTTAAATCTCTCGCACGAAAAGGTTTGTTCACCGGTTATAGGCACATGTGGCCCATGTTTATAACAAATAAACTAAGCAAAAACGCAAGCGCAGATTTTTCCACATTTTTGTTTACTACGACCTTTGCCGAAAGAGTACAATGAGCTGGCCAGACGTAATAAACTATTACCGCTTTTGAAGAGTAAACGAAATAGGTAATTTAATTTACGGCCGTGGTAATGCTACGGCAAAGAAACAGAAACTGGGATTAACTCCTGTTTGTTTTCGTTATCATTTGCTTTGAAACTGTTTGTCCTTATTGACATGAAGAAATATTTTCCGCGACATGTAACTTGATTCTTATAGCTTATTCGACATGTTTCAACAATGACCTGGTACCCAATGATGTCATTAATGATTTTAGACGGTATTTTTTATTACGAAAACGTCACTGAAAAGGCCATTTACTATCACCGCATCGCTCGCCGTCGGCGTTCATCCTCACACCCTGGAGTGTAAATTGGTCGATGTGCATTTTAAGAGGGATTACGCAAACGCTCTCTTCCTGGGGACTGAGCTCCACCGAGGTTTTTCTGCGGTTTTCCCGAGGAAGACCCTCGAATGTCACCATACGTAGGTATGGTGACATTCGAGGGTTTCCTGGGATTCTTAATTCTTAACCCATTATAGGCTAGTCTCGCCTCGCTCGAGAACGGCCACTACGGCCAGATACGGCGGAAATCTTTCGCTTACTCTTCTTATAATTTTTGTATGAAGCCCTTATATCATTTATTGCATACCACACATAGCACCGTGTATGGCAAATATTCTTAAAAATAGTTAATGTCTATTTATGATTACCTATCAGGTACTTCAAATTGTCGTCCATAAATTCTTGGATGGAGTTATTAAGCTTTATTTTAATAATCACAAAGCCATTATTACGTATTTCATCGATAATCTCTTTAAATGTACTCTCATTAGTTCCTTTTCAAAACCCTGTTTTTTTGTAGCCCCATTACTTAAGTATGTAGAACAGTGACGCAGTATCAGGAGTGAACGTGTCCCTAAGTACGTGAGACTATCTGTACCGTAATTTTATACCATTATCGTTCGTATAATATAGCAAGCAACGTCCGGTGCATCGACATTCAAAATTTGGTAACCCATAAGTGCGTTTTCACATTATCCGATCCGATATCGGATGTCAGCCCAATATCCCATACATTAAATGTACCCTCTATTCTTACTATTTTGACGACCGGTCTGGCTCAGTCGGTAGTGACCCTGCCTGCTGAGCCGCGGTCCCAGGTTCGAATCCCGGTAAGGGCATTTATTTGTGTGATGGATGAGCACAGATATTTGTTCCTGAGTCATGGATGTTTTCTATGTACATAAGTATGTATTTATCTATTTAAGTATGTATATCGTCGCTTAGCACCCATAGTACAAGCTTTGCTTAGTTTGGGGCTAAGTTGATCTGTGTAAGGTGTCCCCAATATTTATTTATTACAGGCGCCATCTTGGATTTAGTGTATGAAATCCTTCCGACATCCGATATCGGATCGGATAATGTGAAAACGGACTAAGGCACATAAGTATTATTTAGGTTTATTTCTAATTGTCTTCTGATCTCAGATTTCTCAATAGAAATATGCAATGTATTTTTTCCTTTGTTATTACACGAATTATTAAATAGATTAAACTAACGATATCAATGAAATAACCAAGTACCTAGGCAAAGTTTTTGTTTAACCGCAAGTGCTAATATTGATACCCGAGCGAACGAAAGATTTTAATATTGGATAATTCGAAAAGCGGAATCTTGAACGTTGTGAGGGTTTCAAAGCACGAAAATATACAAAGTTTTTTCAGCACAAGCCAAGGACAATACTTATTAAATTATGAAACTAAATCAAATAGGTACCTACTTACATCAATTTAATAAATCATTATAATTCAAAATCATAATTTCATGGGGCGCTGTCTAAAAAAATTATTGATGCAGCGTGGTAATGTTGCCAGCATCTACGGAACATTGCCGAAGGGGAATTTTTATTTTAGTTTTAATTTAGGCTATACATCATATTTAGATTTAGGTTAATTTACATGGTTTATAACTTATTAGTTTATAATTTTTGATGTCTTATTTAATTAAAATAAATAAAACATTTAATAAAATTATACAAAATGTTCTATTTTAATATGTTTATTAGTCAATCAATACAACAGTGATCTTTTAATACAGCACGCATTTTACACAACGCTTACGTATTGTACATTCAGTATTTTACATTTCCGTAGCGCCTTTCTGTTTCCCATTCCGATGGTTTTCCAACATACAACTCTTTAGTAGCGAAAGAGGGCTCTCTGCGTTTGCTGGTGTAGTCTTGTTTCAGGTTTTCATTAGACGAAATTGTTTTCAATGCGTCATAAGCTATTCTAAAGGTGAAGAATATGACAAGGTCAAATCCAGATGTTAGTGTGAAGCCGAGCATCAAAGAGAGGAGCCCACCGAACGAAGCTAAAAAAATGTCAGGTATTAATAAAGTTGTTACTAGTCAGTAGCCATTTTAATACCAAGTTGCTCCTACTCGAACGGTCAGCGCAGCACAACATTGGTATACTCTGGCACACCTAGTTCGTCAGTAGAAAAACACGAAATTCTAACTTGTTTATACAAGTTCTTATGAGCATCGACCTTTTCGATCCTTTTTAATTTAGCCGCCGTTTTACAGACAAACGAGGTAAGACGAAATACCTACTTATAAACAATGTAAAACTGAATAAAATAACAATAAACTAGAATTTATGGCATGCTTCTTTAGTTTAGTGCCTTAACTTGTAAAGTGGTTGTATTTTTTCCTGATATAAAATCTTAATAAGATGCTAGTACACAACGTTTCTATGTTAAAGACAGTGTTTAATTTAACAATAATAAAATGCTGTATTAGAATACTACAAATGCAGTCAAAAGTTTGAACTACAAATAGGTATGATTTTTCAAAAATGTTTTGGTATAAAAGACTAATGAAAATAACGATAGGTTTAACACGGTAGGTAGTTAGGTAAATCGATGTAGGCAATTCTGGCAGGTGTTTATTTTGTTCTGAACGATTAATTATTCAAGAGCTTCAACAGCGATACTATGCCGCGTAGCTTATCGTCAATATGTTTTTATTTTGCCTATTTAATAACAATCCTTAATCAATAACTAAGAGGGTATTCTTTTGTATGATCTCTCTAAAATCGTGAACATATGGCTTACGTACTGCTCCGCGTGGTTTGTTCTTATGATTTTATAATGTATCTAAAGAAATTAGATAACTAGTCATAAAATACCTACTCACAGAATTGGCTCGACTTAAATTTATACGTTCCTTCTAAATAAAGAACGCACTTTATTGGATCATTTGCGACTACCTCAGCTTTAGTTAGAACCAAGGTTGTAAAACTTGTAAGTAATTAGGCGAGCGAGGCATGCTCTCTGTGCGCGCGGGCAATGAGGAAAAGAAAGTATGTTTTGTGATAAATCGTTGATAGCATTGCTACTGAGTGTACCTACTTTCTGATTTCCCGGGTATTATATCCTTCAGAGTAAATATAAAGATTTATTTACACGACACACGAACTCTATGTAGCAATCGCAATCCGCAATCTAATGAAACTCACATGCGAGTTCTTGCACCGTGTAGGGCCTGACGGGCCATAGTTATTTACGATACAAGTCCAGAAAAGAGGAAATTCGAAACGAGTAGCAACCAATTAATAATAGGTAATACTTATAATATAACTTATTACATATTATGTAATAATGACTTTCTAAACTTTCAACACTGAAATACTCACTCATTCCTGACCTAGTGTAGTGAAGGTAGCACCATATTATGTAGCTATCTACATAAAAAGCATGTCAACATGCGTATAATAAAAACGTGTCACCATTATTTACCATATCTAGCTATAAAAATTCCTTGGTTGGTTTAATATATGTGTTATTTGGTTGTTATACAACATTTTACAAAGTAATATTGTACAACTGTTGTGAAAAAGCACCTTTAAAGTGTTGAAATTGCGAGTACGATATTTATTAAGAAGCATACAATAAATCTATCGTCAGACGCATACGAACCGAGAATGTTTTGCCAGTTCAAATAAACATCGCGTCGGTATCTGGTCGAGACCAAGTCGTTGAAGAACACATTCAGGAGCGAGCGGTTGTCCAAATTGGCGTCGTTACTGAAACATAACAGACTCTGTGAACCAAACAATAGAGGATACGCTCTACCCGATCAACTAAAATGACCACCTAATTAATGCTGATGCGTCTTGCCTATAACATATCGCCTGTTCGCTTTTTTAAGATCAAACGCCATTGTAAATTTATGGCGAACTTAATCTTAGAAAACGAACAGGCTTATACACTTGTACTATTATTTTATGTGCTTATAAATTCATTACAGAATCGTGTCTATTACAATATAAAATTACCGAAATTAAATTATAGCTCGATTTCTCTTTTGCCAAGGATACTAAAGGTTAACCAGTCTATCGATTGCATAGAAAACTACAGGTGACAATAAAGAAAGACAGAAATAACAAAATATTGCAATTTTTATGTTTTCCAGACGAACACTGTGCACATTGTATAGTCACATTAAATATGAATGAAATTCGTGCATACAGTGACAATGACCTGTGCAACAGCCTCCACAAGCTGAAAGTAAAAGTTTCTAGTTACCAACAGATCCCTAAAACGAACTGATGTTATCTACTTAAGTACGTAACAAAATAATTTCAAAGGATGTGTAAAAATATTTTTCCCCTCACTAGCTCGGAAACACGTGTTTTGTCCTATAATACCAGCGGGTAAAACCGCATTTTATCCACTAGTGGGTAAAGTAATTTGACCTTGAATAAAGTCAAATTAACTGCTTTAAAATTGATAAAATTAGGTGAATCTAGTAATAAAGATGATTTACCACCTGTGGAACTACTGGAAGCAGTGATAAACGCATTTTTTGCGTTGTAGTTTCCTCGCTATAGTGAGGGGAAAAGTTTTGTGTTACACTCGGGTGCAAATGTATTTTACTTCTTGTGGGTTAAAAAACTCGCAGTTTCACTTGCTCGTTTTTCAATTCCACACTCGGCGTTAAAATACAACTTTGCCCCCTTGTATAAAAAATAACTATTAATCACGTTTTAATATTTACGAATTAGAGTTTGTCTTGTTTTTACTACAATTGACAGAGACGAGAAAATTCGCGTGTTTATAGACTGGATAAATTGTAACATTTGTAACACAATAGAAAATACATTTAGTTGAAATCTGGACAATAATGGAATAAGTTTATTCGTTCAATCAACAAAGTTGTCCTTTGTTCATCGAAGCCTTTAACGAGGGAAAACAATAGAGAGACAAGCGGCGTTTGTGAAAGAGGTGCTAACAAAAATGCGATCCCATTCAGTTTGGCTTGCTTTGCCAGCATGCCCAGAGCCACTTCCAAAGGGTAGTCGTAATGCTCGCACTCCGGCAGGCACTTCATAGCGTTGTCGGGCTCAGGTTCGCTTTCATTTGTTGATCCTACAACAATACAAAAAATTGTAATCTCCTTTGAACTATTGTTTGCCGCAGGCAGCTCTTTTGCCTCACTGTTTATATACTCGTATTTTACTCGGAAATCCGAATTCTGTTGTAAACCAACATTTCCACGTATATTACACATATTTATCTTGTACGATTGGCATGTTTAGCTAAACTGTTAATGTTAATTTAAGGAATAAGTATAAAGAATATTTCTAGTATATAAACGTACGTTTCTCAGACAACTTTTTACCTAAGATAAATCACATTTCGATCATAGAGAGAGATAATATTACGTTATTAACTTATTGTCGTACACGAATGAGGGTAGTAGCTATTGCCTACTCTTGAAACTCAATAACAAGCTCACCTACATTATTGAATTTCCTATATAGATACTGGGGGTTTAATAACGCTAAATATATAGCATGCCTTGAGGGTACAATAAAATGTTTGAGTAGGAATAAACAACGTACCTAATATTGCGAGATTTCTTTTCTTTTCATAAATTACGATCTATGACTTATGTACTAAAGTAAGTAGGTAGTACCTACAGTACTAAGTACTACTTACAGTATAACAGCATATTTGAAGCACTATAAATATAACATCAATGCAAATAATAAAATTTTACGAATAATAGTTTTTCTGATAAATCCTAAAAAAATGCATACCTACACTATTTTTTTTCGGAACGAAATAATATATAGTTTATAAAATACGTGTAGGTATCTAAGAGGCTTCTCTAAGCTTAAGAATACCTATTACTCCATAGTGACATGTGACATTACTTACGTTCCATCCATTGAAGCCATGGGGAATTTAACTACTGTACTGTATAAAATCAATTTCTTACACGAAGTCACTAAAACTGACATAATGGACCGCGGGCAGAAAGGGAGGAGGTACCTTGCCGTAATACAGTATTATACTAGTACGGAAGGTAGCTTGCTTTCGCTATACTTTCTACGTCCATTCATAGAAATAAGTAGTTATATCTATAGGAATAGCGATGTAATATACCAATTTTCATGTCATACGTTATACTTTTATGTAAAAGCAATAAAGATTGATTGATTGAACTATACTATTCTATTTGTACACCGGTGTGCGTAGCCGAATGTACAAACGCTCACGATAATATCTCTTTCGTAGCTATCTATTTTTATCGCTCTTGCTCTAGCGCTCTACCTTTCTGATGCGGCGTTTCAGTGGCGTTTCGTTTTGCAGAAATGCCATTCGGCTACGGAGCCGGGTTCGTAACCAAAAGTATGACAATTCACAACCCGTAGCGTATCGTGTTTTATAGTTATATACCTAATTACCTACAGCCACTGTAGATTTTACTCTTTTTTTAAATGATTATTTGTTTTACAAGGAGGTAATTAAAGTTGTTGTTGTACCGTAATTACCACACCTTGACAATATTGATTGACAAGCAATAAAATCAAATCCATCCATTTATTTAACAATTATTACCATCCAGCCGGCGTATCATGCTTCCAATTTTATCACTTATCCACGTGGATAAAGCATCCGTCACGCTTTAGCAAGTATGTCAGTGTGAGAGTGACAGATGTCTTATCCACGTGGATAAGTGATAAAATTGGCAGCATGATACGCCGGCAGGTTCGGGCAACAAGTTAAAATTGGTTTAAAATTGCTCTTGTGGATAAGATGCAACTTTCTTTCCATTTTTGAAACATCGATATAGTGCAATCAGCAGGGGATCGATTTTTGAATTTCGAGCGCACGAATTCGCCGTTCGAAAGTCTGTGGAAAACGACGTAATGCTATTTTTGAAAAAGTACGGCAGCAGTTCAACGGCAAAAGTTTGTAGAAAAATTAAGGAAAAAGTTAAATTTGTTTAAATTTAATATTCCTTTTTTGTTACCAAGATTTATTTCATGAATTGAGATTTTATTTTAGTAAGTTTTATTTGGTCATTAAGGTTCTCTAGTATCTATATTTTCTTAATTATAACAATTATCCTGTATATATCTTACGAAAGTTGACTTATATCACTAAATGTTAGTAACAAAATAGGATCAATTAAAATTTGCTGACGTGGCTATGTACAAACTTTTTGAGAACTGCTGAAGGCTAGTAATTTTAAAACTAGTAGTAATGACTACTCGTTTTCGATTCTGTTAGTAGAATTTAAATCGCTAGTACCTAATGGAGATATTATTGAACGAATTTCTCGAAAAATTTCTCAAAAATCGGCCCCCGGGAGTGGTGAAAAATATTTTCAGAGGTTGAGATTTACACACTTAAATAGTTTTGGCACAAAAGTTGTTTCTTACCTATTTTCTCTAAACAGTCCATGTCTTTAAAGTTGCATTTGCGGTGATCGTCTGAAAACAAAGTAGATCAATCTTCTTCAATGTCTGTAAAACTAATCTTGTACGAGATCTATATTACTGTACAGGAAGCCGTAAAAAAGGAGGATTGAGAACGTTTCAAAATTTTCAATGTCCCTAAATCGAAAACCATTTCGAGATATACGCCTGTAGATCACAAAAATATATTTCTTGATATTTTTTTTCCAAATTTTTAGCAACAAATTCTTAAAAATAGTTTAAAGGGGAAGTGACGTTACGTAGTTGATTCAGACTATTAAGAGCTGCCACTGCCACTATAACCAAAAAATCTTCCGGTTGGGTTGTCACTTCAGTTTGATTGTGAAACTTATCACCGCCCATAATATGGAGATTAGAGGTAAGGAGCGAAAGCTTTAAGCATCAGTAAGTGCACATATAAAACCATAGACAGGTGGCGCTGAAATTGCAGGTACATAAGGGTTTGACGCGTCATTTTTCGACTTCAACAAACAAAGGTCTTTGACAAATTTCTTTCCTTACACTCAGGGAGAATAAAGGTAAGGAGGAAAATCTGTCGAACAGTCGAAAAATGACCGGCTAAGGCCTATCAATTGCAGTTACAAATCTCTCCGCTTGAAGGGCATGTCTTGCTCAATGATCAGCGACGTGACATGACATTAGACGTTATTTTCTCTAGGCTAATTTCGTAAGTAAAGACGTAGTCCCGTGGTAGTGCGCTGGCTTCGTATGCAGATATTGTCAGGTTCGAGCCTGACAGTGATCTTTTTGTTTTTTGATTTTTTTTATATTTTAATTTTCTTTTTGTGTATTTTAATTGTGTTTAGTTATTGTTTTATTTATACAAATTTCAACTTAAGCCCTTTTACATTGTTTGCCCCATCTTAGAATTCTTAGGAATCTTAGGTAATGTTGTAAGTCTTGTGAATGAAATTTCGAAAAGTTGTAACAAAACAAAATATTTTTGGATATTAAAAAATAAAATAATTCAGGAAAATATATTAAGTAGTAAACAAAATAAAAAAGCTCTCATCAGGATTTGAACCCGGGATCTCTTGCTCCGTAGGCGAGGTCACTACCGAGAAGGCTAAAGGCCGATTTAGATGGTACGAGTTTCTCGCCTCGAACGTACGATTATCGAAGTTCGAGAAAAAATATCGTATCATGTGAACTATGCGTACGATATCGCACGGGAGGAGGCGATAATCGCCTCGTCTTTGATGTTTATATGTCTCCGTGTAAACTAAACACATATGCGAGAATCGTATACGAGTTTATACGCTACTCAGTCGAAATTAATTCTCTTTACCTAGAAACAGAAATCATGTAAATCATATAATCATTGCATTTTTAATGTTTACTATTTTTTACCCCATATTTGGCCATATACTTATGGGGTATAATATAATGCTATCATTAAAAAAAATACTATATTCTATGTTCAATAATATCCTAAACCTAATTGCAACCAAGATTTTCCTTTTGTATGTATGTATATCATTTAGACCGTCATAAATAATTTGTACTATTTATAGTTTTTAATATTATTGGGTACTTTCAACCTAAATTCAAATAAATCCAAAGTAAATTAAAATAAATAAAATAAAATATTTTTATTGAGCAAATGTACCGTACAGCCAGGTGTGTAGGTCCCTGACTTCTGAGCTAGGTAAAATCTGTGTTACAGAAGTCAGTGTCCTCTCCCAGATTTAGTTTTCATATAAATCTACTTAATCTTACACTAATTTTTCTTAACAGCTATCAATTTTTTGCAATATATACAATTTATGTCATCACGGAAGGCGACTGCGGACTTCGAGGAGACCCTGGAGACCTTTGCTGCCGCGGCGTTTGGGATGCACAGAGGGAGGCGTTATTTGATATCCGTGTCGTAGACACTGACGCTCCCTCTTACATCTCACGTCCGGTAGCAACAATACTTCAATCCGCCGAAAAGAAAAAAAACGAAAATATCTGCTCGCTTGTGAAAAACGACATGCAACATTTACCCCCCTCGTAACATCCGTTGATGGTACCTTCGCACCTCAAATGTCTGCTTTTGTAAAACATCTGGGTGAAGCAATCGCCGAACGATGGGATAGATCCCTCAGCGTGGTTATGGGTTGGCTAAGATCAAAAATTAAAATTTCAATAATCCGTGCTACAAGCATGTGTATCCGGGGTACGCGATACAAATTTAACACGTTCAAAAACTTCTTTGGCTTAAATGATGGCGCAGCCCTACCCAATCCTTCCTCCACTTCATAAATTTCCTTGTTTTGTTGATGCTTTGATACGTATTTGTAATATTTGTAACTATCTTTTTGTAAATAAATATTATGTCCAAAAAATATATATATACAATTTACTTTGTAATAGTGATATACTTTATATTTTACATTAATTCTTTATTCACTAAATTAATTATACACAATATTATAAAAACGGCATATAATATTATGTGTTTATAATTAAACAATTATCAACTAAGCACGAAAATTGACAGGCAAAACTCGTATAAAAATCGGTTCGCTCCGATTCATGCAATAATCGCACGTTCGAGAAAAAATGTCATACGAGAACCAGTATAGACGAGTCGAGAAATGTTATGGAAATATCTCCCGAAAATTCTACTCTTCGTCTAAACTATTTCGCCTGGCGATAATCGCTTGGCGAGTATCGCATACGATACTCGTATGCGACTTTTTATTTCTCGCACGAATGTAAACGTTTTCGTACGATACTCGCCAGAAAATATGCGATATATGCGATATACGATAATGTCATACGAGTTTCTCGACCAAGACGGGCGAGAAACTCGTACCATCTAAATGGGGCTTAAAAGATTGTCAAACCCTTATGTGCCTGCGATTGCAGCGCCACCTATCTTTTCTTTTATATGTGCACTTCTGATACTTTCACTACTTACCTCTATTCTCCCTGGAATAACTACGAGCCTTGCTACGAGCCAGGTTATTCAATATTTGTTGACAGTGACACTTGACAGTCAGACATCTCGGACTGCTTAAGCTGACTGTTAAAACTTTTTTTTTATTAATGATTTTGTCGTTTTCTTAGGTGTGACGTCATTAAGTTGAGTCTTGACTTTTGTAACTTACGCTCTTTCTGCTCGATGTAGTAATAAAAAGGGATTTTCGTATTAAAATAGCAGTTATTTTGAAAAATAAAAATATACGTTCAAACCGAACAATAAAAAGTAGTACTCAAAAATATATGAAATGTTGTCAATTCAACATTCCCATAACGAACAAATAGGTACAAATTGCCTAAAGCAGGCAGTGGAAAATTTAAAAGGTCAATAGGGAGTATTTCGGTTTTGCCTCTAGATTAAGCATTATTTCACATCTAAAAACCATACAGTAACTTATACCTACGTACAAGTAATTTCAAGGACGATATAATATGCCATAAACAGATTTATGAGAAGTTTTCAGTAAGCGATTTGTTTTCAAAGTACCTACCGCGAACCACATTCAACGACTTCGACGTTGCTTCGATGCAACAGAGTGCAACACGTTTAATAATGGTTTGTCGTACTTCGCAGTAGGCCCTAGGTATAAATGTGCTAGCGTGCACCCCCTACGAAGAATTTTACGCAATATACCCTCTTAAAGTTAAATATAAAAAAAAAACAGCTGACCTGAAGTCGGAAAGTAGAATGGCAAACAATCGCACATTTTCTTTATGTATTCCACCTTCTTGAAAGCCATACAGTTATGGTAAGAGTAGTGGCGGAATTGGCTAATATGGAGCTGCAACAAAAAGTCAAATGATTGATAACCTATTTTCCTATGATGTTATTGTCAAAGACGAAGTTATTGATGTTGATATCATATCGAAATAAATTGAATAAAAGCACTGAAAGCTTTTAGCAATCGTTGCTTCCATAAAAGCCATCGCTTAGAGTAATTTGAGTATCGTGGCATTTTAACAGGGTTTATTTTATGTGTAGCCATAATCGGAACGGTGAATTTCCAATATGATGGTAACCCTGGTAAGTATAGCTATTGGAGGTCTATTTATATTCGTGATTTCGGAGTTGGCCATTGTAGAACCCTGTTCAAACCAGCTGTAGAATTAACGAATTTCTACTAAAATATGCGGTAGTTAAGAGATTTAAAGAATGCATTTATAGTAAGATTCAGTAAGTAAGGAAAGTAAATACTTCGTATATAATCGTCCAGTTTTATTATATTACGAGTATATTATCAATATGCTTTTTCAATTATTAAAGATAGATATTTTATAAAATAAATATCAACAATTACTCAAATAAAATATAATATCAACAATCTACATTTATAACTTTGAGATTTTAAAAGGCAATTACAAGTTCCATTAAAAATGTTTTCATTATATTCAATTAGTATCGAATAATTTATTCAGATCGTGGAATGGATTTAAAAATAGATCAATATCTTTATTCAGTTTTGCGTCAGTAAAGTGCGTCATAGTGTTTATAATCGTCTATTGATATCAAATCTGATATTACTAAAGTAAAAAAGTTGAAAGCCCCCGCATTATGTACTGAAGAAGAAGATAATGTAGGTATGCATGATAATTTATAGAGTCTATTTGCAAGGTACTCGCACTTACTATTATTAGTTTTTTTTACATCCACAAGCTTTCACTCTCCCTTTAGAAGAGAAGCTTAAATAACCAAGAAAGTTTGAGTTTGCTGCGTCGAAGAATAAAAAAGGCTCACAACACATAGGTACACTGTTTTTTTAGCTGTTTAGTTAGCGAACTTCGGTGTATGACTGAGAAGTACATTTAATTTGACGGCAAATCATATTAGGTAAGTAATTTCATACTTAGCAGAAAAGAAAGATACCCGATTGATGCTTAATTTAATTTATTTATTATCACAGACAAATGGCCCATAATGGCTTAGGAATGCACCCTTTAATATAGCCCTTGTATGTGTGGTACCTAGTTTTAAGCCACAATTGCAATTTTGACCGTATTTATTGAATTTGGGAACATACAATATTTGTTTAACTTTAACCCCTCATCTGCTCATCTGCTTGTTACCTCATCGTTGTAGTAGCACTGCCGCCGCTCCGGCTCGAAGGACTTGATGCCGGGCGTGGCGTACGTGCGTTCCGGCGACAGCGAGATCAGCACCTCCGTGGAGGGGTTCACCATGCGCGCCTGCGAGTCCAGGTCCGGCAGGTTGTACGAGTCGTCTATCAGCACCTGCCAGTGACGTGACACTTTTGAATGTCCTTGTAGGTACCGTGAGTGCGTTTTCACATTATCCGATCCGTTATCGGATGTAGCACCGATATCCCATACATTCAAGCCGCCATTTTTGATTTTTGCCTTTGAAATCCTTCCGACATCCGATATCGGATCGGATAATGTGAAAACGCACTTAGTGTGCTAGCTTCCGCGCATCGCTAGAGTGCGTGCGTTCTTTGCCGGACTCACAGTAGTAGACCTTAACTACTCAGAAGGTGCGAGGGTGGTAAAGCTATTAGCTGGTGACCGGGCGTGCCAACTGGGGAGCCTAAGAGTAGACGGTGACTTAATCACAGAGCCGGAGAGGGTACTGAGTACTATGCTGAGCACACATTTTCCGGGCTGTGAGGAGGTGACAGAGATAGATGAGCAGGTGAGCCGGGGGGAGGCCGACTGGGGAGGTGCGGCGGAAGTGGTGGAGGAGAGCAGGATGGAGTGGGCGCTCTTCTCCTTTGCACCCTTCAAGTCTGCGGGCCCGGACGGGGTCCTACCGGTACTACTGCAGAAAGGGTATGAGCACATAAAAGATGACCTACTGGAACTGTACAGGGCAAGTATCGCTCAAAGACACATTCCAAAGGTGTGGAGAGAGGTAAGGGCGGTTTTCCTACCTAAACCAGGCAAGAAATCATACCAAGAGGTAAAATCATTTAGAAGCATAAGTCTATCGTCTTTTGTCCTAAAGACCCTAGAGAAGGTGATAGACAAGCATATAAGAGAGAAGGTCAACTGCAGTGGAGACCCGCTTCACGGGAATCAGCATGCATATGCAGGGAGGCTGCTTGTCACCCTTGATGTGGTGTCTACTTCTGGACTCTATGGTAAGAGAACTCAACAGGGGAGGCTTGTACATGCAGGCCTACTCTGATGACGGAGTACTACTGGTGAGAGGTATGGTCCTCAGTGTCATGAGGAACATAATGGTAAGAGGTCTCAGACAGGTACTGGGATGGTGCAGAGGGAGAGGACTGGATCTCAATCCGTCGAAAACTAAGCTGGTGTTATTCACTAATAAGAGGAAAAAAGAGCTGGAACCCATAAAAATAGAGGGCGTAGAACTAGAAATGGTAGACGAGTTCAAATATCTGGGCATTACTCTTGACAGTTCACTCAGATACAAGACTCATATCAGAGAGCAGACGGCTAAGGCCATAAGAACGCTGTACCAATGTAAAAGGGCAGTAGGGAAGAACTGGGGACTGAAGCCGAGTATGATCCACTGGATTTACAAAGCCATTATCACACCCAGGGTGCTATATGGGGCGGTGATCTGGTGGCACAGGACCCATATTGGAGAATATCGGAAGAATCTGACAAAAGTACAAAGACTAGCCTGCCTCATGATGACGGGGGCTATGAGAACCACCCCGACACATGCTATGGAGGTGCTGTTAGGCTTAAAGCCCCTCTGGATTGAGGCAGAGAAGAGAGCCATGGAACAGTGGTACAGAATAAAAGCATGCAAGGAATGGAGAGGAAGTTGCGTGGACAAGAGACACGCACTGATACAAAGAGAGGCACTATCGAAGCTAGAAATGCTGATGGTCAATAATGACCTCATAAAGAGGGAGGAGATTTTCGATAAGAAGTATAGGGTACATATAGGAGAAAGAGACAACTGGAAGGTAGAGGTCGTGCACCCAACGACTATATGCTTCACAGATGGCTCTAGGAGAAGCTCTACAAAGCTATCAGGAGCGGGAATAGTAATCCCGAAACTAGGAGAAAAGGTGTCGATACCACTAGGGAGATACACTAGCGTGTTCCAAGCAGAGGTATGTGCCATAGCGCGCTGTGCACGTATATTAAAAGAAAGCGATAAACAATATGGAGCCGTGGTAATATACACCGACAGTCAAGCGGCACTAAAGGCTCTGAAGAGAATATCGGTGACCTCGTCCCTGGTGAGAGAATGCAGGGAAGAGCTCAACTCGATAGGCAAGCATAGAAGTGTAACGGTTGCGTGGGTACCGGGACACCAGGGAGTCACAGGTAATGAGAAAGCGGACGAGCTGGCAAGGGCGGGGGCGGAGACGGAATTCTTGGGTCCGGAACCGGCTCTGCCTATGTCAGCTGACGTCACGAAAGGAGTCATTGAGAGGATAAAAGAGATGGAAGCACAAAGAGCCTGGGAAAGAGAGACCAGTTGTAGACAAACGAAGATGATGATAGAAGGTAGAGACCAAAGGAGAACTAGGTATCTTCTGAAACTAGGTAAGAACAGTCTAAGAATGCTGACCGGTATCATAACGGGACACAACACTCTTAACAGACATATGAAGATAATAGGTATCAGTAGTGACGAATCCTGTCCACACTGTGGTAAGGAGGAGACTAGTTTGCACCTACTAGCAGAATGTATCATGTATGCGGCACCGCGACATGAAACATTCGGTAGAGACAATTTGGGAGAAGATGAACTCAAGGATGTCAAACTTAAAGATGTCCTTCTGTTCTGCAGAAAAACAAGAAGATTTGAGGAGAGAAGTGTGGGAGGGCAGCCGGGACAGTAACCTGCAGCTCCAACTCCAGGGAATTGGGCTGAATGAACGCACCAGCGATCGACAGCCCGCCTGTATCCGGCCAGGCGTCCCTACACTACATCTACATCTACATCTACGAGGGTCATGCCAAAAGAAGTTAGATACTCCATGGTCATTTGATTGATACTGGCCAGTTATACACCAATGTAAAGGTAGGTTATCTGCTTATAAATTTAAAAATGGAACACTTGGAAATTCTTAGGATTCCTTTTTTAATTATTTTTTTTCTAAATAATTTTGGCGGGAATTTTCCGCAACAATGGAGCTTACTCGACGTGATTTTCGTGTTATGATATATTATGACTTTAAAAAAGGTTTAACACCTCAATAGTGTTTTGAACTTTTAGTCTCGACTTTTGGAGAGTCTGCGTGTTCACGTGCAACTGTTTTCAATTGGTTTGCTGAATTTAAAAGAGGACGGGAGAGCTTTGAAGATGAGGCGAAGACCGGACGGCCGCCAACCGCAGTCACTGAAGAAAATGTAAATACTGTGGAAAAAAATATTCGTGCGAACCGACGAATTACATATGTAGAGCTCGAGCGTGAACTGGGCATTGGATCAGCAGCATTGCAAACTATAATTCATAGTAAACTGTCTCTTCATAAGCGTTGTTCAAGATGGGTGCCGCACAAGCTCACCGATTTACAGAAAGACCGTCGCGTGGATTGGTGCAAATTTATGATAGATAAATTCGACGCAGGCGAGAACAAAAACGTATATGATATACTTACAGGTGACGAAACATGGCTATATAACTACGATCCCGAAACAAAGCGACAGTCCACAGTATGGTGTTTTGAAGATGAGCCGACGGCAACAAAATGTCGGCGAACCCGAAGCACACAAAAACAAATGGTTGCCTCATTTTTCTGCAAAACGGGACATATTGCTACAATAGTGCTAGAAGATCAAAAGACAGTTAATTCAGAATGGTATGTGACAGTTTGTGCCCCAAGAGTACTGTCAGCTTGGTGTGACAAGCGGCCGAAGTCAGGAACCCGGCACCTGCTCTGGCACCACGACAACGCTGCCCCGCACACTTCCGCTAGAACACTTGACTATTTCAGCTCAAAAAACCGGCCAAGAGCGTGTCGGGCCACGCTCAGTGTAGGGTTCCGTAGTTTTCAGTATTTTTCTCAAAAACTACTGAACCTATCAAGTTCAAAACAATTTTCCTAGAAAGTATTTATAAAGTTCTACTTTTGTGATTTTTTTCATATTTTTTAAACACATGGTTCAAAAGTTAGAGGGGGGGGACGCACTTTTTTTTCCTTTAGGAGCGATTATTTCCGAAAATATTAATATTATCAAAAAACGATCTTAGGAAACCCTTATTCATTTTTAAATACCTATCCAACAACATATCACACGTTGGGGTTGAAATGAAAAAAAATATCAGCCCCCACATTACATGTAGGGGGGGTACCCTAATAAAACATTTTTTTCCATTTTATATTTTTGCACTTTGTCGGCGTGATTGATATACATATTGGTACCAAATTTCAGCTTTCTAGTGCTAACGGTTACTGAGATTATCCGCGGACGGACGGACGGACGGACGGACAGACAGACATGGCGAAACTATAAGGGTTCCTAGTTGACTACGGAACCCTAAAAACGTGACTATTCTGCCCCACCCCCCATATTCCCCTGACCTAGCCCCCTGTGATTTTTATCTTTTTCCTAAAATTAAAGAAAAATTAAAAGGAAGGCGATTTGAGAACAAAGAAGATGCGTTGGCTGCGTATAATTACGAAATTTCTGAGGTGTCTAAAGAAGAGTGGTCATCGGTATTTTCTAAGTGGTTTAGACGGATGAAAACGTGTATACGTGTTCACGGTGAATACTTCGAACAAATAGATAGCTGTAATAAAGAATAAAGTATGTAAATTTTGAGTATCTAATTTCTTTTGGCATGACCCTCGTAATAATTTTATAAATTTGTTTACTCAGTAAATGTTAATTATATTAGTCACCATTATATTCCAATTAAATAGGTACATCGAGGTGGAATTAGTTATCAATGTAGAAACTAATCTACATTTTTGCGAGCAATAGTATACACCGTGAATATACACCCTGGGGCCCCTATTACCCGAAAGGTTCTGAGGCCTAATTAGAGTAAATAAGTAAATAAAATTATACAACGTGTTACACCATCCACTGAAAACCTGAAAACAGAACTTTGTTCAGAATCAAGAGTAGAATCGATTACAATATATTTTAATGCAGGTTACATACACGTTATACATGTTTTATAACATGTAGTAAAAAACTCGTAATTTAAGCGATATTAAGTATTTAAAGCAAATCACAGGTTAATAAATCCGTAAGTTTAACACACCCTAATGGGGTACGGAACCACCTAAGTACTATTTTTATGCATCTAAAAACCTACTTACATGGTTTCTCTTAACTAAATTGTGTATTGACCAACAAAATGTTTCTCTACCGCAAATATTTAAGTAAATTAAGTAATTTTCTTAGTCGAATAATTATGTCAATCTTTATTTACAAGCTAGTAACACTTTATCGCGTGAATCAGCAAATTATTCACTAGTATAGTCATAAATATGTACCTACGTGGTTCAAATCTCTCGGGATATTGGCGCCCACAGTGTATATTAATTTTATTGTTGTAGGTAAAATATTTACGCCACCTAATTGACACTGATTCGAAGGTGATAATGAGATTAGATCTAATAATCGGATTGTAACGTTGATATTATTGTTAAGTGTCCAACTTCCTCATCTAAAGTGATAATTGCTGAACACGTGTGTGACAGCCTTTACCAATTCCTAATGTTATTTGTTTTGACATGTGCCGTCAATCACTTGACACTAACTTGAATGTTATTCTTAAGGGTCTCTCACACTAATAAATTCATTTATAATGTATGAAAATAATGATTTTTTTTTTCGAATTTAACTAAAAGTGATATACAGGGTTGGTTCCTGATAATGAACCTAGCTACGTGTCGAATTCAACGGAAAACAATAAAAACACGGTGTATGTATTTATTGTGAACTTTGTCGAACATATAATAAGTCTAAGGCGGGATTAGGACATGTATATTATTTCATGAAAATGAAAACGCGAGCGTAGCGAACGCGTAATTTTCCAAAGTAGATAATGACGACCGTCTGGCCCAGTCGGTAGACACTGGTCTGTCGCGCTAATACGCAAGAGCGATAGAGATAGATATCTACGAGCGTTTAGTTTCGTGAGCGTTTTGTGAGCGTTTGTGCCATTCGGCTACGTACCCTGCTAAGCCGATGGTCTTGGATTAGAATCCTGGTAAGGGGGTCATTCTCAGATTAAGCATTCTCAGACTAATTGCCACAACCTGTTTCAAATATTGGTATTTTCTGTCTAAATATATCGAAAAAGAATTTAGTGCAATCCACTGAATAATTTAATTGCTTTGGCATAATGATAGGACAAGCGGAAGTATGGTTTTTTGTACTAAGATTATTTCTTCGTTGTGGCAATCAGAAAAAAATGCCGCAACCCTTTTAATTTTTTTTTTTTTTTTTTTTTTTTTCAAGTTTTTTTTTTTTTTTTTTTTTTATTATTCACAATTCGTTATGACAGTGTGATAGAACATCCACAAATCTACTTTTTTAAACTAAACATACTTTATAGTCGTCGTAATTAGAACATTGTTTCGGCGATAAGATAAATCCTTTTTATGTATTTTTAGGGTTCCGTACCTCAAAGAGGAAAAACGGAACCCTTATAGGATCACTCGCGTGTCTGTCTGTCCCTCTGTCACAGCCGATTTCTCCGAAACTACTGCACCGATTTACTTGAAATTTGGCACACGTACGTAAACCTGTGGCCCAAAGACGGACATGTAATTTAATTAAATGAAATTTAATCACAGGGGTCACTTTTGGGGGGTAAAATTGAAAATTAAAAATCAAAGTTATTAAAACTATATTGTGTTACATATCAAATGAAAGAGCATTTTATCAGCATCTGAAATATATTTTTTTTATATTTTTTGTTTTGGTAATTTAGAAGTAATTTAAGAAAATAAGCAAAAAATTACCATTCCCCCCCCTTATCTCCGAAACTACTTAGCGTAAAATTTTCAAAAAAATACACGAGATAGCCCTCTTCCTGTAGATTACAGGAAAACCTATTAGAAATCTACAGTCAATCGTAAGTCGGACTTAAGAGAAAAAAACTCAGATTACGAATTTCACTCACTGCCGCTGCAAGTAGTTACTAAACGTCTTAAAATCGGTAAGCGAGTTGGACAGGTATAAAGAAATTCATTTCTGTCTTTTTCTTTTTAGAACTTGTTCAATTTTTTTTTTCATTTGTACAAAATGACTTAAGTTCCTACTAAAAAGGAGGCGCTTAAGACCGTTTATAAATTGACTGAGCAAAATTTTATTCAAATCGGTCCAAAAAAAGGTGTCTGTTGACGAAAACATAGAATTTGTGCCACCGAAAGCCCAAATCTGAAGTCCATTTTGCTCTATCTCTTATCGTTTCCGAGATATATACGTAAAGTCTTGAAAGTGCGAAACGTTGACTTTGCCATTATAGTCGTTCAGGCGCTCATGAGTTCTTTGTATGGAAAAGTCGAAAACCGACTCGCACTTGACCAATGTTCATAGAACGTTGTGGTTTTTTTTTATTAGCAAAAATGACTTAAGCGCCTTCAGAAGTGCAGGTGCTTAAGACCGTTTGTAAGTTAAAGTTAGCTGTGATGGCTCAACGAAGAAAGAAGATTTCAATATCCTACTTATACATATTTTATTAATTTAACTATACAGTTTTTATTACTCAAGCCAAGCGTTACGTTAGCTATCGCTATTGAAAGGAAAACTTGTGTATAAAGCTTGAAACAAATTATGGGACGCGTTTGACGACCGCGACTGATAAGCCGATGGCTTGCGTGGGCGACGGTCGCGCGACGGCGATGCGACGCATACGAAATCAAACCTTATCGATATGGAAGTAGACGATGCGATGAGACGTGACGGCGACGGTCGCGCGACCGTCGCCCACGCAAGACACGGCGTAAGTGTGCACGCCAATTGCTTGCATTTGAAATTGAACTTTAATTACTAAGAAATAACGTTGTTTTTGTAAAAAAATGAAAGTAGTTTTTACTACATTGCGAAGTTTTCGTTTGTCAACTAGACGCACACATTTGCAACTAAGCGATCGGACTGTAGGTGACAGTGTACCTCGTGGCGCCGAATGTACTTTCTAAAGTACATAATGGTTTCAATGGAATTTTAACTCTCATGTAAACAAATAAAATATAATTTATGTATGTATGTATGTATAAGCTTTATTGTACCTACATAAAGGAAACAAAAGAGACACAGTTACAGAGTCAGTAATATACAATGTAGGCGGACTTATCCCTTAATGGGATCTCTTCCAGTCAACCTTATAATTTCTTTTGTTTCTAAAATTTTTCGAATAACTGAAATTGAATTCAATCTCAAGTACAATAAGAATCAAAATTCCCTAGCAAAAATTTTGTATGGTGGGCGCCACGATGCTAGGGAAGTTTAAATCGATGTTATCGCATCGATCTACTGAGGGGGGCGGTGCCTACAGCAGTTGTAGTTGTATGCATACCTAGCTCACGCACACAGACGCGTCCACTGGCGCCGCGCCGGTGTCCGCGTGCGCTCTCTGCAATGTCTCTGCAATATATGCAGAAACCACATGGTGGTCTGTGGCAGAAACTCAATAGACATTTTTAGGGTACGTGAAGTAACATGGTAAATTAAAAATTATCATTAGATACTTATTTGCGGAGGTGTAAACAATTTCCTTCGTTTTGCCATATATCAATAATTACTTATCTATATTAAATTCATTAATCCGTATACATTACATTTTTACAATTAAGTGTATTAATTATACTCATAGCTGGGCACCGTTAATCAAATAGTAAACTTTATAATCGATAATCCGTTAATCATGATAAAAAATAATTTTACTGTAGCTAGTTGCATCAGTTATCAACTATTATTTTTTTGGGTAAGTTTATTATGTTACTGTAAAAGACCGAAGTTCGCCAAAATCTCTTGAAAAATCCCAGCTGCCAATTGGTAATAGCGAAATGTTAATAAATATTGTTCTCTTTGGACTTACACCGACGTTGGTTCGGTAAATCCTAAATACAACAATAGATAATGTATTTACTAAATAATATTTATTTAGTAATTTCCCGCTAGAAACTTGCGTTATACTATTCTGTTATTCTGTAGGTATACTTTTTCAGCTACCATAACCAAATTTGGATTAGATTAAAAAAACCTTTAAGTAAAACTTAGAACCTTGCAGATTGTTTTACTCACCCTTTCTGATGTTTACCATACTTACTTACCCCGTTATTCATAAACGTACACTAAAGTTATCAAGCCGATAAATTTCGTTTGTCCCTTTCCGACGTATTGGTGTGATAGAAAGGGACAAACGAACTTTATCGGCTGGATACTTTAGTGTACGTTTATGAATAAGGGTGTTGAAATTTATAGCTACGAAATTTTACATAAAACACCTACTTTAAAATAAAATAAAAAATGTTGAATTTGGTTAACATTATAAAAGACCTCACGCAAGCTGTGCTAATTAGTTCGCGAATTCGTCGAGAGGTGGCGCTAAACACAATTATGCTCATCAGAGAACCTATACTTCTAGCCTAGCCCAGTCTTTAGAATTATGTGAGTAACGTAAAAGTTTTGTAGGTACGGAACCCTCGGTGGGCGAGTCCGACTCGCACTTGGCCGGTTTTTTTTATATGTTATATATATCAAATAGACTCTAATCTACTAAATAATACTTAGTAGGTATGTTCACTCGCAGTACCTATGCTTTTTTAAAGATAGACAAACTGACAAAAAGTAAATGATAAGCACGGAATCATAACAAGCGTATCATACAATGGCAATTAGAACAGTCCCTGCAATTAGAGTCGTGGCTCTTAGAGAGAAGGTATTTTTTGAGAAAAAATGCGATTTCATAAATACATTTCTTATATGTATATATCTCAACCCATAAAGCCTAGCATTATGCTTTCGTCACAATATAGAGTATAAAGCTAATTAGAACAGGCAAATTAATAATCGAGGTAATATGAATTAGAAAAATCAAAAACCAAAGTCAAGGCAATTAGATACTTCCGTAGACTTCCCCTATGTTCATTGACACTACGGACGTGCGTACGGCCGAGCACATGCGCAAGACTAACAGCTCACAGCCCGTGCCATAGTGATGTGCACGATAACCCAAGTTAGGGTTGTACGAGCTCGATTGTTAACAATCGCGGCAATTATACTTTTCGGCCTGATTCGAAATAGCAAAAATCACTAAATTTTGAAGTCACGGACAAAATTCTAAACTGGGAGAGCGTTTGGACGCGTCGTGGCAATTATAAGAACAGGGTTTTAAAAAATATATATAAAACAAACTAAAACCCTTAGGGGCATGACTGTATATGCAACAGATTGGTATAGGTGCAAACTGCCTGTAGAAAAATCAGCGCCTCAATATTATTTCATTTTCCCATGGATTTTGCCTCGGACATGAAAAATCTTGCTCTCAGAGAATGACCCAAGGGCATTTACCTATTTGTGTGATGGACAGACATTTGTTGCTGAGTCTTGGTTGTTTTCTATGTACATAAGTAGGTATGTGTATTTATTTATCTTTGCTTAGTTTGGTCACAGCATAATAAAGAGTATGGCCACTCCCGCTTCCCGCTTAAAGTGCCGCTCACTCGCTCTCGGTTACCTCACAGTTACCGCCTGTCAGAAACCAGACCGGTCGACCTGTCATATCTCACTCATACAAGCATGGTACGCACATACACGAACTTAGACTATGTGCATAGGAACTCGCTCTTTCATATATTTGATCGCCATCGCCATTGTCCGAGGTGTGGTTTGGGGCTAGGTTGTTCTGTGTAAGGTGTCCCCAAAATATTTATTTATATTATTTAATATAATATGTCCTAAGATGTGGTGTTAGAATCCATCACGCACCAATGCGCCCTGCGAGGCCACCGCAGAGCTGTAGTAGTCGTCAGGAGCGGTGTTGATAAGCACGGTGAGGGCGGTCTGGTAGCCGCAGGAGGCCACGCGACGCGGCGCCACCTGCTTCCCCAACTCGTTGCTCCTGTTACATATTAATATAAGTAACTGAAGGCAGCCTGTGTTTTATTCGAAAGCAGAAATATAGATATCAATGGAAAGTGACTATATGGAGAAAGTGAACTGCGCCCCCAAACGGACTTAACACTTAATTAAATCCTGACCAGAAATATATGGCGATTGTCAAGAGGGCGCTGTTATTCTGCTGTATGCGGTGACAGTTCAGTTTAGTATGAAGAAAATAGTTCTAATTAAATTCCGCAATGGCGCGTAGTCATATATTTCTGGTCACGCTTTAGAAATTTAGAACCAAACATTGAATTAGTTTGTCGTGACCTTAAATAAATTAAATTCAATGGTAAGTTGGTAACGAATGGTGGAATTTTCGCTCGACAATATTAGCTCCATTCAGGCAAACAAAAATTACGATAATTATTGAGCCTTTTTACTTCCCACTGCAAGGCATAAGCCTCTTACAAATGAGAGGGCTCTGCCCCACGCTAGCCTAAAAAATAATTTCAAGTAATTTCGATATCATTTACGCCCACCCGGGAAACGTGTTGCGCGAGATGTTGACGGCGAAGTAGTTGAACGCGCAGCACAGGTTGAGCTGCGTGAACACCTGCTGAAACAGCATCTCGCAGCGGTACACGGTGTTCTTCCACATGCAGCGCTGCACCAGCTGCCCACACGACGACACTGGCGACATCTGTTAGCGTGCAACAAAATGATGTGATCTGTATACGTTTACGTATTTCATTATTTAAACATAAGGTAACTTTTTTTAATAATTAAAATATATATTATATTTATACAAAAACAAAACGAAAAACCTTAACTAAGTAACAACATCATACATTAATCAAATAACCCACCCCGCATAGTTCCTGGCCGCGTTTCCAAGCTGAACTAACGCTAATGTAACTTAAAAGAAAACTTGTCGTACAAAATAAATGAACATATATGTAACAAAATACTTTTCCCCTCACTAGCTCGGAAACACGTGTTTTGTCCTTTAATACCAGCGGGTAAAAACGCATTTTATCCACTAGTAATTTGACCTTGAATAAAGCCAAATTAACTGCTTTAAAGTTGATAAAAGTAGGTGAATCTAGAAATAATAGTTATTTGTTATACAAGGGTGCAAAGTTGTATTTTAACGCCGAGTGTGGAATTGAAAAACGAGCAAGTGAAAGGATTCTATAGTTGAACCACGAGCGAAGCGAGTGGTTCGAGAATAGAATCCTGAGCTTGCGAGTTTTTCAACACACGAGAAGTAAAATACATTTGCACTCGTGTGTAACACAAAACTTTTCCCCTCACTATAGCGAGGAAAGTACAACGCAAAAAAAACGCGTTTATCACTGCTTCCAGTAGTTCCACAGGTGGTAAAACATCTTCATCACTAGATTAAACTTTTATCAATTTTAAAGCCGAAAATTTGCCTCTATTCAAGGTCAAATTACTTTATCCACTAGTGGATAAAATGCGTTTTTACCCGCTGGTATTAAAGGACAAAACACGTGTTTCTGAGCTAGTGAGGGGAAAAGATGATTTACCACCTGTGGAACTACTGGAAGCAGTGATAAACGCATTTTTTGCATTGTAGTTTCCTCGCTATAGTGAGGGGAAAAGTTTTGTGTTACACTCGGGTGCAAATGTATTTTACTTCTCGTGTTTTAAAAAACTCGCAAGTTCACTCGCTTCGCTCGTGGTTCAACTATAGAATCCTTTCACTTCCTCGTTTTTCAATTCCACACTCGGCGTTAAAATACAACTTTGCCCCCTTGTATAACAAATAACTATTATATAGTACCTCACTATTTTTAGTGGCGTGTGTGTATCTGATTATACCACTCATAATAATTCAACGCAATCCGTATAATTTCTTGTCAAACTGTCTTCGTTCCTATACAACCAGGACCGACGATAATTTATGAACATTCTTTGTGAATAGTACAAGTAGAACATATGATTGATTGCTAGGAGAGATTTTAACAGCAAACAATTTATTTCTCTAATACCACAAACCACAAAGTACTAGGTATAAATAATGTCTGTGTACAAAACTCTTCAAGCGCGAGACGCTTAAATTACCCAGAATTTGACAAACAGACGTTTGCAAACGTATATTCAATAAGATTACCTACATTAGAACATTTAGAACGTATATAAAGCCATCGTGTGTTACTTTTATTCATAACTCTTCTGTATTATTATTTTATATTTAACCTTGATTTAACGAATAAAATATAAGGACAGAATAGTTATTTGTTATACAAGGGGGCAAAGTTGTATTTTAACGCCGAGTGTGGAATTGAAAAAAGAGCAAGTGAAAGAATCCTATAGTAGTTGAACCACGAGCGAAGCGAGTGGTTCGAGAATTGAATCCTGAACTTGCGAGTTTTTTAACACACGAGAAGTAAAATACATTTGCACCCGAGTGTAACACAAAACTTTTCCCCTCACTATAGCGAGGAAACTACAACGCAAAAAATGCGTTTATCATTGCTTCCAGTAGTTCCAGTAGTTCCACAGGTGGTAAATCATCTTTATTAGTAGATTCACCTACTTTTATAAATTTTAAAGCAGTTAATTTGACTTTATTCAAGGTCAAATTACTTTACCCACTAGTGGATAAAATGCGTTTTTACCCGCTGGTATTGAAGGACAAAACACGTGTTTCCGAGGTAGTGAGGGAAAATAGTTATTTGTTTTACAAGGGGGCAAAGTAGTTGTTTAACCGCACGTGCCAATATTAATACCCGAGCAAGCGAAAGTTTCCAATATTGAACCGCGAGCGTAGCGAGTGGTTCAAAAAGTGGAAACTTGAGCATTGCGAGGGTTTCAAGGCACGAAGGTTAAACAAACTTTGCCACCGAGTGAAACACAAAATTTTTCACCACACTAACATGAACAAAATACTAACAATAAAACATCAAATTAAATCAAATCTGTCAATTTATTCAATATTTAAGATTCAAAATCATCATTCATCGGTAAATTCTACCAGCCAGCTTAAGACATCAAGTTAAAATTTGTATGAAATTACTTTGCACTCTTGTGGATAAAATGCAATTTTGCTATCTGTTTTCGAATAGCAAAGTAAGCCTTTAACAGTTGGTGTGGTGAAAAATAATTTTACGAATAACAATTTACTCGTAATCTGGAACTATTTTTGCAGCCTTTGTTGTGTCACATAATTATCATTGTACCGAGGTGACTGTACAAATACTTAGTCTTATATGACTCCATGGGTGAAAAAATACTATCAAAAAAGTACAGTCAGGATTTAAAAAAATGCGATAATATCTAGTTGATTTTGAAATGATGCGACATTAACGTTTATAAGCGGTCCGAATAAGGCTTCCTTGTTTCAATTGGTATTTATTTAATACCTACTTTATTAAATCAGAGACAGGTCCTTGGTAACACAACTTACGTAGGTGAAAAAAGTCTCCACTGAAATTTTATTGAGATCTAGTACGTCTTGCAGCTTGCTCAGCATCCATTTTTGTGTTTCATTTGCTTGAAACGAGGAATGGAGTAGGGGAGCCCAGCGGACGTACTCGAAGATATCATTCGCGGTGATGTTAGGAGGAAGGGTCCTGAAATAAAGCCAAGAAACTAATATCGTCTATGAAAGGGTCATGGGTCGTGAACTCGTTACTTACCCTTTGCCAATATTAATCACCTAAAGTATCTCACCTAATCAATGCATTATTTGAGATTTTTAATACTAAGTAGGTATTTGTCATGTAGTAAAAATAGCGTTGTTATCCTTCAAAAATCAACCAGAGGTGTAAGTTGTTAGGTTAAAAGAAAAGGTACCTATAATACGACATATCTATGCAACAGGTACCTACTACATAAAAATCCTGAAGCAGCATAATAATTATAATAAAATGTGTTAAGCTAGCGAGCGATGCACGCAAATTATTATAGTATAATAATACAATACCACTTCATTGCCAAGACTAAATACATTATAACAGATACCGACACATTTGCGGCGAACTCCTTCGCCGCTCGCCGAGAAATGGTATTCAAATCACAAATAGTGACAGCTGGAAATGGCACGTCCCAGACGGGGCCGTGAGTGCTCTCGATCACCTGCACAAGCAATATACCAAATATAGCGTGAAGCACATTCATATATGCCAAAGTAAACATCCATCTGATGTATTCCTCACATTCTATGACGGATTGATTGATTTCGAATTATCGATTTTTACAAACACTTACCACGCTCTCTTGTGTGTATGTGTGTGTGTGTATCTGTGTAGCCATGTACCATGATCTCAGAAATCGTTACTCGATAGCGAAGCAATGGATTTTATAGTTGAGTCTCTCAGTTAATTGGGGAATCAACTTTCAACTGGCACCCACTAAATGCACCCAATGTAGAAATTATTTTACTGTTTATTTTACAATGTGACACAATTTCTTTTCACAAATTTGCGGACTAACAAAATAGCCTTGAACGCAGCTGTTTTAATCCCTCTGGGCAAATATTCGCGGAATCCTTTAACGGATTACCTACACACCTGCAATTGTCCTAATTGCCCTATGCCATTTATGAAACCAACCGATGGTCAGTACCAAGTCAATACCTAATTAGCTTTTTTTTATTAACTCTAGAATAATCTTTAAAACAATAGTTATTGTTTTGCCAGGAGGCAAAGTTGTTGTTAACCCACACGTGCCAATATTGACACCCGAGCAAGCCAATGATTCCAGTATTGAACCGCGAGCGTTGCGTTGCGAGGGTTTCAAGGCACGAAGGTTAAACTAATTTTGCCTCCAAGCGAAACAGAACATTTTTCACCACACCAACACGACGAATCTATATCATTGAGGTATAATGTACTAGAGAGGACACGGCGAACAAAAAGTTTGCGCCACAAACATAAGTCCAGTGGACTTATGTTGCCTCAGTCAGTCTCTGCGCGTGGTGGGAGGAGGTTGTCTCTGACTGCACACAAATAAAATGAAAAATGCCTTCCTGTGCTATAAGATACTGTTAAAGTCATACGAGAAAATCTAATAAAAGTGACGGTGTCACATTTCATCGGTTAGTAGACAAGCTATTTTGATCTAACTTAATTTAAGTAATTATTATAATGAAGGGACGGGCACGCGATGCTATGGCCGCCATTTTGACAACTGGAATCATAGATGAATCGCGCAGACATGACATGTAGGTAATAAGGTATAATAATTGTGATCATATTCTGTTTTCAATATATAATATAAAAATATTTATTTCAATTTATAGTTTTGAATATTACACGGTTCTAATACGAATTTTAGTCGATAATATTATACAATAAGCATGATTTTGAATTATTTCTGAATTATAATTCTCATCATTGACGAAAAATAGTGACACCAAAACTGAAATAGTATTAAAGTATTTAATGCAACCGGTGTTTAAGGGAGGTAAAACAAGGTGAATGGCGCGATTATTATTCTGAGCGACAGAAACTTACAAAACTAATTTTATTCAAAGGAAATTAAAATTTATGAAAAAAACAATTACTTATTTTTATTTCACTGAGTAGAAATTAAATATAACACAATGTACAATAGTGCTAAAAATAAACTACTTAGTATTTCACACACAAAGTATAAAACAAAGGTCTACACTAAAAGTGTCGCGTCTAGGTGGTCAAGTCTTACTCTATGACACGGTTCGCTTCACGCGCATGCGCCTCGCGCTGCCGCCGCTGCCGGTCGGCGCACAGAATATGTTCGAGTTGTCATTTCTAGTACGTAGTACATAGTAGTTCAATGATCTATATGTATACCTTGAAATACCAAACTAAATTAAACATATCAATCTATTAACCATTTATGATTTTAAAATATCATTTAAAGGTAAATTCTACCAGCTAGCTAAAGACATACACATCAAGTTAAAAATTTGCATGAAGTTACTTTGCACTCTTGTGGATAAAATGCAGCTATCTCATTATCCGTACTAATATTATAAATGGGAAAGTGTGTGTGTTGTTTGTCCGTCTTTCACGTCAAAACGGAAAGACGAATTGACGTGATTGTTTAAGTGGAGATATTTGAAGGGATGGAGAGTGCCATAGCTACTTTTTGTCTCTTTCTAACGCGAGCGAAGCCGTGGGCAAAAGCTAGTAATTTATAAATAGTAATAAAAAGAATTCGAGTTTATATATACCAGTTGGGGTGGTGAAAATTAAAATGGCTACGATAAAATCCTGTTTTACTTTCCGGACCCCAGTTCGCAATAAATGGTTTATGATAAATGTATTACCGTGACTATCGGGTTCCGAGCGTACCAGCGGTAGGCCGTGACGACAAAGTACGCCGCAACGCCGACGCTCAAAACCACCGCCAGCGCCCACAGACTTCTGCGAAACAATTATTTAAGAAATGGTTTTTCAAAAGCGCTTATTTCCCTGTGGCAACAGTGTTATTTCTGTATGAAAACATGGAAAATATAGCCCCCGTTGACAACGACAAATTTTTGAAGAGACACTCCTTATTTAACCATCGCATAATCTATGCTTAGGCGAGGCCCCGTGGTCTCGGAGAAATCTGACTACCTATAGTGTATGTACACTGTACATCTTTTTTTGAGCTTTTGCCCCGGTTGACTCAACCACTAACGATATTCGGAATTTCAAATATATACTAATTTATTATGAGAAAAATTAGCACTCAGTTGGAGCCAATAGATAATATCAAACTGAGGGAAATAATTTTTAAGAAAAAAAAACCGCCGCCTTTGGGGTTCTGGTGAAAGCTACTTGCGAATGTTGGATTATGTAGAAATGTGTAGGTATTTTTTTAAACTGCTTTTAATGCTTTTTAATTATTTGATGGCAACAAAAATCAATATACGTATACCGTTAAGGTTTGAGGAGTTTCCTCAATTTCTCATGAATCCGACTATAAGAAATCGAAGCTTGACAAAATTTGACTTGAAAAGTCAATATGCTTGACAAATATAACTAAATAAATGTTACTGTTCTGAACTTAAATGCATGCTGTTCTTATAAAAATACCAAAGTCACTATAAGTGTGCCGTTCAGATTTGAGGAGTTCGGTTCTGACCATCATCTGCAGTTCCACTGCACCAAATGTCACTATTATGGACGTAAGTGCATGCTGTTCTTATAAAAATACCAAAGTCACTATAAGCGTGCCGTTCAGATTTGAGGAGTTCCGTTCTGACCATCATCAGGAGTTCCACTACACCAAATGTCACTGTTCTGGACGTAAGTGCATGCTGTTCTTATAAAAATACCAAAGTCACTATAAGCGTGCCGTTCAGATTTGAGGAGTTCCGTTCTGACCATCATCAGCAGTTCCACTGCACCAAATGTCACTGTTCCGTACGTAAATGCATGCTGTTCTTTTAAACACACAAAAATCGCCATATGTATGCCTTTCAGATTTGAGGAGTTCCCTCGATTTCTCCAGGATCCCATCATCAGAACTGGGTTCTGAGAAAAATAGGACCAATCTGTATGCATATACATTCAATAAAAAAAAATTTTTCAAAATCGGTCCAGTGACGACGGAGATATCGAGGAACAAACATTAAAAAAAAAATACAGACGAATAGAGAACCACCTTCTTTTGAGAGATTTGAGGCGGCGGTTAAAAATATTTAGAATCGGTACGTAGTTTCCATTAGGATTTTTATTTTCGTCTAACAAGTTCCGACAATCCTAGGGCTACAGATTCTGCCCCGATAACTCTATCGAGGCAGGACATCCGATTAAATTTAGTCACAAGGTGACTACAGGTTCAGAGCTCGTTTAGAAGAGCGGAAGACATCTTGCAGCATGAATATTATTTTTCCCCTCACTAGCTCGGAAACATGTGTTCTGTTCTTTAATACCAGCGGGCAAAAACGCATTTTATCCACTAGTGGGTAAAGTAATTTGACCTTGAATAAAGTCAAATTAACTGCTTTAAAATTGATATAAAAAGTAGGTGAATCTAGTAATAAAGATGATTTACCACCTGTGGAACTACTGGAAGCAGTGATAAACGCATTTTTTGCGTTGTAGTTTCCTCGCTACAGTGAGGGGAAAAGTTTTGTGTTACACTCGGGTGCAAATGTATTTTACTTCTCGTGTGTTAAAAAACTCGCAAGTTCAGGATTCTATTCTCGAACCACTCGCTTCGCTCGTGGTTCAACTATAGAATCCTTTCGCTTGCTCGTTTTTCAATTCCACACGTTCGGCGTTAAAATACAACTTTGCCCCCTTGTATAACAAATAACTATTGTCAGCTTAAAAAAAATTAAAGGAAAAATAATAATATTGCGACTAACGTAGTGTTGTAATTTTTTAATAAATAATTATATTATTTTTCCCCTCACTAGCTCGGAAACACGTGTTTTGTCCTTTAATACCAGCGGGTAAAAACGCATTTTATCCACTAGTGGGTAAAGTAATTTGACCTTGAATAAAGTCAAATTAACTGCTTCAAAATTGATAAATGTAGGTGAATCTAGTAATAAAGATGATTTACCACCTGTGGAACTACTGGAAGCAGTGATAAACGCAATTTTTGCGTTGTAGTTTCCTCGCTATAGTGAGGGGAAAAGTTTTGTGTTACACTCGGGTGCAAATGTATTTTACTTCTCGTGTGTTAAAAATCTCGCAAGTTCAGGATTCTATTCTCGAACCACTCGCTTCGCTCGTGGTTCAACTATAGAATCCTTTCACTTGCTCGTTTTCCAATTCCACACTCGGCGTTAAAATACAACTTTGCCCCCTTGTATAACAAATAACTATTCCTTAATCACTACATAGTATAAAACAAAGTCGCTTTCTCTGTCCCTATGTCCCTATGTATGCTTAAATCTTTAAAACTACGCAACGGATTTTGATGCGGTTTTTTTTAATAGATAGAGTGATTGTAGAGGAAGGTTTACATGTAGGTATAGTACCCGTGCGAAGCCGGGGCGGGTCGCTAGTTAAGATTATTCAGATACTTGCTGCCATCGCAACTGTATTATTGAGTGTCTGTGAAGCGAATACTTAAAAAAAAGTTAGGTACTTAGTCCGATTGACGGGAAGATGATAGGCCGTGAGACCGTAAACGGTAATTTGTGTTGAACTGCTGACAATTAGACATCTGGACAAGTTGGCAAGAGAAAATAGTTAATTAATGGCTAATATTTTGAAACTTGCAGAGTCTGACGAGATTTGAAATATACCTAAAATTATTTGAACGAGTTGAGGAGTTTTATTACAACGTATGCAATAATTCTACGTTACGTAACATTTTAGGTTCTACGTTAACATTTTAGGTTTTCATCAATTGCAAAAATGTAAGTTTACAAACCTTTCCATCACATTGATGTCCTCCATAACAATATACTTGTAGCCGTGCAAATCTGTTCTGTTGCAAAACTCGACGAATTTTCCGGCTATGAATCCCCTTTTCGGTGGTTTTTCAAACCAATGGTTTTCGTTTACTGATCCTTTTGCTTTCGCTGCCGTGTCGCCGACGCCGTACCTCACCATGGTAAGGTCGAAACGCTGTGCTTATTTTTATTCTACAGTTACTAGTACACAACACGTGACCAAGTGGGCAAGCCGGATAAAAGATTATTCAGATTATGCAGAGTCCATGTATAAGTTATATTATCCATAAATTTAGTAACTAATACAGACGGAAATATTGCAGGTCGCGTGCACGTCTATTGCAGGCTTAAAGTGACGAATGGTGGTGAAACGTCAACTATTGAACACACGAGCTAGTAATTATAAGCGTAGATCTCCAACTTAGATATGCAGGTTTCAAACTAATGTTGTTTAGGCTCTGGGCACACTAAAACGTCCGGCAATGAATTAGGCAGCAGGATATTACCCGCTAAACGCCGAAGCCTGAATCGCGTCCCCTTTATGCAGAATTATATTATCAATTAGATTGTTTATTTGGTGTTGTAGGTTAAATGACAAAATATTTATAATATTTTTACATTTGTTAGTTTACGTGAAAATCATGAAGGCAATCATCAGGTGCCCATTTCTCGAACAGTAGTATTAGTCTATTATTAAAGGTGTTGTCACATGCATGGTAAGTAACTTAGTAACCCAATCGACTTGGCAGGCCACAGACTATTACAATACCGTTCGAGGAATGGGCCCCAGTAAGCAATTCAGAACTAGGTACATTAGCTATGTAAGTTATGTATAAATTGTATATAAGCCTCAGGGCCGACATGTACGGACTGCAACCATACAGGCAGGCGAATTGCACATCAGCGCTATAGTTGGCATGCAGTCGGCGTGCAGTTCATGGGAACTGAGAGCCCTGCAGGACGATATAATACAAAATAAACAATTCGATAAAGAATATATCGATAAACAAATACGAACCATCAATCGACGGCAGCGGAATGGACATAACATCGTTATTAAAAATTGAGTTCGATATTGCACGTGTAGAGGTTTTTTACGGCTTATGTTTTCGGTTTTAATATCGCAGGTGGTCCGGTAGTTTCTCTTTTGTTTCTTTTATAGAGAAATTACATTGTGGACGTGAGGTTCTAAACTGCGATTACGATTTTTCCATGTTTTTGTACTGATGGTCCTTCATTAATAATTCAGACGAAAATATACATATAATTTTCCAAATTAGCTGTAATTCACACCGGAATAATTACACCTTATTTATTACTTATCCACGTATGTACCCACTTAACCAGCATAGGTATCTTAGGTAAACGTAGTTAATGTAGTGCGTACCATAGTACCATACACAATATACTTACAAATAGTTCTACGGCTACGACTAATCTTGTTTTTTACGGATTCGGATTGGACGCAGTGCGAAACCGCTCTAAGTCTAATATAAAATTCGTCACAGAAGTACGTAAGCTGGGACAACACAATTGGGTCACGTACTTGGAACGATCAAGGGTGAATCAATTAAACATTCATGGACACGCTATCGTATGCTTTAACTAAATTCTAATCTGGGGATCACAAATATAAAATATGTATTAAGCGAGTGATTTAGAGATTACACTATTTAATATACAGCGTGTGTATTCCATACGCGTGAATATCTTAATAACGATTAGTATCGGACCTAAGGTGCCTAAGTGGTTGGTCGTTTTTTTTAATAGACGAATTTTTTTTTCATACATAATAATTCAGCACGCAATGTATTACGTTCACATTAATTAGCGTACCTACCTTATTGTCATTACGACATGACGTGTATGTCATATCAAATTAAGTTGGACGGCGTACACTGCTGCTTGGTCAGATTAAAAAAATAATTACTCTTAATTAATAACATTTTTTAACAAAATGATTATCCTATACGATTTGTATGATCAGATACTATAACTGAATACATTATTCGCCCGTATGGAATCGACACGCGGTATACATATATTTTATAGTAAGGTCAATACGACTAAGTGTGTCATAAGGGGCAGTGTGTCTGGCTTTCACGTTTGTCCTGCTTAAACCAATTATCAGTGTTTATGGAGAGATCATACGTTTCGCACTAATTGTGAGTAGCAAGTACCAAAAGTATGAATTAGCAAAAACACATGTGACAATGAGTAAACAGGTCAAATGTCAAGGCCAGACATACTTCCCCTTATGACACACTTATCCGTATTGACCTTAGTGTATATGAATATGACGCTTTTACTGTTCTATTTACCTGTAAGCACACTACTTTATTTACCTTTGTAGAAACTTTATTTACCTACTTAATTATAAGTAACTGAATCATAGATACGTATACGTACCTACACTTGCGTATAGGTAATTCGCAACTCGTGTCAAACTACACTCCTTTTCCAAAATTTATTTAATCCCCTTTGGATTCAAATTCTTCGCATTTCGTTTTAATTTATCGCCGCCGAGATATCGCAAGATTGAAACTTGCAAATCGATCGATAAATACGCTGCAAGATTGCACTTTATTTGGATTGAACTTAGATTGGACTTGGGAGTTCAGTTCCTATTGACTCAAACCTTCCCATTTGTATTGAACATAAGTACCTATCTACATTTAGCAAGTCTGTTTGAGATATCTAAGAAATGAAAGATACTTATAAACTAACTTTCTGGGATAATAAAACACTTGTTTTGCTGGTTACTTTGTTGCCCTGTTCTACGCGGAGATAGTTATCAGTCAACTTGCTAAGTTCCGATCTTGGCCAACGATTTGGGAAATTTTATCGAATATATAGTCTGTAGAGATTAATGACTAATAATTATTTTCTTTTTATAGTAGGTAATGAATTAATGATAATGATAGAACAGTCTTGTAGACAATATAATTGAATTATAGGTAAGGTCAATACGCGTAAGTGTGTCATAAGGAAAAGTGTGTCTGGCCTTCGTACATTTGGCCTTTTTACTCATTATCACATGTGTTTTTGCGAGACCATACTTTTGCTACTTGCATTGCTACTTACGATTAGTGGTAAATTTAATAAATTTTAAATAAACACTGACCATTGTACTGTAATTCTACGCACACACACACACACACACACACGCACACACACACACACACACACACGCGCACGCGCACGCGCACGCGCACGCGCACGCGCACGCGCACGCACACGCACACGCACACGCACACGCACACGCACACGCACACGCACACGCACACGCACACGCACACGCACACGCACACGCACACGCACACGCACACGCACACGCACACGCACACGCACACGCACACGCACACGCACACGCACACGCACACGCACTCGCACTCGCACTCGCACTCGCACTCGCACACGCACACGCACACGCACACGCACACGCACACACACACACACACACACACACACACACACACACAGAGTTGTTCTTTTATTTCTGTTTTCCTTTTTATTGGTATATGTAAATTATATTGTTATTATTTTTGGTATTGTAAAATTGTATATAACTTAGTTTAAGTTTAAGTTAGTTAAAATTAAATAGAATAGAATAGAATTTTCAACAATATGTAATATGTTAATAGTTAAATAGGGAAGAGCGGCGTTACCCAACACGGGCATTTGTTGCTTACAGGGTAGCACCATCCTCTGTATCATATTCTATGTGTATTTTTTGAAATAAACAATTTTGATTTTTTTTTTGAATTTGAATTGTTTAAACAGGCCAAATGTGAAGGCCGGGCACACTTCTCCTTATGACACATCGCACAGGCACAAGGGACAATTCATTATGAAAATTGAAAATTCCATGATTTGTACAATATTTATATTAAAATTCATGATTTTCAAAATCAGTAACAATAAAATATAATTATACCTTTGCAATCCTACGGACAGCCAAAAAACTTGAGCACAAAGTATTGTATCACATATTTGGTACGCACCTATATTTTAAATGAGACCCGTCTCAAATTTCGGCTACATAAGTTTTACATTAATATTTTGTAGCCGATATTGTTAGACGCCAGTATTTAGGCACAACGTGTGTATTTAACGTGTGTAGGTAAATAACAATCATTACATATTTATAAAGGAGCATTAGTACGAATGTTCAGTTGGTCACCATAGACATATTCTTATACAGTATATTATTTCTTATTCAACATCGTGAATAAAGTCGCCTTAGGGAAATTAATCAAGATCATAAAAATAAAAATGGGTCAATCCGCGGCAAGAGTAACATGAGTCACAATTTTTGGGAAGTTCCATTTATTCACGATGCAAATTAAAGTGTTACTTTCCAGATATATGTATAGATCCTTTCATTTGCAGCTGTAGTTCAAATAAACACTCCATGAAGTCGTGACTCACGTTACTGTTACGTGGATTCACCCAAATCATTACACGTAACGTAACGAACGTTACGTTACGTGTAATGATTTGGGTGGTTCGTTACCTTCAATATGCTTAAAGCTTAAATATAGTAAACCACAAATACAATCAGTTTTAGTTTAGTTAGTTTAGTACACTTTGCTACAAAATTTTAAGAAATAAATCCCATCCACTAACACTACTTGTTTAATGCAATACTAGCTATTGCCCGCGGCTTCGCTCGCGTTAAATTCGAAAATTGCGGAATCCTCCATACAAACGTTTACCCCCTATTTTAGGGAAGTGGGGGGTTAGAAAGAAACAAAAAGTAGCCTATGTCACTCTCCATCCCTTCAACTATCTCCACTTAAAAAATCACGTTAATTGGCCGCTCCGTTTTGCCGTGAAAAACGGACAAACAAAACAAACACACACACTTTCCCATTTATAATATTAAATATAGTAATATTCGTATGGATGCACACATTAATGTAAGTAGAATCTTATACATCCAGGCGACTTACTTAATTATGATTTAAAAATGCAGTGTTGAAATTACAGTTAATGTTGATAAGTACAAGACAAAAAATGAGAGATGAAATACGAATAAGATCATTAAGATACTTATTAAATATTAATGCGTGGAATGTCACAATTTATGTAGATACTACATACTCGTATTAGGTAATAAGTATTTAGAGAGTAAACTTAAATGAGTAGGTACTTTTATATAAACGTAATTAAATTTAGCAATAAAAATGAAAGCAAAAATATTTTATTACGTTTTATTTCAATCACACTCCTTCTAACTTTGCTGAGTTCGACTTTTTGACACTTTTTGGTTCTCCCATACAAAAACAACTTTCAGTGCTTATAGTAGAAAGTCTTCCTGACCCCCAAATGTCGAAATGAGTTACAATAACTATTTTTTAGTAAGATGACATTCTAATGCGTGTAAAACGGCTTTTAAAAATATAACTACAATTGTGAAAAGTGGGATAGGAAGCCTGTGAAGATTGTCAAAAAACGCTGGACAAAAAATGAAATGTACTATGGACTATATTAGGCGAAAACTCACACATACTCATGCATTACAACGAATAGCTATTATTATATAGTTTAAGATATACTGGTTAATAAAATCACAAAAATTACTACAAAATGTGGATTCGGGAAAAAAATATTCCATGCATGGCCAGATTTCATCGTGTACAGTCTTTACGAGGGTTGTTCCGAAAGTTGTTAGCTGCTCAGGCTCTACTTATGTTAAACTATTCTGTGGGAAATTTCAATACAGATCATATTCCACAGAAATTATGAGACTAATGCGAATATATATATTTTTTTTTACCAAAAGTTGTTTTGTGTGGAATTTCTAACGTCTTAGAAAAAAATCGCTTTTTTTTTTTTCGAATTTGGTATCCAAATAGTTGTATAACTGCTTGGATCCCCATGGGATTGATCAATTGTGCCTTTCTGCAATTTTCCATACTTACATGAATTACTGCACGTAGGGTTTATTCGATGTACTTACTTGTAAACACCTGATATTCATGGTTTTAGGACATGGGTCACTTGTCACCCTCCACTAAGTCACTTTAATACTTACGTAATCAAGCGTAATTATACGTAAATAAACAGTAAAGATTCTCAATTAGTACCACCCATAAATACAATAACACTTACAATGAAAAAAGAATGTTAAATCACAGTACAAAAGAGTCTGAAGAATTAATCATAAATGTTCGCGTTGGTTAGGCGTCGACACGTCTTAATTAAATAAATATAAAAAATAAACTAAACTCTTTCTAAACCCAAATCTACATCAGTCTCTGTTGTCACTTTCCACCAGGTGCGACTGGGGTCAATCGCCGATCAGTCCATAATAAAATTTAAAAAAACACCTCAGACAATAATGAAAAATCCCTCAAAACAGTATAAAAAAAAACAAATCGCATGAATACAACCGGCTTTTTAAAAACCGGCTTGATCAAAAAACTTTCGGAACAGCCCTGGTATTGTTTTATAAATAATTATATAAGAAAATTACTGATTCCTAGAAAATGAATAATATACAATCGAAGTTTTTTTACTTTCAGTACATCGTACCAGATTGATCACGGTTACATGTTTTCAGCAGGGATCGGACATATTTATCGGAACAACCCTTTTCTCGATGATATTCATTGAAAGGTGAGGTAATACGGCTAACCCAGAAAAAAGTTCAAACTCTTAGCCCATTCATTTAACTATCCCTGATCAGAAAACTTACCAAACAATAAAGCTAGCCTTCTAGAGTATGTTCGGAAAGATAAAAGTCGTGAATTGTATGATGTCCAATACATTCCACGACTCTTCTCTTTCCGAACAGACTCTAAAGGGTTACCCTAACAATTCTGCGCTTTTTATTAAACATTTCCTTATTTTATTAACTTTAACATAACTTTTTAAATGATTGTAACAGACTGTTAATTTCGAGCGATCATGTCCACTCGCAATAGCTTAGATAGCAGCGACAGTAAGGGTTGTGTCGGACTGTATGGTGAGTTAGGTGTAATGGGCCGGTGTCTAGTTTTTAGTGGATGTAAATAAGGACTGTGTTCAATTTACTAAGCGGACACACTAAAACATCTTTACAATTTGTAATTTAAAAACAATTGATAAACAATTGACGGTGACGACATTAGAAAAGCTATCAACGTCGATTGCTACATAGTTATTCTTCCATAGTTAATTATATTTTACGATGGAGCGTAGTGCTTTGAACGATCGCAAAGCAAGCTTGCACAAATGGTGTACTGGGAAGTGTTCTCTGCGAAAAATCGCAAATATGTGCAATTTTTCTAAATCAGCGGTTATAAGCTTGAAGATTTACCGAAATCTAGGAGTAGAAGCGGTCCGGCAAATCCTCAAGTCGAGGATAAAGTTAGGCGGTTGTTAAAATCGTAAAATTATCTATCGGTTCATGGTGTTTTCAGTCAAAGGAAATAGTAAATCCGATGTACTTTGGATATACCTGGGAAACACGACAATAGAGGGCGTGAAAAACAATTGAATGATTCTATAAAATCCTGTCTAATCTGTGATACCAATTCCATGTTTCCGTTACGCGCAATTAACAAAATAAAAGATATGTCAAAAATAACGTTGTATTATTTTTAACTGGCCTTTTAAAATGTTACTAATTATAATTATTAACAAAAAGACAAATATTATCTAAAGTATTTGTTCCTAGATTGGTCCGTTATAAAATCTGAAGGTGCGAAAATTATAAGATAAACTAAAAAATAGGCATGGAACGGAATGTTTTTTACAAAGCCGCCATAACGTCATTATTTCCATTCTTCAATTTCTTGTAAGTTCGCTGCTAGAACTTTAAAAACTATTATTTTGTGCTTTTTTACAACGACTGTGCTTGCCCTGGACTCCGATAAATCTTCTTTTTTGTGAATATGCCGGCTCTGCTCAACGGATTTTGATTTGCTCTTTAGATTGGTTTGTCGTTATAATGGTTAGAAGCAGTGCTGTGTGTTGTGTACCTAATTGCGGTAAAACGCGTAAGTATTTCGCCTTTTCAAGCTATAATACTTAAATCTAAATCTAAATTTCACTTCACTTATAGGTATATGTTCTGTGAATATGACGTTGATGGTGTGCATCAGAATGACTGACCAAAGTGGCAGATCGATGTTGGAGTACCATCAGCATTTACTACCTATTTGCTACTATTTACTACCTATATTGATATATTTGCTACCTAAGTTAAAAAAAAGATTTTCCAAAAATAATGTGGGCAGTCATTCTGACGTCAGGATGACTGCCCAAATTGAGTATGTCGGGGTTGGACCCCCTAATTTGCAACAATGTATATACTATGATTTACTACCTATTTGCTACCTACACATATATTTTTTTCAGATTTTTTAGGTAAAAAATAACGATTTTATGAGCAAAGTATTATTTTTAGAGATTTCTTCCATAAAGTGGGCAGTCATTCTGACGTCAGGATGACTGCCCAAACTGAGTATGTCGAGGTTGGACCCCTAATTTGCAACAATGTATGTACTATGATTTACTACCTATTTGCTACCTTCACATATGTTTTTTTCGGATTTTTTAGGCCAAGATTAACGATTTTATAAGCAAAATAGTTTTTTTGTAGAAATGTGTTTCATAAAGTGGGCAGTAATTCATACTTCAAGTTGGACCCCCTAATTTGCAACATTCTATGTCCTATGATTTACTATTACCCATTTGCCTACTTACATAATATAATGTATGTTTTCAGATTTTTTTAAATATGAAAAATTGAATAAAATGAAATAAATATAGGCCCCAAGGCCCCATTTGCCTACCTACATAATATTATGTATGTTTTCAGATTTTATTTATAAAAAAATAAAATGAGAATATATAGATATTATATGTAGGTAGCAAAGGTAGTAAATCATAGGACATAGAATGTTGCAAATTAGGGGGCCCAACTTGAAGTATGAACGACTGCCCACTCTATGAAACATATTTCTACAAAAAAACAATTTTGCTTATAAAATCGTTATTCTTTGCCTAAAAAATCCGAAAAAAATATATGTGCAGGTAGCAAATAGGTAGTAAATCATAGTACATACATTGTTGCAAATTAGGGGGTCCAACCTCGACATACTCAGTTTGGGCAGTCATCCTGACGTCAGAATGACTGCCCACTTTATGGAAGAAATCTCTAAAAATAATACTTTGCTCATAAAATCGTTATTTTTTACCTAAAAAATCTGAAAAAAATATATGTGTAGGTAGCAAATAGGTAGTAAATCATAGTATATACATTGTTGCAAATTAGGGGGTCCAACCCCGACATACTCAGTTTGGGCAGTCATCCTGACGTCAGAATGACTGCCCACATTATTTTTGGAAAATCTTTTTTTTAACTTAGGTAGCAAATATATCAATATAGGTAGTAAATAGTAGCAAATAGGTAGTAAATGCTGATGGTACTCCAACATCGATCTGCCACTTTGGTCAGACATTCTGATGCACACCGTTGATGAAACTGATATAAAATAGTATGGGAAAGTTTTTTGATTTGAGGCCGGAATTAGATTTCTATGTATCATAAAAGCTTTTTATCCTGAATAGCAATGAGATCGATTGCCATATAAACAAAAGTTTATAAAAATTACCATTTGCTCGCATTCAGTATGTATTTTCGCAAATTTATGAAGTTCTTAATATTCTAATAAGACAGTTCTCTTGTAGCAGCACGGCATCTCGCAGCTGCCGTCACTGACCTACTATCAAAATACAATCTGTATATTCTTTTTTTTTCAGGATTAGATAATATGATTCTTCACCAATTTCGTGTGCGTGTGGATTGAGTGAGCACCTTCCGAAAATAAAAATAAATATTCTGATCATTTAGTAAAAGTTCTAAAACAATTGTAAAACGAATCTCTGAATTTGTAAAAAGATAAATCAAAAGATACGGTCATTAACATGTGCTCACTCAGTTCTCACAAACTACCAACGAAAACAGTGAACATATTCATTTAACATATAATACTTATATACTAACATTTAGTAAAAAATATGCCAACTTACCTCTATAAATTTTAGATCACCTAGTGACGTATTTAATTTTTTACAAATAGTTTCTTATGCTCACTCAATCCTCACACTTTTGAAAAGCCGAATTTTGATGAAAAACATAAGATTTAGACCGCTATTATATGTGTATAGTTTAGTAAAAGTGAAATGGGAATTTGTAAAATACAAAACGAACCACTAACGTGTCAAGTTTTTTTATAATAAATTTTTGTAAGTGCTCACTCAGTCCACACGTTTTGAGAAAGTTAAAAATGTAAATATCTTAAGATTTGTAGCACCACAGACACTCGAAAGTACTTCAACATTTAGTAAAAATGTTTACTAAATATCCACCATCTAATATTTTATATTCGTTATCTGGTTTTAAAGATATTCAGACATAACTTTTCTCATACAAATGTATCATGTAGGGTGACCACACTATGTCGGCTCCTGATTTCTGGTTTCTTACTAGTGAAGTATTATATTCTTTGTTTCTTACCAATTATCATTCATGTCCTTTTTAATGCATGAATGTTGATATGGTTATTATCCTAACGTCGATAAAAATTACACAATACACATCATCACTAGGCCAAGAACATAACCTAAAAACAGTTTGCAGATGGAGAATTAATATGGTATTAGTTTAATATAAACTATTATCAAAATTGAACGAAACTCCCCAATCTCAATATGACAATGGGAAGGCGGGGAAAATCAGGAGCCGACATACTCGTAGTGTGGTCACCCTACATGATACATTTGTATGAGAAAAGTTATGTCTGAATATCTTTAAAACCAGACAACGAATATAAAATATTAGATGGTGGATATTTAGTAAAAAATTTTACTAAATGTTGAAGTACTTTCGAGTGTCTGTGGTGCTACAAATCTTAAGATATTTACATTTTTAACTTTCTCAAAACGTGTGGACTGAGTGAGCACTTACAAAAATTTATTATAAAAAAAACCTGACACGTTAGTGGTTCGTTTTGTATTTTACAAATTCCCATTTCACTTTTACTAAACTATACACATATAATAGCGGTCTAAATCTCATGTTTTTCATCAAAATTCGGCTTTTCAAAAGTGTGAGGATTGAGTGAGCATAAGAAACTATTTGTAAAAAATTAAATACGTCACTAGGTGATCTAAAATTTATAGAGGTAAGTTGGCATATTTTTTACTAAATGTTAGTATATAAATATTATATGTTAAATGAATACATTCACTGTTTTCGTTGGTAGTTTGTGAGAACTGAGTGAGCACATGTTAATGACTGTATCTTTTGATTTATCTTTTTAAAAATTCAGAGATTCGTTTTACAATTGTTTTAGAACTTTTACTAAATGATCAGCATATTTTTTTTTATTTTCAGAAGGTGCTCACTCAATCCACACGCTCACCCAATTTCCCAATCCAATTATTGAGCCTGACCGGTTTCGTACCTGGATTTACTCTATTGGCGGTGATGTGTGTCAGACTATTTGAAGGACAAACTTGTTTGGGTGAATTGCAAAATTGTAACTTTAGAATAAATAGGCATTAGTGTACTAGTAATAAGTGTGGTAGTTATTAGTTATTAGTAAGTAATAACAGTTGTTTTAGTTGTATGGAAAAACCTGACGGACATAAGTGTATCTTGCATACCTATATGGGAAATAAATAAATAAATAAAAAATAAATAAAATGGATAACGAATTTATTCATAAATATCGAAAAGTGTGTCATATTCACTTTGAGGAAAAATATAATACTTCAAGCGGAAGACTCAGTGCTCTTGCAATTCCAACACTTCATTTAAATGGTATGATGTACACATTGTTTTAACTACACATTTTGTATGATTTAACTGCCATTTAGGGTTCATATTACATTAGACATATAGTGTTACCATTAAACAAAAAATCTTGAAATAAAAATGATTCCTGATATCTATACAATTTTTGCTATGTTTGGTCTACATAATTAGGTATATCAGTTGGTGTACACCCAAGTTACTAGTCAAAGATATGACATCTTATTAGATATTTAGTTTTGCCTATTTCACTGTTCTTGGGGTATGGTAATTTTTAGCTTTTACATTTTTAAGATGTTACCAATCTATAATAATTTAAAATTTGATGACTGGTCTGGCCTATCACGTGTTAACCTTGCCTGCAAAGCCGCGGTCCTGGGTTCAAATCCCGGTATGGGGATTTTTTTGTGTGAGCACAGATTTTCGTTCTTATGTCTAGTCTGTCGGGAAAGAGAAGAGTTGTGGAACATTCATTTATTTTTTAATTTGTAGCTTTAGTTGAATAATTATACTTTATTATATCATATATATGGCATTGTATAATATTTCAGAATTAAATTGGATAAATATGTATAGTATATGTTTTTCATGCATTGATCAGCAAACCACATCGCTGCAATTTCCAAGCAATGTTCAAGAACCGATGCAAGATAATCAAGTACCCAGAGCCCCTTTGAGGAACATCACCAATCAGTACAGAGCGGCTACTAATGTCAGTTCTCAGCCGTCAACTTCAGGTCAGTTGATACTAGTTGATTCTGTATCTGTATAGTAGTATCAATAATATATTATGTATTCACTTTGTCAAAAAATAGAATACTTCAACTGGAAGACTAGACTCGACTTGGTCAGTGCTATTGCAATTCCAGCCATCACGCTGACAAAGTGGGAAAATAAAAAGTGGAAAAAATGTTTTTATTAGGGTACATTATAATATTTTTCAGTACAGATGGTGTTTTTTTTACGCACTAGTTCGAGAAGTGGTTCATTATATGCCAGGTCGAAACTTCCGAGGCTCATCTGTACTGAAAAACGTCGTACGATACACGTGCAAAAAGGAAATTCGTAACTCGTGTCGATTTAAAACACTCCCTTCGGTCGTGTTTTAATTTATCGCCACTCGTTTCGAACTTCCTTTTTTACGCCCTTGTATCGTAATGTACTATAACCATTGCCTCTTACATTACTTACCTGTTATATTCAATTCTTATAACATTACTATTTAAGTACAAATATTTCAGAATTAAATTAGTTAAATATATGTATTTTAGGAATTGACAAGCGAACCACATCGCTGCAATTTGCAAGCAATATTCGAGAACCGGTGCAAGAAGATCAAGTACCCAGAGGCCCTTTGAGGAACATCACCAATCAGTACAGAGCGGCTACTAATGTCAGTTCTCAGCCGTCAACTTCAGGTCAGTTGATACTAGTTGATTCTGTATAGTAGTATCAATAATATATTATGTATTCACTTTGTCAAAAAATAGAATACTTCAACTGGAAGACTAGACTCGACTTGGTCAGTGCTATTGCAATTCCAGCCATCACGCTGACAAAGTGGGAAAATAAAAAGTGGAAAAAATGTTTTTATTAGGGTACATTATAATATTTTTCAGTACAGATGGTGTTTTTTTTACGCACTAGTTCGAGAAGTGGTTCATTATATGCCAGGTCGAAACTTCCGAGGCTCATCTGTACTGAAAAACGTCGTACGATACACGTGCGAAAAGGAAATTCGTAACTCGTGTCGATTTAAAACACTCCCTTCGGTCGTGTTTTAATTTATCGCCACTCGTTTCGAACTTCCTTTTTTACGCCCTTGTATCGTAATGTACTATAACCATTGCCTCTTACATTACTTACCTGTTATATTCAATTCTTATAACATTACTATTTAAGTACAAATATTTCAGAATTAAATTAGTTAAATATATGTATTTCAGGAATTGACAAGCGAACCACATCGCTGCAATTTGCAAGCAATATTCGAGAACCGGTGCAAGAAGATCAAGTACCCAGAGGCCCTTTGAGGAACATCACCAATCAGTACAGAGCGGCTACTAATGTCAGTTCTCAGCCGTCAACTTCAGGTCAGTTGATACTAGTTGATTCTATATAGTAATATCAATAATATTTGCTGCTAAAAGGTCTTCTTGCATCTACGTGTACTGAACGACTACTACATACCATTTTATTCCCAAGAGAGTTATGGATTAGGAAAAATAATTCCTACATCAGAATAAGGGAATATCTATTAATTATCTAGTACCGTATTTAAGTTTTTTATATTTTTAAGTAAAAAATACAATGTATTACTCCACACAACTGTCTAGTGATACCTAACCGCTCAGATATAATTTCAGGACGCGCGCCACGACACACACCCCGATTTTGCACAGAAGCTAGTAAAGGGTGTTTTTTTTAGAGGTATAGAACTTTAATTTGGCAACACTTTTTTAATTGGCGGTAATTTTGTAAACTGTAAAGTGATTTGTGTTTAGTTTTGTTTGGCATTTCAAGATTGAATAAATAGGCGCTTCGACAACGCTTCCAGATTGTGAAAATTTATTTTGAAAATCATGGATCTGTTCCAAAGACTTCGTCGATTTTCATAAGCGAATTTTGTTTAGCGATGAAGCTCACTTTTGCTTCAATGGATTCGTCAAAAAACAAAACTGCCACATTTCGTGTGATGATAATCCTCAAGCCTATGTTGAGACACCGTTACTTCCAGAAAAACTAACCGTTTGGTGTGCTTTATGGCCTGGTGGAATAATTGGTCCGTACTTCTTTAAAAACGATGCTGGCCAGAACGTTACAGTCAATGGTGACCGCTATAGGGCCATGATTACTGATTTTTTCGTTCAACCATTGAACGATCATGATGTGCAGGAACTGTGGTTCCAACAAGACGGGGCAACATGCCACACAGCTCGTGCCACAGTTAACTTATTGAAGGAAACATTTGGTGATCGCATAATTTCACGTTTCGGGCGTTTCGGCCCCGTGAATTAGCCTCCAAGATCGTGCGATTTAACGCCACTCGACTATATTCTGTGGGGATAGTTGAAGTCTCTAGTCTACGACGATAAACCCGAAACCGCGTTGACCACTTGAAGGACAACATTTGCCGCGTTCTTGCCGATATACGGCCACAAATGTCGGAAAAAGTAATCGAAAACTGGACCTCCAGATTAGACTACGTCCGAGCCAGCCGTGGCGGTCATATGCCAGAAGTTATATTCAAATTATAATGCCAGAAAATTGTCTATCGAATAAAGTTAATTTCATGTCAGTTGAAAAATATCATCTTTGTTTTATTCCATTTCAAAGTTCTATACCTCTAAAAAAAACACCCTTTAGTTTGGCCAAACAAATAAAAAAAACTTACAGAGACCAAAGAAAAATATGTTGTAAGATTAAAAAAAGCTATGTGTCTCTCCACAAACCCATCTTTTCAAAAAGCTATTTGGAGTTTCACAACGATGGCATTACTTTTTGTAATGATGCAGTTTAGGGAGGGAAGTAAAAAGAAAATGGGAAGAAGATTTACAAAGAACGAAAAAGTGATGGCATTGTCGCTTTATAAGCAAGGGCCAAAGGCCTACAGATGGTTACGACATATCTTTGTTCTACCATCGCCATTGACATTGTCTAGAATGATATCCGCTGCCGCCTTCAAAACTGGTATTAATGAAAAAAATTTTGAAAACCTCAAAAAAAAAGCAAGAACAATGTCAAAATCAGATAGACTCTGCATTTTACTCTTTGATGAGATGGCATTAAAACCTCATTTTGAATATAACTCAAAAAAAGATATGATCGTTGGTTTTGTTGATAATGGCAAAAATAGAGTTAAAAAAATTGCTGACCACGCGCTCGTGTTTATGATAAAAGGTATTACCAAAAACTATAAACAACCCATCAGCTATACATTTTGTTGTGGAGCCACCGATAAGCACGAGTTAGCGCAAGCAATACAAGATCATATACGCAAATTAAAAACCAGCGGATTTCAGGTGATCGCAACTGTGTGTGACCAAGGAGCGTCCAATATGAGTGCAATTAATTCTCTTATTGCGGAAACGAAACAACAAAATATACATTCGAAAGGATACGTGTTTGAAGTGGACGGACTCCACATGTTATAAAAAATATTCGAAACAATTTAATAACAAAAAAACCGGCCAAGAGCGTGTCGGGCCACGCTCAGTGTAGGGTTCCGTAGTTTTCCGTATTTTTCTCAAAAACTACTGAACCTATCAAGTTCAAAACAATTTTCCTAGAAAGTCTTTATAAAATTCTACTTTTGTGATTTTTTTCATATTTTTTAAACATATGGTTCAAAAGTTAGAGGGGGGGGGACGCACTTTTTTTTCCTTTATGAGCGATTATTTCCGAAAATATAAATATTATCAAAAAACGATCTTAGCAAACCCTTATTCATTTTTAAATACCTATCCAACAATATATCACACGTTAGGGTTGGAATGAAAAAAAAAATCAGGCCTCACTTTACATGTAGGGGGGGTACCCTAATAAAACATTTTTTTCCATTTTTTATTTTTGCACTTTGTCGGCGTGATTGATATACATATTGGTACCAAATTTCAACTTTCTAGTGCTAACGGTTACTGAGATTATCCGCGGACGGACGGACGGACGGACGGACGGACGGACGGACGGACGGACGGACAGACAGACATGGCGAAACTATAAGGGTTCCTAGTTGACTACGGAACCCTAAAAATTTTACATGTATAATTGATAACGAAAATAAAGCTGCAAAGTGGGAACATATAACAAAATTGTACGAGGAAAATCCAGCGTACAAAGTCATAAGATTAATGCCCAAGTTAACGGAACTGCATGTCGACCCAAAGAAAATGCCCAAAATGAAAGTCAAATATGCAAAGTGGACGGCGATGAGGTAATACACTTTATGACCCTCCACATGTTATAAAAAATATTCGAAACAATTTAATAACAAAAAATTTAACATGTATAATTGATAACGAAAATAAAACTGCAAAGTGGGAACATATCACAAAATTGTACGAGTAAAATCCAGCGTACAAAGGCATAAGATTAATTAACGGAACTGCATGTCGACCCAAGTTAACGGAACTGCATGTCGACCCAAAGAAAATTCCCAAAATGAAAGTCAAATATGCAACACAACTGCTGAGCAGTTCAGTCGCCATCAATATGGGATATTTAGCAGGTAAATGTAAACCAAGTAACTTGTTGTATTCAATTTGTTTATCACATCACAACAGCATAGAAGACACTTTTTTTTTAATTCACGCATCAGACTTCAAACATCGGTTTGACGAAGTTCACAATACAGTTACAGCTCAGTAGCTCAGCGCCCCGATTGAGCAGTAGATACAGCATTTATAACATGAAAATTAGACATTTTTCTTATTCCCTACCTATATCACACATTGCACTTTAGTAAAAATATTTTATTCTTATTTAGATATGCTTCATTCTGTAGTTATTTTCTTTGAGCCGATGTTACAATATAATCTTATCATTCTATTTCAGAGAAAGGTATACTTGATCCGTCAAGTAAGGAAACGGCCGATGTTATTATTTTTTGATGAACTCTTCGATTCTGTCAACGGAGGATTTATCAATCAAAAGAAGAGGCCTGGCAAAGACTTGCTGGGTCCACTCACACCTAATTCTAAGCATCAGGCGGTATGGACAAAAAGTAAAGACGTCTTGAAAACAATGAAGTTTGTGACACCCCAAGGAAAAAAAAGTCACGTTTCGACCGTGCCAAATTGGCAACGTACATTGGAAAATTTAGAATATTTGAGAAATGTTCTTTTTGAAAAGCAACGAGATTAAATCTATATGGTTGTGCCACTTCAACCAAGATCCCATAGAAAATTTTTTTGGCTGTGTGAGAAGCCACGGCGCAAGAAGTAATAACCCAACTTGCGTTCATTTTGAGGTAGCTTTTGCAGCACTGTTAATTAATAATTTAAATTCACCCGGATATAATTGTGAGAAAGACCAGGGACGCGCGTTCAAATCATTAAGTAAAATATTTTTTGAAAAACCTGTACCTTCACGCCCCCGGGAGGATACAAATTATGACATTAATTTTGACCATATCAGTGATCATGTCTTGGTAAGCATAAATAATAAAAAAAATGATATAAAAATTTTGTCTCAGATTGAATATGTAACGGGCTATTGGGACCGTGCGCGACGACACGCCACGTGACAGGTGGCCATTATAGACAATATTGTCGCCGCTGTCAAGCGAGAAGTAAGTAAACATTGTGAAAAAATTAATGAAATCTTGTGTTATTTTACTGTATTAGACAATTTTGGACGGTGATGGTTATAACATTATCGCCAATAACATTAAAATTGTTGTTTTCAGTGAGAAATTAATAAACTGGTGACTAAAACGTGGTTTTGTGCCAATCACTCACGAAATCATTTGAGCAACCAGAGACGATAAATAAAGGCAAGAAATTGGTGCTAGCTGGTCATTTTCTAGAGATTGAGGACATTATTCCACCATTTGTACCTACTTATGTGCAATAAAGTATAAATAAATCATTGGCTTTTGTTGATCAGTTCACTGCTCTGCTAATATGCTATGTCATTTTCATAGGCTAACGCTGTAGGTATTATAAAATAATATCATTTACAGGGTACAGGGTTTATTTTAAAGTAAAAACAAACTCTATAATAACTTTTAATTACTTATAATATACATTACAAAAACTTGTTTCATTTACTTGAAAATATTGGAGGTTTACCAGATATCACATCAAAATTTAAATATGTAATCATGAATGGGATGAAATAAGTTCTCAGGAATTTTATTTAAAATGTGATAAGCCTTTAGTGGATGGTCTGCTTCTGCTTCTATTGCTGCTCCTTCGTCCCATCGAAACCTCGATATTTAGGCATTTTCGTCAATCCGTTTCGATTTGTACACAGGTGCACACACGAGGAAACAACTCAAATGATTTTGGAACATAACTGGGATTGGCTTCCACATTGGCTTTTCTACCTCCAATAAAGTTGGCACTACAAATTCACCGTAAATTCAATTCAATACTTGTATCAAATGAATACGCACTTTAAGTAAAACTTCAGAGGTCATCACTTTTCTTCCACTTAAACGGTGGTTTCGTTTCCACCACGGTCTTGGAAATAGCTAGAATTTAGTCGCTATTTTGCTTGGAGTCATTACAATTCAGCATAACATATTTTACTAGGCCCATATTAAATTTATCTCAAAAACGATATGAAAATGTTTACTGCAATATGGATTTGACAGCGTAAGTCAGCGACAAAGATGTCTATTTTGGCCGTAGTAAGCGCTGTGATCGTTTTAGCTACCCCCTCCACCCGCTTTGCACCCTGCCAATATATTAAGAAAAAGTTAATTTATATTTAAAGACTGCAAGACATGTAACAGTTGTCTTTATGACTGCGATAAAAGCAGCAGTTACATTCAATTAAAAGAATTTAATAAAGGAAAATCATATATAATATGTCTTATCCATCTGATGCTTTAGTTGAGTGTTTTTCCAACATCCAAGATCCATCATAAATGTGTTGAAAACGGACTGTGATATGGAAAATATAAAAAAATACTTACAAGAAGTTATAAATATAGTAGTAAATTTTAATTTTATAAAATGTGCTCAACATGAACATATCTTAATGAAACAAATAGTAGACTTATCTTGTACTTTCTTCTTACATCACTGGTGTAAAGATAGTAACAAATTATTAAAAGGAACGCGGTCCGACTTCGACCCAGAAGACCGAATGCGAGAGATGACGAGGAGTTATTATTTAAAACGCAGAAAATGCTCTAATCGTTGAACATCTTCTTTTCACCACACCCACTCTCTCTCTCTCTCTCTTTCTTGATTCTTCGAAAACTGATAAGAAAGGTGCATTTCAATCATAAGAGTGCAAAGTAATTTGATTAAAATTTTAAATTGATGTTCTAAACTACTGGTAGAATGTTAGCTTGGTCAATGAACGATCCTAGATGGAATGGCCGAAAGCAGAAAGTTTCACTACGGGATGTTGTTAGGGGTAGTCAGGAGACATACATACTAAAAGTCCTCGGACTTTGGACGTGAGCTCGAAGAGGGGGGGATGAAAAAGGTCCCATTTTTTGGTTTTTTGCTCATATTTCAAAAACTTTGCGTCATACGAAATTTTGGTTTACTACACATTGAAAGCTTATAAAATTCTCTATAACTTTTATCTAGAAACTTTTTTTCTATTCTCAACTATTATCTAGGTATGAGCTCCTAAAAACTGTTAATTTTTTAAAAATCGTTTTCCTCCCACTTTTTGCTTCATACATTGCTCCATATCTTGAAAAATATTTATCTTAGACAAAAGTTTTCTTGAAAAATCTTGTAGATCATTCAAATACCTTTCATAATATGTGTACATATGCTTCTGGGTCATGTACTGTTGAATAATTATACGACTTTAAAACGAAATAAAACAACAAATGTATGTGACAAACGTGTAAAATATGTATTTCATGAACATGATTGTATTACGATGCTGTATAAATGCATTCACACAACAGGTAACAATACAATTAGCTGTACATAAAGGCCTTCTCACACCCACATCTACCACTACTACAATCTGTAGTGCACCGGCAAAATATTAACAGTATTTCTTCCGGAGCAGCTGGTACTTTGGTTTGCACAGGAATCAGTAAGTTGCTTTCGTTCCGTGCCCATCCCCATTCATCATCCCGGCATTTGCCACGGCTCATGGGAGCTTGGGGTTCACTTTGACAACTAATCCCAAGATTTGGCGTAGGCACTAGTTTTACGCAAGCGACTGCCATCTGACTTTCCAACCCGAAGGGTAACTAGAACTCATTGGAATTAGTCCGGTTTCCTCGCGATGTTTTCCTTCAAGCGACTGGCAAATATCAAATGACATTTCGCACATAAGTTCAGAAAAAAGTCATTGGTACGAGCCGGGTTCGAACCCGCAACCTCCGGATCGAAAGTCAACGACACCCCCAGGATAGAGGGAGACACTGATGATAACGGCGGGGAGGATATTGTCTAAGATACAGTTGTCACATCTGATCCAGATGACATGGAAGAAACAGTTTCAATTTGTTTGATTTATTTGGGACAACAAACACAGTAACACACAAGGTTATAATAGAGAATTGCAGTGTTGACAGTAGTAAGGTGTGAGACCGACAGCATTTCAAACAAACAAAGAAGACCGATTAGTATCATCCCGCCCAAAGAGGCAGCGAGTAAATTAAAACACGTGTAAGTTATATCCATACCTCCTAAGGATACTGAGGCAAGTGTAAACTCATGATTTTACAGAGGAGAGCCGTTCAAAGGTACAAAGTAACATAACTAACATACTTGTTCACGTAATAACATAAAAATTTGGATTTGTTTTAACGAAATCAATGATGTTATTTCTGCATTCATGAGAATTTCAAATTTATAACAGTTTATGATCTAAGAGTACTTGATTTCTAGATCTAAGAGTACGAGTATTTTAGCGCACTTGGTCCAGTATTCGTCAAGAAAAACCTTTTTTTTACGTTAAAATTTGATTTAAAGTAGAATAGTAGTAGAAAACTTTTAAGAGTTAGGACATAATTGTAACTTAAGCTGTTATTTGCAGTTTTTACCACTGAAACTAAGTTAGTTAGTTGTATTAGTATTCCACACTTTTTTTATCTCCCTCGCTAATATACCAATGATTTTTTTCTGAACTTATGTGCGAAATGTCATTTGATATTTGCCAGTCGCTTTTCGGTGAAGGAAAACATCGTGAGGAAACCGGACTAATTCCAATATGTCCTAGTTACCCTTCGGGTTGGAAAGTAAGAAGGCAGTCGCTTTCGTAAAACTAGTGCCTACGCCAAATCTTGGGATTAGTTGTCAAAGTGGACCCCAGGTTCCCATGAGCCGTGGCAAATGCCGGGATAACGCAAGGAGGATGATGAATGGGGATGGCACGCAACGAAAGCAACTTACTGATTCCTGTGCAAACCAAAGTACCAGCTCCGGAAGAAATACTGAAGTCAATATTTTGCCGGTGCACCACAGATTGTAGTAGTGGTAGATGTGGGTGTGAGAAGGCCTTTATATACAGCTAATTGTATTGTTACCTGTTGTGTGAATGCATTTATACAGCATCGTAATACAATCATGTTCATGAAATACATATTTTACACGTTTAACTATCACATACATTTGTTGTTTCATTTCGTTTTAAAGTCGTATAATTATTCAACGGTACATGACCCAGAAGCATATGTACACATATTATAAAAGGTATTTGAATGATCTACAAGATTTTTCAAGAAAACTTTTGTCTAAGATAAATATTTTTCAAGATATGGAGCAATGTATGAAGCAAAAAGTGGGGGGGGAAACGATTTTTAAAAAATTAACAGTTTTTAGGAGCTCATACCTAGATAATAGTTGAGAATGGAAAAAAAGTTTCTGGATCAAAGTTATAGAGAATTTTATAAGCTTTCAAAGTGTAGTAAACCAAAATTTCGTATGACGCAAAGTTTTTGAAATATGAGCAAAAAACCAAAAAATGGGACCTTTTTTCATCCCCCCCTCTTCGAGCTCACGTCCAAAGTCCGAGAACTTTTAGTATGTATGTCTCCTGACTACCCCTAATAACATCCCGTAGTGAAACTTTCTGCTTTCGGCCATTCCACCTAGACCCCCCTTTTGAGCATTCATTGACTGATCTATGTACCTTTAAGTGATGATTTTGAATTGTAAATGTTTATTTAATTGGTGAAATGTTTTTTACAGTTAGTTTATTGCTCGTGTTGGTGTGGTGAAAATTTGTCGGTAGGAAACACTGTGCTTGAAGTAATTAAGACACAATAGGAGAAATCATTCTCTAAAAGCTTTCGCCTTGTTCCTTCCTTGTTTTTGAAGCTAAGTAGTACCACCACCAACTATAAAACATATTTTAAAATAAATTACTAAAAACGATTCCCCTGCGGTATTGTTTTATTATATTCCTGATTTCCTACTGATCTAGGCAAACTGCACTAGGTTACATCATTGTGTGAACTTCTCTAGCAGTTTCCTGGTGAGAAATGCATTGAAGGTTCACATAGTAGAGCGGCCAGAGGGTCTCGGAAAAAGTTGATGTGACTGGAGAGTATACTGCTGACAAGTAGTATCGTCGTGATGGGTAGACTTTACTGAGTACGAAAAACTGACTTGTCGCATTCTCAGACTGTGGGGGGGTTAACTATGACGTCACAAAGATCGCGGTCCCGGGTTTAAATTTGACTAAGAACCCTTATCCGATTTTGTCAAATGAGGTGTCATTTGAAAGCTTATACAGTACCCTTTAAGATTTGGTATCACGTTAAAAGTATAGTTTTGTAGTTAATTTTTTATTAATAATAATGCAAAAATATTTTTTTTTGGCTGTCTTTTTTTTAGGGTTCCGTAGTCAACTAGGAACCCTTATAGTTTCGCCATGTCTGTCTGTCCGTCCGTCCGTCCGTCCGTCCGCGGATAATCTCAGTAACCGTTAGCACTAGAAAGCTGAAATTTGGTACCAATATGTATATCAATCACACCAACAAAGTGCAAAAATAAAAAATGGAAAAAAATGTTTTATTAGGGTACCCCCCCTACATGTAAAGTGGGGGCTGATATTTTTTTTCATTCCAACCCCAGCGTGTGATATATTGTTGGATAGGTATTTAAAAATGAATAAGGGTTTACTATGATCGTTTATTGATAATATTAATATTTTCGAAAATAATCACTCCTTAAGGAAAAAAAAGTGCGCCCCCCCCCTCTAATTTTTGAACCATGTGTTTAAAAAATATGAAAAAAATCACAAAAGTAGAACTTTATAAAGACTTTCTAGGAAAATTGTTTTGAACTTGATAGGTTTAGTAGTTTTTGAGAAAAATACGGAAAACTACGGAACCCTACACTGAGCGTGGCCCGACATGCTCTTGGCCGGTTTTTTTACTTTTGTCACACAAAAAAGGCAATAAAAAGGACTCTTAGATAAAAAATATGTTATTTAAATCATTTATTTATTTAAGAGAATTGTAATTGTTTTAATTTTAGATATTTTTCTATGAAATAAATTTTATCTTATCTTATCTTATTTAGCCACATTATTAAGCTATCCGTTACTTTTTAAATTTCTTTGATCAGATAATAAACAAGCAAACTAAAAGCACATACCCGTAGGCGGCAAGTACCGCTTGACACGCGTTCCCATACATTCGGCGTCAAACAAATTACACCGCGCGCTAAATTCGTTTCAAGCAGATATACCTCTAATGTTATTCATCGTAACCTATCAATATTAGTATCATTGGAAAGTACAACTAAAGTCCTTTAAGAAACAATGTCTACCATTTGCTTAAAATCAATAATCGCCAATCTACGGTAGTTACAAAGAAAAAAGTGAGGATGCGATGTGAGTGCTTCCTTAGGTGTGTCAACCCTAGACGAGTTTAAAAGGGGAGGTAAAGGTGACATATGGCTCGTTTTCTCACCTGAAAGTTACACGGAGAGTCAGAGGAGGAAAAACTAGGGTTTTAGTTTAGTTTTAAGTTATTTTTTCCTTTATTTGTTGATTTTATTGTGTTTAATTATTTTGTAATTTTACCCAGAATACACGTGGGTTTCTTTTGCTGAAAATTCCCTTTTTTATGAAAAATGTGATGAATTCTATGGCATTTTCTGATAGAGACTAAAATTAACTTTTAAATAAGGCCACACAGTCATACTTTTACTTATATAATATTGAACTCAAACGACTGAGAGGTGCGGTTTTTTGACCCAGTATTAAAAAGTAATCGTAAAATCAAAACGATTGGACTACGGTCCTACCTATAATGTTTATCGGAAAATGCCATGAAATTCATCACATATCTCATAAAAAAGGGAATTTTCAGCGAAAGAAACCAACGTGTATTCTTGATAAAATTACAAAAAAAATTAAACAAAATAAAATCAACAAATAAAAGAAAAAATAACTTAAAACTAAACTTAAACCCTAGTTTTTCCTTCCCTGGCCCTCTGTGTAGCTTTCAGGCCAGAGAACAACCCATATGTCACCTTTACCTCCCCTTTTAAACTCGTCTAGGGTATCAAACCTAGGGAACCACTCAAATCGCATCCCCGCTTTTTTTCTTTGTAACCACCATAGACTGGCGATTATTGATTTTAAGAAAATGGTAGATATTGTTTCTTAAAGGACTTTAATTGTACTTTGAAATGATACCAATATTGATAGGCTACGATAAATAAGATTAGAGCTGTATTTGCTTGAAACGAATATTTGCGCGAAGTGTACTTGTTTGACGCCGAATGTATGGGAACGCGTGTCAAACTGTGTGCCTCGAATGCGGTTAATATGCTTGTAGTTTGATTATTTATTATCCGATTGAAGAAATTTAAAAAAAAAACGGATAGCTTAATATTGTAGCTAAATGATTTATTTAACATATTTTTTAGCTAAGTGGCCGTTTTCATTGTCTTTTTGAGTCACAAAAGTCAAAAAAGAGAGTCAAAAAAAGTTTTTTTTTTGCATTATTGTTAATAAAAAAATAACTAACAAAACTATATTTTTCACATATAAGAAATCTTAATCAGCGTGTAATACGCTTTCAATCGACACCTCATCTTTCAAAATTGAATAAGGGGTTCTAGACAAATTGGCAAAAACCTGAAACCCGGGACCGCGGTTTTTGTGACGTCATAGTTAACCCCCCCACAGTCTGAGAATGCGACAAGTCATTTTTTCGCACTCAGTAAAGACTACCGATCACAACGATACCACTTGTCAGCAGTATACTCTCCAGTCACGTCAACTTCAAAACTAGACGACTTTTTTAATTCCGCCGCCTTACTACACACATGATAACTGTAATCGGGTTCTGTTCGCTCAGACTCAGGCTAAGTTCAGGTGATCGCGCGGCGACGCGCGGTTTTTTCGCCGCCCGCACGGTAAACAATTGTTACAAAATCAAATGTGCTGTTTACATGACTGATCACGCGCGGCAACGCGCGGTCATACGTATACGTACACAATTTTGTTACAATCTTAAACCGCGCGGTGAGAAAATCGCGCATCGCCGCTTGTTCATCTGAACATAGCCTCAAAATGCAAAAATCAATCCTATTTAAAAAGCCCGCCATAAATATGTGGCGTTCCATGTCTAAAGGACCCACATGCTTAATATGCCATAAGGTACCTGCAGGCGTGGAAAGTCACATGAAAAGTTGCCGTAAACTAACAATAGATGGCGCTGCAATCGAATTCTATTCAATATACTCTATGTATCGGTTCACCAAATTGCAAAAAAAAGTAGGCATTAGTGTAGGTACTGTTCAGAGGCGGCTCGCGGCTGTAATTTGTGGGTGTTCACCCAAATAATCATCGTAAGTCCCAAGGTCCTACATTTTCATACTGTTCCGTTTTAAAAACACGTGTAAAATTTTGGTTTTTGAAAAAACATATTTGCGTAAGTTTAAGGTCGGGCCGCGGTGGTCCTTTAGCTTTTAATTCTAATCGCGTTGCAAAAGTTTTTTCACACTCTTTTATAAATGTCACATATTATTGTATCCATCCATTCTCACACACTTGCAATAAAAACAATTTAAACGGTTTCAAAACAAGGCAAAATTGTATTCCCGCGCATGCCTTAAAATAAAACTTGTTTATCTATTGTTTACTAACAATTAACAAAATAGCGCGCGAAATACGCGGCTCGCGGATGACCGCGACGCATTTCGCGCCTGCGCGATGCAACCGAGACGGTAATCAAGGACAAACCCACAGACCTATATCGAGATAGAAGGAAAAAGCTTGGCGGTTGACAGGGAGACCGATCGTGTAACATTTCGCATTTATTGGTGTTCTTATTATGATTGGATTATGCTAGTTAATTATTAATGTAGTTTAGAATATTTATAATATAAGTTAGTTTAATTTTTTGTAATTTAATTTGTGTTGCATACTTTTTAATCTGTTGAATAAATAGATAAATACTTGATACCACAAATGTGAATTGACTCGACAGTTTGAATTCATGGCTTATTTTTACATCGCTCGTACTCTAATAAGAACAAATCAATTTATTTTCATTACAATCATTATATATACACATTATTCTAGCATTTATTTCATGTTTATAGGTCGTTTGTTTTGAACGCACGCCAAATCGAGCTTGTCAAATTAAAACCGCAATGGAAAACTAATTTTGACATCCAATCGTCGAGCAGACTGCCGTTCGCGGTACTAAATATGATACTTTTTCTTTCTATCTTGATATAGCTCTGTGGTCAAACGTCCCTAGGAGCGGCGCTCCAGATTTACCTAATATTTCATACATAATCTTCTGTCTCACGCGCGGAGCTATGACTAAACTTCTCTTTCGCTCTTACTGAATTTCGTATTAGAGGTACTGTTCAAAGTATAAAAGAAATAAATAATATAAAGACATAAGAAGCAGAAAATGCAGAAGAGAAGTGCAGATAAGAAATTGCGATACAAAAAAAAAGTGCGGAAAATTGTATAAAATATATTGATTTAAACTAACACGATCTTCACTCATATTATTCAATTAAAACGGGACTTAATCGCGTAAAACTTACGTTTTATATTTAACCCGACGTTTCGGACATGACATTACGTCCGTGGTCACGGGTAGACTGGCTGGGAGTTGTATCAACATCTTCTAGCTGTACGAGTTTTTTCGAACTACCCGCACTTGATTGTCATCAGTCACTTTTACGCTAGGGTTGCCACTCTGCCTACATACAACACTCACGACATCCGATGGTATGAGACGGGAAATTTTCTCACGTTTACACTTGCTAATCACTGGATTCCACGAAGATGAAATCCCTTGCCCTTCATTTTGATTGAAATTACGATGTTTCCTGATTTCAATCGCTTCACGTACTTTCCTGCTATAGTAAAGACGTTCAGTTGAAAGGACTTTGGGATTATGCAGTTCAATCCAGTGGTTCGGTCCTGACTCTAGCAAATACGCAATAATAGGATATAGTTTTACGCGATTAAGTCCCGTTTTAATTTAATAATATTGTATAAAATGTTGCTAAAGAATAAATCTCATGGCATTTTAATTAACGACAAACGTACGTCAAATTTGACTGTAGTACATTACCGGGACCCCAGTCTCACAATGATATCGTAGGAGAGTATATGCCAGATGAGGAGAAAACCATAAAAATTGATAAATTCGGGAAAAAAGTACTTGTTTGGCAGGCAATCTGTTCTTGTGGCTTTAAGAGTGTATCTTATTTTGGTACTGGTACCATTGGTAGCGAACTTTACAGAAAAGAGTGCATTTAAATACGACTTTTTGTCATCTCTCCGAAGCATTATATAAAGGAGGGACCTTTGTTTTGGCCTGATTTAGCAAGTGCACACTATGCTGGTCAGACAGTTGAGCTACTAAAGCCAAAAAACATAGAATTTGTTCAAAAAGAAGCCTATCACCCAATTGTCCAGAGCTCTGACCTATTGAGCGGTACTGGACCACTGTTGAGACATACTTACGAAATAGCCGAGAAGATAATTATTACATGATGAATTCAAACGAATGTGGTCTGCAACTTGCCGAAAAGTAACAAGAAGTGATGTGCAGACACTCATGCGTCGCATCCGTATAAAAGTCCGAAATTTTTACCGATGTACTTGACTAAGTTCTTTTTTTCATATTAAATATTATCTATTTACGTTTGTTGTCGTTTTAATAACATTCAGCTAAATAAGATGTTATACTATGCAGAAAAAAAATGCTATTTTTAAGTGTCCGCTTAGTAAATTGAACAGTCCTTAGTCTATTATTGCGAGTATACTAGTTATAGGAGACAACTTGATGAAGTTGATGATACAATTGTTTAACGGAGTTAAAATCATTAAATTCAAAACTAGTAATATGACTAGGTAACATACACTCTTGTCTTCTGTGACTTCCTTATCACTTACACAGAGTGCGGTCCACACTCTGATCGCGAATTTTACATTCAATAAAATTTACACTGGCACAGGCAAAGAATCACATTCTACTCAATGATATTCATTGGACTTCCTTATCACTTACACAGAGCGCGGTCCACACTCAGATCACGACTTTTACAATCAAGAAAATGTACACCGGCACAGGCAAAGAATCACATTCTACTCAATAATTAGGCAAGAGAGTCTCCAATTGGCTCGTGTCCTTAACGAAATGTGGCCACTCGTGCAGTATTTCTACGAGCTTCTTCCCCGGGCTCTCCCACGCAGTGAGTTGGCTGTGGGCGAACAGTTTGTAGTCTTTGGCAATTTTACCAGAAGCGACGCCGAGATCGATGAGTTTCTTGCAGGCGTCCAGTTGTTTCTGCGGCGGGGCCTCCTGGGAGAAGGTGCCTATGAAGGCGATGCCGATACTGTACTTGTTGTAGCCGAGCGTGTGCGCGCCCACGTGGTCCCAGCCGCGGCCGTAGTACGCGGAGCCGTCGCCGCCTACGAGGAAGTTGTAGCCGATGTCGTACCACCCGCGCGACCCGATGTGGTACTCCTGCACCAGCCGCACGTTGTACACGCAGCTGCTCTGGAACACCAACCATATTACTTCACTCAATCATATTTATATACTATTTAATAATATCCTCCTTCTGTACCTACCTAATAATTGCATTAAACTAAAGAAATACAATAATGCATATATCCATTCTTCCTGTTTAATTGTTTTTGTTTGGCTTGCCCTTTCAGATATAGCCAGAAACAAATGGCACTTACGTCGAAATAACACGTCATATATGCACTCATCCGGAAGAATGTATTTACAGAACCTTGACTAGCGCGTTTACTAAAAAGCTAATTTTTGAAGTAAACTGATGCAACCTCCTGAACTATTTCAGTGAAGTACTATGTGTCTTTCAATTTAGGTTGATCCCGTGCGTGTGAAAATTTCGCTGTACGTGTGATGTGAAATAAAATGTCTAAATAAAATACCTGGTTGTAGCAAAAGTTGGTAGCCGTGTGGCTAATGATGACCCACGGGGCCGGCAGCCGCAGCTTGTCGAGGGGCCCGGTCGCCGGCTGCGCCAGCCACTCCATCCGAGACACGATCCTCAGGTGATTGGGCGCTATCAGTAAGTCATCTTTAGCGCCTGCTGAAACATGCACTCACGGTATAGTAAAACAGCAATGCGTGGTTCCTTTAACTTAAGGTACAGGAGGCAATCCTAACATGTACAAGTCAAGAGGACAAATGTTTCAATATTGAAATATTATTAAGCTTAAAATTTAGTTTTTACTTCGAAAGTATGATGGAAATCATTGTGTATATCACGGTTCGTAGAAGAATTATAAAGTCATTAACAGCCCGACTAAAAGCCTAGTTAGTGTCGGACTTATAACAATCTCTCGTTCGTAATCCTTCACTTTTCGCGCTTAATACAGAATGTATGAACTTTAACAAGTCATTCTTGACTGTCCCAATTTCACTTCCACAATATATGTAGATTCGGCGACTATTTCAATAGTCTTTTTGTGTTTCAGTAATCTTAACATTAACTAGGTGTAGTAAACTGTTTTTATAAGAAGTACCCATGCATGCGTTTAGTGACATGGTTTGTAGGTATAAGTCTGGCAAAGTTAGATAATGACACACAAAACAGAAAAGCAAAGTAACATACCTATTTACTTTATATTAGTACATAAATGTGTTATTAAAATGATGGAGTAACCATAAATATGATTTATACCTAAATATCTCACTGTCCGGGCACTGATCTTTTATACAATGTACATTCATGTAGGTAAGATAATTTTAAATGAGGTTTAAATTTGTCAAGGTTATAATTTGATAGTGTATAAAATTGAACATATCAGCATACGGATATATATGATATGACTAATATGACATAATAGATATATAGTCTAATACAGATTTAACTAATATATTACTATCGTAATTTCAAGGAAACGCATGAATGTAGGGCCCGATACAAACGGATTTCATAGACTGCAACGTCTGCAACCCAACTACAGGTTTTATGTGATCTGCTGTATCGGCCCTTATGCTATTCTAATCAGTGTCAGAACAAAAAGGGACATAATTAATGTAGTGCATGATGTTCTACCATCATATTTTCTCTGAAATCTCCTTTGAATCGGTATGCTCTTTCAGACAACCTTAATAAATTGTTTATTGAGCTGAGCGAACTTTATACATCCAGGGTTTACTGGTGAATTATTTTGTCCTTGAAATAACAACATTGTGGAAATTGCACATAGTTCGAATTTCAAAAACCAGTTTGCTCAACTTATTGGGTTTCACCAGTAAACCCTCGACATATACTAGTGTAACAATGAAACACAACATCAATACACCTGGTGGCACATGAAGGTTAGTATGATCCCTGCCAAGCTGCACCTTGTGCAGCTAGCATCAGTATATTCTTTAAAGTTGAATAAACGGTACTCGTATGGCTGACTAAGGGCTATTCTATTGGGCGACGGGGAGACGACATTTTTCTTGTCATTTTCTATCATGTTAGGCCGTCCTTGTTTTTCAGTTAGTCTATATATATCACTTATTTATTTTTAGTAAATACTTCAGCAGGCACTACATTATATTAACGAAACTATTAAGACAAGTGACAAGAACAAGTTAGTCTCAGGTTCACCCAATTGTAACAAATAATCCTTAGCTTGAAGTTTGTTAATATAGTCAATTACAATTACCTATAACTTTTGGTTTGCCTTTAGCTGTCCCATTCACGGCATGCCACTTTAGGAAGCTAAATGAAAACCGCAGTTTCATGGTTAGTAGACAGTACGATACCCACGCCGAAATGAGTGGTGTCACAACAATCGCAACCAGTCTAAATTCTGATGAGTATTCATGACATGAGCCCGACACCAGTTTGCCTGAAATAAATGTAAGTGTCACAAACAACCTTAATAGTGGTCCCATAAACATAAACATACACCTTGGGTGGGTAAGGTTTGGGAAACAGAAGTCTATGCAAAAATAGTTATAAAAGGTAATAAGATTCCTTTTGTTCCACAACTCTTTGCACCCAGATATTACAAATATGTTAACCCAAAAAAATCGCCAAATTGAGTTAAGGCTGCTTTAAAAAAAAACGTCAAAAGAATGTAAAATTGATAGTTTTAGTCGGTGAAATACTACACTTTCCGTTATCCAATAGATTTATTTAATTCAAGTTCCAGTTAGAGCATCTTATTATCTTGATTTTTATAAGACTGGATTTTTGAAAACTAACTCACTAAATTAATTATGAATTTTTCTCTAATGCACGTTTAGAAAAACGCACGTATAGAGCTGAATCAGTCGATCTTATTTGTAAAATTTGGACAATTTTGAATATTAAAACGGGTAAATTTATAATTCGTATATCCTGTACCACAATCATTTCAGACTAGATTTTTATTTTAAGTTTTTGAAAAAGAGTAAACTAGCCTAAGGCGAATTCAATTTTTTTCAGAAATTACCTAAAATTAAGTGACAATTTCTTTGAAAATCTACATCACATCGAAGTAAGTATTGTACTAAATTAATCTGCAACGTTTACTTAAATTGCTGTTATGCCTTAGTGATTATAAATAGCTATAATTGATTTTTGCCAATTTTTTGAAAACGAGCCTTCACCGGTACAATTATTACCACTTTTGGACATTTTCTCATATTTTGTTAGATCAAGTAGAAAAAGTCCTATAATGTGATATATATTTATAAACTACTCACAAAGCCCCTTAATTTGATACCACACACGGTATGATCAAGCGCTCGGTTGCGATTTCACTATTTTTAACACGAAAGTTGAATCACATTCAAACAACAAATATTTAAAATTGAAAAGAAGACTGTTATTTGTGCTGACTGCAACCCAACTGCAATTTGTATGGATGCTGCAGTTGTAATAAACTTAGTATTTGACTACTTGATTGCCATACAGGATGTAGCAAAATTGCAGTTGGTTTGAAGTCGGTAAAAAACAGATTTCATAAAATATGCCTACTTTGCATCAGTTTCAGTCTGATAATTTTTTATTGACTTGGTTCATGACTTAAAGTAGAGCTTCACTACTATTATTTTTCCTGACACATTCATTTATACAGACTATTGAAGTAGAATTATGCATTGTGGAACAAAGTAGGCATATTTTGAATGAGGCAACAAGGCCAGCATGCTTTTACTAATACAATATTTCATGCAGTACCCTTCATGACAGATTGTGTTATATAAATAATGTTGCATTATGCAATCAAATAGTCAGGTTTTCAGAGTGTGAGAAGCATTGCAAGGCAATGCCCTTATGCGGGAGACAAACAATATTGACATGCCTTAGCCGAGAAAACCACATGTTCTGCTGTGAGGTACATTCTAAATTGTCCAGGGTTTGATAATATCTGATATTTATAATAAATATCAAAATATTGGATATTTACAATATATATCGACTTTGATATATATCCATTTTGTATGGAAGGCATATTTATATCCATTGATATATATTGTCGAACCCAGCTGGATACATATCCATTGACATTTGACATTTGAGAACATTGTCTCAATACTGTTTGCTCTGTGTGAACCTGCCTAATCATATTAAACAATATATATTATGTTTTAAGTGTGTAATAGAGCTGTCCATGCTGTTTCTGTCGAATTGCACATTCAGTATGGCACATATGTATCATTAGCAGAGATCGGACGGATTTGCGACATTCTTAGTGACACGCCATTTTAGTGACTTTTAGTATGAGATGACGCACAAAAATCCGATCTCTCATCATTAGTTACCGCAGAGTCAGTACAAGTTATAGCATTTGTAACTAGGATAAGTTACTTTTTTGGATCTGGATGGAGTGTCTATTAAGCACTGATAATCCTATAAAACCAAAAAAAGAATCTTTATTTTACATTAAAGTATATTATTTTTCAAAAATATTTTGCTAAACTGATATGTGTAATTTGGAAAATTTTCAAATCTCACAGACTCACCAGTTGACAAATACTATAGCTAGGTCATGATATGTTGGAAGTAGTGAAAAGACTGAAGAAAATGATTGATAAAAAAACTTACTTGAGTTGTCATCAAAAGGTCCATCTGACCCTTTAGGAATGCCAAACACAAGGGCACAACTAATAAGTACCACTAAGGCAGTAACAGCTATTGTAAGTTTGTGCCATGTCTTGAGAACAAATTTATCAGAATCTGCAATATCTGCAAACAAATAAATTATGTTATAAAAGACAATTTAGTCTATTCTATATAATAACATTGTATCCATCACTTGAAATTAAAGGAAATTTTCATATTCATCAATTAAAGTTTAATTTGCATATGTTTCACACAAAGAGAAACTTAACCTAATTGGTATTCGTCCAGTTTGCTGACAATAAATTCATTGATAAGCGCCTGCATAGACTACCTGTGAGATGAGAGTTGTGTTCACTAAAATGTTTTAAATTATGCAACTATATATAAAGAAAGGCTTACCATTATCAACATCAGGATCTTTCTTCTTTTTATGGGGTGATGAAACATTCTCATCATCGGTTTTATCATACGAGACGTTTTCAATGCCAGATTTATTATGAATAATTTGCTTTATGACAACGGGACCTTGGAAATACGTGTTATTCCCAAACTGAACGTTCTCGGAGTTGCTGACGGTAACAGAGCCAAACACAGGCGGCACGTTGGGCCTCGCGACGGCAGCGACCGCATTTGACGACGACTGTTTTGGACTGTCTTCAGTATCCGAAGTATCTTCTACTATCTCCAGGCCATTGATCTCTCCCACAACACTTACATCGAGGTTTTTATTTTCATCACAAAAGTTTACTGTATCATTAGTAATAGCCATCGTGCAATATTTAAGTACTGATGGCAATTCATTGATGAATTTTATTCCTACTAAGTAAAAACTACTTCCCAGGGAATAATTAAAATAACCAATTCTTGATAATCTTATAAGTACATATTGTTTTGCTACGAGTAGACATCTTGTTTGACAACATACCTAAAAGATAATTCAAATGTATTAAAAGATTATTAATACTACGCTACAATATTATAATATACATAGCAATTAGATCTTACAAAATATAACAACTTATTTGTACGAAACTATTTCAATTTTTAATAAACTTGTAAAACTTTTTCCCTGACACGGTCTTCTATTGTCACTTTACTTTTTTTTTTTAATAAGGGGTTCGTTCCGAATTTCGAAAGTCACGGAATATGCTGAAGTCTTAACATTATTATTACGTTCCGCTTGAAGTATTCAAAAAGCGGATTAAATCATGATTAAGGCCGGCAACAGACAGTCTTCGAGGAGGTAGGGCATAGCGAATGATATTCCGCTTTGTGTGGTAGGGCACAGCACAGCGGACATCGTCTCGCTCAAAGAGCATTGAATCACTACGTTTTAAGAGTCGGCACTCTCGAACAACCCTCGAACCGATTCAAGCTCGGAACACACTACGCGGACGTCCGTCGTAAAACGACCGCGACCGCGACCTATCAGTGTGCACGGAACAAAACATCCAGAGAGCCAGATTTCGATCGGACGTCCGTGCGCTCAAGGCCACGTCCGCGTCCGTCGACCGATAGTTTGCACGGTTATGTGTATTTCCATTGTCCAGATTCCCGTCCGCGGTCGATTTACGACGGACGTCCGCGTAGTGTGTTCCTAGCTTTAAGCTTTAAGCTTTAAGCTTTAAGCTAGGAACACACTACGCGGACGTCCGTCGTAAATCGACCGCGGACGGGAATCTGGACAATGGAAATACACATAACCGTGCAAACTATCGGTCGACGGACGCGGACGTGGCCTTGAGCGCACGGACGTCCGATCGAAATCTGGCTCTCTGGATGTTTTGTTCCGTGCACACTGATAGGTCGCGGTCGCGGTCGTTTTACGACGGACGTCCGCGTAGTGTGTTCCGAGCTTTATGCAGGCGTTTTTTCGACGGTCGTGAGGTCATGTCACTGCTACCAACACAAAGAAAAAATCGCTAGGGCTCGACCAACCCAGTCCCTAATATTTATCGATATCGATAAATTTGCGATATTTTGCAGTATGGCGACTTAACAGTAAATTTATAGTATTTATACATATATTTAAAAAAATGTCTGGGATGGCTGTCAGAGGCGTATTTCAAGGATTTGGCGTTGGCATCCTGAGCCAGTCAGGATTACCGCCCCGTTAAGTGACGATAAAGTATGAAATTTAAGAAAAAACGCTGCTTCGCTATTCTAAAAAGAGCCTGCCGCCTTTAATACGCCCCTGTATAAAATGAATAAAACAGAAGCAAAATATACTATCACTTTTCTTTTACATGAAGTAATTTTTCAACTACTTTACAGCACTTCTCAGTTGAACTAATTTTGAGGCGTTTGCAGAAAATTCCTATGATTTACTGTGCTTGACGTTCATATTTGGCACTGCCTCCTAATTAAGAGTTTTGTTATAAGCCAATATTTGTTGCTTCAATCTTCGTGTTTCTTGCATGTTTACCAGGGAAAGTTAATATTTACTGCAAAAAGCCTTGAAAACCTTTGCCCAACATTATCTTCATACAGGAGATGGATAAATATGCCGATTCTTCGTTACCTGTTAAAATTACCCATAATCGTCATCTGAAATAAAGAGATTATCGATAAGTTGGTCACACTCTATTGGTATTTTAGGTTATTTGTTTGTTTACGAAAAAACTTATTTACAGAATGTTTTCGCTTAAATCGTAGACTGTACATGATAAGTACTACTTTAAATTGATTAAATGAGTAGGTAATTGTTAGCAACTCGAAACGAAAATATAATAAAATACTAGTTACCGACCTGCATATATCCAGTGCAAAGCTAGGCAAAAACAAGCCACCATCACAAATTTCACACTTTCTTATTGGTTTGCCCGAAATTTCAATAATAACCTTAGTTATTTTATTATTTACTTACAAAATTCAAACAAGTTACGACAGGTTTGACATTGACGACTTGACGTTTTGAAAAAAAAACACGTAGGTCAGGCCATAGACTAAGGAAATATGAAACTCTATTATCTATGTATTTTTGCTACCAAAATATAATGGACTTTAGTACTATTAATAATAGATGTCATTTTGATTTGATAGCATTTTTTTTGTGTCGTAATGTTGGGAATCATTGCTTGATGATTTTAAAACAGAGTTTATTTTATTTAAGCATTTTTGAAAGAACAGTTATTGACATCTAGACATGACAACTGACATATTTTATTTTGTAAAGGCTGCTAGGTCTTTTTGATGACATAGAGGTTGCACTCTAATACCTCCTCTCATTGAATAGGCCTAGCTGTATAATCAGCTTTTCAAATCTTGGTCTAGCAAGCGGTTTTGTGAATATGTCAGCCAGCTGTAGCTCGGTACTTATCCTCTGTACGTTTAAGGTTCCATTCGCTACTAGTTCACGAACGAAGAAGTGACGTATCCTGATATGCTTAGTTCTTCGATGGAACTCAGGGTTCTCAGCTAGCCGCACAGCTGCCTCATTGTCGACGTATAATACTGCGACGTTAGCCATGTCAACTAAACCTCCGATAAGCCGAGTCAGCCAAACGCTTTCTCTAGCTGCTTCGCTAGCTGCCACTATCTCAGCTTCTGTCGTCGATATGGCAACGTTTTGTTGCCTTTGGCTAAGCCACGACACTGGTCCACCAGCATATATACATAGGACGCCAGATGTCGATCTGCCCGTTGTAGTATCACCGCCGTGATCGGCGTCACTATAACATTCGACTTCGCCTTTCCTGTAGTCTCTTCTGTATGTAATGCCCATATCAGGAGCATGTTTAAGATAGCGTAGTATTCGTTTTACTCTAACGCAATCTGCTGGTGTTGGATTTTCAAGACTCCTGGATACCACGCTCACAGCGTATGCGATATCTGGTCTTGTACCAACCATGAGATATGCGAGTGCCCCAACCACCTGTCTATAATTGGTTAAGAAATAATCATCTGCCTTCTCTGCTTTTCGATTATTTCCTAAATTCTGTGGTACTTGGTTTGCATCGTCTTTTACTATTGGAGTGGTCACTGGTCTGCAATCTTGCATTCCGAATCTCTCCAAAATCTTCTTTGCGTAAGCCGTCTGATGTATTCTTACATCACCACCTTCTTTGGTTTCTATTTCTATTCCTAAGAAATGAGCAATTGGCTTTGAAGTGATTTTAAATTTTTTACGTATTTGCTCAAGAAATTCTTCAATAACCTCCTCACTCTGGCCAGCGATTAATCCATCGTCTACATAAAGAGCCACAATTAGTTTTCCATTTGCATTCTCTCTCTTAAATAGGCAAGGATCAGCTTCACTGACTTCGAGACCTATTTCCATAAAGAATTCTAGAATTGTCCGATTCCAGCAACGAGGAGCTGACAACATGTAGCGGTAGAAGTGAATAAGCTGTTCTGCACGTTGTCTTGGGCTGCCAGAGTAGAAAAAAGGTTTTTTGTTAGCGTAGGTACAAGCCAGACATCTTTCAATCTTATAGTTTCCTTCTTCTTGCCTACAATTGATTCTACCAAGACAATGCCTTTCCCTACTGCAGGGTTCATTGTTCCATCCGCCGTCTTCACAGATTGGTCTTCAGAATCAAATGGCTCGAACTCATGAAATATGTCTCTTCTAATGGTTAGGTGCATCGTTGCTCCATTGTCAATATACCAATTTTCTCTATCTTGGTCTCCTGCCTTCGAACAGGCGTTGACTGCCATTAGCGTCATGCTTTGTACTTGCTTATGTGATGAGGTTGGTGCTGAGCTGCTTGGCTTTGGTGGCTTTCCATCCTTTATCCATTTTTTGCAGTTCCTTACTCTATGTCCCATTTGTGAACAATAGTTGCACTTAACCTTTGCATCTTTCTTTTTCTTCGAATCTTGGATTACTAGCGTTTCTTGGCTAGTAGCCCCTTCCCTGTTCTCTAGAGCTTTCTCGTAAGAACACAATTGAGTTGTCAGGTTTTCGATGGTTCTTTCAGCTTTGTTCAAAAGTATCCAACTCGATTTAAACGCAAAGAATTTCTCGTCTAGAGTTTCTAATATCTTGCATATTAGTAACAGATCTGGGAGCTGGGCTTTTCCATCTGCTTTTGTAATTTCAACATTTAAATTGTTCCATATGTTCTTAAGTTTCGACATGTGTGAGGAAACGTCATCAGTTGGATTGCGTTTAAAATTGAAAAACTCCATGCACAAATGGTACGACCTATCCTCCGTCTGACCATCAAACAAGCGATGTAACTCTTGCCAGACTTCGTATGCTGTCTCAAATCGAATGATTTTTTGTAACGTATCATCCGACATATTCGAAGTTATGATAAGAAGAGCCGCGCAATTTGCTTTCGTGTATTTGGCCATTGCCGCACTGTTACTCGCAACAGCTGCTGCATCACCCGCACCATCTTGAAGAGGTTCCGGTTTTTTCAATGTGCCCTCTAACACGTCAGTTGCATCTGGCGTGGAACGTAACAAAATATTTATTTTATATTTCCACGTAGTCCAGTTCGACTTGCCTTCTAAATTACCTATCGAATATTTATTCGTAATGATTTCCATTGCTGAGCCTATAACCTTTTAAAACAGAGTTTATTTTATTTAAGCATTTTTGAAAGAACAGTTATTGACATCTAGACATGACAACTGACATATTTTATTTTGTAAAGGCTGCTAGGTCTTTTTGATGACATAGAGGTTGCACTCTAATAGATGATATTATCATACTATGGAGTGACGACGGGCTGGTGCTGAGATTTGGTTGACCGTCACGCTCATGTATTACATGCCTTAATCTGATAACGGAACGCACCCGTGGGTCAAACGTTTGACAGTGACAGCTGACGTTTATGATATTACACTGCTGTGCTGTCGTTGGTTTGGTTTGGTTTGCTTGACGTGTTGTGTTGATTTGGTGTTGATATTTGACCGGGTAGGGTAAAAAAAACAAAAAATAATTCAACAGCTAAATTCTCGTTGTAATATATCGTAATTGCTGGGCATTGCAACTAACACTAAATCAAAAATGCCTAAAGCTGGAAATGAAGGAGACATTTTATTAAAGGAAAAATATGTTTCTTCATCAAAAGAGAGACTTTACATCAAGCCACCTGGTTTGTATTATTTGCTACTTAAATAATTGTAATATTATTTGCTACTTAAATAATTCTAAATCAAAACGATATTTTTGAGTTATTTCTGCAAATTATATGTAAATTGTTATCTTTTTTTTTTCAGAGCAGCAAAATATTGTTGTACTAGAAGAGAGGCGCTTCAGAGACATAACTAACTGGTTTACACAAATATTTCTACCTCAGGGCTATCCAGATAGTGTTAGCAAAGATTACTCACCTTACCAAGTGTGGGACACAGCTCAAGCCTTCTGTAGTACAATTGCAGGTGACTTAGTAATTTTTTTACTTATTAGTTCTCCACTTTATATAGTGTGGGCACTTTTCAAGAACATAAAATTTTAAATTGCATATAGGTACTGTACAATTTGTAACTGACATCGGTTTTTAAATTTAAGCAAATATTACCATAATAAGGATCCCTAAATTTGCTGAAATTAGATATTTAGATTATATTACACTTTACACTCACATGTATTTAGTTACTTATGGAGCATGTTGAGGAAAGCCTAGTTCTCATATTTCAAACTACAACTCATTACTGTTAGTAAGTCTCATAACAGTTTGAATTAAATAAAATTAGATACTTCATTAATTCATTGACTTTAATGGTCATTGTTATCATGCAGTCTATGACCAAGGTACAAATTTTTTGCAAAGTGGCATATCTTTAGTACCTACCTTTAGTGTGAAATGTTTTTCTTTGTATTTTCACAGGAACTCACGAACCTGTCATGATATTTCAGTCAGTCAGTACAGTAGCCATCATATATATCGGATCGGTCAAGGTGCTCACAAATATCTGAACACGCCTCTGTACACTGATGGCGGCTGTACAAGAAGTATTAACATTGACCAAAGTAGGGTAGGACATAAAAAACGTTTTTTTCTGAGAAAATATGAAGGAAAACCTATAACAATGTATTATGTACTATATTACATACACTTAACATACTTAATATTTCAAAAACTGCAATCATTTTTGCCATCTCAAGGGTCAAGTTGTGGGTTCCCCTTTTTATCAGAAATTAATATCTACCAAATGCAAAAGAACAGTTGGTAACTAAATATAGTCAACATAATGAACATGTGATTTTGCAGGCATCCTTGCAACCCAGGAGGTACTTCGAGGAGTAGGGGTGGGAGACACAAATGCTACCCCTCTCGCAGCTACTGTTACATGGGTCCTGAAGGATGGCTGTGGACATGTTGGGAGAATTGTATTTGCTTTCAGCCATGGGTAAAATTAAATTTGTGATTCATATTTTTAGGTATTCAAAGTTTATGAGAACATGTGGACACTTACTTCCTTATGCATAAACATGCTCATAAAGTTATCAAGCCGATCAAGTGTGATAGAAGAGTACAAACGAACTTTATCGGCTTGATAACTTTAGAGTACGTTTATGAATAAGGGGGTTTAAATATAGAAATAGAAATAATTTATTCATGGCAAAGTGAAAAACTACGCATACAAATGAACTACAAAAATTATTTACACATAACATCATAAAAAACCTTAGGAATATAAGTTACTTATTGTGATCCTAGAAGACTTAAGAATAGAATAGAATAGAAAACGTTTGAAAATATACAAGTAAAACAACAATAGCCTTAATCTATATACATCTTAAACTAAAGTCACCAAAAAGGATGCCACTCAGCATATGCCAATGGCTAATTGGTATTAGCCACGGCGCTGGTTTTCAGGGCAACCAAGAAAACAAACAGGATGGGATTTCAATATTTTTAAAATTAACATATGGTGGACGATGTCACAATAAATACAATTATAATAGTCCACTTACTTATACAGCAAAGAAACCGCTGAAAGGTAAAGACGGCAGTCTCCTGTGCACCTCAAGCGAGCAGCTGCAAAGGTGGACCGAACACTTCTCGAGCCTGCTGGAGCAAGCCCAATCCCCTGACACCCAGCATACCAGTAATGATCTCCCAAACGAGCTACTGGGTGTGCCAACGGCTCCACCGTCCTTTGCAGAAGTTTTGGTGGTGGTGAAGTCCCTGAAACCGGGGAGAACGCCGGGCATTGATAGCATCCACGTGGACATGTTGAAGGTCGATCCTGGGACATCTGCAACTCTACTGTATCCTCTACTGACCCGTATCTGGGAAGCTGGACGAGTACCCAATGAAGCAGGGACTCTTGGTGAAAGTCCCAAAGAAGGGGGATCTATCGCAATGCGACAACTGGCGCGGCATAACGCTCCTGCCCACAGCCGCAAAAGTTTTAGCAAAGATACTGCTCAATCGCATTGCTCCAAGAGTGGCAGAGACGCTGAGGGACGAGCAAGCAGGTTTCCGCCCTGGTCGCTCCTGCACAGACCACACCAATCCACCCTACGCATCCTGATCGAACAGAGTGTCGAATGGCAGTCGGAGTTGTTCCTCGCCTTTGTGGACTTTGAAAAAGCCTTCGATACCGTGAAGTGGAGCGCGCTGTGGTCCAGCCTTCGTCATAGGGGCATACCCGAGTGTGTCATCCGCATCATCCGCTCCTTGTACGAGGGGAGCACATGTAGGGTGATACATGAAAAGGAAATGGGAGCGCCTATACAAATAAGTGTCGGTGTGAAGCAGGGATGCCTCCTGTCTCCACTGCTATTTTTAACCCCCGACGCAAAAACGACGGGGTGTTATAAGTTTGACGTGTCTGTCTGTCTGTCTGTCTGTCTGTCTGTCTGTCTGTCTGTCTGTCTGCCTGTCTGTCTGTCTGTTTGTCTGTCTGTGTGTGTGTCTGTCTGTGGCATCGTAGCTCCCGAACGGATGAACCGATTTCGATTTAGTTTTTTTTATTTGAAAGCTGTGTTAGTCGGGAGTGTTCTTAGCCATGTTTCATGAAAATCGGTCCACTAGGTCGCGGTCGGGGGGTTTTTCAAAATTTTAATTAATTCTGCTCGACGACGTCATGAGAAGAGTGGTCAAATCGCCAAGAGGCATTTCCTGGCATACAAAGGTACTGGAAGATCTTGATTACGCCGATGACATCGTGCTGATTTCGCCATCTTTAGCCCATCTAAAAGCGAAACTTGAGAGTCTCAAGAGGAAGCTGAAGCCATGGGCCTGCGAATCAACCGACGGAAGACTGTCAATATGCGAGTACAATCAGCTTGTAAGGAACCTTTGTTGCTCAAAAACGACCGCCTTGAATCAGTCTCCAAGTTTGTGTACCTCGGCAGTACACTGTCGTGTCAGGGAGGTGCAAACGATGACGTCGAGAGCAGAATTAAGAAGGCAACATTAAGCACGAAGGCACAACAAGAAGCAGGCTGCATTTGCTCAACTCAACCCTGTTTGGGATTCAAACGTGCTTACTCGCCGCGTGAAAATCTCCCTCTTCGAATCCATTGTCAAGACCGTTCTTCTCTTCGGGTGTGAGACATGGAGAGTGCCAAAGAGGCTGACGCACAAACTTCAAGTGTTTGTCAATAAGTCCCTCCGGTCGATCCTCCGTATCTTCTGGCCTGCGGAAATGGAGATTAATCGGTCATACCCTTCGAAGAGGAGCTACCAACAGCGCCAGTATCGCGTTTGAGTGGCGGCCTCAAGGAGGAAAGAGGGCCCTCAAACGCCCCGTACACACCTGGAGGCGGAGCGTTGAGAACGAACTGAGGGAATATGGACTGAGCTGGAACGAGGCCAAGGTGGTGGCTCAAGATAGAAAGGCATGGAAGGATCTTGTGGAGGCCCTATGCACCTATGGGGTGCCTTAATAGGACATACAACAACAACTTACTTATACATTTAAAAGTAGTGTCTACGCAGATTTAATATGCAGTAGTAGAGCAGGCAACATAACTATTTAATAACCTAACCACAAACTTAAAATTTTGAAAAAACCCCCGACCGCGACCTAGTAGACCGATTTTCATGAAACATGGCTAAGAACACTCCCAACTAACTCAGCTTACAGACAAAAAAAACTAAATCAAAATCGGTTCATCCGTTCGAGAGCTACGATGCCACAGACAGACACACACACACAGACAGACAGACAAACAGACAGACAGACAGACACGTCAAACTTATAAGTCTTATAACACCCCTTCGTTTTTGCGCCGGGGGTTAAAAACAGAAAATAAATAAAATTAAAGATGAATTGATTTATTAAATTAATTTAAATTTAAATAAGCACTATACGTCTGCTTATGTATTAGAAATCTGAAGAGCTGTAAGGTAGTTTTTCATCTTAATTTTGAAGGTTCCTACCGATGTACAATTTCTAATAGGTGGTGGCAGATTGTTCCAACTTCTTAGAGTATCCAGAGTTCCAGAGACACACTTTCAAGTTGGTCTGTTCCAAACATGTACTTGTGTATGATAATGATTATATTATGCAAAATTAAATATTTGTTCATGATATTGATGCGTCAGTTTGTAATGTCTAAGATTTAGTTTTGAGCATAAAACTATTTTAAGATTTATAAGAGTAAAAGATTACCCATCATGATGAGTCATGGTGGACCATTTATTCCCTCTAAGCCTAAAGAATTACTTGCTTCTGTAGAAATACTATGGAATAAGGTTAAATTAAATATTTTTAATGCCATACGGAGAATAGTTCCTTCGACAGAGTCGTGCCCCGTTCTGCACGCTATTGCCTAAAACTCAATTGATCTTTACGGGGTTACGCGTATTGTATTAGCAAAGCTGACGACTGTAGCGTCGTTGGTGTCCTTTGCAAGACTTTCCTACAATGGTCACAGCTGTCACAGTCAACTGTAATTTCATGCAATAACGTTTGACACTGACAAAATAACTAGTCAGAAATAATGGTTCGTGCTAACCTGTGATTCCCTTATTTTGTATTTTTCGCAGAACTTACCTAGATGCATACAGTAAAAAATGGAGACTTTATGCTGACACGCTCAATGACGCAGCAATGTGCATAGAAATAGCTTTGCCACTCTTCCGGAACTACACTACGTTTGCATTATGCGTCAGTACTGTCATGAAGGCTATTGTTGGTGTTGCAGGTAAGATATTCATTTATTGAAATTACCCTGGAGGTCATGAAACGTTCAAATGCTCTGAAGTCTGAACGTGCACGCTCAACACTAAAAAGTCTACTGCCTGCAGCGAACTTGTTGAATAAAAGGCATCTTTTTCTATCATTCTAAAATAATTACGTCTGACGAGTATTCATCCTCCTTGCGTTATCCCGGCATTTGCCACGGCTCATGGGAGCCAGGGGTCCGCTTTGACAACTAATCCCAAGATTTGGCGTAGGCACTAGTTTTTACGGAAGCGACTGCCATCTGACCTTCCAACCCGAAGGGTAAACTAGACCTTATTGGAATTAGTCCGGTTTCCTCACAATGTTTTCCTTCACGGAAAAGCGACTGGCAAATATCAAATGATATTTCGCACATAAATTCCGAAAAACACATTGGTGCGAGCCGGGGTTCGAACCCGCGACCTCCGGAACGAAAGTCGCACGTACTTACCTCTAGGCTAGCAGTATTCTGGATAATAAAATATAAAGTTTATAGAATTCCTCTGAAGTTTATAGACTTTATAGTCATATGTTGGATAAAACAAATTAAACAAATGTAGGTACCTATAATATCTCGGCCGGAGTCACCTTTGGAGTTACGTGACCAAGTCGTAAGAATTGTCGAAGACCATATCTACTGCTTGTTACATGTATATTATTGCCGTCTCTAACGTCTCTTGCACCTTTCCTTATGCCTCGCTTGATTGTTTGAGTTCATACACATAGAGCAAGAACAGACTGGAATGGTAATAACCAGAACCATATGTTTTATTTAACATTTTTTATATGTATATATTTAAGGTGGTGCTACTCGTGTGGCGATGACCCAGCACCACGCGATAAGAGGCAACATGGCTGATGTGTCGGCGAAGGACTCTGCCCAAGAAACTGCGGTCAATCTGATTGCTTCGCTCATAGCACTGTCATTTATTACTGTATTTGGGTATTGACTTTGATGTTTTTTTTTTAAATAATGATTAATGATGCTATTACCTGTCCATGTGTGCAATTATATGCAATATTTTCCATTAATACTATTTTGTGTTCTATTTCAGAAACAACATCTTAGTATTTATAATGACGATAATTCTTCATATTACGTTCAACTATTTTGCTGTGAGAGCTGTTTGTCTGAAAACATTGAACGAATCAAGATTCCTACAAGTTATCGAAACATATTTGAAGAAAGAAGTTATAGCTACGCCTTGCGTAATAAATCAGAATGAACCAATCATATTTTATCAATTAGGACCAAATCTGTTAGGTAAATATTATTATCACTGGCCAGTTTATAAAAAAAAAAAAACAATTTAATTATAATTATAAATTATTTGAAATTGATAGGGGAAATTCCCTATAACTGGCGTGTCCAATCACGGCAATAACTGGCCACCCTGTACTAAAAATAAATTTTCTTTACATATAAATAGAGCTCATTTTTACATAAAATTTATATTACTGGCCACCTTTCAGTAGCTGGCTGGATTTTGTTTATCAGTTTTTATTCAGTAGGTATACATACTCCATTTTTGATACAAGGTGGCCCGTTACTGGTAATTTACCCGATTAGCTGCTATTTTGACATTAGTTTAGACATCAACGCCAAAGACGGATATATATGAAGCGTAGGGGTTTCCCCAAACCTATTGACGGGGATCGGCTCTAGACCCCAGCCCACCAAAAATCGCTCGTTACGCGTCGTCGTCACTGAATGCATGCTTACGCATTTTTATACTAACGAGCGATTCCCCGTCGATAGGTTTGGGGATACCCTAAGTCAGCGGTTCTCAAACTTATTTTCCCATGGAACCCTTTTAGAAAGTAAAACATCTGACGGAACCCTTAAATTTTTTTTTATTGCAATCTTTATTTTAATAAGCAATCATGATAGTAAAATCTAATCACTAGATTCTAATGTGGGGTATTACATGAAACTGTTTTTTATTTTTTAACAATTGGTGAATATTTGGTTTTATGGAAGAGAGTTGAAGTTGCATATCAGGTACCCAAAATTCACACGGAGCCCTCAGAGAGGCTTTACGGAGCCCTAGGGGTCCGCGGAGCACACTTTGAGAATGGCTGCCCTAGGTAAACGCAAACGAAGGCTTTATCAGACACAGACCACATAGAGCAACATAGACTTACGTGCATTATGACAGATCCATGTGACAGCGTCCGGGTTTGACAAGGTATCGAAAAGGTTAACCTCTATGTAGCGACTCTGAAGCCGATCACTATCATAGAAATATGATCATAGGCAACATGCCGTCCTTTTTCTTCACGTTGGAGAAAAAGGGAGGCGTACAGACAGGTTCATAAAACTTCTATTATAATTCAATTTTTTTTCAGACTTAAAGATGACCGGGTTCCAAATAAAACTAGGGGCTTCAATAAAAGCGTTCCTAAAGTGCAACCCTAAGGCGGCGAACCTAAAGGTCCTGAGCGAGATGTACGAGCGGCGCAGGTACATCCTGCTGGCAGACGTGACGCGCCGCCAGGTGCTGGTGGCGGTGAAGGACGCCGCCACGCCCGACGACGTGCTGTGTGCCTACTTCCACGCCGTGCTGCTGTCCATCGTCACGTGCGCACTCAACGACCACTACCTGGTGAGCGCTATATTTCACCAACTTAACTACAAAAACCGGCCAAGAGCGTGTCGGGCCACGCTCAGTGTAGGGTTCCGTAGTTTTCCGTATTTTTCTCAAAAACTACTGAACCTATCAAGTTCAAAACAATTTTCCTAGAAAGTCTTTATAAAGTTCTACTTTAGTGATTATTTTCATATTTTTTAAACATATAGTTCAAAAGTTAGAGGGGTGGGGGGGGGGACGCACTTTTTTTTTCCTTTAGGAGCGATTATTTCCGAAAATATTAATATTATCAAAAAACGATCTTAGTAAACCCTTATTAATTTTTAAACACCTATCCAACAATATATCACACGTTCGGGTTGGAATGAAAAAAAATATCAGCCCCCACTTTACATGTAGGGGGGGTACCCTAATAAAACATTTTTTTCCATTTTTTATTTTTGCACTTTGTTGGCGTGATTGATATACATATTGGTACCCAATTTCAGCTTTCTAGTGCTTACGGTTACTGAGATAATCCGCGGACGGACGGACGGACGGACAGACAGACATGGCGAAACTATAAGGGTTCCTAGTTGACGACGGAACCCTAAAAACGACCTTTTTCGATTGTGTGTCACCATAAGTACGCGTACTTTAAAACCGCCGCGCATAGTTGTCAGCGATCCAACCGGTTTGAAATCTTTAAGTACGCGTACCTGCTTGTAGGTCTATCACCCACTTTAGGCCTGAGATACACTTAAGTCGATTACGTGAGCGGTAAAACTCACAGGTGTAAAGGCGGCCTTACAAGTCGCGGCACGTAAGTTTAGCGCTGAGTGAAATGTGGAGGGGATAGCTGCGCATGGGGACGCATACCCTTCGCCCCCTGTAACCCACTGAGAAACCTGTATGTGACTTCTGCGCAATAACGGTCTGCACTATAGTTTTCTGCCGCTAGTTGTACTAGTAAGTTATACTCATAAAGTAGGGAGACAGCTGTACTTCAGTTGAACTACTATTTTGTAATAATTGTAATGTACGAAGTATTTGAGGCCTTATGCAAGAATTTACAACCTGCTAAGACAGAAAAGAGTGATGCATAGTATACGATGTTGGTATTTATCAAATAGGTACCTAATACCTATTAAAACTGTGAGTCTAGTGAAAAAGGGTATAACTCAAATTGACTCGGTGAAAAAGGTCACAAGTCCGAGGTGGGACTTGTGCCCTTTTTCACCGAGTCAATTTGAGTTATACCCTTTTTAGGGTTCCGTACCAAAAAGGTACAAACAGGAACCCTTATGGTGCGACTCTGTCCGTCTGTCTGTCCGTCTGTCACATTCCTAAATATCTCGAGAACTACTAATGCTATCAACTTGAAACTTGGAATAGTTATGAACATTGTAAACCTCTACAAATAGAAAGTATAATTTTTTTAAATATATGAATTTTAATTGTAGAAAATGGCCAAAATGAATGGGGGGCAAACTGTAAATTTCAAGTTACTAGGTCAAGTGGGATATCGTTAGAAAGAGCGCAAATTGAACGTAAATAAACTATTTTTTATAATTTTTTTGTCGTGGAAAAAAAAAGAATTTTGAAGGAAAATGTTAAAAAAAATACCGTCCCCCCCCCCCCTTATCTCCGAAGTTTATCAACTAAAAATTATGAAAATTTTAGGAAACATTGGTTTTATGCTAAATATTACAGGAAAAATATAATTGTGTTTGTATCTTAGAAACTTTTTTTTTAATTCACAAAAAACTTTTCATATTTTTACTTTCAATTTACCCACCCTTGCGAATGTATATCGTACCTCAAATTAATACGAGATGTTACGTAAACCGTCTTCTTTCTAATAAAGTAAAAACTGTTTAAATCGGTTAACATTATAAAGAATTATCCCTGAAAAACCAACATAGTATACAGGTCGCGCAAATTAGTTAGCGAATTCACCGAGAGATGGCGCTATACACAATAATGCTCATTAGTACCTATACTTTTGTCTTCTAGTCAAGTCATTAGAGTTATATGAAAACATGAGATTATTTTAACTAGGTAGTTTGAAAGAAAGTTTATACGGGACCCTCGGTGGGCGAGTCCGACTCGCACTTGGCCGGTTTTTTTTACTAGACCCATAGTTAGTACTTTGAGGATCAGATCATCATGAAAGGGTCATTTCATTAAAACGTTTCTTCTCACATATAATAATAATAATAATACCTCATAGATATATATTGATACGGATGTCAGAATTCCTAGATTTTTAAAGTGGTCCCTACAACTATCTCTATACTTTGCATTAGCTAAGATCCTAATGGCACGTTTCTGCATTTTAAGAACTCGCTCGAAATCTGTTGCGTTTCCCCACAATATAATTCCGTAGGAGATGATTGAGTGGACATAGGCGTAATAAGCTTCCTTAAGATTATTATTCGAGATAAGTGGTCTTAACTGCTTAAGAATATATACACCTTTTGCTAATTTACCACAGACCGAATTAATATGCATCTTCCACGAAAAACTAGGATCTATGTCAAACCCTAATAGCTTTACGTTTTGGACACTCTGGATTGCACCCTTAGAGGTAATCACTTCAATCGTATCAGATTCTTTTTGCCATGTACTAAATTTCATTATGTGTGTCTTGTCAGAATTTAATTTAAGACCATTCGCTTTAAACCAGGTTTCCAATTTTGATAAAATTACAGTTATTTTAAGAACTAAATTTTCGTCAGGTTCTGCATTAACAATTATAGTTGTGTCATCAGCATATTGAATTATTTCAGCGTCAATATCTAAGCTAGCGAGGTCATTCAAAAATATAGAAAATAACACATTTCCTAACGATGAGCCTTGCGGGACTCCTGTTGACATTTGTTGTGGTTCAGATCTGTAACGTTTTCCATTAACTTTAATTTCTACCGTCTGTTCCCTATTTGATAAGTATGATTTTAGTAGTTCAGCACTTTGACCTTGCACACCATAAGCTTGCAGTTTAGCCAGCAGCAGGGAATGGTTTACAGAATCAAAGGCCTTGGATAAATCTAGGAAAATACCAACTACTCTCTTTTTGTTTTCCAAGGATTGAACAACACTCTCCATGAACCTGTGAGTTGCTGAAATGGTAGAACGACCAGGTCTATATGCATATTGTGCATCTGACAGGGCATTATTTATTTCTACGTGTCTAATTATATCATTTGACATTATTGATTCAATCAGCTTTGATAATGTAGGTACAATAGTTATGGGTCTGTAGTTACCAACGTCTGTTTTGGCACCTTTACCTTTATATTTATATGGGACACAAACGAGATTTCTTAAGTGATTCTGGATAAATCGTTTGTTACGAAGTTCCATAGTCACGAGTATGCTACTGAGTTATGGAATTAACTATATTAACGTAAATATTACAAAATGTAGAACCACAAGAATTGATTGCTGTCAGATTGTCACTGCCGCTGTAAATAACAACATAGCATTAAGAGTTATAAAAGTAAATGAGTTATTCTTGTTTAGGTACCTAGTTGTAATAAATATGATTGTTTGTTTAGCCTATATATCAGGGCACATCAGGCTACCCCCGGCCTTTCGCCCTGATGTGCCAAGCGGTGCAAGCGTCCGAGTGGAGCCGCTCGGCCGTGGAAGGCGCCGCCCCCGGCTGCTTCGCGTACGGCCCTACGGCGGAGCTCATGCGCTACGTCGACAAGGTTGTCAATAAGGAGTGGGATCGGATGAAGGCCGGCATGAAGCAGACAGGTGACTAACAGTATAAGCACATCTCGGACACTGGAGATCAAATATATGAAAGAGGCGCGTTCTTAACACACATTGTACGCGTACCATGCTTGTATGAGTGAGATATGACAGGTTGACTGTTCGCGTTTTTGACAGGCGGTAACTGTGAGGTAACCGAGAGGGGGTGGGTGGCGCTTTCAGCGGGGAGCGGAAGTGGCCATACTGTACGATAGTACTCTTTATTATACTGTGGTATAAGTTAGGTAAAGAAGTACAGGCTCCCCGGTCTTTTGCCCTGGCGTGCCGAGCCACCTAGTAAAACTGGGTGGCCGCGGACTCCACCCCTGGCCGCTTCGCCCACGGGCCTTCGGCGGAGCTCGCGCGCTAGTTAATCGGTGTATATTTATAAAATAATTAAAACAGCGGCGATAGTATACATAATACCGTAACTGTTTCTTTATCTAGGACATTTAAACTTAGTAGATCACATTTTCAGGTTGGGACCTGAGTAAACACCTGCTAATGGTCGACGAATGGCGTATATCTAAACAAGCCAACGCCACAGAAGAACCACCCTCGAACAAATTGCACTTGAATGAAGAAATCGGGGAACCGGGCAACCGGGATTTACTCGGCGATTATGACGTACACAATAGAGAGTTTAGTACCGAATCCAGTAGTAGTAGGACTTTCGAGAGGCTACCGAGTGGAACGATATTCAGGAGATGTTCGGACGCAAGAGTACTGAGCGCGACCGAAGCGAAACCCGACATGATTGATCTCGACAATCAATGACTGGTAGACGTCGAAGTGGATGTTATTAAGCTGCGTCCGCTACTGCCCGTTAAAAGCAAACTTTGAGTCAGGTAAAGCGCTTTACACAATACATTACCAAATTCAGTCATCCTCACTATGATATATCGTCACTACTTTTAAAAAAACTTGTATCTTCGTCTGTCAATGAAAAGAAAATTGTAGTAAGTATGTATGGAATGCATATAGACTTACTGCGTTTTAACTTTGAGGAGCAGAGTGAGATACGAGATTTTTTTCAAAGTAGTGACGATATGTATAGTTTCCCAAGCAGCAGTGCCGTGCCGTTGCGTGCGCTCTTCATATCATCTTAAGGTTCAAATGAAATTGTCCACTCAAAGTGTTTTACAGATGAGGCCTGCATAGCTTACCCATTAGGCGCTGGTCCCACCAAAAGCGAGTAACCGATGAGCTATCGGCTATAAAAATGAACAAAAGATACTCGCTCCCGTGTAAATAAAAGAGACTTCGTCGCCGAGCGATGAACTATAAATCGCTCGTTCTCTAGCGTGCGACTCTCTTCTATTCGTTTCTATGCGCTACTTCTACGCTACGTTCTACGCTTTTTGTGTTGCCAGTGCCTTAATCCCTATAATAGTGTCAAAATCCAAGTTGTCATCAAACTAATAAGGGGCCTTGAGCGTTGAAGGTTTCTCCATCTCGTGGCCTGAATCGGAAACACAGCATATTCTACAGTACAGTAAAATACCGATTATATTCCTCAAACCAGTTTTGTTAAGTAACATTCAAAAATTATGATTTCCTTAGATTTCTATTTTATTATACAAATTAAATATTAACTTCAATGTACGCCGCCATCATTTTTACATAATTTATGACGTTGCCTGACACGCCATAGACATAACAAAGTTCGCAATACCTACAGTCAACCAATTGGAACCATATTGGAACCCTAGGCCACTCGACAACCATGTCAAATGACAAGCAGTAAGAGATTCCTTACAATCTGATTTATAACGTCACTATGACATAGTTCTACAGCGGCCTAGGCATTCCAATTGGTTGACTGTACATTGCGTCTTAGAAAAAACTTAAATAGGTGTACAAAAATCTAAATAGAAATTTATCGGTCCTGTTGTAGGGGACACCTAGTATTTGGGCTTTTTGGTGACCTTGTAGAAATTCTAGATGCCAAAAACGTGTTGACTGAAAATAATAGAGTTAAGCCATTCTACACGCGAATACACATTCCAAACAGTTCCTAGAGTCATGCCAATTCATAATACATGTTATTGTATTATTCACTTCATATTATTGTACGCCTCTCTGAGGCAGGACATTGAAGACCGTTGTACTATTAGCTACAAAAGTGCATGGAGAAATTATGAATGAGTTCATTGATAAATTCGCCTTGCACTTTTGCAGGTGATAGTACATTAGAATAACATCTCTGTAACTCATGACCAACCATAAATATTTTGATTTATTGAATATTTAACGTGAAAGTATTATAGCGTAGAGCCTAGACATGAGTATAATTTAAAAAAAAAGTTATATGCATAACTAAAAGTCTAAATGATATGCAAGTATTTTTGTACATACATAAAATGTTGCCTAAACAATTACAATATTCCTATGTATAGATATTTCATTATTCAATATATACTACTCAAAAGTAAATAAGAAGTAATTAAGAATTTCGGCGATTACAGGAATACTAATTTCATGGTTATTCAAATATTGGAAACTATTGACAACTTATTTAAATTTTATTAGACTTAATAGCAATAGCAACAAAAGCGTCTTTTTATTGGTTTTGAAAAGATATACGGGCTGTTTTGTGAAAACTACAGGGTGTTTAAAATGTATGAAATGTTGGGAAGTTGCTAACTTTCCGGCCGCTAAAAATTCTGGTGTCTACGGATTTGTAAAATTAATACTGAAACGTACTAAAGAATAACTCGTTTTTCACGTTACAGTAAAAATATAGGCCTTAGGGTTTCCACTTTTTCTTAATTCAAGTTTAAAAATGTAGCTTAACATTTTTTTCGCGAGTACAATTTTTTATTTCAGCCCAGAAAAGTACTCAACAACCTAACCTATCTGATATTTAAATTTGGCAAACGAGGCACCTGAGGCCCATTTCTCGAAGCTACAAGTCACAATTTACAAGTGGTTGTCTATGTCTAATATGACAAGTTGGAAAGAGACTTCCGCTTGTAACTTTCAGTTTTGAGAAATGGGCCCTAAGTAGACATCCTGTTTTAACGTTACGCTTTTCATGTAGCGTTCAAAACACTTAGTGACGCTTATTTTCTTTTCAGTAGTATAAGTACACCTTTTTTTGTATTCCGTGAAATACGACACGTCTTTATGTCCAATAACAGGAACCATCCGGCATTGCTTTTTGTTAAATTGGAAAAAAAAAATGTTTTCATACATAACTAATTAATGAGTTTACTTGAACTTTAAGAATAACATAAAAGTTAGTGTCAAGTATCTGACGGTACATGTTAAAACAAATAAGTCAAATAACCTAAGGAAGTGGTAAAGGATGTCCACACACGTGTTCAGTAATAACATTTTTTTTAATAACTCGATAACCGTAAGAGTTAAGACGCTAGTTTATTAGGAAATTAATTGTATTTGACCTAAAAAAACCTTTCCTTTAGGTTAACGGAATTAAATAAAAACAGGTTGTATATTATATCAATATCATCGTAGTAGCTGATGCGAGAACTGGGGCTGATTTTTGAATTTCGACCACCTCGATTTTGTCACTCAAAAATTAGGTCATTGCAAAATGCTATTTTCATAATACGAGCGATATAAAATTGAGAATCTACTAATATTAACCAGTTCTATTAGTAATATTAGTATATTTAAAAAGCAGTAGTGGAGATGATAATGAACGAAATACAAGAAATTGCGCGATCGAAATTTTAATATCTGGTTCATTTGATCATTGATTATAACTGTTTATTTGTTGCATATCTGTTTCGTATGTGAGGAATATCTTTTTAAAAGGACTTATTTCTCTATGAAAACATTAAAAAAAAACTCCTGAAGAGATTTACTCTTAACCCTTTTGAAAAGACATTCCTTATACGTTGAAATTGTTTCCTACCATCTAATATCATTATTGGATTCCAATAGCTATACGACGGTCGAGTAAATACCCGCATCGCAGCTCTCCAGCTATTGTTATACATAATTGTATTTATGTACGCCGAAACTTACGTAACATATGTATTTGATGTTGTTATGGCACTCATAACAAGCCTGTGTTGCACCTTGTGCAAGTCATTTGTAGTAGAAACTATAGAAGATGTAAACCTAAATAATAAAATGATTATGATGCTAAAGTACCAAACAATATAGTACGTAGTAAATGTAACTAGTGAGATATGAGTAATGCTACAAATGTACACACGCCATGTACGTGTACAAAAACGTGTCCTCCAGTGAAAGATATGTGTAATACATATTGTCCGTGTAGGTATGTAACTATGTACGTACAAAATAAATTATATTTTATACGTACGTATTTTAACACAACTGTAAGTATGAAAATAAAATACGTGTAAAACTTTTCCTGGTTTAACTTTCTTCCCAAGTAAAGCGTATATTTATAATATGTAATAAAATATCAATAATCAGTCAAAATCACAATGAGGTAGCATAGCGGTAGGCAAAGAGGATGGAGTATTATAGAGAGTTCTGTCGAAGTAAATTTGTAATCACAGTGCATAGACTGCCATCTCTTGACACATGCTTACAACTTTTGAACCTCAGTTTTGACAATTTGGCCCATATTCTTAGCTTGATATGTGTTAAAATGTCAAAATTAATTTTAGCGCCATCTAGCTGAGCGTACCCCAAAGGTGTAATGCCATCTAGGCCACCGTACCTTTTTCTGTATGGTACTGAGGTACGTTTTTTTCTTAGATTTTATCTGTCTATACGGAGTTATATATGTCTTTGGCGGTAGGTAATACCACAGAATATATAATAGTACAAGTACAGAAGGCCCGCTGCTTTGATGTTCACGAAATGCCGCCTTTTTAAATACCTACAAAATTCTTACAAAGAAACGAGCCGCACGTGCGCGGCGTCCGGTGATAGGGTTACCAATGGATCCAAACGAATTAATACTCACATAAAATGTTACACTATTATATTCAAGTCTTGGGTACTTTCTAGGTATATACTGTATTTATATATTTTTGTTCAAGTTCCAACATCACAAGCCTTATTGAACTTTTCCGTGGGACTTAATCAGTAGTAAATCTAAGTAAGAATGTCTTATGGTATTTATTTTATTCAATATGTCTATTTAACTAATATTATTATCATCCATTCCACACGCGGATATCGCTAAAAAAACCTCGTGACGTAAGGTAACAATATAAAGTGCGAACGTGCATTCCGTGAGAACGCGCGCCACCCCTGAGAAGGCCGCGAACTCGCGGCCGCCAGGATGTACTTGTAGCGCGGCGATAGAATCGCGGAGTGAGCCGCCCCTGGTAATACCAAAGAGGATCGAGTATTATAGAGAGTTACTGTCGAATTGAAATGTGTAATCACAGTGCATAGAGCCATCTCTTGACACAGGCTTAAAACTTTTGAACCTCACTTTTGACAATTTGTTCCATATTCTTAGCTTGATACTTATGTGTTACATACATACATACTGTGAAAGCGGTTAACCTCAAAATCGGTGGTTCTCTGGACTTTTAATTCGATTTACTGAAATCATGAAGCCCCAGGCGTTGGCATCCTCATCCTTACACTCTTCTCAACAGGATCTATCATCGGAAAGTGAATCAAACCCAAAATTTGATGCCTCAAGTGCTCGCAAACGAAAACAGCCTGACCTCGATGCGAACATAACAAAAGCGCTGGACAATTTCATGGCAAATATGCAGAAGTCACTTGATGACTTTAAGGCTGATATACGGGCAGATCTCAACAATTTACGCACAGACTACGCTCAGATCAAGACCACATTAGAAGCCACCAACATGAAGCAGAATGAGTTGAGCCAAACGGTCTCGGAGGTACGCACCAGCTTAGACTTGTCCTCTGACCGTCAAGACAAGCTTGAAAAACGTGTAGAATCAACTGAAAAATACATCGACACACAAAAAAAGGAGCTAATTCTTTGTCAGATGTAAAACAGAACGTTATTGACCTGCAAATACAATTAAACGACTACCAACAACGCGAGCGAATCAATAATTTGGAAATCAGCAGCTTGCCCGAACGTGACAGAGAAAATCTCACGGAAATAATTATCGCAATCGCTAAAGTTTGCGGCGTCACTCTGACCATGGACGACATCGAACATGCTAACCGAGTAAAACCCCGTCAAGCTGTCGCTGGCAGGCCCAGAGCTGTCATAGTCAAACTCAAAACCAGGTTACATAAAGACAACATCTTAGCTGGCATCCGCAAGGCTCGCGGAATCACAACAGAAGACATCGAATTACCAGGTGCCCGCAAACCCATTTATATCAACGAGCATCTGACACCATATAACAAGGCCCTGCTGAAGAAAACCCGAGATGCCGCCACCGACAAGCAGTACCAGTACGTTTGGACAAAAAACTGTCAGATACTAACACGCAAAAATCAAGGGGCCCCGGCTTTGCATCTCCGTTCAGAAGAAGATCTACGCAAAATCCGATAAGTTTTAGTATCAGCGCGCGCATGCTAATTCTAGCCCTAATTAAGTTATATTTATATAATCAATCGAGCGAATCTGTCATAATATATTTTAATTACAAACATACACAACACTCATTACACACACACAATAAACACTCCAGGTGGGTTCTAGATCACAACAATCCTATACAATTTGTTTATGTACTTTTTGTTTACCAATTATATATAAATACCTACGCCAGTAACGCAACTACTGTTTTATTGCTCAAACTTATTGCTTACAGGAACGACTTATTTTGTCTGCTAAGTGCTGTCTCTCTAGCCCTATTAACAATGTACGCATTACTTACTATAGTACTGATATACAATTATGTTTATCACACCTCAACGGTTGCTGAATTAACCCTTGATAATGAACGTTATTATGCCTATATTCCAAGCGTAAGTACCCCTACAACACTGAAGTATATAGTATACCATCGTAGTAACCACGTAAGTAGTATAAATGTTCAACACTTCATGTTAAAACGAAATACGCTGCCACACGAATCGACTATCGTGTTAATCATATGTCCATCTCTGCCATTTTTACATTGTTCAATTAAGTATGGCACAGATAACAAAACATCGTATTTTGATGCACACGGTAGGCCCCCTAGACTCACTTTCGGTCAAATACTTTATGGTCTTTATGTAATGATTAAGCCAGTATATCGACATAACTCATTAGGCCCAGTATGCAAGCGACTGTCGTCTTTAAGACCTAGTCTGTTAAACACAATTCACTTCGTTCAATTTCAATGCCATCATTCTGCCGTACTTATTATTTACCTTCTCGCGCTAGCGCACGTAGCCATTTTTCCTATCTTGTCTCACAACATATTTATACTATTTTATGCATATACAATTGGTTTATTAGAATAACAGGCGCGTTACAAATTTATTATCAAAATATCCGAGGCATGCGTACTAAGACGCACGCGCTTTTAGGTAACATTTTAAACAATGACTACGACATTATAGCCCTTACGGAAACATGGTTATGTGATGGAATATTCGACTCGGAGTTTTGTGATTCCCGTTATGATATATTCCGTTGTGATCGCAACTTGGTACTTACGGGAAAAAAAACCGGTGGTGGTGTCGTCATTTGTATTAAGCGAAGTTTTAATGCTTATGCTCACTCTGACCAGGCGACTACGCCAACAGAATTAAAGTGGGTCACAATACCGGGTAAGTACATACATGCTTGTGCAGACCTGCACATAGCGTGTACCTACGTGCCTGGAGATTCGTCAACGCAATGTCGAGACATTGATGCCCTATTATGTACGGTCGATAAGGTTTTTAATAATAGAAAAAGTGACCATTGTTTGATTCTGGGCGATTTCAATTTACCGTGCATAACTTGGGGGCGCGATGGACCCATTGTGATAAATCGAGGCCCCGTAGAAACACAGGAATGCGGGTATAGATTAATCGACAAGCTAAGTTTGTGTGGTTTTTCTCAACATAACTATATACCTAATTCTCATGGCAATACTCTCGACTTAGCGTTCAGTACGTTTTCATTGAACTTAACTACTGCCGACTCACCCCTTCTTCCTTTAGATAGCTTCCATCCTGCCTTTACAATTGATGCCACAGATATCTCCGTGAAACCTATTAAACCTAACTCCAGTACTCGATTTCTGTTCGGCAAAGCCGACTACGCAGCAATTAACCTATACCTAAATAGCATTGACTGGCGTAATGAACTCGTGGCCAATTGCACTGACGTTGAAACAGCAGTCAGTGTTTTATATAATCACATATCTATAAGTATAAATAAATATGTACCCCAAAAAACAGTTAGTACGCACCACAACTACCCTGTTTGGTACTCTAGACCACTGATAAAAGTTATACGGGAAAAATCAAAAGCCCACTTACGTTGGAAGCAGTATAATAACAGATTAGATTATTCTGAATTTTCGTTACTTAGAGACAGACAGAAAAAAATGCAGAAACAATGCTATGATAATTACATTAAAAGTATGGAAACTAATATTAAAAATGATCCCAAACAGTTGTGGGCCTTCGTAAAATCTAAGCGCAATAGTCCAAACTACCCTAAATATGTCACTTACCAGGGGCTCAAGCACACAACTCCCGCGGAAATCACTTCTGCGTTCAATGACTTCTTCCATAGCGTTTTCGTTAAACCGGATTCCGTGTATCCCACAATGCCCTTACCTCCGCCTCAATCAGGTGCTCCCAGGCATACCGCTAGCTTAAATCTAACTTTAGAAGAGATCAGTCAGGCCTTAAAACATCTTAATACTAAAAAAGGAGCGGGAAGTGACAATATTCCTTCTCTTTTTGTCGCACGGTGTCACACTTCCCTTGCCGTTCCGCTTTCAATAATATTCAATAGATCATTATCTGAAGGTACCTTCCCGCAGATATGGAAACAAGCCCACATAGTACCGATACATAAAAAGAGCTCTAAACTTAACGTAGAAAATTATAGACCGATATCTATCTTAAACGTATTCAGTAAAATATTCGAAAAGCTTGTTTACAACACTTTCTACTCCACATTGGTCACCAGCATCCCAAGCGAGCAGCATGGGTTCTTAAAACGTAGGTCAACAGTGTCCAACCTAGCTATATTTACTGACTTCTTACTGAACAAAATGGAGACAAGTGGTCAGGTTGACGTGATCTACACTGATTTTGAAAAAGCATTTGATCGTGTGGATCACGTCATCCTTCTGCGAAAGTTGGAGCACTTGGGTATTCAGGGAGATTTGTTACGGTGGATAAAATCGTACCTGTCAAATCGTTCCCAAGCGGTTGTAGTAGGTGGGCATCGATCAGACTTCGTAGATATTACATCAGGAGTACCTCAAGGGTCTCATTTGGGCCCCCTTCTGTACAACACTTATTTGTATGATATCTATACATGTTTCAAATATTCCCATTTTTTGATGTACGCGGACGACACGAAAATATTCTTAGACATTCGTACTGTATCACAGTGTCAAAATCTTCAAGCTGACCTAGATCGCTTGTCAGATTACTATTTGACTAACAGAATAAAGGTTAATGTACAAAAGTGTCAGCTTGTGTCCTTCACCCGTAAGCGCGTTTGCTTATCGTTCCCGTACGTTATTCAAGGATGCCCCATTGATAAAGCACAGTCTATTCGTGATCTGGGAGTAACTCTAGATAGTAAGCTTACTATGAGAGAACATATAGATATTATAGTGAACAAAGCATTTGGGTGCCTTGGGTTCGTTTTCAGAGTATGCCGCCCAATGACTGACCTATCCTGTATCAAAACCTTATACTATGCCTACGTACGCAGCACACTTGATTACGCTAGCACAGTTTGGTCCCCGCATTATATAACTCACATACACCGGATTGAGCGCATACAAGAAAAATTCACAGGGTATTTAAATTATCGTTTACGTAAAGCCCCTGAAAGATATGAGGATAGATGCAAATATCATAACATCATACCACTTAGTATTCGGCGAACTGTAACTGATATGATATTTCTCCATGATATTCTCAGCGGGCAACTTGATTGCGCAGAACTGCTCTCACAACTAGGGCTCCGCGTTCCCTCCCGCCGTACTCGTCATACCACACTATTTCGAATTCCCTGTCATCGAACCAATTATGGCCAAAATTCTATACTGACTAGAATTGCACGTACCTATGATAAGTCGTTCCAAAATATAGACCCTTTCTCTTCATCCAGGCGTATTTTTAAATCACAGATCTCAAAGCAACTTACATGGTAGTGTCCCCCTCTCACACGCACACACACACACACACACATACACACACACACACACAATCACAAAATCTCACGAAATTATGATCAATAAATTGTAGATTCGCTCGCTAATGTAATATAACCTACAAATGATTTTCAGCCCGTTTTTGTTTGTATAATATTATATAATATTATTACAATCTATACATAAGTTTCAAATAACTTAAAATCACTATTACTTACTTATTTTTCCTATTCGTTTATATCATAATGTACAATGTAAATATGGACAGCTCAAGTCACACGTCTACCCTCTGATGATATTTTTGTATAAATTCTAGGGAGTTCTGTTATTGGCTATACTTATAAGTATATATCTAATTGTACTTTCTTATTGTAAACGCTGTTGAACTTCTCAATAAATAAAATAAAAAATAAAATAAAATGTCAAATATTAATATTAGCGCCATCTAGCTGAGCGTACCCCAAAGGTGTAATGCCATCTAGGCCACTGTACCTTTTTCTGTATGGTACTGAGGTACGTTTTTTTCTTAGACTTTATCTGTCTATACGGAGTTATATATGTCTTTGGTATTTAATACAAAATGAGACTTGGTCTACCATTCGTCGATCGTCTACGATCTGAATCAAACAGAAACAATATTTTGGCCGTCTACTTCAGTTATAGTGCCAATAAGGGTTTCCCCAAACCTATCGACGCGGAATCGGCTTTCGCCGACCAAAAATAGCTCGTTAGTTAGTATGAACATGCGTTCAGCGACGCCTAAGCATCTTATCTTCATACTACACTTCCGCGTCCGAAACCCTAAGTCTGCTTTTACGGTACAAGATCTCACATCAGAGTTTCATTACAATGCGGCATTTGATGGCCGGCTGGATTGATGTATCTAATTGTCCGCAGTGTACCTAACTTAAATCGCATGCAAGTTCGCAGCCGCGTAACTGGGCCCTTATTATTTATGGGTATAAAACATTGTTTTTCTTCGACGTTAATTTATTTAGCATCAGTCTCATTAAATCTTCATCATTGCCTCTAGATTGCATTCTTTGCGGGTTGTAAAAACTCTCCATCCTCTGCGCCTGTTTAGAAAAATTCCAAATTATTGGGGCACCAATGTATTCCGTGTGTAATACGCCGATGTATTCTTGCAAAAGGTAAGGCTACATATGTGACAAGCGATATTGATTAGGCACTGGTCCCACTGCGAGCTAATAAGCTATCGGCTATAAAAACGAACAAAAGATAATCACTCCCGTGTAAAAAGAGACACGGCGATGTTTATACTCGCCCAGTGGTGAGGTATCAAAATCGTCGTCTCTTTTATTTGCACTGGGGTGCTTATCTTTTGTTCGTTTTTATAGCCGATAGCTCATAGTTTACTAGTTCGCGGTGGACCAGTGCCTTAGTAAGTACATATACTTATTATACGGCAGTCCATTGCATAGAACTAACATTGCAAGGTACTAAAAGAAAAACCCCTTTAAACCATTGGGGTTCTCAAAGGGTAAAAGAGTTCACTTTTAAAATTGAGGCAAAATCAATGCAGGGCCCATTTGGTGGAAATACTGGAAAAAATTCGCTGTGCGTGCGTCATGATAGCTCAGGTGGTTCAATTGGAACTCGTTTTTATGCTCACCAGTTGGCGCCACTGTTGAGTAAGGTCCAGAGATATAGCTGCCAAGTTAAAGGCGACTTATAAGTTATAAGATAGGCGCCGAATATAAATGGTGGATAATAAATTTGCTGTGTTTGATGGCGTCTTGGTAGCTCAGGTGGAAGAGCACTGGGCTAGCGATCCAGTTGTCGCGAGTTCAAGACCTACACCTTGTATTAAAGATACCAACATAGGAGCTACGTTACACATCTGACATTACAATTATTATAATACGCGTATAGGGCTAATAGGATAAATAAATAATACAATCAATTTCTACACCGTACCAATTTATTTTTAGTATTGTCAAATTATTGGATCGCATCTTGTATTCGACTACAGCACATGCTGAATCAACGTTCCCACCTACAAGACGGAGGGCCGCCAACACTAAATGAGATGGCTTCAATAAATAGTAATGATTTCACAATGTAAATGAAGATCTAAAAAATTCTAGTTATACGAAGATAACTCCAAAACCACGGTGACAGGTTGGTCAAAACAACAGATTTTCTAGCATGAATAATACATAATTATGATATAATTATATATCGCGTTCGAGAGGTCATAGTACGTTCAGTATCAGAACTGTGAACGTACTGCGACCTTCGAACGGCGCCGTAACATGAACTCATAATCATAACGTACGTTTAACAACCTGGTACATACTTTGGTAACTCAAAATTAGATTACAATAGCTACCTAAACTTACTTTGAAGAGAATAAGTTTGAAGTGACAGATATTTCAATGTAATAAAGGAAAGTATAGCGAAGTATGACTTAATTTTCCATTTAAACATGTCCCCCGTTAAAATCCCACTCTAAGCGACTACGCTAGTGAGGAAGCTACAAAGTGGAAAGCTTTAATGTTCTATGGTACTCGTTACTACACATACGTGTTCAACAGCTATTGCGATTACAATGGAGAAAAGAATACTGAGTCAACTACAAAATTGTTTACTCGTTTCGGTTTCAATAAATAGAAGATGGTGATGTTGACGTTATCACTATAATATACATAAGTCTATAGCGAGGTATGCACAGCATACCGCTCTATGATTTAATTATTGACTTCTACAACACTAGGTAGTTCGTTCGTTACACAGCTACGTGAAGTTGGCAGTCGAATCACACCACTAGTCAATCAGATAATTGTTACATGTATATAACAAACATAATTTTAGCAGTAAATAATATTAATAATTATAATAATTTACAATACAATATATAAAGTTAAACAATAATATCATCACAGAAATAAGTACACGGGTAGCAATATTTGCTTACGTTAAACAACAATTATAATAATAATTATAAATTCAAACAGCAATCAAACAAATGCATCACTTACTCTTACTACTAGATGAAATAATAAATTAATACAATTCTAGGTGATTTCTGATCTGTGACGGCTTGCGTCGGTATTGACTATCGGGTTGGGTGTGAATCGAACTGTTTGTTCAATTCATGGGACCGCGCGGATGCGGTCGTGAATTGTGTGTGCGGGGCGGTTACTTGCCGTATTGCTTGATGAGCATGTCTGTGCTGAGCGACTTGGGCCGCTCGATGGGCAGGCCGAGCGCGCGCGACCACACCATCTGCGCCAGCACGCCGAGCGCGCGCGACACGCCGAACATCACCGTGTAGTAGTTCATCTCCTTCAGCCCGTAATACTGAAACACACACACACACACATAACTACAACTTTATATACTCAAACATTACACTTCTTTTTGCTAATTTAATTGTTCATTCCTGATAAGACTTACTATACAGTTTCTATTTGAACCCTGTTTCATAACATAAGTATAAATGCTGCAAATAATATAGTAAAGGTTTCAATTACATTGAAATGTACTACATTAAGACTATACGTTGTACTTTTGGCTGTTGAAAAAAGTGTAAACAAACCCGGGCTGTCAAATTTGAGGGTTGTTTTATTAGGTAACGTTTGGTTCTTGTTAAATCTTGACGGTTTGTTCAGTTTTTTAAATACCTAAGAATACAAGGTATCGCATTGTTACTTTCACCTTACTTACCATTTATGCGTTTATAATCATTAAAATTGGCTTACCATAAATAAAAAGTACCAAGTAGCCACCTATAATTTTGTTCTTCAATCTGGCCTTAAAAGGTTCACTACCCCTGGATCTGTCAAATTTGACAGCTCCGGTTTGTTTACACTTTTTTCAACAGCCAAAAGTGCAAACTGTAGGTCGGAATAGTCGAATTATATCTATTAAATGATATCAAATATTATTTGTTTATTTTTTAAACAATGGTGGCCTTCGCCTGTCAACATTGAAGATAACGATCCCAAACGTTTGAATCATAAGGCGTAGAAGACAATTAGGTGGTCCGTGTCAATTGGGTTGACTCGATCAAATACTCTCCCGCGGGCGGTCTGACTTTGATAACGACACTAATCGTGAGCGTCAGGACCCCTGGACCACTACAGATATTTGATGTTTAGTACATACTAAAATTTAGTACCTATTTGATACTATTTGGTACCTGAGTACATATATTTGGTACCTCCACTGATATCGAAAAATCGAGCGAATAAAGTGGCCAGACATTCTGACGTCAGGATGTCTGGACCATTTTTGGTTTACATAGTTCTAGACAACACTACTAATTGATATCTTAGTCAATATTTACTACCTATTTGGTACCTGTCAATATATTTTTTTCAAATTTTTTTGGCGTACCAGAAAAAAGTTATGACGGAATTTAAAGTTGTGAGCCCGGCCGTGCCGTTGAAGTATGTAGCGCCAGTCAAAAGAATAGAGGCAAATCCGCCTGCCCTCCTGCGCGTCAACTTAAAAAGGAATTTATTTTTAGACACTCGCACATCATCTCTACTGACTAGTGGCATTAATATAGTCGAAATATAAAAGTTATTAGTGTAATTACACTAGTTTTCAACTTTAAATTCCATCATAACTTTTTTCTGGTACGCCAAAAAAATTTGAAAAATATATGCAAATAAAACTATCAACAAAATTCTTTATTTTAAGCCAGGCTAAATACACCAAATGTCTTTAAGATGTTTTTCCAGAAGATGTTTGTTTACAAACATCAGCAATTTCATTCTACCAAAAAGTTGTATAGGGACTATAATTGGTTTTGCATGTGATGTGACGAAGGAAAGGATAACGGTCTATTACTGCAAATACCGACTATGTGTAAATAGGCGATTTTGAGATAATGCGGTTTGAAAGTTTGAAGGCACGTTTTATATGAAAACATGAAGAAATTTACGTTATGTGTATGGCATTTTAAACCCTATATTTTTTTGTTTACTACTTTGTCGTATATATATTCAGAATGTATTTAGTTGACGATCAAATACGATTTAATGAAACAGTCGAATACCTACTTAGTTGGTTTTTCCTGTAGAAATAAATGTTTGCATATTTCTCTTCTTTATACATAATTATAACCCATTGTTTGTCTTAAATAAAGCTTCGTTTTTCATACGATGTTCTACAACCTAAATGAGTTTTTTCTGAAATATACCGGGTAATAATTATAAGTTAGCCAGTAAGCTAATATAGTCAGTAGTTTTTAAGAATATTGTACGCTCGAAATGGGCACTGTTGATACTGTATTTCCTGTATATCATACCATCTTATGTACACAGTTAACAATGAATAAACTTTACTTTACTTTACTTACTAGCATACCTACGGTACGAGTAGACTTCAGATGTCACAACTGTGTACCACTTCACCAACTGCAGTATTAAGTGGTTGAAACCACTCATGGTACCCTTTAGGTATTAAATCTCTGTCACAAAGGCTGAATAAAGTCTTGAGGACACTTAGGTGGAGTCGAGGCACGTCGAATCGAGCCCTGCATACATTTACAATGAACGATGAATCCGATTCGACGCGTCGCTAATGGACGTAGTTTCATAAGAAATGCAGAAGGCGAATTAATGAGATTCGACTCGGCGAGCTTAGTGGTCACTAGGCTTAAGTTCATATCGAGATCTGGACGTAGCACAAGGCAAGAAAATCAACGCCACAAATTAAACTCCAGTTCAGTAGAACCACCTCAAACCTCTTAATGTATCATATCATATTTCTATCTCGGTCTAAAGCTCGATAAACAACTAGCTATCTCTGCGTTCAAGAAAATGGACTTACGCAGACTTTTTGACAAAGGTATCGTAACTAAATAGTACCATGAGTGCTTCCAATCACTTAATACCTAGTTAGTCTAGCATTGTCAGCCGTGTTACGGACGTGTTTGTATCGAATTCCACCAGCGATGAAGATGTTGTTTAATAACTTTTTATCACTCTTGCGCAGTAAGTGTGCAATCGCACGAAGGCGTATCAGGAGTAAAAGAAAAAACTTTTTCCCAAAACAGTGTTTAAATTTGTATTTTGGACTACCATAAATACTTTTTTATCTTTTTATTGCAAGTGTGATGAAAAACACTGCGTGTAACTGGGGGCGTAAGAATATTGCAAACATGATTGCTTTAAATCGCCCCAGAAACCTATGTAATTACCGTTACACATTACTTTTTCTTACTTATTACCTCATCTACGCCTACATTTTAGTGACTTTGGCGTAAATACTACAAAACTTTAAATAAACTATTACTTCAGGTTATTGAGCGTACAAAAACTATTTACCTATACTAAATGTAACAGTGTAGATAGTGAAATTTCGAACATAAATTATGGCGGACTTCGGATTGCTGAGACAGTGAACTAGTATGTAGTAAGTACCTATGCATATTATGCTATTACCCAAAAACGCATTAACCGATTTGTAAAATTCTTTTTGTGATTTCAAGGGAATGCTATTGCGTTACTTCTTGTTAAATTTTACTGAAATCGGTTAAAGTATTTTGTGAAAAATCTCCTAAAACCGGTTGAAGAGGATTTTTTCAAAATTTTTTTTTTGAGAATAACTCTTCAAAACCATAAATAAAGTATTATTAATGGTTAGTAATGTTAAAAAACTTTTTATTACAAATGCACCAGTTAAATTAACAATGATAAGTGAAGTTTTGTAACATAAAATTAGAGCAGCTATATTTCCTGCAACTAAAACCGCCTATGTCATTGAGAATATTTAATATATTTTGAAATAAGTTCAAAACTTTTGTATATTTTTTCTTTTTTTGCAAATCATAAGTAAAGTGTATTAAAAGCAAAGCTTAATCAAAGGGAAACACTGCTTTATATGTATTAATAAGAGAAATATACAAATTTTTATTTCTACAGGAAAAACCAACTAAGTTTGCTACTATTTTTTTTAAATCGTAGTTTTATCGGCAATCAAATCAAGCCTGGATATTGTTTACGATTAAGTATTAAACAACACAATACGGGCTGTAGAATGCTGTATACAAATAGTAATTTTTTTCATGTTTTCATATGAAATCGTACCTTCAAACATTAAAATCGCATTATCTCAAAATCACTTTTTTGCACATAGTCGGTATTTGCAGTAAGGGGACGATATTGACAGGTACCAAATAGGTAGTAAATATTGACTAAGATATCAATTAGTAGTGTTGTCTAGAACTATGTAAACCAAAAATGGTCCAGACATCCTGACGTCAGAATGTCTGACCACTTTATTCGCTCGATTTTTCGATATCGGTGGAGGTACCAAATATATGTACTCAGGTACCAAATAGTATCAAATAGGTACTAAATTTTAGTATGTACTAAACATCAAATATCTGTAGTGGTCCAGGGGTCCTGACGCTCACCACTAATCAGGGTCACTGTACACAAGGTTGTTAACAGCATGCGCTTGCTTTAATAGCTTCATTTGACGACAGGTGTAGCTGTAGCTAGTAAGTCGATGATCATGGGTTCAAATAAGTAAGCGCATGTATTTGTGTTATGTGTATATGCATTATATTTATGGTTGCCTATGCGGCCTTATGACTTTGGACCAAAAAAAGTTTAGAGACACCTGTCCTATAACATTTAATTGTTCAATAATTCTCTGGATAAGATAATACTTTCATTTTATATTAAGCAAGTTTCATACAATAGTACTTTACGTTTAGAATGGTTCAGTTGCCCAACTTTTTTTACTAATAATATAATGATGTCCTTGGTACTAAATGGAGTGGATAAGCGAGTTCACTCAAGATAAGGAAATATTATGTACAATGTTAAAACTACGACACGTTTTGTGTTCCGGTTATGAAAAATTAGGTCACCTATCGCAAACAATACACGTTATAAATGGTTAATAAATACATAAGAGGGAATCCCACATGGCAACTGGATAAAATTACCCCGGGGTGGACTAAGAAATACGGTAAAAGGTCAAAATCGGTTATAAAAATAAAATCATGAAAACATTTCTAATTATCTTTGTTTATCACTCTACACACCAGTATTTTTTATACTAGTGATATAAATATAACGATAAAAGTAGTAGAGGGATTCGACTAGCGATATTTTTATCAGAAGTATACTTGCAGAGTTATTGAATAAAAACATCAACATTCTCGTCAAAGTGTCAAAGTGTTACAACTTTCTCACGGAGTGCTATATTTATAACAATTCTTTCTAATTTCGTCTTACGCGCCCTCTTAACCCCTTTGACATTTCTCACAGTCATTTGAGTTCGAGCCGTAATTCTTATCAAAGAGATGCGTTTTTGTTTTAAATATTTTATGTGACACGTCTTGTCTCTTTCGCTACTGTTAGATATTAGGTTAAGTGTGATTTACCTGTAGAAGGACGCCAGAGTGGGAGTCCACATTGGGCCACGGGTTCTTGACCTTGCCGAGCTCGGTGAGGATCGGGGGCACCACCTTGTACACGCCGGCGACCAGCTTGAACAGCGGGTCGTTGGGCAGGTGCTTCAGGGCGAACTCGCGTTGGCAAGTGTACCTAGCAATATTCATTATAGAATTAATTTAATATTATAGAACATCTTACACAGATTGACTGACTCTCACGGTAAGCTCAAGTAGGCTTGTGTTGTGGGTACTCAGACAACGATATTAATACACAAATATTAATATACCTATATACTTAAAAAACATCCATGACAAAGGAACAAATATCTGTGCTCATCACACAAATAAATGCCCTTACAGGGATTCGAACCCAGGACCGCGGCTTAGCAGGCAGGGTCACTACACGCTAGGCCAGACCGGTTGTCAAATATATGTATAGTTACTTAGCTAAACAAGTGAAAGCCTGACCAGAAATATATGACTCTATTGTCAAGAGGGCGCTGTTATTCTGATGTATGCGGTGACAGTTCAGTATAATATGAAGCAGGTATGAAGAAAATAGTTGTAATGAAATTCCGCAACATGGCGCATAGTCAACTAGTCATATATTTCTGGTTAGCCTTTACCAGTGATCGGCACGGGCGTTGCCAAGGCGCGGAATTCTAACTGTTTTATATATTACTTTAAATAAAACTCAACAGTATCACTTGTTGTTTCAAGATAGTGGCAATTGAGTCAAGTCAATGTATTTACAAGAAATAGCGTGATGTGGCACCATCTCAGTGCAAATTAATAGTAATAATTAATAAATAATCAGTTAGACACTGCTAAGATAGTGGTGGTAAGGCTACTGGAATGAACACATTATACCAGTTAACTCAATGCTTTAGAGATCGGACTTGTTAATCAACTTCACTCACATGAACAAAAATAGCTGGACACACTTTTATGTCTACAATATCAGAGTCATGTTCAGATGTTTGTGTTCTCGTAAGTGTCAAGATGTAGCCGAACGCGTGTTGTGTGGTTTGACTTTGAAATGGGTTTTTTTTGCGATTACAGACTCTCTCACAACAAAAGCTATTCAGTACGACCTAACATGGTCGAATACTTACCAATTATACATATACACACTCGTATTCTATTTATTTTTAAAATTACCTGGGGTCAGTCTTCCTAAGCACGGCGTGTCCGTATCCAGGCACGACCTGGCCGGACTTGAGCGTCTTCCAGATGAACTCTTTGAGCCCCTCCTCCGTCCAGTTGTCGCCGACCTGTTTGCGCAGTTTCTCCAGCCAAACAAGTACCTGACCGAACAGAAATCTTTGCTTTACGGTAAGGTTTAACACATGTTTAACACTCATCAACCAAATACCCGCCTGGTAGACATTCGTGAGCTTTGCTCAGATGGCAGACGACGCGCTGGGCGGGTTGTCGCCATACAAGCGGGCGATTATAGAAAACGTCCAGTTTCTGACGTAGTGTGCCATTTTTTGTCTGGTACTGAATGTGTTAAACTTTTTTTGTAACGAACCACGTTCACAATTTAAACAATTGAAAATAATTACACTTAGACCTCGTCAAGTTCAGTAACTAGCCAAGAAACCTGCTAGTATAAGTATCTGTGGACCCTACTTTAAGAAACGGCATTGGTCTACCTACATACAAGTCTTCTGACCCCTGCAGAATGCAATAATAGCATTGATACTCACATTAAATATATAGTTAACGTCATTTTTGTTTAGTAAACATAGTTAAGGTGGCTCGCTTTCCATACAAAAAACATCTACCATTTGTTTAGTCACCGCACACTACAACTAAATAAAAATATGCGCTTACATCTACTATACGTTATCCATCGTCGCAGTATTGAACGAAATACATTGTTTCATACAGAAATCATGGACAAATCCATGTGAATTTTTTATTAATTTTACGAAAATGTGCGTGCCAAATTTTGTGTACAGACAAAGAGCCGTCATATTCCGCGCATTTTTAGTTGACATTGTCATCAGTGACACTTGGCTCTTGACAAGTAATTATTTAAAGATATTGGTTTACTTAACTCAAGCAGACTCAGAAATAATGACGCATTTTGTCAATAAAGATACATATCGTGTATTTCGACACTGCTAGTGTAAATCGAAATGGCGTCTCGGTCAAACGCATTGACTATGAAGCAGAAGATCTCGAGTTCCATTCTGGAGTCTTTTTTTAATCATTTGAACTTTTTTTGGATTTATTAAGTTTTTTTTATATTTTTTAATAGAATAAATATTCTATTAAAAAAGACTCTTACTATATTTCTTTCCTATTTTTTATTTTCATACAAAAATATTGGGTTGGTAAGAAAGTAATGAGCGATCGATTGAATTCCACATAAAATGTTTGAGAGAGTTCTAGAATCTTCTATGGTCGAAAGTATATAAAGGGCGAGTCGCACAGTTTCTCGTCAGTCATTCACTAGCTGTCGCCGAGCTAATATAAGGAAGAAAATGGACGAATTAAAAGTGCATGTAAGGCATTGCTTACTATATGAATTTCAGTCTGGCCATTCAGCCGCCGAAGCAGTGCGTAATATATGTCAGCGTGTTGCTCCTGAAGTTGTGTCTGAGGCCACGGCGAAACGATGGTTCCATCGGTTTCGTAGTGGCGACTTTTCATTATCAGATCAACCTAAGTCTGGTCGACCGGTGAAGATTGATGAAGCCAAATTAAAAACCTTAATTGAGGGAGATCCGAGGCTAACGAGTCGTACTCTTGCTACCGAGTTAGGCTGCTCTCATGTCACCATAGAAACACATTTACACGAGTTGGGAAAAAACTACAAATACAGTGTTTGGATACCGCACGAACTTGATAGAGATCAACTAAACCGCCGTGCCGATATCTGCATACAACTTCTGTCTTTTCGCCGCACATTCAACTGGTTGGACCATCTTATCACTGGAGATGAAAAATGGGTCTTATATATAAATCACACACGCAAACGTCAGTGGCTAACTCCAAACGAAAAAGGAATAGAGGCACCAAAAACAGAGCCTCACCCGAAAAAAGTTATGCTGTCCGTTTGGTGGGATATTCATGGTATTATTCAATGGGAACTCCTATCAAGTGGAATGACTGTTACCGCATCAGTATACTGTAATCAGCTTAAAAATTTAAACCAAAAAATCTGTCAGAATCGTCCACAGCATACTAAAGTTTTTTTCTTACACGACAATGCTCGCCCACACATTGCAAAAGTGACTCGGCTAAAGCTATTGGAGCTAGGTTGGAAAGTGATACCTCATCCACCGTACTCTCCAGACTTGGCACCTACGGATTACGCATTGTTCAGATCGCTAAGCAATGCCTTGAATGAAAAAAAGTTCGATGATCAAGCCCATCTACGACAGTACATAGCTGAGTTTTTTGAATCTAAACCTAAGAACTTCTTCGCCGATGCTATTCATTCTTTACCAGAGTGATGGAGACAAGTAGTAGATAACGAAGGCCGTTATATTTTTGATAAATGATTAAAATAATAAATTAAATAAAAATTACAATATTGGTTATGATTCGCTCATTACTTTCTTACCAACCCAATACAATACAATTTATTGTGCCTTTGTTGATAAAATAAAATATTACACGTCAGGTCAGGTACATAGGATATGTCATAGTGTGGGCATAGTTTTAGTAATGTGCTGACTTCCTTACATTTACTGAGCTAGTTGACCTATGTTATTGTTGTGTGAATGTTTTTCTTCAACAACTAAATAGTATATATATGAATATGTATGTAGGTATGTGGGTAGCTTTTGCACATTGTAATTTTTCCTCAGTCACCCGTTGAGCTCAGAGACCACGAACGCTGTAGTGTTCGAAACGTCGGGATGAATTGTAAATTCATTATACTAAATGGTTACAAATAATAATTATCATCAATATAATCTGCCGGCGTATCATGCTTCCAATTTTATCACTTATCCACGTGGATAAATCATCCGTCACGCTTTAGCAAGTATGTCAGTGTGAGAGTGACAGATGTCTTATCCGCGTGGATAAGTGATAAAATTGGCAGCATGATACCCCAGCTGGTCCAGGCAGGCAATTATGGTCGCGTGATAAATGATAAAACATCTGGCCGTCCCTATAATCGCACTTACTAATAGTGCGACAGGGACGGCCTGATATTTTATCGTCTATCACGCGACCATGCTACCCGTGCTGTACTAGCTTTTGCCAGCGGCTTCGCTTGCGTTAGAAAGAGACAAAAGTAGCATATGTCACTCTCCATCCCTTCAACTATCTCCACTTAAAAAACATGTCAATCCGTCGCTTCGTTTGGCCGTGAAAGACGGACAAACAAACACACATTATCTTTGGTGAAACAACGAATTCTTCCACTTCATATTATAGAGTACCCAGCTTTTCCTATTTATAATAAACTAGGTTTTGACCGCGGCTTCGCTCCCGTAAGAAAGAGACAAAAGGTAGCCAATGTCACTCTCCATCCCTTCAACTAAATCCCCTTAAATAATCACGTCAATTCGTCGCTCCGGTTTTGCCGTGAAAGACGGACAAACAAACAGACACACACCCATTCTTATTTGTAATTTTAGTATGGATTTGACATTATTATTTATATTTAAATAATTATATACGTATAGCCTAATTTCGTCGGTAACAGCGTGTTATGTAATGGCGTCTTTGATGAACAGTCGCCTGTCACGCCGTGAAACTGCGTTCGAATCCCGGGATTCTATAAACTTTTTGTATTTTTTGGATATAAATTTCGTATTTTTTATTGACCGAGCAAGAATGGAGAGCCGAAGGTATCAATTTTATCTTAGAGAACATATTGATTTTTTTATCACATTTTGATTTTCTATTTATTAAGTTGAGATATAAAACACAACTTTTAATACCCTCGCTAAATATAATATATTCTCGAAATTACTCCTTAGATAAAAAAAGTCCACTTGAGTTTTTAAAGCACTACGATACTCAGTTAACTATTGCATTTTCATTTACTAATTTAAGATTTCAAAAGCGATTTGAATACCCTTGCTCCATCGAAAATAAACAATTAGAAAAAAAATCATTCGAATCGTACTTTAGAAACTAAAATTTATGCGTGATACTCTGCAGCCGGACCACCACGCTTTATTGTGCTCAGATTACCATGGTGGAATGTACCTCTGACATACCCCTTGTACCTCGTCGGAAATTGCATGTACCTCAGTAGTTTGCCAGAAATATGCATTTAAAAGGGGTCCGGCTGGGGAGTAGTACTCCCCAGCCGGACCACGGCTGTACCCGCTCATATCACTGACTTCAAGATATAATTTAACTATCACAAGAATGTACCTGTTACATACCCGTTAATAAGTTGTATATTCCTTTTAAAAAGTGGCCTTATACATTATTTTTCACACATTAAAATTTTTGGTTATCGCGGTTAGTACGCGATTTCGTTAGCGCCTGAAATATGTGAATAGCAATGTTTTGCGTTTATATGAAATTGCGGAAAAATCTCATAAGGTATTACATCGAATTAAATTCAATTGTATATTTAGTATACATAATATATGTAATATTTATTACAGTATAATCTTTGTGTTATAACTTTCACATCATAAATATGTATATTATAATTCCGAAAAACTCATCGGTACGAGCCGGGGTTTGAACCCGAGACCTCCGTATTGAGTGTCGCACGCTCTTACCGCTAGGCTACCGTTAGGTATCTTTATTTATTTTTTTCAAGTTTAAAGATGATACAGATGTAGTGTGAAAAGGTTTTCCTTCGTATTTTTCCGGAAACGTTCGTAAGGTGCATTAGGGTAATTCCGAATGATAGAAATGCTCGGATAATTCCGAAAGGGAAATGTAGATATGATGGAAATAATGGCGATTTTTATGCGACTTTCGTAATTAGATGACTTTCGGAATTACCCTAATGCACCTTACCTACGTTAGTACGTTTTATCACTCCTCTGACTATGGCGATGAAATATATGAAAGAGGCGTGTTCCTGATATCCATACAGTTGGTAAATGCGCACCATGCTTGTATAAGTGAGATATGACAGATCGACTAGTCGCGTTTGTGACAGGCGGTACCTAACTTTGAGGTAGAACCGAAAGCGGGTGGGCGGCACTTTCAGCGGGAAGCGGGATTAGCCATACCTACTTTAAATATTATACTGTTGTTTCTGACACTGACCGAAATAGCATAACACGTTCGTACGGTCAGCAACACACCTATGAATACTTACTATGTTTTTTTTTCCTGTCTATCTCCAACATGATCGGAGGTTTGCTACAGTTCTTCACTGTATGGATATTAGGAACACGCCTCTTTCATATATTTCATCGCCATAGTCAGAGGAGTGATAAAGCGTACTAACGTAGGTAAGGTGCATTAGGGTAATTCCGAAAGTCATCTAATTACGAAAGTCGCATAAAAATCGCCATTATTTCCATCATATCTACATTTCCCTTTCGGAATTATCCGAGCATTTCTATCATTCGGAATTACCCTAATGCACCTTACGAACGTTTCCGGAAAAATACGAAGGAAAACCTTTTCACACTACATCTGTATCATCTTTAAACTTGAAAAAAATAAATAAAGATACCTAACGGTAGCCTAGCGGTAAGAGCGTGCGACACTCAATACGGAGGTCTCGGGTTCAAACCCCGGCTCGTACCGATGAGTTTTTCGGAATTATAATATACATATTTATGATGTGAAAGTTATAACACAAAGATTATACTGTAATAAATATTACATATATTATGTATACTAAATATACAATTGAATTTAATTCGATGTAATACCTTATGAGATTTTTCCGCAATTTCATATAAACGCAAAACATTGCTATTCACATATTTCAGGCGCTAACGAAATCGCGTACTAACCGCGATAACCAAAAATTTTAATGTGTGAAAAATAATGTATAAGGCCACTTTTTAAAAGGAATAAACAACTTATTCACGGGTATGTAACAGGTACATTCTTGTGATAGTTAAATTATATCTTGAAGTCAGTGATATGAGCGGGTACAGCCGTGGTCCGGCTGGGGAGTACTACCACAGTATAAGGAATATTCAGTAGTTAATCTCCGGCAGGTAGATGCGGGCGGTCTCTACTGCGCAAGGTCACGCAGGGTTGAACAAAAATACTATAAAGTTAATCAATCAACTTCGTACAAAGTAAGTTGTTGTTATCTAATAGGTACTATTAGGTAACTGTAAGTATTAGTATAACAATACCACACCAGTCAATATTGAATACACAAAAAATATTATTCATATATTATATATTAGTCTCATAAGCGCAATACTAGATTGTGTAACGATCCCGAGCAAAATGAGATATTCACGGGGACGGCTTTTCACATCACGTATGTGGTAATTTATATGTTATACTTAGATATTATTTAAAACAAAAACGCACTTTCTACTACGTACCATTCAAGTAGGTACGTGATTTTTTCTTAAATACTGACGAAATAGTATTTACATAAAATGTCTGAATAGATGGTTCCACAATATTTAAGTAGGTACCAAACTTTCGAGATAAGATAGATCGCATAATCTACCTAAATAAAAAACAAGTATTTGGTTGCAAAGTAATTAATGTCGTTACAGGTAAATCCTTATTGATTTTAATGCATCACTATATCTCACTTTTACCTAACGCTGCAAAAATATAAGTATAAAAACCACTTACTTTTCTGGAAGTCTAGGAATTGTAAAGAATGTTATATCCGGATTTTTAGAACTGTTCTCCATACATCCATAAACACTACAGTAACGAAATGACCTCGGCACTGACGTCATTTTCACACACACATCAAAACAGCGCGCAAACGCGGCCCCGACTGTCCAGCCCAATAATTACCAGTTTCGCATGTTTTCGCTGCATGCGAGGGGAGGGAGGGGGACACACCGCGCGGCGTGAAGTTTGTAAGAAGACTTATTACTGGTTTATACTGTGGTACTACTCCCCAGCCGGACCCCTTTTAAATGCATATTTCTGGCAAACTACTGAGGTACATGCAATTTCCGAGGAGGTACAAGGGGTATGTCAGAGGTACATTCCACCATGGTAATCTGAGCACAATAAAGCGTGGTGGTCCGGCTGCAGAGTATCACGCAAAATTTATCTATACTTTTTGAATTTTTTTAAAATATCAGATTAGGATAATTTGTTAGAAATTCTGAGTTCGACGAACCCAAAAATTATTACCATGTAAGAGAATAGGTTTTTAATCTTTTTTGTGAAAAACGCTCAGTAACTACTGTACGAGTACATATATGTATAATAATAAAACAAAAAATAGTGTCTCATAGTGTTGTGTTCCTGCCGTCTATTGTCCTTTGAGTCGTCGGCAACCCAAACCCTCCTTTGAACTTGTACACTCCTTTTTGCTGTGCACACACAGCAAAGGGGAGTGTACAAGTTTTTAATGGGGCGGCAACGCGCATGCGACACTCTTTGAGTTGCAGGCGTCCATAGGTTACGGTGACCGCTTTCCATCAGGCGGACCGTATGCTTGTTTGCCACCGACGTAGTATAAAAAAAAAAGAGAAAAAGTCCTGGATTCGAACCCAGTACTTCCATGCAAATCATGCGATAACACGTATTTACCGCAAGGCTATTTAAACAAGCTGTCGCCGCGTGAAATTATCGACTAGAAAGAATACAAAAACACTGTTTGTATGTGTGAGTGGTACTTAAAAATAGTGTAAAATAGTAAATTTATCTACATTAAGGGGATTAACGTTACAATGAGAAGTTGAATGTATGTTGTAATACGTCAATTTTAATATTAAATGTTCGCGAAGCATAATTGAAAGTATATAAATGCCTGTATGACTCCACAAAAAAAATAAGACCGGTAATTTGCAGATTAACGCCATCTAACGCAGCCTGAGCTTCGGGTAACCTAGGCGAGCTACCTTAACAAAGTTAGTATGGTGCAAGGTGGGTACAAGACTAGCTCAACAAATTTATTTGAACTACGCAGTTCTAAGACAAAGTATTTTAATGGAAACAATAAACTCTATCATTGTAAAAATAACCTTTATATTTTATTAAGGTGTGCCAATAAATAAATATCACATCTATCTATAGACTCCGAATATAATATAAAGTATTGTATGTATATACCTAAGAAAAAAATATAACTATACCATTAATTCATTACGTAGTTCACTTACGGACAATATATGTAAGTACTTTTTTTATTTCAATGGACTTTGATTGGGTGCTACGATACGATGCATAAACGGATGTATATTGTATGTATTAAATTAACAGCTGGATATATACAATTCATCCTTGTAAAAACACGCAAACGATTGTAAACAACAGAGACAAATGGATAAGACGAATAATATAGATAACTGTTGAGTTGTCGACACATGAATCCAAAGTATTTCTGCTATGTTCATCAATTCATCATACTAAAATTCTTTCATAAATTCTTAAATTAGAAACTACTCGTACTATCATCTTCGCCGAGTTTTCATATCAGTTTATCCGTCAGATCCGTATTGTACATTATCTAATCAAAGACGAGACAAACGTATATTTGTGTAAGGCTCAAAGGTGACATTCTTCTTTAAGATAATAACGTTTAAAGTAGGTGTTATTTTAGAAAACGAGAAATGTATAGAAGTCTAGTCAATTCAAACTGATATTAAATGATTTCCCTTCGTATTTTTACGGACACGTACGAACGTGTCATGCTATTTCAGTCAGTCTCAGTACAAGACGTTCTGACGCTGTCCGAACTAGCATGACAAATACGAACGTTTCCGGAAAAATACGAAGGAAAAGTTTTTCGCACTACATCTGTATATTAATGGACACGTACTTGCATATTACCTACATATTATTATTTTGTAACATAGATTGTATCATTCGTAAGTTGTTACCTCTTGGTTGGCGAGACCGTGCAGGGGTCCAGCGAGGCCGTTGAGGCCGGCGGCGAAGGAGAGGTAGGGGTCGCTCAGCGCGGAGCCGACCAGGTGGGTGGTGTGCGCGGACACGTTGCCGCCCTCGTGGTCACTGCGAAACAACACCTCGTTATATTACATACTTCATTTTATGAAGCCTTAAAGATAACACGAACTACAGGAAACCCCTTGGAGTAAGTCAACGCGGGCCACCTCGTCAAAAGGGGCTCGGAGACGATCAATTCGCTGAACGATAATACCCTGTCAACTACTTTCACTAGCAGGTAGAACTACCAACATTACAACTAGCCCTAGGCGTGTGGAATGGGTTGGAAATATGAGCAATGGTAGCTAAGCTGGAAGTTTTAGTCACAACATTCGCAGAGGGTTATAAAATATGTATAGTGAAGTAAAATCTGTCGCTCAAGCTCAAAAATGCAATTGAAATTGTCTGATTAGTCAAATCACTAGAAATTGCCCGTTATTACATTATTTAAAGATATTTTAGTGGTGTCTTAATGACATGTTAATTATTGACGTCATTGTGATTTTTCTAGGCGTCATTTCATTACACCTACAGTTCATTACAATACGATTAGGTAATATTACCTAATTTCGTAATCCATTGCAACTAAAAAGTAAAAGGAAAAAGTTATAACTTTTTATTTAATAACAATAGGTAGGTACGTAAATACTTATATGTACGAACGTATACTACTACATAGTTATTATAATAATGTAAAAAGACTTTGTCAGGTCGTTCTGTATTTGATTCTAACGTAAAAAAAAATAGTGTAAGTATTTTGCTATCAATACAAGTGCGATCAATGTTATCTACTCGCACATGTACGGTACAACGTTTTAAGTAGGTACCAGTTTCGTAATGTGCGGTGATAATTATCGGACTAGTGCAGTATATTATAAGATATTAAGAGGATAACCAAGTGAATGAATTTAATTCATAATATTTCGCATTGCATATGTATCTGACATAGGAGTTAGGTACTGTACACGAGATAAGTAGATAAGATAAAACAGTCAGTTATACGGCACAAACAGTGAAGTTAATGTCACTAACATTGAAGGACAGTACTCGTGACGAGGAGCCTTATAATTTCGCACAGCCAAGTAGTTAGGCACATAGACACGCAGACGGGAGGCACGCTACAAACTGCATGCCAATTATTGAAATTGTCGTTTTAAGGACGACTTTTGTATGAATAATGTTAACACCGACTCTAGCTAATCTCTATAATTGTTGTTCTTTTTGCTATTCTATGACTAATTTATAATGCTTACTTACTATTATTACTACAAAGCAAGTTACGTAAGATCTTTTTATCTTAATACATTTAATTATTATGGTGAGATCATTTCGTAGTTTGTCAAGTAACACCAGCCATGAGAATGAATTATCACACCATGCTCTACTGTGTAATTTCTACAAGTAATAACAATAAAACATAAAAAACCCATACATTTTTATGGTTGAATATTATAATTTTATCTGACGAGACAAGAGACAAAACAATAACGAAACTTAGCAAGTAGAGGAACATAAATTTTATTGTTAAGCGTCGTATCGTAAGTCTGTGTTTTAGTAACGTGTATGTGTTAGCCTGATCAGTGATCACACACAACATAACAACTATTAAAACGTCTAGTATGATGGCTAATGGCTTGCCTTTGTACGGACAGTATTATAGTAGACATAGTGACAACCAAAGCGGCTTAAATACGTGGAGACAGACCATTAATTATTTTTATATTATCATAATAAGGTTTTGTTATGAATTATGACATATTCAAAACTTTGGCCGTCACCATTTATTTGATGCTGACTGTAATGTGACATATCGTCGAGTATTGTTATTAGGTGTACTCACACAGAGTAGCGTCACGCGGCTCACCCTGCACGCGTTCTGCCGAAGAATACAGGCGCGGTGCCTCGCCATAGAGGAACCGCTAGGAAATTGCCTCGGTATGCTTAAAGTTAACTAACCTGAGGTTGGTGAGGTACAAGCGCATCAACTCGTTGGACTAGTCCTTATTATCGTCGATGACGCCGCCACCCTTGCCGTCGCGTACCAGAGCTAGTTTGATTCGTTCGCTCTATACATGTAACTAACCTGTGGATGGTGAGGTAGAGGCGCATGAGCTCGGTGAACTGCGGGTCGTCGAAGCCGAGCATGGTGCAGTAGTTAGCGGACCAGTCCTTGTTGTCGTCGATGGCGCCGATGCCCTTGCCGTCGCGGAACGAGTTGCGGTAGATGGTGGCCGCGATCACGGGCAGCTTGGCGATCAGGTTCATCGAGTCCTCGTACACATACTGGGGGAAGAAAATAGACAACGTAAGTAGGAAAGTACGTATAATATTATGTCATGAACGCCATTCTTAGTGAAGCTTGTCGGAGCATTAAGGGACATAGAGCTCTAGCCAAATTTTAATAAAGCAGACTTTGCACATTTTAAATTCGTTTTAATTTTATGTTTAAAGTTTAAAATAGTATGCAAATGTTAATATCGTTACCAACTTAGTTGTTCGGTCTGACTCCAGAAGTTTTAAGATATAAATAAAACCAAAGTGTACAGTGACAAACTATGTGCTATTCACGAACAATAAAAAGATAAACAAATATCTCTCTTTACAGCATGTAAACAACAATTTGTTGTAAGATTAGAAAATATTTATAGTATAAATACATTCGGTACTTTCTTTCATCCGCTACTTTTGATACTTGTACCCAGTCATCATACCTACACCATACCTGCCTTATAAACCGATTGAGGAATCATTTTTTCGTTTATTTATGTAATAATATGTTTAATTTTTATTTTTTATTTTTTCGATCTTTGTTCTGTGTGTAATGGGCCCTACGGAAGATCAGCGCTGGTTTTCAGCTAGCATTATGCTGAGTTGGTCTTGGGTCCATTTCGTGACTTCGTCACTTAATGCTGCGTTCTCCGTTTTTTTCTTGTTGTCTGTTCGTGTGTTTGTGAATGTCTTTTATCTTAATCTTACCTCCCAGTACTTGGATTTGTGTACACCCTCTGAGTAAGCTTTGGCGAAGGTGGACTCGCTGTTGAGGGCGGTGACGGCGGCGGAGAACTGCGACATGGGGTGCAGCTTGGCGGGCATGTTGTTCAGCATGGTCACAACGTGCGCGGGGAGCTCGGCCCTGCAGAGAACGGGGAAACGGTTACATCATGTGTCGAAAGAACATGCCTACATTTCAATTTAATCCATACTCATGTAGCTTAACTTCAAACTTGGGTAAATCCATTCTGCCTTAAGGTTGATTATACACCCTGTTTTTTATTGAAATCCGTTAATTTGAAGGGAAGATTCATTACATCAAATACAATTAATTTCTCTAAGAGACCAGCGTCTTAACTCTTGCGGTTATCGAGTTATTAAAAAAATAAAGATAATTTCTGAACACGTGTATCACTTGACACTAACTTGAATGTTATTCTTAAGGGTCTCTCACACTAAATAAATTCATTTATTATGTATGAAAATGATAAATTTTTTATTTTTGCGAATTTAACTAAAATACAGGGTGGTTCCTGATAATGAACCTAACGACGTGTCGAATTTAACGAAAACAAAAAAAAACACGATGTATAAAAAAAATTATATGATCTGAAAGATAATCAAGCTTATAGCATAATGGATTTACCCAAGTTCGAAGTTAAGCAACACACTTATCCATACTAATATTATAAATGGGAAAGTGTGTGTGTCTGTTTGTTTGTCCGTCTTTCACGGAAAAACGGAGCGATGAATTGACGTAATTTTTTAAGTGGAGATAGTTCAAGGAATGGAGAGTGACATAGGCTACGTTTTGTCTCTTTCTAACCCCCCACCCCCCACTTTGTCTCTTTCTAATGCGAAGCCGCGGGCAAAAGCTAGTATATCCATACTAATATTATAAATGGGAAAGTATGTGTGTCTGTTTGTTTGTCCGTCTTTCACGGCAAAACGAAACGACGAATTGACGTGATTTTTTAAGTGGAGATAGTTGAAGGGAGGGAGAGTGACATAGGGTACGTTTTGTCTCTTTCTAACCCCCCACTGTTCTGAAATCGGAAGTGGAAGTTTGTATGCTTGTATTAACGCGAGCGAAGCGGACAAAAGCTAGTACATGTATGAAATTTTAACGTGTGGAATATTAAGAATATCACCACCCCATTTCCTCCCGTGGGTGTAGAGTTGTCGACTACAATATCACGATTTCGTTTACTTTTATATCTTAAATTGCTATGAATGACACTAAAACTTGAGCAGTTTTACATATGTGTGATCTGCCTACTCCTTCTGAGAATACAATCGTGAGTTTGTCTGTATGTTTATAATGTTTATATCCATAAATATTATTCGATAATCATAGGCCGTCCGCCTAGCTGGCGCAAGTGCAATAATTCTCCTCTGGGCTGTGACCTCATTTGGCAGTCACTTTTGTAAAGAAAATGAAAATTATAATATTTATTTATTATGTTAGTTAATTTTACTTTAAAATAAGAAATAACGTTGAGATTTTCTAATATTTTAGAATTAGAAGTTTAGTACAGTTGAATAAGAAAAATTGACCAAAGAATTAAAAACTTACTTAATAAACAATAAAAAAAGCTTTTCACATCCGATATTCTGCAACTGGATACAAAAATACGAAAATTAACCCTCTCCTTGTTTTTATAAAGTCATATAAAATAATTTTTAAGAAAAAAAAAAACCGTCGCCTTTCGGGTTCTGGTGAAAGCTACTTGCGAATGTTGGATTATGTAGAAATGTGTAAGTATTTTTTTAAACTGCTTTTAATGCTTTAATTATTAGATGGCAAGTGGCAACACAAATGAATATACGTATAACGTTAAGGTTTGAGGAGTTTCCTCAATTCCTCATGAATCCGATTATATTATAAGAAATCGAAGCTTGACAAACTTTGACTTCAAAACTTATGCTTAACAAACATAACTAAATAAATGTCACTGTTTTGAACTTAAATGCATGCTTTTCTTACAAAAATACCAAAGTCACTATGAGTGTGCCGTTCAGGTTTGAGGAGTTTGGTTCTGGCCTTCATCAGCAGTTCCACTGCATCAAATGTCACTGTTCTGGACGAAAGTGCATGCTGTTCTTATAAAAATACCAAAGTCACTATAAGCGTGCCGTTCAGATTTGAGGAGTTCGGTTCTGGCCATCATCAGAAATTCCACTGCACCAAATGTCACTGTTCTGGACGAAAGTGCATGCTGTTCTTATAAAAATGGCAAAGTCACTATAAGCGTGCCGTTCAGATTTGAGGAGTTTGGTTCTGGCCATCATCAGCAGTTCCACTGCACCAAATGTCACTGTTCTGGACGAAAGTGCATGCTGTTCTTATAAAAATGGCAAAGTCACTATAAGCGTGCCGTTCAGATTTGAGGAGTTCGGTTCTGACCATCATCAGGAATTCCACTGCACCAAATGTCACTGTTCTGGACGAAAGTGCATGCTGTTCGTATAAAAATACCAAAGTCACTATAAGCGTGCCGTTCAGATTTGAAGAGTTCCGTTCTGGCCATCATCAGCAGTTCCACTGCACCAAATGTCACTGTTCCGTACCTAAATGCATGCTGTTCCTTTAAAAACACAAAAATCACCATATGTATGCCTTTCAGATTTGAGGAGTTCCCTCGATTTCTCCAGGATCCCATCATCAGAACTAGGTTCTGAGAAAAATGGGACCAATCTGCATGCATATACATTCAATCAAAAAAAAAAATTCAAAATCGGTCCAGGAACGACGGAGATATCGAGGAACAAACATAAAAAATAAAAATAAAAAACATACAGACGACTTGATAACCGTCCTTCTTGAGATATGAGGCGACGGTTAAAAACAAAAAGTTTCCTTCGAACCGGATTTGAACCAGTGACCTATGGATGACAGTTAGTACCTCTACAGTCCACCGCTCTACCAACTGAGCTATCGAAGGTGTGAGAGCCAGTGCAAAATTATGATATCCCTTGGCTAAATAATGTTACGAGCGAAAAATATGCTATCGCATTAGACCAGTGTTTTTCAAACTTTATGGTGCCACGGCCCATTATGACCTCTCAAATGTTTTCGCGACCCCCATACCTCGTTTCTAATATTACCTATAACTTACTGCTGAAAGATGTAATAAATTTTATTACATCTTTCAGCACATCGAATCGAATCAAAGGTTCGCAAACTCGTCTATTGCGAATAGTATGCATAAATATGGGTGTACTTTATCACTTATCACTCAGGGGTGAGATGGCTTTCGAGAGGAAGGGTCTTGACACGCGTTATAGAGCTTCAATCAGAATTATTAATGTTTTTACAATATTGTTGCTGATTATGTTACGATACTGAAAGTAGCATATCTTGCCGGTATCTTTGACCACTTAAATGTTATGATCGCAAGTCTGCAAAGAAAGGGACGAAAACATAATTAGAGAAAAAGATAAAGTTAACGGATTTCTAGCAAAAATTGAGTTGTGGACTACATTTTTACACAGCATGCAGTTTGCGTATGCCTATGCAGTTTGATTATTTCCCTTGCATGGCTAAAATCATTCAAGAAATATCATCAGATATGGTGGAGAGCTTGCAAAGTTTAAAAAACCAACTCCAAAGTTATTTCTCAACTGAAACATTGATTGGTGATGGAAAGTTGGATTTTGAATATTTTTTTTAATATTAAGTCCATTGAGCTGGCTGATCTCAACGCCTCGGTGAAAGAAGCACCATTTCAATTGATGCGTTCTGGGTTAAAAGAATGGCTGCATTTAGTAAAAGAAGCCCTTAAAGTTTTGTACCCATTTGCTACTTCATATTTATGCGAGCTGACGTTTTCAACAAATAAACACAATTTATTTATTTATCATAAAATTAGTTTTTTAAGGTTAACCTTTTAATTTTCAAGAATTTGACTTTTTTGGGTTAAAAAAAAACATAACCAGTTTATCATAAAGCTGAACTTCGCGACCCCCTTGGATAGACGCCGCGACCCCCCTGGGGGTCGCGACCCACACTTTGAAAAACACTGCATTAGACGAACGTTATGTTATGTGATACATACATAATAGGTACATATGAATAAATCATAATCATTTTGGAAAACAATGGATACGTTTTATTTATAAAAGTGAGAGAATCATTGATATTCCGTCCTTCATAAACCACAAAAGTTACAGGTTTTCGTGATTGAAATTTGTATTCTTCAACTTCAATAAACACAAAGTCTCAATGCAAGGCGTGTGCAATGAACAGATTTGCATGCAAAGTTTGTCTGTATGACATTCGAAGGCGTACTGCGACTGCATTAATATTTAAAATGCAGCAAATGTATGGTGAGTTTATTAGGTATTCTGTTGAATAAATATCGGGTTGTCCAATAAATATAATAAAATGTTCTACTTAATAATCGACTGAACGTTATTGACTCAATACCATAGATAACCAAAAACATTAATAAAATTTTAGAAATGAGTCAAATCGATCCTAAATGCACTTGAAGAATAAGGCCAATGTTAGTGCAAGTTCAAGTAACAATGTCGCAGCTATTTCCTTCCAGAATTTCCTGTTGGCAAATTAAAGTCATTTTAAGGTTATCGAGCTCGCGTCACGCGATAGCATCGCTGACACCGGGTCGTGTGGCGATAGTAACGCACGCACGTGTCATTCGCTCCCAGAGGACACGCCCGGACCATGGAGACTGACCACGCATTGTTGTAGCTTTATCGCGTAATTTGGCAATTTTATACTTAGCTGTCAAAGTGCGCGAAACGGACTTTGGGCGGTACGCAAGAAAAGTAATAATGGCACTTGGTAACAAATGAGATAGTACCTTCTTAGAATGATATATGGGAGAATGAAAATAAACTGCAACCTAGTAAATATCTATAAATCTGCATAATAATATAATAATATACTCAATAACTCTTAGTGGAAATCTAATTTCATCTTAGAAGATACATAATTTTACCCTCTTTTTTGCATTTTTTCTCTGACATTTATAATCGAAGCTTGAATTCACGTGTTTTATAATTTACTAAGAAATGGGATATCGAGAAAAGTTTAAATTTGTGTTGAACTCAGTTAGGTATACAGCGCAAACAAAAACCACCTACAAACAAACAGAACAGTTTATGTCCTCCTCTTTGCGTTATCCCGGGATTCGCCATGGCTCATGGTAGCCTCGGGTCCGCTTTGAGGTAGGTACTCTTCGTATATCTAAAATGCTGACACGCTTACCTCTGTGCCCACTCTTTGGAGATGGCCTTGACTTGCGCCTCGGTGGGAACATCTCCGGTGACGAGCAGCCAGAACAGACCCTCGGGCAGGGGCTCCGCGCCGCCCTTGGCTTTGGGCAGCGCCTTTTGGCACTCGGGAATAGACATGCCGCGGAAGCGGATGCCCTCGTCTGCATCCAGGACTGACGTCTCCCACACTAGACCCTTGATACCGCGCATGCCTCCGTACATCTAAGGAGGAAAACATCAACGTTTCTATTTATGACATACTCAAGATAGATGACATCGCGAAGTTTTTAGTAGAGACCAAAGAGCTGGCACAGCGAGGTAGTGCCAGCTAGTATAATTTGTATACATATAAACAAGGTGATTTTTTGAGAAATTGAGCTTAAGTAGTATAAGTTGAGTAGCTTAGTCTTATTTGCAGAATAATAAAACAATCTCTCTAGTAAACAAAAAAAATGGATTTGGAAATTAAGTAGATAGCGTTAAATAAGTACTCTGCAGATGTATGAGACACGTGCGACAATAAAACCAGCACACCTTGAATTCTTCGTTGTATCCAGATGCCCTGTGAACACTTGCACAGTGCGTGCAATACCCAACGAAATTATTCATTAGAGAACTAAACTGTGCACGTATATCACTCACTAAACTCTAACAAAACAAATTTGTAAAACTCTAATATAATTCAAATGCGTATTTATTTATTTTATTCGCATTGCATAATAAAGAGAAATAAATCTTAACGGCGTTTTGTCACATAAATCTGTCAAGGTTTCTTTAAGTAGGTATGCCACGAAGTAAATGGAAGACAATAAATGTAACATGGATACAGATAGGTACATGTATTTGATGCAAAATATTTAACCTTAGTATTTTCGAAACGTTTTTATTTGTCAAACATTGGTCGGATGGTTATGGGTGTCGCTACCTTTTTTATACTGAAGACTAAAGTAGCATAACATGTTCGTACATTTCTGTAAATATTATGGTAAAAGAACATCGTGATTTGACCAGGCAGGCAATTATGGTCGCGCGATAAATGATAAAAATATCAGGCCGTCCCTATCGCATTTACTAATGGTGCGATAGGGACGGCCTGATATTTTATCGTCTATCGCGCGCCCATGCTACCCGTGCAGGTGCTACATCTTACCATCCTTTTGTATCTACCACTTATATTAGAAAACTTTTTACTCTCCCATGTACATTTTAAAATCATTTTGAGTTGTAAGCAGTGAGGAATCATAAATTTTCTAGCAATTGTCGCATTAAAGACATATACATGTCCGAATCTGACGGAAATAGTAATTTTGGACTATAGACCACTAGAACAGTGCCATGAACCTTAATAGACCATGCTTACCTCTGGGCCCACTTCTTCATCATCTAGGCAGCACCGAAATAGCTAGAAAATTTACTATCTCAGCAGGACTAGCACACGTCAGTATTCGCCGCGACATTATCTTTTTTTAAATTGTATTAATGACTGTAGTCTATCTCACGCTAATCACTTGCAAGCCGTGCTGGTTACAAGACTTACCATATCGACGGTGACCTCGCCGACTTTAGTGTTGCCATGCTTCTTGCGGAACTCGCGGATCTTCTCCTGTTCCTTGGGGATCTTCTCCTGGAGCACGCTCTTCAGGTTGGTGTTCTCGGCGCTCAGGCCCCGCAGCAGAATCGATGCTGTCGGGCATGCTTTCTGTACAACAGAATAAATATACTGTGTTAGTTTAGGTACATTTTTACATATTACTATATTTTGAAGGTATCAAGACCTCTTGAGATTTTGTTGGATAAAACTGATAAAAGTAAATCTCGCGATGCTTTTAGATGAATTAACGTTTTTGTTCTTACTATGTGCCGTCAGACAGCCAACTACGTGTATTTGTACTAATTTTGTAGATGACCCATTACTGAGTGGATTTACTTTACATATATAACAAAAAAAAATAGGTTTTAAAGATGACACTAGCACACGCGATATATAGTGACCATGATAATGAGGAAAACCCCAGGTGACATTTATTATTTTAAATCTATAATAGTTTCTAAATGCTTTCGGATTATGATTATGAAAATATTGAGACCTACAGATATTTGATTCAGGCAGGGAAATACGAAAGCCAAAAACGGTGACATAACACTACAATCCATACACAATACTCGATCCGTGACCTTTGGACCGGTAGTAATTAAATCAAACTGTGATATTGAACCATTCAAGGTGATCACCTGCGGAGCGTCGCGATTGAATCAATGAAGTAACTCGACTGATTGGTTGGCGTAACTCGATCAGAGCAATTGTGGGCCAGCGGCTCAATCGGTGGCGCCAGGCAAGGGCCGCGGCCCGCTAATCGAATTGAACCCTACTAATAGACACTTGCAGGTTACGAGCCAATCGTATTGTAACCTATGTTGAGGTTTATCGATACTGTTTAAGAAATTAGAAATGCGTTGGTATGGCGGAAGAATTATTATCTACTTTTAGAAGTAAGTAATATAGTTATATGAGATGTATAATATAGTCATTTAATTATGCCTCTTAAATGTAATTTGTATTAAAAACGTAATACTTGAGTGTGTGTGTGGATTGAGTGAGCACCTTCCGAAAATAAAAATAAATATGCTGATCATTTAGTAAAAGTTCTAAAACAATTGTAAAACGAATCTCTGAATTTGTAAAAAGATAAATCAAAAGATACAGCCATTAACATGTGCTCACTCAGTTCTCACAAACTACCAACGAAAACAGTGAATATATTCATTTAACATATAATATTTATATACTAACATTTAGTAAAAAATAGGCCAACCTACCTCTATAAATATTAGATCACCTAGTGACGTATTAAATTTTTTACAAATAGTTTCTTATGCTCACTAGGGTGGAGCGAAAAAACACTTTTCTGGAATTAGCAAACCTAATAGTTATCAATCAATGCCCCTTAGTCTAAGAAGCCTTTGTGCAAATTTTCAGATTTTTAAATCAACATCTTCTGCCTCCGCATTAGGTTTGAAATTTCGAAAATCTCATACAAACCTGAAAATTCAACTTTTAGATGAAAAATGTTTTTCTGTAGTATTATGTTCAGTATACATTATTGATACATATTATTACAAGAAACTACCAAAAATTGCGAAAATTGCGTTAAAAATTGCCAATTTTCAGTATTTTAGCGGCTATTTTGGCTAATGTACTGAAACTAGACAAACTTTGGCGATTCTTGACGCTATTTTCGCAACTTTTTGTAGTTTCTCATAATGATATGTATCAATAACATATACTAAACATAATACTGCCGAAATTTTTTTTTATCTGAAAGTTGAATTTTTAGGTTTGTATGAGATTTTCAAAATTTCAACCCTAATGCGGAGGCAGAAGATGTTGATTTAAAAAGCTGAAAATTTGCACAAAGGCTTCATAGACTAAGGGGCATTGATTGATAACTATTAGGTTTGCTAATTCCAGAAAAGTGTTTTTTCGCTCCACCCTAATGCTCACTCAATCCACACACTTTTGAAAAGCCGAATTTTGATGAAAAACATAAGATTTAGACCGCTATTATATGTGTATAGTTTAGTAAAAGTGAAATGGGAATTTGTAAAATACAAAACGAACCACTAACGTGTCAGGTTTTTTTATAATAAATTTTTGTAAGTGCTCACTCAGTCCACACGTTTTGAGAAAGTTAAAAATGTAAATATCTTACGATTTGTAGCACCTAAGACACTCGAAAGTACTTCAACATTTAGTAAAAATTTTTACTAATTATCCACCATCTAATATTTTATATTCGTTGTCTGGTTTTAAAGATATTCAGACATAACTTTTCTCATACAAATGTATCAAGTAGGGTGACCACACTATGTCGGCTCCTGATTTTCCCCACCTTCCCATTGTCATATTGAGATTGGGGAGTTTCGTTCGTTCAATTCTGATAATATTAAACTAATACCATATTAATTCTCCATCTGCAAACTGTTTTTAGGTTATGTTCTTGGCCTAGTGATGATGTGTATTGTGTAATTTTTATCGACGTCAGGATATAATAACCATATCGACATGCAAGCATTAAAAAGGACATGAATAATAATTGGTAAGAAACAAAGAATATAATACTTCACTAGTAAGAAACCAGAACCTGGTAATCTAATCGCGCTAACAGATGAGCGTACCGGATTTGTAAGTGGGAGCGAGAAATAGTTATTCTTTTCTCGCTCCCACTTACAAATCCGGTAAACTATTATCAAAATTGAACGAAACTCCCCAATCTCAATATGACAATGGGAAGGTGGGGAAAATCAGGAGCCGACATAGTGTGGTCACCCTACTTGATACATTTGTATGAGAAAAGTTATGTCTGAATATCTTTAAAACCAGACAACGAATATAAAATATTAGATGGTGGATAATTAGTAAAAATTTTTACTAAATGTTGAAGTACTTTCGAGTGTCTTAGGTGCTACAAATCGTAAGATATTTACATTTTTAACTTTCTCAAAACGTGTGGACTGAGTGAGCACTTACAAAAATTTATTATAAAAAAACCTGACACGTTAGTGGTTCGTTTTGTATTTTACAAATTCCCATTTCACTTTTACTAAACTATACACATATAATAGCGGTCTAAATCTTATGTTTTTCATCAAAATTCGGCTTTTCAAAAGTGTGTGGATTGAGTGAGCATAAGAAACTATTTGTAAAAAATTTAATACGTCACTAGGTGATCTAATATTTATAGAGGTAGGTTGGCCTATTTTTTACTAAATGTTAGTATACAAATATTATATGTTAAATGAATATATTCTTTGTTTTCGTTGGTAGTTTGTGAGAACTGAGTGAGCACATGTTAATGGCTGTATCTTTTGATTTATCTTTTTACAAATTCAGAGATTCGTTTTACAATTGTTTTAGAACTTTTACTAAATGATCAGCATATTTTTTTTTTATTTTCGGAAGGTGCTCACTCAATCCACACACACACAATACTTGATTACACTTAAAGTATAGAGATAATAAACAAACTAAATACGTTGTTTATGTTAACCTCGGTGTTTTAGAGGAAGTAAAGCAATGTACAAAAACAAATCAATTCATTTATTTATTTTTATTATTGCTCCGTACAGAACTCTGCCATAGCACTTATTTTTTACTCAGCTACGGAGGTAAAGTCCCCCAGTTAACATCAATGTAGATTTCCTTGAACGCGGAGATTTCACAGAGGAAAACACGAACGAACCAGTACTAGTAATACCATGTGAAACTCACCTTAACACAGCAATTTACATACAATTATAATAAACAGTAGAAATAAATAATAGGTAGACGCATTTACGTAAATAGCCGTGAACCGTTTAATGTGTGGGCGATGTTGATTCGATAGGGTCTTGAAACTATCGCCTAACTGAAATAGAAGTCATAAAATGTAGAACATATGACCAATGAAACCTCCAGTGGAGGAGGCACTATACCTTATTATCATATAGCTTAGGTGCACATATACCTATTCAGTCAATACTTGAATGGAAGTACCTATCCGTACTCAATATTTGATAGCAGTGGCCACAATATTGAATTCAACCGAGTCTGCTAGTCGATCGATGCACCCGACGGCGCTATTCTAATTCTATCCTCTTATGTAACTAACTCTTATATCCCACACGGACGCGGAGGCCGCGAAAAATATTGTAACGCTAGCGTCTTGTACTCGTATAGCGACGCTGTATTGTATAGGCTATTTTAGGTATACTAACTCTCCTCTTCTATACTTATTTTTTGAATTTTTTCCAAGAAGGTTTAACTTCTTATGAACATTTATTGCATAAATTAATGAATAAAACAAATAAAAACATAATAAAACTACTTAAAACTAAATACCTAACCTACTTATAAATAAAAAATTTGGCTTAAATCGCCGTCAATGGGCAAGGTACCCAGAAGGCTGGCAGCATTTCCACGCTGTATAGCGATACTTATACGTTGCGCGAAATACTGGCCAGCCTCTGGCCAGCCCTCTGGTCGCCTGAGGTCTCTATCAGGCGAGACGACAAATCCTTATAAAAATGACGGGCACTGGGCCCCCATGGCCCCAAGGTCTCAACGCCAAACGCCGCAAATATGTAGCTGGTTCCTAGGGTGGCATATTTGCGGCGTTTGATGCTTTCGGCTGAGGATGCCGCAGCGCCAGCAGCAACGCTGGTGACCGGAACATGGGACGGCGCCAGTGTATCAACGCAAGTAGCGTCCCAAACTAGCGGCCGACCCATGCTCCAAGGCACCAGTATCATACCGTCAGGCCTCTTGCCGTCGTCCCTAGCCAGGCCGGTGGGCTCCAGGACTGCTGGCACTTTCGCGCTGACAAGGGCCCGACGGATAACATCATTGATACTGGCGTGGCGCGGGATCCTTCCAGCGCTTCGGGCGCATGAGAGGCCATGGTGACCCAGTGTGTCCACCATGGTACCGCACTTACTTCTTATTGATTCCTCTCTACAGAATTAAATCAGATTAAACATGCTACCGACGCCGGGACGAATATTAAGTACCAATTCTGTCGTATCAGCCAACCCTATACAAAGTGGCATTCATTGACTTTAATCAAATCTAATTCGCACTTCATCCGCATTCAACCGAGCACATTCTCAAGTGACCGCCAAAGTTTCAATTTTGAACGCCTCCTATCTGTTACCCAAACTGCCGATTCGTACCAGTATTCCTGTTTCAGGGAAGGTTGTATTTACAACGTTAGTTGCGATTTTATTTGTAAAATACACCCAGAAAACACTCATCCCGAGATTAGTATACTTGAAACTGCAATCCGCTGCCAACTATTTTAAATACAGGTAAGCGTTTCGAGTTCCGCAGGTAACAACCTACTTAATCGAATTTTCCTCTAACACGTCAATAATAAAGAACGTTTCGTCGATGCCATAGGCCGGTTAGGTTAAATGGCACCAAAAACGAGACTTCGGTTTGCAGTTTGCACGACTGGCAATATTCACATGTCCGTAATTGTAAGCCTATTTTCTGAACCTGGAAACGCAGCCGTTGTCGCAGTGTACTCAATACATGTCGCCGTACGTATCATCTGTACGTACGGAGTACGGACATTATCGACCTAATGGGTTCACCAGGTTCAGCCACCTGAACGAGCGACCCAGTAAACTTATCTGTTATGCGATTAACTCTTCGACGGTCTAGACTTCGTAAGAGCTCGTGTTTTATGACTTCAGAGCCTCTATCGTAAGTTTATGGTGTTAAAGAATTACGATACTTGACAGCGTAAACATGATGAGTCCAATTCGACAATAGAAACCTGACGTATCCATAGTAATACGTGGTGATCTTGGCATCAAATACACAGCTATTGCTTGGACTACCGTGAAACAGTCTAGCACAGCCATACTCAAAGTGTGCTCCGCGGAACCCTAGGGCTCCGTAAAGCCTCTCTGGGGGCTCCGTGTGAATATTGGTAACAATGAGAAAAAATCGAAAATACACCTCTCCTCTCTAGTCGGATAGTTCAACACTTATTAAAATAAAGATTGCAATAAACTATTTTTGTTTTCATTTATTTAATTTAAGGGTTCCGTCAGATATTTTGGTTTCCAAAAGGGTTCCTGGGAAAATAAGTTTGAGAACCGCTGGTCTAGCAGTTAGCAGTCTATTGACAACTTTAGTGTTGTGTCACTTAAATTAAAGCAAACAAGAGTTAGGTAAGTACTTCTTTGGAAATATGAAAAAGCCACAAAAGTAAAGCTTGACAGTTTTACATATATATTTATCCCAACACTATACTATACCTACACTTAAGGCCGTTTTCACATTATCCGATCCGATATCGGATGTAGGAAGGATGTAAAATGTAAGATTTATGCGCTTCCAGGTCTTCATTTATACATAAATCATTATTACTAAAAAACGATATAAAACGCAAAAATTGCGGATTTAATGCCGATGGCACTCTCCTATAACAGTTTTTGTTCGAGGCACCATCGAACTGCCGATATCGGCAGGACGCTTCCGACCATTTTTAGCATGCCGGACCCCCCGCCAGTTGTCGGCCGATAATATTTTGTGTGCGTATTAATGCCTACTGGCAAATTTAGTGTAGGTATAGTTTATTAACTAAAGACTACCTCGGTAAACTGCAGCAAAAATATTATGAATGAATATTGAACTGTTAGAATAATATAATAATTTATGTTATGTAAGCAAAATTAAATTGTACGAGTAGATAGTGTTAGTTATACTTTTGTACTAAATTGCTTTACCCTACCCGGGTCCATGTAACATAGTCATAAGTCCTAGACATAATGCATGTACATGACAGCAATAAACCAATATGAATATGAATATATGATTTAGGTACTATAATATATCATATATATGTACTTATATGGAATTTAGGTGGAAAATTAATATAATAATGGAAGATAGGTAAATGAAAACGATAACTAATACTTTTAGCTCAATCCATATGCTACAGACTTAGCCATTGCTATATAGTTGAACTATGTATGTATGTTGAAATTGTTGAAATCAAGTTTAGTACTATTACATGTCACAGTATAAAATATAAGCAGTTTCACAAAATATAGCTGCCTACACTACACGGCTTTAACATTTAGAACTTTGTTTAAGTTAAAAATAAACGTCAGTCGACAAAATAGGCATAAAAAACTACTAAAAACGAACATGTATGACGCGTAAGAAGCCATAACCGCCTCGGCCTTGACTTTGAAAGCGTCATATGTTACGACTAGTCAGAGGACGCCGCTCGCCAATCATGCTCGTTTTTTGTACTCGGCACCGGCTCTACACTTGCTTTATGCGAACCTTAGATCTTCGCTACCTGCTTGCAATTTGTGTGCAGGTACGGTCGGACAAAAAATATACAAAAACAATTACGAACTGCTATTCCCGCGTTAAAGTACCCATAAGTAACATACTAATGAGCTGTACCTGAGAAGACAGGTACCTATTTAAATCATAATTCATAAGTAACCGGAATCCGCAAACCAAACCGTGCGCAAGTCGGAAGGCAATGGGATTTCCCTAGCTATTGTACGTAATAAATATGATCAAAAGACTGGAAACTTGTTCGCGAAACTCCATTTCCACCGGCTCGGCTTCCCCCGCTAAGGAATTAATTTTAAGCAGTTAAGGAAAACGCTAGCTACATCGACTTGCTTATAGAAATGTTGAAGGCCCACTGATACCTATAATATGTCTCATAGAGGTACCAGAGGTTATGCCACTGGTTAGAATGAGTTCTTTTAGATTGGCAATGTTTGGTTATGGACGATGTTTACTCTTTGAATTTAACTTTATATTCTTAAAATATTTTCTCAGTATCTGAAGGCAACAGAGTCGTATATTGCTTAATTTACGAGTATGAAATTCTTGGCGCATTGCCATATTATGGAAGAAAACAGCACAAGTCCGTATCTTAGGTAACTGGCTCCGCACTGAATCCACGTACTTAACACCGATGGCAAACTTCCATTATTAAATAACGGAGCTACGTAATTATTTGCATTTATTTGTTTATATTTAAAGTGGAGATGTTTAAATACATAAATATACAAGTCGTATATGTACTAAGTTCATGTCCTTAAGGCACGGCTTTTATTTGAACATGTTGACTGTATAGGTTTTTCAAGTATTGTCATGAGGTTCAAAGTGCACGGTTAGGTTAGTGTGTTGGTAACTGGTCAACATTTGGGCGCGTGCCGAGCGCCGCAGTCAGACGAGCGTTTATCTTTAGAGCAGGGGGCGAATCAGAGGACACGCATTGCAAATGAATGTCACCGTATCCCGGTCGAGATAGCGAAATCGGAGTTCTCGAATACACTATCGTGATGGATGCTGCGATAATCCCCTGTTATCGCGTGGTGCGTGGTACCGCAGTGGCACGTGACGACACTGTTGCCATCTCAATAACTTTTGAAAGGCAAGCTACGGAATTACGGAAACGTGCAAAGCAACAAGACGAACATTTTCGATTATCACGATATTCTGTAACACAAGTACGATGCTTGCATCGGTTTACTGAGGTCTGTGAGTCCAATTAAAAGAAATGAACAAAGATAAAGTTCCTTCCGTTAACGTTGACATTTGCCGGAGTCTTGAAAAGTAGGTCCACTGTCATGTCACTGGAAGATACGAGTAGCTATTGTACAGTGTAGGGCAAGTATTCGGATCAGCACTGCGCCATTGGTTAAACACCTATTTCAATTCTAAAGTTATTTGGTTTGTTCATCCTTCAATTTAAATATTTCTACAACAAAATATAGTGACAAATTTTATTAAGATTATTTAATCTAAATGTCGCTAAACTAGGGATTAATCGTGATGGCACTGTGTGGATGACGTGCCACTGCCAGTTATCAAGCGCCACCGTGCGTGACACTGACACAGATCGCCACGCAAGGGCATCGCTTTTGAACCACTTGCTGTAAACATTTTGTTAGCAGCTAGCTGGATATTCTCTTGAATGAATGTTTTCTGGTATATAACACTTTTTTCCTCAAGGAAAATAAACGAAGTAATTACCTACGTATACTTGATTAGATAAGGTACGAGTAGCAAATAAGCAATCCTGAGAAGGGCATATTTTTTTTACTAATCGAAATATTTTCTTTGTACTTGACACATGTTCACTCTAGTTGTGAATGTAAAACATGTAAGAACAGAGCTTAGTAGACATTATCCCATGGTCAGAATTGCCTCCCTCTACCATACTCATAGATAAAAAAATATGCAGAATGATATGTGCTGCAAAAAAGGCATGGTAATATGCCAAAAACATGCATACTACACATGCTAAATCAAAATTGGTCTGAATTTATTTTAGTATGGTAGTAATACTATTTATTCTGTAGTAAATGGCGCCAAAAAAATATGTACTAAGCATTATAAATAAATAAGTTTGTCTTTATACTGTTACCTTAAAATGCAAAGTATGCTCTAGAAATTTAAATTCAACATATATAGTTTTCAGGTAGTATCTATTCACTTAGCATCTTCATGTCACTTAACTTAATTGTTCACGTTCAGCTGACTGTGCATATTCACTGTTATGAATCAAATTTAGATGCAAGTGACTAGCCCTCTGCCACTGACGTGTCACATGACATGTACTTTAATAATAAACATTATAAGGGTGAAAAGGTGTCTGTGGGACGTCAGCATCAGCAACAGAGGTAATATTTTCAATAAGAAGACAAATACCATATTATCTCTTCTTAGTACCTATGTAAAAATGTATGATCAATTTAGAGATAGCATAAGTAAGATTCACCAGCAACTGGTGAATCTTATGTAGGGTTGCAAAAAAACGGTTTTTTTTCTGGCTTGAAAAAAAAACATGAAAAAAAACCGTGAAAAAAAACAGTTTCTATTTACACTTATGTATTTAAACTATTTTTATGCTAAATTGAACTGATTTCAACAGAACAATTTTAAAGAGCATCATTTAATACATATGTCCAAAGAAAAATGCCATTACACTAAGTACCCAATTAAAAATTCCATGTAGAGTTGACTTGGTTTGCCTCTATGTACATACTAAAAACTTAATAATGTATATTTGATTGGCGGGTACTGATAAAAATCAATCTTATCTAATGATTATGATTACATATATGTAGTATGTACCTATGTAATGTTGTAATGCGTAATTTATTTATCAGCATAGTAGAGATTATACCAACTTAAATAAGTATTAAAACTGTAAGTAATTCAAAATGAGTAAAATTTCAATGGATTTAAGAAATGGAAAAAACCAGCAATCTTATCAATGTTATCAAACTATCATGTGCAACTATGGTGGCATTGCAATATTGTTTATTTGAAAATATTAACCTGTTGGTTATGCTCATTGCCTAATAGATTTTACACATGTTTTATATACATTATGTGAAAATGTAAGCAAAATATGCGTTTATTTATAAATTTAATACATTATGTTTTGCAAAATGAAAATAACACAAAATTTGGTCTAGTTTTTATTTGCTCCTTTTTTGTCTTCATTTATTTGATTGACTATATTGTATTGTAAGTTTCATAACAGGAAAATAAATAAGTAACGTGAGAACCTGTTTTCTTTTCTCTGGCATTGCATGTATATTGTATACCCATAAATAAATTGGATGAATATTTTAATGAAATAGGTGTTGCATTTACCATGAATACTAACAAATAATATACCTACCTATACCTATTCAATTTCTTTACATTTTGTCAAAAATAACAGTAATAAAACTAATGAAATTTGCAATGAAAAGTAATCTACCTGCATTTTTACTGTTACTTATCAAGTCCTGTATGTAAGTATAAATTTAATGGTTTCAGAAACAATGCAAATTGGTTTTAAATGTACTGTACCTATAGCATATAACTATATGAAAAGATTGTGGCGAAAATTTCAAAAGCAAGAAAAGGAGAGAATGAAGATATTAAAAGCGATTTTACGAAAAAAACGAAAATGGGTCATTCCAGCGAAACCGACACCACAGGCATAAAAATTAAATAACTTAATTTACATTTAAATCTACATCTAGAGAATAGAACATTATGCCTAATTTTATGAATCAATGAGTTTTTCCTTTTTATGACATTTTTTTGCATTTTATATGTGTCCAAACGTACCCCTAGCACCAGTTGTCTAAGGTGGCATATATATACCCTAAGTTGGCAGCGCTATTTCGCGCTTTTAATAAACATTATGGAGAAAGTGATATGTGTAAAAGAAAATATATTTAAAGCTGTTTAAACCAGTGGCATGTAAATTTAAATTAAGTTTCATGGTTAGGATTTATTGGGCGTCTACACAATGCGTAACTCACGTCCCGCCCGTCACAATAAAACAAAGTTTTTTCTTGTTTACCCTAAAAGTATCTAAACTCTTGATGTCTTACTTTGTGAAAGTAACAATTAGGTTGAGGTTGGTTATTTTAGCTAAAAAACGCGTTGCTCTTGTGAATAAAAGTATACTTTTAACGCTTTTCAAAGTAGGTCCCACCCGTCACAGTGACGGGTGAGCAAAATGGGTTATCTGATAAAACTTGAGTTAATGAGTATAAAATCCTTCTTTTAAGTTTAGTTAAACCTAACTGGGTTATATTAAAGCAAATTATATGTCTAATATTGCTTAATTCGGTTGTGGTATTACTTTTTAGAACACAATGAATGCAATGAGGCCTATGAGTCAGGAAGAAGTCTTTTTCATTAAAACTGGTAAAATTTTTGACATTATTTCTGACCCACTGATAAAAGTATGTGGTAATAGACTGTTTGACAAGGTTTGACAATATTCTGAACCTTTAAAAATTCAAGTTGAAAAAATATTTTTTTTTGTTTAATGCTCTAAGAAAACTACTGAAATTATTACTTGTAACATTAAATAATTAATAAAAGAGCTGATTTAAAGTAAATACAAACGAACTGTCTTTATATTTTTCATATATTTGTATACTCAAATGTTACTCGTCCCACCCGTCACAAAGCGCTGTCCCACCCGTCACAAGCATTGAGAAGCAAAATTATTTTTGTTTTACGAGTTATTTGCGTAAATTATACTAATACCTAATCTATATAATATCAGGAATTAAATAAAAAATGGTTGTTTAACAAAAGTTTCGTAGTTTCTTACCAATTGCGAATTGTGTAAGTCAAGTCGGAGAGGAGAGGCACTTTGAAGTCCCACCCGTCACACTTCTTATACCATCAATTTCTCATAATAATAATGACATTTTCATATTTTTTTTGATGGTACAGTACGCATTGATTATTCAAGTAATTGATAATGTCATATTTAATACGCTAATTGTTGCCGTTTGGCAGAAATAAAGCAAAATGTAGGCAAAAAAGAGTATAAATGTCCCACCCGTCACAATGGAATGACCCGAATACAAAATTGTTACAGACTGAAACCAAAGTCAGCCGCTGTAAGGAATAAAAAAGTTTTTAATACAAACTGAACGATACTAAGACATGGGACGCGCTAGCGAATGCCTCACCGGCAGTCGAGTGCAGTTTGTTCTGTAACATGGGCCCGCGGCGCCGAATACTACCGTTGAATCTTATTCATATTTAAGGTTCACTTATTACCCTAGCATACCTGTGAAGATTCATTAAGAAAGAATCCTAATATTACATAACTTCAAACTCAAAATGTGGCCAAGTAGGTTATATAAAATAATGAGATAACACCAAAACAGTAACGAAAAGCACGGTATTTGCGTTGCTGTGAGAAACTTAAATACGTTATATAATTAGTTACCTGCACTTCTACTAATTTCGTAGATGTAATTCTGAACAGAGCCATTTTTGATCCCGCCGAGCGCCAAGTCTCACGTACCAACCACGCACAACTACTAGAGTAGTTGCAGAGCGCGCGGAACGAACGAGATCGATCGCGTTCGAATGAATGACCAGGACAAGCAGTGTCACACGACCAGATCTGTCACATGTGTCAAAAATTGTATGAGATATAGCACATATAGTGAAACCAATAACAGTCTGCAGTGAATGTGTTATGTTAAATGTCAAATCTCTGTGAAATTCTGACGTAAAACTAACCCTTGCACCGTTTATATTGACCATCTGACGAAATCATTGCGTTACTGTATTGCCCAGCGTCTATCAAATTATAGGTAGTTTCAGATATATCCTATATCATTATATTTATATTACATTAAAAAAAAAATATTTTCAATCAAGTCACGGACGTTTCAGTCAAGTCGACAAGTCCATACGTCTAATTTTAAGATTATGAATTTTTAAGACTTTGGCTCCCCACAGACAGTCTTAAAAATTCATAATCTTAAAAAAAACTTGTATGCAATCTGACAGTTCAAACTGACACTGACCAGCCCGTCGTCACTCCATAGTATGATAATATCATCAAGCAATGATTCCCAACATTACGACACAAAAAAAATGCTATCAAATCAAAATGACATCTAATAATAATAGTACTAAAGTCCATTATATTTTGGTAGCAAAAATACATAGATAATAGAGTTTCATATTTCCTTAGTCTATGGCCTGACCTACGTGTTTTTTTTAGGGTTCCGTAGTCAACTAGGAACCCTTATAGTTTCGCCATGTCTGTCTGTCCGTCCGTCCGTCCGTCCGTCCGTCCGTCCGCGGATAATCTCAGTAACCGTTTGCACTAGAAAGCTGAAATTTGGTACCAATATGTATATCAATTACGCCAACAAAGTGCAAAAATAAAAAATGGAAAAAATGTTTTATTATGGCGGTCAATTTTATCCAGGGTAGCATCAGTCCCCCCCTACATGTAAAGTGGGGGCTGATATTGCCACCACTTTTTTTCATTCCAACCCCAACGTGTGATATATTGTTGGATAGGTTTTTAAAAATTAATAAGGGTTTGCTAAGATCGTTTTTTGATAATATTTATATTTTCGGAAATAATCGCTCCTAAAGGTTCTGCGAATCTTTATCTCCAGCCACTCATCCTTCAGTTGTATGGCGCAGTATTAAATCTTTCAAAAACGTCAAATCTGTGGAAATGGTTAATGGGGCTTTAGTATCATTAGGTTCATGGTTAAATATGCATGGTCTCTCCTTATCTTCAGCTAAAAGTTCGGCCATTGTGTTCTCTAGAAGTCTGATTACTCCAGCCTGTCGTTTTGTTTTTAATGAGGAGCCTATGTCGTAACTCAATTATATGGGTGTAATAAAGATCAACCCAATTTGAATACGTAGCTATCTTATTTGTCAACTAAAAAACAAAATTTTTGAATGCCATTCTGCTGGCTTAGAGATAGTATTTGTTTGGATCCCTAGTCACTCGGGCATAGTTGAAATTCAGCCATCTATCCCATCCCGTCCATGGTTTTTCAAAAATAGATCTCTTTCTAAAAGACACACTAGCATTATTATTAGACTCAGATTAGGTCGTGTTTGTTCGTCCGAGCAATTACATAGTTTTAAAATGAAAGATTCTCCTATATGCGACTGTGGTACTGAAGTTGGTAATATTGATCATATTTTCTTTAACTGTCCGCTAAACAACAAATCTCCTGATCTTTATTCCTACCTTCCAAATATTAATGTACCTTTACCTACTAAAGTGCTATAAGTAAATTTATGTCAAAAAACAATATTGTCTTTAAAAGGCACCTTTTTTACTTAGTGTTGAACATAAATGTTTGTTTTTGTCAAAAGAATGTTTGTTTAGAATAAGTAATTTTTGTTTGAATTTTGTAAGTTAAGTAAATAATAAAATAACTAAAGTTATTATTGAAATTTCGGGCAAACCAATAAGAAAGTGTGAAATTTGTGACGGTGGCTTGTTTTTGCCTAGCTTTGCACTGGATATATGCAGGTCGGTAACTAGTATTATATTATATTTTCGTTTCGAGTTGCTAACAATTACCTACTCATTTAATCAATTTAAAGTAGTACTTATCATGTACAGTCTACGATTTAAGCGAAAACATTCTGTAAATAAGTTTTTTCGTAAACAAACAAATAACCTAAAATACCAATAGAGTGTGACCAACTTATCGATAATCTCTTTATTTCAGATGACGATTATGGGTAATTTTAACAGGTAACGAAGAATCGGCATATTTATCCATCTCCTGTATGAAGATAATGTTGGGCAAAGGTTTTCAAGGCTTTTTGCAGTAAATATTAACTTTCCCTGGTAAACATGCAAGAAACACGAAGATTGAAGCAACAAATACTGGCTTATAACAAAACTCTTAATTAGGAGGCAGTGCCAAATATGAACGTCAGGCACAGTAAATCTTAGGAATTTTCTGCAAACGCCTCAAAATTAGTTCAACTGAGAAGTACTGTAAGGTAGTAGAAAAATTACTTCATGTAAAAGAAAAGTGATAGTATATTTTGCTTTTGTTTTATTCATTTTATACAGGGGCGTATTAAAGGCGGCAGGCTCTTTTTAGAATAGCGAAGCAGCGTTTTTTCTTAAATTTCATAATTTATCGTCACTTAACGGGGCGGTAATCCTGACTGGCTCAGGATGCCAACGCCAAATCCTTGAAATACGCCTCTGACAGCCATCCCAGACATTTTTTAAATATATGTATAAATACTAGAAATTTACTGTTAAGTCGCCATACTGCAAAATATCGCAAATTTATCGATATCGATAAATATTAGGGACTGGGTTGGTCGAGCCCTAGCGATTTTACCTTTGTGTTGGTAGCAGTGACATGACCTCACGACCGTCGAAAAACGCCTGCATAAATCGGTTCGAGGGTTGTTCGAGAGTGCCGACTCTTATAACGTAGTGATTCAATGCTCTTTGACACTGACAAGACACTGACAGATCTGAACTGTCAGATTGCATACAAGTTTTTTTAAGATTATGAATTTTTAAGACTGTCTGTGGGGAGCCTAAAGCTAGGAACATACTATTTGAAATTGGAATGCTGAAAAAAGTTTTAAGCTAGGAACACACTACGCGGACGTCCGTCGTAAAACGACCGCGACCGCGACCTATCAGTGTGCACGGAACAAAACATCCAGAGAGCCAGATTTCGATCGGACGTCCGTGCGCTCAAGGCCGCGTCCGCGTCCGTCGACCGATAGTTTGCACGGTTATGTGTATTTCCATTGTCCAGATTCCCGTCCGCGGTCGATTCACGACGGACGTCCGCGTAGTGTGTTCCTAGCTTAAGCTAGGAACATACTACGCGGACGTCCGTCGTAAAACGACCGCGACCGCGACCGAACAGTGTGCACGGAACAGAACATCCAGCGGGCCAGATTTCGAACGGACGTCCATGCGCTCAAGGCCACGTCCACGTCCGTCGACCGATAGTTTGCACGGTTAAGCTAGGAACACACTACGCGGACGTCCGTCGTAAATCGACCGCGGACGGGAATCTGGACAATGGAAATACACATAACCGTGCAAACTATCGGTCGACGGACGCGGACGTGGCCTTGAGCGCACGGACGTCCGATCGAAATCTGGCTCTCTGGATGTTTTGTTCCGTGCACACTGATAGGTCGCGGTCGATTTACGGCGGACGTCCGCGTAGTGTGTTCCTAGCTTTATGTGTATTTCCATTGTCCAGATTCCCGTCCGCGGTCGATTCACGACGGACGTCCGCGTAGTGTGTTCCTAGCTTTACCTAAGCAACAAAAGAATCTATCAGTTGATTGTCAAAGTTGTTGTGAAAAAGTGTACATGGATTTTTAGTGATGATATTGTGTTGTGATAATATTTTGTGTTTGTGTGTTAACATGGACTAGTGAAAAAGAAAATTAACTCCCCTCCGACCGCCGAAATAACGCACTCGTAAGTCATACTACGCGGACGTCCGTCGTAAATCGACCGCGACCGCGACCGAACAGTGTGGTGCACGGAACAAAACATCCAGCGAGCCAGATTTCGATCGGACGTCCATGCGCTCAAGGCCACGTCCACGTCCGTCGACCGATAGTTTGCACGGTTAAAGCTAGGAACATACTACGCGGACGTCCGTCGTAAAACGACCGCGACCGCGACCTATCAGTGTGCACGGAACAAAACATCCAGAGAGCCAGATTTCGATCGGACGTCCGTGCGCTCAAGGCCACGTCCGCGTCCGTCGACCGATAGTTTGCACGGTATGTGTAATGTCATTGTCCAGATTCCCGTCCGCGGTCGATTCACGACGGACGTCCGCGTAGTGTGTTCCTAGCTTAAGTGTATATTCATTGTCCAGATCCCCGTCCGCGGTCGATTTACAGCTAGGAACATACTACGCGGACGTCCGTGGTAAATCGACTGCGGACGGGAATCTGGACAATGAAATTACATATAACCGTGCAAACTATCGGTCGACGGACGTGGACGTGGCCTTGAGCGCATGGGCGTCCGATCGAAATCTGGCTCGCTGGATGTTTTGTTCCGTGCACACTGACCGGTCGCGGTCGCGGTTGATTTACGACGGACGTCCGCGTAGTATGTTTCTAGCTTACGAGTTACGACGGACGTCCGCGTAGTGTGTTCCTAGCTTAAGACAGGTTACGACGGACGTCCGCGTAGTATGTTCCTGCTTAGCTTTATTAGTCCGTTCCGAACTATAATATTAGCACTAATTTTGACTAAATTTTGACACTTTTAAAACATAAACGCCATAAAAAAATAGACAATCTATTTTCCTAAATGTGAAATATATTATTATTAATGATTGTTTTTAAATTATCATTCATAAAATAAAATTTATTATTACTTCAATAATTATATTTTTGACGTGTACCGAAATTCTAGTGCATTTCGGACCTCACGTTACTGTCACTGACATTTCTTGAATGTTGCCAGCATTTAGAGCTTTTCCCGCTTTTCTTCACATTTTAGAAATATGTAATCGGCATTCATAGTGTAATATTTCATCATCTGTTTAATAACACTGTTTAATCTATAGGAAACCCAGGGCCGAACGTGTGTTCTAAATAAGTATTATTTATGAATAATTAGAAATTAATAACATCGATTACTATAATAAAATAGCTTGTGTTTTTTGTATCTTTGTTCTTTCCAGTCCCAGTAGGCCTAGCACATGATGGCCGCGGGAGTATGTCGCCGCGAGATAGATGCCACGTCTTCTTCTAACTGTATTAATGACATAAGGACGGGTAGTCTATCTCGCGGCGACATACTCCCGCGGCCATCATGTGCTAGGCCTACAGAAGAGGCAAACAATGATGAGGCGTCCCATAGAAAATTTAAATTTCGTGCCTTTTTTAGTGACAAGATATTTATATTTTACTACCTTTTGCCCGCGGCTTCGCTCGCGTTAGAAAGAGACAAAAAGTAGCCTATGTCACTCTTCATCCCTTCAACTATCTCTACTTAAAAAATCAGGTCAATTTGTCGCTATCTTTGTTCTCACAAACAAACAGACACACACACTTTCCCATTTATAATATTAGTATGGATTTGGAGGGTTTAGTCCAAGCCCCCGGCTAACCGTACCTACTGATTGCAAATAAATGGTTTGTTTATGTACTTACCTACATAAACGGTCACTTCTCTTCTCTTACCAAGTCCTAATATTACATTATCATACCTATATCTCTGATCATAGGTCTGTATGCCTCCCTTTTTCTGTAACGTGAATAAAAAGGACGGCATGTTGTCTATGACTATATTTCTATGATAGTGTAATATCGGCCTAAATAGTTTGTAAAAAATAGAAGATGGGAGATACGAGTATAAAACAAATAAATACATTCTTCTCTTCTCCTTACGCAAAGACCTAAGTAATTTAATTCGTGTAGCATCCCTCTATTAATTTCTAGTCCACCACTCAAGAATCTACTTATACTTACCTCAATAATATTTTCTCTATCAAATAGAAAATAAAACAAAACGGCAGTGTAGGTACCAAAATTTATTATTTCAATAGTTTCACCTATTTTTAGTTTCTTTTTAATAATGTTTGAGAATTTCTGGAAAACTAAAAAATACTATAAGTTTAATTCACTAGAAATGTTACATTACCATTTACCTAGTCTGTGATACCTGATCATCATTAATCATTTTTATGTCCTTTTCAATACAAGAATGTCAATAGAGTTAATGTCGGGACGTCGATAAAAATGACACATCACTAGTACAAAAACATAACCTAAAAACAATTTGGAGAAACTTCAGAACAGAATTTAACATGGTAGTAGTTATTATATAAACTATGAAAAGATCGTATTTTATGCTTTGTTTAGATCCTACAAATAATAGTATCAATAACTGACCGAAATTCACTAATGAAACACAGCAGGTTCTTGGTAGTTTTCTTTTCTCCATGTACGTGAATTACAGTCCTTAATCACACAAGCCATAATCACACAAGGAACTTGAACACATCACAAATAAGAATTTAGCAGGATCATCAACTATCTATCAGGAATAAACACAATTAAATTAAAAATCGGCCAGACGACCGCCGAGATAACCTTAACCTTAACTTTAATAACTGCAATGACTGATCTCATGATCTAATATTAATAAATAAAAACGGTTAACACATGTTTGCTTACTGTTGTGACCATAGACAATCGGATTTTTAAATTTGACTCCCCTATTTAATTATTTAATTTTTTTTTATTTCATGTTTCTGTTTTTTTTTTTCCAATTCAAATTTTGATTTACCTTTACCTATATTGTTTTTGTGTTAGTTTTATTTTGACATTGAATGTATAACCGTTCCGTTCTGCCTAGCTTTGTAACCATTAATACCTTTAATGTGAACCTACCCTATTTTTTGACATGATTTACAATTTATTGTTTTGCAATTTCCGAAGGTAGGTTAGTTACATGTTGACATTTTATAACTTCAATTTTTAATCTGTTTAAGTATCTTTTGCATGCCTGTTGGTCGAATACACTGACGCTTCCCTAGTTTTAAGACCTATTATGTATTTACGTGTATTCTTGCAAAATAAAAAGTTTGAAGTTTGAAGTTTTGAAGTTTGAAGTTTGAAGATATTTGATCTAATATAATACGATTATGTACAATTGTCAAAGGTAGACACCTGGGGAGACATCTGGGGGCCTGCTCCATTTCAGTTTCTTGGCCTTCTTTTTGGTGGAGTCTTGGGAGTAAAGGAACCGCGAGCATCGCACCTTGAACTTCGTGTTTCCGGTCTTCTTCTTCGGAAATCTAAGAAATATATAAAGTTGAATTTGTAAAATAGCTAAATAACAAGAGAATCATAACAAAGAACAATAATCATTGATGGCGTTTTTAAGGTATGAATATTGACAGGTTATTATTGCAAGGTCGATAAAACACATCACATCACTATGCTAAAAAACATAACCTTTCCGAGTTTGAGAAAACTTACCGATGAAATGATATAACCTTTTGCGTGTTTTCTTTTCTTCCTGAATGTGATTTGCAACACTTGATCACACAAGCCATAGTCAGAAATGAAACTTGGAACTATCACAAATATACACTGAGGAAAGGTTTAGTCACTATAACCTGGCAACCCGTATAGAACGTCACGTCAACTGTCTCATAATAAAAGCAGTTACCGGTTTCATGTTTTCGTAATTTTAATAGCAAGTATCAACAGACAGTCAAATACTGAACTGAAAAACGTTGCGTAGGATTAAATATTAGTAATTTTTACTATCGCCATGCGTTTGATTTACTTTACAAGTATACTTGTTATCCAAGCGACGTGTGCCTTGCGATTTCGCCTCGGACGAGACAAAGGTGGTAACTTAGGTGCTCCCCATGTTGAAAATGTGAACTTGCCCAAGGCGCAATGGTTTAAGCAAAAGCTTGATCATTTCAGTCCAGCCGATCAGAGGACTTGGAAGCAGGTAAATTTCATGTTTCAATTTTATTATTATGAATTGCGTAGAAAGATAATGTATCTTGATAAAAAATATCCTACGCCCTTCCCAAAGCTAAAACTATTTTTAATATAACTTTGAAGCATGCATAGGTAGGTACAAAATATATTTTATTGAGTGTGAGTGTAAATCCAAGAAAGTAAAGGAACAAATTATATGGTTTGCGTTACGAAACTTACGTCGGAAAATTGACGTGTTATAATAGTCCTGATTATTTTGATATGATGGGGTATGGGGTAACAATATAAAACGGAATATGTATGAATATTAAGCATTTATGCTGATATTTTTCTCAATTACCATTCACTGAATATGATTTTGCTTAGTCTGCCCTTACGAATATATGTGCGTGAGGCAAATCAACTTATAATTTTATGTGAATAAACTGACAAAGCGGCTTTATAGCAATCGACAGAGTGGAATGTTTTCCTGTGCACACTCACAAATAATGTTAATGTCGTCTTATTCTTATCAATGTATTCCTTATTATAATTAGGTGAATATATGTGGGCAGCCCAAAAACCCTGTTTTCTACAGGAGGCACATGGGCTGTGGAATGAAAATTTATTAATTTCATATTTCATTCATATATTTATATGTAAATGAATGTGATGTTATTGCTATTCCAATTAAATATGAATTGGAGTAGGGTTCATCATTTCATTTCATTTCATTTTTCTTTATTTAATATTTACACAGCATTACAGTTAAGACGAATACACTGTTAAACGATAAAATGACATACTATAAGTACGTAAAACTAGAAATAAAATTAAAACACTTTAAAAACACTAGACTCCCTCTTATCCATCACCTCACAAAATCTCACCTCAATCATATTAACATATTCTACATCACACTGGTGTAAATTTTCGCACACAGCATGCAATATGTTAATATCCTTTGGAATGTTGGCAGTCGACTCCTGGCCAACTACGTCAATCGAATTTAAAATTTAATTAGAATAAAATCAAAATTCCAATTACTCAAAAATTGGACTGACACTCGAGGAGATGTGCAAAGTTTAAGCATATTGCTGGTGCCACCTAGCTGTAATTTCTGATATAATATAACATATGTATGCTAATTAGGTTGTTTTTGACTCACTCAACTAAACTCACTTTTACTCATTAAAATGAGTAGGAATATGAGCTTGTCACCTCAAAGCAGGGTTCGAAAATATCCGATATTTATAATGAATATCAAAATATCGGATATTTATGATATATATCAACTTTGATATATATCCATTTTGTATGGAAGGCATTTCATTTTTTTGTTGCGTTATTTATGAATACTACTTTAGATAAGGAAAAATGTACTAAAAAGCATAAAATTTTGTAGAAAAGCAGTAACAAACACAAAAAAACTAGTTTTTTAACAATGTTACATTTTTCAAAACCATTTTTGTATTGAAATATTTATTAAAAAAATATATATACCGGATATTTATATCCATTGATATATATCGTCGAACCTAGCTGGATATATATCCGATATATATCGGATATATATCTTGATATATATCCATTGATATAAATCCTCGAACCCTGCCTCAAAGATTAAGGAATTAAGAAAATATACAGCTATAAGTTCAAAATAATGTTCACATCATAAAATATATTTGTAAATTTTCAGCGCTACTTTGTAAATGATACCTTCTACGACTTTACCAACCCTGGTCCCGTGTTCCTGATGATAGGGGGTGAAGGTCCCGCTGACCCCAAGTGGATGGTACAAGGAGCTTGGATAGACTATGCCAAGAAATTTAATGCTCTGTGTATCAACTTGGAACATAGATATTATGGAGAAAGTCATCCTACGGAGTAAGTAGTTACATTTATTTATGATGTACTAACAAAAAAAAACAGATAAAATAAATCAGTAAATATTATAACTATTTTATAATCTAATCCCTGTTGTCTGTTGTGTCCTTAGCTGCTGCTTGGGTTTTACTCTCATGAACTAAACTGATTTGCCGTTGCATATTATATTATAATAGTCTTCAATTATGCAAGTTCTGTGAAATTAATTAACAATACATAATTATGTACTTTTGAAACTAAGAATTATAAAAAACATTAGGAGTTTTCTATAATTGTTGAGTTTGTTTTCTATAATTCTTAGGTTCAAAAGTACATAATTATGTATTGTTAATGCTCATTTTATTCATTTTAGTTAATTGATTTCACAGAAAAATACAGTATTACTCATATTCAATATGAGTAATACTGTATTTTTTTTGGGGTCAATCTTTTATTGCTTACTAAACATGAAAATACAATATTTGTTTTGGGTATACATAATGTGCTAGATATTTTTACTGTAGGTAATAAATAATTCATATGAGACTATAACAATAAATACGCAAAAATATGTCTTTGGAATTCCGCATTGCTAAAGCATGTCGCATATCTGTGTCCCAGTTAACAATTTATAACAAAAGAACGTTTAAATAACTTCTTATCATGTTTACATACCTACTAATGTGCCATGTGTCGAAGATAATCATATGTAGGACGTAATGCCATAAAAGCATATTGAATATTTGTGAACAATATTGATGAGCTACTCATGTAACACATATAATAATAATTTGACTTAAGAAACGTAAATAAAGATTTTAAATTGCTTTCTAATAATGGAAACCTTCAATACATAATATACATATGTATGCAATACTTCTTAAAATAATCAAAACAGTTTTGATAGTGACACTTACCTATTAAGTATTAATAGTAGGTATAGTACAGTCGAGTTAACAAACTTATTTACATATGAGCCAATGTTCCAAGAACGAGTTTTTTTAATATATTTACTCGGCCTCTGCATTGGGAATTTTTAAGAATTTGTATTTATTTTAATACATTACATTCTATATTCAGAGAACAATCAAATCCGTTAATCAACCAAATATACCCACGGCAAAGTGACGAAAAACGCTTGCAATATCCTAAATGGGATATACCTACCTATTTATAATATGCCGACTTGCAAATATATTTATAAATGTATTTGAAAACAAGCTGTACTAACATAAGTGACCTAATAGCTTGAAACATAAGATTGCTAAACCTAAAAAGGCGTACATTAAAAAATAAGGCGGAAATTAATACAACTACAGTCGGTGTCTGGATAATTAACATTAACACATGTTATCACAAATACCTACTGTAACATGAGTAAACAACACTCTCGTCACTCACCAAGTCATCAGTAACCTAAATAAATATAAAATACAAACCTATTTTTGCAATACAGAATAGAATAAAAATCATTTATTCGTGACAAGTGACAACAGAAATTATTTACACATAACACAAAAAGATAGGTACATACATAATATTTGCCACGAAATGGTCAAGTCCAGACTCTGCATGGTGTTACCCTGGGAGTAGGGCTGCCATCCGTCCGGGTTTCCCCGGATTTGTCCTAGTTTGGAGGCCGTCCGGGGGCCGTCCGGGCGGGGTGTCAAGAAGTGTCCGGGGAAAACCCGGACACTTTTCATGTCCTTATATGAAAAGTGTCCGGGCTACCACCTCAAGCAACCGCAAGCAAGCTCCTCATTGAATTTAAGTATTTATCAGCGAATTTAAGTTGACTGACTAACTAATGTCTGTTTAAATAATAAAAAACCGGCCAAGTGCGAGTCGGACTCACCCACCGAGTGTTCCGTCATACTTTAAATGGTTTAAATAATCTCATCTCATATAACTCTAATGACTTGATTAGAAATATAGGTACTAATGAGCATTATTGTGTATCTATATCGCCATCTGTCGGTGAATTTGCGCGACCTGTATAGTATGATGGTTTTTCTGGGATAATTCTTTATAATGCTATAGTTAATTAGTTATATGCTTAATTTGTTGATGTCATCTTGTTATATTGGTGAACAATAAAGAATATTTGTATTGTATTGTAATGTTAACCGATTTATTTGAAAGATAAAGTTTTAGGTAAAATCTCTTTCGATACGTTTTCTATGAGAATAAAAAATCCCATTTTAAAACCGGGTAAGCTGAGAAGAAAAGAAAACTTCATAGAAAACTGCAAGAAATAATGGTTTTCTACGAGAAAAAAAAAACATTTCATAACCGGGTAAACTAAGAAGAAAAAAATCTTCATAGAAAACTGCAAAAAATAATGGTTTTCTACAAAGAAAAATAAATCTTATTTCATATACCCAGTTAGCTAAGAATTATTTTTCCTCATACAAAACCAGTTATCAAACTTGGTTATCTACGAGGGTTCAATTTGTAGCGGTCAAAGTGTTCATAACATTCCAAATTTCAAGGAACCCTAAAAAGAGACAAGTTTTATTTTTTTGAAAATAAAAATTGTTTTGTTTTTGTTATTGTTTATTGCAAATGACACATTGTGTGAAATTAAATATATAAATGGATGAAAATTAAAGGTCTTGTTTTTTTAAAATATTATTTTCGGAAACGTCCGGGGAAAAAATGCGATTTACGCCAAATGTCCGGGTTTTTTGGAATGTTTGTCCGGGTTTGGCGAAATTCGAGATGGCAGCCCTACCTGGGAGGGCCAACGCTGATCTTCCGTCGGGGCCATTGCGAGTGAAAATACGGAAAGCACACATACATTGCAAAAAGGAAGTATAAAATATAAAAAGATGCAAACAAGTACACAATTTAAAATAAAACAATATTTGCAGAGTTTATAATTAAAATTATACATTAAAAAAAAATTGTAATTTGTATTACTATTTGTTTCTTTTCCCTACATATTTGAAGTAACAATATTTTTTTCTATAAAGCTTTGTATAATCTCGACATCATGTATTGATATTTTCAGAGACATGTCAGTAAAGAACCTTCAATACTTATCATCGTCGCAAGCGTTGGCGGACTTGGCTTATTTCATCCCCGCGATGAATAACAAGTACAAATTGGCTAAAGGGGTGAAATGGATAGCGTTCGGCGGGTCATACCCTGGGTCGCTGGCCGCTTGGCTGCGGTTGAAGTACCCACATTTAGTGCACGCTGCGGTCTCGTCCAGCGGTCCCTTGTTGGCTAAAGTCGACTTTGTAGGTACGTATAACATACTCGTACTACAACTGCTATAAGTTGGAGTGAGGCGAACAGCGTTTGGCGGTTCGTACCGTGCACAAGTTCTTCAATCTCCCTTCGGTCGTGTTTTAATTTATCGCCACTCGTTTCGAACTTCCTTTTTTACGCACTTGTATCGTTATGTACTATTTCAGTACAGGTGGTGTTTTTTTTGCGCACTAGTGCGAGAAGTGGTTCATTATATGTCAGGTCGAAACTTCGGTCCAACTGTACTGAAAAACGTCGTACGATTACACGTGCGAAAAGGAAATTATGCAAAATGCAAATTTGAAAGTGCCAGCGTATTTTACCAACTCCGGGGACGAGCCGTACGAGCTTGCTCTATCTATGATACGATACGAAACGAGTTGATCAAAAGCACCAAGCCATCACACAGTTATTGAATAAAGCATTTGTTCCAGAATACTTTGAAGTGGTGATCGATGCGCTACGAGAGAAAACTGGAAGCGATGACTGCGCCTACGAAGTCAAACAAGGCCATTCAGAAATCGTTGAACTGATGAAAACCAACCCTACTCTTATTCAACACGAATTCAAGTAAATATGACTATGTTATTACTTATTGTGATTTAGCCAGCTGTCTTATATCTAAAATAAAAATGCTTTTTAGTCCTTGGACACAACGCCTTAGATTTAATGATTCCTTGGGTAAAAATATATAAAAATAGGGTCTAAATCGATTCGATTGATCGATTTCCTATGTACTTAGCCGGGCCCTGGGGAAGGGAGGCGCGCGAACTCTTTCGAGAGATCGGGAAGCGCCTTAGGGATAAAACAAAAGATCCTCGTTCTGAGTCATGGCTTGTCCAACAGGTCTCCATCGCCGTACAGCGGGGTAACGCTGCTAGCGTGATGGGGACTTTTGGACCCGGCATGGCACAAAACGGGTTCTTTTAGGTTATAAGTATGTAAAGTTTTTTTTTCTTTTATAAATTTTATGATTGTATGTGAACTTGTACATCTACATAAGAGACAAAAAAAATTGAAAAAAAAAAGCTAAATAGTCAGATAGTCCATAATAGAGAACAGTGCTATGTGATTCCGACCCTGTTTGTGCATAAGCAAATATTAATGATTAGTTAACAATTAACGAAAAGTTTCAAAATCTAAGCAAAATGAATTGGAAATGTATAAAAGGTTCGTTTATGCAGAGTGTGCCAGCCGTTCGACAGAGCGACGGCGAACGACCTGAACAACTTCTACGACACGCTGGCGAACAACTTCGCGGGCGTCGTGCAGTACAACGAGGACAACCGCATCGGCAGCAACCCCAAGTACAGGAACGTCACTATCAACACTGTAAGAGACTGTTCATACAACTGTTGTTTAGACTCTGAACAACTGCGACACGCTGGCGAACAACTTCGTGCAGTACAACGACGACAACCGTAAGTACAGGAACGTCACTATTAACAGTTACATTGTAAGAAACGACTAATAAAACCAGCTGTTGCCTACGATTTCGTAATTTTCAAAAACATTTCAACATATCAGCAGTTATAAATATCATTATTTCTCCAACCCCACCATATTGGTCCCATACAAGCTCCTTGATAGGAATGGGATCGATCGTCAGTAAAAAGCGTCAATAAAAAGGTTTGTGAAAAATGACCTTTTTCTCGCAACCTGTATGTTTTTTCCAAAATCTGTAATCGCCAGTTTTTATAAATTAAAAATTGCAGAAAGGTCTTCTGAGACCATTTTTGAGTGGCAGCACGGGATCTGGTAGCTGCCTCTACTAACCCGCTATCAAAATATACATGTATACTGTTAAACTTACCAACTATTTGCTTCTTTTAGATTTGCCGCTTGCTCACCGAAGAGACCGCCCGGCCGTCTCACATGAAGCTGGCAGACTTCAACTCCGTGATACTAGAGGTGGAGAACCAGACCTGCCTCGACTACAGCTACGATAACATGATACTGGAGCTCAGGAACGTCACGTGGAGTAACGAGGGAGGTAATACTCCGTCGGCAAATTTGAATGTTTATCTTCCCATTAATATTAGAATTTCGCGCCTTTTTAAGTAACAAGATTTGCTTGATCGACTATAACATCAGACACATACCTAAGCTAAGACTAACACTATAAAAGATACAACGCCAAAAAGATTACGTGTTTAACAAAGGTATTATAAGTATGGAAACCAGATTTGAGGTGTTGCTCACTGAACAATGTCATGATCTGGCTGGAATAACAGCGGGGTTTGGAAATAAGTGAACTAGTTTTAAGTGTTTTGTAACAGCATATGGATTTGTCTTGATTCTTACCACTTTTCGAACATAATACGTTATAATCCCTGCATAGCTATGAATAGGGAGCGTACTTTTCATGCCGATGACATTAATCTGACGTCACGCTCCGTATAGGGTGATCCCAAATAGTTTTATTGTAAATTATTAATCATTAGTCGTCAATCATTTTAATCGTGTACAAATTACTTCAAATACAGTAGTCCATTTACATGTGGCATAAATAATACCTACTTGAAATGTGAAACGTGAATAAAATTATTTGATTTGTTTTTATAAATAAATTTAATTAAATAGTATTTATTAACAACACATTACAATAAATAATAATAATTAATAATGGCATGGCAAGTACGGATCGAGCGTCGTATCAACTCGTTTAGGACTCTCATTGCAAAGCTGATCTGCTTCAGAGGGGGTAATAATCGCCCCCGAGTAATGCGCTTTGTGAACCAGGCGTTCGCGGGGACGGACATCAGGCCCCGCGACTATTTGGCCAATGTCACAGAGCGCATCGACTTCCTGAAGCAGAAAGTGGGCAAGCCGTATTCGCCGCTACAGAAAGCGTGTGGACCGATTCCAGCAGAATCGTCTTTTTCAAAGCGACCAAAGGAAAGTATACCGAAGATGGGAGGAAACCGACCCTCGTGTGTCTGACGTGCGGCTGCCGGATGCTACTGCCATGTCTGATTTCTGGCGTAGCATCTGGTCGGTGCCCGTCGAACACACGGAGGGTGAGTGGATGACCGTTGTCGAACGCGAGTGCGAGAGCATCGAGTCTATGGGGGCTATCACCATCAGCCCCGACGACGTAAGTTGTGCTACCCGTACGGCCCAGAACTGGAAAAGTCCTGGACCGGACGGATTGCACAACTTCTGGCTAAAATGGTTTCGATGCTCGCACTCGTATTTGGCAACGCAATTTCAACAAGCCCTCGATCTTGGTTCTCTCCCACCTTCCCTAACAACTGGTGTTACTTTCCTACTCTATAAGTCCGGTAGTACCACGGAAGCAAAAAACTACAGACCCATCACGTGCTTGCCTACACTTTACAAGCTCCTTACATCCATTTTGAGAGCAAAAATTAACGCGCATATTGTCGCTAACAACATTCTGGCTCCCGCTCAAAATGGACGTAGGGTTGGGTCCCGTGGTACTAAAGAGCTCCTCCTCATAGACATGACCATCTGCCAACAAGTTCGGCGGAACAAGGGGGCCATTTCGGCCGCTTGGATTGACTATAAGAAGGCCTATGATTCGGTGCCTCATTCATGGCTGAGAAGGGTATTGGAGCTGTATAAACTTGATGCAGCTTTAATATACTTCCTGGCTGCATGTATGAGGCAGTGGACCACAGTCCTTCATCAACCAGGAGGCAGGGATGGCCCCCCTGGCCCGCAGGACTACATAAGGATTGAGCGAGGAATATTCCAGGGTGACAGTTTGAGTCCATTATGGTTCTGCCTAGCTCTGAATCCCCTCAGCACGCTGCTGAAGGATTCTGGGCTAGGTTGCCGGCTTCGGAGAGAGGGTGAAGTCATCTCTCACCTTCTGTACATGGACGATCTCAAACTATTTGCACCGAACACCCAAGACCTGATGGTGCTATTGAAAACCACAGAAGTTTTCAGTACCGCCATCAGAATGGAGTTTGGTGTCGATAAGTGTGCGGTCATGCATGTGCAGCGGGGGAGGTTGTAAATTCAGAAAATTTACAACTTTCTGAGACGATGTCGTTCAGATCTATCTCTGAATCAGAAACCTATAAGTACCTTGGTATGTCACAGTCGTTGGGTATTGAGGATGTTGGCATTAGACGGTCGGTGAAGGAGCGCTTTTTCAGTCGGCTGACAAAAGTCCTTAACAGTCTTTTGTCAGGAGGCAACAAAGTGCGCGCCTTTAACGCCTGGGTAATGCCTCTACTCATATACTCCTTTGGCATACTACGGTGGACCCAGACTGAGCTGGACGCCCTGGATCGGAGGGTCCGCTCACTGCTTACCACACACCGTATGTTACACCCGCGCTCGTCTGTTATGAGATTGTACATCCCACGGAAGTGCGGAGGTCGAGGCTTCCTAAACGCCAAAGATCTCCACAACCGTGAGGTGTACAATCTCAGGAATTACTTCCTTAACAACGAGTGCGGGATGCATCGTGATGTGGTGGCAGTGGACGGAAACCTCACGCCGCTCTCCTTGGCGAAACAGAACTGGCGCAAACCTGTGGTACTAAGTACTGCGGACCGCAAGGCGGTATGGGAGAGCAAGCAGCTACACGGGCGGTTCTACAAGGCCCTCACGGGACCCGATGTAGATCTGCTCGCATCGGTGAACTGGTTACGATTCGGGGACCTCTTCGGAGAAACCGAGGGTTTTGCCTGTGCAATTGCGGACGAAGTTATGATGACGAACAACTACCGGAAATATATCCTGAAGGACGGTACGGTCGACATTTGTCGGGCATGCCGCCGTCCCGGAGAGTCACTCAGGCATATTATTTCCGGTTGTTCTCATCTTGCTAACGGCGAGTACTTGCACAGACATATTCTCGTAGCCAGGATTATTCACCAGCAACTTGCTCTTCAATACGGCCTTGTGGACCGCGAAGTACCGTACTACAAGTACTTACCTGCGCCAGTTCTCGAAAATGGTCGTGCCACGCTCTATTGGGATCGATCTATTATCACTGACAGGACTATTGTAGCCAATAAACCTGACATTGTGATAATAGATCGACTGCAACGCCGGGCAGTGCTCGTTGACATCACCATCCCCCATGATGAGAATCTCGTGAAAGCCGAGAAGGACAAGTCCAGTAAGTACCTAGACTTGGCTCACGAGATAACCGCCATGTGGGATGTTGAATCAACGATCATTGTTCCGATAGTCGTTTCAGCGAACGGTCTCATAGCGAAGAGTCTCGACCAACATCTTAAGAGACTCTCGCTAGGTGGCTGGATCAAGGGCCAGATGCAGAAGGCGGTGATCTTGGACACAGCGCGGATAGTTCGACGGTTCCTCTCTCTGCAGCCCTAACCACCGGCAGCTTGGGCCCTGCCCCGCTGCTGGCGGCACCCTAGGTTAGGTTTTTTATAATGTGTTTATATGTGTTTTATATTGTTTTGTATGTGTTTTTGTATTTTACTTTTATATTCATATTATAAACAGCCTAGCCTAAGAAAGAAAATAAATAAAGAGAATAATTAATAATAAAGGAATTAATAATAATTAAATACTTTATTGCACCACACTACAGAAGAAAAAGAAACATAATTCAGAACAGATACAACGTGGTAGGTAACAACAGGCGGTCTTATCGCTAAAAGAGCGGTCTCTTACAGACAACCTTCAGATAGTCGAGTGGCGATCGGAATAAAATTTACGGGTGGTGCAAAAAAGAATAACAGAAGGCTAGTACCTAAATGTACAATATAATAAAATACATATACTACAAATATAAAAACTATGATAGACTACATATACTAAAAAATACAACAATATATGAGATATAACAATGGAGACCATTTCAACGACATGAAATTTCTTGGAAAACAGAAAGTTTATGAAGTAGACAAATAATGATCCTTCAACATTTTTTAAAAATGGGTAATGAAGTTGCACGTCTAATATTAATGGGCAGATTATTCCACAGTCGAACCGCACTAAAACTAAATACGTAGAAAAGAGAATTTCTCTTTAACGTAAAGCACACCATCCTTTTTGCATTCATTACCATGCAAAGAAATTCATAACTTAAAATGATTGATGACTAAATGATTAATAATTTACAATAAAACAATTTGTGATCACCCTATATGGAGCGTGACGTCAAATTGATGTCATCGGCACGAAAAGTACGCTCCCTGGCTATGAATAATTTGTAAAGGTAAAGGCTTAGTTACACTACTACTACTTACTACACTATTTATCATCAATTATCCTTGAAATATGATACAAAGTTTTGCTGTTTATGTTCTAGCCCGCCAGTGGACGTATCAGACGTGCACAGAGTTCGGTTTCTACCAAACGTCTACGGGCACCACGCCATTTTTCGGTAACAAGTTTCCCGTGGACTTCTATATTCAGCAGTGCCAGGATATATTCGGGAAGAAGTTAGTGCTGTTTCATAGTTTGTTTAAGGATTCAGTAGAACCACACCTACGACACTGGCGATCAAATATATGAAAGAAGCGCGTTCCTAGCAAACAGTTTAAGCTCGTGTAGGTGAACGCGTACTATGCTTGTATGAGTGAAATATGACAGGTCGACTGTTCGCGTTTTTGACAGGCGGTAACTGTGAGGTAACCGAGAGGGGGTGGGCGGCACTTTGAGCAGGGTGCGGGAGTGCCCATACTGCACGATAGTACTCTTTATTATACTGTGGTAGAACTCCGTTTTTAGAGTGATAGGGCTTTAAAGGCCACATTGCATTCGCGAACTATGCGCCAAATGCGTGATCGATCTGGGTCCACTTAGGGTGAGGCACGTTGCGAGGCAAGCGTACAATGCAAATGTGCCTCGGCCAACCAAAACGCCTATTCGAGACCCGGCTACTGGAGAAGTTTGTTCAGAATTTTCACAATTTTAATAAAGACACGAAACATTTTTAGAATATATTTTCACGCCCTATATTACATATTTATTCCTAAACTTCCTGGGTTTACGCGCTCGCTATAAGATTTTTTTATAAGCTATAAATTTTGTCAGATTCAACAAGAGCTTCGTGAATGCCGCCGCCGCGTGGACGAACAACTACTACGGCTCGTTGGACATCGACATCAGTCGCGTTGTATTCGTGCACGGCTCTGTGGACCCGTGGCACGCGCTCGGGATCACCACACCGAGGGAACACGCCCCAGCCATCTACATACACGGTCAGTATATAATAAACAATTTTTACAGTATAGTTTGACCAGTGATTACTCAGGGAGTACATCTCTGAACGTCTGTCAAGTTACACCAGTTTGACAGGACTGGCTTCCCTCGAAGGCAACTGACCCATTTTTACAGTAATCACAAATACGTTATTTGGATTTGATGTTAGATTAATTTAAAAAATACGAAAGTAGAGATATTACGTAGTACACTCAGTTCAACCTTAGTTGTCCAATCATGTAAACAAACACTGCTGGAAAACATTATCTCACTTTTCTCTGGAATAACACATTAACCATCACTTATCATGTTATTATACACTTAAATAAACTCAAAGTATTGAAATCAATCAAAAAACCACTGAAAAATATCATTTCTAAAACAATTTTCATCAATAATTGTAATTACGAATGGATGACATCAAAAACTCCTGACATTACGAAGTCTAGATCGTCTATGAGTTGTAATGTTGGGATGACAACTTATCGTTATGAACGATCGATATTACGATAATTTATCAGATTATTTTACCGACAATGAGGATGCGGCGTAAGAGAGCGAACGAAGCAGACGTGTCGAAAAATATTTTTAAAATATTTAATTATTTTGTCAGTCAAATTTGATATATAAGTCAACGGCTTAAAAGTGTTTTCTGAGTGCAGTATTGAGTGAACGTTAACTCGTATTGAAACTAAAACAACGCTTGTGCGAATAGCTCGCTTATCAGTGACTCGGTAACTTGGCCCGGTTAAACAAAACCGTAAACTGTTAGTTAAGTAACGACTACTTAGTTATACGCAATGAGTGTGCAAAGAAGCCCGCCGTCTTCTTTCTCAAATGATCAATCGCAATCGCAACCGGACCTTTCCAAGATGACGTCAGCGGAAATAGATAAAGAACAAACAACATTTCGAAAGAGGAAGCGGCTGATGATGATGACAATTTGACAAAGGATGACCTAAAAGAGTTTCGCCAAGAATTTCTCGCACTTTTCAAGGAATTTACGGACAGCCAAAACGCTCACATGACAAAAATTGCAGGTGATATTTCAACAATCAAAGAGCAGATAAGCACTATCCAAAATAAGACGGATCAACTTGTCACAGACCAAGAATATTTAAAAAAGGAAGTAGCTGAACTTAAAACTGCTACCAAAGACACAGAAAGCAAATTGAACAATTTGGAGGCAGATGTAGAAGAGCTAAAAACGTCAACGACCTCAGGATCGGGAACAATTCCTCCGATATCATTCACTTGTGAAGACGTACTCCAGGAAGCCAGTGAGCGAAGTATACGCGAGAAAAATATAATTGTACTAGGCATACCTGAATCGCAGCACAAAACTCAACAGGAAAGAGCCACCTCTGACACCGAAGAAGTCACAAAGTTAGTCAGGATGATTGATTCTAACTGTCCTAATCCCCTGACAACATCACGGTTAGGAAAATATGAACCAACCAAAACGAGACCCATAAAAGCCACGTTTAGCACTGCTGCAACGACAAAGTCAATACTTGTGAACCAGGCAAAACTAGAGCAAAGTGATGTTAAAATTTACTCCGATAAAACACCTTACCAACAAAAATTTATGAAAACACTTAAAGAGGAACTGCGCATGCGTATACAAAATGGAGAAGAGAATCTTACAATAAAATATATCAAGGGAGTACCTAAAATTATCCAAGCGGAGCCAAAAAACTAACTACCAACAAAACAGTTCATCAAGAAAACCAGGACAGCATAACACATCAAATCGTTTATAATTATGAAGATATTAATAAAAGTAAAAAATCGTTATCAGTATTCTATTTAAATGTCAGAAGCTTAGTAAAACACGGGAAATTGGATGAAATAAAATGCATACTGAACTCCTTTGGAAAAATACATATAGTTGCACTAACCGAAACGTGGATAAAATCTGAAGCCGAAGCAAAACTACTAAATATCACTAATTATACGCACTATTACAACTATCGCAAAAATTCACGAGGAGGAGGTGTTTCTATCTTTGTACACAACGACATAAACCATAACATTGTAGAAGATAAATGTGAAGATGATAACCACTATCTTTGGGTACATGTTGAAAAATTCGCCTTAGACATTGGCGTTGTGTATAAACCTGGACGCACAGATACGTATAAGTTCTTAGATTCACTTTCAGAACAACTCCAACAGAAGAATAGAGCACTGCTTTTAGGAGACTTCAATTTTAATCTACTGGAAGCAACAAGTGATGTCAAAGAATATAAAATGTTACTAAAGGAAAATGGATACACCCTAATGAATAAAATCAACAAAGATTATAGTACACGTGAAACTCAGGAATCGAAAACCATATTGGATCATGTATGGTCCAATTTAAAACAGCACCAATATCATATGGCCATAATACAATCAAGCATGTCAGACCACAAACAAATTTATTTTGAAATAAAAGGATGTCCATCGATCCCTATTAAAAAAATGGATTATGATTCAGTAAACTATAACAAGCTATATAAATGTATGGAAGTTTACAAAGATGAGATAAATGATTACAATGAACTCGAAAATTGTCTGATAACGGCTATTGAGAAGAATAAAACAAAAAGAATTAAAGTACTTAACCCGCCTAATAAAGACTGGATAAACAATAACATAATTTCAGCAATTAACAAACGTAATATGCTATGGAAAAAAACAATACAAGAGCCTGATAGTAACATGACAGAAGAGTTGAGAAAAGAAAGGAATAAAGTTACAAATTTAATACAATCGACTAAAAACGCATACTACTATAAAGCATTCCAGTTATGCAAAGGGAAGCCGCTAAAAATGTGGGATTTAATTAACAGTTTGTCGAATAGAAAAATAAAATCTAACAATGATCAAAACTTAAAACTAAGAATAGGCTCAGATGTGATCTCAGACGAGACAGCGATTTGTGAATGCTTTAACAATTATTTTGCAAATATAGGAAATATTTTAGCAAACCAAATTCCACAAAAATACCATAGCAATCCAGTAGATACAAGCCAAAATAGGTACAAGGAAATTATGCAGTTTAGACCCGTTACGCCTGACGAAATTGCCAAATTGATCGATCAACTCAATCCAAACACAAGCTCAGGCCTAGACGGTATTACCACTAAAACAATAAAATGCGTGAAAAATCTCATCCGCGATAACCTCACGAAATGTATTAATAAATGTTTACAGGATGGTATGTTCCCAGAGTCCCTAAAAATAGCTAAAGTTAGTCCCATTTATAAATCGGGAGACAAATTAGACCCCGGAAACTACCGACCCATATCAGTCCTGCCGGTTTTATCCAAGGTCTATGAAAAAACACTTCATCAACGGTTAACTGAACATCTTGACGCAATCGATTATCTATCCGATAAACAGTATGGCTTTCGTCCTAAATCAAATACCTTAACTGCGGCTGCTGACCTACTAACAAAAATAAAAGTAAGTTTAGATGAAAGAAGTATTGCCCTAGGTATCTTCATTGACTTGAAGAAGGCATTTGACACAGTCAGCCACTCATTACTACTAAATAAGCTAAAAACAATAGGTATTACTGGAACTGCACTCAAAATCCTAGAATCTTACATAACAAATCGAAGGCAAGTCACTAAAATCGGTCAAACAAAGAGTAGTGAAGAAGTAATAACGTGTGGAATACCGCAAGGATCTATATTAGGACCACTGCTTTTTCTAATCTACATAAATAATGTACAAGACATAGGATTAAAGGCTAATGTAACTTTGTATGCTGACGATACCTGTTTATTTTACTTTGGTCAAAAAATAGAAACGTTAATTCTTCAGGCTCAAAATGATTTGAATACATTACACAGATGGCTTCTTTGTAACTTATTGACTGTCAATGAATCAAAAACTAAATATATCATATTTGCCGCAAAAAACAAAACCATTCCCGCCCATGAACCTTTAATATTGAATGGAGTTACGTTGCAGTGTGTCAAAAGTGAGAAGTATCTCGGTCTAACATTGGATAATAAATTAACCTGGAAGCCTCATATTAATACAGTGAGATCCAAAATCATCTCCCTAACAGGTGCAATACGAGGGATTGTTCGTTGTTTACCGACAAGCGTTCGTTATACTATTTACAACTCCCTTGTTAAACCACACATAGAATACTTGATTGAAGTATGGGGCTCGGCTGCCAAATCTAATTTAAAGGCATTACAAACCTCACAAAATAAGATTGTTAAATTATTATTCAAATATAAACACTTCACCTCTACTAAAACTGTGTACAAAGAAACAAAAATACTTAATATAACACAAACATATGTCTATAATACATGCATCCTGATAAGAAAAATAATAAACAAAGACATTCGCAGTCAAATAACTTTTTGTAAAAGATCACAAGTATATAAAAGAACAACCCGGCAAGCTAATAACTTAATACTACGCCCCCCTCGCACATTGTATGGCAAAAAGAGTATAGTGTATGAGGGAGCTCAAATGTATAATAAATTGCCAAAAGACATTCAAAATATAAAATCAACAATACTTTTTAAAAGAACTCTAAAAGAATATATAACAAAAAAATATTAAACTATACTAAATCTGAAATACATATTAATTATTTGTTAAAAAAGAATTGTTTAAGTGTTAAAAATGAATAGAAATTTTAATTTGTTTCTTACTCGACAAAAAAAAAAATACAGTATTTTTCATGGCTCCCCTTTGAACATAAAAAAGTAGTTAAATAATTTACGTAATATAAGCTTTAGACATATTTTGTAAAACTGAGTTACTAACCCGTAACCGGCGGTTAGGCGATGTTATAAATATTTGGTTTAACTGGCCCTACATGTTTGTGCATTCATTTTAATTTCAATGTCTCTTTAGTTGCTACTACTTACCATACTTTTATGCGCTTACCCTAATTTTTAAGACAAGATTGTGTTCGGGCACCGCATGCTACCCTCTCTTACCTAGTTTTAAGTAGATTTAAGTAAATAATGTTTTTCTCAGTAAGTGATTTTGTAAAATCTTATGAGAAATAAATATCTTAAACCATAAAAACCATATTATTTTCGAATAAAGCTACCTCCAAGATAGTCCCATAATAATTTGTTCTGATGATGGGATCCCTGAAGAGTTGAGGGAACTCCTCCATTTTGAATAGCACGTGTATGGGGATTTAAAAGTTTACTAAGGTAGCCGAAGCATTTGGAGCCTAGCCTTTTTGTTGCGAATGTGACGAAAAGAATTAAATTTTGGTTTTAATTTAACATAGATATTGTATGATGTAAAATTGAAAATCCTCTGATGACGTCAGCAGCGAAATTATCGTTAATACATCATATTATCGACACTTCCAATCAATTGTCTTTGACCATATTTGACGTTTCGTTTGTTTACGTTATTGGACAAGTAAGGTTGAACTGACTTTAATAGTGTTTTAATTAAACATGTTTTCATGGAAAGCGAATCACCTCATGCATTTGTGTGCTGTTCCTTACCCGTTGGCCATGCTGTCAAGCTTAGTATAATACCTCATCATCCTCCTTGCGTTATCGCAGCATTCGCCGCGGCTCATGGGAGCCTGAAGTCCGCTTTGACACCTAATCCCAAGATTTGGCATAGGCATTAGTTTTACGAAAGCGACTGCCATCTGACCTTCCCACCCGAAGGGTAACTAGGCCTTATTGGAAGTAGTCCGGTTTCCTCACGATGTTTTCCTTTCACCGAAAAGCGACTGGCAAATATCAAATGACATTTCGCACATAAGTTCCGAAAAACTCATTGGTACGAGCCGGGGTTCGAACCCGCGACCTCCGGATTGAAAGTCGCACGCTCTTACCGCTGGACCAACAGGGCCACTTAGTAGTTACAGTCAACAACACAGCTGTGAATACAGACAAAGCGCCAAAAATATGTATACACACCGTAATCTAGAGGCAGTAAAGTTCTGTATACATAGTTTTGATACTTTGTCTGTATGCACAGCTGTGTTGTTGACTATACAATACCTACCTACTAAAAATATTTGAAATCATTATAGCAAAGACATATGTAACTCTAGACGGATAAAGTCTAAGAAAAATAAAAACCGGTCAAGTGCGAGTCGGACTCGCTCACCGAGGGTTCCGTACAAACTTTCAATAGTTGAATCATCAAAATGTTATTCATAGAACTCTACAGATTTTACTAAATCCCTCAAGACTCAATTTCCCACATAACAAGTAATATTTTAATATACAATTTTATTGGTAGACAACGTCCAAATAAAATCAAGACTATTCGGCTTCAATAGTTTACGACTTATCTTACTTACATGTCGCAACGACGCTCCTGAACCGACCTCATTATATCAGGAAAAACGCGATGTAGGAAACGAGCGTTCAACGTACAGCGACATCTATCGGCAAATTGAGTAAACTAATGCGCGCGAGCTAGTATAGAAGATGATTTTTATGGAATAATTGTTTATTGCGTGAACCGATTTTAACCATTTTGCTTCTATTTGAAAGCAGGTAATTTCATTGTTATTTTGTTAAAAAATACAGGTACAATAAACACCCGCAAGGGTGTTGAAATTGAAAATGTAAATCTGAAAGGTTTTTTATAAATAAATAAAAAAGTTTTCAAGATACGTGTACGATTTTATTTTTCCTGTAATATTCATTATAATACCCATGTTTGGTGAAAATTTCATACATTTATGTTGGTAAACTTCGGAGATAAGGGAGGGGGGGGGGGGGGGGCGGCGGTATTTTTTTTTACATTTTCCTTCAAAAAACATTTTTTTTCCACAACCAAAAAATTATAAAAAATAGTTTTGATATGTACAATTTGAGCTCTTTCTAACGATACCCCACTTGACCTAGTTACTTGAAATTTTCAGTTTGCCCCCCTTTCATTTTGGCCATTTTCTATCATTTATATTAATTAATTAAAAAAAAAATACTTTCAACTTGTAGAGGTTCACAATGTTTATAACTATTCCAAATTTCATATCGATAGCATAAGTAGTTCTCGAGATATTTAACAATGTGACAGACGGACAGAGTCGCACCATAAGGGTTCCTGTTGTACCTTTTTGGTACGGAACCCTAAAAACGTACCTCCCTAGAAAAAAGGTACGGTGGCCTAGATGGCGTTACACCTTTCGGGAATGCTCGGCTAGGTGGCGCTAATTTTAATATTTGTAATTTTAACACATCATATCAACCTAACAATATGGGCCAAATTGTCAAGACTGAGGTTCAAAAGTTTTAAGCTTGTGTCGAGAGATCGCAGTCTATGCACTATGATTACACATATTACTTTGACAGTAACTCCCTATAATAGGCTAGTTTCCTATACTTTAAATAAAATATTTTATGCAGTGCACGAAATAAAGCACCACATAATTAGAAGAAAAATATGGACAGCAGTTATTTTTAAACATAATTTATATGTAATAAGTCAAAAAGAAAGATATAAAGTAAATGAATTAACCGTGACGTCACTCCTCAGTATTTCATAGTAATTCCATATTAGCAAAGACATATATAACTCCGTATAGACAGATAAAGTCTAAGAAAAAAACGTACCTCAGTACCATACAGCAAAAGGTACGGTGGCCTAGATGGCATTACACCTTTGGGGTACGCTCAGCTAGATGGCGCTAATATTAATACTTGACATTTTAAAACATATCAAGCTAAGAATATGGGCCAAATTGTCAAAACTGAGGTTCAAAAGTTTTAAGCCTGTATCAAGAGATGGCAGTCTATGCACTGTGATTACATATTTTACTTTGACAGTAACTCTCTATAATATTTGATCCTCTTTGATATTATCGTTATTATAATCGTTTTGACAGTTCATAAAAAGAAGCTGATTTGACTAGTAGGAAACTATCCTATACTGGAACCTCTTTGATTACAGGCACCGCCCACTGCGCGAACATGTACCCACCCAGCGAAAAGGACCTCCCGGAGCTAAAAGCCGCGAGGGTCAAAATCGAGCAACTGCTCGCCAAGTGGATAGCCTCGTGATCGCGACCAGTCGCGCAACCAAACCGCTCTCTATTCACTGAATGCTCATGTTTGGTCGCCTTGTTGTCGACGCTCTTGCTTATGTCATGTATAGAGATATAAGATCTAATCTGATATTTGTCAATTGGTTTAATGTTAAGTCGTTAGCTCATTTGGAATATCTGCTTTAAGGATATCTGTCTTAGTGTCACGCGTACCGTACCGGATTAATATGTACTTTAAGTTCAGGGAGCGTTTTAGAGTAAGTGCGTTTTCACATTATCCGATCAGATATCGGATGTAGGAAGGATTTCAAAGGAAAAAATCAAAGATGACGGCGTAAATATATGGGATATCGGTCCTATTCCGATATCGGATCGGATAATGTGAAATCGCACTAAAGCGGACGACAACATGAACTTCATACAAATTCGTCGTGCGGATCGGTCCGCGTGACACTAAAACTAGCTTTACTGAAGTTCCTACCGTTATCAAAAAGTTAACATATTTATGCATTGAAAATCTCCATTTCGGAAATTCAAGTATCACAATTGACAACGTTTCAAAATTTTCAATGTCCCTAAATCGAAAACCATTTCGAGATATACGCTTGTAGATCACATAAATAATTTTTTTAATTTTTTTTTCCGTATTTTTAGTATAAAAAAATCTTAAAAATAGCTCAAAGGGGAAGTGACGTCAAATAGCTGATTTAGAGCTGCCACTATAACAAAAAAATCTTCCAGTTGGGATGTCACTTGAGTTTGACAGTGACACTTATCACTCTTCGTAGCAAAGATATTAAAAATTTCATGGCTTAGTCCGAACTGTTTGAGCTGACTGTTAAAACTTTTTTTTTAGAAATGATTTTGTCGTTTTCTTAGGTGCATGAAACAACACATGTGACGTCACGAAGCTGTTGTCTTGACGTTTGTAACTTACGCTCTTTCTGCTCGAAGTAGTAATAAGAAGGGATTTTCTCATTAAAATAGCAGTTTTTGGAAAAATAAAAAAATACGTGTATCTTTTAGTATTGAGTTCTTTCAAACCAAACAATAAAAAGTAGTACTCAAAAATATGAAATGTTGTCAATTATTATATCATTTCAGGGAAATGTTCGTGGAATTTACACAACTTCTTCCGTCTTGTTGAAAATATTCCGCGTTTAATATGTTACCGGAGTGATAAGAAGCTATATGGATATAGTATTTTTACAGGCGCAGTAATCGCCGCAATAAAACATTTCATGGAAAGTGAAGGAGAAATATTTTATTCACCTTAGTGTTACTTTACCGTATGGCGTATACTATTACCAATTACTACTAAATTAATTTGAGATTTTTCTTTATAATAAGGTCAGTGTCGGGAAGACCGTCTACCCAGAAAGACCGTGTACTGAATATAACTTTTGTATATATATATCTATCACTTCTTACACCTCCGAAGGTATACCAGTTTTTCATCCTTAATCCATTGTTCTTCAATAGATATCCCTAGGACGAGTCTGTAAAAAGTTGTACGCGCGAAACTATAATTCTCAATCCGTGTCAATTTTAAACAAACAATCCGTAGGTTCGTGTTTAATTTTATCAACATTTACAGACTGTCTCTCTCTTGTATATTTATATTGTTATGAGATTTTTAATATAAGTTAGGCATTATTTAAAACGGTGAAACAACTATTTTGTATTCTTTGGCTGCAGTGTTCATGATTAATAAGAATTTGGAGATAATGCAAATATTCTTGTTTGTTGATCTGATCACTATGAAATGATTGTTAAATAGATTATAAGTAAAAGCTATATCCAAATAAATCATGTACTTATATGGCAGTATGATTTTTTTCTTGTCTTCACTTACCTACTTTAGTGCCATAATAATGTACTGTAAAAAGTTGTACAATATACGTGCGAAGAGGCGATTGGCAACCCATATCGATTTAAAATATACACTTCCTTTGTTCATGTACATAAAGTAAAGATTGAAAGAATATTTAAAATCATATAATTTTTTGTAACGTACTATTAATACGCATAATAATTTAAACGATATAAAAACCCATTTTGCCACCAAGTCATATCATATATGATTGTATGTACTTATGTATTATAAATTAAATACAATATAAAATAGTAACAGTGGAGTTTAATAATACCATGAATCGTTTAGTATATACATATAACAACTACAATAAAAAGTTAACTAGTGGAATGTTCACAAAACATGACATTCATTTACTTATTTTAAATAATAACATAATTATATCCTTAAAATTAATCACAGTAAATTAGGATAAATCGCTTGAGCAATGTGGAATAATTGATTATTATAATACAATTTTCATAAATTCATTGCATGTAGTACTGTTAATACAAAGCGAGTAAGCTATGAGGCCTATAATCTAGATATCGGCTACAAAAACGAAAAAAAAAGGCCATGAGCGTGTCGGGCCACGCTCAGTGTAGGGTTCCGTAGTTTTCCGTATTTTTCTCAAAAACTACTGAACCTATCAAGTTCAAAATAATTTTCCTAGAAAGTATTTATAAAGTTCTACTTTTGTGATTTTTTTCATATTTTTTAAACATATGGTTCAAAAGTTAGAGGGGGGGGGGGGCACTTTTTTTCCTTTAGGAGCGATTATTTCCGAAAATATTAATATAATCAAAAAACGATCTTAGTAAACCCTTATTCATTTTTAAATACCAATCCAACAATATATCACACGTTGGGGTTGGAATGAAAAAATATATCAGCCCCCACTTTACATGTAGGGGGTGTACCCTAATAAAACATTTTTTTTTCCATTTTTTATTTTTGCACTTTGTTGGCGTGATTGATATATATATTGGTACCAAATTTCAGCGTTCTAGTGCTAACGGTTACTGAGATTATCCGCGGACGGACGGACGGACGGACAGACATGGCGAAACTATAAGGGTTCCTAGTTGACTACGGAACCCTAAAAAACACCCCATCCAGCTGTTCCGCCTGCCTCCATTGATTTAATTGTATTTATGATGTCTGAGGTTTTTGTTGTATAATTATTTTGTAGTTATAAAAGCTTGTTCAGGCGGGCAGCACGGTTGCGTGATATAGCCGCGTCGATGCTTCCTTTCCGCACATACTGTAAGTGCGAAAAGGACGGCACGTAGTACAACACACAGGTACGGTCAGCAATACTATTCGCTTAGCACTTTAGGGATGACGACTTCATAAAAAAATGACATTCTCTTTAGTTCGTCAGTTAGGTCATCCAAAATACTGAACATATTTTTCGCTTTATATAATTAATGAAAAAATACTAAGATACAGAGCATCAAAGTTCCGGAAGGGGGGCTTGTGACGTCACTTTTAAGTAAAAATTGTACCTAGACATGACGTCACGCCAAACTTCAACGCTGTACCGTAGTCATTTTTCGTTTACGAGAAAAAAGAAAAAATGTGTCCCAAATTTTTTTGATAATCTTACTGACGGACTAGCCACACAGTCGTCGTCAGTTTTAGTCGTCTCGCCAATTGCAAAGTCCTATTTGTTTATTTTAATTTTATTATTCAATAAGGCACTTTTCTCTGCAGTAGATTGCGTATACTATACAGATACAGAGTTCCACTGAATGGGAAAGTAACCACGTTAACTGCAGTTATACAACAGGGGGAGCCAATGGCTCAATATAAATAAAATTCGAGAAATTTACATAATTAATATTTAAGTTTGAGTTCAATAGAAATGGAAAATAATTGTTTGCATTCGACATGCATATAACCTAACATTTAATAGTATTTTATGCAACAGGCGTTTAAAGGAGGTCAAAAAAGACGAGTGGCGTAGGTAAATTTGAGGCGAAGCCGAAAATTGTTATTAAGACGCCACCAGTATTTTTTGACTCAGTTAAACACCGTTGCATACAATATTTTTTTTATGACCTTGCACTTAGTTTTTAATAGTTTTCTTGAATAACTTTTGTGAAATTCACACTGTTTCCTTTATTTTGACGCAAAGGTTTGAACTGTCAGCTCAGCTGCCCAAAGACTTCCCGCGCACGCGCGCAGTATCGTTATAACAATGCGTTGCCATGGTTACAGAGCCAAACAATGCGTTTTCAGTTTTTTCGATACTGCGCGCATGCGCTGAAAGCCGGCGGACGCTGGCTTTGGGAATAGACTTTTATGTAGGGTTTTAAAGATCTATGCACGACCCTGTAAATGACGAATAACAGTTCGGGAGTAGGAAAAATGTTTTATCTGTTAAAAGTTCATGATATTCCTAAAAGTTGGCTATAATTCAAAGTAATCGGTGTAAAGTAGGGTTGCCAACTTTTTTTTAGAGAAATATAGTATTTTAGAAAATTCCATATAAAAAATATACTACACCGAAATAAAATATAGTACGGTACACATAATCGATAACCAAGTAGTAGAGATCGTTCTTTCTGTCCACTCTAAGGGGCTCCATTCGATTTTCATCGACTTTTGACAAGTTTTGTGTTGCATTGGTTCTCTTATTTAAGTATCGTCGAAAGTTGTATGGCCGAATATCACTTTTTTATTCCGCCGCATGTTCATTTCCCAATTTATTGTTTTATTTGCCAAGCTCACATTTACCAACTTAACATTTGGCCTTTTTAGGGTTCCGTAGTCAACTAGGAACCCTTATAGTTTCGCCATGTCTGTCTGTCCGTCCGTTCGTCCGTCCGTCCGTCCGTCCGCGGATAATCTCAGTAACCGTAAGCACACCCTACACTGAGCGTGGCCCGACACGCTCTTGGCCGGTTTTTTAAAAAAGCAATATTTCATGTTGTCGAACGTTTTACTTAGCGTCATATATAACTAGTTGTTTATTGTATGTAATGTCCCAAATGTTTTATTGAACACCAACAATATATATGGCATATTTCGAAAAATATGCAATATTGAGTCTTCTATCACTTTCTAAATTTATTGACAAGTATGCAATTTTTACTTACTAGGAAATACGTAATTAACCTAATATTCCTTTAATTTCAATAGTTACCTACTTACTTAAAAAAGCCCAAAACAGGCAAAGAGCGTGTCGGGCCACGCTCAGTGTAGGGTTCCGTAGTTTTTCGTATTTATCTCAAAAACTACTGAACCTATCAAGTTCAAAACAATTTTCCTAGAAAGTCTTTATAAAGTTCTACTTTTGTGATTTTTTTCATATTTTTTAAACATTATGGTTCAAAAGTTAGAGGGGGGGGGACGCACTTTTTTTTCCTTTAGGAGCAAGGACGATTATAAAGGACCAGCAGAGTCCATACTAAATACCGTACCCCGTTGGCAGCCGTAAATCTATGTCACTAGATGTCACTAAGAGTGTCATTTAAATAAAAATGTCGTTTTTTTTTAAATACGCACGCGGTAGTTCAACGGCATTACAAGTGATACAGTGAAAAGTATATAGATGACGCTAGGGGCCCGTGTCATGTTTCAGTCCCTGTTTACAACGCAAGCCATCGTTCTTATTTTGAATTATGACAATCATGCAAAAGAGTACCATACTGTCAAATTTTCTATCTCTTTCATTTTGAGCGTGACGTCAATGATTAGTAATATTACTTTCAATATATTTAAAATTTATATTTTAATGAGGCCATTTCGAACGGTGTTTATGATAGATATCATGTTGACAATCAATCTCCTGGCCGTCTCGCTCACACCAATCCTATCCTATATGTGAACGAGTGCGACCGAAACAGTTGAGTATTATTGAAGATTTTTGAATGTCTAAAATCTTATTGGTAGTTGTCGAAAACCCGCTTTTTCCATAAAGTGTTGGCGCGACGTCAAGTGGGTGATAGGCGTATACGAGCAAGTACGCGTTGGATGGTCGACTACTATGCGCTACTGCGTTTCGATCGGCGTTTAGCGACAATGATTATCAGCTCGGCTTCATGGCTTTACGAACCTTAGCTCGGACCATCGAATATGAAACTTATAAACTTCTTTATACACAAGGGTATATAAAGAAGTTTATAACCAGGTGCTCCATGACACCATTGCACCAATCTGTCGCCAGCACCGCTACACTTCAACGGCCAAGTCACACAACATCTATCCATACTAATATTATAAATGGGAAAGTGGGTGTGTCTGTTTGTTTGTCCATCTTTCACGGCAAAACGGAGCGACGTATTGACGTGATTTTTTAAGTGGAGATAGTTGAAGGGATGGAAAGTGACATAGGCTACTTTTTGTCTCTTTTTATATCCCCCCACTTCCTTAGAATGGAGGATGGAAGTTTGTGGAGAGATTTTCGAATTTAACGCGAGCGAAGCCGCGGGCAAAGGCTAGTTAACTATAATAATAAAGAAATCGCAGTAAGGAACTTTATGTAGATTTCATTACTTTTTAGAGATAAACAAGCAGCTCCATCGAGACGGCTATTTTTTACAGAATGTTTTTGGTGGGATATACATAGGCATAGATATATAACACTAACAAGGTATCTATTGTCTTAGTCCGTTTTCACATTATCCGATCCGATATCGGATGTCGGAAGGATTTAAGTGGAAAAAATTCAAGATAGCGCCTGTAATGTATGGGGTATCAGTCCTACATCCGATATCGGATCGGATAATGTGAAAATGCATTTAGTCTCATTAATTATTACTTATGTCAGAGTTTCACTAATTATTTCCTTTTATTCATTTATTATCTCAGTTTAGGTTTATACGAGTACCAAACGAGTAGTATACGAGTAGAAAATATATTACCAAAACAATACAAACTATCATTAATTTATTATAAAAACGTAATCCAAAGTGCCACACCTGGCGGCCTAACTATCCGCGTTGTGTCCAAGACGAAGCCTGACCGACGAAGCTAGCAAGTCTCTCTACATGTTAGCTGAAATACTGTCAAACCATTCACTGTGATTACTCAGATTATTATAAGCAAAATGATCTTCGAATGAACTTTCTGGACAATTGAGATGCATGGGCGCAGTCGAAACCAGCTCGCCCCTTCAGCCGTGTCCCGTTGAAAATCGGAAAGACTCTTTTCCTTAGCACATTTAATGTTTACAAATTGGATTCGCCTTCTGTCACCTAAACTGGTAATTTTATGTATGAGGTCATTGGTCATACAATTATTAATTTATACAGTTATTAATTCTGTATCTCTACTCGCATTGCTGCTGCGATTCTAAAATATTTAATATCCATATATTATGAATATTCAATAAATCATACAATGACATTTGTGATGTGACATGGATGTCAGATGTCACATCTGTTGGCACAATGATTGCGTTTTGTTGAACTTATTTGAGCTCAACATATAGGTTTATTATCACTAAGTATATTATATTAATGAACAACGAAACGGATGTGACATTTTCCTAGTCCACCAACGTCATCTAGTCATTTTATTTGGCAATAATTAGACAACATGCGAACAAACTTAGCCAGCGAAGCGATCACAACTACGTCGAGACCGACCAAAAAATATAATTTGTAAAAATTGTGTTTTGAGCCAATATTTTGATATTAAAATAAAGTTTTTTGATAGTTATTCATAGTATAATATAAAAACAAGTAAAAATATGTGTGAAAATATGTTTTTTTCCACTCCCGGGTTACGAAACAACGCCATCTAGTTTTACAGCAAAAACTAAGCTTTTTTCAGGGGTACGCTTTTTTGTATGGGCTATATCAGTCTAGTATTAAATGGTCCTTGTTTAGGAGCGATTATTTCCGAAACTGTTAATATTATCAAAAAACGATCTTAGTAAACCCTTATTCATTTTTAAATACCTATCCAACAATATATCACACGTTGGGGTTGGAATGAAAAAAAATATCAGCCCCCACTTTACATGTAGGGGGGTACCCTAATAAAATTTTTTTCCATATTTTATTTTTGCACTTTATTAGCGTGATTGATATACATATTGGTACCAAATTTCAGCTTTCTACTGCTAACGGTTGCTGAGATTATCCGCGGACGGACAGACATGGCGAAACTATAAGAGTTCCTAGTTGACTACGGAACCCTAAAAAGAATACCCATATTATAAGTACTTATATTTTTTATGAAATTTGACATTGTTTTAAAAACATTTTTACTTAAATGAAATCTAGACTTTTATAAAAATGCAAAAGTGATTAAGGCAATAATTTTGACCAAAGAACCAGTTTCGGTCCTAAATTAGTTCAACTTTGATGCTAAATATCACAGAATCAATGAGCTGTGAAGTAGGTACCTAATTATGGGGTGCTAGTTTGTTTAAAGACGACGATGCTGTTAATATGACACGCTTTAGAAACTATCGTAATACATATTCATATAAATACCAATGGATTCAAATCGAAGCTCATCGGAGTAGAGAATCCCCTTAAGAAATGTCGTTATTTAATATATCATGGAAAAAATACAAATGTTTGCAAACAACAGTGGCTTTATATGTAAACTGCAATATTTGTAGGTCAGAACGAAATAATGAAATGTACAGTTAAGGTCAAATATGAATAAAAGCGCGAGCGGAGCGAGCGCGAAATTTTTTTCATTATCATAACGCCGCTCCTGGCGGTTTGACCCTAGTGTAAATTCGCCACTGGCATGGACCCCAAAAATATAGTACTTTTGCGTACTATATATGTTTCATATAGAATATAGTACGCTGGGCCAAAATATAGTACAGTACTATATTATATAGTACGGTTGGCAACCCTAGTGTAAAGTGTTAATTGTTTACATTATTAACCATTTCTATTGAATATCAATAACTTACACACTAGTTAAGGCAAGCTAAAACTAATAATGCCTAAATAAATGCTAAATATCTGCAAAAAAGGTCCAATTAGGAACCAAACTGATATTTTTTCACGCTAGTCCTAATACGTCACTTGATAGAGGTCTGAAAAGTCCTAATACGTCATTTGATAGAGATCCGTCTGAAGAGCCCTAATACTCCATTGATAGTGGTCTAAAGAGTCCTTATACGTCAGTTAATAGTGCTCCAAAGAGTCCTAAAACGTGTTAAAAGTGTCTGAAGAGTCCTAATTAATCTGTTTACCCCTTCAACCATTTTGACGTTTGTTCTACTCATTCGATTTTGAACTGTAATTCTTATTGTAGAGATACATAAGTTTTAAGTATGATGGCAAGTATTTTGCCGCTACCGATTAAAGGTTTATAGAGGGCTGAAGAGTCCTAATAAGTACGTTATAGTAGTCTGAAGAGCCCTAATAAGTTCGTTTATAGTGGTCTGGAGTCCTAATAAGTAAGTTCATAATGGTCTGAAGAGCCCTAAAACATCAGTTGATAGTAGCCTGAAGAGTCCGCTCCGATATATCTTGTTCGTCCTCCGGTAACAGTGATTCAAGTCGGCGCCCTCTTAAAGTTAGCTCCATAGTCCTGAAAATAATATTTAGGTTTAAGGCTTATTTAGAGGGCGGCGATGGTACTACAGCACACAATACCGCAATGTAATGAAACTCGCAGGGGCCTTTCTCCTACTATGTAAAAGAAACACAGCTCGGAAACACGTGTTTTGTCCTTTAATACCAGCGGGTAAAAACGCATTTTATCCACTAGTGGGTAAAGTAATTTGACCTTGAATAAAGTCAAATAACTGCTTTAAAATTGATAAAAGTAGGTGAATCTAGTAATAAAGATGATTTACCACCTGTGGAACTGCTGGAAGCAGTGATAAACGCATTTTTTGCGTTGTAGTTTCCTCGCTATAGTGAGGGGAAAAGTTTTGTGTTACACTCGGGTGCAAATGTATTTTACTTCTCGTGTGTTAAAAAACTCGCAAGTTCAGGATTCTATTCTCGAACCACTCGCTTCGCTCGTGGTTCAACTATAGAATCCTTTCACTTGTTCGTTTTTCAATTCCACACTCGGCGTTAAAATACAACTTTGCCCCCTTGTATAACAAATAACTATTATATCTGCTAGGTGTTCATTTAATGCCAAAATCGCATTTATGCACTCTTCGTCATATAAGTTTGTTCCTGGGCCACGCCTCTGTAGAACACGTGTCGGACCACGCATATGGGAGTGTTCGGTAGCTGTAGATCTATATGTATAGTATACATAAGTATACTAGCTTTTGCCCGCGGCTTCGCTCACGTTAGAAAGAGACAAAAAGTAGCCTATCATCACTACTTTGAAAAAATCTCGTATCTCACATTGCTCCTCAAAGTTAAAACGCAGTAAGTCTATATGCATTGCATACATACTTATTACATTTTTCTTTTCATTGACAGAAGAAGATACAAGTTTTTTTCAAAGTAGTGACGCTATGTCACTCTCCATCCCTTCAACTATCTCCACTTAAAAGCAGATAGCAAATACAAATACTTATATACATAGAAAACATCCATGACTCAGGAACAAATATCTGTGCTCATCACACAAATAAATGCCCTTACCGGGATCCGAACCCGGAACCGCGGCGTAGGGAGGGTCACTACGCGCTATGCCAGACAGGTCGTCTGTAGTAACTCTTCTTCTTCTAACTTAAGAGCTGTGCTCTTGTCGGTGGAGCAATCTCCAACTCGTCCGGTCCTCTGCCAACTCCTTCACCTTCTGGTACGACACGACCTGAACCTTTTCTTTAAGGGCCTGGCCGGACTGCCATGGTAAAATCGCCCCTGGCTAAATATGAAATATTGATATGCAGGATTATTCGTATTGTTACTACATGTACTACTACTGGATATTATGCCTCAAACTGTTTCCGTTTACGAAAAAAATTAAAAAAAAGAAATTTTGTTTTTTATTTTTTTCTTTAAAACCGCGTATCCGATTGAGTTGTTCTTTGGATATTTTATAGATATATTAGGGATACATCAATAAAAAAAAAATTAACTTCCTGACTTTTTGTTAAATACATTTTTTTTTTAATTTATGTTTTAAATATATTTTTTTTACCACATACGAGTTAGCGACACCTACTATATTTTTATATAATAATCGCCATTTTATACTCTATTACATATATTTTTATCAAAAATATTAGTTTGGATCAACAATGTCAAAATAAGTTATTTATATATTACTAGTATTACCCTTTAGTACGTTGCTCCTGGAAAGTGATGTATGAAAATTTTGGCATAATTAATGGAAGATTTTTTTTTTATTGGGATATGTAGATTATAGGCCGAAATTATTTTTCATCAACCCTCCCCACCCCTCCCCCTCTGCGTCACCCCTCTACCCCCCTTAAAGAGCCGAAAATGCGATTTTTCTCGATTTCTGACAAAACCGATGAAGATACAGAAAAAGCGTGTAGGAACGAAGTAATCCTTAATAAATTTACTACAAATCTCTCATAAACACTTTAGTGCTAGCACTTATAGTTTTCGTGCAATCCGTCACGAAAGTTGCTCCTTTCTGCAATTTTCTTTAAAGAATATTAAAGTGTTGTCCCAAAATGCTTACGAAATTTGTTTGATACGACTAAAATATTGTAAACTCATGACTATAATAAAATTAAGGGGATAAATCACTACCATGGTTGGGACTTGAACTCACGGCTTCCGGATAGAAACTCGAGGGCTCTACCAACTGAGCCACCAAAAGCTCATCCCTAGTTTCTAGCGAATCTTTCAGCTTTCTACTATATGAATCAATGGTACCCCTAGCGTCATTTATCTATCAATCTAGAGGCCGTGAGTTCAAGTCCCGCCCATGGTAGTGATTTTTTTCCCCTGAAATTCATTCTGAGTTTATAATATTTTAGTACTATCAAACCGACGATTTCGTAAGCATTTAAGGAGAAAACTTATCATTCATTAAAGAAAATTGCAGAAAGGAGCAACTTTCGTGACGGATTGCACGAAAACTATAAGTGCTAGCACTAAAGTGTTTATGAGAGATTTGTAGTAAATTTATTAAGGATTACTTCGTTCCTACACGCTTTTTCTGTATCTTCATCGGTTTTGTCAGAAATCGAGAAAATCGCATTTTCGGCTCTTTAAGGGGGGTAGAGGGGTGACGCAGAGGGGGAGGGGTGGGGAGGGTTGATGAAAAATAACTTCGGCCTATAATCTACATATCCCAATTAAAAAAAAATCTTCCATTAATTATGCCAAAATTTTCATACATCACTTTCCAGGAGCAACGTACTAAAGGGTAATACTAGTAATATATAAATAACTTATTTTGACATTGTTGATCCAAACTAATATTTTTGATAAAAATATATGTAATAGAGTATAAAATGGCGATTATTATATAAAAATATAGTAGGTGTCGCTAACTCGTATGTAGTAAAAAAAAAAATATTTAAAACATAAATTAAAAAAAAAATGCATTAACAAAAAGTCAGGAAGTTAATTTTTTTTTTATTGATGTATCCCTAATATATCTATAAAATATCCAAAGAACAACTCAATCGGATACGCGGTTTTAAAGAAAAAAATAAAAAACAAAATTTCTTTTTTTTAATTTTTTTCGTAAACGGAAACAGTTTGAGGCATAATATCCAGTAGTAGTACATGTAGTAACAATACGAATAATCCTGCATATCAATATTTCATATTTAGCCAGGGGCGATTTTACCATGGCAGTCCGGCCAGGCCCTTTGGGTGAAATAGTTTACTTACAAAGAAAATAAGAATACAATGGCTTGCGTCCCGATAGTAAGATAGAAGATGGTGTTCAGGTAGCTGGTGCCGATCGTGGCGTTGTACACTTGGGAGTAGATGATTGACGCGAACATCGCCACTGCGTTCTCCATTACCGACAAAAACGTATACGCCACTCCTGACAACAAAATAGTTTACTAGTTACATTAAAAATACAATGCAAAAGTAAGAAATTTAATAGGCTAAGTTCTTCACCCATTTTTAAAGTCTGTCTTTTAAGATTAAGTACTGTCCAAGTAACCGAAATAAAATATTACCATGCTAAAAACAGCAAAACATATTTTTAAAGTATACTTTTACTGATTACGTAAAAGTTTAATCTATAGATTGTCTGTGCAGCACGTCATTCTACTCGAAAACTAAATTTTCTGACTTTTAAGTTTGAGGCATAAAGTTCATTATGTCAGTGACTGTTTTGACATGAAGTTAGTTCGAATTTGATGACAGCGTTTTCGGTGGCCACAAAAAAAATACATAGTCATTTACTTTTAATAGGTACCCAAAATCTATAAATATTGTTTTTTTTTATGTCAAAATACTACCTACAGAAGACAATCACTTATTGTGCCAAATTCGATATGAGTCTAGGAGCCTATTATTTTACTCTTGTTGTGGTAACTTTGTAGTTAAACTAATGCCAATAAAGCATTTTCCTTTCTAGGCCTATTAATATGCGTATAAGCAAAAGGTCAACATTTCGTAAGAATAGTTATCAGTACCATGGCGGAGTCGCGACTGCGCCACCAATTTATGTCATCTTGGGGACATTGATAAAAGCAACGAGGTGCTATTTAGTAAGATCAGTTCAGTAACTCGTTCAGCAAACGGCAGAACCTTCGAGGTTATTTTTAAATTAAAGGAAAAATGGAAAAATTCACACCGCCGGCAGAACTCGAACCTGCGACCTTTGGCCTTGCCGGGGCCATCGCGCTTCCAACTGCGCCACGGAGGCCTGCTGGATGTGTGCGAATTTATCCATGCCATGTAATATCGCTCGCAGACGTTTCTGCATGATAAAAAACAAACCTTCGAGGTTACTTCCAGAACAGATCGGACAGGTCAATAATAGATCGGACCAAGCCCCCACTGCGCCACCGATGTATAGGTATAGCGTCTTGGGGCCAAGATCGATATAAACTAAATATTTAGTAATTACAGATTAGTACCTCGTTCAGCAGACGGCAGAACCTTGGAGGTCATAGATCGGACGAGCGGTGCGACGCAGGGCCCCAAAGCCGCCACTGCGCCGCCGATGTATAGCGTCTTGGCGGCGGTCGCTTGCGCGTACAAGAAGTGACCGGCCATATGGGAAGTGGCTCCTAGCATCACTATTACCTGTTAATAAAGGATGGGTAAAAAAGCGCTGGTGGCCTAGAGGTAAGAGCGTGCGACTTTCGGTCCGGAGGTCGCGGGTTCGAACCCCGGCTCGTACCAATGAGTTTTTCGGAACTTATGTGCGAAATGTCATTTGATATTTGCTTTGCGGTGACGGAAAACATCGTGAGGAAACTGGACTAATAAGGCCTAGTTTAACCCTTCGGGTTGGAAGGTCGGATGGCAGTCGCTTTCGTAAAAACTAGTGCCTACGCCAAATCTTGGGATTAGTTGTCAAAGCGGACCTCGGGCTCCCATGAGCCGTGTCAAATTCCGGGAAAACGCAAGGAGGATGATGAATAAAGGATGGGTTGACACTTGAATACTATTTATGTATATCGTAAGTAAAAATCCACTGTAGAACCCTTCTACAGTTAAAGTCAAACTGACTTCTATAGCAAATAAAGCACGGTGTCAATAAAACAGGGTTCTAGAGTGGCCTAGGATTCTAATTGGTTGACTGGGTGCGTAGCCGAATGGTACAAACGCTCGTAGATATATGTATATCTCTATCGCTCTTGCCTTGCGTATTGGCGCGACAGAGCCAGACTTAAGTTTCGTTTGCAATTTTAAATCCATACTAATATTATAAATGGGAAAGTGTGTGTGTCTGTTTGTTTGTCCGTCTTTCACGGCAAAACGGAGCGACAAATTGACGTGGTTTTAAAATGGGGGATGGAAGTTTGTATGGAGCATTCCGCATTTTTCGAATTTAACGCGAGCGAAGCCGCGGGCAAACGTTAGTATTATATAAATCGTTGTCTGAGTACCCACAAGCCCACAACACAAGCCTTTTTCAGCTTACCGTGGGACTCAATCAATCTGTGTAAGAATCCATCCTCCTTGCGTTATCCCGGCATTTAGCCACGGCTCATGGGAGCCTGGGGCGACTTTGCGTACAATCTGTGTAAGAATGTCCTGTAATATTTATTTACTAGCTTTTGCTCGCGGCTTAGCTCGCGTTAGAAAGAGACAAAAAGTAGCCTATGTCACTCTCCATCCCTTCAACTATCTCTACTTAAATAACCTAACCACAAAAGTAAAATTTTGAAAAACCCCCGACCGCGACATAGTAGACCGATTTTCATGAAACATAGCTAAGAACACTCCCGACTAACTCAGCTTTCAGACAAAAAAAAACTAAATCTAAACCGGTTCATCCGTTCGGGAGCTACGATGCCACAGACAGACACACACACAGACAGACAGACAGACAGACAGACACACACACACACACACACACAGACAGACACGTCAAACTTATAACACCCCGTCGTTTTTGCGTCGGGGGTTAAAAATCACGTCAATTCGTCGCTCCGTTTTACCGTGAAAGACGGACAAACAAACAGACACACACACTTTCCCATTTATAATATTAGTATGGATTTATTGTCTGGGTAAGTAGTATGTGTATGGTAGGTATAGCTATAGGTACTGACCGTATCTCTCCAGCGGAACACCTTAGTCATGACGGGGATGCCTATGAACATGAGAAGCACGTACGCCGTGCTGCTATACGTCCTGAAGTTGCTGTAGGCGGTCGTGTCCCACTTGAACACGTTCTGCACGTACAAGTACATGAACGGCCTCTCGTCTGTAACATATATGAAGCTAGATTTAGAATATAGACCTCTTGGTTAGGTATACCGGGTGCCCGGTAATTAATGGACAACCTTTTAACCACCAAGAGGGCACCTTATGCTGGTCCAGAAAATCGACATTAAGGTTTAGTAAAAGTCGCCTGGTTTTCGAGATTTTCATACTATTCAAATTTTAAAAAGTGTGAAAATCTCGAAAACCAGGCGACTTTTACTAAACCTTAAAGTCGATTTTCTGGACCAGTATAAGGTGTCCTCTTGGTGGTTAAAAGGTTGTCCATTAATTACCGGGCACCCTGTAAAAATGTTAAAGTAGCGGTGTAAAAGGATTAAATGTAACTCTTGACGACCGGTCTGGCCTAGTGCGTAGTGACCCTGCCTGCTACGCCGCGGTCCCGGGTTCGAATCACGGTAAGGGCATTTATTTGTGTGATGAGCACAGATACTTGTTCCTGAGTCATGGATGTTTTTTTATGTATTTGTATATTATATATATATCGTTGTCTGAGTGTGAGCACCTGCAACACAAGCCATCTTGAGCTTACCGTGGGACTCAGTCAATCTGTGTAAGAATGTCCTATGTCCTATAATATAAAAAAAAACTTAGTATGTAGTAGTATACTTTATTGTACAACTGTTTTATATACAATTGACAAGAATAGAGGTACAAAGGCGAGCTTATGCCTATAAGGGATCTGTTCCCTAAAACTATAGAGTAGATGAGAGTAACCTAAAAGTGTTTAGATAGACAAACTTACAGAAGTACAAAAGTTCCCGTGGTCTCGAAGCAGACTCAATCGGAGTCTGCAAGTTATACGCGAGTAAGTCCCAGATACAATATTCAATATGTCATAATAACTTGTTGTTTTACCTCTCTGGAATGTATGTATACAGCGCCATAGATATCAACAAGAACCACAAAAACACAGTGCGGTAGTTGCTCCTCTTAACCAAAGTGAGCATAGTCTGCTTCATATTTCTAAGGTAAAAAAAGTCTACGCCCAAGGTAAACGCGTCAAAATTAATATCAAGGGTTTGTCCCATAACAACAAACACGGCAAGTTATATAAAAGCGAGTAGTAACTTGTTTTATTACCTCTTTGGAACGTATACAGCGCCATAGATATAAGTAAGAACCACAAAAACACAGTGCGGTAGTTGCTCCTCTTCTTAAACAAAGTGAGCATAGTTTGCTTCACATTTCTGAGATCAAAAAAGTCGACGGCCGGGTTAGTGACGCCCGCTTCGCGAAGAGACAGCTGTTCCGGCCTCGTTTGCCACTTGAGGAAGATCAGACAGTGCAGGGTCGCCAGGACCATGAGGATACTGTTGATTGTGAACATTATTGTGAATGATCTGTTCACAACGTGCACGTATAATAAGTTACCTGCAATAATACAGAACAGTTTCAGTTGTTTACATCTTGCTATATTATTTTACTTACATACAGGAAATAGACCGGATTTTTATATTTAGGATTAAGTATTTAGTTATAAGATGCCCTGTTTCTTTTAATATATGTGTACCGTATTGCAATACCCTGTAGGGTATCATGTTGCTATGTAACCATCGTACCTAATGTAAGATCTGTACACCAACATGAGAGCAATAAAATTCTATTCTATTCTATTAGAAATATCTGAACACACATTTATTTTGATTCTCATTTACTTAGTTAGCTTTTTTAAAATTAAATGGCTTCAGTCCATTATTGAGACTATTTCGCCAGTGTCAAGGTGATATGACCTAATATTAATTAGTGATTTTGGTACGGTAAGTACGACAGTGTACGGTGAGTTGTAAATTGATAGCTAGATTTTACAAGAGCACGTGGACTACCGGCCGTTGGCGACAAAAAAGTGGCTAAACGCGTTTCGAGATTAATTCTTCATCAGCTTCTCACTACAACATTAGTTTACTGCATAATAAGCTATGGATATTACACTTTAAACAACATTAATGAGCAAAAGAAAAATAAATTATTCACGACACGAGACCGCTAAGATGGCGCTCGAATCGGAAGTCCTGATTCTCATTTAATATTAGTGTTCACATATTTCTGTTCGTGTTCGGAAACAAACTTCTGAAAATGATGTCATGTGATGTCAGAACACAACTTCGCTTTCTTAGCGTCTTCAGAAGTATTAGAAGAATTGCACGTCGTAAGCGACATTCTCGTGGAATGCCCCAAGATAAGGAACATAGTTAAGTAGTTCAGTTCAGATGTGTCCTACAAAATAAATTCTTGCAAAAAGTACCTGTACCTCTTATTATGTACTCATACAGTTTTGATACTTTGTAGCACGAGTTGCATTACAATTGTTTCATAATAAGGCCTGACGCAAGAATCAACAAACCGTAAAGAATCTGATAGTGTCAACTGTTATTGATATTCATACTGTTGATATAGCAAAATATTTATTAATATAGGTTAATTAATTATTTGTTAAATTTTATCTCAACTTTATTTATCTCTACTACTATTCAAACAGTCAAGGCAGTTTTAGAAATCATAACAGTTACTGTATATATGTAGGCTACGGTGACTGCTTTTTTTTACCTTGTCGTTGGCAAACAGGTATACGGCCCGCCTGATGGAAAGCGGTCACCGTAACCTATGGACGCCTGCAACTTAAGGGGTGTCACATACGCGTTGCCGACACATTAGAAACTTGTACACTCCATTTTTGAAGAACCCCACACTTACCACAAGTCGGGCCGTATGTTTGTTTGCAAGCAACGTTATTATATTACCTATTAAAATCATGTTGCCATAGGTACATAAATCAGCACGGGTAGCATGATCGCGGGATAGACGATAAAATATCAGACCGTCCCTATCGCACTATTAGTAAGTGCGATAGGAACGGCCAGATGTTTTATCATTTATTGCGCGACCATAATTGCCTGCCAGATGATGCACGGGAAAGTGTACCTTATAACGACGGCGCTTTCATCGCATAGTACCTCATTGCGTACTGGAGATCTTTAATAACAGCGGCAGCGTAAGGTACCTTCATCCGTGGGACGCCACAAATATTATTGTGTAGGGACTTACCAATAAATACTCCTAAAGGCATAGTGCTTAGGTAAACGGCATCTAAAATCCCAACTCTGAGAGTTCTATTGTCAGGCGTCGTGACGTCAGCTATGTACGCGAAGACGCCCGCGAATATGGCCAAGTCTGAACCGGTTAAGGCACTAGGAAAAGTGGCCGTATATATAACATAATTTAACGGCCATGCTGAAAATAAAATTAATATTATTAGTACATATTACATTTTGGAAACTTCAATAAATAACAGTACAGATAGTACACTTCCTACAAAAAAGAAGTTTGATCGCGGTTCAAGATCGAATTGTGTCACTATTTGGTATTGACTGTCAATTATCTCGTTTGTGATCCAGAGATCGAACAGTGGGCGTCACTTCTAACAACATAAGGTTCATTATTCTGATAGCGCACGACAAGTGCCGCCAAGTATAGTGCCAACCCCAATATTGCTACTTAGATCAGGAGGTTTTCAACCACTGCTAAAACTGAATATGAATGGGTTTAAACTCTTTCCAAAAATCACAATAGCAGTGGGGACATAAATAAAGATAACACTTAATAGTCATTGGAACTGGACTCAATCGTTTGCCCTAATTCGCCCGCAACATTTCCAAATCCAAACGATGCTCTTTATTACTCGTATCGCCCGTGCCCTTAGTGCATTAATTATATAGAATGACCTCTGGGGGCATCCATTAATCGCGTCATACGTTTTTGGCTTATTTTAGACCCCCCCTCCCCCATGGTGATCTTTGGTGATATTTTCAGGACCCCCTCCCCCCCCGGCCAATATGACGTGTAATTTTTTGGCAACTTAAGTAGATTTTTTTCGAATACATGAATCAACGAATCAACCAAATCTTGGCACTAAAAATAGCGCGAAATTCAAATTTTCTTAGGGAATCAAACCTTCGCCCTTATCTTATCTTAAATCTGCGGGGGCCCTTCCGGATACACTACCCCCTACGATCCTAAGATCCTTCAGCTATTCAAGAGCTTCTCGACCATCTCCACGTATCGGATGATGAGGCTCATGGGTAGCTCTCTGAAGTCCTTTGGTACCAGGTAGCCTGCTCCAAAGTTCTTCATTCTTTGTCTGGCGAGGGGCGTGACATTCACACATTAGATGTCTGACGGTCTCTTCCTCTCCTCCACACATGCGACAATCCGTGTTGTCAGCGTGTCCCATCTTGGCCAAGATTCCTTTGACCCCGTAATGGCCTGTGAACACCCCCGTTATAATTTGGAGTTGTCTTTTGCCTAGCTTTCCTAGCTTTTTGATCCATCCAGAGTCAACCCTCCGCATAAAGAGCTTTGAATGCTTCAGATTTACCAGGGCATCCCACTCTTTTTGGTGATTAGCCTTTGTTCGGTCTTTCATAGCCGTTTTAATGGTTCCTTGTGAAAGGCCCACAAAAGGTTCCGGACTTATGAAGTTATCTTCAGATCCGGCCTTGGCAAGTTCATCAGCATTTTCATTGCCAATGAAGCCTTCGTGTCCCGGTATCCATACCAGTTCCACCTTGTTTTGCCTTCCAAGCTTGTTAAGAGCTTGGATGTCGAGAACCTTCGCCCTTACATCTTTAATACATTTTTAAGTGTTATGGCTCGTCGATGATTCCGCCAACAACGTCAAGGTTTAGGAAGGGACAGGTTTTATGAAGACAATTAGCCGTTGAGCCCAACATTTGTGAAATTTCTCGCCTTTTTAACCGCCGCCCAAATCTCAATTCGTCTGTTTTTTTTTAATGTTTGTTATTTGATATCTACTCATTATTAGACCGATTTTGATTTTTGTTTTGACTGAATGTATATAGATACATATAGTGATTTTTGTGTTTTTATGAGAACAGCATGCATTTATGTCCAGAAGAGTGACATTTGATGCAGTGGAACTGCTGATGATGATCAGAACTGAACTCCTCAAATCTCAACGGCACACTTATAGTGACTTTGTTATTTTTATAAGAACAGTATAGAACAGTGACATTTGGTGCAGTAGAACTGCTGATGATGAGCAGAACGGAACTCCTCAACGACGCGTAGCTCATGTTAGGAGATTTATTTTCTTCGTTATGTTCGTTCAGAATGTTGGGTTTTCATGTCACATTTTGGACCAGTTCAAGTTCTAGTGAAGGGATAGTTTAAAAAATACACATTTCTACATAATCCAACATTCGCAAGTTTCTTTCACCAGAAACAAAAAAGCGGCGTTTTTTTCTTAACAAAATATTTAGTGCCATGATGGTTGACCGTCCGTCTATAAGTAGGTATACGTGATGAGGGCAAACTAAAAAAAAATCTTTGATAATTAATAATAACCGTTTTGCACCCAGCTGCTCTTTGCACTGCACAACGCAAATGCTAACTGCGAGGCAAATTACGGCGCATGCATTTTTAAAACTCAGCTCAGGTTTTGACAGTCTGGTTATGTTAAAGTTGATATATTAAAAAAATTGCTCAGAAATATGATTTCTTGTTTACTAACTATAACACAGTGTATCACACAGGAACAAAAAAAACAACACGTGATATGTTCCTGACCCCCCCACCCCCCATGGTGATATTTGGTGATTTTTCTATGACCCCCTTCCCCCCCCTATACAGTATGACGCGATTAATGGACGCCCCCTCTAATGTAACGTAGTTAACGTAATAAAATAAGAATTAATAGCGTGATTATACTTGTAGATATATTCGACATTAGGTACGAGACCCAGACTCTGGATTTCTAAGATAAGAAACGTTGCGGGGAGGTTGATATCAGACTGACAACGCAATACTTATATGCAGATACGTAATACAGTCTAGTTCAGCGGTACTCAAACTGCAGTCCGCCCATGTTTTTTAGGTAGTATGGCTGTCTGGTATACCTACATAGATCCATCTGAAATTAACTGCCCTGCTGCTTTGAAAAACAATTTTATGGCTCTGCATAAAGCCAAATGTCTGGACTCTAGCCCAAGGGTATAGGGAAATCTATAGTAAAACGAAAACTACTCGTACTTGCCATTCATAGTATTAACAGTAGCCATTATGGAAAAATAGAGCTTCCCGAGCAGCCCTGCCAGCAGGATGCACTTTCTGCCCCGCTTATCACTATAGGAGCCTAGGAAAAACGCGAGGATAAACGGCACCATGTGCCAGGCTACGCCGTTCCATTGGTGAAAGGTCGACACTGTTACCTGTAATCAAATTAAGTATTAATAGTAAAGCGAATTATTAAAATTTGTCACCATCACGTCGTTGTTTCACCACCTGCGGTCAACAATTACAATTCTTTCGGAGGGGCGCTGCCCTGCAGTGAATGTGGCCGAACATTTATTGCTAAGATTGGGTATGTCAGCTACCTGAGGAACTGTGAACTTCGCTCTAATACTCAGTGTTAATGTTAAACAGTAGCCGTGGTCGAAATCGGCCAGGACAGTACGACGGTATGAGTAAGAAATAAGGTATTTTCATGAGCAGAGTCACCACTTTTACTCAATGAAACATCGCTTTCTGAGACAAATATAGGTACGAGTTATCTTCAAAATACCCAACCCAAATCCCTATATCGATCTGATAATTGATGCTACGACCAAATGTCTAAAAATCGGTGAATTCAAAAATTGGAAGGTAACTAGGTTATAAATGAAAGAACACATTACCTGTACTTCATCATTAATTTCTTTGTAACTTGTTATGTTGTAGCAAATCTCTTCACTGTATCTGTGGTCGACGGTACACGCCCGGAACACGTAGAAGGTCTGTTCCACGACGTTGGTGATCATGTACGCCATCATGTATAGGAACATCGTCGGCTCCACTGTCACGTATCTGTACCATGGTTGTCTTATTGGCTGGGGGAAAGAAATTGGTGATAAGGTGGAACCCAACTAAGCAAGGGCGTATATGAGGGGGAAGGGGAGTTTAAGGACTAAGGGCCAGTTGCATCAAACCGTCTGTCACCGTTAAAGCGTTCGTTAAATTTTATTGTATGGGAAGTTCCATAGACATCTGCTGCGTGACGATGATGTGTCTGTCAAATGTGGTTGATGCAACTGGCCCTAAATTGCGTTATTACTATGGAAAATCGTTTGCGCTCGCTACGATCACGTTCAATTTTTACAAGCTTTTATTCAACTTGCCTTGTTAGTAACTATCTTAGTTTGGGTCAAAACGTAGAAGCTAAATTTGTCCTACTTTCCGGTTTCCGATTGAGCTGAAATTTTGCACACATATGTAAATCACGTGACAATGCAATATTATGGTATCATGGAGCTGATCTGATGATGGAGCAGAAAGGTGGTTATAGGAACTCTGCTATGAAACGTCATATCTCCATCGAGTAAGGGGTTTTTAGAAACGTCTCGGAGAGTAAGTAGATGACTGTTGAAAGAAAGGTGTAGTCGGCGATAAAAGCTTGTGCCAAAAATGATTTTTTTGAAAAAAAAAAAATACTTATTAATTCCATAGTATCACTAAACCCCCTTAGACTTTCTATAAGCTTGCAATTAGGTTGATAAGCTATAATTCTGAGGTAAGGGTAAACTCTCGTCATATTATTCTGTATTCCGTAGCGTAGAGAAACGCCGGCCCATGAATCGTTTTTTTTAATGTCTATGCGTCTCTTTAGTCTTTACTACTTTTTAGGGTTCCGTACTTCAAAAAGGAAAACCGGAACCCTTATAGGATCACTCGTGTGTCTGTCTGTCCGTTGTCACAGCCAATTTTCTCCGAAACTACCGAACCGATTAACTTGAAATTTGGCACACATATATAAACCTGTGACCCAAAGACGGACATGTAATTTAAATGAAGAATACTCAATTATAGGGGCCACTTTTGGGAGGTAAAAGTGAAAATTAAAAATCAAAGTTTTTAGAACTATATTGTGTTACGTATATCAAATGAAAGAGCTTTTTATAAGTATTTCAAAATATTTTTTTTAAATAATTTTTAGTAAAGTAATTTTCAAGTAATTTAAGAAAATAAGCAAAAAATGACCATCTCCGGCTGCGTAAAATTTTGAAAAAAATACTCGAGATAGGTTTCAATCTATAGATTACAGGAAAACCTATTAGAAATCTACAGTAAAGCGTAAGTCGGACTTAAAAGAAAAAAACTCAAATTACGAATTTCACTAACTGCCGTTGCAAGAAGTTACCAAATCTCTTGAAATTGTGTGAGCGCGTTTGAATATTACATATAAACTCATTTCTGTTTCATTTTGTTCAAAATATCGATTAGTCGCAAAAATGACTTAAGTTCCTACTAAAAAGGAGGCGCTTAAGCCCTTCTTGTAGTGTACGGAACCCTTGCAACGCGAGTACAACTCGCACTTGGCCGGTTTTTTTTATTATTTACATTTATTGGAACTACAATTTTATGTTCTAAATTTAGTCATGATTTAAAGATAAAACTCGATATCGAACACGAGTAGAAAGATAATGGAACATTTTATGTCATATGATTATTTCCCCCCACATCTAGCGTCTCGCGAGCGTCGCGTCGGGCCAACTGTATGGGCAAAGCCTGACGCCACGTCGACGTCGCGTCGACGCGGCGTCTTTTTCCATACAGTTGGCCCGACGCGACGCTCGCGAGACGCTAGATGTGGGGGGACCCTTAATCTTTTGCGAGGATGCTGGAAGACCTTGAGTGGATCGCAGCGTGTGTAACATACATACTAAGATGAAAGGAGACTACCGCCCCGGCACCGGAGTTATACACACGACATTATTATCCTTAATTTTATATGCGTTTTAGTGGCGTTTTATTAGGGATGTACCACAGACCAACCCCTATAGACATCCATTACAAGACGACTCGCGGTCGCCAGCCTTCCTAGTATTTGCACTGATATAAGCGCGGGCGCTCGCCGTGCCCGATCAGTAGCGACCAAGTAACAGACCCGAAAGCAGCGCTTGTTTATCGCAGTAAAAAAATTGAAAAAGGGTATTTTGATGTCTTAAAGATGTCCACCTGTAGTGTGAAATGGTGTGGAAAGGTAACAAGAAGCTCAAATTTAAAAACAGACGTCATTACATTCCACATAAAAGTCATATTTATAATTTATTCAGAGCCGGCATAGGTCAACTTACATTGGCCACTTACGCGTCAGTAGAGGGACAGTCCCTTTCATCTGGCGCGACTGCCCGCCGTCCTTGAAACGGCCAATCACAGCGCGCTTAACACATTCCCCGCCCGCTCCTCGCACCCCTGGCACTGGTGACTCGTATCGCGAACAAAATAATACAAGATTGCTACTCTATAGGAGGTTCTCTGTGGGCTGTACCGACTATGGTTTTGGCAGACTAGCTGAACTTCTTGGTACTTTGTCTAAATTTGAATGTTTTTAAACTTAGCACATTACGATACAAGTGCGGAAAAGAGGAAATTTGAAACTGGTGGCGATCAATTAAAATACATCCGAAGGGAGCGTTTTAAAACGAGACGAGTTACGGAATTCTCCTTTGCACATCTCGTCTTTACATAGAGATAAAAAATGATATTTCTAGTCTTACTAGATAAATTGATCTACACCGTGTTGTAAAGCCCGTATCTCAACCGCAATTGAAGTTAACATCTATCGCAGGTGTATAGTTTTTTTAGAAAAAAAGTACGAACATAAGAAAACTAACTATGCCATACTGTTTTCTATAATGGACCTAACTATATGCCGAAGTTAACGGAATCCAATAAAAACACGATGTATATTTAGAAAAGTTAGGTAATCAGGATGTCAGATACCTTTGGTGCAACTTATTATTTTTTCTCAAGGCAAAAGTTAAAACAAAACACTGAAGAAGATAACTTAATAACCAGATACAAATTAAAACTAAATTGAGATAATATGGGTAACTAATAACAGTAATAAACACAAGTGTTATTGACAGCTACTCATGTGATAAGAAATTATAACTCTTATCATTTTAAGATACAAAGATACGGCACACGGTATTAGAATGATGCTGGGGGTTATGAAATGTTTATGTTATGAATCGGGCATAACAACAAGGAATACATAAATTGTAGGGCTAGAACAATGTACATTTTTTAAATATTATAGGGCATTCTTACACAGATTGACTGACTCCCACAGTAAGCTCAAGAAGGCTTGTGTTGTGGGTACTCAGAAAACAATATACATAGAAAATATCCATTACTCATGAAAAAATATCTGTGCTCACCACACAAATAAATGCTCTTACCGGGATTCGAATCCGGTGCCGCGGCGTAGCAAGCAGGATCACTACCGACTACGCCAGGTTGTGTGCCAATTTTTTGTGTGAAACCATTTACGTACATACTTACTTAATATAATATTATTATGTGTTGAGTTTAGGTTATAATTTTATAATTTTAGTAAGGTTATAATTTTATCCTCCAAACCCTACCACATTATATGTGTGTATGTATATATACTATATGCATACACCATAGCTGGGCATTAGCTCGTTAATCCGTTAATCGTTAATTAACGAAGTTAACATTTCGATTAACGGATTAACTATTAAGTTAACTTTAAAAAATGTTAACGGATTCGTTAACTTCCGTTAAATTTCATCGAGTCCGTTAATCGTTAATCCAGCACCCCAAGCGGCTCGCTGCGCCACGAAGACCACGTCCTTACTGCTACTGTAAAAGCCCGTAGTACGGCAAAACCTAGGATTTATCGGTAAAAGCAGATCCGTCGGTTATAAACAGTCTAAAGACCATGGGGCGACTTTGGATCACTTATTCGAAATCTTATAAATCTTATTAGGCGTGCTAGATCGATCACTAACCTGAGAATAGAGTGCAATCATCAGGCATGGCAGACAAATCGCGCAACCGACGCATCGAGTTAGAGTCCGGCTCGGGCCTTAGATTACTCTACCAAGTTATCGTGGCCCACAGCATCGAGTTGTCATCTCAAATCTTAATCTATAGAACCGACGCACCACGATCGCGACCGCATGAATGACCCAATAATTACCAATCCGAAGTAAACCTAGGATTTAGCCAATCAACAGCGGTAAAAGCCCGAAGAGACCGTAATTATTACATTTCGGTTTTTTGCCGATTGGCATCACAGGTTTTAATGGTTTTTGGTGGACACTTAGTAAATAGAAATACATAATACCTACAGTCAAGTCCTATTTTTATGACGTGTTAACGGATTATCGATTAACTTTAACTTCCGTTAAATCTACCGAAATGTATCGCTTTAACGATTAACGAAGTTAACTTTTTAAGTAACGGATTAACGATTATCGAAGTTAACTATTTGATTAACGGTGCCCAGCTATGGCATACACACATTAGAGCAACATACCTACTAAATTAAAAATTAAGATTATTGTTATATGCATAGGTAGGACCTTATTCAAATATTTATTTATCTGCCATTGAATAGTCATGAAACCTGAGTAGTTTCATGTGCTCTGCCTACCCCTTCATGGGACACAGGCGTGATTGTATGTATGAATAGTCATTTATCGAAATCTGTTAAGATTTCTGTCTTTTCTCTGGTAGCTTATTAAGTATTGCAATACACATCATGTAAGTATTATCTGATGTCAGGCTACTCCTTCACCAGGAACATGGCCTAGTAACATATAGTACATTACGATACAAGTGCGTAAAAAAGGAAGTTCGAAACGAGTGGCGATAAATTAAAACACGACACACAACACAATCTAAATCAGAACACCATCTGTACTGAAAAATAATTTTCACTATTACAGTACAGATGGTGTTTTTATTACGCACTAGTGCGAGAAGTGGTTCATTATATGGTTGAAACTTTGGAGGGTCATGTGTACTGAAAAACGTCGTACGATACACGTGCGAAAATTTTCAACTTGTGTCATTGAAAAATGTGCAATTTTAAACCACATTTGAAGTTTGAATTATAATAATATTAATAATGCTTAGGTAAGCTGACATTCTCTTGACACAAGTTTAATATATTTCATTCAGACTATTACTTACTTACTGCTTACTGCTAGCCTTTCTCCGCAGACGTTTAGTCTGGTTGCCTTTGGCATAGGCCTCTCCCATATTTCTCCATGTTTCTCTGTCTAGAGCTTGTCTTCTCCACAAGGCTCCAGCTACCTTTCTGAATTCATTTTCCCATCTCATTTTTTGTCCGCCATCCTTCCTTTTGCCATCTCTTGGGTACCATGATGTTATGTCCTTAGACCATTTTTCTCTTTTATCTCGGAGCATGTGGCCAGTCCATTTCCATTTTAGTTGCTTCATTGTCTGATTTACGTCAGTTATCTTTGTTCTTTTTCTAATGGTATCCAACTTTATTCTATCTTTAAGTTTTATATGCAACATGCTTCTTTCCATGCTATTTTGGCAAACTTGGAGAGCTCGCCTTTCCTTGTCCGTTAGGGCCCAAGTTTGGCATCCATACGTGAGACAGGGAAGGATACATGTGTTAAAGACTTTGGACTTAAGGTTTGTAGGTATTTGGTTGTTTTTCATGATTTCTCGTAGTGACCAATATCTTTTCCATGAGTTCCCAATTCTAGTGTCCACTTCTTGTTGCATCAAATTTTGAGGTGATATTACTTGCCCGAGATATGTGTATTGTTCTACATATTCAATGAGGTTGTTGTCTATGAGTATCTCTTTTTTTCCACTGTTCGTCATTATTTTTGTTTTTTCGGTACATATAGTACATTACGATACAAGTGCGTAAAAAAGGAAGTTCGAAACGAGTGGCGATAAATTAAAACACGACACACAACACAATCTAAATCAGAACACCATCTGTACTGAAAAATAATTTTCACTATTACAGTACAGATGGTGTTTTTATTACGCACTAGTGCGAGAAGTGGTTCATTATATGGTTGAAACTTTGGAGGGTCATGTGTACTGAAAAACGTCGTACGATACACGTGCGAAAATTTTCAACTTGTGTCATTGAAAAATGTGCAATTTTAAACCACAAAGCTGACATTCTCTTGACACAAGTTTAATATATTTCATTCAGACTATACCATATGTTAATTAAAACATAACTTAAAATAGTATTAAGAAAAAATACCATACCCAACCAGGGTTCCATGTGATCCTATGATACTTAATACTGTACCTATGAACTTTGTACCATGCATTGCAGTAGAAATTTAGTCTATTCTATTATATTTTAATAGCAATATCACAAGATAACTTACAATGGATTCTAATGTTCCTACAAAAAACATAAATAAAAGAAAGAATAATTACACAATTAACATTCTGAGACAAATCTCAAAAATACAGAATAATCTAGCAATGCCATTGTTCTCCTTGTGATCAATTTAATAATGTCAATTTCAACAAAATCTCTGTTATCTTAATATTTTAAAATTTTCTTGAATGTAATACCCATAGGTTATCAATCTATTATGACGACAGAAAAAAAAACTGATGATTACCAAAATGTTATTAAACAAAATATTAACATAAAGAAGACTTAGTAAATAATATAAGACACCTGCATTGTACTTTAAACGTCTTTATATACCACAACGAAAAAACAGAAAAGTAAATATGAATGCTCACCGTTTCTATTTCACTGGTATTTTCATCCTGTTTTTGATCCATTATCAATTACAACTCCGAATGTATATTGTATTTTTATAAAAATGGTTTAATTCATTAGCAAATTAATACAATTAGATAATATATTTTACAATACTATCTTCTCTGCCTTGCCCTTGCCGCCAGCATGAGAAGAGTGGCTATGTGAAATGTGAAACATGACATGAAAGCAAGAATATTATATACCATGGATATTGCGTGCCGAACATTACGTTGAAGCCAGAAAATTTGACCTTGAATTACGTCACGCCGGTCTTGCATCTCTTTCTTTAGGGTGTCCATGATTAAGCATACATTAGGGATATCCCGCGGAATTTGACGTATTACGTTTATACGACTGATTAATTTTGTAACTTATTAAATTCAAATCCGATCAATCGTTTTATCACGAAAGTGAACATCCATCCTCACAAACTCAATGTAGTGTAGTCGTGACGTAGCTTATTTATCATTGTAAAGGCTTGACCTAAATGAACCATAATTAATATTATATTAAAACAATACTTAAAGGTCAGCCTAAATGTCACGCACGTAGGCATCAACTATATAAGCCTAACCATCTTCAAATAAATGTTCATTACTTAACTGGAAACAAGAGTATTATTTTATCACACCTACCGCCGACCATTATATGGCGATCCTGCCAGGCGGACTGCCTCTCAGCAGTCCAGGTGTCATTTCTGCTCTCCAGCAAGCCTGAACACATCCCCTGATCCTGCAACATCATGGGAAGTCAGCCTGCCAAGGGCTATCAAAAGCAAGAAGAAATCATCATAGCCCAAAACGGCGCGGGTAGCAGCGTGCAGTCATCGCAAGCCGAGAACCACACGGTTGTTTACATAACCACCTCAATAATGATATTGGTGGCTATCACGTTTGTGTACATACTCTGGAAGAAAGTACACAAGTGCCTCACCAGGAAGATAGAACGTCAGGCAGTCGCGGTAGCGATGCGAAGAACCAGCTCTGTCTAATCATCACGGAGCACACCAAACCAGCGGAGCAGAACGAGCCAGCCCAGCAGCACAGCCCAGCCAACCAGCCAGTGTCTTCAGCCCAGCCGAACAAGCCTGCTCGCAGAAACAACCAAGCCAGCCCATGCAGTCAGCGCACGTAAGGGTATTGTTAATTTATTTTCATTTCCGATCGTAATGAGCTTGTACTGGGGATAATTTGCTATGATTACGAGGGATGAGTAATGACTAAAATTGTGGACCTATATGAGAAATTGTCAAAATTACGAGACGACATAAGAAAATTAGGACCTAAGCGTCGGCAAGACAAACTCGGTCAGGACAAATTACTTCAAGCACAGCAAATTTATGCCAAGTACGAGGAGCTCGTAGAGGAAGTTAGCGATAAGTTAACCAAATCGGAAATATCTTTAGAAGACAGTCAGCTAGTAACATCATACTGCATCAAAATTGAACAGATTTTTAGCACCATAAAGGGGTATTTTTCAGAAAACGCAACGATGTCTTCGCAAGATAATTTTGAACTTAAGGCCGCGGTGTCATTGTTGCCCGTCATGGACGGTTCTGAGGACGTCACAAACCAGTTGATTGACGCAATAGAGTTATACGCAACAATGATAAAGGAGGCCGACATAAAAATGCTTATAAATTTTGTACTCAAAACTCGGTTAACGCAGAGTGCCAAACTTAGACTAGTAGGACCTTACAACTCGGTAAAAGACTTGGTTGACGACATGAAATCGCATCTGTTAACAAAGAAATCAGCCACTGCGCTTCAAACCAAATTAATGGCGACAAGGCAAGGCAATAGGTCAATCGATAAATTCGGACAGGAATTAGAAGACCTATTCGTTAAGCTCACAGTGACGCAAGCGGGTACTAGTGCGGAGGCCTACAAGGTATTAAGGCCGTTAAATGAGAAGACCGCAATTCAAAAATTTGCAGAGGGCCTGCGTAATGAAAAGCTAAGCACGATAGTAGCAGCTCGGGGTTTCGACACGCTTAAGGACGCGATACAGAGTGCCAAGGACACGGAAGTGTCGATGGCACCATCTGCACCAACAAACCCAGGACAGTTACTGTATATGCGAGGCCGAGGCCATGTCTCCAGGAAGCCATTCCGGGGAAATGGCAGAAGGGAGTTTCAATACCAACCCCAGCGTCAGTATCGTAATAACAGCGACATTAGAGCTAGGGGGATGAATCAAGGTAGGGCGCGGGGTACTTTCCGGACAAAGTACCCGAGTTATACGCGGACTCGGCGCCAATACAACAAAAACCGGACCCGGCAGCAAATAAACGCGGTAACCGGGGAACAGGGCGAGACAGATAACCAAATGCAGTTTTTTCTCTAAAAATAAGTACATTCTAACCTATAACCATTTAAATTCGGTAAAACTAGCAATAAATGGCAAGGTGTACAATTGGCTTATAGATACAGGAGCATCGCTCAGTGCAGTTAAGCGAGATATAGCAATGGCAACAGGTTGGACCATTTATCCAAAAATCACACGAATCAAGGGAATAGGGGGCAAGGTCACGTCATGTGGTAAAATTCGGTTAGTTCTGACAACAGACACAAGTCAGGAATTTCAACATAGATTCCATGTGTTTACAAATTTACCCCTGAACGTTGATGGAATCATAGGTCAAGACTTTTTAATTAAATACAAGTGTCACATAGACTATGAGAAAGAAATGATTACCTTGAATCACATACATAGCATACCCCTCCATATAAACGTAACAGAAAACGAATCCATGAACTCCAACCTTGTGAAGTTGCCAGCGCGAAGTGAATCAGTAATAAAAATATCAACTAATTGCACGGGCGATTGCGTAGTCCTATCGGGAGAAATAGGAGAAGGAATTTTTGTAGCAAATACCGTGACTCAGAACAGAAATGGGCAAATATTCGTTAAAGTGTTAAACACGCGTAGCAATGATATAATTATAAATAATTTCACGCCACAAATAAGGCCGCTACGTGACTACGAATGCTTTTCTTTTGAGTCATGCAAAAATAACGCGGACAGAGTGAAGCTACTATTTTCTCTGCTGCCACTAGCTAATCTGAATGGCGAAAGTAAGGTACATTAGGGCAATTCCGAAAGTCGTCTAATTAGGAAAGTCGCATAGAAATCACCATTATTTCCGTCATATCAAGATTCCCCTTTCGGAATTATCTGAACATTTCTGTCATTCGGAATTACTCTAATGCACCTTACTAATTTGTCAACCGCCAATAAGGTCCATTTCTATACCACTCTGCAGTTACTTTGCCTTACGCCACAAAATACGGTACAGTTTTTACCAGTGGTAAACTACTGGGATTTTTTTTTCAGAACCGTTCCAGAATAAGAGCGTGGTGAGTGTTGCAACACGAGGCTTAAAATATAACTTTTCTTTTACTGACACCTGTATTTATTAAAAAATGTTTCAGTCACTTTAAACTATCACAATAATATTTTGGTAGTAACTACTGGGAAAACTAATCCCAGTAGCTATCAACCCCGGTGTGGTAATTAACAATGTGGGGAAAATCCCAGTAGTTAGGACAGGTAAAAACTTGGTGGTAACTAGTGGGAATAGCCACAAAAATATAAGGGAAGTATTTGTCAATGGGGAAATAATGAAATACTAGGACGTTTTAAAACAGTATCTTTATTTTTAAGCGCCGCCCCAAATCTCAAGGAAGGTGGTTCTCAATTCGTACGTATTTCAATTCTCTTCGCATGTATATATATATATATATATGTATCTCAATTTAATGTTTATGCCACGATATCTCCGTCGTTACTGGACCGATTTTTAAAATTTCTTTCTGTGTCATAATCTTCAGGCTTAAAGTGCAAATCTGCAAATTGTCGAACGCTCTGAAACATTTCCTTTTTTTGGTACAATCGACAGCCAACGCTGCCTCCTTCCTTCATCTTTTGGAACACTGAAAAGTTTAATATTATTCATGTTAATTGTAAAGACATAAACAATAAAGTTGGTATTATTATACTGTGATATGAACTATGAACATAGAAACCGTACCAAGTTGATAGATTTAGCTCCATTCAATAAGAGTAAATACCATGCAAGAAAAAAGATTGGTCACCCTAGTCGTAAAACCACACATAGCATTATTTTTCTTTAAAGGTCATATTTATCGTTCTAAACCTATTCGTGGGAATTTTGATATAATTTGAGACAATGAAAACAATATAATGATAAGAACTAACCAAGATTACAAGCAAAATAGCAGAAAATTTATTGCCAGCGTGGTTTATGAACATTTTGGTAAAATAAGTACTTACTTGTGAAATTTTACGTCGGATTTCGGTTTCCATTTACTTCCACAATGGTTCACTATGCAATACATAGCGCAGAACTTAAGTAAATCGTCGAAAAACGTTTATTTCGCAAAATAAATATCTGAATCGGTGAATGACTTTTGACAATTCTGACATATCGGGCATATTTTTTTATTATTAGTGTTCCCATAGTACGCAGGAGGTAAATACCGGAGAAATAAGGTTTTTGATTGAGTTTTTTTTCGTATAATACAAAGAAAAGTAAGTCAATTTGATTGAAGAATGTTTTATACGTTTTTTTAGTAACTAATCTGGCAATACATCACAGTGTCGGAAAGAGATAGAACATAGGAGTAAAGGTGAATGAACCTGGCTTCAACTCATTGGTCGGCACGCAAAATCCATGGTATATAATATTCTTGCATGAAAGTAAACATTGAGAATAAGTGTCACTGTCATTGTGACATAAATAAACTGACTGATTACGCAGTGTTGCTACATTAACTAACATTTTCAGTAGTACGTTCCAAAACAAATATAATATGTATAGCGTACCGTACCCCATGATTGAATTTAAGTAGCCAGCCACTTACAGGATAGTATGTGGATGATTTTGGTACGGTACGGTCATGTGATAGCACTAAAAGGCATGCGTTTTATAAATACGACCAGTGATTAGTGATTCAATGCTCTTTAAATACGACGTTGTGCCTAACATTTTTCAAATTTGCCACCTTTTTTTAGTTCTAAGATTTGTTTGAGCGTCTATAACAGTATTTTAAAGTATTTGCAGGCTTCTTGATTTTGTAAGGCTCTAACAGACTACCAGGCCGTGTCAGGTCTTCGCATATGTGAGAGATAGAAAGAGATATTTTTTTCTTCGCTCTTACTGAAATCATTACCTTGTTGTAGCAGTTTTAGCACCAACACATTTATATTTTTCAAATAGGCTGCCTTTTTTGTGACATTATTTGCTTGATTGACCGTCTAAATGTATAATTAATTATTTGCTTGGTACGGTCCGGTAATGTGTTAGGGCTATTAGGGTTAATGAAATGCGACTCAGTTGTCTATGATACGGCAACCTGACATTGACGCGCATTTTTTAAATTTAGCATAAAATACTCCCGAAAGTGAAATTATCCGTTTATAAGTACACCGAACCTACAATTTAGATGTTGCTTTTATAAGATTCAATTATTTAAATACCTAATAACCATGTAAGAAAGCTTTATTGTAAGCAATAAAATCCTAAGTCGCCCATTATATTATGTAACCGAAAAAAAAAAAAATTCACAGCACATTGATACAGATTTGTAGTGGCGGCAGATAATAGGTATGTATCATGTCCTCTATTACATACATTTTAATTGTTTACATGGGTTCGTAGGAATAATGGATGGCGGGGTTCCGTTACCTCCTTTATAACATCCCGGCCAAAGTGGTCCATTATATTTAAATAAGTACAGTGAGCTGCAAAAGTGCATGGCGAATTTATAATTGAATTCATTCATAATTTCTCCATGCAACACTGTACGTGCTACCTTTGTTTAATCGGGGTAGCTCTACAAGAAGATGCATGATTTCAGGATTTATTTTTTCGAACACAATGGTTGAAAGTATACTGGACCGGTGCCTCACTGCCAAGACCTTCCTTTTCTGCATGAGCCCGAGGGTCGGCACGCTCATCATTTCTATTCTGGGGATCGTACCATGTATCAGCTACACGGCATTTTGCTCCGATGGAACTGGCTACTTGAAAATGTACGGTGTGCCTGATCTTACAGCTATGGTAATTGTATTGACTTTTAAATGTCTAGGAATTGTTTGTTTAATTATGCATGTAGTGCTATTTGTTTCCATTTTCTTTCAGTTAGGAATACTCGTTTTGATGTATCAATGGTTTATAATATCATATTTGTCTTTCGATGTCATTCTCATTGGCATAATAGGCATAATAGCTGTGCACAATGGTTACAGTTTTTTCGCGATAACGCTTATTATTTACGAAATTTTGACATGGATGATTGTGGGTTTAATCGTTTTACCAGTTGTAAATGGTTACAGGCGTAGCATCAACACTGTTAGTCTGAAAGATAAGATTTTTGGTGTTAAGGTTGATCCAGCAACTAGTGAAGATGTTTAGTGCAATTAAATTGTTATGGTCAATTTTAGTTTTTTTATTTTGATTATATCCACCTTAATTAATAGTGTATGTACCCATGTTTATTTACCTACGTTACTTAGGGCCGGTTGCATCAAACCGTCTGACACCGTTAAAGCGTTCATTAAATTTTTATTGTATGGGAAGTTCCATAGACGTCTGCTGCGTGACGATGATGTGTCTGTCAAATGTGTCGCTTAACTTCAAAAGTGGGTAAATCTATTCTGCTATAAGGTTGATTATCTTTCAGATCATATTATATTTTTTATATATTCAACCTTAAAGCAGAATGGATTTACCCAGGTTTGAAGTTAAGCGACACAAATGTGCTTGATGCAACTGGCCCTTAGTCAACACAAGTGACCATTTGAATGCGAATTGCGATGCGCAGACAAGGGTCCCCTAACTAACTAACTAGTATGGCCCTGTGATCCAAAGAGGATCTTGGCCTCTAAAACGAAAGCACGCCACTTATCCCGATCCTGCGCAACTTCCTGCCAATTATCGGCTTGTAGCTTACATAGATCCGCCATCACACTGTCTCCCCAGCGCTATCTAAGGGTTAAGTACCTTCCATTATATAAAGCATATTCAAAAACAAAAAAATCTGTCGAATTGAGAACCTCCTTATTTGAAGTCGGTTAATAAGCTTTATTAAAATTCGAAATTGCGTTGTTTACTTAACGATATCGAGAACCAATACCTAGGTTATTAATTTTTCGAAATTTATAACTTATTTGTATCTGTGAAGCAAATAAGGGCCCATTTAGACGGTACGAGAACTCGCATACGAGTTTTATTACATTGCGGTATTTGTTGGCTGTGCAAAATTGTATGTACCCTCAACAGCCCGCAATGTAACTAAAATCGCATGCGAGTTCGCACGCCGTCTAAATCAGGCCTAAATGTGCCGCCATTTGGGGTAAGTTGATATTTAAATAAGTATGTAGGCAAGGTTAAATTTTGTTCTGTATACTTATAGAAGCTTACACAGGGTGTCCCTGTCCCATAACTGACACGTCAAAATGAGAAAACTAACTTTATCAATAATATGAAAACCGTGCAATTTTTCGTACTAGGATCATGTTAAATTGGATTAGTACCTACTACCTCTTGGCCTGGGCTACTTCCAGTGTAACTGTGATGACTGATGAGTCATTTATGGAACAAGGACACAGGTATATAGATGTAGATTAGTGTAGTGTGTAGTTGTCACGAATTAAGTCAACTGTAGGTACATACCTATTAGTTAGGCATTAACCTATATATGCCCATAGGGTCGTTTTCGACCAACTGCTGAAAACACGCTACGCTAAAATCAGTTTGCACAACTTATCGGGTTTCACCAGTAAACCCTCGATATTCGTATAATCCTGATATAAAACTTATTCGTTTCAAATCCGCACCCATATTTGAATTATTTTATTGAATTACTTATAATTAATATTTTTATTACAACTAAATACATAGTACTTAAATAAGTATTGATTGAAAATAAGTAGGGTAGGTAAAGAATGACAGAGTCACACAGAGTGTAATGATTTAATTATTATTATTAAATTAATTTATTGAAATAATAGGTACACTATAATTAGTTCTTATATTTTGTTATATGACTTATTTACTTATATCTAGAACTAGCAATTAAAATATTGACTAGATACTTAAAAACAACCACCCGAATTTCATCTGAGCTTACTATGATGAAAATAACTATTATCACTGCTTCCAGTAGTTCCACAGGTGGTAAATCATCTTTATTACTAGATTCACCTACTTTTATCAATTTTAAAGCAGTTAATTTGACTTTATTCAAGGTCAAATTACTTTACCCACTAGTGGATAAAATGCTTTTTACCCGCTGGTATTAAAGGACAAAACACGTGTTTCCGAGCTAGTGAGGGGAAAAATATATATCTATTCTTTTTTGTTTATTTGATTATCTCACAATACAATGTGCCTAATAGTTTACCTAAAGTTTGGGTTGGCGAAGCTTCATCAAGTAAGTTTTTCATTCGCAATTTTCTACTCTTTTGAATTCAATTTAACTAAGTTAAGGTTTACTTAGCAAGAGAAGGGTTTCGCAGCAAGTCGATTTATTTAAGTATCTACCTAATTCGAAAACTGTTGCCATATTTATAACCAGTGTAATAATGATAAACTAAACATCTAGAGCCATTTTATTTTCATATCTTACAAAATTTTACAAAACTACCCTCTGATGCAAAAAGCAACGGAAATAAATATATAAAATTAATATTTATGTACAGTACCTACCTATAGCAACGTAATAGCATGTCTCATATGAACTAGGTATTATATAGATGTATACATAAGAATGCGTGTAAGGGTAGAATGGATGGCGTCAGTCGAGGTGTCAGGGAAGAGTAGGTCTTCAAGGAGGCCGTGGTTGGCTAGGCAGCATATGCTGGGCAGCAGCAGCATGAGGCGGCCGAAGCGGGCAGAGTCCTTCCTCGAGCAGTGGCCTTGCAGTAGCAGCAACGTGTGGTCTTGCAGAAGCTCGAGCTGCGTCGAGGGGCCCTCGAAGCAATCTGGAAAAAATCCTGCATTAAATCTAAGGGTCCCCCCACATCTAGCGTCTCGCGAGCGTCGCGTCGGGCCAACTGGATGGGCAAAGCCTGACGCCGCGTCTTTTTTGCACAATCAGTTTTCAATTGTCATCCTTCTGGTAAATATCGATCTTTTGTCACTTTTGCAACTTATAGTCCTAATTCCCTGATATTAGTTATTAGGTGGAATTCAAACTTTAGGATGTTAGGTAATTGTAATCTACATTTGACCCAATTTCTATTTCCGATTCAGGTGAAATTCTGCATGTTAACTAGAATACAATACCATGGAGCTTATCTATTATAATACATGTCGTAAGCATTATCTCGATGGGTTTAGGTACAGTATAATAAAGAGTACTATCGTACAGTATAGCCACTCCCGCTCCCCGCTGAAAGCGCCGCCCACCCCCTCTCGGTTACCTCACAGTTACCGCATGTCAAAGACGCGAACAGTCAACCTGTCATATCTCACTCATACAAGCATGGTACGCGTTCACCTACACGAGCTTAGAATGTGTGCCAGGAACGCGCCTCTTTCATATATTTGATCGCCAGTTTCCGAGATGTGGTTTAGGTAAGTAGTTGCCCTTGGAAAGAAAATATAACAGTCAGCGATAAAAGCGTTTGACAAATAACGTATGCGGAATGAAATCTGGACAAAGTTTTGATATCGTACAGAGTAAGTAAATAAATAAACTAAAATAATGTATAAATGCCAGATTAAAGTTTACATATCTGTCATTTAAACTGGTAAGTTTCATGAGTATTGGATTCCTTTTCTCGAAATGATGGTCAATCGAGAAGGACGACCTAGCGAAACTGTTTGTAATTTCTACATACCAATTTTCTGTGACCGAATGCAAAAGCCCGAGGAAAGTTTTGTAGGAAGGAATAGAAGCTAACAGTCAATTTATAATATTTTTGCGTCCTTTTTCTTTACAAAAACTACCGCAACAAAGCGTGGTTCAAGAAAACATTACAGCATTGGCAAGTTTTCTGGGAGAGATTTGATTAAAAGAAATGTCGGCCCCCTAAGGCACAAAATCTTACAGAGAGCTCGAGACAGCATTCGAATGGGGCAGCGAAAGTGATAAAAATTATCTTGAAGACATGAGTATTGATACACATTCAAAAAAAGTTAGACCATAGTCTTCAAAAATAAAATAAAAAACTTTGAAAATGTTGCTACGCCGTTAAGTCAAAAAATTTAAAAAACAGCTGTTTTTGCATTTCTGGGTTTATGAATGACTAATAATATGTCGAGTAAATGGAATTTCATGACTAGAAAACTATTATTTTGAGAACACTAATGATCCTACGGACAAGAATGTGAAAAATGTCGAGCATACGAAGCTTCTTTAAAAAGTTATCACATGGAAGATAAATTTGGACCTTAAAAAATGCTAACATTGGTTTTGTCGACACTGATGGACATAAAGTATCACAAGTTCTGTTAGAAGCTTCACATTGGCGAAAACTAACTCTTTTATTTATCGATATTCAATACATAATTAAAATCACGAAAGATATCAAAAATAAACTATGTTATATTAATTTTATAAGACATTGAATTTTGTCCAGATTTCATTCCGCATACGTTAATAAATAATAAAATCATTTAAGTCCTTGTTAAGCTGATGCTTTCTACATAAATTTAATTCCGTTTTATCATGAGTACCTTACCATTTCTGTACAGCAGCGCTGATTTTAACCAGTCGTATTCTGATTTATCTAATCTGCATTGGACTATCCTTTTTATAAGGGCCGTTAGCTTCTTGAACTCTGCTTTGGAGTTGGCCTTCCTTGTGGTCGTTGGTAAAGACATATCTTCTGTAAAATAAAAAAGAATAGTATCTTTTTACGCTTGCAATGACGTGCCATTTTTATCTAGCAGGGTAAGATGAGGTGGCAAGGAATTTGTAGGTATGCATATATGTACCTATATCTAACCGAATCAAGCAAATCTACTTTTTCAGCAAAGGCGTGAAATTAGCCTATTAATTTTTCAGTCTTTTTATCACAAACGGAGATGGCACGATAAATTACCTACGCACATATATTATACTTGAGAGATGCATGAAGAGACTGACTGAATATAATTAGGTAAGTCATATGCTCATACCTACCTTCATCGAAGTAGTAGGAGTATTGTGCAGCTGCGATAAGAAAAAGTTCCCGCCAGTTATGGTGTAGCAGAGGTATTTGCTCCGAAGTCTTAAGTTGCGTGAACGTCGGCACACCGTGCAGCCATTTGATCGAGGCCACCAGCAGCTTCGCCGCCGGGTCGTGGATGTGTTCTCCGGACAAAGCTAGGTTACTATCGATGTGGATCCTCGACTTCTGAACTTTACTCTCCTGCCGTGCACACTTCTCTTGTTCTTTTATAATACATTCCACTGAAATATTCTCTGCTCGAGTGGAGTCTAGATGCAGGCGGGTTTCTCCTAGTTTTGATACAACGTGAATGACTGGAGGCTCGCAGTTGTTCGGGGAGCATGGGGCCGGATTTCTGGTATCTAGGATAGATAGGCATCCAGTATAGACTATTTATAAGTATGTAGTTTATCTTGTTATACATATGAGACAATTTATTTTTATACTATATATATGTGAGCATACCATACGCTTATAGGTACTTATTTGATTAAACTTCCATTCGCAAAGCTTAATATGGCATGGGATCCCAATTCGCTATGCACTTATCGTTATAAAGTAGGCAATAAAAAATAATGTACTAATTAAAGATTCCAAAGAGTAGAAAAAATAATTAAAATTACAAATATCTACCTTCCTTGTCGACATTCGCTAAGAAACGACTTGACTTAAATGCTTCCTCCGAGCTTGAGACTTCGTCTTCCTTGATTTTGTCCGGTAGCTGCGAGTCCGGCTTTTCTGAAGTAGGGTTCGGCAAGGATGTTTTAAATTTAGGAGAATTCAGCTCATGGTCTGTAAAAAACATAAATTATCGATATACTCAGTACTGCCCGAGCACTCAATCAGGGTAGAGCGAGATATCATTTTGGCGCCCCTGTTTAAAAAACTTTCACTGTAAAAGGACCATCTGTTTTTTAACCCCCGACGCAAAAACGACGGGGTGTTATAAGTTTGACGTGTCTGTCTGTCTGTCTGTCTGTCTGTCTGTCTGTTTGTCTGTGTGTGTGTCTGTCTGTGGCACCGTAGCTCCCGAACGGGTGAACCGATTTCGATTTAGTTTTTTTTGTTTGAAAGCTGAGTTAGTCGGGAGTGTTCTTAGCTATGTTTCATGAAAATCGGTCCACCATGTCGCGGTCGGGGGTTTTTTCAAAATTTTAATTTTTCGACCATGTTGCTTTTTGGCGCGCCTCCTATTACCATTTGGCGCTTAGAGCGGCCGCTCCACTCACACTACCTACCCTTAGGCCTTAATCCGACCCTGAATAATACTTACGTGTAGGTACGTGTGACTCATTTATTTTATTTGAATAAACTATACATTGTATATTTAGATTGTTATGTTTGGTACACTTACTATTGGCAGAACCCGGAGGCGTCATCGATCTTTCAGTTGAGATTACAGGAGGATAGAAAATATTTGCAGGGAAATAACCACTATGAGGAATAGGGTAATGCAACTGACTTGGAAAAAGCGGAATTTTGAACGGATTTAAAGAGCTCAGTGAGTTGGGTTGAGTGCTAAAGAACGGACTCAACTGCGGAAGTTCTGACGGAATCGCTTCAGGAAGTCTCGAGAATTCTTGAAAGGACGTGTCTAGGAACGAGGTCGGCATAGCAAGGTCGGGCGGTGCAGGGGCAACGCTGCTGTAAGTGTTGAGTTGCGGTAGGGAAGCGAGAGTTAGGGGGGCGGAAGGGGGGAAGAAGTTCGCCTGGCGGCCGAAGTTGTAGCCTAGCTTATGTAGGGTCAGCTGGTGCTGGGTGGCGACCGGTCGCGGAGCGCGCTCGTGCTGCACAGCTGTTAAATAAAAAATGGGGTTTCTAGTATTTTTTCTGCATGTTAAAAGTAGCATGATGGTTTATAGTCAAGTTGTTGTAACGTTTTTACTAGGTTTTGTAATCTTATATTTTGTTATGCTTTTACTAAGTTGCAAAAGTAAGTAGGTAGTTATCGACCAAATTGGGGAAATATTGCAAAAAGGCCAGGTTAGAAGCTCAGAAGTACTCGAAACCGACGAACATAGATAGGTACATGAGGAACTTTATGAAAGTGCATAAAGCGGAAATGGTAGTATGGTGTCAAGATCGTAGCAAATGGAAATGCGTTATATCTGCTTATTTCTGGGAAACATTGTATGTACATATGTATTTATGTATGTTTACTAAGTAGATTTTGTAAAATTACATTTTTGTTATTCATTCTCTGGCTGTATGTTATAAGTATTATTATAATAGCTTGGGTATCGTGCCATGGTCTGAGAACATTGAGAACAACATTTAATGTTATAAAAATATTGAGATAGCACCGTGCCCAAGCTGTCAGAAAAGTAGCTTATCACTACGGAACCCTAAAAACACAATGCGGTTTGTATTAAACAACGACGTGCTTTTACGAATCAATTAAAAGGGATAATTGCTTGTCGCGACTAACAGCCCTCGGAAGTGACGGGCGCAATCTTATTAACGTTTGAATAAACGTATAACGTTACAAGTGGTTGGCAAACAACACTACATTAGGGAAGAAAAGCTAAAATGGCGCGCCGCGAAGCGGCAGCGAGGGGTTCGATTTGATATGTAAATAAATATGAGTGCGAATGGCGGCTGCGGGCGATGACTAAGTAAATATTTATGAACCCTCATAACAGGTCAAGATTTGCGCTATTTGTTGTTTTGGCAAGTCATCCGTAACTATTGAGGTCATCTTCGTAGGTGATAATAAATCCATATTTGGGCCATATTTTTAAAAGTTTTCCACCCCACTTTTTCTCTTTCAATCCTAATAGGAGAAAAAAGTGTAATACATTTTGTATGGCGGTAACGGAATGGAAGGTTTGAAAAATATTTGGAAATCTTGGGACATTTTTTTTTCTCTTATCATCAGGATCGAAAGACCTCGCGATTCTGAGTATGAAACGCGTAAAAAATACCCATGTTACAAAAAAAGTAGGGAGGACATGGACAACTTAAAAAAAAATGAAAAATGGCCATTTGCAAAAAACTCGAAAGCTTTTTTAAATAAAACAGATATGTAGGTACATACTCGTATATCTAGGCTTAATCCAATAGAATTGTCCGGTTTTAACAATCAACAACATGTTTGCATTACATTTAAAAGCATAGTTACAAGTCACAAAACCCCTTTTACATGCTTTAACTAGGAATTAACTTCCCTACATGACAAACACGACATCGGCATTTCTAGTTACGAGACTTATGAGCATCTGTTATGGAATTGATTGAGCGTTTCGGAAGGGAACGCCGACATGCCCCCGGTTTTTCTCGCCACTTATCGCCACTCTTGTACCGCAAATACTCGAATGTTTCCTAATGGAAAAGACATGCTCCGAGGAGGCGCTGGATAAATACTTTATTGAGACAAGGGCTCGGCCATGTTCACTATTGATTGCTGTCATGCGACCGAATGTTCAGGACCAAACCGTCAAATCGGGCAACGGTAAAATCTATTCATGAATTTATTTATACATTTTAGAAAACCGGAACCAAAATCGTATCTGTGCTGATGCTTTCATTGTGGAAAATTTAATTTGTCTTTCTCGACACCTACATTACGCAGTTTAACAACGACCTTATTTTCAAGTACCTTACATGCCTACCTAATTTGAAAACTAAATCAATTTTTCTATCTATCTTTTATGTAAATGACTTTTGAATGGATTTTGATAATGTAATTGGAATAATCAGTATTTAGCAGTTCTCAAAAAAATTGTACAAAAATTAAGAAAAAAGTTTTTTTATTATTCTTATTTTTTTACCAAGATTTTTTGATGAATTGATTTTTTAGTAAGTTTTATTTCGTAATCTCTAGTATCTATATTTTCTTAATTATAACAATTATCCTGTATATAACGACTGTATATCGTTAAGTATAAGGACAAAAAAAACCCGATCCTAAACTCTATTTTTTTTAAATAACAGTGGCTAGACTATGTCCAGATATTCTGCTTTGTGGATCATGTGTAATTGAGGTTCGCATCGTACAATTTTTTTTCGCAATCGTATCGTCTCGTACGCAGTTTGTGAATTTTATAGTAGCATTTGCCCGTAATCGTAATTGGTACTCGGGAGGATTAAGTCAATACTGTCTTTTAAACCATATGCTTTACGTCGAGTTTCTAGGACAAAATGCGTACCTTATTATGTGATTTATAGAGCCCATGTCTTGTTATAAGAAAAAAATATAGTAGCAAATAAATACGGCTACTCAAAGTTGTCTTTATACTTAACGATACAGTCTTTATCTTACAAAAGTCGACTTATATTACTAAATGTTGGTAACAAAATAAGTAGGATCAATTAAAATTTGCTGAAGTGAACTTTTTGAGAACTGCTTTTTCTTTTTGAGAATTACTGGTGGTGCAATTCGAATGGTACTGGTAGCAGAAGGTTACCGGCTTACCGTCTTTTTTCATGTTGACTCGCAGGCACTTGGAGAAACGACAGGCCTGGCACTGATTCCGACGGGTTACGTCCACGATGCAACGCCCGCTCTCCTTACAAACGTAGTCTAAGTTTCTACAGACGACAATGAAAAAAAAATACATTGAATTTTAGGTGTATACAAGAAACAGATACACATTTAGTAAAGTCGAAAAGAAATACTCAAGGTTCATATAACGGGCCACATAAGAATGTACGAGTATTTATTCTCGGATGTCGCCGCCAGGTAATGATGAAAATGTTTTAATTCATAATTCTTCCCACATTCTTATATCACAGCGGTCTCTAGTCTCGTTAGGCACTGGTCCCACCGCGAGCTAGTAAGCTATGAGCTACCGGCTATAAAAACGATTAAAAGATAATCACTCCCGTGTAAATAAAAGAGACACGGCGATGTTTATAGTTACTCGCCCAGCGGTGAGCTATCAAAATCGCCGTGTCTCTTTTATTTGCACGCGGGTGCTTATCTTTTGTTCGTTTTTATAGCCGATAGTTCGTAGCTTACTAGCTCGCGGTGGGACCAGTGCCTTAGGCGGCGGGACATTTTGAGATACGAATTAACCGGTTGTCATTTGTTTTTTTTTATTGCGTTGTAATTGAGGTGGTATATACCGTCGTATGCTGCGTTTGAAGAAGCCCCTGCATCCGTCGCAGGATGGCACACCGTAGTGCTTTCCTGAAGCCTTGTCACCGCACACGCGGCACATCGCTTCTGGCTTGCCGCCGCCGTCCATCTTGACCTACCAATACAATACTTAAATGTCACGAATCGAAGAGCAAACAATCTAGAAATAGGAGCTCCGTCGAAACAGTTGTCACGCCTGGATTCGAACAAAAAAGCAAAGTCTGTCAGTAAGTCTATTGGGAAGAACATTCCCAATGGTTCAACGATAAAACTATGCGATAAGACTACAGGGAATAGGTCCGTAAGTCGTGTTGGTAGCCTGGCTGTGGACCCAGCTATTTACCAGTTACTTACGGTACATTGTTTGATCATAAGCAGTCGCATGAGAATCACGGAAAACATCATGAGGTAACTGAACCAATATACCCTATGGTTTAACTTCCCTTTTGGGTTAAAAAAACTATATTATCAGTGTTGCAGTAAGAACTAGATGATTTATCTAGTTCTTACTACAACACTCGAGTGCTCAAGCGACCGGAAGGGTAAGAGTTAAGTATTGGTAAGATCACGGACAAGGCGCCATTTATGTAAATACCTACCATTCACTGACATACTAGACTTTTTACAATACATATGTCCTCAGCGAATAATAACAATGTTAAAACAGTAAACATTTGTATTTAATTACCTACCTTTCTATTATCTAGAATAGTTTCATACGTTACCGAATGATACGTGAAAAAGAAACCTACTGTTGCCTTTTCGTCGGCCCTAACAATTAATTTACATAAATGAACGATGAACTCGAACGAAATATGCAGTGTCTTATAAAATTTTACCTATCTGCATGAAATATGTAGTGGATACAATAAATTATCACCCCATATTAAAACCCTACTATTATGCGCATACCTAACACCACATTTTCAGCACAATAGCTCAATCAAATTATCCGCAAACGTGATACGGCAAAGAAAGGATAATTTTGAAAAGATATTGCCTTGTCACACGGGGTATTGATAGTCGATTGATTATTCAAATATGCCGTCAGATGCGACATTAGGAGCTAAAATATTAAAAAGTGCTTACGTGTGCCCGTTGTTTAATACGGCAAACGAGAATTTGATATTTCAACATGCACGTGGCTTATGGTTGAAATAAAGCCGGGCAGAGTTAAATTGTAATGCCAAACTACTTATTGCAATATTATCACCGATGTAAAATTTCTAATTTAATATTAGTAAAAAAATCTAATTGAAGTAAGTACCTACTTAAAATATAGCCCTAAATTTTTAGGGTTCCGTAGTCAACTAGGAACCCTTATAGTTTCGCCATGTCTGTCTGTCCGTCCGTCCGTCCGTCCGTCCGCGGATAATCTCAGTAACCGTTAGGACTAGAAAGCTGAAATTTGGTACCAATACATATATTAATCACGCCGACAAAGTGCTGGTAAAAATAAAAAATGGTAGTCAAAAAATGTTTTATTCTGGGTCCGTCCGTCCCCCTACATGTAAAGTGGTACCAATATGGGGCTGAAAAAATGTTTTATTAGGGGGGGGGGCTGATATTTTTTTTCATTCCAACCCCAACGTGTGATATATTGTTCGATAGGTATTTAAAAATGAATAAGGGTTTACTAAGAACGTTTTTTGATATTATTAATATTTTCGGAAATAATCGCTCCTGAAGGAAAAAAAAGTGCGTCCCCCCCCTCTAACTTTTGAACCGTATGTTTAAAAAATATGAAAAAAATCACAAAAGTAGAACATAATAAAGACTTTCTAGGAAAATTGTTTTGAACTTGATAGGTTCAGTAGTTTTTGAGAAAAATACGGAAAACTACGGAACCCTACACTGAGCGTGGCCCGACACGCTCTTGGCCGGTTTTTTATTTCATTTTTCCCCTCACTAGCTCGGAAACACGTGTTTTGTCCTTTAATACCAGCGGGTAAAAACGCATTTTATCCACTAGTGGGTAAAGTAATTTGACCTTGAATAAAGTCAAATGAACTGCTTTAAAAATTGATAAAAGTAGATGAATCTAATAATACCTAAAGATGATTTACCACCTGTGGAACTACTGGAAGCAGTGATAAACGCATTTTTTGCGTTGTAGTTTCCTCGCTACAGTGAGGGGAAAAGTTTTGTGTTACACTCAGGTGCAAATGTATTTTCCCCTAACTAGCTCGGAAACACGTGTTTTGTCCTTTAATACGAGCGGGTAAAAACGCATTTTATCCACTAGTGGGTAAAGTAATTTGACCTTGAATAAAGTCAAATTAACTACTTTAAAATTGATAAAAGTAGGTGAATCTAATAATTAAGATGATTTACCACCTGTGGAACTACTGGAAGCAGTGATAAACGCATTTTTTGCGTTGTAGTTTCCTCGCTACAGTGAGGGGAAAAGTTTTGTGTTACACTCAGGTGCAAATGTATTTTCACCACACCAACTGATAATGGCTTATTTTGCTATTCGAAAACAGATAGCAAAATTGCATTTTATTCACAAGAGTGCAAAGTAATTTCATACAAATTTTAACTTGATATCTTGAGCTGACTGGTAGAAATCACCTATAAATGATGATTTTTAGGGTTCCGTAGTCAACTAGGAACCCTTATAGTTTCGCCATGTCTGTCTGTCCGTCCGTCCGTCCGTCCGTCCGCGGATAATCTCAGTAACCGTTTGCACTAGGAAGCTGAAATTTGGTACCAATATGTATATCAATCACGCCAACAAAGTGCAAAAATAAAAAATGGAAAAAATGTTTTATTAGGGGGGGGGCTGATATTTTTTTCATTCCAACCCCAACGTGTGATATATTGTTGGATAGGTATTTAAATGAATAAAGGTTTACTAAGATCGTTATTTGATAATATTTATATTTTCGGAAATAATCGCTCCTAAAGTAAAAAAAAGTGCGTCCCATCCCCTCTAACTTTTGAACCATAGGTTTAAAAAATATGAAAAAAATCACAAAAGTAGAACTTTACAAAGACTTTCTAGGAAAATTGTTTTGAACTTGATAGGTTCAGTAGTTTTTGAGAAAAACGCGGAAAACTACGGAACCCTACACTGAGCGTGGCCCGACACGCTCTTGGCCGGTTTTTTAATTATAAATATTGAACAAATTGATAAATTTGATTTAGTTTGATGTTTTATAGTCAGTATTTTGTTCGTGTTGGTGTGGTGAAAAATTTTGTGTTTCACTCGGCGGCAAAGTTTGTTTAACCTTCGTGCCTTGAAACCCTCGGAACGCTCAAGATTCCACTTTTTGAACCACTCGCTACGCTCGCGGTTCAATATTGGAATCTGTCGCTTGCTCGGGCTTCAATATTGGCACGTGCGGTTAAACAACAACTTTGCCCCCTTGTAAAACAAATAACTATTGTAACACCAACAAAGCATGCAGCGAACGCAGACCTACTAGCGTCCAAGACGCCGAGCGGAGACACCGGTTTAGTTACCAAAAAACCCGCTAGATGGCGCTGACCGCATCCCATAGAATTCGTACATCGCGGTGTTAAGATTTCTCCCGATTTGGTTAGGCTCGCCGGTTGAAACTTGATATGTATCGAATCATAGATACGGACAATATGCTTGTGCCGTTTCGTTCGTTAATCGGAGCGCTCCGATCTCGTTCAATCGCTCCCATGATGAACTAGTTCGCTCTTTTAGGTCTTTTGCTTATTTAGTTCAGCCAGACCAGCGATCACTGCGGTCGGAAAGATCAGAAGGAATGGGACCGAATAGTGTCAAAATTACACGAATAGTCCACAGATAGTGTAACATTCCGGGCCGAAAGGTTGTAAGTAACCGAAGTTTAATATGAAAACTTGACTTCTTTTGTTGCTCTGCTAAGTAGCTCTCGCTCTCGGTCGGCGCAGTCACACATTCGTTCTCGATCCAAACCGCTCGCGCTCGCCGATCCTATACTGAACTAAATGAGCAAAGACCGATTCTCAGACCACGGAAAGATTCAGTTCATTTCGGTCATTGATGGGATTTTATTCCTAATTAACAGACCTAATAGTTCATAGTTCGTGAACGACATAAGCCTAACGGACAATATTTACCTATAGTCCCCTGCTTCCCTCGTGGAACTACGCACTATAGGAAAATAACGTCTGACAAACGTGTTTCCGCTCCAGTTCTCACTCTCGCTCTATTAACTGGTTGGGGAACGCGTCAGCTTCGTCGTCATTGTAAAAACTCCGTAAATACAAGTTTACGTACCCGTCGAATAGGCTTTCCCTTCACTCCCCGCGCACCCCCGCTACAACTGGCAGCCCAACGTTAGGCGTAGCGAGCTGCTCACGCATAGTGCAGGAGGTGCTGTGACATGAAGAACAAAGCCAAGGACGTCGTTCACCACTTGCTGGGATAACTACACCTGCGGAACCAGAAGCCAGCCGAACGGCCCAAGTCAACCAGGAATATGGACCCTTATACAGGATTGATCTTGCGCCAGTCAAGCGCAAAACATACGACGAACGGAACGTCGTCGCATTCGACGGGCACCAACTGATAGAAGATGCCCTTTTCGAGGACGCGTGCCGCCAGATCGAAGAACAACAGGTTACGCTGTCTCCTGACTCAGCGAACTTGTTCCCGAACTCCTCGATCTGCGAACTCGACATCTCCTCTGAAACACAAGTCCAAGCACTCATCGAAGCCATGGAGCACTTAACGCTCTCGTAGGCTCTTCCCCTGTAAAGCCCGGCCAGGAATTCAACCACCTCAACTCAGACCACATTTCGGTTCTCTTCGCCGGGTCGCCTTCAGGAACCGAGGGGGAGTCTGTAACACCAACAAAGCATGCAGCGAACGCAGACCTACTAGCACTAGCGTCCAAGACGCCGAGCGGAGACACCGGTTTAGTTACCAAAAAACCCGCTAGATGGCGCTGACCGCATCCCATAGAATTCGTACATCGCGGTATTAAGATTTTTCCCGATTTGGTTAGGCTCGCCGGTTGAAACTTGATATGTATCGAATCATAGATACGGACAAACGTGCTTCCGCTCCAGTTCTCACTCTCGCTCTAACTGGTCGGGGAACGCGTCAGCTTCGTCGTCATTGTAAAAACTCCGTAAATACAAGTTTACGTACCCGTCGAATTGGCTTTCCCTTCACTCCCCGCCGCGCACCCCCGCTACACTATTTACTTCTCGTGTGTTAAAAAACTCGCAAGTTCAGGATTCTATTCTCGAACCAATCGCTTCGCTCGTGGTTCAACTATAGAATCCTTTCACTTGCTCGTTTTTCAATTCCACACACGGCGTTAAAATACAAATGCCCCCTTGTATAACAAATAACTATTATTCTGATAACACTGTCTAGCTCTACAAACATACTAGCGTGTTTTAGATCTTTATTATTTTATTAAAACCTGACAAATTAAACGACATTAGGTACATTATATGACTCCTACCGGTACTCTATTCATTTCCAAGAAAAATTAGGCAGACCACTCATTAGGTATACTATACCTATACCTATATCCCTTTTATCCCTATTATGAATATGTTGTCAATTTTCTTTCAGAAATATTGAAGTGAATTGTTGTTTCAGTACATTCCTTTATTTTCTCCTCTCCCTGAAGTGGTTTCCGCGTTAGAGTTCCGGCGCCGCGTGGCGGTTTTCCCACGAAGTTCCCGAGGGAACGCGCCTAAGCCATTATTTACCAATTACGCTTTCCAGCCAAGTGTTCGTACAGATATTTTCATTCATTCGCAAGACAGCGCGTAGTGCACGAAAACTAAGAATAAGAAACTTGCCTGGAGAAAAAGAGAAGAAAAGGAAAACTTATCATTCGCGTATGTAAGTTACTTAATAGTTGTCACGATATCGCCCCTATTCATTTCTACTGTTTTTTTGCCAGGCTGTACTGTACCTAGTTACTTAAATTAGAATATTTGCTTGAATTATATTTCAGAATTTCAGAACACTTTACGATTTAAAAACTCTTATTCAATGATATGTTAAGTATGTATGTAATAAATAAAAAACCAGAAGTAATTACCTACTTATTTTATTTACCAAACAATTAAATAAAATTCTAATCGCTCACCATTCCTACAACGATTTAGGACACAGAATTACTGTAATACTGAAATGTATGGAACTGTAGTTTCGTTTTTAGTACTATCGAATAAAAATGCTGGATGAAGAAAAAGTGATCTAATTTACCAGCCTCTATTAAAATAATATATGGTGCATTAGATATCGTTTTGTGTCATGGCATTTTAATAACAATGGTTTCGGGAATATCATATGGCGTGCGCCAGTCACGCGTCACTATTTAGTGTCATAATCATATCGATATCGGAATATCGTTCGTAACTAATTGTCAGCGAAATGTTAACATGTTTTCGTAAACGTAGCGTGACTTTAGCCCACAATTACGCCGTATGTGATGAATTGCGGTAAAATACAACCCTAATGTCTTATCACAGTCGTGTCAAAGTTCCAACCCCATTGACATAAAGTCGATTACCGCTTGATCTAGGACAGAGATAGGCGGTACAGTGTTCGGTGGTTCGAGATAATTATCTATTCATGTGACGCGTGGCGGGCCGAAAATCAGGTGAATGACGGAAAATAAAGGAAATGATAGATTGCGGGATTGCCGTATGGTCGAATATCTGTACTGTTCGATTCATATTATACATTTACATGAGCTTGGTGATTCAGGAGACATGAGCAGGATTAAGCAAGCAATTTTATTTTATTTACAAAATGCATGGTCACGTCACGGCACCCTAACTGTTATTAAAATACTTCCGTCAAATACTTTTGACAAGTGACGCTTATTCTGAACCACTCGCTACGCTGGTAGTTCAATATGGGAACATTCGTTGCTCGGGTATCAATTCAATTGATATTGGTACGTGCGGTTAACCAATAACTTTGCCTCCTTGTATACCTATGTTATATTTAGAGCATAATTTCTCATTTAAATTATCAGGAAATACATAGCAAAATATAAAACTGAAGTAATTACGGACACTCAGACGATAAGCAAGCAAAGCGTAATTAGGTAGTAGGTACAAGAGAACACTTGCCAAGTTGCCAGCAATTAGTAACGTAACGTACCAACCACAATTAGGGCTCGTCTAGCAAACATATTGTCGGAGTTATTAAATCGCTGCACCTATTATTATGGGAAGGGTCCCTCGCGTGAGGGCGAAGTCAAAGGGCGATCGAGCGGCTGTGACATTAAGGTTGAACCCCGACCCTAACGCCACAAGCCTATGGAGAGGTAAACTAAACACAGACTGTGCAAGCAAGAGAAGGTGCTGTCATATTATGCAGGTTGTTATACTTTGACATTTCGCCTACGATACCTATCTTCACCAGGGTGGCTAGCCGAATGGCACAATCGCTCACGAAACGCTCACGAAACGAAGCGCTAGTAGATATCTATCTCTATCGCGCTTGCGTATTGGCGCGACAGAGCCAGCGGCGTATCGCTTTCGTTTGGCGTCGGAGAAATGCCATTCGGCTACGGGGCCTGGCCTTTTAAATGTTGAAAATATCGTTACCGCCAAGCCAGGTTCCGCAAAAACTACTAATTCAATTTAGTAGTAATAGCGTATATTATATAGAATTTACAGTCTCCATACTAAGAATCGTACCTAATTTTTTTAGCGCCACCTATTAAATACTATCATAACTATAAGTACCTACACTGATGATGCCTACAATATATTTTTTTTTCAAAATGTGTATTGACGTGATATTATGATATTAAAAAGTAATGAAGCATGTCATTTGTTCTTATAAAAAATAAAAACACTCAAAAAGATTTCGGGAAAATAAGATTTTGGCTGGCAGCGAACAGCGCCACCTAGTTTTAAGCCTAAAAGACCCATACATTTCAGGGGTACGCTTCTTTGTATGCGCTTTGTCAGTCCCGTATGGTCCTTGGTAATAGTATCACACCTTCAGTTGTCAAGTGTTCGTAGACACTTTTCGCTACACACATTTTTCCCTGCGGTATCGGTTACGCTCGTAAGCGCGTAACATGCGCTGGCAGATAACGTCGTATTTGGGCCATTTTTTCAAAGTTGTCCACCCCACTTTTTTTTGTATTTGGAAAGTTTTATGTGGTTTCCACTCAGAATCGCGAGCTCTTTCAATTCTAATAGGAGAAAAAAAGTGTCCCAAGGTTTTTTCCCATTCCGTTACCATTGTTTCATTCATTTTGTAAGGCGGTCACGGAATGGAAGGTTCGAAATAATGTATGGAAATCTTGGGACATTCTTGTTCTATCAGGATCGAAAGAGCGCGCGTTTTTTAGTATTAATCGCGTAAAAATACCCATGTTACAAAAAAAGTGGGGTGGACACTTTGAAAAAAAATTACCCATTTATTACATTTTGCAGAACCTGCACTAAAATCTAGGCAGTCTTAACTCAACATCGTACGCAACGCAGAGTTGCGGATTCTTTCAATCCGTTTTACTCCTAGCATACCTACTGCGCTCCATGGCTCTTTGGCAAACCTTCAATTTGGTCTTTCGCGCCTCGGTGAGTGACCGTGTTTGAGCACCATAGGTTAGGACAGGCAGGATGTACATGTCGACGAGTTTCCGTTTTAAGGTGAGAGCAAGGTCGCACTTCATCAGTTCCTTTATAGACCAATAGCTCCTCCACGCGTTTCGGATCCGTCTTTCGACTTGTTTGTCCTGTCTAAATTACTAATTTCTAATTTGTATGTATTGAAAATTTGTTTTTATACAAATTACCAAGGCTTTTTCTAACTGTGACAATAATAAAATTCAAACTATGAATATAGATATTATACTATACATATATAAATATTGTAGTAGTCATTACATGGGGGTAAAGTAAAGTTCCATGTCAATATTGATTATTGATGCCCAAACAAGCGAAAGATTCCAATAGTGACCCGCGACCGTAGCGAGTGGTTCAGAATGTGGAATCTTGAGCGGCGCGAGGGTTTCAAGGCAGGTTAAACAAATTTTGCCACGGAGTGAAACACAATTTTTTTACGAGAAAAATATTGACTGTAAAACATCAAACTAAATCAAATTCCGAATTTACTTTATTGATTAAATATTATTGATTAAAAATCATCATTTAAATGTCAATCCTAATAGTCAGCTTGAAGTTAAAATCTGTACCTACTTGAGATTACTTGCCCTTTTGTGGATGCAATGTATCTAAGTGCGTTTTCACATTATCTGATCCGATATCGGATGTCGGGCCGATATCCCATACATTACAGGCGCCGCCATCTTGAATTTTTTCCATTGAAATCCTTCCGACGTCCGATATAGGATCGGATAATGTAAAAACGCACTAATAGTCACTTTGCTATTCGTTTTTGAAGTATTAGGTATCAAGAGACCCTTAATTTAGTTACCAGTTGGTGAAAACAAAATGTTATACACAGTGTCTGAAATAATCACATTACGTTGGTACAGTTGGTTAAAATATTTTTGTCCTTTAATTACTCGAAAAAGTATATATTTTTTAACAAAGATTACATTTCATATTTGTTTTGTCTTCTTACTTTAGAACCAGGCGATTTCAAAAGAAGACACAATATTTTTCACGTTTGGAGCGATTATTTTCAAAAGTAGGTACTTATTCCCAGAATCAAAAAACGTTACAACAACAACCTTAACAAAGTGTTAAAGACCTATAGATTTGCTAGCTATTGTATTTAGAGCATATAAAGTGAATAAATATGTTTTTATAAATTTATATATATAAACCCTACTAGCAGAAAACAAAATACATGTTAAGTTAACATTTTCGTTAACCAAACTGAAATGGTATCTACCATACAATTGGCAAGGACCATATAATACGGGACAGCAAAGCCCGTACAAAAAAGCGTAGGTACCCCCGAAATGTATGGACCTTTTAGGCTTAAAACTAGATGGCGCTGTTTCGCAGCCAGGAAGTGACCAAAATCATATTTTCCCCAAATATTTTTGTGTGTTTTTAATTTTTATAAGAACATCATGACATGCTTCTTTATTTTAATATCATGATATCACGTCAATACACATTTTGAAAAAAAAAAATTGTGGGCATCATCAGTGTAGTTACTGATAGTATTTAATAGATGGCGCTGAAAAATGGAGGTACGATTCTTAGTATGAAGATTGTAAACCCTATATAAATATTCCTTTAATAATAGCAATCAAGCTAGCAATGTACAAGTTGGGTGAATCAACTTTTTCTTGCCTGTTATTGTCATGGTTACGGTCCCCTGAGTCACGCTGGTTTTATGCAAAGTTATGCTACCTACTTAAACTATGCAAACATGCATTTTTCTGGTGTTAACAAGCCCTTTCCTTAATTTGCCACCTATAAACATGAACTACATGTATGCTTGCATAATTTCAGTAGCATAATTTTGCATAAAACCAGCGTGACTCAGGGGACCGTAACCATGGCAATAACAGGCAAGAAAAAGTTGATTCACCCAGTTGCACAACACTCAAAATTTCCGTGAATTACTGGAAATTTCCATGAGAATATTCTCATGTACGTTGCGATTGAGAACATTCCCTTTAAGATTAGGATGCTCAACAGTTGACGATAGCTTAATTTTATGTTTGAGTTACACACTATTAAGTATACCTATACGTAATTGTAGGTATGTGATTCAAAACTATAACCAAAAATAACCAACTTTAGATACCTACCTACATTACATAGGTAGGTAATGCCTACTTGGTACAAATGTGGATAAAATACAAAGTTGTCATCAGTTTTCAAGTATCTAGAGAGGCTTTCCCATTCTATATAACTAGTTCTACCGAAATTTCAATTATTACTCGCGTGCAAGAAGGCAAGTACGGAGACCGGAACGACAAAATGGCCAACAACATGGCCAACATTTTAGGTTTCATTATTTGACAATTTAGATATCTAATATTGTTAAATGCTATGGTTAAATGTTAGATACATGTCAAATTTAGTTTATGAAAAAAAAAACCGGCCAAGTGCGAGTCGGACTCGCCCACCGAGGGTTCCGTACAAACTTTCAATAGTTGAATAATCAAATGTTAATTCATATAACTCTACAGACTTGACTAAATCCCTCAAGACACAATTTCCCCCATAACAAGTAATATTTAATATACAATTTTATTACTAAACAACGTCCAAAGAAAATCAAGACAATTCGACTTCAATAGTTTACGTTACAACATTGTACTCAGGACGCTCCTGATCCTGACTGACCCGACCCGGAAAACTATTGAAGTCGCAATGGGGTCGCATTATAATGTATCAGGAAAAACGCGATGTAGGAAATAAGCGCTCAACGTACAGCGACATCTACCGGCAAATTAAGTAAACTAATGCGCGCGAGCTTAAATATGGAAAATGATTTTTATGGGATAATGATTTATCGCATGAACCGATTTTAATAATTTTTCCTCTATTTGAAAGCAGGTACTTTTATTATTATTCTGTATACATTACAGGTACAATAAACACCCGCAAGGGTGGTGAAATTGAAAATGAAAATCTGAAAAGTTTTTTATAAATTAAAAAAAAAGTTTTCAAGATACGTATACGATTTTATTTTTCCTGTAATAATAGCCATATTTGGTAAAAATTTCATAAATTTTCTTTGGTAAACTTCGGGGGGGACGGTATTTTTTTACATTTTACTTCAAAAAACGATTTTTTCCGCAACAAAAAAATATAAATAGTTTTGATATGTACAGTTTGAGCTCTTTCTAACGATACCCCCTCAACCTAGTAACTTGACATTTATAGTTTGCCCCCCTTTCATTTTAGCCATTTTCTATAATTAATATTAATAAATTAAAAGAAATAATTATTTCAGACTGTAGAGGTTCACCATGTTCATAAATATTCCGAAGTTCAAGTCGATATCATAAGTAGTCCTCGCGATCTGCTCGCGATATTTAGAAATGTGACAGACAGACAGACAGACGGACAGAGCGTCGCCATAAGGGTACCTTTTGTACCTTTTTGGTACGGAACCCTAAAAATGAAGTTGAGTTCTCAGTATGATATTATGACCATAGTATAGGTCATATCGGTCGGTCCCAAGATACGTTTGTAACGATTTTCACAGCCTCGCCAGTGCAGATGTTTTTTTAAATGTCAAACTTTGATGAAATTATGACGTTTACTTAACCCTTGCAGAGGCCCATTCAAATCTTTGCAGACTTATCTTGGGCGGACTCTATAAAATAACACGTCGGTATAAATCAAAAAGAAATTCCGACGTTTTTCCAACATTCGAGACTTCATATACTTATATACTCGTATTTTATATTAGTTGTAATACATTGAATTGTATAAATAATTCGTTTAAATAGTACCAAAAACAACTAAGGTTCCAGATTTGTAAGTTCACATTTTTGACACATTTGTTTTGAAGTATGTTGCGATGTGGCTAAGACCAAATACTATATAAACTCTAGAGTTAATACGTGCAGCTTCTGACGTTTCCCATACAATTGAGCGGCAACAATTTTACTAGCGCCATCTAGCGGTTCGAGTTGATCAAAGTAGTTGTTCAGACTTTTATTTGAGTAAATTAAAATAGAAAATGCTATTACTTGATCTACTTTAACATTTTTAGACGGAATAAAACAAAAAAATAAGAATTTGTAATTTTTTTAAATTTTATGCTGTATGAAACTAAACTATTTTGATCAACTCATGCCGCTAGGAGCGCTGGTGTGCATGTTGCCAACTTTGGCACCGAGCTGCACGTATTAACTCGTAGAGTTTACATAGTATTTGCTAAGACGTATCGTATCGTAGACGTATCGGTTGCGCGAGTTTACGTATTGTGGACGCTGTCATGTGTCAAAAAGAGGTTCTTACAAATCTGGGACCAATAGTTGGTAATACACGAAATAGGTACCTATTACATAAAACTCACGTTCTGCTCATAATTAATTATACAATTACTATTTACAGCGAAAATTATTAGTTTTTTAAAATACTTACCAATTAGGTGTCCTCTATGAAGGTAGAATTTCACACGAATGTACCCTTAACCGAATGGAGACTCAATGTGGGTGGCCAGGGTAGTGGGCGGAGCATCCGCTCACCCCGTAGCGGCGGTTATCATTGGCTTCCTTTCGCCGGTAGGCGTGGTCCACTTTTTACTTTTACCACTCAGTAATACTCAAGTGATCAAACAGCCTGGCCAAAAAGAGTAGATATTAAACAGTAACAACCTTGTAGTGCCGTCCTGTTTTTCTACACAGTCATATTAATTTGAAAGAGACACTGCAATATTGCCACTCTTTAAAGCCAGACTGTTGATTAGTGTTTCGACGGAATTTTATAGATTATAATAACATAAGTAACTCTGTTATCGAGTCTGCTATGACAAGGCGAGACTAGTTAGGTCGCTGTGATTTACCGACAATTGATTTGATGACGTAAATTGAGCGAAAAATGCTCAAATAATAGAAATTGCAGGCCTTGATTGTTCTTAGATTTTGCAGAAAAGAGAAAAATCCAAACGAGTGAGTCGAGTGACGATAATAAGCACGACCGAAGGTTTAGATCGACTCGACTATTAATTAATGTAAGTATAGTACATTACGATACAAGTGCGTAAAAAAAACACGTATCACTACTTTTTTCAGTACAGATGGCCCTCCGAAGTTTCGACCTGACATATAATGAACCACTTCTCTCATAGTGCCTAAAAAGTAGGTACCATCTGTCCTACTGAAAAACGTCATATGTGCGATACACGTGCGAAAAGGAAATTCGTAACTCGTGTCAATTTAAAACACTCCCTTCGGTCGAATCGACACCGACAGAATTTATCACCACTCGTTTCGAATTTGCTTTTTTCCGCACTTGTAACATAATGTAGGTATTTCAGTACAGATGGTGCTTTATTTATTACAGTACTTAGGTACGGTGTTTTTTCTGGTATTAGTACTAGTTCACAAAGTAGTACATACGTATGTGGTACATTTTTAAAGTGGTTAGCGCTTGCATAAAGATTTGTTTTTTTTTGTGGTTTATTAGCACTATAGAATTTGATTGCGGCATCTGTACAGACGTAGTGCGGAAAGAGTTTCCCTCGTATTTTCCGGAAACGTTCGTATTTGTCATGCTAGTTCAGGCAATGTCAGGACATCTTGTACTGAGACCGACTGAAATAAATAGCATGACACGTTCGTACGTTTTCGTAACAATACGAAAGCAAATCTTTTCGCTGCTTTTCGCACTACTATATATATACAGATGTATCTTATACCCAAGATTAGACCATAGATTAAATACTTAGACCCTAGACAGACTCGTCTGTTCGTAAGTTGGTAAGATAAGTCGAGCAGCTGGCTGATATTTTTTTTTTTCATCATAGCATAAACTTCAATCAGTTCATTTAAAATTAATGTCATCACCAGAATTTTTTATTCTTGAACTTTTAGATGATTAAAAACAAGTTGGAAGTGAAAAATTTATAAATCATCATTGTGTAATATGTAATTATTACTATTTTCGATATCATCGCTAGAGTAGGTTCACCGGTATAGCCAGTTTCCTACGATGTCCTCCTCGTATTTATGACAAATAAATTTACTGTCTTGTGGATGTACGGTTTAGAGGGAGCCAATTGTTTTGTATTGGCCGACTTGTCTGGTAAGAATAGTACCTACCTATGTTATTATTACTTATTAAGACTCTATTTCGGTCATCATATAGATACATGAGTGGTTATTTACAATTTAAACTTATATTACTGTTAGTATTATCAAAGAGGATAGAGTATTATAGAGAGTTACTGTCGAAGTAAAATGTGTAATCACAGTGCAATAGACGGCCATGGTCAAATATTAATATTAGCGCCATCTCAGCTGAGCGTACCCCAAAGGTGTAATGCCGTCTAGGTCACCGTACCCTTTTCTGTATGGTACTGAGGTACGTTTTTTTCTTAGACTTTATCTGTCTATACGGAGTTATATATGTCTTTGGTATTATTTAGTATTTATACTTATATTAATTCATTACCTCGTGTTGTGCCAGCAATATTCATATTAATTTTATTGGTAATAAATAAATTACTTAACATGTCAATTACAAATACAATCGCAAATAAGTATAGGAACTAGGTATCAGTAAAGAAAGAATTATTTTCAGTACATATGGTGTTTTTTTACGCACTAGTGCGAGAAGTGGTTCAAAAAAAGCGCTGGTAGCCTAGTGGTAAGAGCGTGCGTCTTTCGATCCGGAGGTCGCGGGTTCGAACCCCGGCTCGTACCAATGAGTTTTTCGGAACATATGTGCGAAATGTCATTTGATATTTGCCAGTCGCTTTTCGGTGAAGGAAAACATCGTGATGAAACCGGACTAATTCCAATAAGGCCTAGTTACCCTTCGGGTTGGAAGGTCAGATGGCAGTCACTGTCGTAAAACTAGTGTCTACGCCAAATCTTGGGATTAGTTGTCAGAGCGGACCCCAGGCTCCCCTGAGCCGTGGCAAATGCCGGGATAACGCAAGGAGGATGATGATAGTGCGAGAAGTGGTTCATTAATTTCATTATATGTCAGGTCGAAACTTCGGAGGGCCATCTGTACGGAAAAACGTCGTACGATACACGTGCGAAAAGGAAATTCGTAACTCGTGTCATTTATCGCCACTCCTTTCGAACTTCCTTTTTTACGCACTTGTATCGTAATGTACTATTGTAATCGTAGAACGTCTGCTCTATAAGCCTATTTTTAAACCTATAATAAGGTGTAATATTTTCATTTATAATTAGTTGATCATTCGTCGAGCCAAATATATACAAGGTGCTCGCGAGGAACCCGCATAACTTGAACCACGCGTTTCTGAGGCCAAAAGAAAGAAAAAATGTTATATGAATTTTAAAATTTTTCGCAAATTTTTTTTTTTTTTACTTTTTTGGACGTATTTTCACATATAAAGTAATTTTTATCCATGAAGTTGGCAATTAAAATGAGTTCCTTAATTTATTTTTCTAAAAACCAAATTTTTTGGAAGTTTTTCTTGTCACATTTTGACATCTATCATCTATCAATGACTACTGTGAGACTAAGCTCCACAACTGCGCATCAGCGCCGTTAAGAAGACCTTTTCTGAGTAACAATACGGAAATGTTTTTTTTTAATTGGCAATAACTCTGAAACTAGACGAAATCTAGAAAAGTTTATATGACATTTTAGTCTTAAAATGTGACCAAGAATATGCCGTTAAAGTTATATGGGTTCCTCGCGAGCACCTTGTATACTTATATACAGTTCTCTAAGACAATGATAATAAGGACGTGTACTAAATTGTTTTGAAATTTTGTTTGTAAAGATGTTCGTGTATCATGGACTGTTCAAGAACTAAGCCACTGGTCCCGGATATAAAAAGGAACAAAAGATAAGCACTCCCGTGCAAATAAGAGAGACACGGCGATATTGATAGCTCACAGCTGGGCGAGTAACTATGAACATCGCCGTCTCTTTTATTTACGCGGGGGTGATTATATTTTGTTCGTTTTTATAGCTGATAGCTAATATTACTAGCACGCAGTGGGACTAGTGCCTTAGTATTTAGAATCATGCACACCTTTTTGTTGCTTTACAATTTTTTTAATCTTTCTGTAATTATTTTACTCTGAATCATAGTCTTAGGCACAGTATAATAAAGAGTACTATCGTACAGTATGGCCACTCCCGCTCCCCGCTGAAAGTGCCGCCCACCCCCTCTCGGTTACCTCACAGTTACCGCCTGTCAAAAACGCGAACAGTCGACCTGTCATATTTCACACATACAAGCATAGTACGCGTTCACCTACACGAGCTTAGACTGTGTGCTAGGAACGCACTCATTCATTGATCACCTTAATAGGTGAGGTCTTAGGCTACATGGAATTCAAGAAATGAGTCCCTAATAATACCTTGTATTAAGCCGGGGTTACATTAGAGCCACGCCGCGTGTCGCAACTAGTGATATGCAAGTTGCGGGCGGAAACTTTCCAAAAAAATCTTAAATTTCTTGAAAAATTCACGAAAATAAAGGGAATTTAAATTTATGAAATGGAAAGTTTCCATCCAGACAATTGTCCATACAAAGTATGGAATGTTTCCGAAGTTTTCCTATGTGAAAGTTTCAGGATTTTGGAAACTTTCCGTCGGCACATCAGTAGTCGCAACGCAATCGGTTACATACATTTAGTATGAACTGGGTTACATTAGCTCAGTCCCGCGTGTCGCCGAGCGGCCGTATAGCCGAATACAATCCCACGCGTTGCGACACGCGGCGTGGCTCTAATGTAACCCCGGCTTTACTAGTACAACACAGACCTATCATTTCTCTTAATTTCGCTTATTCTGCCTACTTCTATGAGGCACATATAGATAGGTACATACCTATATTATGGTTTAACACATTTACTGCCATAAGATAATTACCAACATACAAAGTAACTCTGGCCAGTCTGGCCAATGTGAAAATTAATTGCGTTTCGTTCGCTGTGGAGAGTAGCCGATTGACACGTTGTACAGGCCTCCGCGGAAGTTGATTGCTTTAATATCACATTATTTGATTTGATGTAATTTTCAATATTTTTTGTACATACTTCGGGATTAACTTACTAGAAATAAATTGGGCTTTTTCCAAAATAAATCCCGAATATCGAATTTCACCAGATCTGGACGTGTCTGTGTCTGGGCTCATTCTTCTCAGAATTACGAGCTGATTCGATCCTGACGATAAAAAATGTGTCCTCAGTTTTTTTCCTTTACGTCACGATTTTAGTATGAACTTACTACGAGCGTCACGTATTGGAAACTCGAATTTTGTATGGAAAATTTGTGACACATTTTTTTATCGTCGGGATCGAATCAGCTCGTGATTCTGAGAAGAATGAGCCCAAACACGTCCAGATCTGCCGAAATTAGATTTTCGGTATTTATTTTGGAAAAAACCACCTTCCTAACACATTATTTTTATTTTTCGTAGGATCTTAGTAGTCTTCATATCGGATCACGTGAAATGAAGGTAAATATACTTATATGACAAGTGTTGAATAAGAATTTCCTTTTAGTTGGGGATATTAAGCTACGCCTTGTGATTAACCTGCCTAGCCAACTTGCGAATTGTTTACAGTCTTTTAAAATAGTGTATTTGATATATTGGTATTTGTTGGTATTATTGAAATTATTGTGAGTAGGTACCCAAAAGGGTATTAAAGTGCCAGTAACTACCCCCTTCCAATAACTGCAATCGCATGGCTGCCTACACTAATAGTAATAAACTCTGTATTATTGGTAAACAGATATCGTCACTACTTTAAAAAAAACTTGTATCTTCGTCTGTCAATGAAAAGAAAATGCAAAATGTCAATGAATTGAAGTATGTATGGAATGCATATAGACTTACTGCGTTTTAACTTTGAGAAACAGCGTGAGATACGAGATTTTTTAAAAGTAGTGACGACATGGATAGTAATAAATAGTTTATTTATTTAAACTTTATTGCACAATTTTTAAAAAGTACAAATTAAGCGGACTTAGTGCCTTCTTAAGGCATTCTCATTTCTCTACCAGTCAACCATAGGGCAAAAGGGAAATTCACTTATGTGGGTGCAGAGAGAAAAATAAACTCTATGGGTGAAGAATTGAAGATAATTCAATTTAGGCATAGGGTGCAGGCCAGTTCTTGGCCGCTGGTCAGTTACTGGCAATTTAGCCTATGTATAGGTAAAGCAATTAGTTAGGTAAATAAATAATAAAATAATGTGGATTAATTTATTAGGCACTTTTAGTATCATTCATGTCTTCGCAGTCTATCTACTTATATTGCGTTCTAGTACCTATGTCCACAAAATTTTAAGATTTGTAGATGTATAGTTTTATTTCTAACAGATTTGTTTATTTTATAAGAGAAAAATAAATCTTTTTCATTTACAGTAATAACAATGTCAGGAAATTTAAGCACTGGAAGGTATTGTAAACATGAAAATACAACAAAAAAGTTTCTTGAGGAAACCAGTACTTTGATAGAACTTTGCAATTTTATGGAGAATGTAAGACTTGGAAAGATAAAACTTTGCAATCCTTGCATTTATAATGAGAATATTGAGACATGTAAGAATGAAGAGCAGGCTGACAAGCGCGCCTTCGCCGCGTTGCTGCAGTCGGACGCTCGGCGGCAGCTGCCCCGCCGACTCAGAGCCGCTTCGAGCCGCTCGCGCGCCGCTGAACGTATAACAAAAACCAATGAAGCGAAACCACGACAAACATTCGATTTAAAATGTCTGCACTCAGAGGTCAAAGATACTAATTTAAAACGAGAACCAATACAATGTTCCCCTATAAGACATAGTTCACCACCATCTTCCAAAAAGGACAAATACGTATCTACTAAATCCAAAGAAACACGAATGAAAAGACAAATAGAAGCATCTAATATAGACACCGCCAAGTGTTTGCAGTACCTTCTAAAAAAAATATCAAGCCATGAAAAAGCTGGAAAAACGTCAATTGCTCTATTACCGAAGAAATATTACTCAACGCGCAGCTTAAATACTTGGAAGAGCTTTAGCTCTATTTCAGACACATTTTTGTTTAGTAAAGCATGTATGAAACAAAAATCTAACAAGAGAGATACACTCAGAGAAAGACAACTTATAAAAGACGCTGACTCAAACCCGTCGCTAAAATTAAAAATGAACTCAAAACCGTCACTGCGATTAAAAATGAACTCAAAACCGTCACTACAATTAAAAATGAATATTCAACTAAACTCAAACTCTAACAGCGTGAATTTTAAAATCAGGGGCTGGTCGAGTTCAATGGTAACTGATCGATCAGCATCAACTCCCTCGGCGCAGACCTCAAACGACCGAGAAATACATCTTCTGAAGCCATATGCGAAAACGCATGCTGTGTATGTTTGCGCATGTGAGCGACCTTACGGTAAGATGAAAGGCATTAGGTCGCATGTAACTTTCAACGTCAATATCGGCGGGTCCCCACCGCAAACCCCACGAAGTATGCATTCAGACGAAGCGCGCCCGTTGACTGCACCTCCATCTGCTAGATTAGTAGGCCGTCGTCAAGCTCTCTACAATACTAAAGTCAATTTTGATAGGGGATCCACTTCCTTGCAACAATCTTTTTCATTGGGTAGGAGCGGTCCCCAGTCAGAGAGTCCTTATGAAACAGACAATTTTTCACGTGGCTACTGTGAGTGTGCTAATAGTGATCGTACCAGTGTGGCGGACACGCAACAAGTCCCGATATGTGAACATCCATGCTGTCAAGCAAACACGCTTCAACGAACCAGGCAACGAATTATGGATCGAGTCGGAACCGACCCTTATAGAGGCTCAACAACTTTTTCACCGTTCGGATTTCTCAAAAAATGTTATGATAAATACATTTGCAATAAGGAAGAAGAGCAAACAAGAAGTGTGGGGAGTTGCACCTGCAGTCCTTTCATGGAGACTGATAAATTTAGTGTTGAAGAAGCAGATGTTAATCCTGATTGTTCTTTTCTCAAGCGGATGTTTGGCCAGTTACTTTACAACGACAAGTGTATAGTATGCACTCAAGAAAAAAGGGTGGGTACAAAATACCACCATTTAAAACCTTATGAGTGTGAACCGGGCACATGTGAAGAAAAAAAGGACCTCTTCGCTTGTATCAAAAAGTATTGTGATAAGTGGAAAGCCAAAAAAGCTAAGGAAAAAAAGGCTAAGGAAAAGAAAAAGAAGAAAGAGCAACGTTTAAAACAGATAAAGAAGAAGAAGGAACAAAGACAGCGTGAAAAACTACAAGGTACAAGGCGTTCGAGTTTTATTACTTCAATATTTAAGAGCCAAGAAGAAGATGACGATAGACAAATGTTGTTGCCCGATGAAGGTAAGCTTTTTAATCCGCTGCATTAAAACGTGCCTTGCATACAAGTACCTATTTATACAGTTTATTTAGAGTAAGGTCAATATGAGTAAGTGCATCATACTTTTAAAAAAGTTAACTTGAAACAGATAATAAACTGAAACAAATCAAAAAATATCTCATAAAATAATTTTATTTGTTCCCTACATAGAAACAGACAAATCAAGATCATAAAGTTGTATTTCGAGACGTGTGTTACCTAAAGCACCATACAGTTAATATTTAACTTTAGCTAGAAACCATCTTTTTTTATGTTATTTGATACTCGTAAGTAAGAGATGGTATTTTATGTCCTAAATTAAAATAGCGTTAGTCACACTTAAATGGAGTACTTAAAAGTGTAACTTCATTGTAAATGAACGCTAGGCAGACATTTAAAATTTTATGATGTCATAATCTCGATAGGTACTAAACGAGGATAATTCCATATTTTGTACCTATAAGATCTAATGTACTTAAATAAATAAATAAATAATAATAAATATTATAGGACATTGTTACACAGATTGACTGAGTCCCACAGTAAGCTCAAGAAAGCTTGTGTTATGGGTACTCAGACAACGCTATATATAATACTCGTATACAAATGAAGGCATGTTTACAAAAACAACATAACTACACTAGACATGAATTTACAGGAAACGAAAAAAACTAAATGTCTTCTTGTATATTAGCTATTGGACATAAACGTTGTATACGTTATTTAAGTAAGTGGCCATTAGTTCCGAAACACACGATTACACATCTCAAAGACAATTATTTTTGGAAAAAATATGAAAAATAAGTTCGTCAGTTATGGTGTTTTTGTAAAATTTTGTTAGTTATGTTCTTTTTGTTAGAAAATAAAACAAGTTTCTATAGAAATTATGTTTTGTATTCTATCATTTATCTTACTAAACTAGTGGATCTACTTTAATCTTCACATCCGCTGCTGTTGTCATAGTTATCTACCTCCAGAGACGACGATTCTTGACACGTATTATACAAAATTGATTGGTAGAATTGATGGCTCGATGGTTTGACCAAAAACTGCATCAATTTTCTCAAGTCGCCTACTTTGTGAGGATTAAGGGGAAGTGAAGACTCATAAGCACGTTTTAAATTGATGTTCTTGGTCATTTTCTTCCTATTTCTTATATCAATAGTAACCCAAGGTCCCGTAAATGAATAGCGGACCAACACATATTTCGTGTCTTTTTCTATTTTTATCATTCTCACCTGTTTTAATTTCATAGCAGGCTTACTATTGCGTAAAAAGTAACCTGATACTGCATGTTTTATATTATGGAATGATTCATGGGTGATTTTTTTAATCATAAATCGTGATGGGCGTTCGCGAGCATTTGCCATTATAGTATTCCAGTCATCGGGCACTTCTGGAGAACATGTCTTCTTTTTGAAATGTTATTTCCACTCATTTTTAAGATGTGAAAGAAACTTCTGGATAGGTTACGTACATCAAACGCGATAGTTTTGTTTCCATTTTTAGGGTTCCGTAGTCAACTAGGAACCCTTATAGTTTCGCCATGTCTGTCTGTCCGTCCGTCCGTCCGTCCGCGGATAATCTCAGTAACCGTTAGTACTAGAAAGCTGAAATTTGATACCAATATGTATATCAATCACGCCGACAAAGTGAAAAAATAAAAAGTGGAAAAAAATGTTTTATTAGGGTAACCCCCCCTACATGTAAAGTGGGGGCTGATATTTTTTTTCATTCCAACCCCAACGTGTGATATATTGTTGGATAGGTATTTAAAAATGAATAAGGGTTTACTAAGATCGTTTTTTGATAATATCAATATTTTCGGAAATAATCGCTTCTAAAGGAAAAAAAAGTGCATCCCCCCCTCCAGCTTTTGAACCATATGTTTAAAAAATATGAAAAAAATCACAAAAGTAGAACTTTATAAAGACTTTCTAGGAAAATTGTTTTGAACTTGATAGGTTCAGTAGTTTTTGAGAAAAATATAGAAAACTACGGAACCCTACACTGAGCGTGGCCCGACACGCTCTTGGCCAGTTTTTTTACAATCGTACACTTATTTGCCTGTTACATAACCTAAAACGTTACGTAAACTAAAAAGAGTTTGTATATATTTTATTGAAAATTAAGTTTTTTACGTGAACGATATTCAGTTATGTTCCTTTTGTAAAAAACAATGTAGATATGTAGTTTTTGTAAAATGGGTATATTTTTGGGGACTGAGTGTGGACAATTGGAGTCATTTTTGGACACTATCTTTTGCTCTACGTATAGATCCTGCTTAGACGAATGCTATGATACCAAAAACTCAAATCCGCAAAAAATGTTAGTTATGTTGTTTTTGTAAACATGCCTTCAAATACTTAAATACATAGAAAACATCCATGACTCAGGAACAAATATCTGTGCTCATCACACAAATAAATGCCCTTACCGGGATTCGAACCCGGGACCGCGGCGCAGCAGGCAGGGTCACTACCGACTAGGCCAAACCGGTCGTCGTTGTAGTATCTATCTACCTAGTTATGATAATTTATGATACTTATGCAGCATATATCTTCGTAGCCAGGGCGGAAAACCTTTTTTAGTAAAAATACATTTATGCATTAGGGCTTAGAACAAAACAAGGACAAAAAAAAACCAAATGTATTCTGTAGTTACATCTATATTGAAGGGCTCCCTTTCTACAAGAAAGCTTTAGAAACTACATTTTTTTGTGAATGTCTGACGTGATAGTGCTATTAATTAGCCGAAGTCATAAACGTACTCTAAAGTTATCAAGCCGATATAGTTAGTTCGTCCCTTTCCTACGGTTTGGTGTAATAGAAAAGGACAAACGAACTTTATCGGCTTGATAACTTTAGACTACGTTTATGAATAAGGGGGTTAGTATTTATCAACCCACAAGGAACAAAATTTAATAATTTCCTTTTTTTGTACCTCGAAACGAAAATCCTTTTAAAATTTAAACTTGACGTAAAACCTAATCAAAATATTATACAGTTTTCAAAATTACGATAGTTTCTGAATTGCTTGAAAATGTTACTTGAAGTTACCAAATTAGAATAAACTTTTTTTTATTAAGTCATGACGGCAGATCATATCAGTATTGAATTATCAATTAGTTAACGTAACAAGAAGGTTAAGTTACATTTATCCCGTCGCAACACTTACCCGTATTGACCTTACCTGCATACGACTCTATTAAGAGTAGGTACTTATATCAAATAATACCGTCATATTACGAGTAGGTACATATGTCAAATAATAATTGGGTAAATTGTCTAGTACTGGTTACCTTCTCATAGCTGGACATCATGTAACTACCTACTGGCTGGATAAGATATCTATTTATTTCTTTACACAATTCAAGTAAGCCAAATAACTCTTATGTACTACTGAATATTTTCTTGAATTGTGTAATTACTAAACGTAGGTTTTTTAGTAAAGGTATCCAGCTATTGCAATGTGGCCAGTAATAAACGATTGACCCCAGTTACAATAATTCGAGTTGAAAGCGTAACAACGTTTAAGTACTTAATTTAAAAAGCTTACTTTATATTTTTACTTGGTCATTTTTCACATGGTAGATGGTATCATACGTAATTCAAACTCCTGTCAAAAATAATCTACCTACGAAAAATTTTAAAAAGTAGGTACTACATACACCTACTTACGAGAAAACGATGATTAAATCTGTCACCGCTAGATGAATCAGAAAAAAAGCACATTACTACTTAGACTTAACTCCAACAGACTTTTTTTGTGGTGTTAGGTATTTGAAAAGGAAGGTGTACTCAAATAATCCGGCTACCACAGCATTATTAAATGAGAACATTCGCCAACAATTCCGACACATGTCTTTCAAAATTTACAAGCAAGGCTGGAAGAGTGCCGCAACCGCCATGGACAACATCTTGATGATTTAATTTTTAAAACGTAAAATTTATTTTCTCAAACATGGTATGCAATATTGATGTTATGTGCCTTATAATTGGCAGTGAAGTATGACGTTGCAGGTGCGGCTAGGACGATTGATAGATAATGGAATTTCATACAAACCTTGCAGGCCAAGGCCGGCAAAGTCCTCTTTTTAGGGTTCCGTAGTCAACTAGGAACCCTTATAGTTTCGCCATGTCTGTCTGTCCGTCCGTCCGTCCGTCCGTCCGTCCGTCCGTCCGTCCGTCCGTCCGCGGATAATCTCAGTAACCGTTAGCACTAGAAAGCTGAAATTTGGTACCAATATGTATTTCAATCACGCCGACAAAGTGCAAAAATAAAAAATGGAAAAAAATGTTTTATTAGGGTACCCCCTACATGTAAAGTGGGGGCTGATATTTTTTTTCATTCCAACCCCAACGTGTGATATATTGTTGGATAGGTATTTAAAAATGAATAAGGGTTTACTAAGATGGTTTTTTGATAATATTAGTATTTTCGGAAATAATCGCTCCTAAAGGAAAAAAAAGTGCGTCCCCCCCCCTCTAACTTTTGAACCGTATGTTTAAAAAATATGAAAAAAATCACAAAAGTAGAACTTTATAAAGACTTTCTAGGAAAATTGTTTTGAACTTGATAGGTTCAGTAGTTTTTGAGAAAAATACGGAAAACTACGGAACCCTACACTGAGCGTGGCCCGACACGCTCTTGGCCGGTTTTTAATTTCCAAACACAGATGATTGTGACATAACATCCAGGTATTTAGCCAATTAAAAAAAAACTATGAGGGGCTTTATAGACGTGCCGACTGCAACTGGTACGGGCCCTAGACAATATTTGATTTTGGGTGCGTTTTCATACAAAAAAAATTTTTTTCGTTTTTTTTTTAACTTTTTGTTTTTTTATAAGCTTATACGGGATATCAAAGGGGAACGAAAATTCGATTATTTTTGCGCTACGACGCACCGTTTAGGAGATACAGCCATCCAAAGTTACTATTTTCAGTAGACTTTATTTATTTCATACCATGTTTGAGAAAAGCACTATACATACCTCGACGGGAAATGGGGTTGCCCGCCTCAGACCTATCCGTCTTCTATATGTCTTCGGCCGGCAACCCCCTTTGTCCCGGCCTCTGTAGTAATGTACTATTATTTGACATACTTTCTAAATATACTTTTTATATCAAAACACATTGAATTTTTAGGGTTCCGTACCTCAAAAAGGAAAAAGGGAATCCTTATAGGATCACTCGTGCGTCTCTCTGTCTGTCAGTCACAGGGTCACAACCAATGTTCTCCGAAACTACTGAACCGGTTAACTTGAAAATTAAAATTTATTCTTATAAAGCGCCTTCAGAAGTGGAGGCGCTTAAGCCCTTCTTGTGATGTACGGAAAACTTGCAACGCGAGTACGACTCGCACTTGGCTGGTTTTTTTTAATGCATTTATCATTGGCCCACCTCCACATCTATCCTCGTAGATTGACCATCGTTTTCTCCACTATTTAAAAAAAGTTAAATATTACTATGAATTGGCGTACAATTTTTTTTATTTGAGTTCCGTACGATAGAGGCACCGTGTTAGAAGATAAATATAAAACACAATTTCCTATTTTCCATAAGTACTTAGGTACCTATATCAGAAATTGATAATCGTGAAACCAACTGTGTCACTTAACTTCAAACCTGCACGGGAAGCATGGTCGCGTGATAAATGATAAAAACATCTGGCCGTCCCTATCGCACTTACTAATAATGCGATAGGGACGGCCTGATATTTTATCGTCTATCGCGCGACCATGCTTCCCGTGCAGGGTAAATCCATTCTGCTTTAAGGTTGAATATATAAAAAATATAATATGATCTGAAAGATAATCAACCTTGTAGCAGAATGGATTTACCTACTTTTGAAGTTAAGCGACACAACTATGCTCCAGTGAAGTTTTAACAGATGTTTAAAATTGTGGTTAAACGGAAATTTACGAATGTTATACTATTTCATTTCAGTGTACTGAGTTAAGGTGCGACCACACCGCTCTTAATAACAAAATTAAAATTTTGAAAAAACCCCCGAACGCGACATAGTGGACCGATTTTCATGAAACATCCCCGAAGAACACTCCCGACTAACTCAGCTTTCAGACAAAAAAAACTAAATCAAAATCGGTTCATCCGTTAGAGAGCTACGATGCCACAGACGGACACACACACAGACAGACACAGACAGACAGACAAACAGACAGACAGACAGACAGACAGACAGACAGACAGACAGACAGACAGACAGACAGACAGACAGACAGACATACACACAGACAGACACGTCAAACTTATAACACCCCGTCGTTTTTGCGTCGGGGGTTAAAAAACGGCGAAGTACGGAATCGCAGTAACGCATCGTATCTGTACCGTACCTATTTACCGCATGCTCCCCACACCGCTGCTCAAAAACGGCGACGGTACGCGCACGAGCACGACGTGTCCCATACGAAAGTCACTGCGTTTCCGCACAGAATAAGTAATAGGCTTTAATGTTGAGATTAAACAGAAAAAAAAAATTGTGGACAATCTATAGTCATTTTGTTATTATACTTATTACATTGTGGACATTTTGAATTCGTTATCGTTAGCATGCGGTAAAAACGGTACGGATACGATGCGTCACTGCGATTCCGTACCGTCACCGTTTTTAAGCAGCAGTGTGGTCGCACCCAAAGGCCGGCAACAGACAGTCTTATTTCATAATCTTAAAAAATCATAATCTTATGAAATCAGATTGAGTGCACGGATTCCCATACAATTTCGCAACTGTCCACACACAGTCTTATTTTTTAAGATTATAATTTTTTTCAGATTGATCTGACAGATTGCGAATAATTTGAATTTTAAGAATGTGTGTGGCAACGCAGTCAATCTTATTTTATAAAAATATGATTTTTTATGATTATGAAAATTGACTGTCTGTTGCCGGCCAAAGAGTATTGAATCACTATGCCGCACCTTCACTCAATACTCGTAAGGTCGTAACGTTTCCGAGAAAATATCAAGTTAAATGTCGTTTTGTATTACAGAAGGTTTCTTATGCTTCATGTTAAATAAGGCCATTAACAACTGAAATAGTGTTACAATGATCTTTACTGCACATAAAGCTTAAGGGACGTTTCTACGATGAAAAGCCCATAAAGATAAATGCACTATGAGGTACAACTTCGTAATACAGCTATATTTTTTATTTTTAGTAAAAAAAAGGAAACAGAAAGATAGGGACGAAAAAGAAGGAAAAGGGAAAGATCGAAAAGGGAAAGGGAGGGATGAGGGCACATCGGAGCTTGGAGATAAGGCAAAGAAAACATTCGCTGTTACAAGACGTGGTTATAGGAGGCTTACCAGAAGAATTAGAGAGAGATACTATCGTAATAAGAAAATGGCTGAGGAGCAAAAAGGCCAATATTCATGCGATTTCTATTTGATGTCGCTGAGAACCAAACCATGTTTGTGGGTGTATTACATGTGTCCTGTATGCTACCCGTACTGTTTGCAAGTGTTGAATGTTTGGAGACAAGTGTCGGACCTTCTGCTGTTCTTCGTGGCTATCGTAGTGTGGAGCCCGTGCATCTTGTGCGCCGAGTGCCTGAAGGTAATAGTCTGTAACATAGCCGTGGTGTAACTAAATTGTCCCTTAGTTTTTAAATAAATTTGGTGATTTTTTTTATATGTTTGCAGTTTTATTTGTCTTTCCTGCATTCGTGTCATTACAAATATATACGTTATGTATGTCACAGTTTCAAGACCCGTAGAGGTATGTTAGGTATCCCCGAATGGCCGAAGGCCAAACTGCACAGAATAAGGCTTTAAAGTTAAGAGTAAACAGAAAAAAAATATTGTGGACAATCTATAGTCATTTTGTTATTATACTTATTAGGTATGTCATTTCAACATTGTGGACATTTTGAATTCGTTATTTTATGTGCGTTCCTATTGAGTCCACGTTAGAATTTCGAGCTTTTGAATGTGTCAGTCTTTAGTAAAAGTTCTCAAACGATTGTAAATTCAACCAATAATTTGTAAAAGTAGGCACTCAAAAGTTACATTCGGTTAAAGGTGGACCCTCAGTTGTGCATATCAGGTATCCATATTTCGAGGGTTTACTGGTGAAACAAGATAAATCGAGATAATTTGTCCTCGAAATAACAACATTGTGGAAATTACACATAGTTCGAATTTCCAAAACCAACAATTGACAACGTTTCAAAATTTTCAATGTCCCTAAATTGAAAACCATTTCGAGGTATACGCCTGTAGATCACAAAAATATATTTTTAAATATTTTTTTTCCTTAATTTTAGTAAAAAATTCTTAAAAAAAAAAACATTCAGTTGAATTGAGAACCTCCTCCTTTTTTTGAAGTCGGTTAAAATAGTAAATTTATACAATCGTGATATAATACAAAGCTTTTCAGTCGAGTACCACGAAGCTTGCTGAGTGGACTAATAGTACGGTACGAGAGTGAAAAGCTTAATTATATCACTATTGTATACAATATTTTTCTACGAGTCATCATCTTCATCATCAATGGATGGAAATTCATGCAAGTTAAAATTCAATCAATCAATCAATCAATCAAAATATTCTTTATTCAAATAGGCTTACAATAAGCACTTTTAAATTGTCAACAGTGTACAATATTCATCTTATTCTAAATATCAGAGCAATTTATTGGTGCAATAAACAATATTGTTTTAAAACTACATTGATTTAATAAAATGATATCAATCTAAATTGTATAAAAAAATACTAGTATAAAAACTTCTAGAATAAATTCTAAATGTCAAAAAATTGTGTAAAAATACATTGAATTATCAATATCATCATTAATAAGCTATATAATTAATGGTTTTCAGCAATACTTGTATCCCACAGTGTTTCATCATTCATGTAGTCTTGTGTGCTATAGTAGGCTTTAGAGATCAGTATACGCTTTACATAATGTTTAAATCGATTAAAAGACAGTTCAGTGATGGCATTAGGAAGTTTGTTATAAAATCTTACACAATTACCCATGAATGATTTTTTAATTTTATGGAGCCGAGTGAAGGGCACTGCAAGCTTATGCTTATTTCTAGTGTTTATATTATGTACATCACAGTTTTTCTTAAATTTACAAATGTTTTTATGTACATACATAATATTCTCATAAATATATTGACAATGCACTGTCATTATATTAATGTCCTTAAACTTATCTCTAAGTGAGTCTCTATGGTTCATTTTGTATATTGCTCGAATAGCCCTCTTCTGCAGAACAAATATGGTATTTATCTCTGAAGCACTGCCCCATAGTAAAATACCATATGACATAATGCTGTGAAAGTAACTAAAATAAACTAATCGAGCTGTTTCCACGTCTGTTAACTGACGGATCTTGCTCACTGCAAATGCTGCAGAGCTCAGTCTATTCGAGAGGGTAGCAATATGGGGACCCCACTGAAGTTTAGAATCTAAAGTTATGCCAAGAAAAACTGTACTATCTACCAGTTCCAATTCCTCATCCTTCACAACGACACTTGCTTGTTCATTTTTAGCATTACTCGTTACAAACTTAATACATTTAGTCTTTTTCTCATTTAACAATAAGTTATTAACACTAAACCAATTAACTACTTCGGAAATAGCATTGTTTACATTTTCACAAGTTTGTTGCTGACGTTTGACTTTGAAAATAAGGGAAGTATCATCTGCAAACAATACTATATCATGGTGGGTCTTTACAAGATATGGCAGGTCATTAATGTAGATAAGGAACAGGAAAGGCCCCAATATTGATCCCTGCGGTACACCCATAGAGACTAGTGACCCCGGTGAGCGCTGTCCATTCACGTCGACCCTTTGTATTCTATCGTGTAAGTAAGATTTGACTAAATTCAGTGCCGATCCTCTCACTCCATAGTAGTGCAATTTCCTGATCAGTGTTTCATGACAGACGCAATCGAAAGCCTTAGATAAATCACAGAAGATACCCAAGGCATCCTGTGACCCCTCCCAGGCATCGAAAATCTGTTTGATTAGCTCAACACCAGCGTCGGTTGTTGAGCGACCCCGTGTAAAACCAAATTGTTTATTGTGCATTAGATTATTGATGTTAAAATGTTGCAATAGCTGAAATAACACTAACTTTTCAAAAATTTTGCTGAATGTCGGTAACACTGATATCGGTCTAAAATTAGTGGGGTCGGATGTGCTACCAGATTTAAATAATGGAATGACTTTACTGTGTTTCATAAGATCAGGAAACTCACCACAATCAACACTGTTATTAAAGATAACTACCAAGTCAGGCGCTACAATTTCTATTAAAGATTTAACACCATGGACAGAGACTCCCCAAAGGTCACAAGTTTTTTTAACATTAATTGATTGAAATGCCTTAATTATATCTGAGGTACTAACATGTTCAAATACAAGGTCTCTACTACATTCTGTGACATTATCTTCTAACAATGTAACGGCAGATGCAGGTGATGAATTTAAGTGCCTAGTTGTGGAAACTGGTATATCAGTGAAGAACTTTTCAAATTCTGTTGCTACTTCTAAATTGGAATCTACAATTTTGCCATCAATTTTTAATTTCAGTTCATTTGTTCTTTGCTTTGATCGACCAGTCTCCACGTTAATTACTTTCCACGTTGCTTTAATTATATCGGAACTACTTTTAATTTTCTTGCTTAAATAATTACGTTTAGCGGTATGACAATCTAATTTAAACTGTTTCGAAAATTGTTTGACATGTTCTTTAAATTCATCACTCGTATTAAACCGCCGTTCCTCATACAAGGCATACAATGCACGTCTTCGTTGATGTAACTCTGCAGTTGCCCACTCACTAAAAACTGATGCATCACTAACCGTGACCGTTTTTGTTGTAAATATCGTATTATAATTTTCCATATATGTGTGAAAGAATGAATTATACATATCATTAGGACTCATGTTTGGAGACAGAACGGGTAGCGCCTGAACTAAACTCTGTTTCATTCTTTCCACGCGGTCCGAGGTTACTGGTACAAAAGTTAACTGTTTTTTCAAGGTATTTTTCCTAGCAGCTTCAAATACCATTAATTGACCTAAATGGTCGGACTCTAAATTGCTGATTACATTTTTTGTAATAGGAAAAATATCTGTGAAAATATTATCTATACAGGTTGCACTAGTAGCAGTCACTCTAGTAGGCTCCATAAAAATGTGGTTCAGATTACATGATTTGAAAAATTCAACAGCCTACAACTTAATGTCGAATTTTCTAAAATATTTACATTAAAGTCGCCGCAAATAAGTAATTTCTTGCTGGAAGGCGATATTTTCAGTAGCACAGATTCCATTATGCTTTCAAATAATTCAAAATTACTTAATGGCGGCCTATACACGCACACAACAATAAATTGCTCCAATTCTACTGCACTTAGTTCTATAGTCCGTTCAACAGACATGGACACAATATCCTTGCGTTCCTTAAATTTTAACTGATTATTTATTATAATTAACGACCCACCATGTATGGAACTATGCCTGGTGAACGAACTTCCTACCTGGTGATTAATAAATTGAGGCATTAATTCATTATTTTTTAACCAGTGTTCAGTAATACATAAAATATCTATATAAAAATCCTTCATAAAAAGTTCAATTTGTAAATCTTTACCTCTAATACATTGAATATTTTGATGCACCAGGTGGATATACTTCCCTTGCTTACAGTTTTTTTCCTTATATTTACTTAAGTCTAGATTGCCAGAGACAGAATCTTTTGTCTTAAAAGCTAGTTTAAATCATTGGTTATGACTGGAACCAATTCCAAGTTCATACTTTGCTGCTCAATAGGAGCAGAATTGTCTGCCAAATTTTTGGCAGAAATGTCAAGTAAATAGGATAGCGATAATGCTATTTGTCTTTTGTAATAATTTGAAAGGTAACAATTACCTTTAGTCAAAAATACCATAGGCATATGGTATTTACTAACAAATTTGTTAGTGTCAATTATGCTAACCTTACTACTATATGTACAAAGATTATATAAAGCTATATTTAACTTATGTCTAGTGTTATTTTCTGCCTCTGACATTTGGGAACAGTAGGGGAATGTGAAAAAAATAATTTTATGCACTGCCATTGAGTTTAACTGTTCAAAGTATTTGACCAAATTATTTTTGTTCACATTGCCCCTATTTCCCATAAAGATAAGCAGTGTCGTCTGAGAATGAATATCACTGTCATTTAAAATTTGTTTTAAAATATTTTCAAAACTACTATGAGGCAAACAATGGTTGATTGTACTAAGTCCCTTTAAGTAAAAGTTTAGAAATGAGCTCATATCGCTTCCAATTTCATCACAGTACATAATAACATTAGGCTTAGGTATACATTTTAGAGAAGTGTCGAAAGAGCTACTACCACTTATATGCTGTTGTTGTAAACTGTCATACAGGCTTGGGTAGAGTGTGCTGGTTGACAAATCCCCGGTCACCTGCTTACATGCACATGACTGGGCATTGGTCAACGACTCAAAGCGGTCTGAATTATGCTTTATCTGGGATATTAAGTCATCCATAGCCAAAGAATATTCATTAATAACTTTTTTGAACTTTCATTTATGCCTTCCAAAGATTTTATTGAATCCTCCAAAGTCTGAATTTTTGATTTTAACGCCTGTGTGTCAGTTTCATACTGTAATTTACTATTTTCTAACTGAGCAGAATACAAATCCAACTTATCCACTAAGCCTATATTAACTTTACAATATTTTAATTTTTTAAAAAACAATTTATTTATTTTTGACAGTTTTTCTTTTTTTCTAATGACTTTATTCAATTTAATATATTTCTTTAGTTTGTTTCCGCTGCAATTTACTAACCTTGGTGTGGTGGTATCATTGGCTAAATCTGTAGTGACCAAAGGGATTTCAATTGCTGCGGTAACCAACTGGGAGTCAGGCCGGACCAGTTCCTCGAACAAGGTCTGAGTGTGTGCCGCAGCTGCTTGGTTTTGGGCCTCCCGTAGCTCGTAGATTTGTTCGTGGGCGTCGTGCAGTGCTCTCTCCAATGAGTCGATGTCTTTCAGGGCCTGTTCATATGCAGCATTGCACTCCATAAACCTGTCAACCGTCTCCTGAAGCCGGGCCCGCTCTGAATTTACATTATTGTAATCACTCTCTAATGAACACAGTTCCTTTTTCAACTTATCGTTCCTATCAATTACTAATAATAGCTCTTTCTCACTGTCTTCTCTTTCACTGAGCAATTGAGCACTAAATTCCTTGGATTGTTTTAATTCCAGCAAGGTAAGTTGGAGCTTATCACACTTTTCAGGCTCCTGCTGGAGAGCCGCTGCTGCGGCTGCTGCAGCTGCTCTGCGTGTTTGCATTGTAGATGGGTTTTTAATGTACTAAACACTAAAACAAAGCAAGAAATTGCTTACTCAAGCTCAGCGGTTGCAGGTAGGTACTTACATGAAATAATGACGCTTAACTATGTCTACACTTGTTCTAGCCTTGTACACACGTTAACACTGAATTGAAAAACACAATTAACAATAACTAGTGACAATACGACCTAGAAAGTGTACAAAGGCGAACAGATATTTCAAATTTATAACCTATAACGGCTACAAACCTGATACATCAAAGACACTGGTAAACGTCACTAAAACACTTCACTTATTATATTTATACAAAACTTAATGTTAAATCTACTTAGTTTACACTTAAAATAGTAATTATTACACAAAATATCCTTAAAAAATAATTATTTTAAAGGGACCTAGCAAAATCAGCTGCTTATCGTTTGACAGCCGGGGTTGACATTAATGTTAATAGAGTCGTTCACCGGGTTTATTAAATTAGTTTACCCTTCGGGTTGGAAGGTCAGATGGCAGTCGCTTTCGTAAAAACTAGTGCCTACGCCAAATCTTGGGATTAGTTGTCAAAGCGGACCCCAGGCTCCCATGAGCCGTGGCAAATGCCGGGATAACGCGAGGAGGATGATGAGAGTCGTTCACCGTTGTAACAACATAGAATTACCTAGCAACCAATTGTTTGTAATAACCGTCTCTGATTGGCCGATAACGCGACAGATAAAAAAAAATGAAGATAAAAAGAAATGAAAAAAACCGGCCAAGTGCGAGTCGGGCTCGCGCACAAAGGGTTCCGTAGCAGCAAATATAATAAACTTATTATGTCAATTTATACACCTGCCAAAATTACAGTTAAATCAAACTATCTCAAAAACTATAAGAGATACTTTGATCAAACCAAAAATCGTTGAAAGAGTTAATTAGCATGCATCACCTCTATTTTTTTTAGAATTTTATACCCCGTAGTTATAAAAATAGAGGGGGGGGGACATACTTTTTACGACTTTGAGAGCTGATATCTCAAAAACCGTTCACTTTAAGAAAAATGTTTTTTAGAAAACTTTATATCATTTTAAAAGACCTTTCCATTGATACCCCACACGGGTATGTACATCGAAAAAAAAAATTTTCATCCCTCAGTTACATGTATGGGGGCCCCACCCCCAATTCTTTTTTTTTACTATTTAGTGTCATAATTTTGTAGCGGTTCATACAACACATATTCCCATCAAATTTCATCACTGTAGTACTTATAGTTTCCGAGTAAATCGGCTGTGACAGACGGACAGACGGACAGACGGACAGACGGACAGACGGACATGACGAAACTATAAGGGTTCCGTTTTTGCCATTTTGGCTACGGAACCCTAAAAAGATGCAGGAAAATTTGCCAGGTATCGCAAATTAATGTAGAAATTGTATGAAGTTCTATTTTTGAAATTATTACAGTTAACTAAAGTCAACTATAATGAGCTTATTATAATTGAGTCGGAACTGCCATAGAGTATCCAACACTGAAAAGTTAGCACTTATAGTTTAGTCTGTGGTGTCTTAATTGACAGATTACAGTCGACAAGTAGAAAAAAATAGTTTAAAGGGGAAGTGACGTTACATAGTTGAGTCAGACTATTCAGAGCTGCCACTATAACCAAAAAAATCTTCCGGTTGGGTTGGGATATCAGTTGAGTTTCACTATGACACTTATCATCGCTAGTAGTATGGAGATTAGAGGTAAGGAGCGAAAGCTTTAAGTTTCAGAAGTGCAGATATAAAACCAGGTGGCGCTGCATATGGTACTATTTTTTTCGTTTAATTAGACAGTAATTAATAATATAAGACATACTTTGAAAAAGGGTCAAGTAGCCTATTGCAGGTACATAACACTGAAATAGGAAACCTATGGAAGTGAAACATCAACAAAAAACGCGTGCCAGTGTGACGTCATCCGGCCGCTAAACATGGCGGTTTTAGTGCTGCACATAACATTTTACTGTAATTAGGATTTATCGATAAATCGATAAACTTTGTAACGTTCTCGGCTGATTTCACATACTATTCATTCTTTATAGAATTAATATTTTAATGGAAGTAAGTTATTGAACTGGAAGTATCCATTTAAATATTAATTACATAAGTTTATTGCTGATGTTGCCGAACGTAACAGCCCGCACCCTCGTTAAGCTCTGGCAACCTTACTCACCGACAAAATACGTTTAAATTATTAATTTAAGATATTTTTTTGGTTTTAAGCGGAGTAGCATGATGAAATAAGAAAATGGTAATAAGCAATCATAGAAAATCGATATCAAAGTCGATAAAAAATGTACAACCCTAGCTGAAATGTTTACATTATTTAAGCCTAAAAATATAGTAAAATAAGTCACATCTCTTCATAACTTATAGCTGCACATAACAACCTTACTAATTATAATGTAATACATTCTTCAATTTACCAGCAACATTAACAATAATCAATATTTTTGATGTAAATCATAGCGTACCTGTGTAAGGTCAAAAATGACTGATTTGGTGTCTTTCTTATGCCGCAGCCTAACACACTACACACTGGCATATTTTCACCGTAATTATTTACATTTGACTGCAAATATATTCAGTTATCACGCAAAATATTTAAAGATAATTAAATTATTTAAATTTTCCCGCGACGTTTTGACGGGACATATACCGTCTGAACTCACTGACAATGACATTCAGGCCGCTAAACATGGCGGATTTTCGGCCGCATTAGGTATTTACGCATATTCATGTTACACTTTTTGTACGTACTGAAATACTGTCATATTCTTTTGTCATCGGTTATAGTGCTGAGTTAAAACGAGATAGCGATATGTTTATGCGTTCAACGTCAAAATGGGTGCTATTTATATAAGCAATTGTATGTACAGAACAACATGTCTTGTCCCTATATATAGGTCCATGGTACATAAGGGTTTGACACGTCATTTTCGACTGTTCTACTTTGACAGATTTTTCTCCTTATACTTCTACATTCCATAGCTCGTAAACTAAAATCCATAATCCTACGGACCAAATTGACAAGTAAGTGTGAACAAATGTTGCCACAATTTGGCTAGTGTCGTTCTTATCGATATTAAAATTGGCAATTTGATCTTTTAATCAATATACCAACTTTTTCTGTGATTTCGACAGATCAAAAGGTCTGTAGACCCCTAATTAGATATAAAATGTTAATTTCAAACCAGCAATAATGTAAATGATATTTATTATGATAGTTTATTGAATCTTTACAAATGAATTATTACAATTATTGTGTTACAGCCGAAAGATGAAAAGATTGTGTAAATCACATAATAAAAACCGAGGACAAAATGTTACAACTCGACCATTTAGTGGACAATGTCTCGGATCGTTTTATTGTAAATGTAACTGATGATGATGATGATGATGAAGATGACGATATAACGGTGCCTGGGAATGAATAATATTTTATAATAAAGACTACTTATCGTCGGACAACATATTTTTTTTACTTACCGGTTCGGATACCTTTTTATGCTGTAAAACTAGTGGGTAAAACGCATTTTATCCATCCACTACCTCGAAAACCGAACAAACCAAAATTTTTACCTTTTATTTAAAAGTATCATACGTATTTTTGATTTAAACTAGTCTGTTATTTGTACTTTACAACTTGTCGATATATTGTTATCGACATATACCCTTCACTATTTTTATTTCACTGTTCCTGGTAACATTTCATCTGTCAGTCATTTGTCAATTTAGTCCGCAGGATTATGAAGTTTGGTTTAGTTATTCAATATTTGTTGATAGTGACACTTGACAGTCAGACATCTCGGACTGTTTAAGCTGACTGTTAAAACTTTTTAGGAATGATTTTGTCGTTTTCTTAGGTGTATGAAACAACACATGTGACGTCATAAAGCTGTGTTTTGACGTTTGTAACTTACGCTCTTTCTGTTCGAAGTAGTAATAAAAAGGGATTTTCGCATTAAAATAGCAGTTTTTGGGAAAAATAAAAAAATACGTGTATCTTTAAATATTGAATTCTTTCAAACCAAACAATAATAAGTAGTAGTCACCACCAGTAAACCCTCGATTTGAGCAATTCCCGAAAAGTTTATACCAGATTTCTATACATTTTCGGTAACAAAAAGGAAAGTTTCATACAAACAACCTAGGACATTTTGGGAAACCTAGTGGATCTTGCTCAGCATCATCGACTATCAGCCTACCAATTTTTATCAAAATCCGAGACGTGATCCAAATGTACAAACTTTTCGGGAATTGCTGATTTCATAATCCACTTCAAATTTACAACTTCTGTAAATGACTACTCTTAGTAAAATATTTGTAAAACTAATTTCATTAATTGTGACTCCTTTTCGCCAACTCAATACGAAAAAAACCGGTCAAGTGCGAGTCGGACTCGCTCACCGAGGGTTCCGTACAAACTTTCAATAGTTGAATCATCAAAATGTTATTCAAGACTCAATTTCCCATAACGAGTAATATTTTAATATACAGTTTTATTGTTAGACAACGTCCAAATAAAATCAAGACTATTCGACTTCAATGATTTACGACATGTCGCAAGGACGCTCCTGAACCGACCTCATTATATCAGGAAAAACGCGATGTAGGAAATGAGCGTTCAACGTACAGCGACATCTATCGGCAAATTGAGTAAACTAATGCGCGCGAGCTAGTATGGAAGATGATTTTTATGGGATAATTGTTTATTGCGTGAACCGATTGTAACAAAGCATTTGAAAGCAGGTAATTTCAGTGTTATTTTGTTAAAACATACAGGTACAATAAACATCTGCAAGAGTGTTGAAATTGAAAACGTAAATCTGAAAGGTTTTTATAAATGTTTTTATTTTTATAAATAACAAAAAAGTTTTCAAGACACGTGTACGATTTTATTTTTCCTGTAATATTCATTATAATAGGCATGTTTGGTGAAAATTTAATAATTTATGTTGGTAAACTTCGGAGCGGACTTTTTTTACATTTTCCTTCACAAAACATTTTTTTTCCTAAACCAAAAAATTATAAAAAATAGTTTTGATATCTACAGTCTGAGCTCTTTCTAACGATACTTCACTTGACCTAGTTACTTGAAATTTACAGTTTGCCCCCCCTTTCATTTTGGCCATTTTCTGTAATTAATATTAATAAATAAAATAAAAAAATACCTTCAATTTGTAGAGGTTAACGATGTTCATAAGTATTCCAAATTTCAAAGCAAATTTCTAGACAGACAGACAGACGGACAGAGCGGCGTCATAAGGGTTCCTTTTGTACCTTTTTGGTACGGAACCCTAAAAATGGCATGCAGAATGTGGTCCCTCAATCGATCGCGATAAGTTCACATTAAGTATTTAAAATATAGGTGAGACTGAGAGTTAGTAAAAATACTCGAATCATTGTAAATTCAAGCTTTAGTTTGTAAAAGATGCTATTCAAAAGTTTCAATCGATTAAAGGTGGTCCCTCAATTGAAACGTTTGTCATAAAAATAAATCAATTGACGTAACATTTGGTTGTTAAATAAACAATTGCTATTGGCTACGTGCACGACAATTACGCCCACTACCATGTGAACCTGAAGTGGAAAATGTCAAAAAATGACATGTAAACAAACATTATATTTTAACGATTTTTCGTTAATTTTAAATACATCGAATTGGCAGGGTGCAAAGCGGGTGGAGGGGGTAGCTAAAACGATCACAGCGCGCACTACGGCCAAAATTGACATCTTGGTCGCTGACTTACGCTGTCAAATCCATATTGCAGTGAACATTTTCATATCGTTTTTGAAATAAATTTAATATGGACCTAGTAAAATTTGTTATGGTGAATTGCAATAACTCCAAGAAAAATAGCGGCTAAATTCTAGCAATTTCCAAGACCGTGGTGGAAACGAAACCACCGTTTAAGTGGATAATTGCCGTAAGAAGAAAAGTGTCATCTCACCTCTGAAGTTTTATTTAAAGTGCGTGATCATTTTATACAAGTATTGAATTTAATTTACGATGAATGTGAGCGTCAGAATGGCGGGTGTACATCAAGCAATCCTGGTGTGGTATACGTCAGGAGTTAGTGCTAGCAATGTGCCAAATGTGCGCCAAAATTCGAGCAATGTGCTCTTTGAACTCCAGAGATATTTAAGAAATTAATGACACCCGCCATTCTGACGTCAGGTTGGCGGGTGTACTTCCAGTTCTAGCTAAATGGCTGCTTACTCGAGGGTGAAAGTACTGCCTAAGGTTAGTGCTCGCAATGTGCTTCCACATGTATGAAACACACACTAATTCAGAGAGCCGTTGAAGAGTAATATGGGATTGAATAAATATATCTATAACGCCTGCTGAAATAAAATAGCAATGTTCATTGCCTGCAATGCAGCATTAACATGCAGGCGCTTTTCACAAAAAAGTGATACTCATAGATATATTTATTCAATCCCATATTACTCTTCAACGGTTCTCTGAATTAGTTTGTGTTTCATACATGTGGAAGCACATTGCGAGCACTAACCTCAGGCAGTACTTTCACTCTTGAGTAGGCAGCCATTAGCTAGAACTGGAAGTACACCCGCCAACCTGACGTCAGAATGGCGGGTGTCATTAATTTCTTAAATATCTCTGGAGTTCAAAGAGCACATTGCTCGAATTTTGGCGCACATTTGGCACATTGCTAGCACTAACTCCTGACGTATACCACACCAGGATTGCTTGATGTACACCCGCCATTCTGACGCTCACCGATGAATTTGTAGTGCAAACTTTATTGGAGGTAGAAAATCCAATGTGGAAGCCAATCCCATTCCCAAAATTATTTTGGAACATAATTATGTTCCAAAATAATTTGAGTTGTTTTGTCATGTGTGCTCCTGTGTACAAATCGAAACGGATTGACGAAAATGCGTAAATATCGAGGTTTCAATGCGACGAAGGAGCAAGAGAACAATAGAAGTATAAGAAATCCACTGAAGGCTTATCACATTTTAAATAAAATTCCTGAGAACTTAGGTATTTCATCGCATTGATGATTACATATTTGATGTGATATCTGGTAAACCTCCAATATTTTCAAGTAAATGAAACAAGTTTTTGTAATGTATATTATAATTAAAAGTTATTATAGAGTTTGTTTTTATTTTACAATAAACCCTGTACCCTGTAAATGATATTTATAATACCTACAGTTAAGTAGCCTATGAAAATGACATGGCATAGCAGTGAACTCATCAACAATTTCAAAAGCCAATTATTTATTTATATTTTATTGCACATAAGTACAAATGGTGGAATAATGTCTTGAATCTCTAGAAAATGCCCAGATAGCACCAATTTCTTGCATTTATTATCGTCTCTGGTTGGAAAATGATTTCGTGAGTGATGGCACGAAACCCCGGTTTAGTCACCAGTTTGTTAATTTCTCACTGGAAACAACAATTTTAATATTACTGGCGATAATGTTATAACCACCATCATCCAAAATTGTCTAATATAGTAAAATAACACAGAATTTCATTAAATTTTTCACACTGTTTACTTATTTCTCGCTTGACAGCGGCGGCAATATTGTCCATAATGGTCACCTGTCACGTGGCGTTGTCGTCGTGCACGGTCCCAATAACAAGAGCTACTATTTCAAGTGTAATTTAGGTAGATAGATTATAAAGACATGGATATAATACCAAAAATCAGTTTCCAAAGCCATTACTCACGGTATAAACTTCCAACCCCAGACTACAGAAAGAGTCAATAAATTGGTGCTGGCAGGGCATATAAGGAATCTTGAAGAACATAGGAGTAATGGTACAAGTTCTTCGAGCTAGTGATATGGTATTCGCTAAACCTCCGTCCCGTTAATGCCATATAAAACAAATCTAAACGTAAGTATCTAGTCACGTCCGCGGCCGCAGAAATATCCGACACGGGCCTATTCCCAGGCTAGGCCTGAATCTTTAAGCATAATCTTTTACGGTAGGAAAAATACTAATAGCGTATTGAACAATATTAGGTAAACAAAGCTTTAAATATAATTTATTATAATGTTTTGTTTTGACATGTCACTTACGTTTTCTTTTCACCATTTAGTTCTTTGATCCAATTTCCAGTGTGCTCTAAGAAACGCATAGAACGTGCAACGACTATTTATGCCATTATTTTTACAATTAACAACGAAACAACATTGATGCCCCATATCAAACATTACACATTGTATTTTATGAGTTTTGATAGATGACAACCACAATCAGTGTCGATTTTGACCACCGCAAGCACTGCGATCGCTTTGCTTACCCCCTCCATGCACTTTGCACGAAGCCAATAGTCTACAATTACGCATACTTCGACTACATGTGGTCAGAAAATTTAATTTGTATTTAGTGTAATTAGTTTATACTTATTATATTAAAAACAGATATACAAGCTATGCAATACATCATGTTTTTATAGGATTTGCTATTTTATTACTTTATTTCGACTTTTCGAGCAGTGACCCAGTGGACATAGCTGTCCCTCACTTTTGTATGAAAAAAGTGTCTCTTCCACTGGGTCACATATAGATTAAGGGCCAGTTGCATCAACCACATTTGACAGACACATCATCGTCTCGCAACAGACTACTATGGAACTTCCCATACGATAAAATTTAACGAACGCTTTAACAGTGACAGACGGTTTGATGCAACCGGCCCTTAATTGTAAATGTTTTTTTTTTAATTATTCCCTTAATGTAAAATAAAAATAAGGATCTTTATTCACGATGGCCAGGTTAAAACTCACAAAAGTAGAGCTAATAATAAGTATGGGCAGTTCTTGCAAAAAGCAAGAAAAAGTTGATTCACCCATTTATTGTGGTGTAGGTGCACGCTTTAAAAAGGCTAAATCACTAACAATGTGAAAGAAGTCATGTCACAAGAATGAAATCTTTCTCAAAAGGTCGCGCTTTAACTTTGTCGTGACCGTGTATAAGTACAGTAATTTTCAAAGGAGCTGTTGAGCACACATAGAAAGTCTTATCTTGGCTTGAATAGTTAAATGAAAGTATTCACATAATACGTATTCATGACAGTGGAAACCTCAATGTAGAAAAAAAACAAATGTATTCATTTTGTTTCACAAACCTGTATTTGGGATTAAATGAAAGGGCATCATTATCTCTCCACAGAATAAGAAGCGGATCTAGCAAAAAAGCAGTACAAAAGTAGGGTATGCTTTAACTATGACATAATAAAATTATTATTAAAGATAGATCTGTTAACTAATAATACAATAAACTTAACTACATTACGTATGAAAATTTGACTTTCTGAGAAGTAAGTAAACATACAGAACGTGATAGAGTATACATATTGGCATGTAGAGTACATCAAAGGAGCTAAGATTTGTAGAAGATACTTATTTGACCGACTGTCTTGAATTTTACGCCCGCTCTATAGCCTGGTGGCAGTAATATATCACTACTTTGAAAAAATGTCGTATCTCACGCTGATCCTCAAAGTTAAAACGCAGTAAGTCTATATGCATTCCATACATACTTACTACAATTTTCTTTTCATTGACAGACGAAGATACAAGTTTTTTTTTAAAGTAGTGACGATATTACATAACGAAAACCGCAAAAATATCCGACACGATATTATTTGTAGAGCTATAAGAGCGTGTCGCATATTTTTGCGGCTTTCGAAGAATAACATCTTATTGCAGGCGTTGACTCGAGACAGATCAAGATCGAATGTGTAGGTGCAAACGGCTCTATTCTCGTCAGCTCATCACGCTCTTGTCTCGTCTCGCTGGACTAGATTGAGTTTCTCACAGAGTGTGTACAACTGTACAGCCAACGTTATATAGGGCGAACTACAAATAACGGACTTCCCTTCCAATAACTGGTCACCTTGTACTAAAAAAGAACATGGTTTACAGGTAAAGATAATTCATTTTTGGTATAGTACGGCCTGTTATTGGATTGGACGCTGGCCCGTTATCGACAATTTAAGCTAATTGCACTACTTGGTTTGTTATTACTTATTAAGAAAGAACGCGGACACCCGTCATGCTGAAGCTAAAGACTGTATCGTTAAGTATAAATACAACTTAATCCTGGCATCATAAACTATCCAGAGCTTTATAGATCAGTCAATGAATGCTCAAAAGGGGGTCTAGGTGGAATGGCCGAAAGCAGAAAGTTTCACTACGGGATGTTGTTAGGTATAGTTAGGAGACATACATACTAAAAGTACTCGGGCTTTGGACGTGAGCTCGGAGGGGAGGGGGAAGGGGGTCGGTGAAAAAGGTCCCATTTTTGGTTTTTGCTCATATTTCAAAAACTATGCGTCATACGAAATTTTGGTTTACTATACTGGACAAATGGTGAACTGTAAAAGGTAACACGTAACGAAAACTAGCATAAACGGAAGGGGTCAGTGTGGGGGCAGTTCAAACTGCAATTCATAAGTACGGTGAAGACTGTACTTTCAGTGACCGACAACGACCAGGGCAAAAACCAGGTCCATCCAACCCAAAACTGGACCAAAAGATAGTAAAGGCGTGGCATCTAATATATATCTATCTGTTCGAGACATCGCAAAAAAATTGAGAACGAGTATCGGAATGGTCCATCGTGCTACAAAGAGAAATAATTTAGTGATCCAAAAAATAGAATTAACTGAAAAGGAGCGATAAGCGCAATGCATCTGTCAAGAAACATGTCCGGAAGGTGTATGTACTACTCAATTTTGTCTAAAAATCACACCTGTGTTATAATATAATGGATGACGAAACTTACGTAAAACCGGACTACAAGTCTTTGCCAGGTCCCCAGTATTACACAGTTCGCGAAAGAACAGAGGCTTCCCAACCCTGAATTTTAAGTCAATTTGTGTCGAGAAATTTGGAAAAATAAATATGGTTTGGCAGGTCATTTGTGAATGTGGACCGAAATCGAGTGCATTTTTTACTACTTCACCTATTGACGCCGACATCTACAGGAAGGAGTGTCTCTAGAAGCGAGTGTTGCCTATGATAAAAAAGCACTACTGTTAAACTATATTTTGACCTGCCAGCGTCTTGCCATTATGCAGCGAAGGTACTAAAATGGTACAAAGACAATAACGTGCGTTTTGTGGCCAAAGAACTTAATCTGCCAAATTGTCCCGAACTTCGCCCCATCGAGCACTACTGGGCTATAATGAAAGCCAAATTGCGTAAAACAGCCCGCAGTGCCGATACAGAGCAGCAGTTTCGATCAGACTGGACCAAGGTGGCCTATACTTTTGGTCAAGCGGCTGCCGGATCTTTAATGAGCAACATGAGACAATAAGTCAGAAAACTGACCAGAAACTAATCAGTTTTATTTCGTTGTAACATAATTTTTGGTTTGTGTGTTATTTATCTACATAGGCAATTAGATATATTATGAAAAAAAATACAAAGTCGAAAAATATAGCAATTGGTTTTTATATATTTATACTTGGATGCTGATAAGCAATAATGTGTCAACCCACACGCCAACCATTTTGAGAAAATGGCGTCTAAAGATTTTTTCTCATTTTTTTGTGTTTCTCTTAAAAAAAAATTGTTTTTATATAGATTGTTGTGTTTTTCAGCTATAATACGTTCAGTAGTAGTGATTATTGTAGCTTAATTTCAAAACAAACTTCAATTTGACGAAATAATGCCCTTTTCTTTTATTGCGAATTGTTCGACGACGTCAAACTTTTTCAAGACTGTGTTATGATACTTAACCCACTTTTGCTAATTGTTTAAAAATATCTATGAGTCTTAAATAAACATGTTAAAGCACATAAATTGTTGTTGTAAAATACTCTACCTATGCATATTTTTAACTTTATAAGTGTTAAGTAACATATCAGTCATGGTTCACTTATGTTATTAGGTATGTAGGAATCAATACATTTTTTATTAATCAAACCTTTTAATGATTGTTCTACTCCCGAACTGTTATTCGTCATTTACAGGATTGTGCGTATCGAAAAAACTGAAAACGCATTGTTTGGTTCTGTAATCATGGCAACGCATTGCATTAACGATACTGCGTGCGTGCGCGGGAAGGCTTTGGGCAGCTGAGCTGACAGTGCAAACCTTTGCAATACAGGAAACAGTGTGAATTTCGCGAGAATTATTTAAAAAAAAACTATTGAAAACTAAGTGCATGGTCGTTGTAAAAGTATTGTATGCAATGGTGTTTAACTGACTCCAAAATACTCGTGGAAAGTACGCCACTCATATTTCTTGACCTCCTTTAAACCCCTGTTGAATAAAATACTATAAATTAACTATTAGAGTAATGATCATTTCTAGACACATATTTAAATTATCTGTACTTTTTCAACAAAAAATCGTTACAAAAACCAAAAAGTCATCTTTAAAAAAAAATAAACTACTTATCTAAAATATACAACAAAATATTTTTTTACGCTAAGAAATAGACTAAGTCATTTAAATTATGAATAACTCATGACTTGTACAAGAACAAAACATAAAATATCTTTAACAAAATAATAAACTACCATTCAGTAAGTATTCAAAAATCAAACAATATTTTTATGCATACATTAACACGTCTTAATGTAATTAGTAATTATAAAAAAATAGTAGCTTATATTAGATTTTTATATAAACACGTACTACTTGTAAAAAATGTTTGCAAATTATAATAACGAATATGTATATTCATGACTTAAAATGTTCAATTTCGTACTGAATTTACCATTCATGTGCAAAAATATACTAATGGACTAAGTCATAACTTATTCAAACATAAATTAATATGAACAGTTATATTTTACAATAGAGTGTCATGGTACTTACACCAAAAACGAACAATTTATGACCCGAATATAATTTAACAATAATGACTTATGTTTTATAACACGGGTCGTAGCATAAAACAACGAATAAAATATCATTTTGCAATAATCATTCAAGTCTCATAGTGGGTAACTATGTCATTTTTTGCGTTTTGCAAGAATGAGTCAACGGTAACGGTACAGTCTTTAGACTGAATTGTATAAGCATATGATCTCTTGCGCTAACTTTGTCTGTCACTTATAAGCAGGGCCCGTAACTTTCATATCGATGACATCAATTTGACGTCACGCTGCATATAGGATTGATTCAAATAGTTTTACTGTAATAATTAATCATTATTAATTAAATCATGTACAAATAACTTCAAAAGTTAGCTATTCATACGTGGAATGTACATATTATACATATAATACCTACTCGATATGTGAAACGAAAAGGAAACAATTTGTTTTGTTTTTACAATTTATTGAAATAAATGGTAACAAAAGTATTTAATAAAATGTATGTATAAACATATAAACAAATAAATTAATTTACTTTTCACGTATCAAGTACGTTTTAATTATTTCACGTATGAATAAATTAGTTTTGAAGTCGTGATTTAAAACGATTTATGAATAATGATTAATTATTAAATAAACCTCTTGAATCATATTATATGCCTGACGTCAAATTTATTGCATCGGCATGAAAGTTACGGGCCCTGGTTATAAGTCTTATATTATAACAGTTATAAGTGTAATAACAAACCAATAAAATGGAATACTTTTACAATTGAACCAATCAACGGTTTATCTTCGAATTCACGAACTGTACATTTGCCTAAAATGGGCAAAGAACAACTTTACCTCTTGGATTGTTGATCAGAACTATAATATGTATGGTGGCTTCAGTTATACCATTTTCACCGAATCTATGCGGAAAGAGAAGAGTCGTATACGATATGTAAGCATTGACATCCAATAATCTAAAGTTTAAACTTGTATATATAAACTAACTGTTGACGTGTAATGTATCTGTGCATTTACGAAATAAATGGATATGAATATGAATACATTCCGACTATTCTCTTTCCACACATATTCTTTCCATCCATTTCTTTATAAATTTAGGCTTGTTCATTTACTGTATTTAACATCCATACCTATGTTATGTTACATTTAGGCCTGCCTGAGGTTTATTTCTTTTAACTGCGCATGGATGCTTCCAGCTGGTTTAATAATTCTAGTTTTATATAAACAGGTTACATTATTTCCAAAAATATTCACGAAATTGAACTCATCGATCAAACCGAACTGTCCCTGTAGCTTGACGCTATAATAGTATAGTGACACGTGACCAAAAACACATATTTACGAAGAGTGCTTTTAGTAAATCCTAAAAGACGAGAAGGATTTTAAAACTTTTACGTTAAAATCTTCAGCATAGTGATATAGCATAGTGATAGCATACTTCGGAAAGAAAAGCCCTTTTTCGAATAGGTGTTGTAAATAAAATAATACTAAGCCTGTATCTGATTATTGACACGTGTTTTTCGGTCATTTAAATGTACTTAAAATATAAATTAGGTATCAAATCATATAGAAGATACTATTATTTTACACATCAAGCTACGACGTTAGTTTTATTAATTTTAATAAACGGTTTTCACGCCACAAACAAGGTAATACAATATATACCGATCGAGATCCAATAAGACATTGATGTTAATAATCATAATATTCATAATCATTGTCATATACAGTAGAACCCGCTTAAAACGATTCTGAGGGGACCCAGCCAAAAAAGCGTATAATACGGGAAATCGTATTAAACGTGAAAAAATTGTGTTTCATCGTAAACTTTTAATATGGTTACTTTTTCTTGGAGCGATAATGCTTTTCTTCTTATTTTGACATCACTGAACCAAAGATGGGACAAAGAATTCCCAAGAAGAAACCCAACACCGCAGCAGTGATAATGAGCGAAGTGTATGTATGTAGGTACGAACTATCGCACTAACCGCTGAGTTAAGACGACAAATTAGAAATTTATCTTTACGGGTGTCGGTGTCGCCAGAATGGCGTAATTAGTACAGTACAATTAGTTCCGATTTTTGTCACCCGCATAAATAAAGTAGTAAAGTAATCCAAGGTGGGTGGTTTTAGATGGTGTATTAAGCGGGGACGCGAGTCGTATTAACCGTGAAAAAATGTCTGAAAACAAGTCTCAAATTGTAGGGACCGGCGTAAAATGGCGTAATATGCGGAAAATCGTATTAAACGTGATCGTTTTAACCGGGTTTTACTGTACATAAAATGCTAATAATCTTGGTTAAGTGGCACAGATGTGTGATTGGTTATCTTTCCTGGCGGGTGTTTCTGCTATGACACCGTCAAATATTACAACTTTTTCCATTTAACATAGCTTCCCCTTTCTCAAGCAGAATAAATCACAAGGAATCCAATACACGTCCACAGATAATATAGCAATATCGAATAGTTAGCATATCTGTACTTCCGTAACTATTTTTATTAGTAATTTTTACGTTCAGTTATTTACTGAATTGTGTCGCGATTTGCAAATCTATGTTGAAAGGGCAAAGTTGTAAAGTCGTACGGTACTAATAAAAATATATATCGCCACTGCTGAAAGCAGACTAGATTCATTTATACATATTTAGCTACACTACCATGTTAAAACATTTACTGTTCCTGTTTTTTTTATTTCTAACTAATGACTTGTACAAAACATAAATTTGTACATGCAGCCTTTTATAAGTCCTTAGCAATTCCTGGAATATAATGTGTTTCGATTGTATCGTGTTTGTTCCAGTTCAGAAAAAAATGCTTATAACCCGTTGCGGTTGAAATTTATTTTACTCATGCCGAAATTTATAAAAGACAGGCGTACAAAAGTTACCAACAGTATAAATAGTTTTGCAATAAGCATCATACAATCGTTTGTTCAACAGAGGTGTGACTTACACCATCACGCCACGTCAGATCTACGCAAGTTACGCAGGACATGTGGACCGATTGCGGATACCTGAACCTGATATAGGGTCAGTTGGTAAGAGCTTGGACTAATGGAACAATTTAGTATCCGTGTGTCATTCGAAGCTAATCGAATGACACACGGATATTTTCAATCACTAGATTGTTCCATGGCAGCGATTTTGACAGCCCAAGTGCAAATGGTATTTCCAACATTAAAGATGACGTTTACTTAACCCTTGCACAAGCCGATCTATCAAAATTATTGCCAAATTAGCAACTGTCTGCCTTTATTACATTAACTAATGACATGGTGTATCTTGACAGTGCTGACTTGGATGCGATACCTTACCGCAGATTATTTTCAAGTAGATTATTTTCGAGCTAGTAAGCTATGAGCTGTTGACAATAAAAACGAACAAAAGATAAGCACTTTTGATACCTCAACGCTGGGCGAGTAACTATAAACATCGCCGTGTCTCTTTTATTTACACGGGAGTGATTATCTTTGTTCGTTTTTATAGCCGATAGCTTATAGTTTACTAGCATGCGGTGGGACCAGTACCTCAATAACCAACGGTCCACTTGACACTGTCCTAGAGAATTTATACATAATTATATATCCCTGTCTTTAATTTCCTAGCGAATTCGAAAGAAAACGAAAGTTTTTCGTTAAAAACTTAGCTAAATTACCTATAAATCTTTTTGATTTTTATATGCTATCTAACATTGTCTGATATAAATTATAATAATAATTAAAACATTACTTATTAAAAAGAGAAAACTGACAGTCTAGGGCGTGTATTTCTCGAATTACTGACATTAACGCGATACTTGTACTTACGTCGTTACCATTACCACAAGTATTTTTTCTAAAACATAATATTTAAGTAGCTGTCAATTAACTCTTCCTGATTCTGGATAAAACATTGTATATATAATTGGAACATCGAAATCAATTACGTCTTAATTAAGTGATAGCGGAGTTACAAAAGTTTTGTGTACAACTGAATTAAATTAATACTTCAAAACGAATGAGGTATAAAGATGAATAAGAGTTGCGATTTACAGCGTATATTATGTTACATATATAGGTGGGAAAGCCAACAGATACCTGTCGGCCTAGTAAACTTGCCAATCGCTTGCCAAACGATACCCATCTGTTAATATCGCAATCGGACTAAGAGTGATAGAGAGACACGATGTATTTCGATGTCGTAGAGAAAGCGATTGTCAACTTGACTAGACCGTCAGGATATCTGTAGGCACGGAAGAAAGGTTCTCAACATTCATACGATATTTTAATCGTAATCTGCTGCTGACTGTTATTTGATTCGGTAACGGCTTTCGGCATGCTTGGGCTACTTGGAGAGAGCTATGTAAATTCTGCTAACCCGAAAGCCATTGCGGTGCTGTAAGTCGACGATGCTTGCTTCACTTCACCAGTGCACGGTTTCAACTACATTAAATATGTAAGGCAACCAGCGCAACCAGTAAGGCGATTTGTAATTTAAGTTTGAACTTCTCGGCGACTATTTTCTTATCTTTGGCTAAATACCAAGACATTGGTGTTTGTCATATAAATAATTTAATAATACTTACTAAATTATAATACATGATTGGAACTTTTAATTATTTAATCTATACCCTACACTATACAAAGACCGCGAGGCATTGATGACCCCCAAACCCTTAGCACCATTATTTTTAAACAAATACACTTGCAGTCAAGATCACCGGCACCAAAGCAAGCGTGGAATATATTTATTTTTGTACAAAATGGCCTTGTATAGAAAACAATCTTTAATCTCATCTGTTTGCGTGTTTTGGAGATAACAAAATAGTAAGGTAGAAGTATTAGTGCTCGACGCTGCACTAGTATTCGACAGGAGCACTTAACACCAAAGTGACAAGGTTTAAATTCGAATATAGAAACATATTCGATGTTCAAATTTAGCCTTCGTGACCTTGAGATAAAGTGCCCATCGAATATTAATACTTTTATAAGGTAAAAGTCCCAGTGCGTGACAGTGACCCAGAAGAAGCAACTTTAAGTCCTAAGTCACTGTCAATAAATGTGACAGAAGGGTGTCATCTACTGGGCATTAGCGTGTCGAGCACTGGTAATATTAGCTTATTTGTGCCAATCCCCATTATTTATTTATTTTTTTAATTCATCACAAAGGTAAGCACCATAACAAAGTTTTCATCTAAAGTATCAACTGAAATTTAAATATGGATGCCACATTTTTCCAGGGTATAGCCGGGTACACACGAACTATTTTGAACACCTGACTGAGGACCGCCATCTTGCCGAGCAAATTGGCTCCGGTGAGTCAAACGTGCGCGCACGAGCACGGACAAGCGTTAGGGCCTATTTAGACGGTACGAGAACTCGCATACGAGTTTTATTACATTGCGGTATTTGATGGCTGTGCAAACTTGTATGTAACTTTAACAGCCCGCAATGTAATTAAAATCGCGTGCGAGTTCGCACTCAATCCTAATCAACTATTGATATCTGCGCGAAGCCTATTAATGTTTTGTCGTCAAATTGTTCATTAGGTACGGCTGAATTCTGAAAAGAAAAGATAAAAATATATCAGATAATGATTTGACAAGTGAAATGCACGATAAAATAAATAAATAAATAAATATTTGTCCACAATATTCCTTACACAGATCAACTTAGCCCCAAACTAAGCAAAGCTTGTACTATGGGTGCTAAGCGACGATATACATACTTAAATAGATAAATACATACTTATATACATAGAAAACATCCATGACTCAGGAACAAATATCTGTGATCATCACACAAATAAATGCCCTTACCAGGATTCGAACCCAGGACCGCGGCTCAGCAGGCAGGCTCACTACCAACTGAGCCAGACCGGTCGTCAATGAGTTCCAACATGCTTGAAATATTTTATTTGGTCTTGGCAAAAGATTTACGAATTCTTATATTGTAATGCAATGTCGATGAACTGGTTCAATAAAGGCCGAAATTATCTAACACAATCTTGTGTGTTTCAAGTATTTTTGCAGCATTCGAACTGTAACATATTATTACAGGACTGTACAACTTACTACAATATATGTATATAGGGGTCGCTCTGGCCAATATAAACAAATTAACGATACTAACTTATATTCTGACCAAATACTTGGCTATAACCGACAATTTTCTCTTTACTATTCCGACTAAGAATAGATAGGCACTTACCAGATGGAATGTGACCGTCTTGGGCGCGGCGGGTGCTATCGGCGCTTGCGAGTCCGGCAGGCTCTCCAGTCGCGAGGGTCCAACAGCCCGCCGAGTCTTTGCCTATTATCAACAGCCCGCCGAGTCTTCGCCTATAGCCTTGTCATAGAGACTCACCAGATGGAATGTGACCGTCTTGGGAGCGGCGAGTGCCAGCGGCGCCTGCGACTCCAGCAGGCTCTCCAGGTGCGTGGAGATGGGCACAGAGTCGCGCGGGTCCACCAGCCCGGCGCCGATCAGCTCGGCCGCGATGCCCTCCGCGGAGTCCTTGCCCATCACGAACTCGAACCGGATGTCGTTCAGCTCGCGACGGGAATTTCTGCGCGTTTCAAATAAACAATAGGTGGTGCGGTCCAATGAGGGTATTCTGAATAGTTGTTTACGCAAGGCGGCGATATACTAAGGCGTCAGGTCTTTCTGACGGCAAACTCAACATTCAAGCATATTAAATCGAAATTTTTTAATTGATTGGTGGAATTTGAATTTTGTTGTCAGATAAACCTCTGTCTTTTTATAGTTCCTGTGACTAGCGAACACCGATTCAAAACTCGTAAACAAATTTCAAACAAAAAGTACGCGAATCATGGGTAAAAACGATGCGACATATCTAAAAGCAAGTTTAAGCGTATTGGATTGGTTTTCGGCATACAGCCAAAATATTAAATTTAAAACAAGACGAATGATATGTCGTATAATCATATATCAATATTATTATCATCTGTCATTTAAAATGCTTTGAAGTACAACATACGCTTGTATACAAAAGAAAGTGCCAAGGGAATAGTGTTGCTAACTGTACATAAATTAAAGTTACCTGAGCCTCAAAACCAGGTTGATAGTGGGTGGTTCCTCACTAGCGGTCGTGGCCGTGTCGGTGGTAGCCGCTTTAGTCGTTGGCTCCTGCAAGTGATACAATATAATAAATAACTACTTATTAGCTTTTAATAAACTATTTAATAGATAATGATAACTATCTGGGGCTGTACATTTCAATCGCCTTAATTTCCAAAAGCCACTTGTAAAAGGCATGAGAAGTATTTTAGGTAAATTGGCGTCAATTTGAGTGTTGCTACATAAATATTCTATCTATATCTGTCGCAACCAATATTGATCATAATATGTAAGTTCTTCCGTTTCGCTTTTGAATAGAAATAGAAATGAAGTGTCACGTGGATCATTATGGCGGAGTCAAAAGTCAAATACAGTTATTCTCCTCCACTGGAATCACACGGTTGCAGCCGGTTCATGGGCCGCGGATCCGGCGCGAGCGACGACTCGTCCTGACTCACGCGGGTCCCGTTCCCATAGGACACTGACTGAGGACCGGTTGGATCAAACCGGCTGTCACCGTTAAAACGTTCGTTAAATTTCGTGGGAAGTTCCATAAACGTCTGCTGCTTGACGATGATGTGTCTGTCAAATGTGGTTGGCCCTAATCTTCACCTCCTCAGAGTCACTTAATGGGCCGCGGATCCGGCGTGGGCGACGACTCGTTCTAATTCACGCGGGTCCCGATTATAACTCTTACCTCCTCAGAATCGCTGCTGCTAGAGTCAGCCGGCTGCAGCCGGTTCATCGGCGGTCCGGCGTGGGCGACGACTCGTGAGGCGCCGCCTCGTCCACCTTCAGATGTGTCACTAGTAACCTACAGCACACAGACTAAACCTCACCTCCTCAGAGTCGCTGCCGCTAGAATCAGCCGGTTGAAGCCGGTTCATGAGCCGCGGATCCGGCGTGGGCGACGACTCGTTCTAACTCACGCGGGTCCCGCTCCTATAGGACACGGACTAACTCTCACCTCCTCAGAGTCGCTGCCGCTAGAGTCAGCCGGCTGCAGCCGGTTCATAGGCCGGCGGTCCGGCGTGGGCGACGACTCGTCCTAACTCACGCGGGTCCCGCTCCTATAGGACACGGACTAACTCTCACCTCCTCAGAGTCGCTGCCGCTAGAGTCAGCCGGCTGCAGCCGGTTCATAGGCCGGCGGTCCGGCGTGGGCGACGACTCGTCCTAACTCACGCGGGTCCCGCTCCTATAGGACACGGACTAACTCTCACCTCCTCAGAGTCGCTGCCGCTAGAGTCAGCCGGCTGCAGCCGGTTCATAGGCCGGCGGTCCGGCGTGGGCGACGACTCGTCCTAACTCACGCGGGTCCCGTTCCTATAGGACACGGACTAACTCTCACCTCCTCAGAGTCGCTGCCGCTAGAGTCAGCCGGCTGCAGCCGGTTCATAGGCCGGCGGTCCGGCGTGGGCGACGACTCGTCCTAACTCACGCGGGTCCCGCTCCTATAGGACACGGACTAACTCTCACCTCCTCAGAGTAGCTGCCGCTAGAGTCAGCCGGTTGAAGCCGGTTCATGAGCCGCGGATCCGGCGTGGGCGACGACTCGTTCTAACTCACGCGGGTCCCGCTCCTATAGGACACGGACTAACTCTCACCTCCTCAGAGTCGCTGCCGCTAGAGTCAGCCGGCTGCAGCCGGTTCATAGGCCGGCGGTCCGGCGTGGGCGACGACTCGTCCTAACTCACGCGGGTCCCGCTCCTATAGGACACGGACTAACTCTCACCTCCTCAGAGTCGCTGCCGCTAGAGTCAGCCGGTTGAAGCCGGTTCATGAGCCGCGGATCCGGCGTGGGCGACGACTCGTCCTAACTCACGCGGGTCCCGCTCCTATAGGACACGGACTAACTCTCACCTCCTCAGAGTCGCTGCCGCTAGAGTCAGCCGGCTGCGGCTGCAACCGGTTCATAGGCCGGCGGTCCGGCGTGGGCGACGACTCGTCCTAACTCACGCGGGTCCCGCTCCTATAGGACACGGACTAACTCTCACCTCCTCAGAGTCGCTGCCGCTGGAGTCAGCCGGCTGCAGCCGGTTCATAGGCCGGCGGTCCGGCGTGGGCGACGACTCGTCCTAACTCACGCGGGTCCCGCTCCTATAGGACACGGACTAACTCTCACCTCCTCAGAGTCGCTGCCGCTGGAGTCAGCCGGCTGCAGCCGGTTCATAGGCCGGCGGTCCGGCGTGGGCGACGACTCGTCCTAACTCACGCGGGTCCCGCTCCTATAGGACACGGACTAACTCTCACCTCCTCAGAGTCGCTGCCGCTAGAGTCAGCCGGCTGCAGCCGGTTCATAGGCCGGCGGTCCGGCGTGGGCGACGACTCGTCCTAACTCACGCGGGTCCCGCTCCTATAGGACACGGACTAACTCTCACCTCCTCAGAGTCGCTGCCGCTGGAGTCAGCCGGCTGCAGCCGGTTCATAGGCCGGCGGTCCGGCGTGGGCGACGACTCGTCCTAACTCACGCGGGTCCCGCTCCTATAGGACACGGACTAACTCTCACCTCCTCAGAGTCGCTGCCGCTGGAGTCAGCCGGCTGCAGCCGGTTCATAGGCCGGCGGTCCGGCGTGGGCGACGACTCGTCGTCCGACTCGTGAGGCTCCGCCTCGTCCTCCTCCTCGCTCCACACCCACTCGCCGGTGACGGTGCGGTGTAACCGCCCCGACGTCCCCGGCTGCCGTTTGCTGGCCTGCAAGGTTGAAGCCACAGATGTAGGAAGGAAGGAAGGAAATCGGGCATGCCGGGCTATTTGTATTGAATACGCATGTCGCAAGTTCTTGAACCCACACACGTTTGTAGATGGATGCTTCTATTGGGCTATCGCGCAATACATGCGCATCATTTCCGTGCCTAACTACATGCGAACGAACAGCGAGTTGTGTCACCACGCACGCACACAACGACAACTATATGTTCAATGAGCTAACAATTGCGATTTTCCCACCGACGGCTTGTTCGCTCTCTAGTATTATATGCTCTGAGATTGAGGATGACCGAGGATTGAGACATATTTTCAATCACGGAAAATGGTCAGAAAGCCATATTATTACAGTGATCCTGGTTTTAACAGCAAATCCTTAAAGTACTTGTCTATGTATTTAAAGTATAAAAAATAACAATAAATACTAATGTATTTTTTTTGGGTGATAAAACTTATTTTTCAAATAAAACACATGCAGATTTCATTACTGTATTTGATATCATACAAGTTAACATTCCCTCCCACACTACTATGCACATCATAATTGTTAGTCCGCTCCGCGCGCGACTTGGCGTTGTACCACGCCAACCGGCTGGGACACACCCTCCTCAAATGTCCCCCTGGTAGCAGTTGCCACAAATAAGATTTTTGAGCCAGAGCTCTTCGACTTTGCTCTCGTTAGACGGTAAGGGCACTGTACGGTTAGTTTCTTCGCTTTTGCCTTTCAAATTTTCTAACGCCGGAGGCTGCTCTTCGTGCAATATTGACGGCGCTTGCAAAATTTAGCACTTCTTCGGCGTATAACCGGCGCCAGATAGCGTCACTACGCAAGCCGAAAATGCGAAGCGAGTTTCCGTAATTCCCGTACGTATTTATTTATTTATTATTAGCGATAAGCATCGGCAACCACATTTCTTCTTTGATATTGTTTACCTTGAAAAATATCTCCAAACGTTCAATGTATAGGGATAGGGTCCAGTTTCCAGTGGTTACCGAAAATTCACCAATATTTCCATAAGTCATTTTATTGAATTTAATATTGAGGTAAAAATATGTAATAATAGGCTAGTTTCCTACACTTAAAATAAAATATTTTATGCAGTGCACGAAATAAAGCACCACAAAATTAGAAGAAATATGTTGGACAGTAGTTATGTCTGAACATAATTTCTATTTAATAAGTCAAAGAGAAAGATATAAAGTAAATGAATTGACCGTGACGTCACTCCTCAGTATTTCATAGTGATTCCATATTAGTAAATCGTTTTGACAGTTCTTAAAACGAAGCTGATTTGACTAGTGGGAAACTAGCCTAATATGATTTTGATTTTATGTAAGGATTAAGGCAGTGGTCCCACTGCGAGATAGTAAGCTATGAGCTATCGGTTATAAAAACGAACAAAAGATAAGCACTCCCGTGCAAATAAAAGAGACGCGGCGATATTGATAGCTCACCGCTGGGCGAGAGTAGTTTACTAGCTCGCGGTAGAACCAGTGCCTAAACGTCTTAAGCCTAAGTTGTACAGAGTCGAAATGAGGAAGTGCAAATCTGAAATGGCAACAGAGGCCAAAGGGCATGTTATTATATGTATTCTTTAGTAAAAATGCACATATTTCATACGACTCATTCTCTAATCAGTAATCAGATAAGAAAAGTTTAACAAAAGGCACAAAATAAATATTTATAATCTAATAATGTCTTGTTTTATTATTTATACGACGGCGTGTAATTAGAGCTGTGGGGTGAAAAGGCAGTATGGATGCCAGATTGTTGTACTTTTCTGATCACCGGTGGGTAATTCCTACGTCCAGTAAGTGATACCATAGTACAGTTATTGTGTTTCGGGTCAGTTCTTTAAACCACGTTTCAACTTCTTTGTCAACTCCTGTTTTCTGGAAACTGAGGGACTATACGATTGAGAGGGATATAATGGGATTACTTACTTTATGAACTCTTGTTTCCATACTAGGACCAATCGCGACTAGAGTCTGGGTCAGGTACTTCCTATCCTTGGCCTTCTTGAAGAAGGGGTGTTTAAGCAGTTCCGTGGCGGTGGGCCGTTTGGAAGGATCTTTTTGTAAACAATCCACAATCATTTTTCTGAATGTTTTCCCATAGGCCTTGTACTGTTCCTTTTCATCTGCACCTAAAAAAGATTCAAAATATTTTTTTACACAAATTGATTCAATCACACGCGGATTATTTTCTCTATCAAGACAAGAGATGAGTATAAGATATCATCAAACTCGATCGTAATTCTTGCCCCTTTATTTAATAGTATGGCATATAGTATGAATTTTTTGAAACGAACGTTTCTAAACAAAGGCATTTTTCCTTTTGTGTTGAGCAAGAGCTTCTGTTTTACGCCGCGCTAAGACAACAAGAAGCAACTGTATCCTGATAATTGTATGGTTCAAATCTGTGCAGCAGCAAATTTGAGATAGATTGTTTTGGAAATGTGAAGCGATAGACCACACCGGTATAGTTGCAAGTACACAGCGCTTCTAATACTTTGATACTTGGTGGTGGTGGTGTAAGTAATGAAACACGTAGGTATATCACTGTTATTTTTTATTAATGATTTTTTTAACAATCAACAATTGTATATAGCAATATATAAATAATAAATTACATAAATATTAGGTACAAGTCTATAGACATACACATTTTTTTCGTACTGTATTATTTATACTTTGAAATTTAGATTTATTGTAACTAAAGTATTTATTTTATTTGTTTTTTACAGTAGTTATTACAATTTAAATATGTTTATTGATTTTTTTATATTCCTAATTGTTAGACAAACATTCCTAATAATTTAAATTACGGTTTGTTTAGTTATTTATGTTATTTTATGTATCAAGACTTGTACCTAATATTTATGTAATTAATTATTTATATATTGCTATATACAATTGTTGATTGTTAACCAAATCATTAATAAAAAATAACAGTGATATACGTGTTTCATTACTTACACCACCACCACCAAGTATCAAAGTATTAGAAGCGCTGTGTACTTGCAACTATACCGGTGTGGTCTATCGCTTCACATTTCCAAAACAATCTATCTCAAATTTGATGCTGCACAGATTTGAACCTTACAATTATCAGGATACAGTTGCTTCTTGTTGTCTTAGCGCGGCGTAAAACAGAAGCTCTTGCTCAACAGGAACAATGCCTTTGTTTAGAAACGGTGGTTTCAAAAAATTCATACTATACACAAAAAAAAGCAGTTATATGAATGTCAGAGAATACAAATTAAATTACAATTAAAATTTAAACTAAAAGTCACTATTCAGTGAGCTCAGCCACACTATTGCGTCGGGTGTTAGGCGCAGCAGGTCTTTTGGTGGTCCCGAGTATGAGTCTATTGCCCCTTAATGCCCTAGCTACCTGCTACTAAATATTGCAGTGGCTTCATAGCCATAAAGATTCTCAAGTGCGATATCTGTATAATTATGAATTACAGAGATAATAATATGCGTGTTCAGGTCAATGAACGAAGTTCTCGCGGGTTATGCAACAACCCCTTATAATTTATTGTTCTGCTACGTAACTTACAATCCAAGATAGTGCCCAAGGCGTTCATTATATCGATAACCATTTCTTTGTTACGTGCTATAATTCAGTAGCTTCCTCACATACTCTTATTGCCCATTTGCAGTCAACCAATTCGAATCCTAGGCCACTCTACAACCATGTCAATATGACAAGCAGTAAGAGATTTCTTACAATCTGATTTATAACGTAATTATGACATAGTTCTACAGTGACCTAGGTTTCTAATTGGTTGACTGTACATGGTGCGAGTTTATCGTATCAAACATAGTATTATAGTAGTAGCCCTAGTAAATCAATGTATCGTATTGTAAACTATACGTACGAATATGCGCGAGAAAACTCGCCTCGCCTTTGATGACCGTACAATGTGTGTAAACATTTGAATGCAAGAATCGTATTCGTGTCTATGCGCTATTTAGTAGCCATCATGTATCTATGCACTGCGGGATTACTGATTGTACCCATTTTTAGGGTTCCGTAGTCAACTAGGAACCCTTATAGTTTCGCCATGTCTGTCTGTCCGTCCGTCCTCCCGTCCGTCCGCGGATAATCTTAGTGACCGTTAGCACTAGAAAACTGAAATTTGGTACCAATATGTATATCAATCACGCCGACAAAGTGCAAAAATAAAAAGTGGAAGAAAATGTTTTATTAGGGTAAAGTGAGGAGTGATTTTTTTTTTCATTGCATTCCTAACGTGTGATATATTGTTGGATAGGTATTTAAAAATGAATAAGGGTTTACTAAAATCGTTTTTTGATAATATTCATATTTTCGGAAATAATCGGTCCTAAAGGAAAAAAAAGTGTGTCCCCCCCCCCTCTAACTTTTGAACCACATGTTTAAAAAATATGAAAAAAATCAAAAAGGTAGAACTTTATAAAGACTTTCTAGAAAAATTGTTTTGAACTTGATAGGGTTCGTAGTTTTTGAGAAAAATACGGAAAACTACGGAACCCTACACTGAGCGTGGCCCGACACGCTCTTGGCCGGTTTTTACAAATATAAATTACTAATGAATAGGTGTAACTACTTATTTGAAAATTTTATGTTTTTTGTTTTGGATCAAAACTTTAATTGCTAACAAATTCACAGAGAGAAAGAATAAATCTATTCTATATTGGCCCTGATTGATGTGATACTCGCACGTGCGTGAATAGAATACCTATCATACGAGGACCAGTTCAGATGAGTCAAGTGTAAGCAAATTTAATATTTGTTTCAAATACAACTCTCCTGGTACTCTTATGTGTCTACTTACTTCACCACAGTAACATGGTATTGCAATATAGGAAGATAGGAACAATCGATAGTCGGGCGCGGACTATTGAATATTAAAGCACAGAAACGTAGGTAAAGATGAGTAATTTTTCATTGCGGGGGTTTCAAACAGCCACAAACAATTAGCCGTTCCACTTTGTGTTAATCACCAGGGCAAGACGGCTCTATTGATTTTGCCGGACGATACCTCATTGACAGCATTGACGTCAATTATTTAACCAATTGCCGTCGCGACTGTACTCGCATCGAACGCGCGTTTGCTTATTTTCAAGAATATAGGTCAGACCTTTCCCATTTCGATCTTACGATATGGACAACAATGAAAATATATTATTTACTAGCAAAGGCAGAAAAGATAAGCCTGTGACAACAATGCCGATATGATTCAAAAGAAGTTTGTTTCTATCAGGTATTAATGTTTACAATGATGTTCTCACGTGAAATGCACTTCTAGGGTTAGATAAGAAATCAACCAAACAATGCACTTAATAACTTTCGATATCTCGTTCAAATGTGTTTAATATCGTCAAATATATCGTGACGGCTAAAGCGCCAAATATATCGTAACACACCTTTGTTAGCATACTAATAAAGATCTGTTCCGGTATATTTGGCGCTTTGGCCCTCACATCACAGTGTGTTTGACGCTGACTGTCCAATGCGAAATTTATTTCTTGCAAGACAATATAGTATTACAGATATTTTCTAAATACTTTTTTATGGTTCTGCTGTAAGAACCCTTATTAGGGCATAGACCTCCTCCAAATCCTAATTCACCTAATAAAAAACGTTTGTGCTTAAAAAGATCTTAAAACCAACATACCTGTGTCAATGTTAGGGGGATCATTCTGTAGAGTAAGCATTAGAACTTTCATTGGAGGATACTTGTGGTACGGAGCAGTGCCGGTCGCCATCTCTATGGCCGTTATGCCGAATGACCAAATGTCAGCCTTGAAATCATATCCATGATCCTAAAATAATTCACTTAATTACACATACATATTCATAAATAAGGTACTGCAGCCTAAGATGGACCATTTTCAAAATGTTATACCTACTTTTGTAATAAGGGAAAGGGATATAATTGTATAAATACATTTTTAGATAGTCTAGGCGCCATGGTTTTCAGCACTTTCTTTAACATTAGACTGATAGAATTGACCAACCGCATATATGGCTATGTGAAAAAATATGTGGTTGGTCGATTCTATCCTGAACTAGCCCATCTATTGTAAAGGTATACTGAAACACACCCAATTTGTCAGTAGAAAAGGCGCGATATCTAAATACTCTAAGAGAAGTCATCTTTTGACACTACATTAATTAATATGCTACCTTTTGTACTGACAACGTTGCTATACCAGAGTATATCATAATATCAAGACCTGAATTTCCTGCCCTATACATTAGAAGTGCCATTTCAAAAATTTCTACATCTGCAAATGTAACTTTTTGCCTTTTACTCACTTGTTCCATAACTTCAGGGGCCATCCAGCATGGGGTTCCCACAAAAGTGTGCCTCACCGGCTGTCTCGAGAGGTCTCTGTCAGTGGCCAACCATGCTGAAACACCGAAGTCTGCTATTTGCACTGTCCCATCCTCTCCTAGTAAAATGTTACCAGCTTTTATATCCCTGCAAATTCAGGTTAATATTTCATTACTAATACTAATTATAAATTGACAACGTTTCAAAATTTTCAATATCCTTAAATCGAAAACCATTTCGAGATATACGCCTGTAGATCACAAAAATATATTTTTTAATATTTTTTTTCCTTAAAAATTCTGAAAAATAGTTTAAAGGGGAAGTGACGTCACATAGTCAATTCAGACTATTCAGAGCTGCCACTATAACCAAAAAAATCTTCCGGTTGGGATGTCACTTGAGTTTGACTGTGAGTACTGTGACACCTATCACCGCTCGTAGTATGGAGATTAGAGGTAAGGAGCGAAAGCTTTAAGTTTCAGAAGTGCAGACATAAAACCAGGTGGCTCTGCAATTGCAGGTACATAAGGGTATGACACGTCATTTTCGACTGTTCTACTTTGACAGATTTCTCTCCTTATACTTCTACATTCCATAGCTCGTAGTTATTCAATATTTGTTGACAGTGCCACTTGACAGTCAGACATCTCGGACTGTTTAAGCTGACTGTTAAAACTTTTTTTTAGGAATGATTTTGTCGTTTTCTTAGGTGTATGAAACAACACATGTGACGTCACGAAGCTGTGTCTTGACGTTTGTAACTTACGCTCTTTCTGTTCGAAGTAGTAATAAAAAGGGAATTTCGCATTAAAATAGCAGTTTTTGAGAAAAATAAAAAAATACGTGTATCTTTAAATATTCAGTTCCTTCGAACCAAACAATAAAAAGTAGTAATCGAAAATATGAAATGTTGTCAATTACAACATAAATTTACTTTGTCATCACAATTCATATTTTTTACTGAGTCTATAAGTTTGTGTGAGAAGCTTAAGGATTAGAACAAGTTAGTTTTATCTGCATTGCCGAAATTGGGTTTTTCTTATTTTTAAAATTCTCTATGCCCTTGATTTAAATCTGTCTTGATATTCATATTGTTTAAACATCATATGCTTAGTCTTTAAGAACTTTAAACAACTATAAACATGTAAAAATGCACTTTAAAACAGGTCAACCACTGTTGTTTCAATTTGTAATAGTATTTGTTACTGGATAGCTATATCATTTACGTGTTGCTATTTTTAACAACAAACGAACCTACTTAGACTACAATGTAAAACTCAGCAAAAATCAATGCTGACATGAATACTCAGCATTTATAATAGCGGGACATACAGTATTATAAATAAATTCGCGTAAGCAGCTGAGCTGGTGATGATGTGAAATTTGTAATAAGTTGTTATACAAATGCCTTCGCTTAGCTTTCTATATTTTTATAATTATGTTTACCAAGTTTAACCTCAATCTATGATCAAAGGTCGAAAGAAATACTAGAGATGCTGAGCCAACAGAATGTTTGGAAACATTGACCATCATACTATTATGAATAATATAAAGCAAACTTCGTGTTCATCTTTGAAGTTACTAATGTATTACATACATATAATCACGCCTGTATCCCATAAAGGAGGAGGCAGAGCACATGAACTACTAAGTTTCAGTGCCACTCTTGGTAAAAAGGGGGTGAAAGAAATCCAAATTGTGACATTGCAGTGACAGGTTGCCAGCCTACGCCACAATTTAACCCATATCCTACAGTCGACTTCTACAACACCCACAGGAAGAAAGAGGGTGGTGAAATTCTTAACCCGTCACCACACGGGGTATTGGTTTCCGAGTAGGTATAATTTTTGATAAAATATAAAGTAAACATAAAATGAGCACAGAAACAACTATTCGCCATGCTTTTCAAATGAAGTACACAATTTTCACATCTTCAGGCCAAATATTATTTGTCATCTAGAATAACATTGAACTGCAATAGCAAAGCCAGATTATTAAGCTACTTAAAACAAAGATCAGCTTACATCAAGGGAAATAATTATAAGAAGGGGATCCAGTCATTATTATGGCTATTCCATTAGTATTTTGTGAAGTATTAAAGAGCATAGTATGCCATAATAACTACTCTTATTATCATATTTACCAAAACATTGGTTGTAGTAATAAACTTGTCAGGAATGAAGATAATGCACTAATCACTTCTTTAGATAGATTGCAACAGTCTTTTGTTTTTGTGTGAAAATTCATGGTTGTCACAACTGCCTGGTCTTTTTGTAGGATATTCTTACACAAGTTGAAGAACCCAGGACCATTGGCCCAGCAATCAAGTGTCCCTATCAACTAGTACAAAATAATTACACAAAACATGACTGAGCCATGGATGTTTTCTATGTATACATATAAGTAGTTGTATATTATATCTTTTCTTTATTTATCACATGTACAAGTGGCAGCACATAACTTTAGCACTGAAGTCAAAAACAGGTCTCTCAGGGGATTACAGGGGGTGAAAGATATGCATCCCCATGCGCAGCTCTCCCCTCCACATTTCACTCATCACTAATCTTATGCGCCGCCAGTTGTACTGATGTCCTTTAATATGTATAATGTAAAATTACCTGTGAATCTGTCCATTGCTATGGAAGTACTCCAATCCTTTCAATACTTCCTTGAGTACTGTTGCAATAGTTGCCTCATCGAAAACACCATGTTTGCAGTTTGTCACCTTCATCTTGTGCTTTATTACATCCAAGAGACTTCCTCCTACAGGCATTTATTATTATTATTATATGTGTACAGTAATACCCCGCTTTACGCAAGAGATGAGTTCTAGGGAAAATCGCGTAAAGCGAATTACGCGTAAGGTCAGTTGGGGTAAGAGAAACATACTTTATTTAAAATAAAATATAAAATCATGTAATTCGCTTCTAAGACGTTCATTCATTTTGATGATAATTGGATAATATTGCCGTAATACTCAGCTTATCTGTACATTTTTTTTAATAAACTGCATGCACTGCATAAGGCTCAAATCATCAACTAAGTAGCACCGCGCAGAACAGTTTCTCTTTCCCGGTTTTTGGGGTAAGTGAAACTGGTTCCATTTTACGTGCTAATTTGACGTATTATGAAATAGTTCACGCTTAAATATTTTAAGTTTAGTTCAGTTAATCCAAAATAATATTTAACATATTAGTATAAGGTTTAATTTTGGAATTAGAGTGACATTACCGAAAACGGGGCAAGAGAAACATATGGGATGTAGTCAGACGTGTAAAACAGTTGGTTCGAAATAGTTCAATAGTTTCTTTTTTTTAATTATAGATACAAGTGTGGGAAAGAGGATGTACGAAACGAATGGAGTTAAAAAGTAGTAGGTAGTTTCAAGTTCATTAATTGCAACACAACCGAAGGGGATGTTTTAAATTGACACAGGTTACGTTTTTCCTCTACGCATGTGTATTGTACGACGTTTTCAGTAGGTAAAGAATACACATAGACCTTTATTAATGTTTCGACAAACATAAAGTACAATTTCTCGCACTAGTGTGAAAAATTGCGCACTAATGTGCACTGAAAGATTATTCTGGAAAAGCAGAAATCGATATTAAATTTTTTGGACAACAACATATAAAACAAAAAGAAATATTTTTAACCACACCAACTGGTAAAGGCTTACTAGTGAAAAATAAACTAAATAAATAAATTACTATTCTTCAACTTCTTACAAGAACGAGACTATAAATGTTTGTAACTCCTGATACCGGGAAAGAGAGACATATGATTCACTTTCCCGGTGTTACCAGTTTCTCTTTCCCCACTCGGTATCTTACAGATGACGTTTTTTTAAGCCATCATAACAGTAACAAATTGACGAAAATTTTAAGAAATGTGGTTATGCGGATAAAGTAAAAACTGTTATATTGCACTACCTTGAAAATCAGTCTCTGAGCACTTATATTTATTATTTTATCGCCGCACGAAAAACCTCCTGCCAGCTCGAGTTCAAACAAGAAGCCAACGAATTTTTTTGTTGCACCCTCAACAGTCACATATGTGATCTACCCTCATCTGTGTTAGATAATTGGAATTAGTCTATGTATACTGCTTTACTGACACAGTAGCCACTTGACTGCATCGCATAGTTTTTAGTTTATAGCATATAGATTCTCTTTCCCCATAGATTCACTTACCCCAACTGACCTTATATGTTATGTATTATGTCTATGAATAATTTATTTTGTGTTATTCGTTTTAGGTTTAAAATTTCTTTTAGGAATTTGAGTATCTAAATAATTCCACGTACCTTCAAGCAGTCTCAGCACAAGCCACAATTCGTCGTTCACAACGAAACTAGTATAGTAGGTCACTACATTTTCGTGGTTACAGCTTGACATAGCCTAAAACAATACCAAGAGTTATTCAATAGGTTCATAATTTATTCTCGACACAGTGTAAAACATTAAGGTTTGTATGGAGACCTGTATTTCTTTAAGGAGTTCATCCATTGACGTATTCCATTTCTCCAAATTGATTCTCTTGATGGCACATTTTTCTTGACGTGGTATGCAAAAGGCCCCATACACAACGGCGGTCGCACCGACACCTTAAATTAACAACACTATTATTTATCTTCAGTTTATGAATTTAATAGCTGCATAATAAAACATCTGTCATCTAGCAACTGCAATTTGACACGAATAAATTAGGTTAAGAATATCAGGATATTGGGAATTACAAAAATATCAGCTGAACTATGTTTTCCTATATTTATTTCATAGATTAATTAAAACAAGAACATTAAGTAGTACTTGAAATTTAATATAACAATAGCAAAAAAAGTTTCTGAATCATATGGGACTAGATCATTTGACAGCTCGAGATATCACTTGCCGACAACACAGAATTGTGAATTTATGAAACAATATGGTAATTGAAAGATCTTAAATAAACATTACTGTTCAGGTTATTAGAAAAATGCTTACCAATAACGTCTCGCAATTCATAGTCAGCCTGACTATTCGGCCACAAACTTGAGCTATTTGCACTAGCCGCCATTTTGCGATTGAATAATGTGCCAAATTTCGTTGAGGAAAGGCGCCGTGCAACTCGCGCATACGATGACAGTGTGCGTGACAGCGACGAATTGTGCTGATCACACGATCCAAATGATTTCTGAAATTGAGTGCTTATTTATTATTAATCATGAATCAGCAAAAAATATTAAAAATATTTATTTACATTTTAATGTATAGCCAGGTTTAGACGAGCAAGTTCTTGCTGCAATAAGTTGAGCAATAACTTGCGTTTTTGTTTACAATACATGCAATTTTTGTAGCACAAGTTACATCTGCAAGCTGACAGACAAATTCTTGCTGGAAGATTTTGCAGGACTGTTTAAATTAGCAATAACTTGTGGCAACTTTTGTTGCATCAAATCGTTGATCTGTTTAGACTACCTGCAATTTTTCTATCGCAAGTCTCTTTTAGAAGTACGTGTTTAAATGGGACAAGTGTGTTGGCAATTATACCACAAGTATTTACAAATTAAAAATGCCCGCTCATAGTAAAATGCGTGCAGCTGCAGCGATAATAGTAGTACTGGGGAAGAAAACACGGAAGAATCGAAAGTGGGTAAAAAATTGGATTTTAAGACGAGATGTTATAGGAATACAACGCAATTTATTAATGGAACTACGAAAAGAAAAAATCTTTCTAGTATAAAAAATTGTAAGAATGAGTGAAGAAAACTTTAATTTTTTGCTTGAAACTATTAAATCAAGTATTGAAAAACAAAACACCAATATGAGGGCTGCTATTCCACCTAGGGTGCGACTTTACGTCACACTTCGATATCTAGCGACAGCTAGGTAAAGGACGAATGAGAACTGCAGATATATATACATATACAAAAAATAACAGTTTTATTAAACTATTTATGGGTAACAATAAATGTGTTAACATAATCAATAAATTTAATTACATAAGTACCCATATGAAGTGAATTAGGTACGTAGTTTTTTAAAGTACCTTCATAACTTAACAATTCAATTAAAATGGATATGAGGGTAGTTGTAAAGTTACCATGGATTTTTCAGTCGCAGCAATGTGTATGTTTCCCAGTAGTAGATTTTAACAATGGAAACTATTCCTATTTGCTCGTGTACACTTCATTTGACCCTTGACCGCTTTTACGTTGTTGCTCTTTTTTTAATTCTTGACCAAATTGGGTTTTAAAATTTTGCAACTTTTTGTTAATTTCAATATCCGTAGTATTGAATTCTACGGCTAGATTGGCCATAGCTGCATTTTTCTTAATTTTGTTTCGGTAAGCTTTCCTTCCCATAATTCTCCATGTTGCTCATAGTGCGATATCAACTTGACGACTTCATCACGGGTCCAAATTTTTCTATCCGACATGCCAGCAAGAAAACTTTATTCCGTCGACAAAATAAATACAGAAGTTATTGCAGGGATATCTAAAATGTGTTTACACGTTGTACTTGCGGCAAGTGTTGCAAGTTGTAAAACTTGCAAGAAGTCAACTTGCCGCGACTGTTTACATATGGACATTACATTGCGGAAGTATTGTTCTGCAAGTTTTATTGCTCGTCTAAACGTGCAAGTTGATCAAGCTACGATAATTGCAGAAGTTACTTGCCGAGTCTATTTTTCGATGTTTACACGCAGAGCTTGCAGCAAGCTAGCGGAAGTTGAAAAAATACAGAAGTTAGCTGTTTACACGACGCAAGTCACTTGTGGAAGTCAACTTCTACAAATTTAATTGCTAGTCTAAACCTGGCTTATGATTACATGAATTTAGAAATGTACCGCTGCGCGTTAAAGGATAGACCAGACGGGACAATTTGTCGGACACTGATCAAATTGTTGTGACCAAAAATTATATTTGCTTTGCCAAGCTTTGCTCACCGATTTTACTAATAGGCTAGTTTCCTACTAGTCAAATTAGCTTCTTTTTAAGAACTGTCAAAACGATTTGCTAATATTATGGAATTACTATGAAATACTGAGGAGTGACGTCACGGTCAATTCATTTACTTTATATCTTTCTCTTTGATTTATTAAATATAAATTATGTTTAAAAATAACTGCTGTCCATATTTTTCTTCTAATTATGTGGTGCTTTATTTCGTGCACTGCATAAAATATTTTATTTAAAGTATAGGAAACTAGCCTATTTTGCTGTTTCGTGAATATTGTGTGTCTGTTTTGTTTGATGATTGGAGGTGCGGACGCGCAAAACGCAAATTTGACGTATAAACGTCAAATTTGCGTTTTGCGCATAAGCCTTGCTTTCACAGAAGCTTGCACAGAAGTTAAGCCACAGAATATATAATAGTACAAGTACAGAAGGCCCACTGCTTTGATGTTTACAAAATGCCGCCTTTTTAAATGCCTACAAAATTCTAACAAAGAAACGAGCCGCACGTGCGCAGCGTCGGACGATAGGGTTGCTTATGGATTAAAAGGAATTAATACTCAGATAAAATGTTATACTATTATAGTCAAGTTTTGGGTAGGTACTCTCTAGGTATATATACAGTATTCATATATTTTTGTTTAAGTCCCGACATCGCAAGCCTTATTGAACTTTTCCATGGGACAATCAATAGTAGATCTATGTAAGATTGTCCTATTTTATTCATGATATCTATTTAACTAAACATCATTAGCATTAGCCATTCCACACGCGGACATCCCATATGAACCTTAAAAAAGTATTTGCGACGTAAAGTAACAACGGAAAGTACGAACGTGCGTTCCGTGAGAACGCGCGCCACCCCTGATTAGGCCGCGAACTCGCGGCCGCCAGCATGTACTTGTAGCGCGGCGATAGAATCGCGGAGTGAGCGACCCCTGGTTAAGCCTAGGGCGGCATCGGCAAGCATGAAGAATAGAGATAATACCTCTATTCTCCATGGCGGCAAGTTTTAAATTCGAAAGCTCAACTGTCAGGATCCTAGTAATCAGGTACAAACAAAAGTAAGTAACTTATTCTTTGATCAGCGCGGGAAGCATGGTCGCGCGATAGACGATAAAATAGCAGGCCGTCCCTATCGCACTATTTGTAAATGCGATAGGGACGGCCTGATATTTTATCGTCTATCGCGCGACCATGCTTCCCGTGCAGGACAAACTTTTAAATTATGTATGATTATTATTGACATAGTAGAAACGTTCTTGTCGGATCAAAGTTGGTAGCTATTTAGTTCTCTCAAAACCACTGCACAAATAGTTGCTCCAGCAGAAGCTCAAAAAATGATGAAGTTACTCAGAAGTGGAGCCGGCATTGGCGGCCCAATATTTTTGATGGTGGGGGTAAAGGATTTTTATCGTTGGCGACGTCCAAGTTTTAATTAAGATTCTGAGTCAAGTACCTATGTGATTTTTAGGCACAGAACACCCCACTAGAAGCCTAATGCAAGCGATATTGTTCGAGACGCAAATCACCAATCCTTGCGGGGTGAGGCGGGAGCGCACGGTGATGCCATTGGTCGTTTCTAATAATGGCGCGCCTTTACGCTTAGCCGTAGGGATGGGAATGGGACATGTCTATTATAGACAATGTTACCGGTACCAGTACTGTGGTGAATTTGTTTTGCAACAAATTATAATATTATAGCAGTTTTTCTAACTTATTTATATTTCTTCAGTTATAAAGTATTATTTCTACAAGTAATGGTAAGAAATGCGCAAGTTAGGCGTTTTTGCAAGCTTTTATTTAACTTGCAATGTTAGTATATTCGGGTGAAATCATGCGACTTTTAAAGCAGATATTTTTAACCGATTGAGCTGAAATTTTGCACACATAATTGTGTAAATCACGTGGCGATGCAATATTATGGTATCATGGAGCTGATCTGCTGATGGACCAGAAACGTGGCCATAGATTAAATTTCATATCTGATTATGATGTTGACCTCAATTCCAATAAGGCCTAGTTACCCTTCGGGTTGGAAGGTCAGATGGCAGTCGCTTTCGTAAAACTAGTGCCTACGCCAAATCTTGGGATTAGTTGCCAAAGCGGACCCCAGGCTCCCATGAGCCGTGGCGAATGCCGATGCCGGGTTAACGCAAGGAGGATGATGATTGTGATAGCACCTCAATAAAAATCATTCTACTAACTAATAACTAAACTGTGCATTATTGGGGGGGTGTTTTTTTATGATTGAGTTGTTGTATTTTTTTTATTGTATAAGTTTTTTTGAAATATTTATAGTTTAAGTTAGTTTTAGTTTAATATTTATTATGTTTTTACTTACGTTCACTAAGTTAAATTACCAACTAAATATTCTAATCAATCAACTAAATAACACTACAGACTCTACAGATTCTAGATAATTATTCACAATTACAAATCTGCTTTCTTTTATATTTCATAAAATGGTAGCACATGTTACGAACGGTAGTACGAAGTTCCCGCAACAGACATAAACTAACATGGCCCCATCCCTAGTCGTTTACGTGAAAGGGATAGCATATCGCATTGTTAACTAGGCAAAAAGGGATGGACGCGCCTCGGCGCCGCTCAGTACAACCATATTGACCAGTATAAATGAACTCCGCGGATAATAAACAATATTCAACAAAATAATTAATGTGACTTAACTGTGGAATGTTATTGCATCTTTTTTATATGTGGAAGTGTTAGAAGACTTGTCACACCACTTTATGCTGCAAGAGACCATTGTTTGCAACCAAATTTAATTATTTAAGATTTTTTCCCGAGCGGACACGAACACTGTTAAGGTGGTTTTCCACCGGGAGAGCGTGAATGGGCAGAGCGGAGAGGGAATTGAAATATGTATGGCGAATTTTAAATTCTCGCCCAGCGCATCTTTGGTGGAAATAGTAAGGATTGACTTGGATGTGCGGGACTTTAATTGAGATATTTGTTAGTGTAAAAATGAACTGTATTGCTTCCGATTTAAAGTATAAATTAACTCTGATGATAGTTTTCCGCCGGCAGGGCGAGACGAGAAGTGGCTTAGCGTGGAGAGGAGTGGATTGACGCGGATGTGCGGGACGTGCATTGAAATATTAGTTAGTGTAAAAATTAACAGTATTGCTTTCTATTTAGAGTATAAATTAACTCGAAGGTGGTATTCTACCGGCAGAGCGCGACGAGACATGGCGAGGCGCGGATTGAAGAGGATGTGCGAGACTTGAATTGAGATATTTATTAGTGTAAAAATGTACCGTATTGCTTTCAACATAGAGTATCGTATGAAACCTACAATCTGCGGCAGGCACGCGCAGGCACGCGCGGGCTCGCGCAGGCCCGCGATGGCTAATTAATGGCATTTTTTAGTGGAAAAGGGTCCGGGCGATTTCAATTCCCTCCCCGCTTTGCCCATTCACGCCCTGCCGGTGGAAAACCACCTTGAGCGGGTCGTATACTTGGGCGCTACTGATCGGTGTCGCGCGCGTTCAAACTTTTATACTTACACCTGATTTTTCGTATGCTTGGTGACCGCGAGTCGCCCTGTAACGCCGTGTCTTGCGTGGGCGACGGTCGCGCGACCGTCGCCGTCGCGTCTCATACTTCCATATCGATAAGGTTTGATTTCGTATGCGTCGCATCGCCGTCGCGCGACCATCGCGCGACCGTCGCCCACGCAAGCCACGGCGTAAGGGCCGTCTTGTTGGGTTGGTCTGTGGCAGGAAGGCATTTTTACATTTTATTTGTGTGCAGGCAGAAACAACCTCCTCACGCTACGCGCAGAGACTGACTGAGTAACATAAGTCCATGGACTCATGTTCGTAGTGCAAACTTTTTGTTCGCAGTGTCCTCTCTAGTATTATACCTCAATGGTTGTACCATTTGTCTTTTTGTGTTGCATAGCAATAACGGATTATGTTCCTAGACATATACCAAGATGAGTTGGTGGCGATTTTGACAGCTTCGTTGGTGCAAATACATGTTATTATTATTAATGTTGTTGCCCTTGCATAGGTGAGGCTTTCAAAATCACTACAAACTTAACTTGGAGCTACTGGCTCTACTAAAGATTTACTTACAATTATGTCTAGGGCCGCTACATGGCGACCACGCCACGCAAACATCGCTATAAAAAGCTGAGGGCCTACCGCGGATATCGCAAATTACGGACAGCTTTCTCTGTCTGTTATTTTTTATCCAAGATTAGTCTCGTAGCGTACAGTGTCTGAAGTAGGTACATATTGTACAATAGGCTAGTTTCCTATACTTAAAATAAAATATTTTATGCAGTGCATTGCACGAAATAAAGCACCACATAATTAGAAGAAAAACATGGACAGTAGTTATGTTTAAACATAATTTTTATTTACAAGTCAAAGAGAAAGATATAAAGTAAATGAATTGACCGTGACGTCACTCCTCACGGCCCAGCCACGACATTGGTCTAAGCGCGACAGCGATGAGCGGCGGCCATACATTGGAGCAAGACGCAGCGATGGGACTTTTCATTCGCACGTATGGCTGCCGCTCACCGCTGTCGCGCTTAGACCAATGTCGTGGCTGGGCCGTCAGTATTTCATAGTAGGTACCTAATGCCATATTAGCAAATCGTTTTGACAGTTCTTAAAAATAAGCTGATTTGACTAGTAGAAAACTAGCCTATAGTGGATTGTGTCTTAAGGGAGCAAAATTACATATTTACAGCGAGGGCGTAAATTGAATCCTGGGCGTAGTGAGGGATTCAAGTGTCAATACCCAAGGTGGAAATAATTTTACTACCATGTGAAACATATTGCTTTTCACTATGATTGCTTTGCTATGAGAAAATCCCAAAATATGAATTATCGCTGTTGTAAAAATATTACGCATTTAATCGACACATTTTTTTATAGATTATATTATGTGGAAACTCTTTTCGTTGTGTTAATGGGTATTTTATACTGGCAACATAAAGTCCTTGAACATAGAGTCCTTGAGCAGAAAAGTGCACTTAGCTCCATCTTAAACTAAACAGGGAAGAAAAGCACCCGTTCCGAATGGGTGATGGGAAAATTAGTACTTATACTTCACATAAGTACAGTCAACCAATTGGAACCCTAGGCCACTCTACAACCTTGTCAAAATGACAAGCAGTAAGAGATTTCATACAATCTGATTTATAACGTCACTATGACATAGTTCTACAGTGGCCTAGGGTTCCAATTGGTTGACTGTACATACAACTATGTTTAGTTTAAGTAGGTACCAAGTAGGTACATCAAAATCTTAAAATACCTGTCTGAATACTCCATAGACCCCTGATGACACTACTTCTCCGCAGACGCTACTGAAAAAAAATAGGTAAGTAGGCAGAGTCAAAAGCCAAAACATCATTCAGTTAAAATACAAGTCAAATAGTAGGTATCGCTTCAAGATCCATACTAATATTATGGGAAAGTGTGTGTGTCTGTTTGTTTGTCCGTCTTTCACGACAAAACGGAGCGACCAATTGACGTGATTTTTTAAATGGAGATAGTTGAAGGGATGGAGAGTGACATAGGCTACTTTTTGTCTCTTTCTAACGCAAGCGAAGCCGCGGCCAAAAGCTAATACATTATAAACCCACGTGCTAAGCCGGTATCCACGATTACTTTCGAGTATCAAGGTTAATTAAATTTTAACAAAAATAAAATAAGGAATCGAAACAAACAAAAATAATTAGGACTTTGTTATTCTTTTAAACTAAGTAATTCGGCATTACACTGGCTTTGATTTCATTTAGTTAATTGACTCCTCAATCAGTTTTATTCATCTAACGAGTTGGCGTTTGATAGCGGATTGTCGGGACAATTATCATGATAACGCTCAGCTAATCCTGCTGTTGTTAAATCTGTACACTAATAAGCGAAATTGAACTTGTTGCTCGACGTCAACATAGGGTGGATAAGGTTTGTCATTTGTTTAGAAATAATTGAAGTATTACGATCTATTTGTTCTATTATTCTATAGGTACGGTAGGTAATAATGGGGTTAGGCTTTAATCAAGTAAACTACCTATGAGAATTATTTTATACCTACATTTAAATTAGGTAGGTACGACCGCAACTACTCCCACCGCAACCGCAACCACCTTTTACTCTGTTTTATATCTTATTTTGTTATAGCGGCAACAGAAATACTTCATCTGTGAAAATTATAAATGTCGAACTAAGCATGAAATACAGCCTGCTTACAGACGGACAGAAAGAAGGAAGAATGGACGAACGCACGGACAGCGGTGAGGTGACTCCCGGACAGTGGAGGATCCCGTTTTACCCTTTGAAAACACTGAAAAGTAAAATTGGGAAAGCAAGAAAGTAAAACGTGTAGTACGTATTATGTACGTACGTTGTAAGTACCATGTATTTAATTAATGTCTAAACTTTTCTACGTAAGTTTAAGTTAGCTACCACTTGTACTTATCCATACTATGTCTAATGCAAGGATTAATTCCAATATTAATGAAAACACTCGGACTGTGGTATGGATTTCTGATAATGCTTTGTAATATAAAAAGGCGCCCTGCCTCGTGCCCGTCATTCATAACGGCATCCCAGGCTAGCCCGCACTGAAAGTTTCATTATTTTTAAGTTTAGCGTCGCAATGTCTACAGCAGTTTACGTTTTGTTGTTGAAAGTAAGTTTCATTTATTTCTTCTTTTGAGAAAATATCTGTTTGTTGTCATCATCCATTTCTTATTTCACAATCGCTTCATTCAAATTCGATATAACTACACCTACCTACATTTTTTATTGTATACACCGTGGGCCTGAATAACCCGAAAGATTTTAACAGTGTATCGCCTAGTTTCAGAGTTATTACCGATTGACTTAAAACTAGCCAAGTCAGACCTCAGGCTACATATTTTATTCTAAGTAATAAGAATAAATGATATTTTATGTTGTTATAAATAAATTTCAGGACGGACCATTGAACTTGGCACCCATTAAGATTTCACTTCTTTTTTCGTTGAAGTCAACAACCAAGGCATGTAGGTATCATATTATTGAACTTGGCTCTCATTTCCCATTTATGTTTTTGATGGGATATCATTACTTTTTGTAGATAAATTATATGCGCTAAATATTGAAACAATAATTAATTCTAAATCCCAGTTAATAACGTAATAAATAGGAAAATCGACTATACTCTTAGTATTAAAAAGATTTATTATTAGAAATAAATACATACTACAAATTATACTATTAAAATTATACTAGACAGAAAACTAAAACTACAACTATCTAAAACATATAAATACCTAAAAGTCTAAACCCTGGCTTCTCGGCAAAGTGCTCATCACGCAGGCAGCATTCCCGCGCTGTATTGCAATTGCAATTCTTTGCGCGAGAAAGCTGCCGGCGCGAGGGTCACCTGTTGCTTCCCTTAACCGCTTCCCCAACTCCCTGAGAAGCCCACGCGCTCCTTTACCCCACGGTCCTAGTGTCTCGACGCCAAATGCTACGAACTCATAGTTGGCGCCGAGACAGCTATATTTGTTGGCCTTAAACCGCTCCCGTGCGTCAGCCGCCGCTCCGCCCTTTTTGCTGGCTGCCGCAGGTAGCGTCCCATACCAGCGCGCGGCCCTTTCTCCAAGGGATTAACGACATCCCGTCCGGGCGCTTGCCATCGTCCCGTGCGATCTGGGGCTCCAGAGCTGCAGGGACGTTAGCGCTGACGAGAGCCCTTCTAAGGATGTCGTTAAGGGCGGCATGGCGAGAAAGGCGGCCTGCGCCCGAGGAGCAGGAAAGGCCGTGGTGGCCCAGCCGGTCTACTGGGGCCCCACAAGAAGCACAAGCGTGGTCTGTGCATATGTCTACTCCAAGCCGGAGACCTACGGCTATGCGTAAGGTACTTGGGTTAATTAAAGTACCGGTATTGGGCGAGGGATAGGCGTGAAGCCACTGAACAGATTCCGATTTGGACACGGCTAAAAGCCTCGTGAGGTCTTTGCCTGATGAAGAGGCCACGAGTGCGTTCACTCTTAGTTGTAAGCTCTAACACGGGAATATACGGACTAAAAAAGAAATTTCTAAATTTACCATTTTCTGATTTTTTCCCGTGTTTTTACCTAATTTCCTATCTGAATGCCAAATTTGAACTTTCTAGGTCACCTGGAACTGGGTTAGAATTTATGTCTATAGGTATATAAATATATGATAATAATGACGATTTTTAGACGTTATTATCTAAATAACCGTTTGAGATGTGTTTATAAAATTTAGAGCACATATATTTCTCGCAAGTCTAAATATATGAGCCAAATTTGACACGTTTATGTAAAATAGTTTTTGAGTTATGAGGGGGTCAAAAGTGGCTCCAAACGGTTCGTGTAATATTACACACGGTGCTGCTCGCCAGTTCTGTTACTTGAACTTGGCTTGACACGCTACCGCGTGTCTAGATAGTATCTCCTTTCAATTACACGGCTTATCTGTTTCGGCACATAGTTACAGTTAAAACCTTAATGAAGTAACAGAAAATTGACTTTAAGTACTTAGTGGGTAAACATGTTAAAGCCACTTAAACTTAAGTGGGTATATTAATTTAGGAAATTTCATTTTACTCAGTATTAGATACGACTTAAATAATATCGTAGTTTATAGAACTACCCACAGATATATCAATACCTATCAGACAAAAAAAGTCTCATATGCGATCGAATTCAGTCAGGTGCTCAATATTAAGTTACTTAGCTTTCGTTTTATGAAGACTATAAATATCCTTCAGCTTCAGACATTAAAGAAAAACTACTTGAGGCCACGGTTTTAAATGTATTTCATCAGCATGACTCTCATTTTCAACGCATGCGGTTCAACGAGATCACAATGCCACCGCCACTGTATTATGTAGTGGTTTTTAAGTGACAGCACTATGCATATCTATCATAGAGGTATTGTACAAGGTTAAAGACATCCAAATGCCTGAACGTGTACCTAGCGGAGTGTAAATTTGTAGCCAAATGTAAGAACTTTTGCTTCGCTTTGTACTCGTACGTTCAAAAACATCGTTGGTTTCGTATTCTAAGCAAGAAAAATTTAAAGAAAAAAATATACCCAAAATAATTTCGATGCGTGTATTGCTTGAATTGGCATTCCTGCTCCATAGAAAAATATAGCAATAACTAGTCGTATTTTTTGTCTACTTTTTCTTAATTAGAATACGATGAGGATGACCGAATCTGTCAGTTAGTTTTCTTTTTTTCTTTTTGTGGTCCTGCATGACCCGAAAAATTTTAACCACGCGTTTTTGATGTAAAAACAAGCATAACATATTATATGATTTTTGTTAATTTTTGAGAAAAAAAAATTGATAATAGAGGTATTTAAAAAAATATACTTTTTTACTTTGAATATTTTTACACGGCCTTGTAAAAATTTTGTTTGAGTGTTTTTAATTTTTTTTTTGAGTAATACGAGTACACTGGTCAAATATTTCGGGTTGTTCAGGCTCACGTTGTATAAGTGAGTTAATTCACCTGTCTCCAAAGTGAGTGTTTTTGAAAAGTTGTTCGTTTTCCAACACGGGTTCCATTTTGAAGTAGCCGCGATGGCGCCTGCGCACCTCCACCCCTCGCGCCCTGCTGAAATAAAAAACAAAACAATATTTACATTTCATAAAATAATCTCATTTAAGTAGGCCAATAATAGGAATATGTACATTTGTTATTTAATCAGTTGTTGTTTCTAGTTAAATAATACACACCAGTTCCACCGAGAACCTACCTTTAAAATCTATAACAATATGTGGTTCATTCAGGTTCATTAATTTCTCGTAATATGTGGGTAGGTAGTAGAATTGTAATTACACTACAAACATTGTAAAATGTCCGAGACGAATGTATTATAGGTAAAGTCATTATAAGATTAATACGCGATGTATTATATTCAATTTACGTAGTATTATTTCTCATACTTAAATATAACCGAAATCGGAAACTTCGACCATATTACCATTGCTTCGCGTGAAATAGTTCATCCGAGAAATTTATATACTTACTTAGGTATTTCTTTGAAGAAACGTTACTTTTGTCACTAACAGGGTATGTACTTATGTAGCCAAATGCACAATCGCTCACGATACCTAATATTGTTTTGTCAGTACAGATGGTGTTTTTTTACGCACTAGTGCGAGAAGTGGTTCATTATATGCCAGGTCGAAACTTCGAAGGCTCATTTGTACTGAAAAACGTCGTACGATACACGTGCGAAAAGGAAATTCGTAACTCGTGTCGATTTAAAACACTCCCTTCGGTCGTGTTTCGAACTTCCTTTTTTACGCACTTGTATCGTAATGTACTATTATAGCTATATATCTCTATCACACGACAGAGCCAGACTGCCTTTCGATTGGCGTCTAGCGTCATACGATTGTCATTCGACTAGGCCGGCTGATCATCATAACGCGATCATCCGAATCCAACTCATGTCTAAGAAGTATCGTTCGAATGAGGCAGTCAGGGATTGGTTCAATCTAGAGATAATAATAACATGAAGGAATCAGAAATAAGTACTAGATCAGAGCTGGGTATCTAAGTATAATTACCTAAATTGAGTAATATTAACCTACATTGAGAGACGTGGTGGCTGTCGAGTAATATTATACCGTAAGTGCGTTTTCACATTATCCGATCCGATGTCCGATGTAGGGCCGATATCCCTCATATTTACGCCGCCATCTTTGATTCTTTCCTTTGAAATCCTTCCTACATGGAAATCCTTCCTAATGTTGAAGGATCATTATTTGTCTACTTCATAAACTTTCTGTTTTCCAAGAAATTTCATGTCGTTGAAATGGTCTCCATAGTTATATCTCATATATTGTTGTATTTATTAGTATATGTAGTCTATCATAGTTTTTATATTTGTAGTATATGTATTTTATTATATTGTACATTTAGGTACTAGCCTTCTGTTATTCTTTTTTGCACCACCCGTAAATTTTATTCCGATCGCCACTCGACTATCTGAAGGTTGTCTGTAAGAGACCGCTGTTTTAGCGATAAGACCGCCTGTTGTTACCTACCACGTTGTATCTGTTCTGAATTATGTTTCTTTTCTTCTGTAGTGTGCAATAAAGTATTTTATTATTATTATTATTATGTTTGTTCTTTACATATCTCGGGACCATGGGGTCCCGGACCTTTGTAAGGCATACGTGGGGCCGAAGCCAACAGCGCAGTGGCCCTTTAGAACAGTTTAATCTAAATGTAATGTGACACAAACCAGCGATTATCCCTGTCCGCACTATAGTAATGCACCCAAGGACAAGCCCCGGTTAGTGTAGAACTATTGTAAGATAAAGGTACAAAAAGAAACCGGGCTATTATGTTGAGTTGCTAGTGAATTCGTAACCGGTGCTATTGGAAAAACTATGGCACCTGCCTTACTCATATGTTACAAAACATGACAAAATAGGCAGGTGGTGACTCGCCAACTCACTATATGGGTCCCCGAAAACGGCCGCTCGCACGGAGCGACAAGGGCACAACATAGCGTGAGCGGCTCAGGGTGTGGAGAGGTGTGCGCCGCTTTCTACCCAGTCTGTACGAAACAGCCACTGTGCCAACTCGCGTCTTATGCATATTTCACTTCCACCCTGCAAGCATATAGCTCTGGCACCCCACTCTGGACGGCCGGTTAAGGCAAGCCAGAGGTGAGAGTCCTGCGACCCCTGCTCAGTGTTCACTCCGGCCGGCCAATGAAGGCAAGCCGGAGGGAGGGATCTGATCGACTCTCGGGGGCATGGGACCCAAGGGACGCCACTTCCCATTCAGCTCGCCACAAGCTGCCCTGGGGGCTTATTATTATTATTATTACATCCGATATCGGATCGGATAGTGAGAAAACGCAGTAGTAGATGTACACCTATTAGACTACGGGATTTACCTATCTACTCTAATTTCGGTCGGTCATTCGAATTATGCCTTTACGATTTGTCTGACATACTGTGGCCTGGTGGGTAGTGACAAGTGACCATCATGCTACGTCTATTGTAGCAATGGTCCTAGCTGGGTTCGAAACCGTAAGTACATTTATTTGTGTAATGGTGATGATTCATGTGTTATTTCTATGTATATTATATATTTGTAAATTATATAGACACTGACAGATCGATATCTTATCACTCTCGCTGTGACATCGTATACGTATTGTTCGAATACGACCGTTGAGTTATTGGGTGTTTTTTAGGGTTCCGTAGTCAACTAGGAACCCTTATAGTTTCGCCATGTCTGTCTGTCCGTCCGTCCGTCCGTCCGTCCGTCCGTCCGTCCGTCCGTCCGTCCGTCCGTCCGTCCGTCCGTCCGCGGATAATCTCAGTAACCGTTAGCACTAGAAAGCTGAAATTTGGTACCAATATGTATATCAATCACGCCGACAAAGTGCAAAAATAAAAAATGGAAAAAAATGTTTTATTAGGGTACCCCCCCTACATGTAAAGTGGGGGCTGATATTTTTTTTCATTCCAACCCCAACGTGTGATATATTGTTGGATAGGTATTTAAAAATGAATAAGGGTTTACTCAGATCGTTTTTTGATAATATTAATATTTTCGGAAATAATCGCTCCTAAAGGAAAAAAAAGTGCGTCCCCCCCCTCTAACTTTTAAACCATATGGTTAAAAAATATGAAAAAAATCACAAAAGTAGAACTTTATAAATACTTTCTAGGAAAATTATTTTGAACTTGATAGGTTCAGTAGTTTTTGAGAAAAATACGGAAAACTACGGAACCCTGCACTGAGCGTGGCCCGACACGCTCTTGGCCGGTTTTTGTGGAATACGTACCGAATAATTTTACAAGCATATGGAGACAATTAATGTCTCGATTACGTATACTTTTATTTTAAGATACAAATATGACAGGAACAATTGTACAAAAAGTAGCCAGTAAGCAATTGTAAAATAAGCCAAAATCGTATGACCTAACCTAATTAATGAACGCCCCCATACCTAGGACGAATTTTTGAATTTACCTGTCTCAATTTGTACCTAGTTATTTATGGCAATGGCAAGTTTGAATAAATGTAAGTACCTACATATGTGTTGAGTACCGTACCTATACAGTATGTAAACTAACGAAAACCATTTACTGTAACCCGTAAATGTCCAGGTGATACTGAGAAACTTTTACTATGGGATCAACCCCGAAATCACGAAAATATCATCTGACAGTTTCATAGGTAGTTTTATTTTATAGTAAGTATTTCCTATGGGAGAGTAAATTTTTATTTCGCGTTTTGGGTGTTGGTCCCATAGTAAAAGTTGCTCTGTGTAACTTAAATATTAACAGGCTTCAGTAAATGGTCTTCGTTGGTTTACATACTGTATAATTATATAATTTTGGACAAAAAGTGTTTTAAAAAGGTACGATTAATTAAGAGTAATACATTTTGTAAATTTGACCGAGCAGCAATGTACGCCATCCAACTTAATTTGACATGACATAAACGTCATGTGGTAATGACTTTTAGGCATTTTAGGTAGGTACGCTAATTGATGTGGACATAATTAACATAATACATTGCGTCCTGAATTATTATGTATGAAAAAAAAATCTCATCTATTTAAAAAAAAACATATAGGTATGGTCCTTAAGGTCCGATATTAATCGTTATTAAGATATTCGCCCGTATGGAATACACACGCTGTATAGGTCATATTATATTGTGGTAGGTGCCAAACGTGCCAAATTAAAGTAAACTTATATGTCTAATATTAAATATAAAAAGTATAAAAACGACGATCCCATTTTCCCAGACGGTATTACACGACCGAAATCAGAATAGGTACTATTCGAAAGTACCGTTACCTACCCGAACGCACGAAATAGATAGTTTCACTAAGTATAAAACGTACCTAGTCGCTTCCCGTTGTCTGTCTGTCTGTTACCTGTTTATTTGTACTCATCATCCTCCTTGCTCCAAGCGCTGGTGACCTAGCGGTAAGAGCGTGCGACTTTCGATCCGGAGGTCGCGGGTTCGAACCCCGGCTCGTACCAATGAGTTTTTCGGAACTTATGTGCGAAATGTCATTTGATATTTGCCAGTCGCTTTTCGTCGAAGGAAAACATCGTGAGGAAACCGGACTAATTCCAATAAGGCCTAGTTACCCTTCGGGTTGGAAGGTCAGATGGCAGTCGCTTTCGTAAAAACTAGTGCCTACGCCAAATCTTGGAATTTAGTTGTCAGAGAGGACCCCAGGCTCCCATGAGCCGTGGCAAATGCCGGGATAACGCAAGGAGGATGATGATGATGATCCTCCTTGCTCCAGCATTTGCCACGGCTCATTGTGGGTGCCTGGGGTCCGCTTTTACAACTAAATCTTTTAAACTTCGCAACGACTTTTGATGCTGTTTTTTTTAATAGATAAGTAGATTGATTCAAGAGGAAAGTTTACGTATAATTTGTTGTAGGTACCAAATTAGGTATATATTTTTTTATTTTTTAAATAAAAAAAACTTAAGAATAATAAAATTAAATATGGACTGTAAGGGTTCGTGATTGATTGTAGGTATCATGTGGGTGTCATGATCTAACCCTCCGTCTCGCACGTTAGTAAAACTTATTATTAATCTGTGTTCTCGCTAACGTCCGTCCTGTGACTCTTGCGTTCCTGGGCAAAGCCTAGGATTTGGCCACGGGCCACGAGACCCCTGAGAACCGAACCTGAATTCGCCCTTATTCGGTCGTCCCTTTTTGTAATTCCTACGTTTTGTTGTGCAGAAGTCTCTACCAAAGGTCCTTGGTAGTCGTCCCTACAATTTGCATGCGTCAATGTGCTCTATATTTAGCTCACGCAGGACCTTAGTACTTGCCACAGGATGCGCCAAGGCGACGACAATTACGTCCGATCTGATTCACAGATCAATATTTATTGCCCTAAGAAATACAGGGTGTTAGTTACTTTGAGTCCGATCCGGATATTTCAATTCACAGTTAATCATTTAACAGTTTTTATTAATTATTTAATATTTTTCCAAAAAAAAAGATACTTACGACCTCGTCAATTATGAATAATTTTTTGAGTTTGTCAGTTTCGACGTTTCGAAGTTTTGGTCCCAGAAGGAAATCTTGAAAGGCGAATACAGTATTGCCCATAAGAAAATCGTAATGGATACCTGTATCCTACATAGTCTAACTTACGGAAGTCAAACTTGGACATACACAGATAAAATACGAAATTCTATAACGGCCTGTCAACGATCTATGGAATATACTCCTCATATTGAATATTAGGAAAATACAGAAAATTAGAAACGAAATAATACGTCAAAAAACCAAACTTACAGATGCTCTCCAACAATGTCTTCATCTAAAATGGCACTGGGCAGGTCATGTATCCAGATATGGGGACAAAAGATGGACCCTAGAAGCAACAAAATGGACCGGACCCGTAGGACGGAGACGCCCAGGAAAACCACAAAAAAAGTGGATAGACGATATCTCCGCTGTTGCAGGAAAAGATTGGCTCCGGAAAGCCCAAGACAGGGACAAGTGGAGGAAAAACGAGGAGGCTTTTACCCAGCAGATGGGATCTACAGTCAGTCTAAAAAAAAAGGAAAAATAACACACAACCAGACTGTAGAAGAAACGAAGCTCAAATAATAATAATAAAGTTTCGACGTAACGACGTATTTGTACATTAGTACATTACTCAATACTTAGCGTAAACAATTGTATGGAAAAAGGGAACAGCGCCCGAAACGGCAACTTACTAGAATTACGATAATTAATAAAATTACGCTATCGTGTAATGTGTTTTAAAAGTAAAAAAAGTCAGAATATCTCGGTGGAGGTGTAGAGCATACAAATAACCATTCAAGACAACCAATGCAAGGAGGTAGAGAATCCTGTTACCAACCCATCCTTCACGTCAGTGAGATCCCGGGAACACTCGGGCCTAGCACAATACATAGTGGGCAAAGTAGGTAAGGCCCGGGCCATGCCCGGCCCGCGAAAGGAAATTTATCCCGCTCGCCTCCCAGTCCTTCAAAATAGTGTGTGATGTGGCCAGCACCCTAGCAAAAATGCATTGCTGGTGTAAATCCGGCCCGCCTCTAAAACTCCTCCTAATCCCCATTAAAAAAAAAAATGTGCCCACCACTGGCTAGCAGCTCGAGACTGACTACATTTTGTATATTAAATTATTACATGTAGACATTTTAAAGACTAAGGTCATTTTACTATTCTGTATCTAAAGACCTTGTGCTATAACCTAGGCATCAAAATTACGATCACTCGGAACGTTAGAGATTGCGATGTAGTGTCGAAAATAAACCTGACCATGCCAAAAATAATGAATTCGTTTAAAAAGAAGGCTGACGGGTAGGTCTTAGGTCTTGCATAAGAACCTAAATTGCTAACCAGTCGTGTGTCTTAGATAAATATGCTAATAAATACGAAACACCTAGATTATTAGGTAATAAATGATTTCTATAAAATGAATGTGTTTTCTCTTTTTTAATATTATATTTAGGTAGTAGTTTCATTATATAAATATAATTTGCAGTAAGTATATACGGTGTTTTAATTTTTCGGAACACTTGGGGCGCAAAGTAGACAGTACTTTCCTCGTCTATGTCTATGTCGAAATTTTAAAGGTCCATAATACTTAATGTTAAAGTCTGACAATACGTACACGTTGAAAACACTCCCTGCGGTCGTGTTTTAATTTATCCCCACATATTTCAAACTTCCTCTTTTCAGCACTTGTATCGTGATGTACTATTGTTTACATTTGCATATAACATATTTTACACCAACACATCTAGGTACTGAATACAATTTTCGCAGAAATAAATAATTGTTTGTTTGAAGTTTAAAAAACTTTCACTGACAGGTTATCAAAATCGCCTATTATTGAGTTGGTATACTTGTACTACCTGTAAACATTAGTTTTTTTCTCTAAATAATTCTACGTTTAAGACGATACAGGAGGGGTCAATTTTTCATACAAACGCTCTCGACTATATCCTCCTTGGTTTTTGAAAATAGAGCAATGATTCAATTTTCAACACAGATTATTATTATTTTTATCTGTGTCGGACCGTTTTGATTTTTTGATATTCTTATTTTGAAAGTCGCTAGAGCCCATCAAAAACTTCCAAAAACGTCCTTAATGATTATGGCGCAAAAAAAGGTGTGGTATTCAAAATTGCTAAAAACTAGCCAAAAAATTATTTCATTGTTATTCATATTCTCAAATTTCGTTACGATTGATTAAGTTTTGAAGGACGAAACAGTCGAGAGCGGAACGTCGATTTTAAAGATTGTTTCGCAATATCTTTTAACCGACTTGTTCTAAATGGCATTTTTTTCGATAAATCTAGTATATTTACGTAAAATTCCCAAATTGAAAGGGGGCTCCTTTCCATTTTAGCATTTTCGCTCCTGAAGCGTAAGAAATGGGTTATATTTTATATGTTAGCTAAAATAATCTTTATCTAAATAATTTACATACGCTTTAAATTTTTCATCGATATTTGTCTTGTCTTTGCTATATGTATAGCAGGACTATGGCGATTAAAGGGGATGTTACGTTCCGCCCCATATACCTATAAAGTTGAGAAAAACATTCTAATGACTTATTCGCAAGAAAGTGCTCTCTTTATAACGAGTAGGTACATCGCTCATACTTTGCAAAGTGCCATATAAACAAGAGCGCCCCGTGAGTATAATTAACAAAATGAAAATATTTACCTAATATCCGAAAGCATGGTGGGTTATTTTTTCTCACGTTTTTCACACTACATTATAAATACATTTAAACCTCATCTAATAACATATATCAGTTCTTCCAGAGGATAAAGTCACGTATTTCACGTTCACCTATGCAAGCCGACTAGCAGGGATCCACAAGGATTGGCAATCACAGTTCGTTAGCGTCAATTGAGCGTTAATACAGCGAATGTTACTTTAACTCCTGATATCGTCCAGGAGAATATCAGGATTTAAATTGAACTATACATATCAGAATATTGTTATTTAATTATTCCTATGTACGTACTTATATTTTATGAACTATGTAGTAGTAATATCTCGTACAAGGTACTAAAAGTTTTAAAAGTTAAAAGAGAGATAAAAACAGTAGGTATTAGTTATATTACTTGTTACAGTTTCTATACCTATATTATAATATCCCGTTATTTTACGTTTAAAACATACTTAGTTACGCGTCATACTACATAACCGGCAGGCCACTGCCGGCCTAGCTGAGGTGACAATAGTTGACTTTGGCCACACCACAGAGAACCTCCTATAGAGTAGCAATCTTGTATATCTTGTTCGCGATACGAGTCACCAGTGTTTGGGGTGCGAAGAGCGGGCGGGGAATGTGTTAAGCGCGCTGTGATTGGCCGTTTCAAGGACGGCGGGCAGTCGCGCCAGATGAACAGGGACAGAAGTATGACTGTCCCTCTACTGACGCGTAAGTGGCCAATGTAAGTTGACCTATGCCGGCTCTGAATAAATTATAAATATGACTTATTTGTGGAATGTAATGCCGTCTGTTTTTAAATTTGAGCTTCTTGTTACCTTTCCACACCATTTCACACTACAGGTGGACATCGTTAAGGCATCAAAATACACTTTTCCAATTTTTTAGTGCGAAAAACACGCGCTGCTTTCGGGTCTGTTACTTGGTCGATACTGATCGGGCACGGCGAGCGCCGCGCTTATATCAGTGCAAATACTAGGAAGGCTGGCGACCGCGAGTCGTCTTGTAATGGATGTCTATAGGGGTTGGTCTGTGGGCCACACACAAACACAGCTGGCCCCGTAGCCGAATGGCATTTCTACGAAGAGAAACGAAAACGAAACGTCGCGAAAGGTAGTCTGGCTCTGTCGCGCCAATACGTAAGAGCGATAGAGATAGGCATCTATACGAACGTTTCGTTTCGTGAGCGTTTCGTGAGCGTTTGTGCATTCGGCTACGCACGCTGGTTCTGTCGCGCCACAGCAGAAGGGCGATAGAGGGAGCTAGCTGTTCTTACAATACGCTTACGAATCTGATGTGACCTTGGCTAAGTACCCTGGACGTGGGCGACCCCACTCCATGTGCCTGTTCTAATTTCCATGTGACTCAATTTTACTAAGCGTTCTAAATTATCGCTGTACAGTGACAACGTGTAAAAATATGGGTGTACACTGTACAAGTGTACACCTTGGTAACCTACACATCTTACTCATACGTCCCTTCCCTTAGCATCTTAATTCGTTGTAATAAGAGCGTAGTATCAAATTTACCATATGATACTCGTTAATGAGTATAAATTAAAATATAATTTTATTTATGTGATTATACAGGGTGTAACAAAAATGGTGGGCGTATTCAGTATCGTATTCTCATCAGGAAAAAGTAGGATAAAAAATTTTTTACGCAAAAAATTTTTTTATCTTTGTATGGAGATTCGACCGATTCGCGCGGCCCGGTTCATACAAAAGTGAAAATTTTTTTAGCGTAAAAACAATTTTCTTCTACTTTTTCCTGATAAGAATACGATACTGAGTACGCCCTTAAACGGATCACCACCATTTTTGTTACACTCTGTATGCACACAGATTGCTTCAATCACTAATTTATTGAATTGACAATGCAGTTTTGTGTCAATACTGAATATGATTACTTTCTGAACACTAAAAGATGACTAAAAAACTGTAGGTGTTGTCTTACAAGTTCTAGAGATCGTAGCCAATTTTCTGTCATAAAAGTAGTAATAGTTATTTGTTATACAAGGGGGCAAAGTTATATTTTAACGCCGAGTGTGGAATTGAAAAATGAGCAAGTGAAAGGATTCTATAGTTGAACCACGAGCGAAGCGAGTGGTTCGAGAATAGAATCCTGAACTTGCGAGTTTTTTAACACACGAGAAGTAAAATACATTTGCCCCCGAGTGTAACACAAAACTTTTCCCCTCACTACAGCGAGGAAACTACAACGCAAAAAATGCGTTTATCGCTGCTTCCAATAGTTCCACAGGTGGTAAATCATCTTTATTACTAGGTTCACCTACTTTCATCAATTTTAAAGCAGTTAATTTGACTTTATTCAAGGTCAAATTACTTTACCCACTAGTGGATAAAATGCGTTTTTACCCGCTGGTATTAAAGGACAAAACACGTGTTTCCGAGCTAGTGAGGGGAAAAAGATTTATTCATCTGCAGGTTATAAAAATTGTGTAATGAGAGACCAAATGAAATTATTGTTCATATCATAACATAATACATTGACGTTAATTACCTTTATTTTATTTCTAGCTGTTTCGAGCCCGCGTTCGTAATCTTGGTTTTCTATAAAAATTTTGGATACCCATTTCATCCCCTTAGGAGGGGAATTTTGAAAAAGCCTTTCTTAGTGCTCCTTTACACCTTGTAAAGAACCTATACGTGCCAAATTTGGGATCTCTAGGACCAGCGGCTTCGGCTGTGCGTTGATATGTCAGCACAGACCAACCCCTATAGACATCTATTACAAGACGACTCGCGGTCGCCAGCCTTCCTAGTATTTGCACTGATATAAGCGCGGGCGCTCGCCGTGCCCGATCAGTATCGACCAAGTAACAGACCCGAAAGCAGCGCGTGTTTTTCGCACAAAAAAATTGGAAAAGGGTATTTTGATGCCTTAAAGATGTCCACCTGTAGTGTGAAATGGTGTGGAAAGGTAACAAGAAGCTCAAATTTAAAAACAGACGGCATTACATTCCACAAATAAGTCATATTTATAATTTATTCAGAGCCGGCATAGGTCAACTTACATTGGCCACTTACGCGTCAGTAGAGGGACAGTCATACTTCTGTCCCTTTTCATCTGGCGCGACTGCCCGCCGTCCTTGAAACGGCCAATCACAGCGCGCTTAACACATTCCCCGCCCGCTCCTCGCACCCCAAACACTGGTGACTCGTATCGCGAACCAAATATACAAGACTGCCACTCTATAGGAGGTTCTCTGTGTATGTCAGTCAGTCAGTTTCTTCTTTTTAGGGTTCCGTACCAAAAAGGTACAACAGGAACCCTTATGGTGCGACTCTGTCCGTCTGTCTGTCCGTCTGTCACATTCCTAAATATCTCGAGAACTACTAATGTTATCAACTTGAAATTTGGAATAGTTATGAACATTGTAAACCTCTACAAATAGAAAGTATAATTTTTTTAAATATATTAATTTTAATTGTAAGATAAGATGAAAGAGAACAAAATGAAAGGGGGGCAAACTGTAAATTTCAAGTTACTAGGTCAAGTGGGATATCGTTGGAAAGAGCTCAAATTGAATGTAAACAATCTATTTTTTATAATTTTTTTGTTGTGGAAAAAAAAAGAATTTTGAAGGAAAATGTAAAAAAAAATACCGTTCCCCCCCTTATCTCCGAAGTTTACCAACGAAAAATTATAAAAATTTTAGTAAACATTGGTTTTATGCTAAATATTACAGGAAAAATATAATCGTGTTTGTATTTTGAATACTTTTTTTTTCATTCACAAAAACTTTTCAGATTTTTACTTTCAATTTACCCACCCTTGTGGATGTATATCGTACTTCAAATTGATACGAGATGTTACGTAAACCATCTTCTGTCCAATAAAGTAAAAACTGTTTAAATCGGTTAACATTATAAAGAATTATCCCTGAAAAACCAAGTCGCGCAAATTAGTTAGCAAATTGACCGGGAGATGGCGCTATACACAATAATACTCATTAGTGCCTATACTTTTGTCTTCTAGTCAAGTCATTAGAGTTATATGATAATATGAGATTATTTTTACTAGGTAGTTTGAAAGAAAGTTTGTACGGAACCCTCGGTGGGCGAGTCCGACTCGCACTTGGCCGGTTTTTTATTTATATTTAGAAAAGCTATTATTTGCTACAGGTACTCTGGACGTTATGTTGGGCATCGTCGCTCACAGGCCCCGAAGAAGCGCGGGGCCTGGCCGAGCATATTCTGGCTATACCCAACGCGGAGAAGGTGCTCAACTCCGTGCTGGGCCAGCTGGAGTACAACCTGCATGTGGCGGACCAGCGGTATCTGCAGGACTCCGATTGTGGGGAGGTTAGAACGCTTGTCCTATTGCCCATGAAGGGTGAATTAAATATTTTTTAAGAAAAAAAAACCGCCTTCCTTTGGGGTTCTGGTGATAAATACTTTCAAATGATGGATTATGTTATCAATTCGTCTGTATATTTTTTAATATTTGTTATTAGATATCTCCGTCATTTCTGAACAAATTTTGAAATTTGGATGATTCTGAAGTACTTACAGATAAGAATGATTATTAGAACGGAACTCTAACCAGGGGCGGCTCACTCTTCATCAGCAGTTCCACTGCACCAAATGTCACTGTTCTGGACGTAAGTGCATGCTGTTCTTATAAAAATACCAAAGTCCGTTCAGATTTGAGGAGTTCCGTTCTGACCGTCATCAGCAGTTCCACTGCACCAAATGTCACTGTTCTGGACGTAAGTGCATGCTGTTCTTATAAAAATACCAAAGTCACTATAAGTGTGCCGTTCAGATTTGAGGAGTTCCATTCTGACCATCATTAGGAGTTCCACTGCACCAAATTTCACTGTTCCGTACGTAAATGCATGCTGTTCCTTTAAAAACACAAAAATCACCATATATATGCCTTTCAGATTTGAGGAGTTCCCTCGATTTCTCCAGGATCCCATCATCAGAACTGGGTTCTGAGAAAAATGGGACCAATCTGTATACATTTATATTAAATCAAAAAAAAATTTCAAAATCGGTCCAGTAACGACGGAGATATCGAGGAACAAACATTAAAAAAAAAAAAATACAGACGAATTGAAAACCCCTTCCTTTGAGATTTGGAAGGCGGTTCAAAAGGACCAAACTTGCATAGTGACTTTTGAGCGCAAAACAAAATAAACAACTTTATTACTAGGTGCGACAAATGCTGAAATCGCCAAAAAAAGATTGGCTGTACCATTGAAATAAAGCGGCATCATGACAGTCGAAATGTATTGGAACAGCCAATTTTTAACCGTCGCCTCTTATCTCAAGAAGGACGGTTATCAAGTCGTTGATTGAATGTATATGCATACAGATTGGTCCCATTTTTCTCAGAACCCAGTTCTGATGATGGGATCCTGGAGAAATCGAGGGAACTCCTCAAATCTGAAAGGCATACATATGGTGATTTTTGTGTTTTTAAAGGAACAGCATGCATTTAGGTACGGAACAGTGACATTTGGTGCAGTGGAACTGCTGATGATGGCCAGAATGGAACTCTTCAAATCTGAACGGCATGCTTATAGTGACTTTGTATTTTTATACGAACAGCATGCACTTTCGTCCAGAACAGTGACATTTGGTGCAGTGGAATTTCTGATGATGGTCAGAACCGAACTCCTCAAATCTGAACGGCATGCTTATAGTGACTTTGGTATTTTTATAAGAACAGCATGCACTTTCGTCCAGAACAGTGACATTTGGTGCAGATGATGGCCAGAACCAAACTCCTCAAATCTGAACGGCACGCTTACGGCCCAGCCACGACATTGGTCTAAACGCGTCAGCGGTGAGCGGCAGCCATACGTGCGAATGAAAAGTCCCATCGCTGTGTCTCGCTCCAATGTATGGCCGCCGCTCACCGCTGCCACGCTTAGACCAATGTCGTGGCTGAGCCGTTATAGTGACTTTGCCATTTTTATAAGAACAGCATGCACTTACGTCTAGAACAGTGACATTTGGTACAGTGGAACTGCTGATGATGGTCAGAACCGAACTCCTCAAATCTGAACGGCACGCTTATAGTGACTTTGGTATTTTTATAAGAACAGCATGCACTTACGTCCAGAACAGTGACATTTGGTGCAGTGGAACTGCTGATGATAGTCAGAACCAAACTCCTCAAACCTGAACGGCACACTCATAGTGACTTTGGTATTTTTGTAAGAAAAGCATGCATTTAAGTTCAGAACAGTGACATTTATTTAGTTATGTTTGTTAAGCATATTGAGTTTTGAAATCAAAGTTTGTCAAGCTTCGATTTCTTATAATATTGGGTTGGTAAGAAAGTAATGAGCGAATCATAACCAATATTGTAATTTTTATTTAATTTATTATTTTAACCATTTATCAAAAATATAACGGCCTTCGTTATCTACTACTTGTCTCCATCGTTCTGGTAAAGAATGAATAGCATCGGCGAAGAAGTTCTTAGGTTTAGATTCAAAAAACTCAGCTATGTACTGTCGTAGATGGGCTTGATCATCGAACTTTTTTCATTCAAGGCATTGCTTAGCGATCTGAACAATGCGTAATCCGTAGGTGCCAAGTCTGGAGAGTACGGTGGATGAGGTATCACTTTCCAACCTAGCTCCAATAGCTTTAGCCGAGTCACTTTTGCAATGTGTGGGCGAGCATTGTCGTGTAAGAAAAAAACTTTAGCATGCTGTGGACGATTCTGACAGATTTTTTGCTTTAAATTTTTAAGCTGATTACAGTATACTGATGTGGTAATAGTCATTCCACTTGGTAGAAGTTCCCAGTGAATAATACCATGAATATCCCACCAAACGGACAGCATAACTTTTTTCGGGTGAGGCTCTGTTTTTGGTGTCTCTATTCCTTTTTCGTTTGGAGCTAGCCACTGACGTTTGCGTGTGTGATTTATATATAAGACCCATTTTTCATCTCCAGTGATAAGATGGTCCAACCAGTTGAATGTGCGGCGAAAAAACAGAAGTTGTATGCAGATATCGGCACGGCGGTTTAGTTGATCTCTATCAAGTTCGTGCGGTATCCAAACACTGTATTTGTAGTTTTTCCCAACTCGTGTAAATGTGTTTCTATGGTGACATGAGAGCAGCCTAACTCGGTAGCAAGAGTACGACTCGTTAGCCTCAGATCTCCTTCAATTAAGGTTTTTAATTTGGCTACATCAATCTTCACCGGTCGACCAGACTTAGGTTGATCTGATAATGAAAAGTCGCCACTACGAAACCGCTGGAACCATCGTTTCGCCGTGACCTCAGACACAACTTCAGGAGCAACACGCTGACATATATTACGCACTGCTTCGGCGGCTGAATGGCCAGACTGAAATTCATATAGTAAGCAATGCCTTACATGCACTTTTAATTCGTCCATTTTCTTCCTTATATTAGCTCGGCGACAGCTAGTGAATGACTGACGAGAAACTGTGCGACTCGCCCTTTATATACTTTCGACCATAGAAGATTCTAGAACTCTCTCAAAAATTTTATGTGGAATTCAATCGATCGCTCATTACTTTCTTACCAACCCAATATAATCGATTCATGAGGAATTGAGGAAACTCCTCAAACCTTAACGTTATACGTATATTCATTTGTGATGCCATCTAATAATTAAAGCATTAAAAGCAGTTTTAAAAAATACTTGACACATTTCTACATAATCCAACATTCGCAAGTAGCTTTCACCAGAACCCGAAAGGCGACGCGACGGTTTTTTTTTTCTTAAAAATTATTTTGTAATAAATCTAGTTCATTATTTTTTTAGACGTATTTATTTGTTTAAACATATAAGTATACATCACAATCAATTACCTGCTATAGGCATTGCCTGTCACGCAGGTGGCCCAAATCATAAAAATGTTTTTCTACTCGTCGACTTTAATCTGTCAATTACGACAAGACTAAACTATACGTGCCGACTTTTCAGTGTTGGATATAGTCTTTGACACTTAGTCAACTATAATATTTCATTACACTTCACTTTAGTTAACTGAAAAAAATTCAAAAATAGAACTTCATACATGTTCTATACTAATTTGCGATACCTGGCAATATTTTCTGCATCTGAAACACATTTTTTTTTATCTTTTAAAATTAATTTTAACTTGAATGATGATATATTTCGTCCAACGAAGTAAGATTAACAATCGCTGGTGAAAACCGACTGTGTTGAAGGCACTGGAATTTTAAATATATGCAAAAGGACCGTTCAGTCTTTTTTATTTCACCGTGTATAGGTACTTGCTCTCCAGCTTTAGCTGCATTTACTTGCAAGATTACTTACTAAAGAAATTTTAGATCAGAGAAAAATCAGCGGGCGTAGCACATTAGTGTGATAAACTTTATGGCATCGGTGCGTCTCTATCGCGCTTACGAATAGTGCGAAAAGGACGGCCTGACGTGATAAGGTTTATCGCGCGAGTGTGACAGGGTGTGTTTCCAACACTAACCGCTTGGCGCGATGTACAAAATCCCATTTTACAAAACGAGGGTTAGCGCCCGGTTAGCGGGTCATTTTTTCAAATGAAAATCTCTAACCTACTTAACTTTTTAGGGATAAGTAATGAAGACTTTTTTTTTTTTTCTTTCCTTTAACGTTTCCAGGATTCACTCCTAATTTTGTTTACAGGTTCTACCGGAGTACACCGAATCCATACAGGACAGCCGGGAACGAAGCTCGCGCCAACTCTTTCAAGTGTGTTGACTTATCTTTAATAGATTTTTTTTTAAATAAGCTACTAGTTAATAAATCCAACTGGCATGGTGCAAATTCAGTTAAAAAAAAAAACAATCGACACAGAGCTTTGAGCGTTTGACCCTATCTTTAACTAGAAATTTTGCTTTAAAATGTAAGTTTCAGGACATACTGATTCTTATTCAACAAGTTACCTAGCATAAAAAATAATAAAAATATTTGTGTATTTATTTATCTATTCCTTATCCACGTGTAAGTATGTATGTAACTAGGGGTGACACTGTGCGAGGCCACAAAATAACTTCGTATAGTTGCGTCAGCAGCTTCATAAATTTGTATTTGTTGTTATAGAAACATTCACCTTTGTGCCAGTTGGAAAAAAAAATCCGGAAACTCACTACGACTGAGTACGAATACCGGCCAGCTTACTACGAGGAGGTCCGGTGTGTTTCGGGAGAGGACGGCGGGAGTGTCTCCAATAAAGTAAGCTTTTACTTCCCACTAAAATCTTTGGCAGACTCTATTGTCCTCTTATAATCGACTTACTTCAAAAGATAGAGTCTCCACGGTTCTTAAATTTGTCAATTGAAGTAGGTTTGTATTAAGGCTGCTTTCAAAAAAAACGTCAAAAGAATGTAAAATTGATAGTTTTAGTCGGTGAAATACTACACTTTCCGGTATCCAATAGATTTATTTAATTCAAGTTCCAGTTAGAGCATCTTATTATCTTGATTTTTATAAGACTGGATTTTTGAAAACTAACTCACTAAATTAATTATGAATTTTTCTCTAATGCACGTTTAGAAAAACGCACGTATAGAGCTGAATCAGTCGATCTTATTTGTAAAATTTGGACAATTTTGAATATTAAAACGGGTAAATTTATAATTCGTATATCCTGTACCACAATCATTTCAGGCTAGATTTTTATTTTAAGTTTTTGAAAAAGAGTAAACTAGCCTAAGGCGAATTCAATTTTTTTCAGAAATTACCTAAAATTAAGTGACAATTTCTTTGAAAATCTACATCACATCGAAGTAAGTTTCGTACTAAATTAATCTGCAACGTTTACTTAAATTGCTGTTATGCCTTAGTGATTATAAATTGCTATTATTGATTTTTGCCAATTTTTTGAAAACGAGCCTTCACCGGTACAATTATTACCACTTTTGGACATTTTCTCATATTTTGTTAGACCAAGTAGAAAAAGTCCTATAATGTGATATATATTTATAAACTACTCGCAAAGCCCTTTAATTTGATACTACACACGGTATGATCGAGCGCTCGGTTGCGATTTCACTATTTTTAACACGAAAGCCCTCGTAAGTAGGTACTTACATATTTTTAACGAACACCCCATGGTCCATGGGGTCGAAAAGTGCTCGCGTGGAGACCACGAACTAGCAAGCGCAGCGTAGGACGTCCACCCACAAGATGGACCGACGACCTTAGAAAGATCGCTGGAAGACGCTGGATACAGGTCGCTTCCAACCAGTACACATGGAGGTCTAAAGGCCTATATTCAGCAGTGGATGTCCCGGCCACTGCTGAATATAGGGGCGGGGCGGGGCTAATATGTGATGATTATGATGAATTCAGTCTCCTCTATATCATCAAATATCTTAAGACGCTACGGGAGCGAAAATGCTAAAATGGCAAGTCCCCCTTTCAATTTGGGAATTTCAGTTAAATATACTAGTGTTATTAACTATATTTATCGAAAAAAAAATGTCCATTAAGAACAACTCACTTAAAAGATATTGCGAAAAAATCTTTAAAATCGAGGTTCCGCTCTCGACTGTTTCCTCCTTCAAAATTTATTTAAACGGAACGAAATTTGAGAATCTGAATAACAATGAAATAATCTGTGTCGGACCGTTTAGATTTTTTGGCTAATTGTTACCGATCTTGAGTAGTAGTATGATTGAAAAAGGCCGTTTTTAGAAATTTTTGATTGGCTCTAGCGTCTTTTAAAATAAAAATAGCAAAAAAATCAAAACGGTCAATAGTAATCTGTGTTGAAAAAATCATTGCTCTATCTTCAAAAACCAAGGAGGAAATAGTCGAGAGCGTTTGTATGGAGAATTGACCTGACACCTGTATCGTCTTAAGGTTCCGTTTGTTTCAGATATGTTCTAGTCTCGGCTTGTCTTGTGTGCAATGGAATAAAACTATTCACTTGACTAGGAGACGATATACAAGGTAATACTTTTACGAGTATGTATTCATGTCTGTAAACAAACGAATAGCTGAAGCCACGGTTCTTATACTATACCACACTAAAGTATCTCTTGACCACACCAACTAGTAAAGACTCTCTTGACTTCAAAAGCGAATGACAAAGTTGCATTTTATTCACAAGTGTGCAAAGTAATTTAAACAAATTTTAAATTGATGCCTAAAGCTGAACTGACATTTAAATGATATATGATTATGATTTAGTTTGATAGTTTACAGTTACACTTCTACAATTACACTAATTAATTAATTCCTTGTGTTGATGGTGTAGTGAAATAGTTATTTGTTATACAAGGGAGCAAAGTTGTATTTTAACATTCTTAACGCCAAGTGTGGAATTGAAAAACGAGCAAGTGAAAGGATTCTATAGTTGAACCACGAGCGAAGCGAGTGGTTCGAGAATAGAATCCTGAACTTGCGAGTTTTTTAACACACGAGAAGTAAAATACATTTGCACCCGAGTGTAACACAAAACTTTTCCCCTCACTATAGCGAGGAAACTACTGCGCAAAAAATGCGTTTATCACTGCTTCCAGTAGTTCCACAGGTGGTAAATCATCTTTATTACTAGATTCACCTACTTTTATCAATTTTAAAGCAGTTAATTTGACTTTATTCATGGTCAAATTACTTTACCCACTAGTGGATAAAATGCGTTTTTACTTTTTACCCGCTGGTAACAAAACACGTGTTTCTGAGCTAGTGAGGGGAAAATTATTATGTATCACTTAAATAAGGGCTTTGTTTCTTTAACCTTCGTGCTGCTCGGCTATCAATATTAGCACGAGCGCTTAAACAACAAGCAACGTCCGTTTGTATAACTAATATTAAGTTAAGACGCTACAGGAGCGAGAATGCTAAAATGGAAAGGAGGCGCACAGTGCACCTATTAACTATATTTATCGAAAAAAATTGTCCATTCAGAACAACCCAGTTAAAAGATATTGCGAAAAAATCTTTAATATCGAGGTTCCGTGCTCCACTGTTTCCTCCTTCAAAACTTAATCAATCGTAACGAAATTTGAGAATCTGAGTAACAATAAAATAATCTGTGTCGGACCGTTTAGTTTTTCTGGCTAACTATTTACTGGCTACCAATTTGGAATACCACACCTTTTTTGCGCCATAATCAATAAGGCCGTTTTTGGAAATGTTTGATGGGCACTAGCGTCTTTATAAATAAGAATATCAAAAAAAATCAAAACGGTCCGACGCAGATAAAAATAATAATAATCTGTGTTGAAAAAATCATTGCTCTATATTAAAAAATCAGGGAGGAAATAGTCGAGAGCGTTCGTATGGAGAATTGACCCCTTCTGTTTTAAATAACTACCTACTAACTACTTATTTTCAGTGACTGTTGGGAGACAAGAACCCTTATTATTCCGGCCGGGTGCGAATGTCTCTGGCCAAATCAGAAGCTCGGCGACATATCTCTACACATTTGAAAATTACAATCAGTGCTGCTTCTTGCATGATGATGCTCCTTGGGATCTGGATTATTAAAATAAGCAATGAAGTCAAATAAATACATACGTTTCTACAACGTCATATGTGTTTTTTCATTATTTAGTCAATATCCTGAAATAATTGGTGTATTTTTTTTAATACTAGTTGGTGGCAAACAAGCATACTGACCACCTGATGGAAAGCGGTCATCGTAACCTATGGACGCCTGCTCAAGGAGTGTCACATGCGCGTTGCCAACCCATTAGAAACTTGTACAATCCAAGTACAAGTTCGGATTGCTGACGACTCAAAGGACAATAGACGGAACAAATTAGTTCCGAAGGTCCATCCGTCGCCAGCACACCGCACCCTCGTTGAGCTCTGGCAGCCTTACTCACCGGCAGGAACACAACACTATGAGCAGGGTCTAGTGCTATTTGGCTGCGGTCTATCTGTGCTATTGCAGCTCCACCACGCTCTAGGAGTACACGTTTAGACGTTGCCTTAAAAGTTATACAATTTATTATAATTGAAATATAAACTACCTAAGTACCTACCTATATCAATACATAATTATACTAAGCGAAATTAGGTTTCTGAATAATGAAATTCTAAAGAAACAAAATAATAATAAATAATAACAAACTTATTAACTGGTTATTTTTACCAATTATTCATATAAATTTCACGTTAAAAAGCACTGGCGGCCTAACGGTAAGACCATGTGACTTTCAATCCGGAGGTCGCGGGTTCGAACCCCGGCTCGCACCAATGAGTTTTGCGGAACTTATGCGCGAAATGTCATTTGATATTTGCCAGTCGCTTTTCGGTGAAGGAAAACATCGTGAGGAAACCGGACTAATCCCAATAAGGCCTAGTTACCCTTCGGGTTGGAAGGTCAGATGGCAGTCGCTTTCGTAAAACTAGTGCCTTCGCCAAATCATGGGGTTAGTTGTCAATGCGGACCCCAGGCTCCCATGAGCCGTGGCAAATGCCGGGATAACGCAAGGAGGATAATAAATAATATCTATCTAAATGTCGCGCTATGATCTACGGCGTAGCAATAAGCTACAGCAATAATAATTAAGCTACAGTTAATAATTTACCTTTTTAGGGTTCCGTAGTCAACTAGGAACCCTTATAGTTTCGCCATGTCTGTCTGTCCGTCCGTCCGTCCGTCCGCGGATAATCTCAGTAACCGTTAGCACTAGAAAGCTGGAATTTGGTACCAATATGTATTGGCTTCGTGCGAAGTGCATGGAGGGGGTAAGCAAAGCGATCGCAGTGCTTGCGGTGGTCAAAATCGACACTGATTGTGGTTGTCATCTATCAAAACTCATACAATATAATACAATGTGTAATGTTTGATATGGGGCATCAATGTTGTTTTATTGTTAATTGTAAAAATAATGGCATAAATAGTCGTTGCACGTTCTATGCGTTTCTCAGAGCACACTGGAAATTGGATCAAAGAACTAAATGGATAGCTACGGTGAAAAGAAAACGTAAGTGACATGTCAAAACAAACCATTATAATAAATTATATTTAAGCTTTGTTTACCTAATATTGTTCAATACGCTGTTAGTATTTTTCCTACCGTAAAAGATTATGCTTAAAGATTCAGGCCTAGCCTGGGAATAGGCCCGTGTCGGATATTTCTGCGGCCGCGGACATGACTAATAGGTACTTACGTTCAGATTTGTTTTATATGGCATTAACGGGACGGAGGTTTAGCGAATACCATATCACTAGCTCGAAGAACTTGTACCCTGCCAGCACCAATTTATTGACTTTTTCTGTAGTCTGGGGTTTGAAGTTTATACCGTGAGTAATGCTTTGGAAACTGATTTTTGGTATTATATCCATGTCTTTATAATCTATCTACCTAAATTACACTTGAAATAGTAGCTCTTGTTATTCGATTTGTTTAAAATTAACGAAAAATCGTTAAAATATAATGTTTGTTTACATGTCATTTTTTGTCATTTTCCACTTCAAGTTCACATGGTAGTGGGCGTAATTGTCGTGCACGTAGCCAATATCAATCACGCTAACAAAGTGCAAAAATAAACAAGAGCGTGTCGGGCCACGCTCAGTGTAGGGTTCCGTAGTTTTTCGTATATTTCTCAAAAACTACTGAACCTCTCAAGTTCAAAACAATTTTCCTAGAAAGTCTTTATAAAGTTCTACTTTTGTGATTTTTTTCATATTTTTTAAACATATGGTTCAAAAGTTAGAGGGGGGGGACGCACTTTTTTTACCTTTAGGAGCGATTATTTCCGAAAATATTAATATTATCAAAAAACGATCTTAGTAAACCCTTATTCATTTTTAAATACCTATCCAACAATATATCACATGTTGGGGTTGGAATGAAAAAAAAAATATCAGCCTCCACTTTACATGTAGGGGGGGTACCCTAATAAAACATTTTTTTTATTTTTTATTTTTGCACTTTGTTGGCGTGATTGATATACATATTGGTACCAAATTTCAGCATTCTAGTGCTAACGGTTACTGAGATTATCCGCGGACGGACGGACGGACGGACGGACGGACGGACGGACGGACGGACGGACGGACGGACAGACAGACAGACATGGCGAAACTATAAGGGTTCTTAGTTGACTACAGAACCCTAAAAAAGATGAAATTAATACAATTTAAATATATGTTATTGAACCATAGAATGCCGTTCGCTAGTTTGCAGGTGGTACAGCGACATCTAACGAAAAATGTGGACATCAAAAAATACTTATACATTTTACGAAAACAAGTCATTGCCCAGTTTGCGGGGGTAACAGTGACATCTAGCGAACGACAGCGAACAACTCTATCGTTGAGTTTCCTAAACATATCCTAAGTACATTGGGTTTCTCAACAATAAATAAATAAATAAAATTTACTGTTTCTTTTGACTGAAAACACCGTGTTGATAACCTCTCTCTCCCTCCCTTTCTTCCCTTGGCTTCTGGCTGGCTTCCTAAACTTTGACGAGCCATAACATAATATTAAAAATGTAGGGGCTAAGTTTTGATTCCCATAGAAAAATTGAATTACGCGCCATTTCCAGTGCCAAGTTTCGATTGATCGTCATAGTTGACAGACGTCAAATATAACTACAACGTTACCTCTTTAGTTTTCTAACAGATGGCGTTAGTTATACAAAATAGTAAACGATGTTTTCTTACTCCTTAGAGTCCTAACTCCTAACAGATGGCGTTAGTAGTACAATATTGAACACAAAACTGAGATTTGATTTTTTTTTAAATGACAATAAAATAATATTTTTTTACAGATATGAAATCTAGATATGAATATAAATTACTATGTTTAAGCACAACTTCATAGGCGTGATAGTTTTTTCAAAAAATGTACCACAAGGTTCGGAACTTTGTCGACTATAGGAGGGCTTCGCTGCCGCTCGCCCTGATAAGTAGGATACTGAAATCTTCTTTCTTCGTTGAGCCATCACAGCTAACTTTAACTTACAAACGGTCTTAAGCACCTACACTTCTGAAGGCGCTTAAGTCATTTTTGCTAATAAAAAAAACCACAACGTTCTATGAACATTGGTCAAGTGCGAGTCGGTTTTCGACTTTTCCATACAAAGAACTCATGAGCGCCTGAACGACTATGATGGCAAAGTTAACGTTTAGAACTTTCAAGACTTTACGTATATATCTCGGAAACGATAAGAGATAGAGCAAAATGGACTTCAGATTTGGGCTTTCGGTGGCACAAATTCTATGTTTTCGTCAACAGACACCTTTTTTGGACCGATTTGAATAAAATTTTGCTCAGTCAATTTATAAACGGTCTTAAGCGCCTCCTTTTTAGTAGGAACTTAAGTCATTTTGTACAAATGAAAAAAAAATTGAACAAGTTCTAAAAAGAAAAAGACAGAAATGAATTTCTTTATACCTGTCCAACTCGATTACACAATTTTAAGACGTTTAGTAACTACTTGCAGCGGCAGTGAGTGAAATTCGTAATCTGAGTTTTTTCTCTTAAGTCCGACTTACGCTTGACTGTAGATTTCTAATAGGTTTTCCTGTAATCTACATGGAGAGGGCTATCTCGTGTATTTTTTTGAAAATTTTACGCTAAGTAGTTTCGGAGATAAGGGGGGGAATGGTCATTTTTTGCTTATTTTCTTAAATTACTTCTAAATTACCAAAACAAAAAATATAAAAAAAATATATTTCAGATGCTGATAAAATGCTCTTTCATTTGATATGTAACACAATATAGTTTTAATAACTTTGATTTTTAATTTTCAATTTTACCCCCCAAAAATGACCCCTGTGATTAAATTTCATTTAATTAAATTACATGTCCGTCTTTGGGCCACAGGTTTACATACGTGTGCCAAATTTCAAGTAAATCGGTCCAGTAGTTTCGGAGAAATCTGCTGTGACAGAGGGACAGACAGACACGCGAGTGATCCTATAAGGGTTCCGTTTTTCCTCTTTGAGGTACGGAACCCTAAAAATGGAAAAAAATGTTGTATTAGGGTACCCCCCTACATATAAAGTGGGGGCTGATTTTTTTTTTCATTCCAACCCCAACGTGTGATATATTGTTGGATAGGTATTTAAAAATGAATAAGGGTTTACTAAGATCGGAAATAATCGCACCTAAAGGAAAAAAAAAGTGTGTCCCCCCCCCCTCTAACTTTTGAACCATATGTTTAAAAAATATGAAAAAAATCACAAAAGTAGAACTTTATAAAGACTTTCTAGGAAAATTATTTTGAACTTGATAGGTTCAGTAGTTTTTGAGAAAAATATGAAAAACTACGGATCCCTACACTGAGCGTGGCCCGACACGCTCTTGGCCGGTTTTTATATAGGTAATCCCACTATATAATTTTATAAAATTTGCAACATACTCAAGCATACAATTTTAGAAAACCATATACCTCCCTAAATTTTCTAACTATTAAAATCGATTCTAAATAGAATCGAATCGAATTTTCTAAATAAAATTTGAAAACTACATTGTCTATATTAGGTACGTCGGTCGCAAACATTCACCGTAGCCTATGGACGCATGCAACTTCATGCGCTTTATAGACCAACACACATCACACCCTCCTTGGGCTGAGGCAGCCTTAGTGCGTTTTCACATTATCCGATTCGATATCGAATGTCGGAAGGATTTCAAAGCCAAAAACCAAGGATGACGGCTTAAATGTATGGGATATCGGTCCTTCATCCGATATCGGATCGGATAATGTGAAAACGCACTAAGGCTGCCTCAGCAGGAAGAAAACAGTAGAATAGGGTCCAGTGTTAACTTTGCTGTCTTCTAAGTAGGTATGGGAAGCACACTTATACCTACTTACAAGACAACAAAGTTAACACTAAGTAGACCTTGCTGGACCCCGTCTGGACTTTGCTGTGCATAGGTCTGCCATGCCCTACCACACAAACCGATAGACATTCACAGTGCCCATTTCTCTCTTTTGGACGTGTAGGTATACATACCTGACTAGGCGGACTATAATCCTTATTATGGTTTTTCCAACTCTTTTATTTTTAGTTTATAACAAGTACCTACCTAATATGTTATCAATGTTATCATTTTACCTACAATTAAAACGATCATCATTAATCGCGTCAGGTTTTACTTTAATTTATAGCTTAACTAAAGGTCCTCGAAGCAGTAAAATATTTCTCAACGGGCTAAAATAAGATGGGATTACAAATAATACATAAAACTGTATACTATTAATTCTAAGTTTATAATGCAAGCTTGTAAAACATGAGACTATGAACAGACCGGTTAACCTAAGCTAGATATTAGACTTTATTTAACTCACACACAAGACTTGTGTCGTTACTAAATGAGCATACGGTTCAAAACTAATAGATACTAGACCTTTTTGCTAGAAAAGGCGTGGTAGACCGGTAAAAACTGTAAAACGCACGTATTTAAGTAGATATTTTTGACGTTTCGGAAGCGACACTGAATACTATAGGAGGCTGCGCGGCAAGCGTGGCTCAGTCTGTTTTGACAACGCGCGAGAGAAGGCTGCATATAAGGCTTTAGTGACCGGTACACTTTGACGCACGAAAAGATACGGTAAGTTTTTTTTTTTACTTATGCAACGATGCTCTGCGCCAATAAAGACGAAAACTTGATGGTTTCACTTTCATATCCGCTGATACAACTTTTAATTTTTCTTACCAATATTATGTTACTAAAAGTTCAGAGGTCAAACATTTTTCACTAAAAAATATATCTCTCTCATTATTTTAATACAATTCGGTCTATAAAGAAATAATTCACTATTTATGTGTACATTGATGAATATCTAAGGTATCTAAACAATGATAATAATCGTTAGAGTAAGGTCACCATTATTAATATAAGTAATATGCATAACATTACTTCACTCAAGTTACCTGTTGTTAAGATATCCGCAGGACTAATGTCATCATAAAAAATGATGATATTATAGTATCACCTTATTTTGATTGTATTTTTACATACTTATAAAAGTAATAAATAAAAATACTTCATAAGTATAAGCTAACAATGCAAACAACCTAAGACTAAACAAGTAACGCATAATTTTCCTCCAATTTTGGAATTATAGATAAACACACGTGTACAGTCAGTATCAACGTAATGAACGTAAATAACGTAGGTGCGAAAAGTATCCACAATTTTATAAATTTAACTCAAAGTGACGTTAAAACCTTTGTCCGCAAAAATCGAAATAATGCCTATTTGCTGTAACTAACTAATTCTACTTGCAATATCAAAACAAAATAAGTACAAATGATCGGTATTTTTTGTTGTTTTGTTCGTGTAATTGGGTAAAGTTGCATTAGTTCAACAAGAGTATGAAGATTTAGGGTTGGCAACGAGCATGTATTACTCAAGATGCTGGCATCCATAGGCTACAAAGACTAACCATATGATTCTTGCCACCGGCATAGTATACAAAATAGCCCAGAGGCCAGTTGTGCAGTCTCCATAATTTTTGGACTTTTGATGTGGACTGTACGATGCCCGCCGAATCGGCCCAATTAACTTTCTCTACCAACGCGAAATAGCGATTAGGCACCCAAATTGTTTTTCGTAACAACAACAAGTTATGCAACTTTAAAAATTATCGTCTGTATCGAATATAACGGTTTAAAAACACACACTCGAACATTGTACAATTGTGGAAGTTTCCGTACATAAGGTACTTGGCTTTTGACTTTTAAGTAAGTAATAAGTGAGGCTCTGTGCTACAAGGCTAATTTACGCAGTTTGTATTTTGTTCGTACACATCTCACTCGTAGAGTAATATAATGTTTTACATTGACTTGCTAGTAGGTACGACATATGCTCTAATTTTTATACAACACAATATTTATCATTTGCCTGTCTATCAATCCTCCTCGAGGCCTTTCCTTTCTAGTCCTACGGGTCTAGCACTTCTTGCCTCGATTAGCGCGACTTCGTGACATACACTATGCCTGACAAAAAGAGTAGATTTTTTTCTTTCAAATCTATAAATGAAACACGACAATATTGTCCAATAAGATTGGAGTATTATATGACTTTTCAAATACTTACTTAATAAAGGCTTACAACGAAGGGAGTGTTTTTGACACAAGTTACTTATACAGATGAGCCTCCGAAGTTTCGACCTGGCATATAATGAACCACTTCTCGAACTAGTTTTAATATTTAAAGTATAAGACCATAAATAAATTAACATACAATTCGACCCGGGATAATCACAACTTGGTTACTTATTGTTTTTAATATTTAAGTATAATCACAAGTTAAAAATAATAATAATTAATGGGTGGAAATGAAACTACGCATTTCGCATCTAACGCATTCTCAACCTCAACTAGTGTAACAATTTAAGGCCTTTTTTATGTAAATGTGTATTTTTTCATCCGCTTTTAAGAATCTCCCCACTGCTGGGCACGGGCCTCTCACGCATGAGAGGTCTCGGGTTATAGTCCCCACGCCAGCCATATGCGGATTGGGAAGTTCCGAAGAAAAGGCAAGGTCCGAAAAACACATTGGTACGAGTCAGGATTTGAATCCGCGACCTCCGGATTGAAAGTCGGGCGTCATACCCACTTGGCCACCACCGCTACTGACCACATAAACATGCCACTGACGCTACAATAATTTAATAAAGTCCAAATGGCGGAGCAAGTATGTCAGTGTGAGAGTGACAGATGACTTATCCACGTGGATAACTGATGTGGTCTATTTTTTTTCAAAGTTGTCCACTCCACTTTTTTGTAACATGGGTATTTTTTACGCGATTCATACTCAGAATCGCGAGGTCTTTTGATCCTGCAGGGCAGCCATGGTTGCGCGATAAATGTTAAAACATCAGGCCGTTCCTATCGCCCTATTTTTAAGTGCGATAGGGACGGCCCGATGTTTGTACGTAGCCCAATGATACAAACGCTCACGAAACGAAACGCTCGAAGATAGATTAGATTAGATTTCTTTATTTCATGATAAAAATTACACTATAAATTTCGTCACTACTTTTAAAAAATCTCGTATCTCACGCTGTTCCACAAAGTTAAAACGCTGTAAGTCTATATGCATTCCATACAAACTTACTACAATTTTCTTTTCATTGACAGACGAAGATACAAGTTTTTTAGGGTTCCGTACCAAAAAGGTACAACAGGAACCCTTAGTGCGTTTTCACATTATCCGATCCGATATCGGATGATTAGATTAGATTTAGATGTCGGAAGGATTTCAAGGGAAAAAATCCAAGACGGCGCCTGTAATGTATGGGATATCGGTCCGACATCCGATATCGGATCGGATAATGTGGTCTGTCTGCCCGTCTGTCACATTCCTAAATATCTCGAGAACTACTAATGCTATTAACTTGAAATTTGGAATAGTTGTGAACATTGTGAACCTCTACAAATAGAAGGTATAATTTTTTTAAATTTATTAATTTTAATTGTAGAAAATGGCCAAAATGAAAGGGGGGCAACTGTAAATTTCAAGTTACTAGGTCAAGTGGGGTATCGTTAGAAAGAGAACATTAGAACGTAAATAAACTATTTTTTATATTTTTTTTGTTGTGGAAAAAAAAAGAATTTTGAAGGAAAATGTAAAAAAAAAAATACCGTCCCCCCCCCTTATCTTCGAAGTTTACCAACGAAACATTATGAAAATTTTAGGAAACATTGGTTTTATGCTAAATATTACAGGAAAAATATAATCGTGTTTGTATCTTGGAAACTTTTTTTTAATTCAACTTTTCAGATTTTTACTTTTAATTTACCCACCTTTGCGGATGTATATATGTAGTACTTCAAATTAATACGAGATGTTACGTAAGTCATCTTATTTCCAATAAAGTAAAAATTGAATAAATCGGTTAACATTAAGTATAAAGAATAATCTCTGAAAAACCAACATACTATGGTCGCGTAAATTAGTTAGCGAATTCACAGAGAGATGGCGCTATACACAATAATGCTCATTAGTACCTATACTTTTGTCTTCTAGTCAAGTCGTTAGAGTTATGTGAAAACATGAGATTATTTTAACTGGGGAGTTTGAAAGAAAAATAATTGTGTCTCCATATAAGGATCGTCATTTACAAAGAAAGAGAATACACATGCCAAGCTAAATAAAATTAATAAATTAAGTTACAATATCATATATCTATCTCTATCGCTCTTGCGTATTGGCGCGATAGAACCAGACTACCTTTCGCGGCGTTTCGTTTTCGTTTCGCTAGAAATGCTATTTGGCTACGGCATCAGTGATAAGTGGCGCACACGAAGAGAGTCTATGTTCGGCAGTGGGAGACTAAAGGCTAAAATGATGATGATGGCGAATGTTAAATTAAACAATGTAGTCATAAAGGGAACTTTACGCAGGTATTCTATTTATGAAATAAGATGAAGTTACTTACTACCTACCTATTGATTGATTTAAACGCAGAGTGGTGAAATTATGTACGTTCATTTCATTGCAATAATTATGATTTGGTTTATAGCCTCGTTAATCAATGAGGTTGGAAAGCTCTAGTTGGTGTAGTTCTTAATACAATAGTCATAAATTTCCGTCAAAAGTGTTTCACTAATCTTCCGGTAACTATACCTACTCTTAGTGCAGTGAGTTTATCAAAGCCAAATACAATTTTTGTCGTCCATAAGAGCGTTTTCACATAATATCATCCAATATTGGAGTAGGAAGAATGTCAAAGGCAAGTGTCAAAGATGATGATAGGTATAGGATATCGGTCCTACATCCGATATCGTATCGGATACTGTGAAATCGTTCTGTCTAAGATGAATGTGTTATAGTAGTAGTAAACATCTTTAGAGATTGTGACCAATTTGTGACAGTCCCGCGGGTTCTAAAGTTACTTTAAATGTCAAATATGGTCAAAATTTTATGAAATTTCGACGTTTACTTGCAACGTTACCCTTGCACAAGCGGGGACATCAAAATCGATGCTAACTTGGTGTGATCACTGATCAGAGTCTAGGTTACCTAGATTGACATTCTAAGAATGGATTTGAATGTAGGTCCCTCAGGTAGACGAAATTCTATATCTAAACTGAGTAGATCTTTTTTATTTTGCTTTTTAGAAAGTAACATTTCAGTTCCGATTACTTCCGATGTCGCTATTCTAGCGACAAATTTTACATTTACAGCAATAAGTGCAAAGCGAATTTTGAATGCAATGCGATTTTGTTATTTTTTTTTGTTAATGAGAACGTTTTCACATCGTCCGACCCATTTTCGGACGGCCTTTAGAAAAAAAAACCTATTAAGAAAAGAAATGATGAAACGTGAAATAATAAAAAGGATTTTTTGGCTTCTGGGGGCCGATTTTTGAGTCTCACGGTTACTAAAATACCGGTTGAAAACGGTGAATTGCCTATTATTTTCAGTGACAATGTAAATTCGAACGCTGTGAGACTCAAAAATCCGCCCCCTGTAGTCGAATCCGACTACCGATATTGGATCGGACAATGTTATGTCGTTTTCAAGAATTAGATTAAAATTAAAACTCATATGTATGTACATGTATTGAGAAAGAAGAAGGCAAAATATGAATTCTACGAGAAAATCTTTGGCAGTGGCATTTATTAATGGAATTATACTTTTAAATACCTAATTTGAGTGACTGATTTAAGTATACATTTTTATTCGGTACTTTGAAAGGCGGTCAATGTTAATCTGAGAAGCGAGTCGAATGTGGATACGCTTCAACGCTGGTAGCAAAATTAAATTAATCGTCTCAAATATCAATTAAGGGCCACTAGCCATTTCCAGGCCTAGCCAACTACATAGTTGGCCAAGTGCCTGTTGTAAATACTTCAACAATATTTTTGACTGATAATACCGTATACACCGTGTTTTTTTGTTTTCCGTTAAATTCGACACGTAACTAGGATCATTAAGTATCAGGAACTACCCTGTATACCACTTTTAGTTAAATTCGCAAAAAAAATTCAAGTTAGTGTCAAGTGATTGTCGGCACATGTCAAAACAAATAACATTAGGAATTGGTAAAGGTTGTCACAGACGTGTTCAGTAATTATCTTTATTTTTTTAATAACTAGATAACCGTAAGAGTTAAGACGCTAGTTTCTTAGAGAAATGAATAGTATTTGATCAAAAAAAAAAAAAAATTTAAACTGTTTATTTCAGTCATTTTTTATAGAATTTTACAAACAAAACTCTTAATCTATTATTATTTAGATTCTAATTGAGTTAGGTCTAATTGAGATCATGCATTACATTACAGTTTCAAAGTTAGTATTATAATAATATACTTACATTTTAACTACATTTATGTTAATTCAGAGATTAGGTAAATTGTTCAACAACATACTTTTATATGACTTTACTATTTGCTTATCTGTTCTATTTTCTATGATTGAATCATATGGAAATCTATTCAAAGCGCGTGGCAAGGCACTTGTCCATACTCTAGCCACCCTGTTCTATTTTCTATGATTGAATCATTGCCATACTCATCATTTGTGCTGGTTGGTAATGCAGGTTTTCTGGGTGCGTAGCCGAAAAAGTTGGAATATTAGCTAAATTTCTCAGGTTTTCTGGTCTGCTTCTTTTAGTTAATTCAGGAAGTTTCCAAATATATTGATTTACAATAGCTAGGTTGACCTTGTCATATACAGGTAAGACTCTGAAATATTTGAATAGATTTTCATATTTATTTCTATACTGGAATTTTATTTTTAAAGGTACAATGGTTTTTAACAATCTTATTTGTATTTTATATATATTGTCAAGGTATGATTTAAATGTCCTACCATAACTTGACAGGCCATAACTTATGATAGAGTCTGCAAGCGACATATAAAGCATTCTAAGTGTACTATAGGGCAACTTTGGCTTTAGTATAGACAATTTTGACAGAAGTGATCTTAGTTTGTTAGTTACATGGTTTACCTGTTGGCTCCAATTAAATTTGTTATCAATTATAAGTCCTAAATATGTGTGATCAGTTACTATATCAAGACAGACACAATTGCAATGGGTAGTACTCGTGTGCATGCAATGATGGTCGTGTGCAATTACACTTGGGATGACAGGGGTTTTTATGTAAGGTGATCGGATATGCATTAATTTAGTCTTTTTGTAGTTAATCGACAACCCTACATCATGTGCCCACTTACATAATAGGTCAAAGTTATGCTGCATCATGTTTTGTGCTGTCAGTATATCTCTATGGGCCACTATTAGACAAATATCATCAGCAAATTGGTACACAGAGCCCTGCTTGAATATGTTACACATGTCGTTGACATATATCAGATACTCAGTCGGCCCCAGTATCAATCCCTGGGCGGTGCCATATATTGTGGGATTCATATTGCTCAGTTCACCGGCTATACTAACTGCATTATATCTATTATTGTGGTAATTTTTGAGTAAGTCCAGAGCCGGGCCCTGTATGCCATTCTGCCACATTTTTTTTAGAAAACAAAAGAACCTTCCCTTAAACTTAACGGAATACAATAAAAACAGGTTGTACATATTTATAAGAAAAAAAAATGCCTTTAAAAAATATGAAATTTTAATGGTTCCATTAACATTGATAAGCGTGAATCTTAATTTGCCGTTATAGTTTATTCGTCACGAATTCAGAGGTCGACTCAAGGCAGCGACGATTTTGCTGGTCAAGTTTGCTTACTACTAGTATATGATTAAATTAAGGGCTATTTATAGCATTTGACATTGGCATATCCAATTTATATCGCTAAAATCCAGTCCGCATTTTTGTTTCTCCGGCGTGTTACGAAATCTGTATTATATACTTTTTGTATGAGACTGCCCGCGACCTACTCACTGCCACAGTATCAGGGTCGCCAGACAGGGGCCTTATTCGACTAGTGCTAACTGTCAAATTCGGATCATTTTAAAATAAAATAAACAGTGGACATCAATTGAATAGGTAACTAAAAACAATTGTTGAAAAAATAATGTACTAATATAAAGCGTAGTTTTTCACATTTGTCATCTAACGGTAGATTGCTATATTAAATTGTGACAGGTAAATAAAGTTTCCTTGCTAACCTAACCTATCATGCGATTGTATCCACATCAACGGAGAATGAACACAAAACGTCCGTTTGCTCAAGACGCATAAGCGTCGTTCGAGTGTTTTCCGTCGCGCACCGGGCGGCCGCCGCGCACCAGAAGCAGTGCAACCTCAAGAACCGTTACAACACTTACAACTTCATTCACAGGTTGTAAGCTGGGCGCCATTACTTTGAAAAAATCTCGTATCTCACACTGCTCCTCAAAGTTAAAACGCAGTAAGTCTATACTCTATCTATATGCATTGCATAGCTACATACATATTACATTTTTCTTTTCATTGACAGAAGAAGATACAAGTTTTTTTCAAAGTAAGTAGTGACCATTTGTATTATAGGTAGTGGAAGCGTGCTGGGCCCATAACCTGATAGAAAAGCAAACGATGATTGGGTACAGTCACCGGCATAAATAAGTGATGATTTCTGTAGGTATTACCTTGTCGCTTTAAATCTTTTGACGACTTCGTATGACATTTCAAACAAGATGTTAATGTGATAAGGTACATCTATCATCACTTATTTATGCCGGTGACTGTACTTGTGAAGATGTATTTAAGTCGAAAAGTACTGATACAATTTTGGGAGTTAAAAATAACATTCGAAATTTCTTATTCAGCCACTTGAATAAAAGTTTTATGTGTGCGGCTATCTAATTTTTTGGTTTACAAAGCTTGCTGTTTTTTTTTTCATTTTAAATTTTTAAAAAAGTACAAGAATAACTTACCAGAAGCATAAGCACTCTATTTAAGGTAAAAAAGACTTAAGATTGAAATAAAATACTCAGAAAATTCACTATTTTGAAGTTTTGCCACGAATTCGTTGACTACCTAAATGTAAACAAGGCACTCCTTGTAGCAAATATCGGAGTAGGCATTGTAGGTGTTCCGTGAGTTCCGTCTTAAAAGGACCGATCACAGTACACACGAATAAAAACAGGCCAAGAGCGTGTCGGGCCACGCTCAGTGTAGGGTTTCGTAGTTTTCCGTATTTTTTTTAAAAACTGTTAAACCTATCAAGTTCAAAATAATTTTCCTAGAAAGTCTTTATAAAGTTCTACCTTTGGGATTTCTTTCATATTTTTTAAACTTATGGTTCAAAAGTTAGAGGAGGGACGCAATTTTTTTTAACTTTTGGAGCAATTATTTCCGAAAATATTAACAATATCAAAAAATCATTTTCGTAAACCCCTATTCATTTTTTAATACCTATCCAACAATATATCACACGTTAGGGTTGAAATGAAAAAAAAATCACTCCCCACTTTACGTGTAGGGGGATTAAACATTTTTTTCCACTTTTTATTTTTGCACTTTGTCGGCGTGATTGATATACATATTGGCATCAAATCTCACGGACGGACGGACGGACAGACCGACATGGCGAAACTATAAGAGTTCCTAGTTGAATATGGAACCCTAAAAAGCAAGGCTTTACTATATTTGTACTTTTGTACTTAGTTTTTATTGTCGCAAATAGTATAAAAATAAACAGTCCTCATGTTGAAAAATATTTATTTATTTATTTAAACATTATTGCACAAATTTACAAAATCCGGCCAAGTGCGAGTCGGACTCGCCCAACGAGGGTTCCGTACAAACTTTCAATGGTTAAAATAATCATACTACTCATACTCAACAAAAATAATTTTCTAATTCGGTAATAAAAAAAATTGTCATAAATGTAGAACGGGTGCTCGACCAGCCAATTTTTTAAGCGATACTTAAAGTTCGACACACTAGGCGCTTCAACCACATATTGCGGCAATTTATTATAGACGGCAGGGTCCATCACATATGTTTGATGTGTTAATTTGTTGGATTTCGCCCAATTACGGTCGATACCTACTAACTTTCCGGCATTTCGAGTGTTGTACTTGGAACACATGTTGTTAGTGTTGTCACAGAATATATAGGCGTGAGCCACCCCTGGTTTTGTATGCTTCCAAGTTCTCTCTTACATAAATGGCTACCTGCGTGATAACTATTGCAGGCAGTGTCAGGATTCTTATATTTTAAAGAGTTCTTTGGCCGGGGTGTCTACAGGTACCTGAGCAACGATTCTGATAGCTCGTTTCTGAAAGCGAAAGACCCTCTCCCATTCAGCACAACGTCCCCAGAGCCCCGCACCGTACTGTATTAATGAATGGACAGTGGCAAAATAGGGTGTCCGGGCTACTTCTGGAGCCACAGACTTTGCAACTCGACCTAAGGCAAAGCACGCACTGCCCAGACTATCACACAGTTTATCTACTTGCTGGTCCCATTTTAAGCCGTGATCAGTCTTTAAACCTAGGAAAGTAGTCGTGGATGCCTGTTCAAGTATTTTCACATTAATATGAACTATCAACGGCGTGGTCATGCGGCCCGAAAGATTAAAATGCACAAAGTGAGTCTTTTTGAGATTTAAAGCTAAGCCATTTCATGCGAACCATTGACACCGTGGCTGGCGTGGGCGACGGTCGCGCGATGCTCGCGCGACGGTGATGCGACGCATACGAAATCAAACCTTATCGATATGGAAGTAGACGATGCGATGAGACGCGACGGCGCCCACGCAAGACACGGCGTAAGACAGCTGAGTTGTCGTTTTATTCAAGGCTCGCTGAAGACTTTCAGACGTTGGTGCAGTAACTATAGCAGCAACATCATCGGCGTACATTAAAATGTTTGCAGCCTGTATCGCAACCGGTAGGTCGTTGAGGAGAAGTGAAAAGTATGTTAGATACTGACGATCCTTGCGCTACGCCCATAGTTGCCTCTGAGGGATCTGATCTTATTTTTTCACTATCCCCTACCACATATAAGACTTGTCTAGAAGCACAGTATAATAAAGAGTACTATCGTACAGTTATGGCCACCCTCGCTCCCCGCTGAAAGTGCCGCCAACTCCCTCTCGGTTACCTCACAGTTACCGCTTGTCAAAAACACGAACAGTCGACCTGTCATATTTCACTCATACAAGCATAGTACGTTCACCTACACGTGCTATGACTGTGTGCTAGGATTGCGCCTCTTTCAATATATTTGTGAGTGTGTTTAGTAAAACGTCCCACTTTGTCGGTTACCATTAAGGCGAGATTTACTTGTATCTTCATATGAATAAACTGACAAAGCGGCTTTACAGCAATCGAGAAAGTGGGACGTTTTCCCGTGCACACTCACATTTGATCGCCAGTGTCCGAGGTGTGCTAGAAGCAAAGAAGATCGAGTATTATAGAGATGTAGAATCAAAGTAAAATGTGTAATCACAGTGCATAGACTGCCATCTCTCGACACAGGCTTAAGACTTTTGAACCTCAGTTTTGACAATTTGGCCCATATTCTTAGCTTGATATGTTTTAAAATGTCAAATATTAATATTAGCGCCATCTAGCTGAGCGTACCCTTCTTCTGTATGGTACTGAGGTAAGTACGTTTTTTTCATAGACTTTACCTGTCTATACGGAGTTATATATGTCTTTGGCTAGAAGTATAGGTACTCTAATGAGCATTATTGTATTTAGCGCCATCTCTCGGCAAAATTTACTAAGTAATTTACGCGACTTGAGACTCGTGCGAACCTTTAGGCATGGAAAGTCACATAAAAAGTTGTCGAAACTAATAATATAGATGGCGCTGCATTTGAATATCTTGACTGATAACTTTAATACTAAATTGAATATACTCTAAGGTAGACCAGAGTCTAACTGCGGAAGTACCTCCGCTTTACAAAATACCGCGGTCAAATAGGACTAGACCTTACTTATTGTTGTGTTCCTGCCGGTGAGTAAGGCAGCCAGAGCTCAACGAGGGTGCGGTATGCTGACGACGGGAGAACCTACGGAACTAATTAGGACAATAGATTGTCCTTTGAGTCGTCGGCACCCAGGCCCCTTCTAAGTACAGGTTTGTACAAGTTTCTAATGAGTCGAGTCGGCAACGCACATGTGCCACTCCTTGAGTGGCAGGCGTCCATAGGTTACAATGACCGCTTTCCATCAGGCGGTCCGTGTGCCTGTTTGCCACCTACGTGGTACAAGAAAAAAACTCTCGACGAATTCATCTTAAACATTAAAAACTATATCAAAATCGATTGATTCGTTCGGGAGCTACGATGCCACAGACAGACAGACATGTCAATAATACTCCGTCGTTTTTGCGTCAGTGGTTAAAAACAAGAAACCTCCTTGAAAACTATAATAAAACACAACTTTCTATGAAAATTGGCCAAGTGCGAGTCGGATTTCGACATTTCCATACAAAAAGGTCATGAGCGCCTGACGATATGTGATAGCAACGTACACTAAATTTGAGTTATAAGATTTTACGTATATTTTGGAAACTATAAGAGATAGAGCAAAATGGACTTCAGATTTTGGTTGTCGGTGGCACAATTTTTTTGTTTTCGTATATATACACCTTTTTTTGGACCTATGTGGGCAATATTATGGTCAGTGAAGTTCTAAACGGTCTTAAGCGCCTCCTTTTTAGTACGAACTTAAGTCATTTTGCAAATGAAATTTTTTTTTTAACAATTTCTAAAACAAAACGAAACAGAAATGAATTTCTTTATACCTGTCCAACGCGCTTACACAATTTAAGACGTTTAGTAACTACTTGCAGCGGCAGTGAGTGAAATTCGTAATCTGAGTTTTTTTCTCTTAAGTCCGACTTACGCTTGACTGTAGATTTCTAATAGATTTTCCTGTAATCTACAGGTAGAGGGCTATCTCGTGTATTTTTTTGAAATTTTTTTTCTAAGTAGTTTCGGAGATAAGGGGGGGGAATGGTCATTTTTTGCTTATTTTCTTAAATTACTTCTAAATTACCAAAATAAAAAAATATAAAAAAAATATATTTCAGATGCTGATAAAATGCTCTTTCATTTGATATGTAACACAATATAGTTTTTAACTTTGATTTTTAATTTTCAATTTTACCCCCCAAAAGTGACCCCTGTGATTAAATTTCATTTAATTAAATTACATGTCCGTCTTTGGGCCACAGGTTTACATAGGTGTGCTAAATTTCAAGTAAATCGGTGAAGTAGTTTCGGAGAAATCGGCTTTGACAGAGGGACAGACAGACACGCGAGTGATCCTATAAGGGTTCCGTTTTTCCTCTTTGAGGTACGGAACCCTAATAAGGGTTCCGTTTTTCCTCTTTGAGGTACGGAACCCTAAAAAAGAGACTTAACGCCTTGAGGCATTCTCTACCAGTCAACCATTGGGCTAAACAGAAAGTTTATAAATATATTTGGTGTTAAACAAGTACAGGGTCTTTTTTATTTGTGTATAAAACTCTCACTTTGAAATGAATTATCTTCTGGTCATATCATGGGCTAATAGTTGCGTTGCTAATCAACGCATAGGTGGATGGCTAATTTGAATACTACTTAATATATCCACTTATGCAACCGGTGAACGTCAGTCGGTTTGACCCCGGATTAAATGGTCATTGCCCAAGTTCCCAAAAAGTAATATAGACCGGTTAACTTCAAGTTTTTGCACATATGCCATGTGGTTTTTAATTTTTATTATCGATTTTAGTGACGTAATTGCATACCTAATTCAAGCACGCTTCATATATATTATCATCCTCCTTGCGTTATCCCGGCATCTGCCACGGATCATGTGAAACTGGGGTCGGCATGGACAACTAATCCCAAGATTTGCCGTAGGCACTATTTTTACAAAAGCGACTGCCATCTGACCTTCCAATTCCAACCAGAAGGGTAACTAGGCTTTATTGGAATTAGTCTGGTTTCCTCACGATGTTTTCCTTCACCGAAAAGCGACTGACAAATATCAAATGACATTTCCTACATAAGTTCAGAAACCGGAACCATTAATATATGATATAGCATAATAACATCCGTTTCTTTACTAGGTACAGTCAAGTGTAAAAATATGGGTGTACACATCTTACTCAAAAATATGTTCTATAGCATCTTAGTCCGGTGTAATAAGAGCGTAGTACCATATTTATGAGACGATTATTTCGATACGTATTTTTGCACTTGACTGTACAATGAAATTACGTTTACATAACCCTTGCAAAGGCAGGGCCTTAAAAATAGTGGCCAACTTGGCCTTGATTCTACCTATATAGAGTGTATTAAGTAGTTAGGGTAGGTCGTCCAATTTGCATATTCGCTCGTATTTCGTGTTTGATTCGTTAATTCCGTGGATCCTTGAACACCGGCAGAGTGGCGCAGCGGCAACTGTGTCACGTGGTTTTGTTTGTTTACGTTGTTTGTTAATGCAAATTAATAGTTATTTGTTATACAACGGGCAAAGTTGTATTTTAACGCCGAGTGTGGAATTGAAAAACGAGCAAGTGAAAGGAGTCTATAGTTGAACCACGAGCGAAGCGAGTAGTTCGAGAATAGAATCCTGAACTTGCGAGTTTTTTAATACACGAGAAGTAAAATACATTTGCACCCGAGTGTAACACAAAACTTTTTCCCTCACTATAGCGAGGAAACTACAACGCAAAAAATGCATTTATCACTGCTTCCAGTAGTTCCACAGGTGGTAAATCATATTTATTACTAGATTCACCTACTTTTATCAATTTTAAAGCAGTTATTTTGACTTTATTCAAGGTCAAATTACTTTACCCACTAGTGGATAAAATGCGTTTTTACCCGCTGGTATTAAAGGACAAAACACGTGTTTCCGAGCTAGTGAGGGGAAAAAGATAGTACAGATCGAATGATCATTTGAAATAATCGAACTTACTATAATAAGATTTTCTTGGTAAGCTCAAGTTAAAAATGACTTATGTATTATGTAATATTGATTTTCCCTAATGTTTCTCAAAATGTGTCAATGCCTACACGTTATTAAATTTACACCTCTCTATTACCTAAGGTAATACCAGTGCTCGACAGCGTCCCAGTGCCACTTTTAATCTCAATTCATTGTCAAGAAATGTGAAAGAATAGCACGTGTCGTGTCACCGATTTGTTTAATAAGCGTGTTGGGAACTTAGTTTTACCTAATGACGTGGTATTTTATTTGATGCTGTGAAACTCATTGAACTATGAGTGTATATACTTACCTAATAGCGACCCAAACAGAGGCCCAGTATGCAATGTGTGTATAAATCGTTAGGAACATTAGAGTAGCACCCACTTACTTTTTTAGCCGTCAATAGCATTCGTAGGAAAAAAGTAGCGCGACTATTTAGCTATATGTTGTACATATTGTTACGCCCTCTATCTACAAATATTTAATCACTTCCCGTTTTCCAGTACTGGTCTTAGTTAGTGGAAGACTACTGTATTTATAACCAAATACTGATAATTTACATATTGCCGCAATACGTGTATCGTCTAGTAAGGTCCATAAGGCCCTGACATTCCTACTGAAGGTTGTCGATCCATTTTGTTTAAATTATATTCGCATGGCAGTATTAGCTTTATACAAATATAATGATATCCCTATCATCGTAGTTCATCATCCTCCTTGCGTTATCCCGGCATTTGCCACGGCTCATGGAAGCCTGGGGTCCGCTTTGACAACTAATCCTAAGATTTGGCGTGGGCACTAGTTTTTACGAAAGCGACTGCCATCTGACCTTCCAACCCGAAGGTAACTAGGCCTTATTGGAATTAGTCCGGTTTCCTCACGATGTTTTCCTTCGCCGAAAAGCGACTGGCAAATATCAAATGACATTTCGCACATAAGTTTCGAAAAAGTCATTGGGTTCAAACCCGCGACCTCCGGTTCGTAAGTCGCACGTTATTACCGCTAGGCCCTATTATCGTAGTTATTAAAATTCACTCAACCAATCATTCACACACACTCGCGTGCGCCATATTATTTCAGTCCGAATCCGTTTGCCTTTGAACAAGGATGTAAGGTCGCGACCTTACAACTGCATGTAAGTGTCCTTTTCCTAGTTGTTTTGCGTAAATCACGGGACCCCTTTGACTATCCCCGGTTATAAAATATATTTTACCTGACACATATGGTCTATACATAATTATATGGTGAATACATATAATTATTTATAATTAGGTCATACCTACTGAACTAATTTTAATTTGAAAGAAAAAAGGACAAAGTGTGAAAAAATATTAGGTACAAAAACAAACTCCTTAAACCTACTCTCAAATTATTCATGTTTGTCAACGGTGTGATGTGTGTTCAGAGGGAATACAATTACCGGTCGTTTTTCAATACCGGTAATTTACCGACATAGCGTCGCCAAAACCGGTAAACCGGTAATTTCCCGGTTTTTATTTTATTTCATGAAAAATCAATATTTTCCGTCAAAATCGATAATTAAGTAGTTTTTTTAGTAGTGTTCATTAAACTACCACTTTCAAAAGACAAATTTGATTAATAAAATCTTATTAAAGCAGGTTTTAGGACTTTGTTACAAAAAATAAATACATTTTAGATGCTTAATCTTACAATTAGCACTCATCTTCGATAAAATCAACTAAGACACTAGAAATCATCACAGATAAGTACATACATACAACCACGCCTGTATCCCATAAAGGGGTAGGCAGAACACATGGAACTACTAAAGCTTCAGTGCCACTCTTGGCAAATAAGGGGTTGAAAGAAAACGAAACTGTGACATTGCAGTGACAGGTTGCCAGCCTCTCGCCTACGCCACAATTTAACCCATTTAATTCATACATAATATGAGTATCACGTATTTTTAATTGCATAAAGGACAACTACAAGACCCTGGTTCTTATATCCCACCAGAAAAGTGCTGTGTTACACAGCAGGTTATGTCACATCCTGGACTGGCAGATCCCGCAAAACGCAAGTTTCGTCAAGGGCAAAGTGCAAAGGTGGAAACAGATCCTAAATATACGTCCATTGATAGAGATGGCTTATGAATGCAGTACTTCGATGATCCTTTGCTTCATCGACTATAGCAAAGCCTTTGACTGCATCGTTTTGTCATCAAGCATTTGGTAGCTTTCATTGAATTGAAACTCTGTTGAAAAAAGAAACTGAATTAGCAGAGAAACTTCGAGCCCTTTTACTTTTGATTTTGTAAAAGGTGTTGACAAGATTACACGTTGACAGAACTGGTAAAATGGAACGCATCAGTCTGGAAACGCATCTCAAGATTAACTACAGTAAAAACCAAGCTCACGGTGATGGATTGTGGTAGGTAGATACAACACACAGGTGCTTTTAGGCCAGTAACAGTAGATGACTTCATATACTTCGGTGCAAACATCGACAATACCGGTTCTTCTGAAAAAACAATCGGAATACGCATAGGAATGACCAAAATAGTCCCAGCTACAAGGATTATCTCCATAATCCTTGGTTCCTGAGAACCGCATGTCTCTAGAAAAACCAAAACCGGATTGGTTTACGCTCTAGTTTTTCCATTTTCATCTACGGAGCTGAGACTTGGAGTCTGAAAAAGGCTGCAACCGCATTGACGTTTTCGAGATGTGGTGCTAGATGAAGAATTTGCAAATACCCTGAATTGTCTTCCGTACAAATCTGTCTATCTTACGCGAATTGAAAATCAACACCAGGTTATCAACCATCTGTTTACGTACAATTTTGGAGTGTTTGGAGGGAATAAGGCCACAACCTTGAGCAACTAATCATTACTGGCAAGGTTGATGGCTAACGATCCAGAGGTCGCAAGATGGACAGATGAGATCCCTTCCACCCTCTACACCCAACTTCAGAACTGGAACAGAAAGTCAGAATAAAACTGATTCTATTGGGACTTCACGACCCTCAGCAATGAAGATAAGATACCAATGCGAGGTGCAGGAGGTCTTATCTTAAGAGATAATCAAATATTTATATAACAATGAGTGAATAAACTCCAAATTAAGACTAATTTGGAGTTTATAAAACCAACTGTGGATAGTGATTGTCCAGTCCACACTTGTTGGTTTTATAGAAATCAGGTTTTTTTTATCTTGGAACCGACAATGCTGATGATGGGTCTCCATATGACACGAAATATATGGCAGACATACTTAGGTACGTTTATGAAACGACAACCATTCATCCCTTTCGCGCGTATTGGCTGTCGACGTATTACAGTGGGTAAGATATAACAGACATGTTTTCAATACCACAATATAGCATAGCAATTACACAAAAAATAAACGTTTTCGTGGAGAAAACGAATTCTTGCTAAATTAAGTGTTTACCAGAAGTATCTACAAGTGTTTATTTACGAAGAAATTGCGACAGAAGTGCTTTTTGTAGTAATTTTTAAGTAAATTTAAATTTCGGTAAAAAACCGGTTTTTGAATATTTTTACCGGTAATTTACCGAACCCAAATTTGGAAAAATTACCGGGAAACCGGTAAACCGGTTTACCGGTTTGCATTCCCTTCAGGGCGGCTGCCCGTGATCAGGGCCACAAAGAAAGGAACGTAAGACAGCACTAGATACTATATGTAGTATGTACATAGTAAATATGTATAGGTGACGCGTGGAATATTACCGCCTTCTCGTCTGCATGTGACCCTTGATCCAGCCACCTAGTCAGGGTTTCTCACTAGGCTGGTCGAAAGTGTCGAAACCCTTCGCGACCAAAATGTTCGATATCGGATAGCATTCATGTTATAAAATCTAAGGGTATTGGTAAAAAATAATTTTTAAGAAAAAAAACCGCCGCCTTTGGGGTTCTGGTGAAAGCTACTTGCGAATGTTGGATTACGTATTTCGGTTCTGACCATCACCAACAGTTCCACTGCACCAAATGTCACTATTCTGGACGTAAGTGCATGCTGTTCTTATAAAAATACCAAAGTCACTATAAACGTGCCGTTCAGATTTGAGGAGTTCGGTTCTGACCATCATCAGCACTTCCACTGCACCAAATATCGCTGTTCTGGACGTAAGTGCATGCTGTTCTTATAAAAATACCAAAGTCACTATAAGCGTGCCGTTCAGATTTGAGGAGTTCCGTTCTGACCATCATCAGGAGTTCCACTGCACCAAATGTCACTGTTCTGGACGTAAGGGCATGCTGTTCTTATAAAAATACCAAAGTCACTATAAGCGTGCCGTTCAGATTTGAGGAGTTCCGTTCTGACCGTCATCAGCACTTCCACTGCACCAAATGTCACTGTTCCGTACGTAAATTCATGCTGTTCCTTTAAAAATACAAAAATCACCATATGTATGCCTTTCAGATTTGAGGAGTTCTCTCGATTTCTCCAGGATCCCATCATCAGAACTGGGTTCTGAGAAAAATGGGACCAATCTGTATGCATATACATTCAATCAAAAAAAAATTTCAAAATCGGCCCAGTAACGACACACATAAAAAAAAAATTACAGACGACTTGATAACCGTCCTTCTTGAGAGATATGAGGCGTCGGTTAAAAATGTGCAAACCAGGGCCAGCGCTCGACACAATAGTTATTTGTTTTACTAAGGGGACAAAGTTGTTGAAATGAAATGAAATGAAATGAAATATTTATTTTCCAAGTAGGCATATTACAATGCGCTTATGAACGTCAAATAAAGCTACGCCGGCTCTAACCCTACGCCTCAGCCTCGAGAAGATTTCAGTCCCCCCTCAGTTGGAGGGGGTATCCACTATGGGACCGGCAAGAAACTCGCCGGGCCACTTCTTTTCAAAACATTACATCTTATAATTATAAATTAACATGCATGACAGACACATCATCGTCAAGCAGACGACTATGGAACTTCCCATACAATAAAAGATACAATTTAATCAGCAAAAGTATTCATCAAAAAAAGAAATATTAAATTAACAGACTAGGTACCTACTATGTAAATTATTTCAATAAAGTACAAAGTACTATGATTACTAAGAGATTTTAGAAATGTATAGTCTCTAAGTGTTATAGTTAATACATCAAAAAAAGAAAAAATATACATGATGAAAAAAAAAAAAAACAAACTGATACGAATAAAAGATAACTAAAATAACTTTAGAGTTGTAAAAGACTCTTGATGTCACAACTAAAGAAAAAAAAATTAGATATACTTAATCTACTTTTTTCCTTGGAGATGTATATGGTCTCCAAGAGTCAGAAAAAAAATAAACAAACAAGGACCGAACAGAGTGCCTCAATGTAATCAAAATTAATGTTACAATCTAATAATTATAGCCCCTATTAGCTGAAACAGACCGGTCTTCACAAACAGCACTTGTTGTTTCAACAGTTGTTTAAGCGCATGCGCCAATATTGATACCCGAGCAAGCGAAAGATTCCAATATTGAACCGCGAGCATAGCGAGTGGTTCAATAAGTCGAATCTTGAGCGTTGCGAGGGTATCAATACACGAAGGTTAAACAAACTTTGCCACCGAGTGAAACACAAAATTTTTCACCACATCAACACGAACAAAAACATCAAACTAAATGAAATCCATCAATGTAGGTATTCAATATTTATGATCTAAAATCATCATTTATAGGTAAAATCTACCAGCCCCCTTAAGTCCGTTTTCACATTATCCGATCCGAATAAATCCAAGATGGCGCCTGTAATGTATGGGATATTGGGCCGACATCCGATATCGGATCGGATAATGTGTGAGAACGCACTAAGACATCAAGTTAAAATTTGTATGAAATTACTTTGCGCTCTCGTGGATAAAATGAAATTTTGCTATCCGTTTTCGAATAGCAAAGAATGCCTTTACCAGTTCGTGTGGTAAAAAAAGACTTTTTCAATACAGATGGTGCGAGAAGTGGTTCATTATATGTCAGGTCGAAAAGTCCAATGCGTCGTTTACCAGTTCGATTTAAAACACTCCCTTCGGTGGTTTTAATTTATCGCCAAAAAGACTTTTTTAGTACAGATGGTGTTTTTTTTACGCACTAGTGCGAGAAGTGGTTCATTACCTATATGTCAGGTCGAAACTTCGGATGGCTATCTGTACTGAAAAACGTCGTACGATACACGTGCGAAAAGGAAATTCGAAGATAAATTCGATACAAGTGCGACAAACTTCCTTTTTTACGCACTTGTATCGTAATGTACTATTTTAAATTTTTTTCCTAATCAGAAAACGATACCGAATACCTTTAAATAGATCCACGCTATTTTCACATTACCTATAATTATTTGTGTTCTTGTGCTCCATGCCACCAACTAATTACAAACCCATAAAAAGAAAGAACCTGATTCGAAAAGTACGAGAAATTCCAGTTTTTGCTAAGCGGTGAATAGGTATTACCTATTCTGTTTTTCATATTTTTGCAGACGAGGTTTTAGTTATCCATTTCATAGGTAAATACGCTCCTGAAGTTGGCTGTTTACTCAACATAAGGGGTCAAAGGCATTTAAATTTAAATAAGTGTTTTTATGATATAAGTAGGTAAGTAAGTAAACTCTTTATTGTACCATTGATATATAGGCTAAGATTGTTTAAAAATATGTAAAATTAATTATTGTTATACAATATTCACAGTAATCCGGAGATTCCGGAGAGGACAATAGGAATGGTCTACGTTTGTAAGGAGAAACCGGCATCCTCTTTCCTAATCCTTTACTCCTAAAATACTTACCAGTTTTACTAGAGTACGTGATAGTAAAGGATTAGAATTGTAGGTTCATGGTTTTACTCATACAGGGGTCATAACAGCATTATAATGGGTGCCCTTACCTTAATATTAGGGAAGGTTATTTGGTTATTTCCGTTTATGTGTCGGAAAGTTTCCATAAAGTTGTGAAAGCAACCCAACCCAATCATTCATAATTACCACAAAGGTCAGTTATAAATACCTACCTCTACCTTGAAAACCTCTGCATCGCTCCTCATTGCGTCATCTCCTGCGGCTAAGGTCACAGAGACCCCGCTTTTGCCGAGCAGGACAGCGTTTACGTCAAAGAGAAATAGGAATTTTCTTCTTTGTCATTTAAGAGGCTTGCGTGGATCTGGGTATACATACTACTGTAAGAATAATTATTATTATTGTTGATTTAACGGTTGATACCGGCAAACGAAAGATTTCAAAATTGTTGAAAAATGGAATATAAACCATTGCGAGGACTTAAGCAGACCCTCAGAAAATATTTCCTGTAAAATATAAATATGATAAATTACAACAATTTACCATCCAGTATCACGATTTAAGTACTAAGTACCTAAATTCTATCGGCAACAGTATCCGTTTGGCAGTTAATTTTAAAAGCCGATTTTGTTAACTTTCTTCAGCTTCATTATAAGCGCATAAAATGCATACAATATAGTTCAGTTCGTTTGCAATGTAATATGAGAAGAAATGTTATCATTGTTCAATCTGTAAGAATATGACGTTTAAAATAACACTACCTCATTTGTTCTGTTCAAATCGGTGCGAAATGAACTCTACGTTGTAATCTAGTTCCATAGTTCGTGTGATGTTTAGTCAAGTTCTTGTTAGCTTGTTTACGATGACTAAGATTTCCGTAGACATACGCATACAACTTAACACTGAGATTTAAGTTTGTCTAGTGAACTGGTGCCCATCGTGTACCTATATGCATACACAGGTATGTGTACTTATGTGTTCCATCTGTGTGTTACATCTCATTCTTGGACACACTTGTGGTTCTTCTGTGTAGTAAGTGTAGGTTCTGTGTAGTATGGAGTCGCTGTTAATAACATGTTAGCCTTTTGGACTAGTTAGTTTGCACGATCTTATACCTTCGCCCAAACCAGCACGGGAAGCATGGTCGCGCGATAGACGATAAAATAGCAGGCCGTCCCTATCGCACTATTAGTAAGTGTGATAGGGACGGCCTGATATTTTATCGTCTATCGCACGACCATGCTTCCCGTGCTGGCATGTTTAAGTTATTACTTATCGTTGCATATTTTTAAAAAATCCCATCAAAGAGCAAAATACCTATCCAGTAACCATGTTACTAAATTCTCATTTTGAAAATGATACATATCGTGATACGTGGCACGAGAAAATAGGGTAAAAACAAAAATTATGGGCAGGTATAGAGATTTAGATAAGGTACAGCGGGGCAAATCTCGGCTGGGGGGCAATGAAATTGATCCATTTTTTCCATTATTACACTATGATGCTGAGTTCTACATGTATCCACTGAACACGCCTACCATATATAACCGGTGGACTCCCTATTTATTAATGCAAACATTGTAAAACATGGAAAAACTGGACCAGTTACATTTGCCCCCCAGTCGAGATTTGGCCCGCTGTACCTTATATAAAACTTTGTCAACATCAACGGATCTAAATGAGTGTATAAATACTTGCACTTACCTACACCAAGGTATATGAGAAGTATGTACTTAGATATTACCTACGTTGCGTTTGCGTTTGCCAACCTAGCAGGCAGGTACATACATTAAATGCCTTACTTTGTAAGAAGAGGTATCTGTTATAGCTTGTTGCGTCAGTTAAATAAGTAACAATTAATTATGACGACACTTGATCATGATCATAAATCATCATCAAATAGCCTGAGAAAATAAATGTGATTTTTTTTTAAATGTCTTTTAGGATGAACGATAAAATAATAGTTTTTCACCACACCAACTGGTAAAAGCCTACTTACTTTGCTATTCGAAAACGGATAGCAAAATTGCACAAGAGTACAAAGTAATTTCATACAAATTTTAACTTGATGTCTTAAGCTGGCTGGTAGAATTTACCTATAAATGATGATTTTAAATCATAAATATTGAATAGATTGATGGATTTGATTTAGTTTGATGTTTTATTGTCAGTATTTTGTTTGTGTTGGTGTGGTGACAAATTTTGTGTTTCACTCTGTGGCAAAGTTTGTTTAACCTTCGTGCCTTCTTCTCGCTACGCTCGCGGTTCAATATTGGAATCTTTCGCTTGCTCGGGTATCAATATTGGCAACATTGCCCGCTTGTAAAACAAATTACTATATATGTCGCACTTGTTTATTAATTTTACTGCTGTTTTTTTTTTATTTCATAAAAATATAAAACTTTCAAAAAGCAAAAAAAACCGCCTTCAAAAATAAGCGCGTTACAAAACACGGAGAAACTAAAAAGCAAAAAATAATAAACCTTTGAATTCAGATTTCTTATCGGATTGCAATAATCTAAACATCCAAATTATAAACAAATCAATTACTTTTGTAGTCGGTACCAGACCTGTTCATCGCCTTGCTATTCCTGTTTGCACCACCCAACCATACGCAGGCTGGCACCGACTCCAAAAATAATTGATTTGTTTATAATTTGGATGTTTAGATTATTGCAATCCGATAAGAAATCTGAATTCAAAGGTTTATTATTTTTTGCTTTTTAGTTTCTCCGTGTTTTGTAACGCGCTTATTTTTGAAGGCGGTTTTATTTTTTGTTAAAAAGTTTATTTATTTGTTGATTTTTAGTGGTTCCTATTGATATTCTATGTATCAGTCCGAATATATGTACAGTAGTGAAAGAATTATCCTTTAACTCCTAACCATTGAGGAGTTGACCTTCCATCATCAGCTCAGCCACATAAAGTTATCACCATCAGGCGTAAATACTGGTGTACCTTTGAAAAATACACTAAAAACATTACATGTGCCTATAACATTTGAGGAGTTCCCTCGATTTCTCCAAGATCCTATCATCAGACCCCGACTTGGTGCCAATGGGACCATCTCGGGGTTATACCTGATCGAATGAAAAAAAAATTTTGAAAATCGGTCCATGATTCTCGGAGATATCGAATAACATACATACAAAAAAAATAAAACATTCAGTCGAATTGAGAACCTCCTCCTTTTTTGAAGTCGGTTAAAAATACAATTTGATGAAGTTAAAAGATGTTTCAAAATGAACAAAGCGAACTCAGAATTCTGTTATGTTTTTATTTTATGTAGTTTTTAGAGAGGTTTGTTGCAGTTGTGATATATGTATATATGTATAATTAATACCATCAAGCTAAGTCGCGCGCATAAATAAGCTACTAATTATAGTTCTAAACAAATACATATTTTAATGGGACAATTCTTAGTGCCTTAATTTCTCTACATTTCCTTCATTTTGGTGCTAAATGGCTTGACAAACTGAATCAAACGCTGCACATGTAAACAAACTGCATGTGATATTGACAAGGTTTGTGAGTGGCTAGCGATTGACCCGGTCTAGGCAAGTCATGTGGATAGGAGAGAATTTATCCGATAATCTTCCTACAAAGATTTTACTATTTAGTATGTACGAGGGTCATGCCAAAAGAAGTTAGATACTCCATAGTCATTTGATTGATACTAGCCAGTTATACACCAATGTAAAGGTAAGTTATCTGCTTATAAATTTAAAAATGGAACACTTGGAAATTCTTAGGATTCCTTTTTTAATTATTTTTTTTCTAAATAATTTTGGCGGGAATTTTCTGCAACAATGGAGCTTACTCGACGTGATTTTCGTGTTATGATATATTATGACTTTAAAAAAGGTTTAACACCTCAAGAGTGTTTTGAACTTTTAGTCTCGACTTTTGGAGAGTCTGCGTGTTCACGTGCAACTGTTTTCAATTGGTTTGCTGAATTTAAAAGAGGACGGAAGCTTTGAAGATGAGGCGAAGACCGGACGGCCGCCAACCGCAGTCACTGCAGAAAATGTAAAGACTGTGGAAAAAAATATTCGTGCGAACCGACGAATTACATATGTAGAGCTCGAGCGTGAACTGGGCATTGGATCAGCAGCATTGCAAACTATAATTCATAGTAAACTGTCTCTTCATAAGCGTTGTTCAAGATGGGTGCCGCACAAGCTCACCGATTTACAGAAAGACCGTCGCGTGGATTGGTGCAAATTTATGATAGATAAATTCGACGCAGGCGAGAACAAAAACGTATATGATATACTTACAGGTGACGAAACATGGCTATATAACTACGATCCCGAAACAAAGCGACAGTCCACAGTATGGTGTTTTGAAGATGAGCCGACGCCAACAAAATGTCGCCGAACCCGAAGCACACAAAAACAAATGGTTGCCTCATTTTTCTGCAAGACGGGACATATTGCTACAATAGTGCTAGAAGATCAAAAGACAGTTAATTCAGAATGGTCTTTGCCTTTGGCTAGTCTGTGGTCAAGAGTAAGCCCATTTATAATAAAAAAAAAAAGGTATGTGACAGTTTGTGCCCCAAGAGTACTGTCAAGTCAGGAAAAAAGGTATGTGACAGTTTGTGCCCCAGCAAGAGTACTGTCAGCTTGGTGTGACAAGCGGCCGAAGTCAGGAACCCGGCACCTGCTCTGGCACCATTTCTATGTAGCAACATTGTGCGGAAAGTAGTACTTTTCCGCACTAGCGCTTTTTACTTTTCAAATGTTTTTAAATTTTGAACTTCACTATACGTCCCAGAAAAATCGTGTGGAAAGTACCTAGTACTTTTTCAAACTAGTGCTTTTTACTTTAATTTTTTTTTATTATGAACTTCGCTATGAGTCTCATAAAAATAGCTATTATAATGTATGTGTGCTCGAGAAGTGCGTTTCCTATGAAACAAAATCGTGCGGAAAGTAATACTTTTCCACACTAGTGCTTTTTACTTTTCTTTTTTTTTTTACATTTTGAACTTCACTATCTGTCCCCGGAAAATCGTGCGGAAAGTAGTACTTTTCCGCACTAGTGTTTTTTACTTTTAATTTTGAACTTCACTATCAGTCCCATAAAAATAGCTATTACAAAAGTGCGTTTTCTATAAAGTAAGATCGTGCGGAAAGTAGAGTACTTTTCGGCACTGGTACTTTTTACTTTTATTTTTTATTTTATTTTGGACTTCACTATCAGTCCCATAAAAATAGCTATTACAATGTATGTGCTCGAAAAGTGCGTATTCTATGAAGCAAAATTGTGCGGATAGTAGTACCTACTTTTTCGCACTAGTCACTAGTGCTTTTTACTTTTATTTTTTTTTTAATTTTGAACTTCACTGTCTATCCCAGAAAAATCGTGCGGAAAGTAGTACTTTTCCGTACTAGTGCTTTTTACTTTTTTTTTAATTTGTTACTTCTCTATCAGTCCCATAAAAATAGCACTGTATGTGCTCGAAAAGTGCAACGCTGCCCCGCACACTTCCGCTAGAACACTTGACTATTTCAGCTCAAAAAACGTGACTATTCTGCCCCACTTTTCCGCACCCCCATATTAAAACCCCCTGACCTCTCCCCTGTGATTTTTATCTTTTTCCTAAAATTAAAGAAAAATTAAAAGGAAGGCGATTTTAGAACAAAGAAGATGCGTTGGCTGCGTATAATTACGAAATTTCTGAGGTGTCTAAAGAAGAGTGGTCATCGGTATTTTCTAAGTGGTTTAGACGGATGAAAACGTGTATACGTGTTCACGGTGAATACTTCGAAAAAATAGATAGCTGTAATAAAGAATAAAGTATGTAAATTTTGAGTATCTAATTTCTTTTGGCATGACCCTCGTAGTTACGATGGGGAAGCCGATTGTTTTATTTCGTGCGTTCAATTTTGTATTTGAGATTAGCGATAGGTACCTATAATTTTTTTTATTCAATTCTACCAGTAGTAAGACAAACAATTTTAGCAATTAACATACACTTGGCTTTATTCCACCAAAAAGAGTAATTATTTCTATATTTTATGTTTCTTAGCTTAAGTAGCTTGTTTTTGAACACGATTTATTTTTACTGCTTATATATTTTTTTAAATTACACTTTATAAAACATTGACTGACAAGTTGTCAGTCTCAAGTAAACGACCGAAGAATGAATTAAAAACATGCTAAAATAGTGACTTAATTTGTTGCTATTTTTAGCACCTTTTAAAGTCAATCCTTTTGTCAGACAAATTTTGGTCTTGGAGGTCAAGGTTAAACAATTAGCCCTCAGATTTATACTTAAAATACTACATAAAATAATTATCTGCACACCTGTAGATACACGAACTGTCCTTAAATACTCAATGATGATTTTTTTTTTATACTTATGAGTTAGTTTGGGATTCTGGTGAAAGGTACCTTACGTGCGAATGTTTTGTGAATCGAATGCGCGAATGTTGCGAAGTTTTAGTGTAAATCTTTGATTAAGTATTTGATTTAAACACAAATGGATATACGTTACATATACCGTTTAGAGGAGTTTCCTCAATTCCTCATGAATCCGACATCGATAATTTGACATAAAAACTCAATATGCTTAACAAACATAACGAAAAAAACAAATCTCCTAACATTACGTTGAGGAGTTCCGTTCTGATCATCATTAGCAGTTCCACTGCACCAAATGTCACTGTTCTGAACTTAAATGCATGCTGTTCTAATAAAAATACCGAAGTCACTATAATTGTGCCGTTCAGATTTGAGGAGTTCCGTTCTGACCATCATCAGCGGTTCCACTGCACCAAATGTGACTGTTCCGTACGTAAATGCATGTTGTTCTTACAAAAACACAAAAATCACCATATGTATGCCTTTCAGATTTGAGGAGTTCCCTCGATTTCTCCAGGCAGGCAATTATGGTCGCGCGATAAATGATAAAACATCTGGCCGTCCCTATCGCACTTACTAATAGTGCGATAGGGACGGCCTGATATTTTATCGTCTATCGCGCGACCATGCTACCCGTGCAGGATCCCATCATCAGAACCGGGTTCTGATAAAAATGGGACCAATCTGTATGCATATACATTAAATGAGAACCCCCTTCCTTGAGATTTGGGCGGCGGTGGTTAAAAATACTGTTAGGAGTTGATCATTATCATTTCCTGATTATTTCCGTCGGCCTTAGCTTGAGAAATTAGGAGGTTAGAGACACTTTCAAGCGTCTGCTAAAATTTATATGCAGACATTAAACGTCGATACGAACTTTACATTATCCCTAACTTCCCTAAGTTTCATCCCTGTTAAAATAAGGAAGGTCTGGTAGCTCTGGGCTCTGTCTCGTATAACTTGGGTAGGAGACCTATAAAGACGTCTGTTGATCCCTTGGTCAACCGGCATTCACTGTTGCAACTAGACTGTTCCTATATTGAAACCATCGAAGAACCTATTTTAAATTTTATATAGCATATTTCCACCGGAACCGGATGCTGAAATAAAACCATGCAGTTGCGTAATTGCGGTCGGACGAGACATTATCAGTATTAAACATGAGTTAATCAGTCTGATAGATATACTTTGTTGTTTGTTACGATATATGTAGGTACGTCATGTGTACTGGAAAGAATATTAATATTATATGTTACTAGCTTTTGCCAGCGGCTTCGCTCGCGTTAGAAAGAGACAAAAAGTAGCCTATGTCACTCTTCATCCCTTCAACTATCTCCACAAAAAATCACGTCAATTCGTCGCTCCGTTTTGCCGTGAAAGACGGACAAACAGACACACACACTTTCCCATTTATAATATTAGTATGGATGAAATGAAACCAAGCCTTTAATGTATGAAATATAACTTCACCAAGCTACACCCGTTGGATGGAAATGTGTCTACCTAGCTACAAGCTACTGGGGGCGTTAGGTGCAGGCACTTATAATCTCTTATGCAATAGTTTTTAGCGCTACCGCCAAGGTTAACTGCCGAAGGCTGACAGAACCACGACAGTAATCACACCTGTTGACCCCACATTTACACAAAAATCATCTGAGCACTACGTGGCGGTTAGAGTTTATTCTTCGTACGAAGTTCAGGGTTACAAATTCCTGCCCAAGACTTTTGAACGGTGACTGTTGTTTGTATTAAGTATTATATAATTTACTATTGACTACTCATAGTTGAAGTTGTATGACAAATTATTATTTACTAGCTTTTATCCGCGGCTTCGTTAAATTAGGAAATTGCGGAATACTCCATATAAACTTCCACCCTCCGTTTTAGGGAAGTAGGGGGTTAGGAGACAAAAAGTAGCCTATGTCACTTTTCATCCCCTCATCTATCTCCACATAAAAAAATCACGTCAATTCGTCACTTTCTTTTGCCGTGAAAGACGGACAAACAAACAGACACACACACTCACATTTATAATATTAACACATTTTGTGTCGTGATATACCTCTGTAATAATTGGTCCTCCATAAAAATGTAATTAGTTGAGCGGATGATAGATTCTTATTAAAAGGGGCATAATTATGTTTTACTGATCGGTCACACGTCTAACACGTCTTTATTAAATTGATGAAGATTAGAACTTACACTGTGATTTTTTTTTTTTACAGAAAATGGAGTCGAAGCCTTCAGTTCGCGAATTTTACAAAGGCAAGAACATCCTGGTAACCGGCGGCTCCGGTTTCATGGGCAAGGTGCTCATCGAGAAACTACTGTACACCATCCCCGATATCGGCAACATATATGTATTGATCAGGTCGAAAAGGGGCAAATCTATCAAACAGCGCTGGGAGGACATGCAACGGTCACCGGTAAGCTACATTTTACTTAGGTACCTCTTGTTTGACTTGTGATTGTAAAATTTCGTCAGAACTAACTTTCCCGAGAATTATCGATTTGTACCTTTAAAGCCCTTATATAGTTTAGAGGTAGATGTAATGTCGATTCGTTCAAGATACTTTTGCTTTCATTATTTTTACACATACTCGTATATCTACTTTTGTGCGCAGTAACTTTTTATACTCATGGGATGATACATTGCTATCGGTTATTGAACTTAAGTAGAAGAAGACTTTTGTGTACATGAGAACTTGAGTAAGAAGTATTCATATTCGAATCCAAATCTTGCAAATTGTATTGGTTCAGTTTGAAAGCAGATTTTGCATATAGAAAACTTTCGAAGAGTGCGATCCCGCTTAATATTGGATTGGTAAGAAAGTAATGAGCGATGGATTGAATTCCACATAAAATTTTTGAGAGAGTTCTAGAATCTTCTATGGTCGAAAGTATATAAAGGGCGAGTCGCACAGTTTCTCGTCAGTCATTCACTAACTGTCGCCGAGCTAATATAAGGAAGAAAATGGACGAATTAAAAGTGCATGTAAGGCATTGCTTACTATATGAATTTCAGTCTGGCCATTCAGCCGCCGAAGCAGTGCGTAATATATGTCAGCGTGTTGCTCCTGAAGTTGTGTCTGAGGCCACGGCGAAACGATGGTTCCAGCGGTTTCGTAGTGGCGACTTTTCATTATCAGATCAACCTAAGTCTGGTCGACCGGTGAAGATTGATGTAGCCAAATTAAAAACCTTAATTGAAGGAGATCCGAGGCTAACGAGTCGTACTCTTGCTACCGAGTTAGGCTGCTCTCATGTCACCATAGAAACACATTTACACGAGTTGGGAAAAAACTACAAATACAGTGTTTGGATACCGCACGAACTTGATAGAGATCAACTAAACCGCCATGCCGATATCTGCATACAACTTCTGTCTTTTCGCTGCACATTCAACTGGTTGGACCATCTTATCACTGGAGATGAAAAATGGGTCTTATATATAAATCACACAGCAAACGTCAGTGGCTAGCTCCAAACGAAAAAGGAATAGAGGCACCAAAAACAGAGCCTCACCCGAAAAAAGTTATGCTGTCCGTTTGGTGGGATATTCATGGTATTATTCACTGGGAACTCCTACCAAGTGGAATGACTGTTACCGCATCAGTATACTGTAATCAGCTTGAAAATTTAAACCAAAAAATCTATCAGAATCGTCCACAGCATGCTAAAGTTTTTTTCTTACACGACAATGCTCGCCCACACATTGCAAAAGTGACTCGGCTAAAGCTATTGGAGCTAGGTTGGAAAGTGATACCTCATCCACCGTACTCTCCAGACTTGGCACCTACGGATTACGCATTGTTCAGATCGCTAAGCAATGCCTTGAATGAAAAAAGTTCGATGATCAAGCCCATCTACGACAGCACATAGCTGAGTTTTTTGAATCTAAACCTAAGAACTTCTTCGCCGATGCTATTCATTCTTTACCAGAACGATGGAGACAAGTAGTAGATAATGAAGGCCGTTATATTTTTGATAAATGATTAAAATAATAAATTAAATAAAAATTACAATATTGGTTATGATTCGCTCATTACTTTCTTACCAACCCAATACTTTGCCTAAATACTATGCGACTCTTTCATATCACTTAGGAATAGGATATTGCCGAAATTGCCGAAAATTAATATTAAAAATAAATTAAGTAGCAATAACAATAAGTATTAAAGAAAGTAACATATTAAAAAAAACATCCGCAATGAATCTTGAATTCCTAATATCGTCACTACTTTGAAAAAATCTCGTATCTCATGCTTCTCCTCAAAGTTAAAACGCATTAAGTCTATATGCATTCCATAATACATACTTACTACAATTTACTTTTCATTGACAGACGAAGATACAATTTTTTTTTCAAAGTAGTGACGATATGTACTTACACGAAAAACCACATACATATTTATTTACATACCTATTTATTTCATTTTGTTACAGGTTTTTGAGAGAATAAAAAATGAAAAAAAGAGTGCGCTCAAGAAAATTGTCCCAATTCAAGGGGACGTTCTCTACGAGGATCTGGGTGTCTCCAGCAAGGATCTGGACACCATGGCCGAGGAGGTGTCGATAGTGTTCCACTTCGCCGCGACCTTGAGGCTCGAGTCGCCGCTCAAGGACAGTGTGGCCATGAACACGGCGGGGACCTTGCGGGCCGTGAACGTGGCCAGGAAGTTTAAAAAGCTGGATATGTTTGTGCACTTGTCTACAGCTTTTTGCTATCCTGATTACAAAGTGTTGGAGGAAAAGGTGGGGTTCCATCTTGGTTTAATACCTACTTGCACCTTTTTTTTATACTACGTCGGTGGCAAACAAGCATACGGTCCGCCTGATGGAAAGCGGTCACCGTAACCTATGAACGCATGCAACGCAAACAGTGTCACATGCGCGTTGCCACCCCATTAGAAACTTGTACATTCCCTTTTGCTGTGTTAAGTACACAGCAAAAAGGAGTGTACAAGTTTCAAAGAGGGTTCGGGTTGCCGACGACCTTATCGACAGAAAACATATACTATACTACTTACAAAACATTCAATAATAATTAAAAAGCCACACTGCGAACAGGGCGCACGGTCTCTACATTTTGACGCTCATATCTACTTACTTAGGTGACCTCAAGGCTTAGATATGTAACTAGTACTCATGTAAACGGACGACCGGTCTGGCGCAGTCGGTAGTGATCCTGCCTGCTACGCCGCGGTCCCGGGTTCGAATCCCGGTAAGGGCATTTATTTGTGTGATGAACACAGATACTGGTTCCTGAGTCATGGATGTTTTCTACGTATATAAGTATTTATAAGTATTATATTTATATATATTGTTGTCCGAGTACCCACAACACAAGCCTCCTTGAGCTTACCGTGGGCCTCAGTCAATCTGTGTAAGAATGTCCTATAATATTTATTTATTTATTTATTTATATTTAAACAGAGATAATTTCCGAGTGTAGCCAGGATATGCCGTAGGTAGGTATTATGTAGCCTTCAGCTTGGTGATGCACCTCCCGGAGAATTTTTCAACTAGGTACATATACTTTTAAAGCCTGACCAGAAATATATGACTATTGCCAGGAGGGCGCTGTTATTCTGATCTATGACAGTTCAGTTTAGTATGAAGAAAATAGTTCTTATGTAATTCCGCAACATAGGTATATGTATAGTCCTGGTCAGGATGCGTAGCCGAATGGCACAAACGCTCACGAAACGCTCACGAAACGAAACGCTAGTAGATATCTATCCCTATCGCTCTTGCGTATTGGCGCGACAGAGCCGGACTACGTTTCGTTTTCGTTTGGCGTCGGAGAAATGCCATTCGGCTACGGGGCCAGGCTTTAAACGATATTTACCATTTGAGTACATTTCAGTTCCATTCCCCTACCGCGGACCCCCACGACGTCATGCGCCTGTGCGACTTCCTGGACGAAAAACAGTTGGCTCTGCTGACACCATCTCTATTGAACAATCACCCGAACACATACACTTATACCAAGCGGCTCGCCGAGAGTTTGGTCATGGATGCGTATCCTGAAATACCTTGCGTCATAGCTAGACCCACAATAGGTAAGTCCCTCTATGTTACCTAATAGTTCATCTATGTTTTATTCCTTCCTCACAAATACAAAAGTGATAATTGTCTTTATCTGAGACAAACTTTTTATACCAGCTAATCGAGACTCATGTAGCGTTTATGAACAAAGCTAGCGGATAAGCAATTACGTATTGTTTCGCACAGACGTGCCTAATTTTCAGACAGTTGAGTATTCATTGTTCAATTTAGACTAGCTCTGACGTGTCTCTGAGTAATTTAGAATAATTTTCTGCGGGATTATTTGTCTAAAGCTGGGTCCTCTCTAAGTTACGTGAGTGCCTTCTACTAAAAACTGCGTCCCTATCTAACCTAAAAACCTAGAAATTTAAACTCTAGCCAAAAAAAGTTCCACTATTCGAACAGACCGGAAACTTTTGTGTACTTAATGGCATTTTGATGGAGCAACGCAACCAAATAGCATTACATGTTTGTAATCAAAATGTACTCAACGAAAAGGAAGGCAACAAGGTCTACCTCAAGAGATAGGTACTTACTATTTATCTATAGCTGTTTAGGTAGTTCTGCATCTATACACTTTAAAAATGGGTAGGGTAAAAAATACGTAGCACCTACATATTTAAAAGTAGGTAAGTTGTACGTATGTAGGACTGTGATGCTTTTGGCTTAGGCATGATTCAGACATTTAGGTATCTCTTATTCATGCCGCATGAATAAGAGATACCTACTTCCTTCCAGTACTCTTACTTCACGATCCACATGGTTTATGTTTTAATAGGTACTTCATAAAGTGTACAAAATTTTAGGCTTGACATATTGTGTGGCCCGAAAGAAAAGTATTTCGGAAACATCATCAATGGTACCAGGCACTTAGATTAGGTTCTTCGGTCAATCTTATTAGGTACTTAAGGTACAGCGGGACAAATCTCGACTGGGGGGCAAATGTAACAGGTCCATTTTTTCCATGTTTTACAATGTTTGCATTATTAAATAGTGTCCACCGCTTATACATGGTAGGCGTGTTCAGTGGATACATGTAGAACTCAACATCATAGTACAATAATGGAAAAAATGGATTAGTTATAATTGTCCCCCAGTCGAAATTTGCCCCGCTGTACCTTACTCGTAATTTTCTTGAGCTATAGAATCAGAAAATGAAATTTTGATCATTAATACGTGCCTCCCAGTGTGCCCGTCAATGAGGGAACCCATCCCCGGCTGGGTGGACAGCCTGAACGGGCCGGTGGGCGTGATGCTGGGCGCGGGCAAGGGCGTCATCAGGACCATGCTGTGCGACGGCAGCCTCAAGGCGCAGGTCATCCCCGTCGACATCGCTATCAATGGCCTCATCGCTCTTGTTCCTATTGAAGTCACCAAGGAAACACAGTAAGTGTACTTTAGAATCAGGAATCGTATTCGTAGGCTTCTTTCAATTGCTCTTCTGTGGCCTTTTGTTTTGCCTGGAGTCTCCAAACAAATATTAAATACTAGGGATGTACCGACTATTGATTTGGCCGACTAGGCCGACTACCGACTAGTCGGCGCTTGAGTGGCCGATTAGTCGGCCGACTAGTCGGCTAGTCGGCCAAAAAATAATTTTCGACTAAATTCACATTTTGAATGTCATTTTTGGTTCTACGTTCGCGCTTTCTATGATTTTTTACAGGTTCAAAGGTTCATGCTAATATTTATATACATTTTCCATTTTTAACAAGCGGCTTGGCTTAGTGGGTAGTGATCCTGCCTATGAAATCTGTAATCCTAGGTAGGAAATTTATTTCTGTGATGATTACAGAAATTTGTTGTTTTGACAAAGAAAGGAATTACGAATAGGTACATAATGCAACCATAATTTTCAGCTGATAATTTAGTTTTGTACTGTTTTTCTATCAGTAATGAAGTGCCGACTAATCGGCCTCTTTTGCCGACTAGTCGCCGACTAATCGCCGGCTAGAAATGTGGCCGGATAGTCGGCTTTCCCGACTAGTCGGCGACTAGTCGGTACATCCCTATTAAATACCTATTTAAGTTATATGTTATTCTTAGGGCCAGTTGCATCAAACACAGAGACACATCATCGTCACGCGGCAGAGGTCTATTATGGAACTTCTCATGGAATAAAATTTAGTTTATTCATGGCATAAATCGTTTTGACGGTGACAGACGGTTTGGTGCAACCGACCCTTAGTTCCTTAGGCACAAAGTGTACAAACTAGGTATATTGTTATTTTGTTTTCTGTTAAGTCTGATCAAAAAGAGTAGAAATTTATAAGTGGCAACATTGTACTTAGTGCCATCACTTTCAAATCCATTGCGTGAGGAAACGGGACGACACTACGATGTAGCCACTTTTTAATTTCTACTCTTTTTGGCCAGACTGTAACACAGCAAATAAATAGAAACTAAGACGAAGAATAAAACTTAATAGCTAACTTAAATATGCCTTTGAGGCATTATTTATGTCAAATCGTCATTTTTAGAAGGTACTTACATTTAAATCTACTATCTAATTTACATTATTTCAGATCCGAACACATACCCATTTATACCTTGAATGGAGGACATCTAAAGCCAACCACATGGGGAGAAGTATTAGACATAGGCAAGAGGTATGCCCGAAAGTACCCCCTGGCTTGGCCATTATGGTACCCCAACGGTGACATTACCACCAACTACTTCCTACATGAAACTAAACGGATTCTGTTCCATTTGGGCCCGGCGTACCTCATTGATTTTCTACTTTTGATCACTGGACAGAAAAGATTGTAAGTATTACAATAAAAATATTCGATAATGATTGTATGTTTAAGATAATGTTTTTGGCGTATTTATTGACAGAAGCGAAGCGAGGGCTACGTTTTGACTAAAGCAATTTGCTTTTGTATATCCGGATGTCTCGCTCTACAGATCGCAATTCTTAAAGGATTCTCGTGAAATTTTGTGATCAGATTCTATGACTCAATAAAAAAAACCGGCCAAGAGCGAGTCGGGCCACGCTCAGTGTAGGGTTCCGTAGTTTTCCGTATTTTTCTCAAAAACTACTGCATCTATCAAGTTCAAAACAATTTTCCTAGAAAGTCTTTATAAAGTTCTACTTTTGTGATTTTTTTCATATTTTTTAAACATATGGTTCAAAAGTTAGAGGGGGGGGCGCACTTTTTTTTCTTTAGGAGCGATTATTTCCGAAAATATTAATATTATCAAAAAACGATCTTAGGAAACCCTTATTCATTTATAAATATCTATCCAACAATATATCACACGTTGGGGTTGGAATGAAAAAAAATATCAGCCCCCACTTTACATGTAGGGGGGTACCCTAATAAAACTTTTTTCCATTTTTTATTTTTGCACTTTGTTGGCGTGATTGATATACATATTGGTACCAAATTTCAGCTTTCTAGTGCTAACGGTTACTGAGATTATCCGCGGACGGACGGACAGACAGACAGACATGGCGAAACTATAAGGGTAGTTAACTACGGAACCCTAACAATTGTCGTCCCAGATTTTGGAAATTTTTCAAAATGACAAAGTCATGTGGTACATCATACAACATATCTTTGGGTACCTTTAACGAATTTAAACTAACTTTATCTCATGGGTAATTGCAATTTTCATCAAAACATATACTAAACTTACGCACTTTACGCAGCTCATACGCTTTTGTGACAAAATGTTACACAATTCACATTATTGGTGGTAGATATTTTAGCAGATGTATCTTATTTTGTGGAGAAATGCTAGCCGGTCCATAAAATCGATTGTGTTGAACACTTGAGCAATAATAACTAATAGTAATAACAATAAACAAGGATTAAAGACATAATAGACAGTAATAAAAATATGTTGGCTGACATCCGATAAAGACGGTTTATTTCTCGCTAGCAATTTTTGCAGTTTAAAGCTTTAGGTTTTTGCAGTTTAGGCACCTACAGGCTTTACTGAATTTATAATTAAAATTGCACTTTGTTTACAGCATGATAAGGATACAGGAAAGAATTTCCCAAGGACTGGAAGTATTGCAATACTTCACCACGCGAGAGTGGCTGTTCCCTTGCCCCAACTATGACGCCATTCATACAAAATTATCCGAGGAAGATAATGAAGTATATTTAACATACGTGGATAATATAGACAAGGAAGAATACATGATCCAAGCGGTGGAAGGGGGACGCCAATTCTGCCTGAAAGAGGACTTTACTAAAATCAAGTACAATAGAATGTACCACAATTTGTAAGTACACACTACACGTATTTAGTACTTCTGTAACTGTTTCCAAATTGGAATTCCCACTTGGACGCTTAGTGCGTTTTCATATTATCCGATCCGATATTGGATGTAGGACTGATATCCCATACATTTAAGCCGCCATCTTGGATTTTTGCCTTTGAAATCCTTCTGACATCCGATATAGGATCGGATAATGTGAAAACGCCCTTACGTACCATTAACGGCGCGAGACTTGGTTACTGATTGAAACAGTTTTCTACAGCACAAAAGTATTTAGTCAATGAAAACAATATACCTTACTAATTTAAAAAATGTTCCTTCTCCCCTACACCACAGTATAATAAAGAGTTATCGTACAGTATGGCCACTCCCACTCCCCGCTGAAAGTGCCGCCCACGTCCTCTCGGTTACCTCACAGTTACCGCCTGTCAAAAACGCGAACAGTCGACCTGTCATATTTCACTCAAACAAGCATAGTACGGTTCACCTACACGAGCTTAGACTGTGCCAGGAACGCGTCTCTTTCATATATTAGATCGCCAGTGCCCGAGGTGTGCCTACACTTAAGGGTCCCCCCTCAGCGTCTCCCTAGCGTAGCGTCGGGCCAACCTGTATGGCAAAGCCTGACGCGACGTCGACGCTGCGTCTTTTTCCGTACAGTGCTTTGTGCTTTTTTAGGGTTCCGTACCAAAAAGGTACAACAGGAACCCTTATGGTGCGACTCTGTCCGTCTGTCACATTCCTAAATATCTCGAGAACTACTAATGCTATCAACTTGAAATTTGGAATAGTTGTGAACATTGTGAACCTCTACAAATAGAAGGTATAATTTTTTTAAATTTATTAATTTAATTGTAGAAAATGGCCAAAATGAAAGGGGGGCAAACTGTAAATTTCAAGTTACAAGATCAAGTGGGGTATCGTTAGAAAGAGCTCAAATTGAACGTAAATAAACTATTTTTATTGTTGTGAAAAAAAAAAAGAATTTTGAAGGAAAATGTAAAAAAAAATACCCCCCTACATGTAAAGTGGGGGCTGATATTTTTTTTCATTCCAACCCCAACGTGTGATATATTGTTGGATAGGTATTTAAAAATGAATAAGGGTTTACTAAGATCGTTTTTTGATAATATTAATATTTTCGGAAATAATCGTTCCTAAAGGAAAAAAAAGTGCGTCCCCCCCCCTCTAACTTTTGAACCATATGTTTAAAAAATATGAAAAAAATCACAAAAGTAGAACTTTATAAAGACTTTCTAGGAAAATTGTTTTGAACTTGATAGGTTCAGTAGTTTTTGATAAAAATACGAAAAACTACGGAACCCTACACTGAGCGTGGCCCGACACGCTCTTGGCCGGTTTTTAATATAAGAGATCGATTCGATTGGTGTCGTACTAAGTAGCGTCGAGCCTAGTTTAAACGTCCACTGGTCTAATCTGCCAACGATCAATTGTAGCAATACCTTAACAAATGTTTTTTTTTACAGCCTGTTCGTGTTGGACATCATACTAAAGATAGTGTTCTGGTGTTTCGTGCTCTCGTTCTTCGCCGCGTGGTTCGAGCCAGTCCGCTACCTCTTCTCACTGGGCGAGCCAGTAGTGAAACACCTACCTTTCCTGGGCCCTTTAGTCAGAGCGGACTAATAACAAAACCTCACTTACAATATTGCAATGGCACAAGTTTTTGAATGGTGCAAGTTGAAGGGCGGAAAATCGTATGACAGTGTCGTAATTTTTAAGAACTATTGATTTTTTCTTGCGGGTTACTTTATGTACTCCTAGGAGAATATCTTTTTATTAAGGTTCTTGTAAACGGCTCTGGCATTTGGTTATGTCAAGATTAGGACTTCAGATTGTTAACGTGTACCTCCATCTAGCTATACATAGTATACACATGTATTTGTAAACTTCGTTAGGTGCTACAGTCCGCTTTATAGATAGTTTACCATCTCCATACAAACTTCTACGAGTACGTAATAGGTACGTGCAGGTCAATTCACAAAAGTTGGCAACTTGGCACGAATGGAACTACCTAATGAGTGAATGAAAATATTTGTGTATGTGACAGATTAACCAATAAAATAGGGGAGAGGTGCCATGAATGGGACAATTTTACTCAGTCAAAGATTTTATGTTACAAATTACACATAATAAAACAAAGTTGGGTTTATAATTAACGTATATTTATATATCTTTGAATAAAATAACCAAAAACCATATATTCTCAAATGGTTCTGGATAGTTACGACTGTATACCGTTACCGATGCAGGTGTCACTCACATAATAAAATTTTAGTTCATTCCATTCGTGTTAGCTTTCGTGAATCAACCTGTACTTATCTTGAGAATATCTGCGTGCGTAGCCGAATGGCACAAACGCTCACGAAACGAAACGCTAGTAGATATCTATCTCTATCGCTCTAGGTACTTATTTTTACGTATCAATATGAATCGTCACTTGACTGAGTGAGAAGGTCTCTTTATGCACATGTAAATATCTAACCATTTGTTTTAAGATTGGTCTCACTTGATATAAATTACTTAGTAAAGCAGGAGACCAAAAGAAATGGGACTGAATGTTAATTATATTAAGGTAGGAAATGTATGGTTAAGGAGGAAGGATACTAGCAGATAGGTATTGTAACCGTAGTCGAAGATATAGGACAGTGTCTGAGATTTATATAATGAACAACGTTTTTATACTTACATACTTATAATTACATGAGGCAGATATAAATGCGTAGTTGTGACAAAACGTAGATCTTTAGTGAGAAAAAGTTTTCTCTTATTAAAAATAACTCACTATCAGTGTTACCATGTACATACAATAATTAGTAGTGACTTTGCTATTTGTTTAACACATTATTAATTACGATACTTATTATAAATGAACAAAGCAATATTCGTAGGTTCAATGTATTTGGTGTAGGTATTAAAGTTGTACACCTGTAATAGGCTTATTATATGTTATTACTTATTAACCAGCCATCTCATTAGGCCAATCGGGACGAGTGCGCCCATGGATCAACAGCGTATACATGTGGGCATTTTCAAAATGTAGGACCCCCCAATAAGCGTAACTTGTTAACAAAAATTAACTTGCTGTCAGATTTGTGACGATAATTGCACACGAGCATGAAATTTCAATAAAAATATTGTTTTTGTGTTAATTACATAAACTTAACGATAGCGATAACCAAGTGGTAATCTACATTCAAAATGCGAAAAAAGTAAATTTTAAGACAGATTTTATGCTTAACTGTCATCACAAAACTGACAGCGAGATAATTTTTATTAAAAACTTACCCTTATTGGCGGGGAGATATGCGCATCATTGTATGACTTGAATTATGAAGTGGCCAATTTCCTACCTACACATTCTGCTGGGGCCTTATTCCACTCGCTCGCGCGATATTATCGCAAATCTTGATTCGATTCGATCAACTGTATCTACAACCAAAACGTAGAATTCAGTTAACCCATGAGCGCACTTGTCTTATTGTCCCACATTATAACTTTTTTAGAATTAAAATAGCCTTTCATTATTATGCTGTGGAACGGGTTTATGATCATCTATTAATAAAAATTTACAAATGTATACGTTTGTTTCAATTATATGTACATGTTACACCTCAGAGATTATACCTACTTGTTCAAAGAACCTCAGATAACCACTCCCTCTGTGTATGTAAGTCATGTAGGTGTAAGTAAGTAGATGTAGTGCGAAAAGGGTTTCCTTCGTATTTTTCCTGCTAGTTATATTTGTCATGCTAGTTCAGTCAATGTCAGTACATCTTGTACTGAGACGGACTGAAATAGCATGACACGTTCGTACGTTTGCGTAACAATACGAAGGCAAATCTTTTTGCACTACATTTGTAATAGGTAGGATTATGTTTTAATTTTTCTTCAACTGAATGGAATAATTATTAAATAACAAAACGCGAAGAAACGGTAATACAGTGAATTTATTCACGTACGAGACCAGTTAACAGTAAAGAAAGTATAATTTGAAAAAAATCGAACGCTCTATAAATACACAACAACAATAACCAAGTAGACATACTCTCATATCAAATTTGATTTAATATAAACTTACAAACGAAAAGTTATTATAAATTTTAACTTATCAAACGGATAATGCAAACTGCGAGCATACGACCTCTATAACTACATATAACTACTATGACTATTACATAATCGTATGCATATACACATATAGGTTTATTATGTAATGTATAAATGAGTACTTATAGCAGGGTACAAACAAAACAACCGCCCTGCATCGCAAATAGACGCGACAACAAAGTATAAACTTAACAAGTGTGATACTATACAGCACGACCACGGATGATTTTATTAATTCTGATGCAGTACAAATTCACGAAAAAAAATGTACTTTTTTGTACTGACGTTTAAAAAAAATGTACCCTTATGATTTTAGAGTTTCGACATAGGGCCCGTGGTCGTGCTAGGTAGGTACTCCCTGGCACGACCACACTATATTTAATGAGATTTTAAATTTCTGTTGCAGTACAAATTCACGAAAAAAAAAGTACTTTTTTGTACTTACCTTTTAAAAAAAATACCCTCATGGTTTCGGAGTTTTGACATGGGGTGTGGTCGTGCTAGATAGGTGGTACTTCCTGGCACGACCACACTATATTTAATGATTTTTTTAATTTCTGTAGTGGTACAAATTCACGAAAAAAAATGTACTTTTCTGTACTACCTTTTTATAAAAAGTACCCTCATGGTTTCGGAGTTTCGACATGGGTTGTGGTCGTGCTAGATAGGTACTCCCTGGCACGACCGCACTAAGTTTTTGAAGTAATTTACATAGTACAATTTCAAAACACTTGTTTAGTATTTATTTGACCATCAAATTAAACATAAATATAGTGTGGTCGTGCCAGGAAGTACCACCTATCTAGCACGACCACACCCCATGTCAAAACTCCGAAACCATGAGGGTATTTTTTTTAAAAAGGTAAGTACAAAAAAGTACATTTTTTTTCGTGAATTTGTACTGCAACAGAAATTTAAAATCTCATTAAATATAGTGTGGTCGTGCCAGGGAGTACCTACCTAGCACGACCCCGGGCCATATGTCGAAACTCCAAAATCATAAGGGTACATTTTTTTTAAACGTCAGTACAAAAAAGTACATTTTTTTTCGTGAATTTGTACCGCATCAGAATTAATAAAATCATCCGTGGTCGTGCTGTATAGTATCACACCTTAACAAATTTAAATTTCGCGTTTCAAATATGATTTAATATAAAAACTGATAATCTACAAGATACAAAGTAGACTTACCTACTTAGTTACGTCTGTCATAATTTTACTTATAATATCCATCAAGGATCGATTGTGCTGTGATGGGCGGGCGTTTTGTAGACCTCAGATTTACTGAGTAGCGTTGACAATGTCAACGAACTCTGGCTTGAGGCTGGCGCCGCCGACGAGGAAGCCGTCGATGTCGGCACAGGAGGCCAGCTCCTTGGCGTTGGAGGCCGTCACGGAGCCGCCGTACTGGATGCGCACGGCGCCCGCTATCTCCGCCGACACGTTGGCTACGAGCCAGTTGCGGAGTGACGCGTGGACATCTTGAGCCTACGAAGGTAGTACAGGATATATTCGACAAATTACAGAAGTGGGCCAACAGGACATAGGTTGCAGCAGAGTTAGCACATGATTGCCGCGAAGAAGAACACGTGTCAGGTATCTCGCGGCGACATACTCTCGCGGCAATCATGTGCCAGTAGGCCTAGCACATGATGGCCGCGAGAGTATGTCGCCGCGAGATAGATGACACGTCTTCTTCTAACTGTATTAATGACATAAGGACGGGTAGTCTATCTCGCGGCGACATACTCTCGCGGCCATCATGTGCTAGGCCTACTGGCCTACCTACAGGTAGGTTACGACAAGAGCAGTTAAAACTTAGAACTGTTTGCTTTTATTTTATTTAGAGTACCGATGTCACTGGACAGCGACCAGCCCGGTCAAATTTTAAGTATGGAATATTCTTGTTTTTTAACTATCGAAAGCAAGAATACTACTGATATAAAATAGAATAGGTAGAAGTAGGTAACGACGAGACAACAATATAGGCTGGCTGGTCACGTCACGTCACGCCACGCGGACCGATCCGCATAACCAATAATTGTAATAATTTATATGAATCCGCATTACTGTACACAACTGAATACATTATCCCTTAATTTGGCAGAGACTCTGGTGACAAAAATTTTCCGATTTTACTTCATATATTGAATAACAGGTGTTTTTAAAGCGTCCGAAAAATATTTAAAAAAATCTAGATTTATTAGTTTTGGAAAAAAAATATGTCCGCCACAGCGGACTCTGCCAAATATTGGGATAAATTAATATGTCCGCTGAGGCGGACACTGCCAAACATACGGTCATTTAAAATAAACAAGTATTTCTTAACATATATTTATTTTAAAAATTAACAAATATAATAATTTTGTATGAAAATCAAACTGACACATATTTATAGTCAAATATCATTATTTTAACTTTTTTCCGACTTTTTGGCCAGGTTGCACAGGCCGTGATCACGACAGACTGATGTGACAGTTATGTCCCAGCAAAATGTCGTCGAAGATGTAAATAACACAAAACTACCTGAAATTAATTATATCAATGTTCGGGGCAGACAAAGAAATTATAAATTTTGATCTACCCGGTTTTCTTTAATGTTTATTGCCCCTCGCGCGACATGTAACATTCACGATATCCGCGCACTACGTATACCTAAAAGTGCCAAAATTTTAACTGCTTGTTCCAGCACCACACGCTGTTGGATTAAATAAAAAATCTAAGCATAAAAGCAGGCCACCAAAACAAGAAAATCAAAATAATAAACAAAACAATATAATAATTTGTTACAACACGTGTCACCGCAACATTGGCATAGTCCGCCACGGCGGACAAATCGTATTTAGTATATATTTGGCACTGTCCGGTGCGGCGGACAACTTGTTTAGATGATGATTATGAGTATTAGAAATTGAGAAATTAATTGAAAACATAACCACTTGCAACTATTATGTAATATATTTTATTATTTATACAACAGAAATACCCTGTTCTTACAAAAACCAAAAGAAAAACGCATACATATTTTGCTAAAAACAGTTGACTTCTGATGCGGTGCCATCTTGACGAGTAACTGTCAAACGAGTGTTGACAGTGGTCAAATAGTATTTTTATACAAAGCATGTATCATAAAAGAGTCTCTTTCCATATGTTAAATTAAATAAAATTCTACCTAAAAAGCGAAATATTTTTTTTTATCACCTGTCCGTCCCACCGGACTCTGCCAAATTAAGGGTTATTAGTGCTGTGCGGATCGCTTCGCGCGGTTGGATCGCGTGACACTATAACCAGCCTTAGACTTAGAACGTTTTGATCTCATTTTAGAGCACTGAGGAAAAACAGTTACCGGGGTAATGTTGCACAATCTGCTCACAATAAATGTTTATAATGAAGACGTCCTCGGCCTAAAGAATGACGTACGTTACGTTACGGTAATTAATATTTATGATCATCATGATGCTACTGCGTACGTATAAAAAATTGTGTAATGGGTACTAAGGTACAAAGTAACCCGATGGTGTTGCGTTAGTTAGTTACGAGTAAGTAAATACTTAGATAGGTACGTACGTAAAAAGGCACCTTTTGACACAAAAACAATTTTTTATCTGAACACGAGTAGTTAAACATGGTTCAATGATTCAAACATATTACGTAATTTTACGTTTTGGCATTGTCTAAATGTTGCCTAAAAGGCCTTGTTTTGCTTTACCTAGGATGTTGCTATTTTTAGTATTATTTATGTGAAGATAACCTTCTCTGAGCAAAACTGAATAATATATGTATAAGAATATTTCTGTATAGTCGTAATTGACGACTGGTCTGGCTCAGTCGGTAGTGACCCTGCCTGCTAAGCCGCGGTCCTGGGTTCGAATCCCGGTAAGGGCATTTATTTGTGTTACGAGCACAGATATTTGTTCCAGAGTCATGGATGTTTTCTATGTATATAAGTATGTACGAGTATTTATCTATTTAAGTATGTATATCGTCGCTTAGCACCCATAGTACAAGCTTTGCTTAGTTTGGGGCTAAGTTGATCTGTGTAAGGTGTCCCCAATATTTATTTTATTTTATTTTTAATTACTATGTTGTATGTATACATAGTTTCAGGTTTTTAACATTAGATAATTTTCAAGAAGGTTTAACAAAATGTTAGTCTGGCTAAAATAAGGCTAGGTCAACATTTTTTCATGCCTATTCACTATTGAACAAGAGGAAAATACGAGCGAGCTACTCCGCCCGCATAAGTAATAACAAATAAACTAAACAGTTAAGTAAGTAATGTATGATGGTATTGATTATCATAATCAAGATTTTATAAACTACAATATAATTTTTTACTCACCACTCCTCAGTTACAGTTATACTAGTATGTAAATAGCTAGCAAGACTGAATTAAATCGATAAGTCTACGTAGATATTGTAATTATCTCAAATCAGATCTCAGCCATCTGAGCAACCCTGCATCTCAGCGAACGTGATAAGTCGTAAACGAAGGACCAATCGCGAAAAAGAAAAAGGTTTATTTTTTTGAACGTGCACATAAAATCTATCTACTTTTATGACTGAATTTATTTTGCTACTTTTCGACAAGCGTAGACATTCGATTATCTGCAGGGTTAGCACATGATTGCCGCGAGAGTATGTCGCCGCGAGATAGACTACCCGTCCTTATGTCATTAATACAGTTAAAAGAAGACGTGTGATCTATCTCGCGGCAATCATGTGCTAGGCCTACAGCTATGCTACAGTCGTTATTAACCTGCTGAGGTCTCGGCCTTCCCAATACTGATTACAAGAGCTGTCTATGGCCAGGACACAACATCATCGGCACAGTATAATAAAGTGTACTATCGTACAGTATGGCCACTCCCGCTCCCCGCTGAAAGTGCCGCCCACCCCCTCTCGGTTACCTCACAGTTACCGCCTGTCAAAAATGCGAACAGTCGACTTGTCATATTTCACTCATACAAGCATAGCACGCGTTCACCTACACGAGCTTAGACTGTGTGCTAGGAACGCGCCTCTTTCATATATTTGATCGTCAGTGTCCGAGGTGTGTCATCGGTCTTGCCTGCCTGTATATCCTCTAGGAGTATTTACCTGCTGAGGAGTGGCGGTCTTGCCGGTGCCGATGGCCCACACGGGCTCGTAGGCCAGCACCACGCGGTCCCAGTTGCTGCCGATGGCCGGGACAAGAGCCTTCGTCTGCCGGAACACCACCTCCTCGGTCTTGCCCGCCTCACGCTCCTCCAGGGTCTCGCCGATGCAAGCGATCACTTTCAGACCGGATTCCAATGCGTGGGCAACCTGAGAAAAAGATTTGTGGATTTTGTTTTTGTGCATAATATCTACATATATGCATGTCATAATACTTATAATGTACGTAACGTTCCCTAAAGTTATCAATCCGATAAAGTTCGTTTGTCCCTTTCTAGTACACCAACACGTCGGAAAGGGACAAACGAACTTTATCGGCTTGATAACTTTAGTGTACGTTTATGAATAAGGGGGTAAGTGTAAGTACATACCTACCATAGAGGAATAAGCAAGGGAAGAGTTGTAACTCCATACATCAGTAAATGCGAGTTATTTGCATAGGCATAGTTATAGTGACATCTAGCGACAATCACGCGCAAACTCTTCCCTTACTTATTCCTCTATGGTACCTACCTATACCGTTTACTCGTAACCACCAATGCACTGGCGAGTAGTTTCAAAATTGCGACTGTTCTGATGAAACTTTACGGTATTGTTCATCGTTGGGGCATGTCATTTTTGGGGCAAAATTTAAATTATGCCAAATGATCGTTAGGCCAAAAGAGCGTTAGGCATTTCATAATTCAGCCAAATGAGTTAGGCCAAGTGATTTTCGAACAAACGTCATTAGGAATGTAGAGGTAGTCCCACTTGAAACGCAAGAGTTCTCGAAATAAATATATAAGCTCGCATTTACAAGCATAGGCAAACCTTTGCTTAGCAAAATGCTTAGCTCTACTACATACAAATATGATGTATTTTCGCAGGCGTGCTAAGGGCTGGCTATAGATCTTCTGATTCTAACTATACCAATTGAATATTACGTAAAACAGTGCTTGCTCAAATATAGACATGTCATTAACATATCAGAAATCTTTTTAAATTATTTATTGACATGAACGTAAGATTTTAGGTTTACACGTATAATACTTAACTATTTAATACTAGGTTTAAAACATAATACTAATAAAAAAAAACCTTAACAAACTACCTAAATTAGTCAAACAACCCACCCCGCATCGTTCCCGACGCAAAAGTGCCCATCACACTTGCCGCGTTTCCACGCTGAACCGCGATGGACAACCTCTGCGCCAAGAACGACCCGGAGCGGGGGTTGAGACCCCTCTCCTGCAGACGACGCCCCAGCTCCCAGAGGAAGGTTTTTGCCTCCGCACACCAGCACCCACTAGTCTCCACGGCCACCGGAACAAATAAATAATTTGATAAGGCCGAGTACTTGTCCCTTTTTACGTCCGCCGCCTGCTCAGCAGCTCCTCCTGCCGTCCGCACGGTGCGAGCGAGGTGCGAGGCGGCAAACGTGCTAACGCAGGTGGCATCCCATAAAAGGCACTTACCCCTCTCCCATGGCACCAGAGTCAACCCATCCGGCCTCTTACCGTCCGACCGGCTAAGTCCAGGTGGCTTCAGCACACACGGAACGTTGGCCGACACCAGTGCTCTACGAATGATATCGTTCAAGGCGTGGTGCCGTGGGAACCTCCCTGCGCACCTGCGACAACTTAAAGCATGGTGCCCGTTGCTCTCCACCATCGAGCCGCAAATGCATTGATGTGGTTGACAAACATCGCAGCCGAGACGAAGAGCAACGGCCATCCGCCACGAGTCATTATCGAGGAGGGTGCCAAAGTTCGGGGAGGGAAGGGCATGTAACCAGGCCCCAGATTCCGGTGCCGAAGCCGCCACCAGTCTAGCCCTATCCGCACCAGAAGCGTTGTTCAAGAGACTGGCAAAAAGACGTTTAATGCCTACCTCGTCCCACAAACGCTGCAAAAACGGCTTTTCAGGCACCCGCGCACCCGGGTTGAGAGCCTCCCAGACCGACAAGGCATTGGAAGCGAAAGGTATTATGACCTGGTCACGATTCAAAGATAAAATCCTAGTGACAAGGTATAAAATCCACAAGGTCCACCACTCCCGCCGCCGACGCCAGGAAGGCCGGAAGACACACATCACGTACGCGCCGTATACCAATTCCACCGCTACGTACGGGTAACGAAGCCAAATCCCACTGTTCTGGACCCAAACACACATTCAAAATACCTTCCGTTAACTCTTTCACCACAAGGTTAAAAGAATCCATGTGGCCGGGGTGCATCCAGACTGGGGAAGTGCGCAAAAAGTACGTCACCTTCGGCACGGCGAAACAGGATCTCAGCAAAGTAAGTGCGACGTGACCCGAGAGCTTTTTTAACTTCTCACCAGCAGACCTCAGAAGCTGCTCTCTTAATACTTCGACAGCTTCAGGTATGGCTGCGGGAAAAATCGGAGAGCCCAAAAGATAAAAATTCCCTGAAGTTAACTCTGTGAGACCAGGGAGCAAGGTTTCAAACTTGGCGAAGGAAAGCTGTGAGTTAGCGCCACACGGAAAAAACTCACATTTATTCGAGTTAACCTCCAGCCCTAACTCCCGAAAAAGTGGAAGGAGCACAAGCAGATCCCTCTCAACCTCCTCTGGGCTACCTCCCAGTGTGCCGTCGTCGAGGTACCAGACATTCAAAGGAGATCGAGAACCAGAGACTGCCTTTTGAATAGCCAGACTAAAAATCAGGGGACCAAGCGGGTCACCCTGTTGAGCCCCTACCTGGGAAGGAATGGGCGAACCGTTATAAAAAAGCTTGGAAGGGGACGAATAAACCTGATGCAAGAAGGGGTAGAGAGTTGGAATCAGAAATTAGTACAAAATAACTTACCTTCTCAGCGACTAACTCGTCTTTCTCGCCAAAGATCGTTCTCCTCTCTGAGTGGCCAAGGATAACCCACTCACAGCCAACATCTTTGATCATTGCTGGCGATATCTCACCTGAACAAACAAGAAATACAATCAACATTCCTTTGTGGACAATAGGTACAGAGATATGCTGCACTTGAATACAATTTCATTCAAAAAATATTTCACTTTATTCGCGAATGCGTAATCATCGGATAATTAAATTATTCTTAAAATTAAAATATACATGGTAAAAGTCGTCTTTATACATTTTGGATCAATGCACTGCTTAAAAATCGCTTTATGATGGTGATAAAAAAGGGTCAGAGAAACACCCATCATTTTGAAAAAGACCTATAATAGGCCATTCATTTCATTCAATAAATACTTCTTCAACCTCATGTAAATTATTAAAATAATACTACCTACAAACATTTACGACTCATAAATGCTAAATCAGCAATTCCCGTTAACTTTGTACAATGCCACGTCAGCAAATTTTAATTGATCCTATTTTGTTACCAACATTTAGTAATATAATTAGACTTTCTTAAGATATATACAGGATAATTGTTATAATTAAGAAAATATAGATAATAGAGAACCTTAATGACGAAATAAAACTTAATGAAATCTCAATTCATCAACAAAATCTTGGTAACAAAATAGGAATTAATAAAAACAAAGGGCCTGGCCGGACTGCCATGGTAAAATCGCCCCTGGCTAAATATGAAATATTGATATGCAGGATTATTCGTATTGTTACTACATGTACTACTACTGGATATTATGCCTCAAACTGTTTCCGTTTACGAAAAAAATTAAAAAAAAAGAAATTTTGTTTTTTATTTTTTTCTTTAAAACCGCGTATCCGATTGAGTTGTTCTTTGGATATTTTATAGATATATTAGGGATACATCAATAAAAAAAAAAATTAACTTCCTGACTTTTTGTTAAATACATTTTTTTTTTAATTTATGTTTTAAATATTTTTTTTTACCACATACGAGTTAGCGACACCTACTATATTTTTATATAATAATCGCCATTTTATACTCTATTACATATATTTTTATCAAAAATATTAGTTTGGATCAACAATGTCAAAATAAGTTATTTATATATTACTAGTATTACCCTTTAGTATGTTGCTCCTGGAAAGTGATGTATGAAAATTTTGGCATAATTAATGGAAGATTTTTTTTTAATTGGGATATGTAGATTATAGGCCGAAATTATTTTTCATCAACCCTCCCCACCCCTCCCCCTCTGCGTCACCCCTCTACCCCCCTTAAAGAGCCGAAAATGCGATTTTTCTCGATTTCTGACAAAACCGATGAAGATACAGAAAAAAGGGTGTAGGAACGAAGTAATCCTTAATAAATTTACTACAAATCTCTCATAAACACTTTTTTCTACTCCAGCACTTAAATCTGTCAATTAGATTATTGTCAGCGGTATCCAAATTAAGTTCATTTGAGTAACGATGAGAAAGTCTATTTGTCTATAGGTTCATAGGATTACTGCTAGCAGTAATCATATGAATATAGGAGTTCTGTTAATTTTTTTTTAAAAGCACAACTTCCATTTATCAGGTATGTTTTCATTTACAGTAATAAGTAACTTTTAATAAATAATATAATATTTAGGTTCATAATTTAAATCAAGATGAAAAAATAAGCTTAAATGCGTTTTACATATTAGATATTGCAAAACAAAGGTAAAAATCATAAGTTTATCCAATAATTTTACATTCGACATTTAAATATTCTTGAACGCAACCACATTTTTCGTAATTGAGAACCGGCTTATTTTCTATTTCTCTTGTCTATGATATGTTTGACATTTGTAAACTTATCACGAAACTATTTGAACTATTTCGGTGGTGTGTAGTTTGTTTTAATTCGACGTTATTGTGCAAAAACATAAGTAATTATGAGTGATTCTGGTGAAAAATTCACTTCCGAAGAAATCAAGGCTATGGGCGCTCAAAGTGACTGACAATTTGTTACATGAAAAGTCAGATAAAGCGTACCAAAAATGTTATGATTGTTTTGACATGGAAATTGCAAAAAAATGTTTCAAGTTTCTCTGAAACGGCGTTGTTGGCATATTTTGAAGAATTGTGCAACAAGTTCTCGCCATCAACATTGTGGACAGAATACTCAATGCTACGACGATCCACACAAATATTCCCATTCATTACATGAAGTAAGTAACTAACCCATTTTATTATTCTCGAATAGGTATGTATGTGGCTGTCGTAGAAAAAGTATAGTATACAATCGTAACATTATGAAGGCTATAAAAGTCTCGTACCTTACTTAGGCCACTCGGCAAGCCTTCGTGGCCTAACCGCGGTACTCAACTTTTATAGCCTTCATAACGTTACCGTTATATAATATACTATAGTGCTAGCACTTATAGTTTTCGCGCAATCCGTCACGAAAGTTGCTCCTTTCTGCAATTTTCTTTAATGAATGATAAGTTTTCTCCTTAAATGCTTACGAAATCGTCGGTTTGATAGTACTAAAATATTATAAACTCAGAATGAATTTCAGGGGAAAAAAATCACTACCATGGGCGGGACTTGAACTCACGGCCTCTAGATTGATAGATAAATGACGCTAGGGGTACCATTGATTCATATAGTAGAAAGCTGAAAGATTCGCTAGAAACTAGGGATTAGCTTTTGGTGGCTCAGTTGGTAGAGCCCTCGAGTTTCTATCCGGAAGCCGTGAGTTCAAGTCCCAACCATGGTAGTGATTTATCCCCTTAATTTTATTATAGTCATGAGTTTACAATATTTTAGTCGTATCAAACAAATTTCGTAAGCATTTTGGGACAACACTTTAATATTCTTTAAAGAAAATTGCAGAAAGGAGCAACTTTCGTGACGGATTGCACGAAAACTATAAGTGCTAGCACTAAAGTGTTTATGAGAGATTTGTAGTAAATTTATTAAGGATTACTTCGTTCCTACACGCTTTTTCTGTATCTTCATCGGTTTTGTCAGAAATCGAGAAAAATCGCATTTTCGGCTCTTTAAGGGGGGGTAGAGGGGTGACGCAGAGGGGGAGGGGTGGGGAGGGTTGATGAAAAATAACTTCGGCCTATAATCTACATATCCCAATTAAAAAAAAATCTTCCATTAATTATGCCAAAATTTTCATACATCACTTTCCAGGAGCAACGTACTAAAGGGTAATACTAGTAATATATAAATAACTTATTTTGACATTGTTGATCCAAACTAATATAAAAAAAAATATTTAAAACATAAATTAAAAAAAAAATGCATTAACAAAAAGTCAGGAAGTTAATTTTTTTTTATTGATGTATCCCTAATATATCTATACAATATCCAAAGAACAACTCAATCGGATACGCGGTTTTAAAGAAAAAAATAAAAAACAAAATTTCTTTTTTTTAATTTTTTTCGTAAACGGAAACAGTTTGAGGCATAATATCCAGTAGTAGTACATGTAGTAACAATACGAATAATCCTGCATATCAATATTTCATATTTAGCCAGGGGCGATTTTACCATGGCAGTCCGGCCAGGCCCTTTAACTTTTCCCTTAATTTTTGTACAAAGTTGACGGGAATTGCTGAAATCATGGTTGTTTTCAAAATGATGGCAGTTTTTCCAAGCCTGATGAAACTTACATTCAAGTATTACAATTAGCATATATAAAGTAGGTATCATTTGTCACAAACAAAACTTTATCTACAATTTTTATTGAGATAAGAAAGTTACTTCAACCTTCAACACAGCTTTTAAACTAGGCATAGTGAAATGTAGCACTACTTACAGTTAACCATTTAACTTCATAATGAAAATTTCATCAAGCCTGCTTGTATCACCGTCAGGTACGAAGTCATACAAAGATTTGACTACTTTATACATCGGCAAAACAGACTATGGCAATTAAAGGGTTAATAAGATGTAAATCGTATTAAAGCTTGACTAGAAATATATGACTATTGTATAGGGCGCTGTTATTCTGATGTATGCGGTGACAGTTCAGTATAGTATGAAGAAAATAGTTCTAATGAAATTCCGCAAGATGGCGTGTCATCATGTACTTCAGTCACAGAGAACCTCCTATAGAGTGGCAGTCTTGTATATTTGGTTCGCGATACGAGTCACCAGTGTTTGGGGTGCGAGGAGCGGGCGCGGAATGTGTTAAGCGCGCTGTGATTGGCCGTTTCAAGGACGGCGGGCAGTCGCGCCAGATGAAAAGGGACAGAAGTATGACTGTCCCTCTACTGACGCGTAAGTGGCCAATGTAAGTTGACCTATGCCGGCTCTGAATAAATTATAAATATGACTTATTTGTGGAATGTAATGCCGTCTGTTTTTAAATTTGAGCTTCTTGTTACCTTTCCACACCATTTCACACTACAGATGGACGTCTTTAAGGCATCAAAAAACCCTTTTCCAATTTTTTTGTGCGAAAAACACGCGCTGCTTTCGGGTCTGTTACTTGGTCGATACTGATCGGGCACGGCGAGCGCCCGCGCTTATATCAGTGCAAATACTAGGAAGGCTGGCGACCGCGAGTCGTCTTGTAATAGATGTCTATAGGGGTTGGTCTGTGACTTCGGTTCAGGCTATAGCAGTATAAGTACTGACCAGTAAATGCTCCTTTAGCAGTCTTCCAGCAATTTTGGGCAGCTGCACTGATGGTGTCAGGAATGATACTCTTCACATAAGCCAGGTAAATGGCAGGCACACCGATGACAACCTAAGTCAAAGAAAGAGACTCAATAAGTATTTATAATACAGGTATTATAGGTTGGTGTACTTAATACAGGATAATATTAAGATCGCTGTCAACCATATAATAAGTTGTTGCTTACTGTTATTGAGCTTCAGTAAATACAGTATCAATCATAAAGTAGTGCAGCCATATATATCTGGTCACCTAAATAGCTATAGCTCACCTCAACATTGGGGTCAAGAGGACCTTTCTTCAGGTTATTGACAATCTCGTTGATCTGGTTCTTGTCGCCATTCATCTTCCAGTTTCCGCCGACAACGAATTTGCGACCCATGATGCTGTATTTCTGCAAACAAAACTATACTAAAGTTGTCTGTTAAGTGGTCTACAGCAAAGATAAAAAAAATCAAACGAAATCAGGACGAGCCATGATAACTTCACCTACTCTTTATCGATACCGTAACCAGGCTATCCTTAAACAATTTTGAAAAAAAAAACCAACAGGTTAAAATGGGCTTCGGCTGAAACATACAGCGGTGAAGAAATTGAAATCTACCCACAGAGTTTTGTAATTTGTATCTTATAATAAAGTATGAATTGTTATATTATAAAATTATGCAGCTATTAAGAAAATAAATATATTTACAATGAATACTTAAATAATATACTTACAATTTCGTCCTACTCAAAAAATAATTCGCCGATTCCGGTTTGACCGCAAGTGTTGCACAAGTTCAGATGACCTTTACTAAGTTTGCAATTACAAAAATTTAAATCAATGATAAACATAAGAGAAATGATTGGTCAAAGTTAAATTATTTGCTTTTGATTATCAGTTTTAAACCAATCACATCAAACGTCAAATAAAGGTGTGCAATGAAAACATACTGGGAGTGAATGACAGTTTTGACCTTTATGACATTGGAAAAGCTAAGAATGCGTTTCCTGCTACGCAAAATTTTAAACCTAATTCTTGTAAATTATTGATTTTCCAGAATAAGTGTACATATTGACGACTGAAATACATGTTGAAAACCATTATCATTAAATTGTATAGTATTTCATACACTTGTTTGTGCTAAAAGGTTATGATATCATTAATTTTAAATTACATTTACTAGAAATTACTTTGAACAAGTGTCACAGAGAAAGTGACAGTATGTTCAACTATAAATTAAAAAAAAAAAATTGGTTGTCTGTAAAGTCGGTTTACGGACGGTAGTTTAACGTGATAACGTCAAACATTACAGTAGTATAGACAGGGGCGGTCAGAGTATAGCAAAAGGGGCCCGATTCTGGGACTTTTTTCACGTTTTTTTATTTATTTATTTATTAAAAATACACAAAAGTTAACAGTATTTCACCAAAGCACTTATGTGGTAATATAATTATGTACATGTTAAATTGACATAAATAAAAGCAAACACACTTAAAAGTTAAACTATGGTTATGACATTAATCACCTAAGGAGTGTAGAGTCTATGAACCTTAAGAGTTTTCTGTAAAACACACCAACACTATCAGCAAATATGTCAATATCGTCTGTCTCCAACATGATGCGGTTAAGAGCAGCTCGGGCTCGAGCGGTGCGCCGGCCGCCGCGAACAGGCGCCGCCGCCGCCGCGCCGGCACCGCGCCCGGCATGCCAACCACCACATTCGCTCTTGGCATTTGCAGCCCCATTCTCTCAAGCACGGATGCGTCATCTACTCTATGGTGAAACAGTTGGCGGTAATGCATAATATGCAGCAGTTTCCGTCTGGTTTCTAGAGTTTGAAGACCAACCATTCCTGTTACGAATAGAGATGGATACATATATGGGTAATATCCGTACAGTCGTTTGTAAATGTGCCTACAAAACTTCCTCTGCACTCTTTCTAGTGATTTGCCAATAACTTTTGGGAATACTGGTGTGAGTAGATAGATAAAAAACCTTTAACACAATTATCAGAAGTGAATACTTACAATCTTTCCTCAAAGCTCTTCGCTCCATCCATTTACCGCAATGATGGCAATGTTTGCCAAAGCAGACTATGAAAAGCAGATTTGGCTATGAAAAAACATACGTATATATATTACTAGCGACCCGCCCCGGCTTCGCACGGGTGCTATACCTACATGTAAACCTTCCTCTAAAACTACTCTATCTATTAAAAAAAACCGCGTCAAAATCCGTTGCGTAGTTTTAAAGATTTAAGCATACATAGGGACATAGGGACAGAGAAAGCAACTTTGTTTTATACTATGTAGTGATAATCCTTAAAAAATATATGTTTTACTATAATAGAAAGTAATATTGCAAATACTTACAATTTTTGGCATTGTATGACCATTTCAATTTTCAAATAAAACCTTAGACCTATATATAGGGACCCGACATGTTGTTCTATGCCATAGATTTATATATATTAAGCTAGATTGAGTTGTTAAGCCAAAAACTTTTACTAGTCTGACAAGAACGCCTTTCTGCACCGGTGATAAAGTTCAATTTAGTATGGCAAAAAAGTGTGAGCTCAGTCCCTATTGTACCATGTTTAGCGGCCCAAATGTCATTGTCAGTGAGTTCCAAAGACAGGGGACAGCGGAATCACATTTTTGCCATACTAAATTGAACCTTATTACTGAGACAAAAAGGTGACCGTTTTCTCTATTCTGAACTCGAAAACGGTCCACATGAGAGGGCATTGTTTGGGCTGGTGTCCCTCTCGCACGTGTGGCCAGTGTTAATGAGCCATAATAGTAGTATTTTTATATATATATATATATTACCTGACTTTATAACTTCTTATATTATTTTAGTGTTATATTCAAACTAGGGTTTCGATATATTTCAAAGAATTGGAAAATAATTACAATGTAATTATTTTGATGCCAATAAATCAAAGATTTGTATAATTTAAAAACGACGTTCACTGAATAATGTTGACATTGTCAGTAAGTGCGAGAGGGACACCAGCCCAAACAATGACCTCTCATGTGGACACACTTTTAACCTAACTACACAATCTAGTTTAATAATTCTAAATCTATGATGAGTTCAGACGGGATATGTTCTGTAAAAAGTCGTATAAATTAAAATAATTAATTTTGTAAAGCTGAGTTTAGACATGCAAGTTATTGCTGCAAGTTTTGAGACAGAAGTATATGCTAGAAAGAGATGCAGATATTTGCCACTCACTCTTACCTATAGTTGCGTCTCAAAACTTGCAGCAATAACTTGCTGGTCTAAACTCAGCTTAACGAGAACAACACACGGGCGCGCCATCTGTCCCAGCTGTGGTGCTTTACTCAGGCCACACGCTATAACCATACCGAGCGCATCGATCAGCCGCTTAGTTCCAACGCGCGCCAATAGATGGCGCTAAAGCTATATTGCGAAACGGGACAATGACGTCATCTTTTTCGTGCATGCTGCCCGTAGTAACGAGTTATTAGACGTTATCACGTCAAAAACTACAGGTGTAATCTTACTGTGTTTAGTTAAAAAATATGCAAACTCGCAAAAAAGTAATCAAAACCGTTTATAAAGATGAAAACGATAGCGAGCCTGAGGAATCCGGGGATTTTAGCGACTCGGGGTCCGATGCCAAAATATCCGACGTCTCCAGCTCCGAAGACGAGCGTCGGAAAGGGACAAACGAAATTTATCGGCTTGATAACTTTAGTGTACGTTTATGAATAACGGGGTAAGTAATTAAGTATGGTAAACATCAGAAAGGGTGAGTAAAACAATCTGAAAGGTTCTAAGTTTTACTTTAAGGTTTTTTTAATCTAATCCAAATTTGGTTATGGTAGCTGAAAAAGTATACAGAATAGTATAACGCAAGTTTCTAGCGGGAAATTACTAAATAAATATTATTTAGTAAATACATTATCTATTGTTGTATTTAGGATTTACCGAACCAACGTCGGTGTAAGTCCAAAGAGAACAATATTTATTAACATTTCGCTATTACCAATTGGCAGCTGGGATTTTTCAAGAGATTTTGGCGAACTTCGGTCTTTTACAGTAACATAATAAACTTACCCAAAAAATTAATAGTTGATAACTGATGCAACTAGCTACAGTAAAATTATTTTTTATCATGATTAACGGATTATCGATTAACTTTAACTTCCGTTAAATTTGTTGAAATGTATCGCTTTAACGATTAACGAAGTTAATTTTTATTAGTAACGGATTAGCGATTATCGAAGTTAACTATTTGATTAACGGTGCCCAGCTATGAGTATAATTAATACACTTAATTGTTAAAATGTAATGTATACGGATTAATGAATTTAATATAGATAAGTAATTATTGATATATGGCAAAACGAAGGAAATTGTTTACACCTCCGCAAATAAGTATCTAATGATAATTTTTAATTTACCATGTTACTTCACGTACTAAATAAGTACCTAGTTATTTTAAAAACCCTAAAAATGTCTATTGAGTTTCTGCCACAGACCACCATGTGGTTTCTGCATATATTGCAGAGACATTGCAGAGAGCGCACGCGGACACCGGCGCGGCGCCAGTGGACGCGTCTGTGTGCGTGAGCTAGGTATGCATACAACTACAACTGCTTTAGGCACCGCCCCCCTCAGTAGATCGATGCGATAACATCGATTTAAACTTCCCTATCCTCGTGGCGCCCACCATACAAAATTTTTGCTAGGGAATTTTGATTCTTATTGTACTTGAGATTGAATTCAATTTCAGTTATTCGAAAAATTTTAGAAACAAAAGAAATTATATTTTATTTGTTTACATGAGAGTTAAAATTCCATTGAAACCATTATGTACTTTAGAAAGTACATTTGGCGCCACGAGGCTAGAGTAGATACACTGTCACCTACAGTCCGATCGCTTAGTTGCAAATGTGTGCGTCTAGTTGACAAACGAAAACTTCGCAATGTAGTAAAAACTACTTTCATTTTTTTACAAAAACAACGTTATTTCTTAGTAATTAAAGTTCAATTTCAAATGCAAGCAATTGGCGTGCACACTTACGCCGTGTCTTGCGTGGGCGACGGTCGCGCGACCGTCGCCGTCACGTCTCATCGCATCGTCTACTTCCATATCGATAAGGTTTGATTTCGTATGCGTCGCATCGCCGTCGCGCGACCGTCGCCCACGCAAGCCATCGGCTTATCAGTCGCGGTCGTCAGACGCGTCCCATAATTTGTTTCAAGCTTTATACACAAGTTTTCCTTTCAATAGCAATAGCTAACGTAACGCTTGGCTTGAGTAATAAAAACTGTATAGTTAAATTAATAAAATATGTATAAGTAAGATATTGAAATCTTCTTTCTTCGTTGAGCCATCACAGCTAACTTTAACTTACAAACGGTCTTAAGCACCTGCACTTCTGAAGGCGCTTAAGTCATTTATGCAAATAAAAAAAAACCACAACGTTCTATGAACATTGGTCAAGTGCGAGTCGGTTTTCGACTTTTCCATACAAAGAACTCATGAGCGCCTGAACGACTATAATGGCAAAGTTAACGTTTCGCACTTTCAAGACTTTACGTATATATCTCGGAAACGATAAGAGATAGAGCAAAATGGACTTCAGATTTGGGCTTTCGGTGGCACAAATTCTATGTTTTCGTCAACAGACACCTTTTTTTGGACCGATTTGAATAAAATTTTGCTCAGTCAATTTATAAACGGTCTTAAGCGCCTCCTTTTTAGTAGGAACTTAAGTCATTTTGTACAAATGAAAAAAAAATTGAACAAGTTCTAAAAAGAAAAAGACAGAAATGAATTTCTTTATACCTGTCCAACTCGCTTACACAATTTTAAGACGTTTAGTAACTACTTGCAGCGGCAGTGAGTGAAATTCGTAATCTGAGTTTTTTCTCTTAAGTCCGACTTACGCTTGACTGTAGATTTCTAATAGGTTTTCCTGTAATCTACAGGGAGAGGGCTATCTCGTGTATTTTTTTGAAAATTTTACGCTAAGTAGTTTCGGAGATAAGGGGGGAATGGTAATTTTTTGCTTATTTTCTTAAATTACTTCTAAATTACCAAAACAAAAAATATAAAAAAAATATATTTCAGATGCTGATAAAATGCTCTTTTATTTGATATGTAACACAATATAGTTTTAATAACTTTGATTTTTAATTTTCAATTTTACCCCCCAAAAGTGACCCCTGTGATTAAATTTCATTTAATTAAATTACATGTCCGTCTTTGGGCCACAGGTTTACATACGTGTGCCAAATTTCAAGTAAATCGGTGCAGTAGTTTCGGAGAAATCGGCTGTGACAGAGGGACAGACAGACACGCGAGTGATCCTATAAGGGTTCCGTTTTTCCTCTTTGAGGTACGGAACCCTAACAAAAGGTTTCAAAAAACATTATCATCAAATATTAATTAGTACATATCTACATGTACTCTCATATAATATAAACTCCCACTAATCGACACATCACTACTAATATATAAATAAGTAGTTAATTATTCAGCTTCTCGCCTCATATTATTCTTTATTCTCCCACTCGATACATCGCTACAAATATATAAATAAACAGTTAATTATTCTACTTCTCGCTTTATATTTATCTTTATTCTCCCACTCGATACATCACTACTAATATATAAATTAACTACATCTATCTCCCTTATTTATTCCACCTCTCGACTCATACTTATCTTTATTCTCCACCGCTCAATACATCATTACTAATTGCCAAATACATATTCGATTATAAAATTTACGTATCCTTCCCTTCTCTAAACAAATACTAAAATACTAAAATTATAATAATATATGGAATAAATAAAATTTAGAAAAAATACTTAAGGATAACTTCAGAACACTGTGTAAATAATGACTAAATGAATGTGTGGTTTTACTCTTTTTTCAAGTTCGTTTGTTGGTTGCTTTTATATTGATTCACTTACCATTAGTACACTAATACACTTACACCCCCTTAAGTGAATCATTATTAAGCACCCCCTTAATTCTAACTTTATTTCATGTTTCCAGAATCCTCAAGTTTTCTTTCAATACACATTCCTGTATTATTTTACACACCCTATAAAAACTTACATACTACGATAATTATAAACAAACCCCGACATGAGCCGAAAAAATAATTAACGTTCACTTTAGCCCGCACTTATACTACACTCAATGACTCATTTTAGCCACAATATCACTAAAACACTAATCTTCGTTGACATTTTTCAAACTTTACAGCCGGTAAACTTTTAGTTAGTATATCAGCCAGCTGTGATCCCGTCGGACAGTATTTAACTGTAATCTGATTTTCGTCAATTTTCTCTTTTAGGTAATAGTATTTTACGTCTATGTGTTTGCTTCTTCTCCCCATGATTCCTTTTTTCATAAGCCAAATTGCAGATTGATTATCTACTCTCATCTCAACTTCTAGTTTTTCCTTGGTTATCTCAAAAATCAGATCCCTTATGAATAGTAGTTCTTTACAACATTCTGCTGCTGCTATGAATTCTGCTTCTGTGCTGCTCAGTGCGACTACTGATTGTTTTCTTGAGCTCCATGCCACTGGTCCACCATTCAGCCAAATCACAAAACCAGAAGTGCTGCGCCTAGTGTCTGGATCTCCCGCGAAATCCGAATCACAATAACCCCTGAGTACTTTATCATCAATCCCTTTTTCTGTTGAGCCTTTCAGGAATCGCAAAATTGTCTTAGCATTATTCAAATCATTTAAATTTGGAGAATTTTGATGCCTCGAACAATAACCCACTTGAAAACTAATGTCTGGTCGCGTTTTATTCGAAAGATATAACAATGACCCTATCATCTCTCGGTAAAGCTCATGAGACTTAGTATCAACCTTTACTGACGGATGCTGTTCTATCAGAATTGTTGGACATTTACATTCTTTGGCATTGTTTAGGTTAAATTTCTTAATGATTTTCTCACTGTATGTTTTCTGAAAAATTTTAATCCCATTTTCATCTTGCTTAATGTCCAAACCAATGTAATTGGTGACTTCATCTAAGACTCTTAGTTCAAAAGCCTTTCTAATTCTTTCTATTATGTACACTAGATCTTCTTCTTTCTCTCCAAGAACTAATCCATCATCGACATATACCGCAAGAATAATCTTCCTTTCACCCTCCATAACAAAAATACATTGATCAAGTTTCATCTGCTTGAACCCCATCTTTATTAAGAACTCTGTAAACTTAATATTCCACATTAGTGGAGCTTGTTTCAGACCGTATAAGCTCTTGTTTAGTTTGCATACTTTGCCTTCTTTGTTGCTATAGCCTTTGGGTACCTTCATGTATATACATTCTTTCAAGTCTCCATGTAAAAAGGCTGTCTTCACATCAAACTGTTTTATTTTTAACCCTTTTGCCGCTGCAATAGACAGTAAGATTCTTAAAGACGTACTATTAACTACCGGACTGTACGTCTCGTCATAATCTATTTTGTACTTTTGTTGAAAGCCTCTTGCAACTAGTCTGGCTTTATATCTGCCATCAGACTTTACTGTAAAAAACCACTTGCTTGTAACTAATTTTCTTCCTTTTGCTTCCTGTTCATCCACAAATGACCACGTCTTATTTTCTTCAAGTGATTTAATTTCTTCTTTTATTGCCTTTTTCCATTTATCCTTTTCTTTTGATTCTATTGCCTCCTCGTAAGTTAACATTGAAGCTTCAGTATCATAATTCATTAAATAATCTTTATATCTATCAGGTAATCTGCGGTCTCTAGCAGGTTGAACTCTTCTATTTTGATTAACATCACTATCAATATTTTGATTTTCAATACTTCCAACTCGATTTTCAACTTCTTCATTATCAAAAAATTCTTCATTCCCATCATAAAATACTTCATTATTTTCTTCTTCTTCAATTGTTTCTATTTCATTTGTTTCATTATTGTCTTTTGTTTTATCTTCATTTGTTTCGCCTTCATTTATTTCACCTTCATTTGTTTCGCCATCATTTATTTCGCCTTCATTTGTTTCGCTTTCATTTGTTTCATCTTCTTTTGTTTCACCTTCTTTTGTTTCACCTTCTTTTGTTTCATCTTCTTTTGTTTCATCTACTTTTGTTTCATCTTCTTTTGTTTCATCTTCTTTTGTTTCATCTTCACTTGTTTCGCTTCCTAATCTTCTTAAATGAATAACACCTTCTCGAACATTCTCTGCATTTCTACTTCTTACTTTTCTTTTTAACATATCACCTTCTCGACTCTTCTCTATATTACTACTTCCTCCAACTCTTCTTGATGTACCTCTTTCTCGACCCTCCTCTCCATTGCTACTTGTTTCAATTCTTCTTAATGTATCTCCTTCTCGACCTTCATTACTGTTGACTCTTCTGACCTGATTTTCTTCCTGCCTGTTTATTTGATCTTCATTTTGTGTTGTGCCTTCTCTAACTGTCTCTTCAGTTTCTTCGTCGATTGTCCAAAGACCTCTAATACTTTCATCATTTTCTTCATTTGTATATATACCTTGCTCATCTTCATTTATTCTTACATCCCTCGCTCTTACAATTGTTTTTGTTTCATCCACCCATATTTTGTAACCATTCCTGATATAGCCAATCAGGATTCCCTTTTGCATCTGACATCTAGCTTTCGTACACCAGAGTTTATTTTATAATAAGTTGTTGAACCAAAACGTCTTACATTTGATACATCAGGTTTGATGCCAAACCACATCTCTGCTGGAGTTTTGTCTTTGCCTTCGGTAGGACTTCTATTGATTAAGAAACTTGCAGTTATAAGAGCTTCACCCCATAGATAATTTGGAACTCGACCATCGAATATTAATGCTCTCGTTCGTTCTAACAAGGTTCTATTTAATCGCTCTGCTTTTCCATTTAATTGAGGAGTGTAGGGTATTGTTAGATCCATAATTATGCCCTTAGAGCTGCACCAAGACATTAGGTTATTGTTCGAGTATTCTTTTCCGTTGTCGCATCTGATTTTCTTAACTTTTGTATTGAAATGGTTCTCCGCTAAAGTCACAAACTGTTTTATTTTATCAAAGGCTTCACTTTTAAAAGTAATTAAGTAGACAACACAAAAATGTGTAAAGTCATCCAAAAAAGTAATAAAATATTTTTTATTATCCCAAGTGGGAATTTCTATCGGACCGCAAATGTCCGTATGGATGATTTCTAAAGGAAATTTTGCTTTAATTCTATTATTTTTGAAAGGTTTTCTAGTCATTTTTGCTTTAATGCATATTTCACAAAAGTTTTCTTTATGTTCCCCCCCAATTTTGATACCGTTCACCAGTTTAGCTAGACGCGGCACATCCGATACGTGACCTAGCCGACGATGCCAAATATCGGCGTTCTCAGAAAGCAAAACCTCGCGAACAGTGTTAGCAGAAAATTCTGTTTCATAAAGACCGTTTCTAGTTTTATATCCCGTAAGAATAATGCGATTATATTTCTTTACAGTTACCTTGTTTCCAACGAAGAGTACAGAAGCTGCATGATCAGTGATTGAACTTACAGATATCAGGTTTCTAGAAATTGCAGGAACATGTAGTACATCTTCCAGTTCAAAACCATTTGTTTTTACTGTACCTATGGCTTGTGCGACGAGGTTCTCTGCATTAGCACATCTTATTTCTACATTTACATTTTCTGTGGAGTTAATGACATCATTATTATAGAACATGTGAGAGGATGCACCCGAATCAATAATGGCTCTAATACTAGTTGTATGCTTCAGTTGTTCACTCACCAGACTAAAAGTGCGACAAAATTTTTCAATGTGTCCCTTCCTGTTACATTTCCTACATACCTTTGTAGAAAAACATTCACTGGAAGTGTGGCCACTTTTATTGCATATAGTGCATTTTTTATTATTACAGAATCTCGCAATATGCCCTCGTTGGTTACAATTAAAACAAATTCTTTCATTGCTTTTCATTGCTTCCTCTGTTTGGTGATTTATATCTGAATTGACTACTATTGAATAATTATTTTCAACAAGCTTAAGTTCTTTTTGAATTCGTTCGATCAAAGTATGTATGGTTTGGTCAGACTTCGGAGTTACCTCCCATACAGTCCTGAAGTAATTTAATGTTGAAGGTAAAATGGTCAAAATCTTTTGTATAAGCATGTCATCATTTATTTTATTTGCGGTAGATTCTAGTTCAAAACACATATTTTGCAATTTGCTAATATCTTGAAGTATATCTCCAGTAAATTTGTAGTTATAAAATTCTATAACTCTGAGGTGACTGTCTTTTTCCACTTTGTAATTGAAGACAATATCTAATTTTTCAAAAATATCCTTTGTGGTTGAGCAATTAATCACATAATGTAAAATATTTTCATCTATTGAATTTAAAATATAGTATTTAGCTTTTGCGTCTTTACCTTTATCATCGGCTCCAATTCCTTTTGCATCCAGAAATAATTTAGCTAGTTTTCTCCAATTAGAATAATTCGTATTTAATTTCAAAGTCTTTATGTTGTCCTTGCTGTCCATGATGTAGTTTACTTACGGTTTTTCTTTAACTATGATGTTACTCTCGTTGCTAAGGTTATGTTGTCAACAACTGTGGTTGCTAACGTTATTCTCGCCGTACGAAAGCTGACTAAATAATGCTGAAAAAATACAAACACTTCCTAGCTTTAAACACAATGTTCCTTAACGTCGCGTCTGGGCCCATAACCTGTGGAAATTCCCACAGGAGGTCCTTGGAACAATAGGAAGGCACTTTGGATTATCCGAACGTTATTTATTTATAATTTATTAATATTGATTTACACAAACATGTTTACATCATCAGTCCTGTCAAAAGAGTGTCGTTTGAAAACTCAAAAGTCTGCACATAGACAACTGAGGTTCCAAACTTAAAATTGGTCAAGCATGAGTCGATTGCATATTCAACCTTCACAATAACAACGAGGAACAAGCCGTTTCTTCGGGAGAAGAATTTGAAGACAAAGAATCGAAAAGCAGTAAAGTCACAAAATCAGCACCGCGAAGAAGGCCGCAATTCGCGAAAAACTTTATTCAAAAGATTCTCGATGAATCCCAGGAAGATTTGGGTGAAAATTCTTCCACAAAAGCTTTCTCAGTGAAGGATTTAACTGATGCTGATAAACTGTTGCCTTCTTTCCTCAATCTTTCAGAGAGTGGTTAGTTGACATATTTTGAGGGTTTCTCCTTTTGATAATAAAATAATAATTGGTCCTTATTGGCTCTGCATCAAACCGTCTGTCACTGTTAAAGCGTTGGTTAAATTTTACTGTATGGGAAGTTCCATAGACGTCTGCTGCGTGACAATGATGTGTCTGTCAAATGTGGTTGATGCAACTGGCCCAAAGTATTGTAAAGTTGATCAGTTGCCTCTGGTGACAACGTCGTGATCAGTTTCCTCTTGCAGAAAACATCCATGCTCATGCATGCACTTTTGCTTGCAAAGCTCATGCATGCTTGATAGTGGCCGTCAGTGTGTGCAAGCTATGTTTAATGCTGTTTGGAAATGTTACCAGTAAGTTCCCAATGTTACTGGTAACATTCCCAAGGAAACTGACAATTTTTATAAGATGGAATTATTAAGACTTTTTTTTTATTTCATAACTTTAATAGGTATTCTCGGAAACATCTATCAATGGTTCAAGTCACACCACAAAAACTTTCATCAACTTAATTTAAATTATGAAAATGTCTGACGGAAACTGAGGTTTGCTCAATTTATACGTAATTAATGTTGTTATTTTTGTTGGGTATTAAATTCCATAAAATATAATTTTATTTATTGTGTTAGAATTTGATGAATTAGTTATTAAATGTACTTACATACATAGTTTTCATTTTTATAAAAGGCATACATAAGGTCCACGTCTTGTGCTGGCTGGGCCACGGGAACTATGTAAGCTCAGTTTTAAATGACCAGGACATAATGAGTGCAGTATTAACACTAGTCCCATCGAAAGAATGCTACCCGGGTGAAAGAGTTGATGTGAAATATGTTGAACAGATCACTAAATGGTTTAAGAACAAAATGACTTTAGTACAAGATAAGCATGAGAACAAATTCAAACCTAAATCACCCCCTCTTAAGGATATCTTGTTGAAAGAGATCAAGAACAAAACAGTTTCAACTAAGAAGTTTCTGATCTTCATTTTTGTCAGCATGTTAAGGGCTCTCGGTCTACAGTGTCGAGTCATGTTCAACTTTGTAACATTGCCAATTAGGCAGCCTAGTTCTGAACTCTGTTCTTTATCTACCAAACAAAAAAATGAAAAGCAAAATGCGGAGCCTAAAAAAGAAGATACAAATAAATCTGCTCAGAAAAAAACATGCACATTGAAGAAAAAGTCAAAAGAAAGTATATCACAAGTTGATGGAAACTATGATAGTGACATGGATGTGGGTGGATGATAGCTATTTTAGTGATACGAACATTATGCAAGTTGATGGCAATGACGACGGTAATATTGAAGCTAAAAGTCGTAAAACTAGACGAAGTCAAGCACCTATAGCCACGGAACAAACAGAAATGGATGAGGATGTTTCACCACCTAAAAGAACAAGACGGAGTGCCGCCAATCCCTCAAACTCTGAACCATCGAACATTGTATCTGAAAATAAAACTTCACCAAAGACGAGTAACAGAAAAGTCAGTGAAGTTAAATCTAAATTTAAGGAAACAAAACCGGTCAAAGTCGAGCCTAATAAAGCTTCATCAGTTTTTAAGAAGCTTTCTTTAAATAGACATTGCAAAGCTAATAAAGAAAATGAACCTAAGGAAAGCAAACATGAAATTTCAAGTTCTTCACAAGAAAGTCCAAATAAAAAGAAAACAGCTCCAGAACAATCTGATCCTCCAAAAATTATTGTCACTAACGAAAAAAACAAGGCAGTCTTCGAAAGTAATAGCAGTGCTGAACTGAGCAAATGTACTACAAGGAGCAGATCTAAAAATGCAGATGTAAAAAACATGCAAAACGCTAAAGATTCTATTAATAATAACACTAAGACTAGATCAAAGAGTGCTGGCACTTCTGACTCTAGTAGCACATTCGTTGAAAGTAATACTGCACAGAACAAATCAGCTACGAGGAGCCGATCTAAACCTGTAGACGTAAAGAACGTGCAAAATGTTAAAGCTTTTGTTGATACAAATACAAAGACTAGATCAAAAAATGCTGACACTACTGAAACTGGTACCACCTTCATTGAAAGTAATACTGCACAGAGCAAACCTGCTACAAGGAGCCGATCTAAAACTGCAAACTTAAGAACCGTTCAAATTGCTAAAGATCATGTTAATAAAAATACTAAGACTAGATCAAAGAGTGCTGGCACTTCTGACTCTAGTAGCACAATATTTGAAAGTAATACTGCAAAGAACAAATCTACTACAAGGAGCAGATCTAAAACTGCAGACTTAAGAAACATTCAAAATGCTAAAGATCCTGTTAATAAAAATACTAAGACTAGATCAAAGAGTGCTGGCACTTCTGACTCTTGTGGCACAATATTTGAAAGTAATACTGCAAAGAACAAATCTACTACAAGGAGCAGATCTAAAACTGCAGACGTAATAAACATTCAAAATGCTAAAGATCCTGTTAATAAAAATACTAAGACTAGATCAAAGAGTGCTGGCACTTCTGACTCTAGTAGCACAATATTTAAAAGTAATACTGCAAAGAACAAATCTACTACAAGGAGCAGATCTAAAACTGCAGACGTAAGAAACATTCAAAATGCTAAAGATCCTGTTAATAAAAATACTAAGACTAGATCAAAGAGTGCTGGCACTTCTGACTCTAGTAGCACAATATTTGAACGTAATACTGCACAGAACAAATCTGCTACAAGGAGCAGATCTAAAACTGCAGATGTAAATAATGTGCAAAATGCTAAAGATTCTCGTGATACAAACACAAAGACTAGATCAAAAAATGCTGATATTTCTGAAACTGGTAGCACGTTAGTTGCAAGTAATAGCAATACTGCACAGAGCAAATTTACAACAAGGAGCCGATCTAAAACTGCCGACGTAAAAAACGTGCTAAATGCTAAAGACTCTATTAATAACAACACAAAGACTAGATCAAAAAGTGCAGGCACTTCTGAAACTAGTAAGTATTTAAATGACAGTGAAAAAACACCAATCAAGATTGATCCTAAAAAAACTAAGAAAACACTTAAAGACATGGATGATGAGCTGAGAGGAAGAAAAACAAAGATATCTCCTAAGAATGCTGTGAGGATGGAAGAGTCACTAAAGAATAAAGCGGTAAAGAAGAAATCTGTAAAAGGTTTGTTTTAAATGTTTTTTAAATTAGAGTTAAATACAAATGTTTTTGAAATTAGAGTTTTGGGAGAGTGGTTGCCAGAGACTCAATTAATGCACCATACTAAAATTTTATACTTGATTACTCGCGCCTGAGTAGAAAACAGCGGTCAATTAAAATATGCTGAACTTCTTTCATAGAGAAAATTTGTGAGTGCCAGAGTAAAATTGGTTGCAACTTGAAATGTGAAATTGAATCTTTATTTTAACAGGAAAATCAAAAACCAAAAGCGATAGCGATTACGAACCCGAAGCCTTAAGTGACGACGATTTCAAACCGAGCAAGATCAGTCCGAAGCCAAGTGGCAGTCGGAAGATCGACCGGCGCGTGTTATCCACAGACGATGAAGCGCCTAGAGACAAGACGGACGTCTGGTGCGAAGTGTTTGTCGAGGAGTTGGAGCAGTGGATAGCTGTCGATGTGGTGAAGGGGCAGGTTCACTGCACTAATGAGATTTATGTGAGTATTGCCAAGTTTTACTTCTTAGATGTTTATCTTGTCTGTTGGCCGGCTGAAATATTATCCAGATGGCAGGCTTGTCATGTGATTCTGCTTGTTTCTTATCGTAAAATGTTTACAGAGCCGAGCAACTCACCCCGTGTGCTACGTAGTCGGTTGGGACAACAACAACTACCTCAAAGACCTGACGCGTCGCTACGTGCCTCACTGGAACACCGTCACCCGCAAACAACGAGCCGAACCCGTCTGGTGGGACACGGCTATATCGCCTTGGAAGGGACCAAGAATGCCACGGGATAGAGAAGAAGATGAGGCTCTGGATAGGATGCAGTTGGATGCCCCGCTGCCTACGAGTATCGCTGAGTGAGTTAGGTTTATTATTACATACTAGTTTTAGTTGATGTTGAAATAACAACTGCCTCAATTACCACATTACTTTCGTCACTGTACGGTGTCACACGCAGAAAGCTGAGCCTGTTTTTTTATTATTATAAATGGTCTTAATCACAGATGTCATATATACCATAGATCAAGCAAACGTATCTACTTAGCGTGTCAAATGAACTCAGTGAAATCCACTGAGTTGTCCGTCTTTACTCGCAGCTTGCAGCTTTCGGGCGTCAATTTTTGTAAGTTGAAGTCAACCAAAACATAAAAAATGCTTCGTTACGTGATATTCAATTGCAACAACACAAAAATTATGAACAATCAAGAGCCTGAGACATATTTAAAATTACAGGCAAGAATCAACTTCTGTACAAAATTTGACACGCTCGGCCCCTATACAATACAAATATATGAATTTGTTTCTTCTATCTAAATTAAGTTCTGTGGTCTTAATCTTGGCCACAGACTAGCCAAAGGATGTGGCCTACGTTGGAGTGAGCTCGTCCAGAAGATGCGTGTTTACCCTTGAGTTGAAGGGCTTCTTATGGTGGGACACGGGTATCTCACTGTGGAAGGGGCCCCGCACGGCGCGGGACAGGATAAGAAGAGGAGTGTTAACGCCCTACCACGACTCGCGGACCGGTTCCCCCGCCTCCAGCTCTCCCCGCGCGCCGCCCCCGCCGGCTGTCTCCACGCCGCGCACCGCGCCACCATTCCTCCAACGGCACTCGGCATAGGCGCGCGCGCACCGATCTATATAATTGTCATTGTAATTTAATCGCTAAAGTTTGATTAAAATTGTTAAAAGTTAATCGGTGTCGCCTACATTATTTCCGAACCTTCGTCATCAAGTTTCGAGCCGGATTCGGCATAAAGGAACCGTAAGGACGCCGTTTCGACGAGGTCAAGATAAATCAAGCAAATTGCAGCGCGCCCAGCCGATACTACGATCGCCATTTTATCTCAACACCGGAGTGAATCACCGCAAGCCAAGCAAACTACAACTACTAGAACAAACAGGAAAATAGTGAAGTTATCGACTCGCTCGAGTCGCCCGTCCGAGAAACAACACAATTATTTAAACAAAACCAAGAAAGGTGCCAAATACCAGGAAAAGGGTTTGCAACATTCATTTTGTGAGTCGTTCCTATTTTATTTCTTAATGCGCAGGTATAGTCTTGCCTCAGTTTATTCATTTTATTGGGCAATTCTCTAAATTTCAATTAAATTCAACTGGCCTTTGTCAAAATTACGTTCCTGCTCCACGTCACCCCAAGTCTTAATCCGTTTACATCTAAGTCAATCATTAAGATTTATTCAATATTTCCTATAAATTTAATAGTTTCTATAGCAAGGATAACATTCCCGGTCATATTTTGGATATTTTTATGATATTTTCCTAAATTTAGTCTTAAACTAGTCACCACGTTTCAAGGTCTAATTAATTGCATTGCAACCATTGTGCCAATCGTGTGCCATCATTGCTAATTTTTAATATTTATTTAAAATATTTCAGAAATCCACGCGTTCATCCTCGCACGTTGCACGTATCCGAGCAGTGCCTTGGCCGCGGCTGCAGCGTGCTCGTGGACGCTTAGGCCATTGTTCCAGCTGCTTGCCTGCCTCTGCCACGCTATTGCCATTCGCAAACACGCTATTTGCAAATTTAAAATTTACGTATCGTTCTAAAAGTTTTCATATTTAAATTATAAAAAGTTTTAATTGTATTTCCTTTTATTGCAGCTAAATTCAAGGGTACTTTTTGCCAAAAATCTTGCACACAATTTCAAATTCTTATTGCATTTCTCGCACAATGGATTTAAAAAACTTAAAAAAAACACGTGCTTCTTACAAATCAAAGCTCACCATATTTAAATCTTATCTAGAGCCTCTTCTGTCTTGCACTACGCTAAATAGCTTGCAAATTCACGAATTAAATACTAGATTTAACAAAATCCAAGATATGTACAATGATTTCGACTCAGTTCAAACTGATATAGAAAACTTGACGGAAATTTCAGGTGACGAGTACACAGAACGGGAATCTTTCGAGACAAGCTACTTCGGGGCCATGGCTGCTGCGCAGGAACTGCTCAGCAGGCAGGCCGCGGCCGGTGCTGCCTCTGCGGCGCCTGAGGACAATCGGGTAACGGGTTCCAATATCGTTACTGCACTCACAGGTGGGCCAAATATTAAATTACCTACTATTCATTTACCTACCTTTTCTGGGCGCTATCAGGACTGGTTAGAATATCATGATACCTATAAATCTCTCATACACGACAACCAATCAATTCCTGTTATACATAAATTTCATTATTTGCGAAGTTCATTAAAGGACGGTGCTTCACTCGTAATTAAATCACTAGAATTCACGTCTGATAACTACACAGTCGCGTGGGACTTACTTTGTGAACGTTACACCAATGATAGAATATTGGTAAATAATCACTTAAATGCATTATTTAACATACACCCTGTGCTTCAAGAGTCTTCAAGGGCTTTGCGCAATACTATAGATTTAGTAAACAAAAATCTCAGGGCTTTGAAGACTCTTAACTTACCCACGGAGCACTGGGACATACTCATAATTCACATGGTAGCTAGCAAACTCGATTCAGCCACTCTGCGCGACTGGGAGACCGAGCGCAATGACATTAAACATCTACCAACACTAACAGAATTTACCACTTTCTTGAGAAACCGCGCAGATTTGCTAGAAACCATGGAAGAAGCACGAACACTAGACAAACCACGTAGACACAGTGACGTTACCCATAATCGTCATAAAACATTTCTTATAAATCATACTCAAAATCAGACACAGTACAAATATAAATGTCCTGTCTGCAACAATAACCATTCAATATATCAATGTACTAAATTCAAAACAATGCCAATTGAGTCGCGAATTACCAAAGTAAAACAATTGAACCTTTGCACAAATTGTTTGCGATCAGGACATGACGAGCAACGTTGCAGGCTGAGCTCATGCCGGCTTTGCACACAAAGGCACAACACCATGTTACACATGAAACATGACATACATGCAAACAATAAGCCTTCCACATCCACACCTTCAAATGACTGTGTGGCACAATCAACACAAAAGGAGTGTACACAAGCACCACAGGCTACTAATAGCATTGCTTTATGCTCCACTCTGGGTAGTTCGAGTATACCCCTAGCTACAGCTGTCATAAACGTCAGCGACTGCGATGGCAACATGCACAAAGTCAGAGCTCTCTTGGACAACGCAAGCATATCGAGTTTCATAACGAAAGATCTTCAGTCAAAGCTAAAATTGCCTACCTATTCTACTAATATGTCAGTCCCAGTTCTAGAAAAGAAAAGGTCACGCATCACCGAACATTGTGATGTAGCCATTAAATCACGCACACAAGATTACACAACAGACGTTACTTGTTTCGTTGTCCAAGATATCACTGACATGATTCCATTCACTAAAATAAACTGTGACTCATTCACTATTCCCCCTCACATCCACCTAGCGGATCCGAATTTCCACGAGCCATCCGAGGTGCAGATGCTGCTGGGTGCACAACTCTTTTGGGAGTTGATGACATTCAATCACATAGCCCTGGGCAAGAATAAACCCATCTTAGTTGAAACAACACTCGGATGGCTTGTCGTAGGTTCTATACACACACAAAACTCTAAACAAAAGCAACCTTATACAGTCCACTGCAATCTAATAAACAACATTGAGCTTGACGCAAAACTAGACAAGTTCTTTGAACTAGAATCGGTTCCATCCACTCAACAAATCCACAATAAAGGTGAGAGTGAATGTGAACGCATATTCACACAAACAACAACACGCCACCCAGATGGTAAGTTTGTTGTCACAATACCCCTAAAGGAATCCCCTGAATGTTTGGGCGATTCAAAAACACAAGCATTACTCAGATTTCAAGCACTAGAGCGTAAATTCAAGCGCAACCCAGAATACAAACAAAAATACATTGAATTCATCGAAGAATACCTAAGGTTAGGTCACATGTCAGAAAACACTAACATACATACAAACGAAATTTCATATTTTCTGCCTCACTTTGCAATTTTGCGTGAGTCTAGTCTCACTTCACGCTTGCGCACTGTTTTTGACGGCTCTGCAGTTTCTAGCTCAGGAAAATCGTTTAATGACATACAACTCGTTGGGCCGACTGTACAGGATGACTTGCTGAGCATATTAATTCGATTCCGACAGCACAAGTTTGTAGTAACTTCAGATGTCCAGAAAATGTACAGACAAATCTATGTAACTGAAAACCAGCGAAGTCTACAACAAATCCTGTGGCGGCCAGACTCATCACAGCCAATAAAACAATACAAATTAAACACTGTCACATGGCACATCCAGTGCCCCATATCTTGCCACTAGGTGTCTCGTACAATTAGGTCAAGAATGTGCAGACAAAACTGTAAGTGAAACAATCTTACATGATTTTTATGTTGATGATTTCATCTCGGGCAACGATGATAAAGACGCTTTGTTAGAAACGTGCAGAGGCGTCATAAAAACACTAGAAAGCGCACATTTTCACTTACGAAAATGGCGTTCAAACACACCAACACTACTTAAATTAGACAAAGAAGATAACTCAAAAACTTTAGGGTTACTTTGGTCATGCAAATCTGATGAACTGCTGTTCTCTGTAACTGACACTTTAAAACAAAAACCCATAAACAAACGTAGTATTTTATCCACCATTGCCACTATTTTTGATCCATTAGGACTTATAAACCCTTGTTTATTGCCAGCCAAGATAATTCTACAGTCGTTGTGGGCTAAAAACATTTCTTGGGAAAGCCAATTACCCGACGAAATAGAGAGCCAGTGGAACAATTTTGCTAAACAAATACCTGAAATAGTCCAAATTCGCATCCCGCGAAGAATATTATGTGATTTTTACGTCAAGGTCGAAATGCACGCTTTTAGCGATGCTAGTAACAAAGCTTATGCATCATGCATATATATACGCTCAATTTCCAATGCAGGAAAAGTAAATGTTCACCTAACACTAGCCAAAAGCAAAATTGCTCCACTGAAACAGAAATTAAGTACCCCACGATTGGAATTATTAGGAGGCCTTTTGTCAACCCAACTAGCAAAAAAAGTGAAAAATTCACTGCGCCTAACAATTGACTCACATCATTTTTGGTCTGATTCAACTATAGTTTTGTGCTGGATAAAAACATGTAAACATCAATTAAAACAATTCGTCCACAATAGGGTCACAGAAATAACTAACAACTCTAACCCCACTGATTGGCACTATGTACCCACAAACATGAATCCTGCCGACATAGGCAGCCGGGGTCAGAGTGCATCTAGCCTCAAGGATTCATCCTTGTGGTGGGAAGGACCGACCTTCCTCCACGAAACCGAAATACAATGGCCTACTCAGCCTCAAAACTTACCTTTGCACGATTTGCCTGAAGTCAAAACACATTGTCTTGTTTCAATTAAAGAACAACGTGAGGATAATTTCACTTCTAAATATTCAAACTTTTGTAAACTGCAAAGAATTATAGCATACATGAATAGATTCGTTCATAACTGTAGAAATGAAACAAGTAAAAGCACTGGCCCATTAAAAGTGTCTGAACTAAATTTAGCTTTACAAATGTTATGTCACCAAGTGCAGGCTGACAAATTCGCTGAGCAACTCTCGCGTTTGCAAAAGAAATGCCCGCTCTCTCCTAAAGACACACTTTTGAAATATAACCCATTCGTAGATGATTTTGGGATTATGCGAGTAGGCGGTAGACTTGTAAATTCATATTACGATTATAACACAAAACACCCTATTCTATTACATGCATCACATCACATCACTAAAATATTGGTACACTACTACCATCGAATGTTGTTGCACACTGGACCGCAGCTGATGCTAACAACATTACGCCACAGGTATTGGATAATTAACGGCCGTAACCTTTGCAGAAAAACCTCACAAAGCTGCATTACATGTTTAAGATATGCAGGGAAAACTCATCAACCTATTATGGGAAACTTGCCACTGCAAAGGGTACAGTCTGAATATGTATTTGCTAACACATCTTGCGACTACGCTGGGCCGATCCTGATAGCGAGCAAAAAGGGTCGTGGTTGTCAATTAAAAAAATCATACATAGTGGTTTTTGTCTGCTTAGCAGTGAGGGCGGTACACTTGGAGCTCGTCACTGATTTGACCGCAATGGGCTTTATTGCCGCTCTAAACAGATTCATAGCCCGCAGAGGCAAACCAGCCACCATTTTATCAGATAATGGTACTTGCTTCGTAGGGGCTTGCAACGAATTAGCAAAGTTCCTCAAAAATAATTCTGATGAAATAACATCATATTCAGCTGCTAAGGAAATAGAATTTAAATTTTGTCCTGCTTATAGCCCGCATTTTAATGGTTTGGCAGAGGGAGCCGTAAAGCAGGTAAAATATCATTTAAAACGAGTTACCTCAATGGCCCACTTAGATTATGAAGAAATGGTAACATTTTTGGTTCAATGTGAAGCTTTGCTTAATTCTAGACCTTTGACACCAATTTCATCTGATCCGTCAGATCTCACTCCTCTCACCCCTGCGCATTTTTTGATAGGTCGAACTCTCACAATGACACCTGCTCCCTTGGTGCAAGATTCGCCGATCCACACCCTTGCAAGATACAAAAGAATAGAAGCGCTCAAAGCGCATTTTTGGAATCGCTATTATAAAGAATATATTTCAGAACTGCAGGTCCGAAACAAATGGCGCAGGGACGGAGGCCAGCTGAAGCTCGGTGAGATGGTCCTCATCAAGGACGACCGCTTGCCGCCCAGCAGGTGGCTACTCGGACGAGTCGCCGCTGTCTACCCGGGCGACGACGGAGTCAGCCGCGTCGCTGACGTTACCACCACCACAGGGACGCTGAGACGAGCCTACAACCGGCTCTGCCCGCTCCCATTCACTTTGGACCAGGACGGTCCAAGGGGGCCAGCTTGTTAACGCCCTACCACGACTCGCGGACCGGTTCCCCCGCCTCCAGCTCTCCCCGCGCGCCGCCCCCGCCGGCTGTCTCCACGCCGCGCACCGCGCCACCATTCCTCCAACGGCACTCGGCATAGGCGCGCGCGCACCGATCTATATAATTCTCATTGTAATTTAATCGCTAAAGTTTGATTAAAATTGTTAAAAGTTAATCGGTGTCGCCTACATTATTTCCGAACCTTCGTCATCAAGGAGGTTGTGGTAATTCGCCGAGCTTCTGGGAACTAATATTTTTTATTCGTTCTCAGGTATAAAAACCACCCTCTCTACGTGTTGAAGCGTCACCTATTGAAGTACGAGGCTCTGTACCCGCCCAAAACGGCCACGCTCGGGTTCGTACGCGGGGAGGCGGTGTACCCACGTGACAGCGTGTGCGTCTGCCACTCCAGGCACACGTGGTACAAGCTGGCCAAAGTGGTGCGGCAAGGGGAGCAGCCGTACAAGATCGTCAAAGCGAACCCTAGGTGGGATAAGGTGGGTTACAATGAAATCAAGCGTGAACAGGCATCTTCTGGGCGAGCTCACTCCATCATAGGCCACGTCTTTGGCTAGTCTGTGTCCAAGAGTAAGCCCATTTATAATTAAAAAAAAAACCGGCCAAGTGCGAGTCGGACTCGCCCACCGAGGGTTCCGTACCTACAAAACTTTTACGTTACTCACATAATTCTAAAGACTGGGCTAGGCTAGAAGTATAGGTTCTCTAATGAGCATAATTGTGTTTAGCGCCACCTCTCGACGAATTCGCGAACTAATTAGCACAGCTTGCGTGAGGTCTTTTATAATGTTAACCAAATTCAACATTTTTTATTTTATTTTAAAGTAGGTGTTTTATGTAAAATTTCGTAGCTATAAATTTTAAAACCCTTATTCATACACTAAAGTATCCAGTAATTAATCGGTAATTAATGGACAACCTTTTAACCACCAAGAGGGCACCTTACAGAAAATCGACATTAAGGTTTAGTAAAAGTCGCCTGGTTTTCGAGATTTTCACACTTTTTAAAATTTTGGGTAGTAGGTATTAAAATTTAAAAAAATTGTGAAAATCTCGAAAACCAGGCGACTTTTACTAAACCTTAAAGTCGATTTTCTGGACCAATATAAGGTGCCACTCTTGGCAAATAAGGGGTTAAAAGAAAACGAAACTATGGCATTGCAGTGACAGCTGGGCGTTGCCAGCCTCTCGCCTACTCCACAATTTAACCCATATCCCATAGATTTTCTGGACCAGTATAAGGTGCCCTCTTGGTGGTTAAAAGGTTGTCCATTAATTACCGGGCACCCTGTATAATATCAAATCGTACGAGAGCAGCGAACGTGTGCAGGCAGCGAAGGGAGCCGACCGCGCGAATGATGAGTTCGCGCGGCGAATAGCGTGACATCGTCCATCGACACCCCTCCTCCCTCCCATCCCGTCCGCAGCGGCGCGCGGTGTCTCCGCCCGCCTGTGTATCGTCCTTCAATCTCTTTACATATCGAAACTTATTACTGAAGAAGAAGGTTCAAAATTTAATGAATACAGGTGTATAGATATTTATGTAGCTGACCGTACGATAAAAAGTATAATTCATACACTTAATTGTAAAAATATAATGTATACGGATTAATTAATTTAATATAGATACTTAGGTAATTATTGATATATGGCAAAACGAAGGAAATTGTTTACACCTCCGCAAATAAGTATCTAATGATAATTTTTAATTTACCATGTTACTTCACGTACCTAGGTACTTATTTTAAAAACCCTAAAAATGTCTATTGAGTTTCTGCCACAGACCACCATGTGGTTTCTGCATATTCTGCGCTGTGCATAGAATTTGCAGAGACATTGCAGAGAGCGCACGCAGACACCGGCGCGGCGCCAGTGGACGCGTCTGTGTGTGTGAGCTAGCTATGCATACAACTACAACTACTGTAGGCACCGCCCCCCTCAGTAGATCGATGCGATAACATCAATTTAAAAACTTCCCGAGCCTCGTGGCGCCCACCATACAAAATTTTTGCTAGAGAATTTTTTTGATTCTTATTGTACTTGAGATTGAATTCAATTTCAGTTATTCGAAAAATTTTATAAACAAAAGAAATTATATTTTATTTGTTTATGAGAGTTAAAATTCCATTGAAACCATTATGTACTTTAGAAAGTACATTCGGCGCCTCGAGGCTAGATACACTGTCACTTACAAATTCGACACTCAAAAGTGTCCGATCGCTTAGTTGCAAATGTGTGCGTCTAGTTGACAAACGAAAACTTCGCAATGTAGTAAAAACTACTTTAATTTTTTTACAAAAACAACGTTATTTCTTAGTAATTAAAGTTCGATTTCAAATGTAAGCAATTGGCGGTTATGACATTAATAAATGTGATCATCGCGCAAGCCATAAAATTTTATTACCGCAGGTGGCAAGTGTGCATATTTTTAAACAAATCTACGTCTTATTGCAACCAACATAAGTTTAATTCAGTTCGCGCTGCTGCGCGGTAGTTTAGAACGATGCGATAGTCCATCGATAATCAGATAATCACCTAAAAACGCGACGAGCGCCGTCCACTGCCGCGATCTAGATAATGAATATGACACTGAAAACCGTGGACGTGGCCTTGAGCGTTCGGATGAATCGGATGGTGTCCTACCGCAATCTGAGGCGCTGAATGTTTTAAGACTGTGAACACTTACGCCGTGTCTTGCGTGGGCGACGGTCGCGCGACCGTCGCCTTCACGTCTCATCGCATCGTCTACTTCCATATCGATAAGGTTTGATTTCGTATGCGTCGCATCGCCGTCGCGCGACCATCGCGCGACCGTCGCCCACGCAAGCCATCGGCTTATCAGTCGCGGTCGTCAGACGCGTTCCATAATTTGTTTCAAGCTTTATACACAAGTTTTCCTTTCAATAGCAATAGCTAACGTAACGCTTGGCTTGAGTAATAAAAACTGTATAGTTAAATTAATGAAATATGTATAAGTAGGATATTGAAATCTTCTTTCTTCGTTGAGCCATCACAGCTAACTTTAACTTACAAACGGTCTTAAGCACCTGCACTTCTGAAGGCGCTTAAGTCATTTTTGCTAATAAAAAAAAACCACAACGTTCTATGAACATTGGTCAAGTGCGAGTCGGTTTTCGACTTTTCCATACAAAGAACTCATGAGCGCCTGAACGACTATGATGGCAAAGTTAACGTTTCGCACTTTCAAGACTTTACGTATATATCTCGGAAACGATAAGAGATAGAGCAAAATGGACTTCAGATTTGGGCTTTCGGTGGCACAAATTCTGTGTTTTCGTCAACAGACACCTTTTTTTGGACCGATTTGAATAAAATTTTGCTCAGTCAATTTATAAACAGTCTTAAGCGCCTCTTTTTTAGTAGGAACTTAAGTCATTTTGTACAAATGAAAAAAAATTTGAACAAGTTCTAAAAGGAAAAAGACAGAAATGTATTTCTTTATACCTGTCCAACTCGCTTACACAATTTTAAGACGTTTAGTAACTACTTGCAGCGGCAGTGAGTGAAATTCGTAAACTGAGTTTTTTTCTCTTAAGTCCGACTTACGCTTGACTGTAGATTTCTAATAGGTTTTCCTGTAATCTACAGGGAGAGGGCTATCTCGTGTATTTTTTTGAAAATTTCACGCTAAGTAGTTTCGGAGATAAGGGGGGGGGAATGGTCATTTTTTGCTTATTTTCTTAAATTACTTCTAAATTACCAAAACAAAAAATAAAAAAAAAATATATTTCAGATGCTGATAAAATGCTCTTTCATTTGATATATAACACAATATGGTTTTAATAACTTTGATTTTTAATTTTCAATTTTACCCCCCAAAAGTGACCCCTGTGATTAAATTTCATTTAATTAAATTACATGTCCGTCTTTGGGCCACAGGTTTACATACGTGTGCCAAATTTCAAGTAAATCGGTCCAGTAGTTTCGGAGAAATCGGCTGTGACAGAAGGACAGACAGACACGCGAGTGATCCTATAAGGGTTCCGTTTTTCCTCTTTGAGGTACGGAACCCTAAAAATGAATATTAGTAGGACCAGGGGCGGCTCACTCCGCGATTCTATCGCCGCGCTACAAGTACATGTCGGGGGCCGCGAGTTCGCGGTCCATTCTGTGGTGACGACCTTCGCGCGGCGCAATAAAATTCAATGTCGGCTGCTCGCGTGCGGTCCGTTTGTTAATGTAGATAAGAATTTAGAATCGCGGCATTTTGTGAACATCAAAGGAGTGAGCCTTCTGTACTGTACTATTATATATTCCGTGGTAGGACTTACAAACGAAGGGGTTAGTGCATAACCTTAAATTTAAAACAATACAACAGTCAACACTCATTGGGGAATGCAATCCCTCGCAGTTCGCTAAATAAGGACAGTCAACCCCTGTCCGCTATCATTTGTAGGATGCTGTTGGGTTGGGGCTGGCGCGCACGCATGGTAGTATAGAAATAGTCTACGCGCTCCGCTGCGAATATCCCCGATGCGCTACAGAAACGAGGCAGCCCCATCAAAACCCAAAACGGATGCCCAAAACTGGACATTAGAGCCCTGTATGCCCGTTGCGTACCTATACGACGCCCACAAATAGGCTAGTTTCCTATACTTAGTTAAAATATTTTATGCAGTGCACACTGCACAAATAAAGCACCACATAATTATAAGAAAAACAGGGACAGTAGTGATGTTTAAACATAATTTCCATTTAATAAGTCAAATAGAAAGATATAAAGTAAATGAATTGACCGTGACGTCACACGCTGTGATTACACATTTTACTTTGACAGTAACTCTATAATACTCGATCCTCTTTGGTTTGTATCTTCTTTTTGTATCCTGTTTATTTTGGAGTTTAGCGCCTTGATGTTTGTAGTGTATAGGTGTCTCGAGTACATATGGCAGTCGGTGTCCGAGTGCGATGGAGCACGGACGTGCGGTGTGTATTGGCGAGCCAACCCGATGTATATAGTGTAATAGCGTGACATTACAAGTGGCGACGAGGATAAAAGCAAGTACTTACCACGTGAATCTAGTATTCGGAAAAGATGGGATAGAAACATAAGTAACATAACCTATAAAATCGAGTAACGATGCGCCATGATGCACCGTTATCTTTTTGTAAACAGGTTTGGTTACCTGCCGTTTTAAATTACTGGCATTCTTAGTAGTTTCGGAACGTAATGAAGCTAAATGAAAGTGTTCATTAAATACTACAAAGCGAAATGATTATAACGGCAGTTTTTCAAGAATTAAGTCAAAACCAAATAAAAATAAATGAAATGTTATTTCTTTCAACCGTGCGAATATAAACCTTAAGCAGGTAACCGAACGATGCAATTAATAAAATGTTTGAGGCAATTGACAACATACGGCCAGCCTTCCTAGATTGTCATGCCTATACAGGTGTTGGTGTGTGGCTCCTACCTACCTAGTAAACGGTTTGGTTACCTACCTAGATTGCCAAATGTTTTTAGGTACCAAAATGTTATTTGAGTTTATGTGTAGTGGGTTTATAAAATTGATTTATTATTTACATAAATCACAGCCCGGAATCATTACAATAATTTCCGTCCAACCAAAAGAAATGATATTTATTTTTAATTAGTGAAGTTACCATCTACCTGTTGGTTGGTTTAATACACAAAATTATGTGATGTTGCTAAATTTATGAATGGTTAAGTTATTTACCTAAATAAGGCATTTACTTGAATGATAAAATGTTGTACAACCATCACACTTAAATGTCCTATGGTAGCATTAGTCGATGTTTGAGAGTAAGGTGAAAACCAAAACAAACTAGATAAATACTTACCTAAGTATACTTCCTTACAGGGGTGAATTTACGTAAAAGTAACGTAAGTCACGACTTCATTAAGTGGTTATTTGAACTACAGCTGCAAATGAAAGGATCTATGCATATGTCGGGAAAGTAACACTTATTAAGAGATAGATTATCACTTGAACGTGAATCTTTTGAATTGATTGAACATGCCATAAAATCGTGACTAATACTCTTGTCGCGGATTGACTTACGTAAACATTCCTAACGCCGATTTCGAGCAGTTATTTCTGAGTATTTAATTACTTAAAAACCAGAAAACCAGATGGGTTCACATTAAGTGCTAAATATACCTACTTATAATAAATAAAGAAATATACACCCTGTTGTTATTGGATTACGTTAACTTAAAAAAAAAAGAGATTCATTACATCAAATACAATTAATTTATCTATGAAACTAGCGTCGTAATTCTTGCGGTTATCGAGTTAAAAAAAAAAAGTGCTGAATACAACAATTCCTAATGTTATTTGTTTTGACATATGCCGTCGATCACTTGACCACATCTCGGTCACTGGCGGTCAAATATATGAAATAAGCGCGTTCCTAGCACACATTCTAAGCTCGTGTAGGTGAACGCGTACCATGCTTGTGTGAGTGAGATATGACAGGTCGACTGTTCGCGTTTTTGACATGCGGTAACTGTGAGGTAACCGAGAGGGGGTGGGCGGCACTTTCAGCGGGGAGCGGTAGTGGCCATACTGTACGATAGTACTCTTTATTATACTGTGACTTGACTCTAACTTGAATGTTATTCTTAAGGGTCTCTCACAATAATAAATTAATTTATTATGTATGAAAAGGATGAACATTTTTTATTGCATATTTACCTAAAAGTGATATACAGGATGGTTCTTGATAATGAACCTAACGACGTGTCAAATTTAACGAAAAAAAAACACGGTATATAACAAAAAAAAATACATTTTTGAAGCACTTATGATAAGCAGTTTCCATCTAAGTATTAAATTACTTTGTCAGTAAAGTCGGCAGAAAAAAAAGAGGCATTAAACGGATATGCAACTCTGTACATTCAATTGTATCGAACATTTAATTGGCACCTAAGTACTATGAAATTTTATGCCATTTGTGGCTGAAAATAAGGCATTAAATTGCGAATTTGGAAACAGCACATGGAGGTGCACTCTGTACATTCAATTGTATTGTTTAGTATCGACCGTTTAAATGGCATCTAAATACTATGAAATTTTATGCCATTTGTGGCTGAAAATAAGGCATTAAATTGCGAATTTGGAAACAGCAGATTACAGAATCTGGACATTTAATTGTCATGTGTGTGAATTGGATAACAGAAATTCTGGTTATTAAGCTAGTTAATACAGCAGATTACCGAATCTGGACATTAAATTGTCATGGAAAAAAAAAACCTACTGGCAAGGACGATTATAAAGGACCAGCAGAGTCCATACTAAATACCGTACCCCGTTGGCAGCCGTAAATCTATGTCACTAGATGTCACTAAGAGTGTCATTTGAATAAAAATGTCGTTTTTTTTTAAATACGCACGCGGTAGTTCAACGGCATTACAAGTGTTACAGTGAAAAGTATATAGATGACGCTAGGGGCCCGTGTCATGTTTCAGTCCCTGTTTACAACGCAAGCCATCGTTCTTATTTTGAATTATGACAATCATGCAAAAGAATACCATACTGTCAAATTTTCTATCTCTTTCATTTTGAGCGCTACGTCAATGATTAGTAATATTAGGTACTTTCAATATATTTAAAATTTAGATTTTAATGAGGCCATTTCGAACGGTGTTTATGATAGATATCATGTTGACAATCAATCTCCTGACCGTTTCGCTCATACCAATCCTATCCTATATTTGAACGAGTGCGACCGAAACAGTTGAGTATTATTGAAGATTTTTGAATGTCTAAAATCTTATTGGTAGTTGTCGAAAACCCGCTTTTTCCATAAAGTGTTGGCGCGACGTCAAGTGGGTGATAGGCGTACGAGCAAGTACGCGTTGGATGGTCGACTACTATGCGCAGCGGTTTTTACGCGTACTTACGGTGACACACAATCGAAAAAGGTCGTCGAGCCATAAGTACGCATACCTGCTCGTATCGTAGGTTTATCACCCACTTCAGACTGCGTTTCGATCGGCGTTTAGCGACAATGATTATCAGCTCGGCTTCATGGCTTTACGAACCTTAGCTCGGACCATCGAATATGAAACTTATAAACTTCTTTATACACAAGGGTATAAAGAAGTTTATAACCAGGTGCTCCATGACACCATTGCACCAATCTGTCGCCAGCACCGCTACACTTTAACGGCCAAGTCACACAACATCCATACTAATATTATAAATGGGAAAGTGTGTGTGTCTGTTTGTTTGTCCATCTTTCACGGCAAAACGGAGCGACGTATTGACGTGATTTTTTAAGTGGAGATAGTTGACTGGATGGAAAGTGACATAGGCTACTTTTTGTCTCTTTTTATATCCCCCACTTCCTTAGAATGGAGGATGGAAGTTTGTGGAGAGATTTTCGAATTTAACGCGAGCGAAGCCGCGGGCAAAGGCTAGTTAACTATAATAATAAAGAAATCGCAGTAAGGAACTTTATGTAGATTTCATTACTTTTTAGAGATAAACAAGCAGCTCCATCGAGACGGCTATTTTTTACAGAATGTTTTTGGTGGGATATACATAGGCATAGGTATATAACACTAACAAGGTATCTATTGTCTTAGTCCGTTTTCACATTATCCGATCCGATATCGGATGTCGGAAGGATTTAAATGGAAAAAATCCAAGATAGCGCCTGTAATGTATGGGGTATCAGTCCTACATCCGATATCGGATCGGATAATGTGAAAACGCATTTAGTCTCATTAATTATTACTTATGTCAGAGTTTCACTAATTATTTCCTTTTATTCATTTATTATCTCAGTTTAGGTTTATACGAGTACCAAACGAGTAGTATACGAGTAGAAAATATATTACCAAAACAATACAAACTATCATTAATTTATTATAAAAACGTAATCCAAAGTGCCACACCTGGCGGCCTAACTATCCGCGTTGTGTCCAAGACGAAGCCTGACCGACGAAGCTAACAAGTCTCTCTACATGTTAGCTGAAATACTGTCAAACCATTCACTGTGATTACTGAAGGCTATGTTCTGGTCTTAAATGAAAGAACTTCTCCTTGCTCGTTGTTTTATTACAATGCCAATCTCATACTGAACAGTTTGGGTTACAATCACAGTCGATATTAACAATACAATACACAAATTCCTAAAATTATCACAGCTTGGTTATATGGTTGCTTTTTCTAGTTTTTCCATAATGCCGATTATATCTTTTTTTTCACGGTGACATCTGTCAAGATTTATGCGGTTCCCGCCTAATGTTTTATTTTTTTAAAAGGGCCAATCTTATTCAGGCACGTTTATATCTACCGATAATTTGATAAAGGCCAGTATACATATAAAATCAATGAAAATTATGAACTCAATGTCGAAAGCTAACAGCTCGGCCTTCCTGTGTAAGCGAGGCCCTTCGCTTAGGATCAGTTGCATCACCCGCAGACAACAGCTAGCAGGCACATCAACGTCTCGCAGCAGAAGTCTACGGACATTACCATACAAAAATATTACAAACGTTTAATTCGTTAACAGACGGATTGGTGCAACCGATCCCTAGGTTGTTGACATAACACAAACCTACTTCCTATGCCTACTAGTTTAGAGATCAACAGTGGTAATGATAACATATCATTGAACATTGCTTGTAATGATAACATAACTTCAATAAAAGTTACGAGTTTCAACAATAGAAAACTATTCAAAAACATAAATTAACAACAAATAAATCAAAAGCTGCATGTTTCAGACAATAATCATTCGTCTGATACAACGGTAATGGTAACATACCTAATCCTCCAGGTGTTGACATGCTTGTTAATGATAACACAACTATACAATAAAATTTACGAGTTTTGACAATAGCAAACTTATCAATAACATCAATAATAACAATAAAAAAAAATCAAAGGCTCCATTTTTCAGACAATAATAATACGACTATACAACAGTAACAGGAAGAGTGCAATAAGTACATCGGCCATCCTCGTTGTTAAGCGAGTCCCTTCGCCTTGAGCATTTCTCAGTGTCACGACTGGAACTACGAGTATCAACTATCAATTAGATAATATGCTTAGAGATCAGCGATAAAAAAAAAACAATGAATTTGTACCTACTTATTAAATTTTGCACCTATAGGCATACCAACATTGTCATTCAATTTTACATTAACAAACAAAAATAGATCATAAGATATAACAAAACCGATAGTCGTATGGAATAATAATTTAATCCGAAACACAACAAGAAATTTAATCCAATAAACTTAACATGTATAGCGTAACTACTGTCATAGAGTATATAAAAAAAACATCTTTATTCAGTTGATTGGCCAAAAATCTAACAAAATGCTCAAATCACACATTTAACATCCATTATATTTCAAATAACGTTGCCAGTATCTGTTTCCCATACAGTCTTGTACAAACACACAAGAAATATAACTATCCGTGGGTCACAAACGACTTAATAATAAAAAAAAAAAAAAAAACTTCTCGTCCAGTTAATTGAAATCGCTCAAAAACACCCGCATAGTAATGAGATATTGAAACTAATTATATCACAATCAAAATATTAATAATTTAAACAATCTCTATCACACGCACATCGCACAACGCGAATACTACGCTAAAACGTTACAAAGTAGTGGTTATCAACTAAACACTCTCTGGCAAATCGTAAACACCGTCACGACACGCGTCTCCAGCAAGCGACAATGCAATCTGGACTCGTTAAAAGATAGCCGGGATGAACAATACACATCGCGGAACCGGTTAGCTAAGATATCAATTTTTTTTTATCTGCTGCAAATGCACCTATCGCTCGCCCGGAACTGACTAATGAAGTACCTCTTACACATTCGTGCACCTCAAGTCCCGTTTCCGTTAAGTTATCGGTCTCGGTTTACCTTTGATGAGTTGTATAAAATCATATAGCGACAAATATTGTTACAAGAAAAACACCTGTGGTATATATGTATATGATACCTCAACTATGTTGCTAATGCTCAAAGTTGGACTACCTAGGCATAGTTCAGTTAACTAACATTTTTTTATTATTAAAGTAGGTATTTACCCACCATACTTAAAAATGTAACAGTCGTTCCCGTTTATAAAGGCAAAAGTCAGAAAGATGAGTTGAGGAACTATACCTAGGCCAATAAGTATAATTCCCACTATGTCCAAAGTTTTAAAAGCGGGAGTGAGTAATCGGCCGCATAACTTTTTAGAAAAGTTTCAATTAATACACACAAAACAATTTGCCTATCGACGAAATCGCTCATGTGTCTCAATTATTAAAGAGAACCATTTACATGTAACCATTGTCGTTTGCGACATGACGAATGCTTTTGACCTTTGCGATCACAACGTCCTAATCAAAAAGTTTGAGCACCACGGTCCAGGTGCCTCTGTTTTAAAGTTCATGGCCGATTTCTTATAGGAAAGACAGCAATCCGTTGTAATAAATAGTGGTTCGGTAAAATCTGACTGTGGTTCTGTAGATATTGGGATCCCCTAGGGCTCGTCCATGGCCCAATCTATGCTTTCTAATACAAATGTATGTTTTTGCTGACGACATACTAACTGCTCCGAACAACGATAGCTTCAAGACGTCAATCACCCGTGACGTACATAAACTCCTAGTACATTGGTTTCGTTAATGGGCTCGTCCTTAAATGTATCAATAACTCAGGTTCTCCACTTTAACCTAGGAAGGAGACCGCCAGTAGTTACCATGAACAACACAATCCTTCCGCACGTCACCTCTGCCAAATTTTGAGCGTTACCCTCGACCAATTGCTAAAATGGGACACCCAAATTGAATTAGTATGCACGCACTAAGTTAGCAGGAATCTGTTTCGCACCCAAAATACTGTCCTTGTTCTTCCTCAAGCACAAACATATAATAATATAATATAAGCTTTTATTTTCTTGATAAATATTTACAGTTATGTTTTTTTTTATCTTCTTCATCATCTTCATAAGGACCACCCTGAACGGTAAAGCCTCCTCCAATGCTTTCCAGCATTCTCTTCCTTTTGCTACTTCTGGCCAGCTGTAGCCTACTATTTTTTTTTATGCCGTCGCTCCATCTTATGAGTGGTTTTCCACTTCTTCTCTTTCCCTGGGTTAGCCACTCGCTTACCACATTTGGCCAGTGTCCGTCCTCGGTTCCTTGCGTGTCCGGCCTATCTCCATTTAAAGCGTAATACCTGCTTAACTGCTCATTTGCCCCGGTCCTCTTTCGAACGTTTATTTTTTTACTCCATCTTCCAGTCTCAGTCCTAGGTAGCCTCCTTGAACTCCTCCCTGACATGCTTTTATTCTCCTAAATGTTTCTCTCCTAGTGGGCCAGGTTTGGCATGCATATATAAGGCAGGGTAATAAATAGGCAAATTTCCATTGCTTTAGTCTTCATTTTTGTTTTGTAGACATTTTTACCTTTGAAATTTCCTTTAATGACCAATACTTGTTCCATGTTCGATTTACTCTTCTTTCAATTTCTTTTTCTAAGTCTTGTTTAAATGAAATTAAAGTGTCCTCAGGTAGATGTAGTCCTCTATGGTCCTCTACATACTCTAGGGGTGTCTAGGAGTCCAGCATAATTCTGCAGCAGCAGTACGAAGTAGTTATTTTGTCCTTTTCCATTCTGTGCCAAACTAGTCTAGAATTTCAGAAGCGTCGTCGCTGACCGGCATGGTGTCCTCGTGTTGCAGAAGCGAGCTATAAGAATAATAGCCAACTCGCCCTCCGGTTTGCCAGCTCGACAACTATTTATATATCATTATGAACCATGACATTACCATCGCAATATATTTTAACATTTTAAAGCTCGTAAGAACCCACATTGACATATTTCCACACAGAGTCGTCAACTTGAGACGCTTAAGGAACAGGAATAGGGGCGTGGCAAAAACATCCAACTTCAGACTGACCAAATCTACCAAAAGGACATATTATACCGTTGGCCCAAAAATTTAGAATTGGATCCCCGAACAAATAACTGCTTTATCCAATGAAAATGCATCACACAATAAATTGAAATACGGAACCCTACAAATGACTAATTGATCATGCCATGATATTAATGAATTGTTTGAAATGTAACACAACATTGTCAGCGCGACAATCTAAATATGAAAATTGAATAGTATGATAGAGTTATCAACTTATCAAGATATTCGAATGCATCGCCATCTATTATTAAGGTTCCTTATAACACACAAAGCATGTGCACCCTTTTGACATGGAATGTCACATATTTATGACGGGACTTTTAATTAGGTTTATTTTTCACACAGAATCCGAGCCTAATACAACCAAATTACAATCATCATGTGTAAAAGCCTCCAGGCGCGAACACTATCCAGAACATTAGCACATTAAAAGATCAAATGCAATTTTTCAACCACTGTGTGATCTGTGTAAGAATGTCCTATAATATTTATTTATTTATTTATTATTATTTATCAACACCCATCTCTCCAAGAAATCACAGCCAATTAAATACAACTAACCATACGTAGAACGCCTTTCGCTAGTTTGCAGATGGTACAGCGACATCTAGCGAAATACTTACACCCAGCCAACCAGTTTGCAGTGGTAAATGGTAATAGTGACGTCTAGTAACAACTTGCACCACGGTATATATTTGTACGCGTCAGTTTTGCGTTCAATTGCCCTTCACGCCCTCTATCGTTCACTTTCCTAAACATATCCTAAGTACATTGGACTTACTATTTCCTTTGACTGAAATCACCGCGAGCACCGATTCTGACACCTTACAAATTTCACAAATACGTCCTATCACTAGTAGTTGTTTGAGTTTCATTCCTTTAATCAGTGTTTTTATTTCTATGGCAATAAATTTCAAGATATCCTATCTTTTCACATGATGTTTTACTTTCCTTACTAAAATTACATATATGAAAGAAGTTTATCATAGTCTTCTCGACAAGGAAAGGATTCTATAAATTTCTCTCTCCATCCCATGTAAATAAAAAGGTGGATAATCCTTGATAACAAGTCTTAGCTACCCTATAGGATAACTTATGTTTGTCTGAACTCTTGACCTTGTCAAGAATACTAAGGAATTGATTTAATATAACACTATACTTGATCCGCGACATCATTTCCTAAGTTGAGGTGATGAACTGCCACCAGACCCAGATGATGTTGAAAAATAGTCCCTCAACCTCCAGTGCTCACTTCTCCAACCTTCCTTATAAGAGTTGCTCCAAACAAAACCAAGAAACCACTCGTCCTAAAATCTTGAAACCATTTGTGTTCTCCGTCCTTGAACCCAAAGCAGTCCTTAAATCATGGCCGTGTCCTCAACCTGCCTGATGTCTCAGCCTAACACCACAGCTAAGACCTACAGCATTAATCTGTGCCGGGTTCTCCATCCCTGAACCCAACACACTCCTTAAATCATGACTGTATCCTTGACCTCCCTGATGCCATAGCCTAACACCACAGCTAAGACAATCAGCATTAATTTGTGCCGGGTTCTCCATCCTTGAACCCAATGCACTCCTTAAATCATGACCGTATCCTTGACCTCCCTGATGTCTTAGCCTAAAGCCTCAGCTAAGACCATCATCAGCATTAATTTGTGCCGGGTTCTTCATCCTTGATTCATGGCCATATCCTGGACCTCTCTGCTGTTTTATCCTAGTGCAGCAGCTAAGTTCATCAGCATTAATTGCTAGCTGTACTGATCCTCCTCCTCAATCAGTACCACCATCCAATCTGCAAATTATAATTATATGTTAGATAAGCTTTATTTTAAATTCCCCTTTTATTACCTCTTCCTCCTTCTTATTTATAGTACCTAAATATTCACTTCCTTCTTTAACCACATTACCTATGTAAAACAATTTTATGTAGAATTACAAGTATATTAGATGTGTAATATACAGGAAAACTTTTTCAATATGTTTTTGTACATGTAACAAAAAAAAAATGGATCACTAGTGTTGAGACAAACAACACATGTCACCGGCCACCTCCTTAGTCCAGAGCTGTCACTATTATGGTTTGTTTTTCTTTATTATGGTTTGTTTTTCTTATATACAACACCCTGATCCTTAGCTTAACATCCTCATAATTTACCATCATTGATTTCTTGCTATACCTTGTAGTCATACTTTAAATGTAGTAGCTTAGACAGAAATCCAACACCAATGACTAAATAAACTGTCAATGTCAAAAGATTAATACATTCCTAGTCTGATACACAAAAACAACAATGTTGAACTTAATGTTAATTAAAGTTCATCCCCATCAACTTCATCCTGAATAGATGAGCTCCAAAAAGGCATGTGACTTTCAAGCAACTGGCATTTGAGCACACTAGACAAAAGTAAACGGTAAAAGAATTGAAAGCCAATAAAATGATTATGATGTCACTTGACTTCAAAGCACAAAATGAAATATTTACACTAAACTGAAATATGACAGTGAAACTAGTTCTGAAATAATTATCATTACTGAATAAGTTAGACATCATTAGTATTTATTCCAAAAAGAAATTATCCCATGTGTTTATAAAACATTGTTCAGTTTATATTTCACTAGCTATTTCCTGTGGCTTCGCTCGCGTTAGAAAGAGACAAAAAGTAGCCTATGTCACCCTCCATCCCTCTAACCATCTTCACTTAAAAAAACATGTCAATATGTCGCTCCGTTTTGCCATGAAAGACAGACAAACAAACAGACACACACACTTTCCCATTTATAATATTAAGTATGGATGTTTGTTTCTTTGACCTGAAGTCTATGAAAGCAATAAAATATACTGATTACTGATGCTCATTCATTCCTGAATTAAAACAGGTCATTCAGAGAGTAATACTATTTGATGCAATCCTTTGCTATCACAAGTAATTAGAATAAGTATTCTGCATAAACACGAAAACAACATTTTCCACTCATAAGTGTCTGTATCTCAATCCATAACTTAGCAAGTCCATTCCAAACAATCGGTATGACCCGATCACTTCCCATACTTGTTGATATTACCAGTTATATGACCACTAATATCATTTTATCATATAACTCGGTCTCCAATACTCAAAAATACAGATTAACTTGTTTACCTGCCGTTCATAAAGTTGTGGACGTGGTTTAGGCGACAGTAAGCCTTTGATCCCTCTTGCTGAACTGAAGGCTATGTTCTGGTCTTAAATGAAAGAACTTCTCCTTGCTCGTTGTTTTATTACAATGCCAATCTCATACTGAACAGTTTGGGTTACAATCACAGTCGATATTAACAATACAATACACAAATTCCTAAAATTATCACAGCTTGGTTATATGGTTGCTTTTTCTAGTTTTTCCATAATGCCGATTATATCTTTTTTTTCACGGTGACATCTGTCAAGATTTATGCGGTTCCCGCCTAATGTTTTATTTTTTTAAAAGGGCCAATCTTATTCAGGCACGTTTATATCTACCGATAATTTGATAAAGGCCAGTATACATATAAAATCAATGAAAATTATGAACTCAATGTCGAAAGCTAACATTACTCAGATTATTATAAGCAAAATGATCTTCGAATGAACTTTCTGGACAATTGAGATGCATGGGCGCAGTCGAAACCAGCTCGCCCCTTCAGCCGTGTCCCGTTGAAAATCGGAAAGATTCTTTTCCTTAGCACATTAAATTTAATGTTTACAAATTGGATTCGCCTTCTGTCACCTAAACTGGTAATTTTATGTATGAGGTCATTGGTCATACAATTAATAATTTATACAGTTATTAATTCTGTATCTCTACTCGCATTGCTGCTGCGATTCTAAAATATTTAATATCCATATATTATGAATATTCAATAAATCATACAATGACATTTGTGATGTGACATGGATGTCAAATGTCACTGGATGTCACATCTGTTGGCACAATGATTGCGTTTTGTTGAACGTATTTGAGCTCAACATATAGGTTTATTATCACTAAGTATATTATATTAATGAACAACGAAACGGATGTGACATTTTCCTAGTCCACCAACGTCATCTAGTCATTTTATTTGGCAATAGTTAGACAACATGCGAACAAACTTAGCCAGCGAAGCGATCACAACTACGTCGAGGCCGACCAAAAAATATAATTTGTAAAAATTATGTTTTGAGCCAATATTTTGATATTAAAATAAAGTTTTTTGATAGTTATTCATAGTATAATATAAAAACAAGTAAACATATGTGTGAAAATATGTTTTTTTCCACTCCCGGGTTACGAAACAACGCCATCTAGTTTTAAAGCAAAAACTAAGCTTTTTTCAGGGGTACGCTTTTTTGTATGGGCTATATCAGTCTAGTATTAAATGGTCCTTGCTACTGGTAACAGAATAACAATGACCTGACCTGTACAGTGTGCACGGCTCATTCAAAGCAGATAAAATGTATCTGGTCATTAATTTGACATGACTTTAGCCTTACGAGGATAAATATAGATATATGTGGAACCAGCAGATTACTGAATCTGGACATTTAATTGTCATGTAAAATAAATGAAAAAAAAAAACATACTTACCTTGGTTAAGGCAGATATATTTATCTGGTCATTAAATTGTTGTAAACATAGTTAAACAGCAATTAAAAAAAAAAAAAAACTGAACATTGAATTGTTGCAAATATGAGCTTAATGATAATAACCTAAACACGAAGTACGGTGTTACGGTTATACTGGTTGAACGTGCGCTTAAATGACGCTTAGATCAGATGATAAATGCTATCTGAGCCTTCAATTGTCATAATAGTAGATTGACGTCGGTCAATAAATATCATTAAATTGAAACCGAAATAAATTACACATATGAAAGAAAAAAATACCAAGGCATCCAGTGCCTGAGAGTCTGAGACAACTACCCCAGTAAAACACTCAAGTACAATGACTGAGTACTTTGAGATAGCATAAGTTGAAATATTTTCAATATAATATATTTTGACTTGTGTTAGTTAGAATCATTAAATTGATTGGGTACAGGTTGCCCCAAGAAAGTCCAGTATGGCTTCTTAATTGTCGTTGGAGGCATTTGACAGCGAAGGTGATCCTACATCAGTAGGAGTTCGGTGGGAGCGCTGGAAAAGAGCACTCTTTATATACCTAGATGCCGCTAACGTCAATCAGAGTGAAAAGAGTGAAAAAAATAAATAAATAAAGACAGTTCATTGGTTTGACATTGCATTGTATATAAAAAAAACACGTAGTGGTGCAGCTGAATTGAATAAAATTAAGCGAACGCTTGATACATTTCAACAACGCGGAAAAAAAAGAAGTTGCTAACTCTGCTTACCGTCAACAAGGCTTTGTCAGTATGGGTGACCTCAAGAGAAAGACATGCCTATTTAAGTTAATCTATGATAGATTTTCAAAGACAATCTACGTCAGTTGAAAATCATTACAAAAATATATTGGTACTGAAGGTACTCGTTATCAGTTAGGGTAATAGGTACATACTGCAGAGATTCATGTAGGTAAATCTCATACAAGTCAGGTGTCCAGTTAAAACAAATAAACTAATGGATCTGTGAGCCTCTATTGAACTAATATAGAAAAAAAAATAAGAAATAAAAATGCTGAACTTGTTTGCGTAATTTCACGGGAGGATATTGAAATGTGGTCTCTCTTTCGTGAATACATATTAAATTTGTATAAGATTTTCCACGCGAACTAGTAACCTAAGTTTGTAAATTTATAAAGTAAATCTCACTAGTGACCTTATTTCGTCTGGTCAAGAAAATGAACAAAAGGACAACAATCAGCGGCTGAATCAGCTTTGTCTGTAGTGATTGTAAAATGTTAAATAATCACAGATTTCAATGCTTCACGTCAATTATCTAGGTACCTAACTACCTACAATGCACATTATTTAGAAGTTAGGGAACATGATTCTATTCTATATATAAATGGATCGATAGACGGATGTGAAGTTAAGGGTACAACTGAGAGAAATTTGCCTTGTGAATCTAACAAACTCGTCTTGTTGCGTGTGTATCTGTTTGAAACAATAGTATTTTAGTAAAGGGAATAAATCACAATATTGATGATACAAGTCGAATTTGTACGAACCAAACAACAAGGTCAAACTTGTTAAAATATATTTTATTGAATCAGCCAAACATTATGTTTAAATCAATATGTGACATGTGCTTTTACAAAATCGACTTGTTGGTTTAAATAAAAGATTGGTCCAAAAAAAAAAACAATAATATATCCTCCCACGAACGCTCCGGCTGTGGAATGAGCTATGTCAAGGTATTCCCCGATGAACTACAGTATGGGGTTCTAAAAAAGAAAAGGAGTATACAAATTTCTAATGGGTCGACGACGCGCATATGACACCCCTTGAGTTGCAGGCGTCCATAGGTTACGGTGACCGCTTTCAATTAGGAGGCCCTATAACTGTTTGCCACCGACGTGGTATAAAAAAAAAATGTAGAAGGAAGTGTAACTTTACACTTAACAACATCAAACTTGTAGTTTGAATGAAAGAACACGTAGGCGCAATTTTAACAAAAAAAAAAAAAATAGAAATGTTGAACGAACATTAAATCTAGTTGTTTTTCTCTCCGTCCGACAGTTGACGTCAACCTGACGTGTCGTTATCTTTGAGTCACTTTTATACACGTTGAATAACTGATTATTATGGCAGTACCTAAATGAACCAAAAAATATATCTTGAACCGAACTGAGGGGAACTTATCGCTTTTAAGCTAGCCAGTCTTTTGTTTATTGTTCGATTATAATGAGCTCTGTTTATTCCAGGATTCCACCAATTTGAATGACGGCCCCAACGGTGAGATTTACTGCCGCGGCTGCTACGGCCGTAACTACGGACCTAAAGGTGTAGGTTTCGGTATGGGCGCAGGCACATTAACCATGGCTTAGTTGAACTATAGAGCTGGACTTTATAGGATCATTTAATTGTGCGAATGGTAGCATGAAAGGAATCTAATCTACCTAGTGCTACCCTCGATCATACCTTTCATTAAACTGGCTTTAATAATGGTTGATCTATCCAATGAGACTAATTAAGTGAATAATGATATATTTTGCCCGTGTGGTGACGGGTTTTGCCCGTGTGGTGACGGGTTAAGAATTTCACCACCCCCTGTCTTCCCGTGGGTGTCGTAGAAGTCGACTGTGGGATTTGGGTGAAATTGTGGCGTAGGCGAGAGGCTGGCAACCTGTCACTGCAATGTCACAATTTTTCGTTTTTCGTTTTCTTTCAACCCCTTAATTGCCAAGAGTGGCACTGAGACTTTAGTAGTTTCATGTGCTCTGCCTACCCCTTTATGGGATACAGGCGTGATTGTATGTATGTATGTATGTATGTATGATATATTTTTAAACGCATTATTAAGTGCATATATTTTATGATAGAAAGGTATAAATTAAAGGTTACATTCCTTTCATATTATGTACAAAGTGTGTGATGAATGTGTCTGGGCCCTTACGTTTATAAATTTGTCATAAAATATTGTAACTCTTATTTAGTAAGACGCATAGATCTAATTGTAGCTGTAAGGAAGAAAAAAATATGGATTATTAAAAAAAAAGTTTTAAAAAGCAAAAAAAAAAGGAACAACGGCATTGTGATTAATACGCCTCAAAACTGTCACGCCGGTGTGACGGTGAGGGACTATCCTGTAAACGCAAGAAAAGATTACAAATAAATGTAATCGTTTCGACCGACCAGATCTTAGTTTTAGTAAAGATCTGAAGCGTCATTCACCTAGGTATTCTTAATTTCTTATACACCAAAGATTTTTGTACATACGTATTTGTAATAGCCATAATTTTTATATATCAAGTAACAATAAGCTGTGCTAGGGGAAATTCTAACATTTATTTACACTTACGCTTTTAGGCTTCTGCTGTATAACTTGCACACAAAATTTGACAAGATTTAAAATAAGACAGCTTATTGCATTATATTTATATGACCATTTTTGACAGAGCATTGTCTAGGTTATCATTTTTTAAATAAAATAAAATGAAAAAGGCGAATTGTTTTACTTACACCTTGACACAACAGTGCTACCAATATCAATAAAAAACAGTCTATTTTATTAGAGAGGGGAAATAATACCAAGGATGGTTTGTTTTGTTTGACCACATAATATACCTAATAATGTTTCGACCATACTCTCGAGGGGTGAGTTTGTAATGATATAGGTAAAAAACTTAAGAAAGTCACCTGTTGTATATGTGTGAGTGACGTGTTCGAATAGAGAACACATATTTAAAATTAGTAACACAAACAAAACAAACGCCTATTCGAACACGTCACTCACACATACAACAGGTGACTTTCTTAAGTTTTTCACCTATACTAATGATTTAACTTTTACTAAGGGGCCAAACTTGAAATTATAAAAAAATGCTATTCCAAAAAAAATACATGTGATTCACCGAAATGTCCCCAACCCCCTTTTACCCTCAGAGTATAGCCAAACGTAATAGGAGCAGCCTGTATATGTAGATTTTGGCGTCATACTTACTAAATATATAATAAGCTTCCTATGAACATAAAAAATCTACATCTCAATCAGTTCAAAACTGCTCTGTATAACTGGTTATGCGATCACAATATTTATTCCATTAATGAATTTTTAAATCTTTAATGTAATTATTAATAATAATTATGCATGTTTGGCTAAAACTTGTAAATAGGCTAGGTCTTTGTATTTGGTGGACTGATTAACATCAATCCGCCAGAAATACATAAAATTTGCATGCTTGTTTAAGTAGAATATGGAGAACATGTCATTATATTATACCAACCCTATGTAACCCGTATTCCGCAAATAAATTCATTTCATTTCATAAAATAAACAAAGTATGTAAAATTATAACTTTTAATTAAAAGAAATAATTTTAATTACATTACTCAATTTAAAAAAAATTCATGCATAACATAATTAAAACGAGCATTTCAACATTTACATGATAACTGACGAATCTCAACAAAAATCCGCAAAAATTAAAGCATTACACTTACTATACTTTTCAATCAATACCCGTAGAAATAATTAAAACAAATAACAAAAACAAAAGGGTGACTTAATTCTAATTATTAAAGTAAGTTTAACAACCTCAAAAGTTATTACATAATTAAAGTGTATAGGCGGTAATAGTTCACTGGCAATGCTTCATAATTCATATTGCGCATTTTACTATATCACTGGTGGGAGTGGGAGACGGTTCATATCATTAGGCGGATCCACACAGTGCGAGGCAATGTATTCGTGATGCAAATGCGCTGGAAGTCACCAGCAACACGCTGAGATGAGGCCATTTCGTGGCACTTCATTATTTTCTGTCTTGTTGTTATTATGTGTATTTTGTCTTGCCTGTGTTCATGAATAAATGTTTATTCTATTCTATTCTAAATGTTTAACGTAGACGTGCCTCAGAAGGGGGCCGAGACTTGAAATGAAATTAAATGAAATGGAAATGCGCCTTTGGAAATTGACACGCGAGAACCTTGCCTCATGACGTGCCTCGCTCTACATAATAATTAATGTGAGTGTGTTTAGTAAAACGTCCCACTTTGTCAGTTACCATTAAGGCGAGATTTACTTGTATCTTTATACTGAAAAAGCGGCTTTGTAGCAATCGACAAAGTGGGACGTTTTCTCGTGCACATTCCATATGTGGACGCGCATGTTTTTCATCACAGAGGTAAAAACAATTTAAATGTAGCCCTATTAGAGCTCTCGACCACATACGCACGTTTTTTTGTATAAAACCATAATTCAACAGGATTTAAGATATGTTTCACGAAAGCTGGCAATTTCTGTCGAACGACATTTGTCGTACCTTTCTGGCCGCCAAATATAAGATATCATATACATTTGGCGCGTTATTATCCGCTACTATTGGTGTTGACTGTGTGTAAAGTGACACCATCTGCAGTAATCTCACGTCTCTTTTCTTACATTTTCACCTCACTTTTTCTTCTTCGTCACAAACCTAGATCCTTTAGAGCCCTTGGCTTTGTCCGAGGTGCTAGGTTCCTCGAACCCGTACTTCAGTTTGAGCCTCTCCTTGATCATGAGACCCTTGATCAGCCGCTTCCAGTTGCCTTACACTCTTGCTTCGGTTTTTTCTTTCTCGCGCCTTTCCATTTCTACTTGGTCCTGTAAATTAAGTTTTGAATGTTAGACAGTTGGGTGGTAGCAACCGGCCTAGACGAAATGACAATAATTGACGCTAGACGCCGATCGAAACGCAGTCTGGCTCTGTCCCGCCAATCCGTATTGGATAAGAGCGATTAAAATAGCTAGCTACGAAAACAATATTATCGTAAGCGTTTGTCGTTTCGTTTCATGTAATTTCTCACACATTCCCCTTTTTATCGGTTTTGCTCTTCCGTTATTTCCGTGGATTAAAAATTAAATCTGACATTCGATTGCAGCAAACAGAATGGATACCTACAGAAGATTTTTGTCAAATTTGAAGTCATGTTGCATTGACTGCCATATTTATTTTTTATTATTATGAATGGGCTTACTCTTGACCACAGACTAGCCAACCATATCTCGACACAGGGTTAGAAAGAATACTTAGAACCTCAGTCTATTTGACCCATACCCTTGTTACATTGTTAAATATATAACCTAGTATCAACCAAAGGCGACATCTAAACGAGATACATTATCATTCATTCTTTATCTGTCTTATACTGTCTTTGGTAGCGCCTTACCTCGAGCCAGGCTTGCGTGATGACCTCCTCAAACTCTTGGCAGACGACGAACCCGTCGTACACGGGGTATGACCAGCCGCCGTTGAAGCCTGTCATAGCTGGCGCGCAGTCTATGTTCAACTTCTTGGCCACTTTGTTTAGGCCTGGCACTGTAATCACAACAAGTCATCAAATATCTATGTAATCAGGGGCCCATTTCTCGAAGCTACAAGTTACAACGTGGTTGGTTGGTTTACACGTGGTTGTCAATGTCTAATATGACAAGTTGGAAACAGACTTCCGCTTGTAACTTGTAGGTAACAGTTTTGAGAAATGGCCCCCTGGGGCCCGTTTCTCGAAAGGTACAAGCCTGGCATTACAAGTGCGCGAAATGTCAAATCGTATGGGTTGTCATGGAAACACACTTGTAATACAAGACTTGTACCTTTCGAGAAACGGGCCCCTGGTCGATCTGTGTAAGATGTTTCCCAATGTATAAAAGTAAATAGCTCAGATTTTTTTTAAATTGTAAATGGGCTTACTCTTGGCCACAGACTAGCCAATTAGATTAGTTTTAATTAGGCACTTGATACGCACGGTGCCTTTGGGCAATGTAGCAGGTAGTACGAGCCGTACGAATAATGGTTCCTCTTAGTATGATGTCGGAAGGATTTCAATGGAAAAATCCAAGATGGCGCCTGTAATGTATGGGATATCGGTCCTACATCCGATATCGGATCGGATAATGTGAAAACGCACTAAGGCCTGAGTGCACGCTTAGGGATCATCCACATATTACGTCACACCAAATTTCAGGTTTTTGGACCCCCCCCCCCTCCTATGTCACGCTTTTTGTATCCCTTTAACTGGGATTGTCACATTTAGTATGACCCCCCCCCCCCTTACACTGTGACGTAATATATGGATGATGCCTAAAGCCCCATTTAGATGGTACGAGTTTCTCGCCTCGAACGTACGATTATCGAAGTACGAGAAAAAATATCGTATCATGTAAACTATGCGTACGATATCGCACGGGAGGAGGCGATAATCGCCTCGCCTTTGATGTTTCTATGTCTCCGTGTAAACTAAACACGTATGCGAGAATCGTATACGAGTTTGTACGCTACTCAGTCGAAATGAATTATCTATACTTAGAAACAGAAATCATGTAAATCATGTAAACAGGGTATTTTTATATTTATAGCTACCTCTCTAACTGCTAAAACCATTATCAATATTATAGAGTTAATGTTTACTGGCATTTTACCCTATATGGGTATCATGCTAACATTTAAAATAAAATCTTATCTATATTCTATGTATATGCACTAGATCCTGCTCATAGTGTTGTGTTCCTGCCGGTGAGTAAGGCTGCCAGAGCTCAACGAGGGTGCGGTGTGCTGGTGACGGAAGGACCTACGGAACTAATTTGTTCCGTCTATTGTCCTTTGAGTCGTCGGCAACCCGAACTCTCCTTAGAACTTGTACACTCCTTACTTAACACAGCAAAGGGGAGTGTACAAGTTTCTAATGGGCAGGCAACGCGCATGTGACACTCCTTCTCCTTGAGTTACAGGCGTTCATAGGTTACGGTGACTTCTTTCCATCAGGCGGACCGTATGCTTGTTTGCCACCGACGTAGTATAAAAAAATGTTCAATAATATCCTAAACCTAATCGCAACCAAGATTTTATTAGCTAGCTAACGCTACGGTCGAATTCATTATTTTCCCTATTATATAATTATTATTTAGACCGTCATAAATAATTTATAGTGTTTTTAATATTATTGGGTACTATCGAACTTAAATTCAAATAAATCCAAAGGAAATTATATCCAATATTATAAAAAAGTATATAATACGTGTGTTTATAATTAATTAATTAGCAACTAAGCACGCAAGTTGACAGGCAAAACTCGCATGAAAATCGGTTCGCTCCGATTCGTGCGATAATCGCACATTCGAGAAGAAATGTCATACGAGAACCGGTTTAGACGAGTCGAGAAATGATATGGAAATATCTCCTGAAAATTCAACTCTCCGTCTAAACTATTTAGCCTGGCGATAATCGCCTGGCGAGTATCGTATACGATACTCGTATGCGAGTTTTTATTCCTCGCACGAATGTAAACGTTTTCGTACGATAATCGCCAGGCGATTATCGCATACGATAATGTCATACGAGTTTCTCGACCAAAACGGGCGAGAAACTCGTACCATCTAAATGGGGCTTTATATTGGGCGTGCAGAGGGGCTGGGCGTGTGGCGTGCATGTCAAACAATTGAAGGTCATACAAGCGTCCTGATTCGACCCTGCATAGCGTGCACTAGTGCGAGCACTCAGGACTTACTCTTACGGCCCAGCCACGACATTGGTCTAAGCGCGACAGCGGTGAGCGGCAGCCATACGTGCGAATGAAAAGTCCCATCGTTGTGTCTCGCTCCAATGTATGGCCGCCGCTCACCGCTGTCGCGCTTAGACCATTGTCGTGGCTGAGCCGTTATACTACGGTGCCTTTAGGCAACATTCAGGCCTGGAACAACTCGACGTTGCCATTTTCGGCCACAGGCGGCTCGTAGTCTTCCACTTGCCACGGCCCGAATATTCGCAACTACATATAGTTACTCTTAGGACCCGTTGCATCAACCACATTTGACATACACATCATCGTCACGCAGCAGAGGTCTATGGAACTTCCCGTACGATAAAATTTAAGTAACGCTTTGACGACAGACGGTTAAGGGTCGGTTGCACCTAACCGTCTGTCACCGTCAAAACGTTATCTAAATTTTATTGTATGAGAAGTAAGTAAGTAAATATTCTTTATTGCACCATTTTACATGTTATATGTATACAGAATGTTTAGTGAGAGTATAACTAGGTAACAACAGGCGGTCTTATCGCTAAAAAGCGATCTCTTCCAGACAACCTTAGGGTAGCTGGAAAAACGGAACAGAAACAAAAGTTAACAGGCAGTGCAAGAACAAAAAATATAGAGAAAACCAACACAAACACACATACATATATACCGAATACATAAATAAATATACCTTACATACACATAATACATACATACATACATACATAAATACAATAAATAAAAATGGCAACTTAAGATAGAGATAGATAGTATAATTTAAGCTGATTTTTGAAAATTGGAAGAGATTTTGCTAGTCTTAATTCTACTGGTAAGGAATTCCACAACCGTACAGCCCGGAAGGTAAAAGAGTTGCTATAGAATTTAGAAGTAGATGGTGGGGGAGCAAGAATATGAGTTTGAGAACATCTGATAGAAGAGAGAAACTTGAAACGCTCTTTGAGATAAGGCGGAGTAGCAGGGTTAAAGAGAATGCCAAAAAGAAGGGCGAGTATATGAGAGTCCCGGCGGCGACGAATAGGGAGCCATTTGAGCTGAGAACGGAAGTGAGACACGTGGTCATATTTTCGCAAGCCGAAAATAAATCTTATACAAAGATTCTGCAGACGCTCAAGTTTATTGAGTTGATCCTCCGTAAGGTCAATATAGCAAATGTCGGCATAATCTAATATGGGCAATAAGAGAGATTCAGCAAGCGCAATCCTAGTTGCGTAAGGCAAGAGATTACGAAGCCTACGGAGAGATGCGGCCGCAGCGAACATTTTCCTGCTAACCTCACTCACCTGAGCTGTCCAAGAAAGACTCTGATCCATCAAGATACCCAGATTTTTAACCTTTGGAGAGAATGGAATCCGTACGCCATCAAACACAATGGCAGGTAAAGAATTAAAGTCAATCCTGGAAGTAAGCTTTGAGCTACCTATGACTATTACCTGGGATTTAGTAGGGTTTACCGAGAGACCGTAACATTTAGTCCAGTTTAGTATTCTCTCCAGATCAGTGTTTAAGGCGCAGATAGTCTGAGGTAGATCGGCAGCAGAACTCTGAGCATAAATCTGAAGATCGTCAGCGTAAAGGTGGTAGGAAGAAGAAATATTGGAAGTAATAGAGTTTATGAAGATCGAAAAAAGTAAAGGAGACAACACGCCGCCCTGTGGGACACCAGCCAGCGTGTTGCACCACGAAGAACGAAAGGAATCCACTTTTATACGCTGCCGCCGGCCCACCAAATAACTATGGAACCATTCAACTACCGCAGGAGATACATTAAGTGAGCGCAATATGCCAAGTAAGATATCGAAGTCGACTGAGTTAAAAGCGTTACTGAAGTCAAGAAGCGATAGTACCGTGATCTTGCGATTATCCATACCGACCCGGATATCGTCAGTAATTTTTACAAGAGCTGTAGTAGTGCTATGCCCTGTACGAAAACCGGATTGATATGGATTCATGAGCGCATGTCTGTTCAAAAAAGAAGTGAATTGCTGATGGACCAAGCGCTCTAAAACCTTGGATAGGAAAGGAAGAATGGAAATGGGACGGTAGTCAGAGAAGGAAGAGGGACTGGACTTTTTTGGCAAAGGAATAACGTCGGCTTCCTTCCAAAGCGACGGGAAAACATTGGATGAAATGGAACTATTTAAGATAGAAGTGATAATGGGCGCTACAATATCAATTAGAGGGAGGATCATATTTCGGCTTAAGTTATCGTGTGCATCAGAATGACTGACCAAAGTGGCAGATCGATGTTGGAGTACCATCAGCATTTACTACCTATTTGCTACTATTTACTACCTATATTGACATATTTGCTACCTAAGTTAGAAAAAAGATTTTCCAAAAATAATGTGGGCAGTCATTCTGACGTCAGGATGACTGCCCAAACTGAGTATGTCGGGGTTGGACCCCCTAATTTGCAACAATGTATATACTATGATTTACTACCTATTTGCTACCTACACATATATTTTTTTCAGATTTTTTAGGTAAAAAATAACGATTTTATGAGCAAAGTATTATTTTTAGAGATTTCTTCCATAAAGTGGGCAGTCATTCTGACGTCAGGATGACTGCCCAAACTGAGTATGTCGAGGTTGGACCCCCTAATTTGCAACAATGTATGTACTATGATTTACTACCTATTTGCTACCTGCACATATATTTTTTTCGGATTTTTTAGGCTAAGAATAACGATTTTATAAGCAAAATAGTTTTTTTGTAGAAATATGTTTCATAAAGTGGGCAGTCGTTCATACTTCAAGTTGGGCCCCCTAATTTGCAACATTCTATGTCCTATGATTTACTACCTTTGCTACCTACATATAATATCTTTATATTTTCATTTTATTTTTTTATAAATAAAATCTGAAAACATACATAATATTATGTAGGTAGGCAAATGGGGCCTTGGGGTCTATATTTATTTCATTTTATTCAATTTTTCATATTTAAAAAAATCTGAAAACATACATATATTATGTAAGTAGGTAAATGGGTAGTAAATCATAGGACCTAGAATGTTGCAAATTAGGGGGTCCATCTTGAAGTATGAATGACTACCCACTTTATGCAACACATTTCTACAAAAAAACTATTTTGCTTATAAAATCGTTAATCTTGGCCTAAAAAATCCGAAAAAAATATATGTGCAGGTAGCAAATAGGTAGTAAATCATAGTACATACATTGTTGCAAATTAGGGGGTCCAACCTCGACATACTCAGTTTGGGCAGTCATCTTGACGTCAGAATGACTGCCCACTTTATGGAAGAAATCTCTAAAAATAATACTTTGCTCATAAAATCGTTATTTTTATTTACCTAAAAAATCTAAAAAAAATATATGTCAACATGTCAACACCATCACTGGTAGAGTTATGAGGTTGCTTCCCAACTCCAAGCGACTTTAAGAATTTCCAAACTTCGGCAGGATTCCCAGATTCAACGGAATTGTGGATGTGTCTTCTTTGGGCGTCTCGACAAATTGTACTACATCGATTACGTAGAGCAAGGTACTTAGCCTTATTTTTATCCGAGGGGTGTCCCTTATAGCAGGGGGAAATTAGCTAAAATTACGGCATAATTAATGTAAGGTTTTTTTAAATTGAAATATGTACGTTATAGACCGAAGTTATTTTTCATCAACCCTCCCCACTCCTCCCTCCTCTGCGTCACCCCTCTACCCTCCCTTAAAGTGCCGAAAATGCGGTTTTTCTCGATTTCTGACAAAACTGTTGAAGATACAGAAAAAGCGCGTAGGAACGAAGTAATCCTTAATAAATTTACTACAAATCATTCATTAACACTTTGGTTCTAGCACTTATAGTTTACGCGTGATCCGTCACGAAAGTTGGTCCTTTGCTGCAATCTTCTTTAGTGAATGTTAAGTTTTCGCCCAAAATGCATACGAAATCGTCGAAATTTGTTTGATATAACTAAAATATTGTAACTCATGACTAAAATAAAATTAAGGGGGAAAAATCACTACCATGGGTGGAATTTCCAATATGTTTTGGAATTCCAGTAACTATTTAAGACGTAATATTTTTACGGTAGTAGTCGCTAGGAGTACCATTGATCTATATAGTGTATCTATGACTGGGGATGAGCTTTTGGTAGCTGTTGGTAGAGCCCTGGAGTATCAATCCAGTAGCCGTGAGTTCAAGTCCCACCCATGGTAGTGATTTTTCCCCCTGAAATTCATTTTAAGTTTATAATATTTTAGTAATATCAAACAGATTTCGTAAGCAATTTGGGAGAAAACTTAACATTCACTAAAGAAAATTGCAGTAAAGGACCAACTTTCGTGATGGATCACGCGAAACCTATAAGTGCTAGAACCAAAGTGTCAATGAACGATTTGTAGTAAATTTATCAAGGATTACTTTTTTCCTACACGCTTTTCCTGTATCTACAACGGTTTTGTCAGAAATCGCGAAAAACCGCATTTTCGGCTATTTAAGGGGGGGGAAGAGGGGTGACGCAGAGGGGGGAGGGATGGGGAGGGTTGATGAAAAATAACTTCGGCCTGTAATGTACATATCCCAATCAAAAAAAATCTTCCATTAATTATGCCAACATTTTCATACATAACTTTCCAGAAGCAACGGACTATTAAATTTAGATTTAGCCGAATTCTTTTTTGCTATTAATAACCTAATGTCCTCGGTAAGCCAGGGAGCAGGAAGGTGCTTCATTTTTACCGGGCGAATAGGGGCGTGAATATCATTAAGACCCCTTACTCCTTAGAGCGCTCATCAATTTCACGAAACGGCCATCGATAGATGGCGTTGGCGCTCGGTACGCGAGCACCGGCAACTCAACGCGCGTTTCAACGCAGACATGAATAATCTTGATAGTTTTGAATTAAATTGCTAATAACATAATTTTCAATTTTATATGGGGACTCTTTATTTAATTTCATATTCATGGTATGGTAGTAGTAAATAAGGTATATGAATGTAGTAAAAGTATAGTAGTAGTCTACATGTACATATATAAATTCAGGTTTCCTAATTGATTGATTCAACAACCAACACCGCTGAGCCGAAACTACGAAAGCTAGAAAGTCGAAATTTGTATAGATTGCATTAACAAAATTTCGAAGAGATAAGAATCGATTATGAAAATTTACACCCCTAGTAGAGGGAAAAAGGGGGTGAAAGTTTGTAGCGGGATCAATTTGTTTTTTTTTATTAGGAAAATTTTAGTTAGGAACTTGAAATTAGAGAATAGTTTAATAGTGATTTCTGTTTTTTAGGGTTCCGTAGTCAACTAGGAACTCTTATAGTTTCGCCATGTCTGTCTGTCCATCCGTCCGTCCGTCCGTCCGTCCGTCCGTCGTCCGTCCGTCCGTCCGCGGATAATCTCAGTAACCGTAAGCACTAGAAAGCTGAAATTTAGTAACAATATGTATATCAATCACGTCAACAAAGTGCAAAAATGAAAAATGGAAAAAAATGTTTTATTAGTGTAAAGTGTAAAGTGGGGGCTGATTTTGTTTTCATTCCAACCCCAACGTGTGATATATTTTTGGATAGGTATTTAAAAATGAATAAGGGTTTACTAAGATCGTTTTTTGATAATATTAATATTTTCGGAAATTATCACAGTTATACTGACTTTCATATTTTTATAAGAACAGCATGCACTTACGTCCAGAACAGTGACATTTGGTGCATTGGAACTGCTCATGATGTGTCACTTTTTAACCGTCGCCTCAAATCTGAGAGATTTGAGGCGAGGTTCTCAATTCGTCTGTATGTTTATTTATTTTTTTCATTTTTTTATGTTTGTTCCTCGATATCTCCGTTGTTACTGGACCGATTAAAAAAAAATATTGAATGTATATGAATACAGATTGGTCCCATTTTTCTCAGAACCCAGTTCTGATGATGGGATCCTGGAGTAATCGAGGGAACTCCTCGAATCTGAAAGGCATACGTATGGTGATTTTTGTGTTTTTAAAGGAACAGCATGCATTTAGGTACGGAACAGTGACATTTGGTGCAGTGGAACTGCTGATGATGGTCAGAACGGAACTTCTCAAATCTGAACGGCACGCTTATAGTGACTTTGGTATTTTTATAAGAACAGCATGCACTTTCGTCCAGAACAGTGACATTTGGTGCAGTGGAACTGCTGATGATGGTCAGATCAGAACCGATCTTCTCAAATCTGAACGGAACACTTATAGTGACTTTGGTATTCTTATAAGCACATTTTTCTAGTTGCCCGGAACGTTATCTATCCTCGGTACCCATAATAGTTTATTTTGGACACGTGGCGTCTGTTTTATCACATACAGATTCTGCTTATAAAAAATAACTCGTCACCTGCGTGCCGAGCAAGTATTTTGTTGGCACTTTACCTCTTTGTTTTTCTTAGACACTTCGGAAATTTCATGAACTTTGTGCTTGTATTTTATTAAAAGGAATATACTCTTCAGTTTAAATAAGAATTTGATGGCCTGTGATCCCTATATCTTTAGAACTGAGGTAAAATGTGAGTATTCGGACTTATTGGACACGGTGTACATGTTCGTTCTAAAAGTAGCTGATCAAGCATCGTCGGTTTGGAAAGCCTGCGGTAAAATTTTTGCTCATTACTATACATATTCGATTTAAAGGGTTTTGAGATTTAGGAAATAAAACAACGCTTCATTAGATTTAATTTAATAGCATTATGTAATTATAATCTCAATGTAAGTGCAGGCAGTCTTATTTACAATAAACTTAAAAGCGGAAACAAATATAAGCAGAAAGAAAAAAAGAAGCTGTCAATACTGAATCCCCTAGGGTGGCTGTATGAATAGCACAGAAAAGTATTAAAATAAAATAAAAACCGGCCAAAAGCGTGTCGGGCCACGCTCAGTGTAGGGTTCCGTAGTTTTCCGTATTTTTCTCAAAACTAACCTATAAAGTTCAAAACAAATTTTCAAAGAAAGTCTTTGTAAAGTTCTACTTTTGTGATTTTTTTCATATTTTTAAACATATGGTTCAAAAGTTATAGCGATTATTTCCGAAAATATGAAAATTATCAAAAATCGATCTTAGTAAAACCTAATTCATTTTTAAATACCTATCTAACAATATATCACACGTTGGGGTTGAAATGAAAAAAAATATCTGCCCCCTCTTTACATGTAGGGGTACCCTAATAAAACATTTATTATTATTAACGACCTTCCACATATTTATAATGAGCCCAAACATGATGGGGTTATGATGAGGAGAATAGCAGTTCTGTTGACCACCTCCTGACTCCATCATGAGAACTTGGACCTCGTCTAGTTCGATGGTGCTCGTCAGCCCAAATCTAATGAGCCCGAACATGATGGGATTATGATGAGGAGAATAGCAGTTCTGTTGGCCACCTCCTGACTCCATCATGAGACCCTGGACCTAATCTAGTTCGATGGTGCTCGTCAGCCCAAATCTAATGAGCCCAAACATGATGGGGTTATGATGAGGAGAATAGCAGTTCTGTTGACCACCTCCTGACTCCATCATGAGACCTTGGACCTCATCTAGTTCGATGGTGCTCGTCAGCCCAAATCTAATGAGCCCGAACATGATGGGGTTATGATGAGGAGAATAGCAGTTCTGTTGGCCACCTCCTGACCCCGTCATAAGACCTTGGACCTCATCTAGTTCGGTGGTGCTCGTCAGCCCAAATCTAATGAGCCCAAACATGATGGGGTTATGATGAGGAGAATAGCAGTTCTGTTGACCACCTCCTGACTCCATCATGAGACCCTGGACCTCATCTAGTTCGATGGTGCTCGTCAGCCCAAATCTAATGAGCCCAAACATGATGGGGTTATGATGAGGAGAATAGCAGTTCTGTTGACCACCTCCTGACTCCATCATGAGACCTTGGACCTCATCTAGTTCGATGGTGCTCGTCAGCCCAAATCTAATGAGCCCGAACATGATGGGGTTATGATGAGGAGAATAGCAGTTCTGTTGGCCACCTCCTGACCCCGTCATGAGACCTTGGACCTCATCTAGTTCGATGGTGCTCGTCAGCCCAAATCTAATGAGCCCAAACATGATGGGGTTATGATGAGGAGAATAGCAGTTCTGTTGACCACCTCCTGACTCCATCATGAGACCTTGGACCTCATCTAGATCGATGGTGCTCATCAGCCCAAATCTAATGAGCCCAAACATGGTGGAGTTATGATAAGTAGAATAGCAGTTCTGTTGAACATCTCCTGCCTGACTCCATCATCATGAGAACCAGAACCTCATCCTGGTCCCAAAATATAATAATAATTCAAACTCTCAACAAACTTCACGTATAACTTAAAATCCAAAATCATATGAAAAGCATGTCGAATGCTAAAATTGCATAAGGTGTAAAAAGGATCAAGATTTGTTTAGTCGCAGTTTACGGCACTTCTCGGAACTATCGAGCTGCTTACGAAAGCTAGGTGCGCCGGACGATCAAACGCAGGTCCGTTGTCTTCGAGCGCTCGGCGCAGACTGAGCGGGCTCGCGTTAGCACAGTGTCTTTTATTCGAATTTTAGGTGTTTTAAAAACATATCTATCGACAGAAAGGTATGTCTTATATGTATGATTTTTTTCTTATAGGTCAATAAGAAGTTCTAGTTTAGGATAATATTATTGAAGAGTTACAAAAAATGCAGGAATCGCAGGAAAAATACATAATGAAAACCTCTTTTTATCGAAAAAATGGGGAGGATACGGAAGGTTATTTATCCACCATTTCAAGTAAATCTTAAAATGTCAAAGTATTAGCTAACTCGTACAGGATATAACAAATAGGATTGTGATTATTTATTACCCCAAATAACATTTTTAACAGCACAATCACGATTCTAAACGAGCTATCCCACTATGAAAATTGAAAACGTCTTCCAAAAAAACTGATTTTTCGGAAGTATAAAAAGACATATTTTAAAGTAGTACCAATTGACTTTCTAGCTTAAGATATGTACTTTTAGGAACATTATCAGTTTTTTAATAATCATTTATAGTTTCTTTATAATTTTGAATGAAAAAGGTTCTATTTTGCAAAAAACGCTCGTCTTTAGGAATAAGGCCTCTTAAGATGAGTCAGAGCAGAGTTAAAGCGAGATACCTTATCATCCACCGAAACAGCCCCCAACACCTCACCCCAGTCGAACCTCGAGGCATCCTCACGAAGTTTTTCAACACACATCCGACTAAAATTGCGCAGAAAGAGTATTTTTGGTTTGACCTTAGGGGGACGGATTTTGTACGACAAAAAAAGCAGATGATGATATGAAAAAGCATCCGCCGGGTACTGGCTAAATCTTTCAACATGATCCATAGACGAAACAAAAGTAAGGTCGAGAAGCGACGGAGAACAGTTAGGAAAAAAGTGCGTCGGACCTGATGGCAGAATGGACAAGTTGCAAGCTTCACCAAGGGATTTAAGAGACTTGGATCGGAAGTCATTTTTCAGAAGGCATGTATTAAAATCCCCCATAACGATATGATGGGTATACGATGGCATCAAATCTTCAAGAAGCTTTTCAAAAGAAGAGAAATAGTTAACGTGAAGGGAGGGAGAGTAAAATACACCTAAAAGGACTTTAGAGTGAGACAGACTTAGCTCTAGAAATAAATACTCAGCTGTGTCAGAAGTTCCATAGACCTTTGCCACGTGACAATGATGTGTATGTCAAATGTGGTCGATGCAACTGGCCCTTAGTGCCACCGGCCCTTATACGTACCTACACTTGATATGCACGGTGCCTTTAGGCAATATGCAGGCCTTGAACAGTTACCGAATATTCGCTAGTATACCACAGAATATATAATAGTACAAGTACAGAAGGCTCACTCTTTTGATGTTCACAAAATGCCGCCATTCTAAATAAAGGACGGAAGGAAGGTAAGAACCTTCATTAACAAACGGTCCCATGCGAGCAGCCGACATTGAATTTTATTGCGCCGCGCAAAGGTCGTCACCACTGAATGGGCCGCGAACTCGCGGCCGCCGACATGTACTTGGACTTGACACGGACCGAATATTCGCTACTCCAGTTACTCTTCTACTTACACTTGATATGCACGGTGCCTTTCGGCAACATGCAGGCCTTGAACGTCGCCGTAAGCCTCACTATCTATAGGACCTTTTACTGATATACTTACACTCGATATGCACGGTGCCTTTAGGCAACATGCAGGCCTTGAACGTCGCCGTAAGCCTCACTTAGGACTCTATATGACCTTTTACTGATATACTTACACTTGATATGTACGGTGCCTTTAGGCAACATGCAGGCCTTGAACAGCTCGACATTGCCATACGCGTTGCGAGGCACGACTCCGTTCTCGGCGACCGGCGGCTCGTAGTCTTGGACTTGCCATGGACCGAATATTTCCAGCGGTTTATCGGTTATTAGCTTGTTGGATAGCTGAAAAGGATGAGATAAAATAGTATGAATAGATAATTTGAATTGTTATAAAGAAAATTTGAATTGTGAAACGTTAGGCATGAAATTCACACAAGCTACGTAAGGCGTAAGACGTGGAACGGACGCGCTTGCGTGCCTGCGCCACGTCACTTGAGTGTAATTTAAAAAACGTCTCAGTACATTTCGTATAGGAAAGACGTAAGAAGCAAGACTTGCGTAAGACGCGTCTTATGCCTTACGTCGATTGTGTGTGGATCAAGCCTTAGGGTCTTTAACATGCATACGACGGACTGTCATAGGTACGCTAAGATACAGAGCCTGCAGCATGATCACAGTCTGATCGGACGAAGCCAGAAAATCGCTCTTACATTCAGTGCCCTTAATCCTGTACTATGGGCAAAAGCGTCGACGCGGCGTCTTTTTCCATACAGTTGGCCTGACGCTACGCTCGAAAGACGCTAGATGTGGGGGGGGACTAATGTATCCCCAAATTTTTATTTTAATATTGATACCCACCTTATCCCACTTGGGTCTCGCTTTGACGACCTTGTACGGTTTTTCCCCCAGCCGCACTACCTTCGCCTCCTTGAGCCAGGTGTCTCTGGAGCGGCAGATGTAGACGCAGTCGCGAGCGTACACCGCCTCGCCGCGTACGAACCCGAGCGTCGCCGCGTCGGGCGGGTACAGCGCCTCGTATTTCAATAGGTGACGCTTCAACGCGTAGAGAGGGTGGTTCTTGTATCTGTAAACATTGAAATGATTACTGTAAGTTATACTCACAGATATAGGAAGGAAGGAGATCGGGCCTGCCAGGCGATTTGTATTGAATACGCCTGTCGCAAGTTCGTCAAATGGACGCTCCTGTCGGGCAATACACGCGCATCATTTCTATGTCTGAGTACGTGCAAACGACCAGCGAGTTCTGTCATCACGCATGTAAGTACAGTCAAGTGTAAAAATATGGGTGTACACAATTACACATCTTACTCAAAAATATGTCCTATAGCATCTTAGTCCGGTGTAATAAGAGCGTAGTACCATATAATTATGAGACGATTATTTCGATACGTATTTTTGCACTTCACTGTACACAACTACAACTGCATGCTCAATGAGCTACGAAGTATAGAGACTGCCGCAGCTATATGACAGCACCTAGGCAAACCCAAGCTTTAGGTTTGAGTACTCAGCAATACTGAGAGAGCATCCAAATGCATCATTTCTAACGCTTTTTTTCCTCCCGTATCTCAGGCAGTCTTGGGCCCTTTCCACAGTGAGATAGCTATGTCCCATCCACCACACGGACATAGTGTAACCCACAGTAAGGCATGTGACGTCTTTGAGGCAGTTGTTCAAGCCACATCAAGTATATAGTATAATAAACATCACTCACTCAGCAATACTCTTATCTTATTCAAAGCTTTGACTTCCTCTTTTTATTGAGGCACGTAGCGAGAGGCTTTTCAGGAAATTGTTGTCATTTCATCATCAAGTAATATTACTAATAATAAATATGACTCACTCAGCTATGCTCTTAGGCAAGGGGGCATCTAGCTGCATTCTATCCAGAGCCTCATCCTCTTCTCTGTCCCGTGGCGTTCTTGGTCCTTTCCAAGGCGATATAACCGTGTCCCACCAGACGGGTTCGGCTCGTTGCTTGCGGGTGACGGTGTTCCAGTGAGGCACGTAGCGACGCGTCAGGTCTTTGAGGTAGTTGTTGTTGTCCCAACCCACTACGTAGCAGACGGGGTGGGTCGCTCGGCTCTGTAACCATTTTACGATAAGAAACTAGCAAACGAATCACAAGGGAATGTACAAGTTTCTAATGGGGTGGCAACGCGCATGTGACACTGTTTGAGTTGCAGGCGTCCATAGGTTAGGGTGACCGCTTTACATCAGGCGGGCCGTATGCTTGTTTGCCACCGACGTAGTATGAAAAAAAAAAAACAAGGGTGTATTACGGGCTATGATGGCACTAACCGCATTATCAAAAAGAAACAACTAAGAAGACGTGAAACTCGGCAAAACCAAACTAAAATGGAGTTGGTTGGGACATGTTGATAGGCAGAGTGATGGCAGATGGACTGAAATGTTAACGGAATGGTGGCCGCTTACAGATGTAAGAAGCGCTTGGCATCCATTGGCTTGTTGAGTGGATGACATCCGGAAAATTGCGGGTCACAACTGTATGAGACTAGCTCAGATCAGGGAGAAGTGGCGTTGTAGAAGAGAGGCCCATGTTCAGCAGTGGGCAATAAAAGCCTGATATGATGATGATGAAACTCGGCAATACTTACATAAATCTCATTAGTGCAGTGAACCTGCCCCTTCACCACATCGACAGCTATCCACTGCTCCAACTCCTCGACAAACACTTCGCACCAGACGTCCGTCTTGTCTCTAGGCGCCTCATCATCAGTGGACAACACGCGCCGGTCGATCTTCCGACTGCCACTTGGCTTCGGACTGATTTTGGTCGGTTTGAAATCGTCGTCACTCGCTGCTTCAGGTTCGTAATCACTGTCGCCTTTGGTCTTTGATTTTCCTGCTCAAATAACGATGAAATTATACATTTGAAGACAAACAGGATTTCGACAATTACAACATACGCTAACAACCATATACTCTGGTGAATCCAGTTTTTCGCTACAAAAAAGCCTAAAATCCAAATTTTTTAGAGAAAACATCTCTAGCTTAACACATTCTCTGACCCTGCCCGCCCGAAACCAACCATGAAAACTAAATTTTCAAAAGAATTATTCAAAACTAGTTTTTGCCCGCGGCTTCGCTCGCATTAAACAGACAAAAAGTATCATATGTCACTCTCGATCCCATCAACTATCTCCACATAAAAAGTCAAGTCAATTTGTCGCTCCGTTTTGCCGTGAATGACGGACAAACAAACAGACACACACACTTTCCCATTTATAATATTAGTGTGGATCATCATCATCATCAATCATTTAAGAGTTGTACTCTTGTAGGTGGAGCAACTTCCACGTGTGCCAGTCTTTTGCCTTCCTTTTGACTTATTAACTCTAAAACAAAATATTGTACTCTAAAGTAATGCGGAATTTCAGAAAACAGCAGAATACCAACCTTTTACAGTTTTCGTTTTCTTCTTTATCGCTTTCACATTATTCATCGACTTTTCCAGAATGGAAGACAGAATGTCTTTCATGATTGCAATCAGTGTAGAAGCCACATCATTCTTAGGAGATGTCTTTATTTTCGGCGCAAGATCTCGGTGACTCACTCTAAGTTCATCATCAGGATCTCTAACTGTCTTCTTAGTTCTTTTAGGAACTATTTTAGTTGGTGTCTTTGCACTGTCGTTGAAATATTTACTAGTTTCCGAAGTGCCAGCACTCTTTGACCTAGACTTAGTATTTTTATTTACAGAATCTTTAGCATTTAGTACGTTTTTTACGTCTGCAGTTTTAGATCGGCTCCGTGTAGCAGATTTGCTAGATTCAGCACTGCTATTACTTTCAAAGAATTTAGTACTAACTGCCTTGTTATTTTCGTTAGTTACAATAATTTTTGGAGGATCAGTTTCTTTAATAGTTTTGCCACGTCTATTTAAAGAAAGTGTCTTAGAAGCTGGTGAAGCTTTATTTTTATCTACTTTGACCGGTTTTGTTTCTCGAGCTTTAGATTTCTCTTCACTGGCTTTTCTGTTTCTCTTCTTTGGTAGAATTTTATCTTGGGATACACTTTTCGAAGGTTCAGAATTTAAGGGATTGGCAGCACTTCTTGCCCTTTTAGGTGGTGAAACATCCTCATCTTTTTCTGTGGGTTCTATAGCTATAGATTCAGCACTGCTATTACTTTCAAAGAATTTAGTACTAACTGCCTTGTTATTTTCGTTAGTTACAATAATTTTTGGAGGATCAGTCTGTTTTGCAGTTGTATCCTTTTTACTTGAATTTTCTTGTAAAGTAGTTGAAATATCATTTTTGCTTTCTTTTGGTTCAGTTTCTTTAATAGTTTTGCCACGTCTATTTAAAGAAAGTGTCTTAGAAGCTGGTGAAGCTTTATTTTTATCTACTTTGACCGGTTTTGTTTCTTGAGCTTTAGATTTCTCTTCACTGGCTTTTCTGTTTCTCTTCTTTGGTAGAATTTTATCTTGGGATACACTTTTCGAAGGTTCAGAATTTAAGGGATTGGCAGCACGTCTTGCCCTTTTAGGTGGTGAAACATCCTCATCTTTTTCTGTGGGTTCTATAGCTATAGATTCAGCACTGCTATTACTTTCAAAGAATTTAGTACTAACTGCCTTGTTATTTTCGTTAGTTACAATAATTTTTGGAGGATCAGTCTGTTTTGCAGTTGTATCCTTTTTACTTGAATTTTCTTGTAAAGTAGTTGAAATATCATTTTTGCTTTCTTTTGGTTCAGTTTCTTTAATAGTTTTGCCACGTCTATTTAAAGAAAGTGTCTTAGAAGCTGGTGAAGCTTTATTTTTATCTACTTTGACCGGTTTTGTTTCTTGAGCTTTAGATTTCTCTTCACTGGCTTTTCTGTTTCTCTTCTTTGGTAGAATTTTATCTTGGGATACACTTTTCGAAGGTTCAGAATTTAAGGGATTGGCAGCACGTCTTGCCCTTTTAGGTGGTGAAACATCCTCATCTTTTTCTGTGGGTTCTATAGCTATAGATGCTTTACTTCGTTTAGTTTTACGACTTTTAGCTACAATATTACCATCATCATTGCCATCAACTTGCATTATGTTTGTATCACTAAAATATATATCATCCACATCCATGTCACTATCATAGTTTCCATCAACTTGTGGTATCTGTTTTGATTTTTTCTTCGATTTGCATGATTTTTTCTGAGCAGATTTTTTTGTATCTTCTTTTTTAGGTTCCGCATTTTGCTTTTCTTCTTTTTCCTTGGTAGATAGAGAACAGAGTTCGGAACTAGGCGGCCTAATTGGCAATGTTACAAAATTGAACATGACTCGACACTGTAGACCGAGAGCCCTTAACATGCTAACAAAAATGAAAAACATAAACTTCTTAGTTGAAACTGTTTTGTTCTTGATCTCTTTCAACAAGATATCCTTAAGAGGGGGCGATTTAGGCTTGAATTTGTTCTCGTGCTTATCTTGTACTAAAGTCATTTTATTCTTAAACCATTTAGTGATCTGTTCAACATATTTTACATCAACTCTTTCACCCGGGTAGCATTCTTTCGATGGGACTAGCGTTAATACTGCACTCATTATTTCCTGGTCATTTAAAATGGAGCTTACATCGTTTCCGTGGCCCAGCCAGCACAAGACGTGGACCTTATGCATGTACACTTGGTACTCTTTTCTAACCCTGTTCATTTTCCTCCTCATCATCATCTCAACATCTAGCTTTTTAGATTTCCTGTGGACAGCATCGGGGAAGTCAACTACCACCTGCAATCCGGAAGCTGGAAGTGGTTTTGACTCTGAAAATGTTAAATAGATAGTTTAAAAGTTGCTTCATTATAAGACTATTTATAAGACCCGCTGGGTGGACAGCGTTAAGAAGGCCAGGGATTAACACGGGCGCCTATTATGAGGACTGCAGAAGACCGTGCGGAGTGGAGAACTTTGGTGCGAAAAATAACGACCTCATGTGGTCGCGACCCTCAGCCATGAGGAACCGAGGAAGAAGAAGAGAGAGATAAGACTATTATGTATTGTTGTAATTACATGTAAAATTGTTAAATGTGAGTGTGTTTAGTAAAAGTAGTAAAACGTCCCACTTTGTCGGTTACCATATTTGCTTGCATCTTTATATGAATAAACTGACAAAGTGGCTTTATAGCAATCGACAAAGTGTGACGTTTTCCTGTGCACACTCACAAATGTATATTATATATGGCAATAACATTTTTTTAAATATTGGTATGCCTCTGCCGTGCTACAGACAACACTAAGTGCTCTTTGATTGATTATTTTAGAGAAAAGACTTTCTACCTAAGTATGATCTATTTATAATACCAACATGTAAAATATATTACTCTCAAAGAGCATTGCATATTCATTTCAATCATAACATTACATTAGATTTTTTTATTTCATGGTACAAGTACAAATTACACTATAAATTTGCTACATGTCAAAATTATGTTTATCTTCTCATCATGATCGTAAAAAATTACAGTGATCATCAAAAATTGCTTAATAAGTGATTAATTTTATTCTAATTACCTTTCACCTCCTCCCAATCCTCCATTTCAGAATCACTGTCATTTTGTTTCTTCTTTTTCTTAGGTTTCTTAACTTCAGTGGGATCTGGCAACACTTCCTCTCCCTGAGCTAACAGATCTTTGACATCAAAGGCCTGGGACGAATTTTTGGCCGTGTAAGTGAGGATTGAGGCTTTTGTCTCTTCGATTTTGGTTTTGTGGATTTCCAATTCCTTGAAAGTCTTTTGGGCAATCTCCTCACTGTTGTCGGGTATATTTTTAGACCATACCTAGAACAAATTGACATTGATTAGTAACTACTGTAACAGGTAACTAGTAAAGTAAGGTAAGTAGTAGCAATGAAGAGAGTTAGGGCAAATTCTCTTCTCTATGACTTCCATGAGTAAAAAAAATCTTTCTACAAATCTAAACTAAATAAATATAACTTAATTATAAACTGAAATAGATACCATACAGGCATACATTAAAGAAAAAGCGATCAAGCCCACTGGTGGCGAAGTCGGGAATCGAACCCGGGTCTCCAGCTAACGCGGCTGACGTGATAAACCGCTACACCACCTCGACCGCCGAGGTACCCGTCGAAATTTCTCTAGTGTATGTTATCTCTGAAGGCTAGGCGCCTTTGACCAACTCTAAGGGCGAACAATTTGTGCTTGCACCTCCTATGTGAATTCTTTTGCAGGATTACGATATAGCGAGAGAGATGGTGCTGGCATCTATCGATGTAGGGAACAAATCAAATTATTTCAATAACTTAATTATTATAAAATGATGAATTGTCTAATTAATGTGTGCTTTCACTCTCATTATTCTAAAGAAATTGTTTTAAGGAGTATTCACCAACTATTATTTTTAATTTGTAGAATTCAGTAAACTACACTTTTTAAAGCTGCAACTTAAAATGATGTGTACCATATATGTTATTATTATTATTTGTATGTCTTACCATATCTCGGGACCATGGGGTCCCGACCTTTGGGAGGCATGTGTGGGGCCAAAGCCAACAGCACAGAGTCCCTTTTAGACACTTTAATCTTTAATCCAAAGGCAATTATTATTATTATTATTCAATTATAGGCGAGCAGCTATTCAGCTGATGAGCCTATGTCACACAGTGTCTCGTGATTTATAGTTAGCAAAGTCATGTCACTATCTTATTATTTAAAACTTTTAAAAGCCACTTGTCTAGTCTGACCCATGATGTGACCCAGCAAACTTCAAATTAAGGGTGAACAGGCACCTTCTGGGCAAGTTTGCTCCATTGCAGGCCACATCTTCGCCTCTGCTAGTCTGTGGCCATGAGCAAGCCCATTTACAGTAAAAAAAAAATTGATGCTCACATCTTGATACTCCATTTTAGTTTCATGGTCGCTGTCTGCATCATTGGCGGATGAGAAGGTGGTGTTGGTAGGTATACTCGCCGGTTTTCTGGGAGATTCATCATCACTACTGTCTGTAAGTTTAGACATTTTTTTTTTAATTTATTTAACAAATAAGTACATTATATTCTTCACATTTATGTTTCTCGCCAAACTTTGATATTATACCACATAACTAGAGAATGCAATCTCGACGAGATTGGGGCCCAAGCGAGATCTCGGGAATTCGTGAAACCAATCTCGCGAGATCTCGCCAATTTAGAGATCTCGCGAGATTGGCCGGTTTGTAGGTTTATTCTTGTAAATAATCACAATATAGCAATAAATAAGGATAAAAATAATAAGAAAGATTGCTATTATGAAACAAATATTATTCTTGCCTATTTTTTCATATTTTTAAATGTATTTTACATTGTTTAACATAAGTTATGTACCTCACAACTCACAATTATTATATTAATCTATACTTCAAACTTTTCATAAAAATTTGCAGTATAGATTATCAATTTATCATGTAAGAAAATAAAATAAAATTATTCACGAATGAGTAGAAGCGTGCCAAATTCGAATTCGTTGCCATGCCAACCGCGAACAGTACACAGTAGAGACTACTAAAAAATTCCGCAACATATGCCTTTATTGATGAAAGGATAAAAATTCAAAAATCAAGGTTATCCCTACCATCATCAAATAGACCCACATAAAAATATTACCTGTCCTTAATTAATTATGACTAGTTGACTACTATTAAATTACATAAAAATATTAGACTACCAATAGTATTGTATTGGTAGTCTAATATTTTTATGTAATTTAATACCGATTTGAAATGTAATTTAATTCTTAAACCCGACAGTTAAATAAGAAACTAAAATAGAAAGAAAAACAGATAAATATATATAAATATTATTAAATAAATATAACAGGACATTCTTACACAGATTTACTGAGTCCAACGGTAAGCTCAAGAAAGCTTGTATTGTGGGTACTCAGACAATGGCATACATAATATACAAGTACTTAGATACATAGAGAACATTCATGACTCAGGAACAAATATCGGTGTTCATCACACAAATAAATGCCCTTACCGGGATTCGAATCCGAGACCGCGGCGTAGCAATCAGGGTCACTACCCGCTGGGCTTGGCCAGACCGGTCGTCAAAAATATAATAATAACATTGCCTCTGCGTGTGTCCCAATGATACGGGCAAGGGCAACATCCGTTCGGTGTACCCCTTACATTTCATTAAAGTGTCGAAAGGGCCTCTACGCGTTGGCTTCGGCGCCGCGCACGCCTCCCAAAGGTCCGGAATACCATTGTTCCGTGATGGGAAAGACATATTATAATATATAGTAGTGTGACTATTAAAAAAAGGAATAAAAAATATTTAATACAATAATTTGATTTTTTGAGTATAAAATAGAAATTGTTATTGGTTGCCTAACAAACGACAGCCGTAGTAAAGTTGTTGTAGGCTTCTGCTCTCTCGACATCCAACAAAACTCTGTGCATGAAAATTCGTAAAATAGATGGTTATACACCGTGTTTCACTTAACACTAAAAACCTGAAAACAGTTTGTTCAGAATCGAGAGTAGAATCGATTCAGCTATATCTTGATGGGGGTAATATTTTTATTTAAATTTGTATTATTACTTATTTTTTACGTGCCTATTCTATTGTACTCGTAAGACAACATTGTGTATATCGCATTGCTAGAGGTTGTTTACCTTTTTCAGTATTTAGTTGGTATTAATACTGGCTGGTTACTTCGACGATTATTTTTTCGCTACGAGTTTGACGTTGTTTGTCAGTTTAATCTTAATGTTTATCATAAGTCATAACAAATTGAACTCGTACCTAATTACAACCTTGTCATTTTAAACATTGGGTTTAAATTTGATTACCTGTCCAATTTGAAGTTTACTGTGACAAAGCTTTAAAGTGTTTTACAGTGACATCTTAGCTGTCTATTGGTAAACCTTATGTCGTTGCAGTAACGTACACAAATAAATAGTTTTGTGGTTTATGGTGGAAGTTAGCAATTATTTTATTGAGTGTAGAGCTAAAAGTCAAGTAGAGCTGTACAAAAAATTAAAAATTCAATTAAAAAAAAAGTAACCATCAGATTAAAAGATGAATACTCTAGATGAGTTTAAAAAAATAAAAATCAGTTGGGGTGTCTGAGGTTTTGAGTGTTACCGGAAACACGGTGTATACACATTACACACAGCCGTATGTGTAATATATACCATAATGGCGAATCACGCAAATAGGCCTGGCTGACACCCTTAATGATTGCGAAACGGTCTGAATCTGTCATTCGTCATTCCGAACTGAGATAGGTAAATTATTGAGCGAAATAAGAGTTGACGAGTTCAGTTAAATGATATAGTTCATGTAAATCACTTACAACTTGCGAACAAAATATGTCTAGTCATTTCGCGAGCTTCGAATAAGACGTTTTATGCTTGAGTTCAATCTTGTTGATCTCGCGAGATCTCGTCGATTTTTCGGCCAAGATCAATCTCGCTAAAAATGACCGAGATCTCGTACAAAAGAGATCTCGCGAGAACGAGATTGCATTCCCTACACATAACTAATACATGGGCCATTGTTTTCAAAGTTGTCCACCTTTTTTATGGATTTGGAATTCTTTATGTGGTTTCCACTCAGAATTACGTTCTCTTTCAATCCTAATAGGAAAAAAAAGTGTCTTGAGGTTTTTTCCCATTCCGTTACCTTTTTCATACATTTTGTATGGCGGTAATGGAATGGAAGGTTTGAAAAATGTATGGAAATCTTGGGAATACCCATGTTACAATAAAAGTGGGGTGGACAACTTTGAAAAATGGCCCAAATATCACAATTTCGTTTTTTTTACATATTGCCACAGAATATATAATAGTACAAGTACAGAAGGCCCACTGCTTTGATGTTCACGAAATGCCGCCTTTTTAAATGTCTACAATTTTTTTACAAAGAAACCAGCCGCACATGCGCAGCGTCGGATGATAGGGTTGCCTGTGAATTAAAACGAAATTATTACTCAGATAAAATTGTATACTATTATATTTAAATCTTGAGTACTTTCTATGTATTTTAGTATTTTAGTTTAAGTTCCAACATCACAAGCCTTATTGAACTTTTCCGTGGGACTTAATCAATGGTTACACACATCTGTAAGAATGCCCTATGGTACATATTTCATTAATGATGTCTATTTAACTTAGCATTGTTAGCCATTCCTCACGTGGACATCACATATGAACCTTAAAAAAAACTCATGACGTAAAGTAACAAAAGAAAATGCGAACTTGCGTTCCGTGAGAACGCGCGCCACCCCTGATTAGGCCGCGAACTCGCGGCCGCCGGCATGTACTTGTAGCACGGCGATAGAATCGCGGAGTGAGCCGCCCCTGATATTGCCAAGAGTGGCAGTGAAACTTGAGCCGTTTCATGTACTTTACCAAACTGTTAGGGAATACAGATGAGTTTATCTATGTCCTTATATGTAAGTATTGTTTAATAAATACAGCAAAGTAATATTCTAATTCCCTGTTACACTATTCCCGGTAATATATATTTGTCTATTCTATCCATAGGGCCAGATTAACATTCTGCAAGCTAGGTGTTTGGGCTCCGCAGATACAGGACATTAATTGAAAGTGTATATTTTTAACACCTAACAAATTTTTTTTCTGTTTTGATATGATTATGATTTATAAATCAAGTCTAAAACTAATGTTGTATTTTCTGAGACTATTTAGGTTAAAGTTAACGGCTTAATTTAATGGTAATATCGGTTGGCAATAACTACAGAGCCAGTGAAGGCCCAGTTATAAAATAAAGGGGAAACTCTTAAACTAAGTCCACTTACCACTTTCTGATAGGTTGAGAAAAGAAGGCAACAGTTTATCAGCATCGGTTAAATCCTTCCCCGAGAATGCTTTTGTGGCAGCAGAATTTTCACCCAAATCATCCGGAGGTTCATCGCGAATCTTTTTAATGAAGTTTTTCGCAAATTGCGGTCTTCTTCTCGGGGCTGCTTTTTTGGGTTTACTGCTTTTTGGATCTTCGTCTTCAAATTCTTCTCCTGAGGACACGGCTTGCTCCTCGTCTTCGGAGCTGGAGACGTCAGTTATTTTGGCGTCGGAACCCGAGTCGCTAAAATCTCCGGACTCCTCGGGCTCGCTATCGTTTTCATCTTTGTAACTTTTTGCTTTTGTTACTTTTTTGCGAGTCGTTGGCATGTTTTATAACTAAATACTATACGAAATTACACTTAAATACCAATACCATGAACTGCAATTATTTCTAAAGTACCCGGCAGATCGCACAAAGCACGATTCTCAGTGTTGCCAGCTGTGAACCACGATTTTATCCGAAGTCGGTCGCAAAAATCTCCGAAATGTCAACCAATTCTCCGCCAGACCTTTGCAATCCATATGTTCCGTAACGTATACAAGAACCAGTTTTTTTTCGGCGAGGGGGGGTCTGAAAAAAGCGCGTGCCTTTCGAAACCTTAACGTTGATGGAATCAACGACCCAGAATATAGGGGCATATTGAATTACGCGTCTTTTTTTGTACCAACATTTGGCTAACCGGCACGCGTTTTATTAAGACAATTGGCCGGTGAGCCCCTTTTTTAACATTTCAAATATTCCGCCAATTTTTAGTGCCAAATTTTGGTTCACCGACTACATTTTACACGCAAAAGCTTTGTACTCGCATTTTAATTTAATAGCTGCGCAGTTTGTAGCTGTCAGTGTCACCGACAGAGCTAAAAAAAATATTTTTTTTATTTATTTACAACATATTATCTATTCAGGGTGCGCGCCCACGGCCGACAAAGTTGCTCGGCGACCTACGTATTTGTATGAAAAGTTGCGTTGCTTCATGAGCGCACTTTCATACTAGCCCATGGTCGCGACAAAAAAGTCACTTCGAAAAGTCGCCCGTGAGCGCACCCTCTAAGCTTCTTTCTGCATTTCTTATGAAATAGCGTCCATCAGCGACGCGTCGAATCGCATTCGATTGTATGAGAACTCGATTCGACACAGTTCGATTCCGTCTTAAGCCTGGCATCTACTAAGGCCGGAAACAGTCAGACAGTCTGAAAAAATCATAATCTGAAAAAAGATTTGTATGCTAACTGACACTGACAGATCTGTCAGTGTCCGTTTGAACTGACAGTTTGCATACAGTCTTCATTTCATAATCTTAAAAAATCAAAATATTATGAAATCAGATCGAGTGCATTGAAAATTAAGATTATTCGCAATTTGTCAGATCGATCAGAAAAAAAACATAATCTTAAAAACTAAGACGGACAGTTGTGAATTGTATGGAAATCCGTGCACTAGATCTGATTTCATAAAGCAGGCCACAGCACAGACAGTCTGAAAAATTCATAATCTGAATTTGGATTTGTATAAAACTTGTCAGTTCAAACTGACAAATCTGTCAAATTGAACTGACAGGTTGCATACAAATCCAAATTCAGATTATGAATTTTTCAGACTGTCTGTGGCGTGCCTAAGACTGTCTGTTGCCGGCCTAAGGCGGAATCAAGCCGCATCACATCGAGTCCTCATACATTTTGAATGCGACTCGACGCGGCTGTTTCCGCCTCCGCTTTAATGGACGCGGTCTCATAAGAAATGCAGAAAACGAACTAACGAGGCTCGACTCGGCGAGCCTAGTGGACGCCAGCAGTTCCTCGATGATTCCATTCCTCCAACTTCAATGTTTAGGATACATTTTACTAATTGGCCGGCTTTTTTACTGCCAAGATTTGGTTGACCGTCTATAAACAAAAAAAATGTTTATAGTGAATACATACTTTTTATTACTTAACGCTTTTATATCAGAAATGCACAGAACATTGAGAATATTTGAAATATTTAATTCATGCATTCAGGTTTTCCGAGCGGTTTAACTTTAAAAAATTAGGGACCTTTTCATAATCTCCGAAATTCTCCGATCGTACCTGATCTCCGCCAATTCTCCGCTAGAGGCTAAAATTCTCCGAAAATCGGAGGAAAATCTCCGAACTGGCAACACTGACGATTCTGTGACAAAAATCAAAAAATATTATGAAATCTCGGGATCCCTAGTGAATAGGTTAAAGCTAGGAACATACTACGCGGACGTCCGTCGCAAAACGACCGGGACCGCGACCTATCAGTGTGCACGGAACAAAACATCCAGAGAGCCAGATTTCGATCGGACGTCCGTGCGCTCAAGGCCACGTCCGCGTCCGTCGACCGATAGTTTGCACGGTTATGTGTAATGTCATTGTCCAGATTCCCGTCCGCGGTCGATTCACGACGGACGTCCGCGTAGTGTGTTCCTAGCTTGATACGTGCAGCTTGGTGCCAAAGTTGGCAATACGTGCAGCTTGGTGCCAAAGTTGGCAACATGCACACTAGCGCTCCTAGCAGCATGGGGTCTTTGGCGGGAATTTGAAAAAAGTAGTCGGAAAATTTTCGCTCCAATCTTTAAAATTATAATTTATTGAGTTTTAATAGCTTAATTTGTATATACTGTATGTAAAGTTGTAAATAAATATATAGGTATTGTGTTAAGAATGAAAGGCGAGGAGGGGGGCGGGACAAACCCGCCCACCCTAAAACGCTCCAAAATCGACGGCTCGGGCGGCAGCGGCGCGGACGATGGCGGCGGGGGTGAGCAATTGAACAATGCGTACTTACCATATTTTAAACCGGACTATAAAAGACTGTACCCTGAAAACTCGGGAAAAGTAGAGTTTAAAGTGTTCGTTGAACAACAGGACCCGAAAGAAAAATTGGGAAATAAAAGCCCAATTTTCTTAAATCACATCTTCACGACGGATATCAAAGGTGTCACGGCAATACAGCGTGTAAATGCAAACAAAATCGCAGTTGTTTTTAAACAATATAACACTGCTAATAATTTCTTAAACAACAACGCCTTTTTGGCTAAATATAATATGAAGGCGTACATTCCGGCAACCCAAATTGAAAAAACTGGCATAATAAGATTTGTACCGACCAACATTTCAAACAAGGACTTGTACACAAAGTTAAGCTCAATATATGAAATAATCGCAATACGGCGATTCACAAAAAAAGTTGGACAGGACCGTATTCCCCTACAGACTGTGAGCATAACATTCCTATCAAATGTTTTACCAGATGACGTACAGTACGACTTGTTCTCGTACCGTGTATTTGAATATGTCCCTCCGTTACTGCAATGCTTTAAATGTTTTAAATTCAATCACGCGGCAAAAGTTTGTAACGGAAAGCAGCGTTGCTCCATTTGCTCAGGCGACCACTTCTATAAGGAGTGCGATAAACCAACCGAGTTATGCTGTGCCAATTGTAGCGGCCCTCACTTGGCAATTTCAAAAGCTTGTCCAATAAAGCTTAAAAAAATAATGGATAAGAAGGCAAACATCTCTTATGCTTCTAAAGCTGAAACTCGTAAAGTAGAATTCCCGGCGATAATAGACAAAAAACTGACTGACAAGACAAATAAATCGAAACCTGCTAAACCACAATCCCAAACTAATGTTCCTTCTACAGCTTCACCAGCAGAAACACCAACGTTTGATATAAAAAAGGAATTGCTACAAAACGACGTCTTAATGAATGCAGTTGTGACCACTCTCATAGAGTTAGCAAATAAGACCGATTCCCTCCCAATCACTAAACATTCAATTGAAGAAATGTTTATTAAGAATATTCAATAATGGATCTTTCACTTTTTAAAATTGCACAATTTAATATTCAATCAGCTATAAATAAAAAACCCTTGCTAATCAATTTCTTAAAAGATAATAATATAGATGTTTGTCTTCTTAATGAAACATGGTTAAAACCAACTACTGCTTTTAGGATACCTGGATATAATATTTTCTGCAAATATGCTGATAATGGTCGCGGCGGAGTCGCTATACTGGTTAAAAATATATATAAACATACTTTTATACAGACCGATTTTTATGAGAGTATTCAAAATATAGCGATCTCAATCATGACTAACCGAGGACCTTTATCAGTTTTATGCGTGTACTGTCCTCCAAACCGTCCACGCATAAGGCTAAATAGACTTCAACACATAATTGAGAAATTACCAACACCCATAATAGTTTCAGGAGATTTTAATGCACATCATGCAGCGTTTGGCTGCGTTTCTAATCAACCGAGGGGTAACACTTTGTTTGACATTATTAGTGACTTAGACTTGTGTATTTTAAACAATGGAAATCCAACAACTGTAACTTACCCCAATCGAAATCCTTCAGCGATCGATGTTAGCTTCTGCAGTGCAAGTCTAGCACCTCATTGTGAGTGGAAAGTCCATGATGACCCTATGGGTAGCTATCACTATCCTACTATAATTAGTATGCAGACCTCTCTTGAAAAGTATCAAGTAAGTGAACCGACAGATAAATTTATATATGCTAAAGCTGATTGGGATAAGTATAAAGAGCTTTCAGAAGAGGTTTTCTCTAATTTTCCTTTAAATGACAATGATCCTATAGAGTCATATGAGAAATTTATTTCTGAACTCAACCTATTAAAAATACAGTGTATTCCAAAATTTGTTAGAACTAATAATTTCATTAGCAGACCACCGGTTCCCTGGTGGAATGAAAAATGTCAGGACAGTGTCATTAAAGCCTATGAGGCATTAAAATATTACAGGTCTAATCCATCCTTAGAAAACTATATAACTTACAAAAAACTCGTTGCTCTTAAAAAACGAACAATATCTGAGGAAAAGACTAATAGTTGGCGTAGTTTTTGTGGAACTTTAAATAGATGTACACCAATTGGGTTAATTTGGAATAATATTAAACGTTTTAAAGGACTAAAATCTAAGCAGGTAAATAAAAACGATGAATTTATAGAACCATTTTTAAATAAACTTAGTCAAGGTAATAATAACGATTGTAGGTCTTTAGAAAGTTTTTCGAAATGAACAACGATAATGATCAGTCTAGGTATCTTATTCAACCTTTTACTTGGGAAGAATTTGTTAGAAGTTTGAAATCTAGGAAAAATACTACCCCAGGCTTAGATGATATACCATATTTTCTTATAAAAAAACTACATATTAACGGTCAAAAAGTTTTATTAAGAGTCATGAATTTACTTTGGTTACAAGGAAAATACCTCAATCCTGGAAAACACAGTGTGTAATACCTATTTTAAAACCAGACAAACCACCTAGTGAGGCAAATTCGTATAGACCAATCTCCTTATCTTCATGTGTAGGTAAAGTTTTTGAGAATATGATTAAAACTAGACTTGATTGGTATGTGGAGGCCAACAACATATTGCCTTCATTTCAAAATGGATTTCGACGAGGTAGAAGCTGTTCTGACAGCTTCATATCTCTTATCTCCGATTTAAAACTAGCAAATTACAACAAGTCACATGCTGTTTGCATATTTTTAGATGTACAAGGGGCATTTGATAATGTTGACCCTACAATTTTAGTAAAAGTTCTGTCCAATTTTAATATCCCAGGAAAACTTTGCGAATGGATTTTTAATTTCTTAGATAATAGAGAGCTGTATGTTAAATTTAATAACATATTACACGGACCACGACAAGTCTTCAAAGGCACTATGCAAGGAGCAACGCTGTCTCCTCTATTGTATAATTTATACACTAGTGAGATTAACTCATTTGTAAATACTTCTAATGTTAATATACTGCAATTTGCAGATGATCTTGTAATATATTCTATTAATTCAAATTTAGATGTAGCTAAAGCTCATATTAATGATGCGTTCAATCAACTTTATGTTTATTACAACAATTACTTACATTTAAAAATAAATCCAGACAAAAGCAAGTTATTAATATTGAGCAAAGATACATCAAATGTAAATATTGTATATAATAATGAGATAATTAGAGAAGTTCCATCCCATAAATTTTTAGGTGTAGTCATAGATAATCATTTAAATTTTAGTTTACATGCTAAACATATAATGTCTAATTCCGTTAAAGGTTTAAATGTTATGAGATGTCTTGCAGGTATATCTTGGGGTGCTGACCCTCAAGTACTGTCTTTACTATATAAAACCCTTGTCAGAAGTCATTTCGACTATAGTTTTCTTGTACATATGAATACCTGTCATACACATAAGTTAGAAATAATTCAAAATAAAGCAATGCGAATAATATCAGGGGCAATGTGTTCAACCCCAATAAGAGCAATGGAAGTAGAGACCAAAACAATGCCTCTACCAGTCAGATGGGTGCTGTTAGCTTACAGATATTTAATTAAGATATATGCTAAAAACAATCAGAGTATAATTAAAAGAATAAAGAGTCATCCCCAACTCCCTAAGCTAACAACAATACTCTTACAGGTGGAAGCTAAATTTTCTAATGTATATAAAAATGAAATTTGGCCATGTTATGAAGATAATTTTAATAGTAAAGTTATAAACATAACCGTATGTACAAAGTCTATCAATAATAATACTGACTTCCTAAATTTCTTATCGCTAATTCCTAATTATTACAAACTTTACACAGATGGTAGTAAAACTGAATCTCATGTGCGAAGTGCAGTGTATGATCCGCAAACTAAATTTGTACAGAGCTTTAGGTTGCACGATTTATGTTCCATATTCACAGCTGAAGCTTATGCAGTATTTGAGGCCCTGAAAGTTATAATGAGAGTGTCAGAATATAAACATTTCTTTATTTTTACTGATTCACTTAGCTTAATTTATGGATTGCAAAATAATCAGTTGCATTACAAGGATAACTTCATTTTGTACAAAATTAAAATGATGCTATTACAGTTCAAAAATGATAATGTACATATAAATTTTATGTGGATTCCTTCCCACACTGGTATAACAGGGAATGAAATTGCTGACAAAGCTGCTTACTCAGGGATCCATGAATTGGATGTTAGATGTGCCACAAGAGTTCCCCTGACGGATTGTCAGGCCTCTGTTAAAACTGATGTTGTTGATATATGGATGGAATTATGGACCAGAGACAGGGAAACAAAAGGAAGATGGTATGCTAGTATTCAATCTGAATTACCTGGAAAACCTTGGTATGAGAAGATGAAGATGGGAAGTCGAAGTTTTATAACCACCATAAACAGATTAAGGTTTGGTCACAATCGTGCACCAGCGCACTTAGCCAGATTTTCAATAATAGCCGATGGTACATGTCCTCACTGCCAGAATGGTAGTATTGCAGATGTGGAGCACCTTATATTTAAATGTCAAGTGTTTGCATTTGAAAGACTTATCCTCGCAAGTGAATTAAGTGAAGTGTTTAATAATAATGTCCCCCGCCGCCTTGCCGACATTCTCAAAAACGTTGACAGTTACGTTCCGTTGTACAAGTATATTAAAAATACCTCGCTGAAGATTTAAACAAGTGAAGTGTTTGAAAACAAATTATTAGTGCATAATATGCCATAAAACTGTTTAAATGAAGTGCTTTAAACATAATAAAACAAAGACTTGGCTTAAAGGACTCGCATCCAGGCCATAAATTAAAAAAAAAAAAAAAAAAAAAAAAAATCCTAGCAGCATGAGTTGATCGAAATAGTTTAGTTTCATACAGTATAAAATTAAAAAAAGTCACATATTCTTATTTTTTTGTTTTATTCCGTCTAAAAATGTTAAAGTAGATCAAGTAATAGCATTTTCTATTTTAATTTACTAAAATAAAAGTCTGAACAACTACTTTGATCAACTCGTACCGCTAGATGGCGCTAGTAAAATTGTTGCCGTTCCAATGTATGGGAAACGTCAGAAGCTGCACGTATTATAGTATATATAATACTCCAATTGCTAATTCGAGTCCTAAAAAACTACTACGATGTTGCCACTGCAATAAAATGTTTGTAAAATAGTATAATCCTTTTTTATAAAAACACACGCCAAGATAAATTATTTATTATGTATTTCAATCCTTTGATTTATATATTTAGGTAATAGTCTTTTATTATTTACATAAATACTAGGTCGCTCGATTTTTTTTCTTTTTTTCCGTGATTTTTAGTTGTAAAGTTGGTATTGCGCTTGTATCACTTCAGGTATCAATAACATGAAAAGTATTTTGACAGTGACATAAGTGACATTGACAGCTGTGACATTGACGTATCTGTCGTAGTTTTTTTGGACTCGAATTAGCAATTGGAGTATAGTATTTGTGAATAGTGCATAGTGAATGAAGCAAGCGCGCAATTATTTTGACGCTGTCAGTGTCAGTGCTGTCATGGTGCTGTCATATTTGACATTTGGTGTTTGGTGGGTGTTTGTGCATACATTGCTATACCCTATACAGGCTTAAGCTAGGAACACACTACGCGGACGTCCGTCGTAAAACGACCGCGACCGCGACCTATCAGTGTGCACGGAACAAAACATCCAGAGAGCCAGATTTCAATCGGACGTCCATGCGCTCAAGGCCACGTCCGCGTCCGTCGACCGATAGTTTGCACGGTTATGTGTAATGTCATTGTCCAGATTCCCGTCCGCGGTCGATTCACGACGGACGTCCGCGTAGTGTGTTCCTAGCTTTACTTGTCCAATATAGTAAACAAACACTGCTGGAAAACATTATCTCACTTTTCTCTGGAATTACACATTAAAGCTAGGAACATACTACGCGGACGTCCGTCGTAAAACGACCGCGACCGCGACCGATCAGTGTGCACGGAACAAAACATCCGGCGAGCCAGATTTCGATCGGACGTCCACGCGCTCAAGGCCACGTCCACGTCCGTCGACCGATAGTTTGCACGGCTACGTGTATTTCCATTGTCCAGATTCCCGTCCGCGGTCGATTTACGACGGACGTCCGCGTAGTGTGTTCCGAGCTTAATTAACCATCACTAAAATGTTATTATACACTTAAAAAACTCACAAAGTGTTGAAATCAATCAAAAAACCACAGAAACATATCATTTCTAAAACGATTTTCATCAGTAATTGTAATTGTGTGTGTGTGGATTGAGTGAGCACCTTCCGAAAATAAAAAAAAATATGCTGATCATTTAGTAAAAGTTCTAAAACAATTGTAAAACGAATCTCTGAATTTGTAAAAAGATAAATCAAAAGATACAGCCATTAACATGTGCTCACTCAGTTCTCACAAACTACCAACGAAAACAGTGAATATATTCATTTAACATATAATATTTATATACTAACATTTAGTAAAAAATAGGCCAACCTACCTCTATAAATATTAGATCACCTAGTGACGTATTTAATTTTTTACAAATAGTTTCTTATGCTCACTCAATCCACACACTTTTGAAAAGCCGAATTTTGATGAAAAACATAAGATTTAGACCGCTATTATATGTGTATAGTTTAGTAAAAGTGAAACGGGAATTTGTAAAATACAAAACGAACCACTAACGTGTCAGGTTTTTTTATAATAAATTTTTGTAAGTGCTCACTCAGTCCACACGTTTTGAGAAAGTTAAAAATGTAAATATCTTACGATTTGTAGCACCTAAGACACTCGAAAGTACTTCAACATTTAGTAAAAATTTTTACTAAATATCCACCATCTAATATTTTATATTCGTTGTCTGGTTTTAAAGATATTCAGACATAACTTTTCTCATACAAATGTATCATGTAGGGTGACTACACTATGTCGGCTCCTGATTTTCCCCACCTTCCCATTGTCATATTGAGATTGGGGAGTTTCGTTCGTTCAATTTTGATAATATTAAACTAATACCATATTAATTATCCATCTGCAAACTGTTTTAGGTTATGTTCTTGGCCTAGTGATGATGTGTATTGTGTAATTTTTATCGACGTCAGGATAATAACCATATCGACATGCATGCATTAAGAAGGACATGAATGATAATTGATAAGAAACAAAGAATATAATACTTCACTAGTAAGAAACCAGAACCTGGTAATCTAATCGCGCTAACAGATGAGCGTACCGGATTTGTAAGTGGGAGCGAGAAATAGTTATTCTTTTCTCGCTCCCACTTACAAATCCGGTGAACTATTATCAAAATTGAACGAAACTCCCCAATCTCAATATGACAATGGGAAGGTGGGGAAAATCAGGAGCCGACATAGTGTGGTCACCCTACTTGATACATTTGTATGAGAAAAGTTATGTCTGAATATCTTTAAAATCAGACAACGAATATAAAATATTAGATGGTGGATATTTAGTAAAAATTTTTACTAAATGTTGAAGTACTTTCGAGTGTCTTAGGTGCTACAAATCGTAAGATATTTACATTTTTAACTTTCTCAAAACGTGTGGACTGAGTGAGCACTTACAAAAATTTATTATAAAAAAACCTGACACGTTAGTGGTTTGTTTTGTATTTTACAAATTCCCATTTCACTTTTACTAAACTATACACATATAATAGCGGTCTAAATCTTATGTTTTTCATCAAAATTCGGCTTTTCAAAAGTGTTTGGATTGAGTGAGCATAAGAAACTATTTGTAAAAAATTTAATACGTCACTAGGTGATCTAATATTTATAGAGGTAGGTTGGCCTATTTTTTACTAAATGTTAGTATATAAATATTATATGTTAAATGAATATATTCACTGTTTTCGTTGGTAGTTTGTGAGAACTGAGTGAGCACATGTTAATGGCTGTATCTTTTGATTTATCTTTTTACAAATTCAGAGATTCGTTTTACAATTGTTTTAGAACTTTTACTAAATGATCAGCATATTTTTTTTTATTTTCGGAAGGTGCTCACTCAATCCACACACACACATTGTAATTACGAACGGATGACATCAAAAACTCCTGACATTATGAAGTCTAGATTGTCTATGAGTCGTATTGTTGGGATGACAACTTATCGTTATGAACGATCGATATGAACGTTTGAGTTTGTATAGCTTGGAAAAAATGCGTTGATATTAACTACAATAATTTATCAGATTTTTTAACCGACTTCTTTGGGTAGAAGGAGGAGGTTCTGTATTCAGTTTCGTGTCAATTTTTTAACCGCCGCCTCAAATATCTCAAAAGAAGGTGGTTCTCTAATCGTCTGTATTTTATTAACCGCCGCCTCAAATCTCTCAAGGAACGACGGTTCTCAATTCGTCTGTTTTTTTTTATGTTTGTTCCACGATATCTCCGTCGTTCAGTGTTGTCACATCTACCTATTTATAGGTAGTAGATCTACCTATTTTGCCTCCCGTCTACCTGTCTACCTATTTCGGTCCTAAATCTACCTATTTTCTAAAATATTACTATTGTAGAAAATTCTCCATGCGTGTTACGAAATTAAGTTTTACCTGTCTTATAATTACAGCATTTTACTTAAATCGGAACGTGTTTAGTGAATAATCTGTGGCTGTCAGCTTGAAAATCTTGATGTTTGACAGTTTTGACACTGACAGCCTGGTAGTGACAGTGACAGTGTCATTTGACAATGACATGACACTGACACTTCTGACAGCCTGACAGTGGCAGCTCTCGGAGACGCTAGCTTGTGTTTAAAATATTTTAACAAAAACATGTATAAACACCATAAAGAACTCACCAAGTAAACCAATAATAGTATTTTATGCAACAGGCGTTTAAAGGGGGTCAAAAAAGACGAGTGGCGTGGGTAACAATTTGAGGCGAAGCCGAAAATTGTTATTAAGACGCCACGAGTATTTTTTGACTCAGTTAAACACCGTTGCATACAATACTTTTTCTACGACCATGCACTTAGTTTTTTACTGTTTTCTTGAATAACACACGAACGCGGTATCGTTATAACAATGCGTTGCCATGGTTACAGAGCCAAACAATGCGTTTTCAGTTTTTTCGATACTGCGCGCATGCGCCGAAAGCCGGCAGACGCTGGCTTTGGGAATAGACTTTTATGTAGGGTTTTAAAGATCTATGCGACCCTGTAAATGACGAATAACAGTTCGGGAGTAGAAAAATATATTTTTAATAAATGACTTTTGGCGGGAATCAAAAAACAGGGCTCCTACTATACCAAGTGTGACCAGCCCTAGTAGAAAAAATATATTTTTAATAGTTTAGAAGCATTTTTAATCATTAAAACTGGACTTACCTTAGATGGTATTAAAACAGGTAGATCTACCTATTTTTCGTTTCTAATTCTACCAGTTTCTACCTATTTTTTCACCCTGGTCTACCATTTTGTTCAAATTGTATGTGACAACACTGGGTGTATTGTTTGGTGTAACGGACGATAACAAAATACAATCTCAGCAACAAAATTTAAACTAAAACAGTTGAATGAATTGATAAGCGGTTAATTTAACTACCATTGTTTAACTTACACTTCTGTAAAAGTCACAGTATTTATTGGTATTTAATAAGGAGCTTCAGAAATGGGAGAATCTGAGGTATGTATATGTGTTGTTCATTTATTATGCTTACTAAAATTACACTTCGATTATGCCCATTCTTTCATAAAATGATCTCGTTATAAAATAATGGGACAATTTTGTTTTTTTATTTTGATTAAAATCTATAACATGGTTACAGGAATCAAGGCCTTGTCAAGGTCTCACTGCGTTACACAATATCAATAGGCATACTGGAGTTCCACTGAAAACTGGGAAAACTAAAAATAACCTCTTGGACTACTTTCACTCTAGGTACGTAAGTTTACATTAAACAATACTTAGGCCCAAAGACCATGACTGCCATGAGCATTTGGAATTGACAATTGACCACAGACCAAGTGATTGCCGCAATATGTAAAGAGAAGTAGCCTCCCCGGTGTAACTTTCCAAATTTGGCAAGATTATTTACCATATATGGCATTGAATGGACCCTGTACCACCATGACTGTATTAAGCCGATTCTCAGAACAAGAGCTTGGTAAAACCTATGTAGTGTCTTCAACATTTCACAGTTGTCAGTCTTATTACTATGTTTACAGAGACAATGATAATAAGAAAAAAGTATCCAAATCTACACAAGTAAACAGCACATGGATTACGGAAGAAGATATTTCAAGTGATGTCCCTAGTGAACATTTCTGGCAAAATGTAGCGGAAAAGAGGCGGTAAGAACTATGAACATAAGCAACAGATAATATTAATATTGTCTTTGGTTACCTTTAGTTACTCATGAAATGAAACTAGGGTGCTGGGGTGCAGACGCGAAGCGTTTCGTGCGCGAACTGGGCCGTCGACTTAGACAAAAAGGAGAGGACCCCCGCTCCGAGTCGTTCCTGGTGCAAAAGCTTTCCATTGTAATCCAACGCGGGAATGCAGTGAGCGTTATGGGCACTTTTGCATCAGGAACGGCTGGGAGCGGTCTTTTAGTTTAAATTGTTTATATTTTTAAGTTGTTTGTTTTTAATATTAGTTTGTACGTCGTTTATTTTTAGTGTAATTTTAGTTTAGTTTTTATTTTGTAATATTAAAGTTATTATGTGCATTATGGAAACGGATTATATTGTGTATAATGAATTTACAATTCGTCCCGACGTTTCAAACACTACTAAATCATTCTCAATCAGGCAGTCAAATTAACAAGTTTTAAGAATCTAGAATTTTCACAGCAAAAAAAAACATGCAACGCATCTAGTGTTAGAATAGAAGTATATTTTTGACATCATTATTTTCATTACTTTATGACAAAGAGGATTGAGTATTATAGAGAGTTACTATTGAAGTAAAATGTGTAATCACAGTGCATAGACTGCCATCTCTTGACACAGCTTTAAAACTTTTGAACCTTGACAATTTGGCCCATATTCTTAGCTTGATATGTGTTAAAATGTCAAATATTAATATTAGCGCCATATAGCTGAGCATACCCCAAAGGTGTGATGCCATCTAGGCTGTACCTTTTTCTGTATGATACTGAGGTACGTTTTTTCTTAGACTTTATCTGTCTATACGGAATTATATATGTCTTTGCTTCATGATCATCAGCCTAAGTATTGAGTATTCCAGTGTGACAGTATTCTTATTTTGATAGTCAATATTTAATGTTTTTATTATTTTAATACATTTTATTGTTTCAGTGTGGCCTTGGAAGAGGCTTTAGGCGAAAACGAGCGGTTGTGTAAATTATATGAATCATTATCCATAGAAAATGATCAATACAAAACTTTACTTGAGGAAGCTAACAGCTTTGTAGATGTTTTTAAAGTGAGTATAATTATTAATATTGACTGTCCAATTTATAAAATACTAGCTTTTTCCCGCGGCTTCGCTCACGTTAGAAAGAGCCAAAAAGTAGCCTATGTCACTCTCCTACCCTTCAACTATCTCCACTTAAAAAATCACGTCAATACGTCGCTCCGTTTTGCCGTGAAAGACGGACACACAAACAGACACACACATTAGTACCTATGGATGATTAAGGGTGTAGTTCCTGTCCCCTTTCTAATAAGGGGGCGTCCATTAATCGCGTCATACTGCATAGGGGGGGGAGGGGGTCATGAAAAAATCACCAAATATCACCATGGGGGGTGGGGGGGTTAGGAACATATCACGTGTATTTTTTTGTTACACTAACGTAAAGAAAAAAACATTTGAGCTATTTTTATAACAACTTTTACAGTAAGAACTTGCGTTGTGCAGTGCAAAGAGAACATAATAAAAATATAATATAATTTATTCGTGAACACAGTCAAGATTAATTAGTTAATTACACATTACAACACAAACAGAAAGGAATGAAGTGCCACGAAATGGCCTCATCTCAGCGTGTTGCTGGTGACTTCCAGCGCTGTTGTTCCGATGAGACCATCAAGTGAGAAAAAAAGAGCTGTGTGCAGTTGGTTATTTTTAATTCTTAAAGATTTTTTTAGTTTGCCAAGAGTGTTTAATTTTTCTTATTTGCCAACAGTGGCCCTGAAGCTTAAGTAGTTTCATGTGCTCTGCCTACCCCTTTATTGGATACAGGCGTGATTGTATGTATGTACGTATAAGGGCCATTTTTTTCAATGTTGTCCACCCCACTTTTTTTGTAACATGGGTATTTTTTACGCGATTCATATTTAGAATCGCGAGGTCTTTTTGATCGTAATAGGAGAAAAAACCGGCCAAGAGCGTGTCGGGCCACGCTCAGTGTAGGGTTCCGTAGTTTAAGTATTTTTCTCAAAAACTACTGAACCTATTAAGTTCAAAATAATTTTCCTAGAAAGTCTTTATAAAGTTCTACTTTTGTGATTTTTTTCATATTTTTTAAACATATGGTTCAAAAGTTAGAGGGGGTTGTGTCCCCCACATTTTTTTCCTTTAGGAGCGATTATTTCCGAAAATATTAATATTATCAAAAAACGATTTTAGTAAACCCTTATTCATTTTTAAATACCTATCCAACAATATATCACACGTTGGGATTGGAATGAAAAAAAAAATATCAGTCCCCACTTTACACGTGGGGGGGGGGGGGGGTACCCAAACAAAACATTTTTTTCAACTTTTTATTTTACCACTTTGTCGGCGTGATTGACATACATATTGGTACCAAATTTTCTTAAGCTTAAGCTTTCTAGTGCTAACGGTCACTGAGATTATCCGCGGACGGACGGACGGACGGACAGATAGACATGGCGAAACTATAAGCTACCATCCACACTCATAAGACGCATGTCTTGCGGCGCGCAACGGACGTCTCCACCACGCCGCCTGAATGTAATTCAAAAAACGTCTCCTCAGTACATTTTGTATAGGAAGGACGTAAGTCACGTAAGACGCGCCCCCAGGCGGCGGGGCGCGGACGTCCGTTCCGCACCTCAGGACATGCGTCTCTTAAGTGTGGCCTGTCCCTAAGGGTTCCTAGTTGACTACGGAACCCTAAAAATGTCCCAAGATTTCCTTTTTTTTTAGACCTTCCAGTCCGTTACCGCCATACAAAATGTATGAAAAAATGGTAACGGAATAGAGAAAAACCTTGGGACACTTTTTACTCCTATTAGGATTGAAAGAGCTCGCGATTCTAAGTGAAAAGCAGATAAAAAATTCCAAATAAAAAAAAAGTGGGGCCCAATTAACGCTCTTTCATTTGATATGTTACACGCTAAAAAACTATTTCAAAAAACTTTGATTTCTAATTTTTACTTTTACTCCCCAAAAGTGGCCCCTATAGTTGTTTTTTATTTTATTTAAATTACATGCCCGTCTTTGGTTCACAAGTTTACATATGTGTGCCAAACAAGTTAATTGGTTCAGTTGTTTCGGTTCAGTGGTTTCCTTTTTGAGGTACGGAACCTTAAAAATGAGGGGCCAAAGGTTTAATTCTCATAGAAAATTTGAATTTCGCGCCAAGATTTGGTTGATTCGTGGGTTGGAAAAAAGTCTACTTAAGTTGCCAAAAAATTACACGTCATATTGGCCAGGGGGGGAGGGGGTCCTGAAAATATCACCAAAGATCACCATGGGGGAAGGGGGGGTCTAAAATAAGCCAAAAACGTATGACGCGATTAATGGACGCCCCCTAACTGTTAACCTCCTCATACTGGCCAGATTATGCTAAAAATGAATTTATCCTACACAATGTTTTGGCTGCTGTTTGGCTGCGAAACGTGGAGAGTGACAAAGGGCCTAACGAAAAAGCTCCAAGTATTTGTCAACAAGTCCCTAAGGTCGATCCTTCGCGTTTTCTGGCTAAATACTATCCGAAATCTAGACCTGTGGAGTATAATATGACAGCAAACACCCATTGACGAGGAAATCGCGACACGAAAACGGAGATGGATTGGACACACTCTTCGGAGAGGGGAAAGAAATAACGCGAGCATTGCTTTCGACTGAAAACCGCAGAACGTAAGCCGTGGCCCCGGGCGCCCTGTCCACTCATGGAAGCGGTCCGTCGAAAATGAGCTACGAGCGGCTGGTTTGAGCTGGAGCGAGGCCACAAGGGTCGCTGAAGATAGGAAGTCGTGGCGCGAGCTTGTGAAGGCCCTTTGTACCTCTGGGGTGCCTTAGGACAACAAAAATGTTTTGGCTATCGACATTTTTTTTGCGATGTGGTTGTTGGTCCCATTAGTAAAGGTTGTTCGAAGTATGTCCTATATATCCATACTTAATACTTAATATTATAAATGGGAAAGTGTGTGTGTCTGTTTAATTGTCCGTCTTACACGGCAAAACGGAGCGGCAAATTGACGTGATTTTTTAAGTGGAGGTAGTTGGAGGGATGGAGAGTGACATAGGCTACTTTTGTCTCTTTCTAACGCGAGCGAAGCCGCGGGAAAAAGCTAGTGTGAACATAAACCCGTAAATTATCTGAATAAACTATACTGTATTTCCATGTCCTAATTGTCTTATGTACAATAAAGTGTTTACATACATACATACATAAACTGAAATGTCACGTAAACTAATCTTTATTACCATTTCAGGAATTAGTTCAAGATAACGCCGATGATACCGGCATTGACGTTGGAGACTTGAGTACATCTGCCGAAGCAGAATAAATCGAAGACTGAGTCATTTTAATGTGTGTGTTTTTTATTTTATTTTATTTTATGTCAGTGTGAATTTGCCTTAATGATGTACCTTATTAATGAATATTAAAATTGTCTGATTAAATTGCCTTTTATCTTAAACGTGTTTTTATATAATTTCCACTGACATTCTTCGTGAGGTACTCGTTATCGAGTACAATGATGTCATACACTTTTCGTTTTCAAAAGAAGTTACAGTTAAATTGTATAAGTAGTGCCTAGTTTCACTTCGCTCACTATCGCTCGCTTAATCGCTATTTATATTCATTAATCATTAGAGATGGACGAAATATAAATATTTTTCAAGAAATCTACTAGATTAGGTATATTATAGCTATTTAGTAACTAAGACGACCAGTCTGGCCTAGCGTGTAGTGACCCCTGCCTGCTTAGCCGCGGTGCCAGGTTCGAATTTATTTGTGTGATGTACACAGATTTTTGTTCCTGAGTCATGGATATTTTCTATGAATATATTTATATGTATAATATCGGTCCAGTAACGACTGAGATATCGTGGAACAAACATAAAATAGTTATTTGTTATACAAGGGGGCAAAGTTGTATTTTGACGCCGAGTGTAGGTGAATTCTAGTAATAAAACGATTTACCAGTGGAACTAAAGCAATGATAAATGCATTTTATGCGTTGAACCAAAGCGATGCGCAAATGGTTCCAAAGTAGAATCCTGAACTTGCGAGTTTTTTAACACACGAGAAGTAAAATACATTTGCACCCGAGTGTAACACAAAACTTTTCCCCTCACTATAGCGAGGAAACTACAACGCAAAAAATGCGTTTATCACTGCTTCCAGTAGTTCCACAGGTGGTAAATCATCTTTATTACTAGATTCACCTACTTTTATCAATTTTAAAGCAGTTAATTTGACTTTATTCAAGGACAAATTACTTTACCCACTAGTGGATAAAATGCGTTTTTACCCGCTGGTATTAAAGGACAAAACACGTGTTTCCGAGCTAGTGAGGGAAAAAAAACATAGACGAATTGAGAACCACCTTCCTTGAGCGATTTGAGGCGGCGGTTAAAAATACTACCATGAGTTCGTTGCGAGCGAGAGTATCACGAAAAATTACACACATGTATATGACTGTATAGTGAACACCCCAAGCGCTTACTTACAGAAAACAAAAAATATTTGGGTTCCTTTGTAGTATAGGTACAATACATTTTTTGTAAGTAACGTTCCCGCTTTAATAAAGTAGGTAGTACCAAGGACAATTTTATTTACTATATTGGTAGTACTATTGGGCGTAAAAAAGTGTCCTATATTTCTTATACCCGGAGGTTCAAAGTTAAATTGTAGTATTGTATTATTTAAAATACAAAAAAATACGAAGTATTATTTTCTTCGGTCCGGATATAACTTATTGACGGGGATTTAGGAACCTGTATAGACTTGTTTGTTTTACTTTCTTATCAATTGGCTAAAACTAATTATCAGTCACATGAGCATCATTTTCATTCACATACAATGATTATCTTGGTGTCTTATCTTTTTAATCCACATAATAAGTCTTCTAATATTTATTACTTTTATTATATAAATTCGTATTTGTCAATATACACGTGCCTAATGTACCTACCTATACACGGCCACGCTGATGCGTCGATGCAGGTATTTAGTATTTAATTAATCGTTTCAGTAGTTTCGGAGAAAATTGGCTGTGACAGACTCACGAGTGATCCTATAAGGGTTCCGTTTTTCCATTTTGAGGCACGGAACCCTAAAAACGATGTTCTTGGGGTTTCAAGATATAAACCTACTAGCTTTTGCCCGCGGCTTCGCTCGCGTTAGAAAGAGACAAAAAGTAGACTAAAACATCACGTCAATTCGTCGCTCCGTTTTGCCGTGAAAGACGGACAAACAAACAGACACACACACTTACCCATTTATAATATTAGTATGGATTATTCCCCTCAACATGGTCCTTCGAACCGTATGTGTGTGTCAGTGTGTCGTCCGTTTCAATGATCAATACTCTATTCGAAAAGATGATTCATCTTCCCCACTAGGAGGGTAGAAAAGTGCACTTTCTGCATTTTTTCATGTCTTCCTAACTGGTGTGAAAAGGAGTATCTTTTGTCACATAGTAGGAAAATAATATCCGCCTTGGGCGTTAACACTTGAATCCCTTACTACGCTCGGATTTAATTTAGAATTCATCGCTATGCCCAGGACTTGATTACAGAATCCTATGCTTCGTTCAAAATTTAATGTAAAGCCCTCGCCGAAAATATGTCATATTGCTCCCTTGTGACACAATCTAAGTCTAAGAGATGGAGGAGAGTGAGGAGATGAGACTGGGCGTCATACTAACAACATATTAAGGTTCATTATTTCGAAAACGTCATACAAATGTCGCCCAACTGTCCTATCTCTGTGTTGTCTGTGTTGATGACACATAGCCTATTCGAAAACCGTACCTGGAGTACCTAAATTGTGTTTAGCTCTATACCTTAGGCACTGGTCCCACCGCGAGCTAGTAAGCTATGAGCTATCGGCTATAAAAACGAACAAAATATAAGCACCCCCGTGCAAATAAAAGAGACACGGCGATTTTAATAGCTCACCGCTGGGCGAGTAACTATAAACATCGCGGTGTCTCTTTTATTTGCACGGGAGTGATTATCTTTTGTTCGTTTTTATAGCCGATAGCTCATAGTTTACTAGCTCGCGGTGGGACCAGTGCTTTACCTAGCTATTAAATTAACGTCATAATCATAAAAAATAGGGAACGCAATGACATGATTAGCTTTTATTGCTCAGCCATGATCGCGCTTAGTTTATATGTATATTTACACCGAAATCTTGCCAGATTATTTCGCTAATCCCTTCATATATAATTACCTGATATTTAACGATTATCTATTTTAAAACCGTATAAATATCGAAAATGGGGAAAGAAGATATCAAATCGATTGGACATCTGGTAAGTACAAATCCTCTCGAGATAATTAATTACATACTTAATACATATAATAATAATTATTACTATCTTTATATTTTTACTTGTATTAAAAGTGCTTAACTTCTGCACTAAATAAACTCGAATTATAGTTATTTGTTATACAAGGCGGCAAGTTGTATTATAACGCCGAGTGTGGAATTGAAAAACGAGCAAGTGAAAGGAGTCTATAGTTGAACCACGAGCGAAGCGAGTGGTTCGAGAATAGAACCCTGAACTTGCGAGTTTTTTTAACACGCGAGAAGTAAAATACATTTGCACCCGAGTGTAACACAAAACTTTTCCCCTCGCTATAGCGAGGAAACTACAACGCAAAAAATGCGTTTATCACTGCTTCCAGTAGTTCCACAGGTGGTAAATCATATACTAGATTCACCTACTTTTATCAATTTTAAAGCAGTTAATTTGACTTAATTCAAGGTAAAATTACTTTACCCACTAGTGGATAAAATGCGTATTTACCCGCTGGTATTAAAAGACAAAAAACGTGTTTCCGAGCTAGTGAGGGGAAAATACTTTTTTTCTCTAATTTTTCAAGCTGTTTGTATGCTTCTACAATGTTATTCTACTTTGCCCTCTCAGTATTCTATTTGAATGAATACATTAATAATAGTTACTGTAGTTAGTTAACTAATTTTACACTTGTAATAATTTGCAAAGGTTAGTGTAAGTAGACATGCGGTATCTAAGTTCAACGGATTTGACGAATATGTGGATTTTGCCTTAAATAACTATTCACGGTCTTACTTATTAGAGAAATTTGCCGCAGCGTGACTGAATTTGGAAACTGAGAAAATAAACTTATTTTATATCTGAGGGTAAGAGGGTCAATATTTATCAGTTTAAATGCAGCTATACTACGCCCGTTACAAATGTAGCTCAATGTTATTACCATTCACTATATTCCAGCTTAAACCATGAAAGTATTTGCCGTCTTCGCCGCCGTTCTGGCCCTCGCGGTCTCAGCGCCCACCACTCAATGGTCCCCGCAGGATCTGCTCGAGAGCTTGAGGCCGACTGCGACCGACGCTTCTGGCAACCCCCTTGTCCAGATCATCGTCAATATCAACTCCCCGGCCGCTGCCGTAAGTTTAATTCTCCTAATTATTTCTTCATGGCCAGGGTGTAAGGGCTAATTCCCCCGCGATTTTTAGGATAATCATTCACCCAAGCAATCAACGGATGCCAGACGCTTATTTCGTACGAAATCTGCCAAATAATCTGTCAAGATTTCATTCCACCCGAATGAGTCGATGAAGACTGTAGGTCACTGACTACTTAGGCCGTTTTCACATTATCCGATCCGATATCGGATGTCGGAAGGATTTCAACAGAAAAAATCCAAGATGGCGCCTGTAATGTATGGGATATCAATCCGACATCCGATATCGGATCGGATAATGTGAAAACGCACTTACACACCTAACTTCATCTACTTTCATACCAAATATTTTAGCGATTGTAGAGGAAATAAAACAACAGGCAAAACAATAATTCTAAAATGTTGGTAATAAGAAACTTTTTTCCTTTAGGAGACCCCCGTCGTTGTTGAGGAGCCCTCTCCTGTCATCATCGTGGACGAGGCCCCACCGGTCCCCGAGCCCGTGGTCATCGTTCCTGAGGTCCCCGTGCCCATCGAGATCGCCCCCACTCCTGTTGAGGTCGTCCCAGGTCCCACTCCCATTGAAATCGCCCCCGCTCCCCAGCCCATCGAAATCGCTCCCGCACCTACTCCAATCGAGATTGTTCCCGCTCCTACTCCCATTGAGATCGTTCCCGCTCCTACTCCCATTGAGATCGTTCCCGCTCCCCAGCCCATCGAGGTCGTCCCGGCCCCAACTCCTATTGAAATCATCCCCGCACCTTCTCCCATTGAGATCGCTCCCGCCCCTACTCCTATCGAGATCGTCCCCGCTCCTTCTCCCATAGAGATCGTCCCCGCACCTTCTCCCATTGAAATCGCTCCCGCCCCGACTCCTATCGAGATCGTCCCCGCTCCCTCTCCCATTGAGATCGCTCCCGCCCCTACTCCTATCGAGATCGTCCCTGCTCCATCGCCCATCGAGATAGTCCCTGCACCTTCTCCCATTGAAATCGCTCCCGCCCCGACTCCTATCGAGATCGTCCCCGCTCCCTCTCCCATCGAGATCGCTCCCGCTCCCACTCCCATCGAGATCGCTCCCGCCCCTACTCCTATCGAGATCGTCCCCGCTCCTTCTCCCATAGAGATCGTCCCCGCACCTTCTCCCATTGAAATCGCTCCCGCCCCGACTCCTATCGAGATCGTCCCCGCTCCCTCTCCCATTGAGATCGCTCCCGCCCCTACTCCTATCGAGATCGTCCCTGCTCCATCGCCCATCGAGATAGTCCCTGCACCTTCTCCCATTGAAATCGCTCCCGCCCCGACTCCTATCGAGATCGTCCCCGCTCCCTCTCCCATCGAGATCGCTCCCGCTCCCACTCCCATCGAGATCGCTCCCGCTCCCACTCCCATCGAGATCGCTCCCGCCCCTACTCCTATCGAGATCGTTCCCGCTCCCTCCCCGATTGAGATCATTCCCGCTCCCCAACCCATCGTCATTGACGCCTAAGTTATATGCAGCTGAAGTGTTATGGAATGTTAATGAAAAATTTACGCAGTTTATTGGCAGTATAGCTAAAGAGTTTTATGACAAAATAAATTTAATAACTTATACACCGAGTCATTAATATTGTTTTTTTATGTATTTACCCACCCATCATGGAAAGAGCGGCGTTCAACGTTAACCAAAAGGCGATTTAATGAGATTCAACTCATCGAGCCTGGTGTGCGCCAGCCTTTAGCTTTCACTTTCCGAACAGACTCTAATACTATCGAAAGCGAGAAAGAGTCCTTTTTTTCTCGCTCTCACTTACGAGGAAAAATTCCATTTGGCAATAAAAAAGGCGGCAAAATGTAGTGCTCATCGGCCAAATTGTCTTCGTAAAATACGTGCCATCCTAAACCTTAACATTAGCGTTATCATCTACGAGCCATGACACTTAAATATTGATTGAAAATGGAAAGGCGAAGGTTTAATTTCCATAGAAAAATTGAATTTTGCGCCATTTTTTAGTGCCATAATTTGGTTTTGAAAGATGATAAAATTGAAGAAGGTTAGGTTATTATCATGTCTTGTCTGTGGCACCGCACTTATGACGTGTTCGTTCAGTTCAGCCCAGTGTTGTCACATCTACCTATTTATAGGTAGATCTACCTATTTTGCCTCCCGTCTACCTGTCTACCTATTTCGGTCCTAAATCTACCTATTTTCTAAAATATTACTATTGTAGAAAATTCTCCATGCGTGTTACGAAATTAAGTTTTACCTGCAGCATTTTACTTAAATCGGAACGTGTTTAGTGAATAATCTGTGGCTGTCAGCTTGAAAATCTTGATGTTTGACAGTTTTGACACTGACAGCCTGGTAGTGACAGTGACAGTGTCATTTGACAATGACATGACACTGACACTTCTGACAGCCTGACAGTGGCAGCTCTCGGAGACGCTAGCTTGTGTTTAAAATATTTTAACAAAAACATGTATAAACACCATAAAGAACTCACCAAGTAAACCAATAATAGTATTTTATGCAACAGGCGTTTAAAGGGGGTCAAAAAAGACGAGTGGCGTGGGTAACAATTTGAGGCGAAGCCGAAAATTGTTATTAAGACGCCACGAGTATTTTTTGACTCAGTTAAACACCGTTGCATACAATACTTTTTCTACGACCATGCACTTAGTTTTTTACTGTTTTCTTGAATAACACACGAACGCGGTATCGTTATAACAATGCGTTGCCATGGTTACAGAGCCAAACAATGCGTTTTCAGTTTTTTCGATACTGCGCGCATGCGCCGAAAGCCGGCAGACGCTGGCTTTGGGAATAGACTTTTATGTAGGGTTTTAAAGATCTATGCACGACCCTGTAAATGACGAATAACAGTTCGGGAGTAGAAAAATATATTTTTAATAAAGTGTGGCTAATGAAATATTGCCCCAACTTTTGGCGGGAAATTCAAAAAATCTAGGGCTCCTACTATACCAAGTGTGACCAGCCCTAGTATTTTTTGAATTTCCCGCCAAAAGTTGGGGCAATATTTCATTAGCCACACTCTAGTTTAGAAGCATTTTTAATCATTAAAACTGGACTTACCTTAGATGGTATTAAAACAGGTAGATCTACCTATTTTTCGTTTCTAATTCTACCAGTTTCTACCTATTTTTTCACCCTGGTCTACCATTTTGTTCAAATTGTATGTGACAACACTGGTTCAGCCGCTTCTTGATTTGCATTATTTGCATTTGCACATACTGTTATTAATGCAGCTTGCAACTACTATACGTAGTTGAATAAGGAATCGATTTATTTTAAATCAAAATAGTCAAGTTGGGTTAATTTTTTTATTAACAAGTGCACATCGTCTTGATACAAACATGCGCTGTCATTTTTTTTGGAAGGTCTGTATATAGTAATTATAATACTTACCGGTTTAATTTTATTTCAATGTTATACTTTAAAACTTTTTACGAACTGAAGTACTTTGAATTAAAGTTTATTATTTTCATTAATACTCTAGCCGATAACAGTATAAATATAAAAATAGAATTACCACCGGTTTATCGCCGGCTTCGTTACACTTTACGATTTTAACAATTAAGTTATAGTTTTCTACTATGCCTGTGCAGGAACAACAGCTTTTATTTAATCTTTATTTTATTTTTGATCTTTCAGGTTTCTCTATCATTACTGCTAATATTGGCTCACATATCAGTACAAGCGAAAAAACAAAAGACATCAGTAATTACAGGAATAGATGAAATAAAAGAATTTAAAAAGTTACTTAGGACTAAAACAAATGTGTTGATATTGTTTGTAAACATAGTGAAGCAGTCTCAGAGTGTAACCGATGTGTTCAAGGAGACTGCGGATATGATGAAGGGTCAGGCGACATTAGTTATTGTTGACTGTAGTACTAGGTAAGTCTCATTTCACAAATACTTTATACCTTGGATTTCTAATCTACTTTCATTTTGGTGCCACGTGATTGACATGGGCATAGTGATTTATAACCAGTTGATAATAAATTCTCCTGTGTTCCTACCATGTGAAAATACAAATAGGTGAATCATTCCCATTTGCCTCTGCCTTAAGTATGTTAGTGGTCTTGTTGCCCGACAAGACATTGTACCCACCCGGGTACAAATGGGATTAAAGCTACATTGCATTTGCAACAAGTAATAGGGTAAAAGATTAAAATCCACTGATACCTGTAGTTGCTAATATTATGTAATGAATAAAATAATAGGCATGTCTCTGCATTTGTTATTTTCAGTGAAGGCAAGAAATTATGTAAAAAATTAAAAATATCTCCTGACAAACCTTACACTATAAAACATTATAAAGATGGAGAGTTCCATAAAGATTATGACCGAAGTGAATCAGTTAGTTCCATGACTAACTTCCTCCGGGACCCTACTGGAGACTTGCCATGGGAAGAAGACCCAGAGGCCACTGACATATACCATTTGCAAGATGGAGAGGTAAGTCTTTGTACATTTTAAGAAATCGTAAATATGTGTATGATGAAACATTTTCCGTGCATGTGGCCTATAATTTGGACATAAACTATTTTCTGGATTCATACTTGAATCCATGCTGAACTAAGTGGTAATTAATACCATGTTGCACCACTTGTTGTACAAATGAATAGCCAATATCTATGGAGCATAAAGTTTGCACAGCTGTTGTTGTTAAATGTAAACATGTTACTATGTAGTTAGGTACTGACATTATGTGCATATTTCGCGAATTTTGCTCCGCTTTTTGCTGTCTTGCCAAATACCAATATATGTATAATATATACTGAAATTGAGTTGACAATTCAGTGGTTGCTCCATTAACAGGGAAAGTGTATTTTAGGTATACATATAGCAAAAATATTTGTTTTTGAAAAAAATCACTAAGACCAAAAGTTGGGGAATAATACATAATTACATATTAATATTCAATGAAATTTTACAGAAATTAATAGGTTTATTAATTATTAGAAACCTGATGTAGCCACACTAGCCACTGGGGTCGACACTTTCTTAATACAATACATACTTTCATAACAAATAAATTATACATATTTTATGAACTTACAAATTGTAATAAGTATTTTGATCTTTTATTGAGTGACATAGAAATCCAAATATAAAAACAAAACAAATGCTTCTGGGATTCAAGGAGGTTAAACCACATTAGTGGTCTGCATGATGATAAGCAATCACCGTAGTCTATAGGAGCCTACCTCCGAGGATGTCATAATTAATTGAAGTCTTATCAATATTTTTTACGCTATGATGAATTGTGAAAATAACAAGCTTGCAACCTTCTCTGATTGTATACATATACATGTAGATTTGCGCAACGGGCGTGGAGAATGCGCGACGCGCGACCGCTGTAGCTAATTGACTGCCATTGTTTTAGCTGGGCTGAAGCGAAACCTTATTTAATGCTGATTAACGAACCGAAACATTTCACCGTTTGTATATGACGGCGGCCGATAGGCGGCCAGCGAAATTCCTAGGCATATCGTGAAACGTACAAGTCCTGTCCTTGAACGTAATAGAACGTTGTAGTTTGCCCTAATCTGCCTATCTTTTGTTTTATTTTTGTAACACGTTAACAGACACAAAATAAATCTCGACGTCTTCAAAAGTTAATCAAATTACTTTAATCAATATGCGACCTCATCTGCAGTATAAAGATACTCAGTGACCCATATATGGGCCATGGACTTTTGGAGCTAGTTTTGCTTGATCCAAATATGGAGCACTGGACTGCGAAAGTGTTAATATCGCTGAGTACCGCCAAAATTACACGAGACATAATAAAATAATCAATTTCAAAATCTCCTTTTTGTACTATAAATTTGTAATCTAAGTGTTATTCATTTTAGGCATTGGCGAAATTTTTGAAAAAAGGTGCAGCTGCCTACAAGAGATGTTTGATAATGTTCTACGCCCCTTGGTGTGGCTACTGCAAGAGCATGAAACCAGACTACGTGTCGGCGGCCGGAGATTTGAGGGTAATTTATTTACTAATAACTTGCTCAGCTGATGCACAGTATAATAAAGAGTACTATCGTACAGTATGGCCACTGCCGCTCCCCGCTGAAAGTACCGCCCACCCCTTCTCGGTTACCTCACAGTTACCGCTTGTCAAAAACGTGAACAGTCGACCTGTCATATCTCACGCATACAAGCATAGTACGCGTTCACCTACACGAAGGGCCTTAACTAAAGCAGAAACGGCGTGTTTGGGAGGATCCATTTTTAAGTAATCGACTGCAAGAGAGCGATTATTATGTGCTGTTTTGTGAACGAATCAAAATTTTTTAAATTTTATAAATGCCTCGATATCGATTCCAACAGTGTTTGATTGTTCCGCCATTATTGTTACTGTCCGCTCACACTCGTAGATAATAAACTACTACAAATGATAGGATTAAACTAAAGTGGGTAGAAATGAATTTTGCTGACGAAGGTACAGCATATCTAGACGCGGCGAACTCGCTACGAAATCGTTGCGCGCTCGCGGCAAGGTCGCGACGCACTCGCTGCGAATTGGTAACGGGCTCGCGACGAACTCGCTGCGCGCTCGCTTTGCTTTCGCCTCGCTTGTAAATCGCAAGTGTGATAAGGCCCTTAGAATGTGTGCTAAAGAAAGCGCTTCTTTGATATATTTGATCGCCAGTGTCCGAGATGTGGCTGATGTGATGATAAGTCAAGTTCCAACATAGAGTAAGTACGCTATTTTGATAAATCCTGGGCGGGTATCATATTGAAACCTGCCGAATTCTACGTCAGACGACGAGGCAACGAAGCCTCGACGTTACGTCGTCACCTAAATCTAATTAATCTTTGTATTTTTGTTAGGTATGTATTTTTAGTTACACAGTGCTTTGGTTCTTACTGTTGCTGTGTAAACATATTTGAATAAAATAAATAAATAAATTAAAGAGAGTTATAATACGCTGAGACAAGCTCTACGCGCCCTGAGACTCCTGAGTCATGTCAGCTTTCGCCAACGCTAAGTTCGCGGATATTTAGCTTCACTCCATTCTAATATCATTCTGTCTAATACTAGCTATTATATGTATATTTAAGATAACCAAAAGGATATCGTCCAGTTTATTGACCTGAGTGCTATTAAACAACTGTACTTTTAGAGCGTGGGCTCAAATAACCGTTACTTCCGACGCCTTAACAAAAAAGTAAAAACCTTTGTAACAATATGTCGCCTCTTTGTGTTTTTGGATATGAAAAAACTAGTTTACTTCAGAGTGTTCAGACTACCCTTTTCCTAATAATAGTACAGTTAGAAATATGGCTACGTTTCTATATTTCGAACACAAGTTGAGGGATCGTCGTTTATTAAGGGGTGGAGGGAAAGCATGGCGACTGACTTGCGATGGAATTAGGTTTCCTTTTTTCTTAAACATGCAAAAAAACAAAACAATTTCTCCTCACAAACGCTCACGCAAACCGTGCTATGAAACCCTAAGAACTATCTATAAATAAATGTTATATGACAGCCTTAGCGGTAAGCTCAAGAAGGCTTGTGATGTGGGTACTCACTGCAGTGGCGGAGCGTCGATACAACTCGATTCCCAACGGGTTCCCTAAAATTCTCTAGTATCTGTACTATCTGTAGAAGTCCATACAAAACAGATTCCAAAAACCCCTCCGGCTTTAACAACGAAAATTTTCACGCCCCGCCGCTGGTACTCAGACAACGATATACACAATATACAAATACTTATATACATAGAAAACATCCATGACTCAGGAACAAATGTATGTGCTCATCAAACAAACAAATGCCCTCGGATTCGAACTCAGCACCGCAGCAGGCCACTACCGACTAGGCCAAACCAGTCGTCAAATCTATAATGTGATGTGTTTTAGGGTGAAGCTCTGCTGGCAGCGATCGACGTGGCCAAACCCGGCAACGCCAAGATCAGACAACTGTACAATATCACCGGTTTCCCCACCTTGCTGTATTATGAGTAAGCCGAATGTAGAATTTCTAGACATTTAATAATGTGGCCAATTATGTAAAGCAACCTAATTTACAGTCTTAAACTAATGACATCATACTTAGCATAACATTTTATGAATTTAATTATGTTTAAATATCAGCAGACATCGTGTTTTGTACATACGAGTATACCATCTGTGTACATACTACATAAGTTTGTTATTTAAATTATTAATTGCAACTATTAACGCTTTCTTGCGCGCTAAATGTCCATATACCTACGTATTTCTATTATGTCTGGCGCAGCGCGCACGAAAAACATAATTTGGAGCATAGAGTAATAGAAACAGAGAGAGCCTCACTGAAGACCGGCTGTGACCCAACAATGGCAGACATTTTTTTTAACTTTTTTTATGGCTTTGTGGCGGAACACTCAAGCCAGCAATGGCAGACGGTTTGCGATGTGCAAACACGATTTAAAATCAAAATAATGATGATTCAGGTCAAGAGAAAATCAATTCTTCATTTAAATTATCAAAAATTAATTATTTTTCAGAACAGATGGTGTTTTTTTTTATCAAGTGGTTCAAATAACAGGTCGAAATCGGAAGCTCATCTGTACTGAAAAACGTTTACGTGCGAAAAGGAAAAGACTTGTAATATATTACAAGAAATATATTGTTTTTAACTATAAAATAATGACTCACTGCACCGTGTGCAAACACTATTTAACAAAAATACTGGTCACACTCTTGTTTTGCAGTTTGTTGGTTTATGATTATGAACATTAATGAATATCGTGATTTTACGTATAATAACGTGATAATGTATTAATTAACGCATGAATAGTTACTCCGTATTTTTTTTTCTTTCGATTGTTGTAATTTTTACACAGTTTGATAACGCATGTAGGCATATTTTCTTAATTTTCTGGAGATGTTTTCGCCACGGGCGCCTCGATCCGACTGACGGGAGATTAGTGGATGAGGTCATAGACAAAGCTATCAATGTGGATGATGGAATCACAGGTTTTTCTTCGGAGTTATCCGTCCATAGAATTGTAGGTTCATTTGGAGATGAGATGATCAATTCAGAGATCTCTAGAATTATTTAGTAAGCCCTTAAAGTGCATTACATACGCATTCAATTCCATCTACACACAAAAAAAATCTGAACACGATCTTATGATCATGATAATACGGTCATGTTTAGATTTTTTTTATTTCCAGTCACCGTCCTTGACATCGACAAAAAAAACAACAAAAAAAGGCTACATAAATATTTGACACGTTCTTATGGCTCTAAAAATAAAATTGTGCAGATCTTTTGGCTGGATTCTTTTTGTGCGATGTTATTGCCGGTGACTATGATTTTAGATGTAACTGACGCGACTGTACACAGAAATTGACTAAAGAATTATCTGACAATCAGGAAGGGCCACTTGAAGTTCCCTTACAACGGCGAGAACAAGAGGCAGGCGATCGTGGACTTTATGAGGGATCCCACGTCGCTGCTCAAACAGAAGAAAGCCGAGCCAGCTGCCGACGAGAGCTGGTCTCAGGACTCTGATGTTGTACACCTGACAGGTCGGTCGATTGGCTTAAATACTTGTTTCATCAGACCCGCACTTTAAATGTGCTATTGCACGCAGGCGGAGCGTGAGTTATAGAAAAATCGTTCTTCAAGGGAATAATGAAATTTCTTGTACCGTACTTAATTTTTTTACATCTATTTACATATTTTTTACATTGCGAGTGTGATGAAAAACATCGTGTGTAACTCGGGGAGTATGAATATGAATATTACTAACAGCAAGCCGTCGCGAATTAACTTACTCTCGTCAGTTAGTAATATTCAACTTCCTCCCCTTGTTGCACAATGTACTATTTCATCACATTTGCTGTTTAAAGGTCTCATTGTGTCTACGTGTACTGACGAATAATGTACCATTTTATTCCCAAGGGAGTAATGGATTTAGTTTTAAAAATTAATACAATCCGTACAATACAGGCAAAGGATGTTTCAATCAGCCAAGGATTTTTTTGCACAATTAAAATTTGACTATAATTTTTTTTCTCTGTGTTTTCCTCTCAAATGTGATGAAAAATATAGTTTGTAACTCAGGAGGTAAGGATTTTGTAAACTCGAGTCTATAACTCTCTCCAGCCTGCGGCTGTCGCGAGTTATAACACTCGTTAAAAAAATCCCCCTTGCCTCCCTTGTTGCACAATATACTATTAATTCTTTAGGTTGGATCGACGCATATACATTTCTACTTTCCGCATGGAGCGTTCACTCAGGCCTTACACTAGGTCACACCTCGGACACTGGCGATCAAATATATGAAAGAGGCGCGTTCCTAGCACACAGTCTAAGCTCGTGTAGCCTCGTGTAGGTGAACGCGTACTATGCTTGTATGAGTGAGATATGACAGGTCGACTGTTCGCGTTTTTGACAGGCGGTAACTGTGAGGTAACCGAGAGGGGGTGGGTGGCACTTTCAGCGGGGATAGGGAATGCAATTACCGGTCGTTTTTCAAAACCGGTAATTTACCGACATAGCGTCGCCAAAACCGGTAAACCGGTAATTTCCCGGTTTTCATTTTATTTCATGAAAAGTCAATATTTTCCGTCAAAATCGATAATTAAGTAGTTTTTTTAGTAGTGTTCATTAAACTACCACTTTCACAAGACAAATATGATTAATGAAATCTTGAAAAAAGCAAGTTTTAGTACTTAGGTACAAAAAATAAATACATTTTAGATGCTAAATCTTACAATTAGCACTCATCTTCGATAAAATCAACTAAGACACTAGAAATCATCACATATCATTCATATAAGTATCACGTATTTGTAATTGCGTAAAGGACAACTACAGGACCCTGGTTCTTATATCCCACCAGAAAAGTGCTGTGTTACACAGCAGGTTATGTCACATCCTGGATTGGCAGATCCCGCAAAAACAAGCAAGTTTCGTCAAGGGCAAAGGTGCAAACAGATCCTAAATATACGTCCATTGATAGAGATGGCTTATGAATTCAGTACTTCGATGATCCTCTGCTTCATCGACTATAGCAAAGCCTTTGACTGCATCGTTTTGTCATCAAGCATTTGGTAGCTTTCATTCATTTGAAACTCCGTTGAAAAAGGAAACTGGATTGGCAGAGAAACTTCGAGCCGTTTTACTTTTGTAAAATGTGTTGATAAAATTACCCGTCACCTGCCTACGGTGAATATGTCATCAGAAGAGCCTGCGGAAGCTGGGAGGGAAGAATCATTGGTGCGCACCAAAATAACGAATCTTCGATAGGCAGATAACACCAATTTTCTGGCCGCCAATGAAGCGGAAATAGTTGACAGCACTGGTAAAATGGAACGCATCAGTCTGGAAACGCATCTCAAGATTAACCATAGTAAAAACCAAGCTCATGGTGGTGGATTGTGGTAGGTAGATACAACACACAGATGCACTTAGGCCAGTAACAGTAGATGACTTCATATACTTCGGCGTAAACATCGACAATACCGGTTCTTCTGAAAAAAAATCAGAATACGCATAGGAATGGCCAAAAGAGTCACAGCTACAAGGATTATCTCCATAATTCTTGGTTCCTGAGAACCGCATGTCTCTATAAAAACCAAAACCGGATTGGTTTACGCTCTAGACTTCTCCATTTTCATCTACGGAGCTGAGACTTGGAGTCTGAAAAAGGCTGCAACCGCATTGACGCTTCCGAGATGTGGTGCCAGATGAAGATTTTGCAAATACCCTGAATTGCCTTCCGTACAAATGTGTCTATCTTACGCGAATTAAAAATCAACACCAGGCTATCAACCATCTGTTTACGTAGAATTTTAGAGTTTTTGGAGGGCAAAAGGTCACAACCTTGAGAAACTAATCATTACTGGCAAGGTTGATGGCTAACGATCCAGAGGTCGCAAGATGGACAGATGAGATCCCTTTCACCCTCTACACCCAACTTCAGAACCGGAACAGAAATTCAGAATAAAACTGATTCTATTGGGACTTCACGACCCTCAGCAATGAAGATACCAATGCGAGGAGGAGGGGGGTCTTATCTTAAAAGCTAATCAAATATTTATATAACAATGAGTGAATTAATGGTGTAAATTTGGAGTTTATAAAACCCACTGTGGATAGTGATTGTCCACAGTCCACACTTGTTGGTTTTATAGAAATCAGTTTTTTTATCTTGGAATCGACAATGCAGGCAACAATGCACGGACTCTAGCCGCTGCAAGAACTCATGCCTGATGATGGGTCTCCATATGACACGAAACATGTCGGCAGACATGCTTAGGTACGTTTATGACGACAACCCTTCATCTCTCTCGCGCGTATTGATGTCGACGTATTACAGTGAGTAAGCTATAACAGACATGTTTTCAATACCACAATATAGCATAGCAATTACACAAAAAATAAACGTTTTCGTGGAGAAAACGAATTCTTGCTAAATAAAGTGTTTACCAGAAGTATCTATAAGTGTTTATTTACGAAGAAATTGCGACAGAAGTGCTTTTTGTAGTAATTTTTAAGTAAATTTAAATTTCGGTAAAAAACCGGTTTTTGAATATATTTACCGGTAATTTACCGAAGCCAAATTTGGCAAATTACCGGTAAACCGGTAAACCGGTTTACCGGTTTGCATTCCCTAAGCGGGGAGCAGGAGTGGCCATACTGTACGATAGTACTCTTTATTATACTGTGCTTAGTGTGTTTTTTTAAACCCCCCACGTAAAAACGACGGGGTGTTATAAGTTTGACGTGTCTGTCTGTCTGTCTGTGTGAGTGTCTGTCTGTGGCATCGTAGCTCCAGCCCGCTCCGCTGCGCGCCCCGCCGAACGTTCCGCACGGAGCGTTCACGCAGCCTTACACTTAGGTTGTGTTTTTAACCTCCGACGCAAAAACGACGAGGTGTTATAAGTTTGACGTGTCTGTCTGTCTGTCTGTGTGAGTGTCTGTCTGTGGCATCGTAGCTCCCGAACGAGGGAACTGATTTAGATTTAGTTTTTTTGTTTGAAAGTTGAGTTTGTCGGGAGTGTTCTTAGACTTTGCCATGTTTCATGAAAATCGGTCCACAGTGTAAGGGGGATTTTATGGTTAGGTTATATATTATGGTACTAAAAATTACAAAATAATACTCAAATACATTATAAAAAACCTAATCTAAGGTGCACCAGCAGCCCGGCAAAGCTCTTGCTGCCGACCTGTAGAGATAGTAAGGGTTTAAGGTTAGTCTTAGACATCCTTCAGCATCTGACCATTGATTCGACCGCCTACTTATAGCGTGAGTCCCAACCAAGTCCCAATTACTGCAGCTACTAACAAGTTAAGAGGTTAGCAGCTAAAGTAAAAAAGTAAAAAGTAAAAATCGTTTATTGTTGCACATAAACACAAAGTCATTTGTTGCAAAAGATAGGTAAAATTTACATCCATTTGTGCATATCCTAATTATTGTTAACACAAGTTTCCAGGGGTCCCCGCACTAGGCTAGGCCTGTACCGCGGGAGACCTGTATTGCATTTATATGTCATGAAAGTTAGAAAAACAAGTTAGCTATATAATTAAAGTACAGTGTAAACAATGATTAAACATTGATTCTGTTGCCTAAAGTATTACAGTTTACAGAAGTTATTTTATACTATGGTTATAATTAAGTTATTACTAAATTACCTATTGAAGTAAGTTTTCAGTTTCATGGAAGTCTGTTGACAGTAGTTAGAAAATTAGAAAAACACAGTAACTATATAATTAAAAGTACAGTGTGAACAGTTATTAAACATTGATTCTGTTGCCCAAAATATTACAGTTTGCAGAAGTTATTTTATAGTATGGTTATAGTTAAAATTATTGTTAAATTACCTATTGAAGTAAGCTGTAGTAGAGGTTAGATTTGTGCGGTCTGGAAAGGGATATAAAATTTATCCTTCAATTAATTTGATATCAAACAGAGACATCTGCTAACGATGATATGAATTACCAAGATAAAAACTTACCCATGTGGTGATGTTTTCTCCCGTGGGTGCTGTAGAAGTCGACGGTCACTGCATTATCAATTTATCACAGTATATTTTTCTTTCAATTCAACCTCTTCATTTCTAAGAGTAGCACTGCCTACCCTGTTTATGTACATTGTATTAAAAGTTTAAAATTACACCACACACCACCACAGTTTCTTATACTCAATTTGTTATCCGCATCTTGTTGAATTCAAGACTGCAAGACAAGACAATAGATTGTATTTGTCATAATCATGTCCAAATCATGTCATAATAGATATGTCTATGTTATAGACATAGAAGAAAATGTTTTACGCAGAATCTAGATAACCTTATGTCATCCTTTACACGCTCATAAAGCTTACCATATAATGAAAGAGACATATACTCTAACTTCACCAGTACCGGGTTTCGGCCATCTATGCTGGTCTATGGAATATGGCCTATTGTCAGAAAATGCTGGCACTTTATATTCTAGTTGCTGACAACTGACATGTTGTGACCAGATTATATTCTCTTTGGTTGTGACAGTTTTTTGTAAAAATGTTTACTAATTTTCCTTTTAAATCGTGCTGTGCTTATTATATGGTAAACTGGGGCATGCATTTATAAAAATACCTAGTTAAATATACGATTAAGTTGCTGAGATGTGTGCTTCAACTGCAAGAATGGTATTGCTAAGCATAGGTAAGGTACAATTTGCTAGTTTCCAAGGTTTTGTCTTCTTCTGAATGGTTATCGCTTGTCGCTCAAGGCACCACTTGTTAAAGGTCAATTTAATTTTGTCATAATTATTCTGAAAGTATAAAGTCGAAATATTAGACGAGTAAAGTTGACGAAATGTAGGTAATTCGAGCCGATTTTTAACCGTCGCCTCAAATCTCTCAAGGAAGGACGGTTCTCAATTCGTCTGTATGTTTTTATTTTTATTTTTTTAATGTTTGTTCCACGATATCTCCGTCGTTACTGGACCGATTTTGAATTTTTTTTAATTGAATGTATATGCATACAGATTGGTCCCATTTTTCTCAGAACCCAGTTCTGATGATGGGATCCTGGAGAAATCGATGGAACTCCTCAAATCTGAAAGGCACACATATGGTGATTTTTGTGTTTTTTAAGGATCAGCATGCATTTACGTACGGAACAGTGACATTTGGTGCAGTGGAACTGCTGATGAAGATCAGAACGGTACTCCTTAAATCTGAATCGCACACTTATAGGGACTTTGGTATTTTTATAAGAATAGCATACATTTAAGTTCAGAACAGTGACATTTATTTATGTTTCTTAAGAATATTGAGTTTTCAAGTCAAATTTTGTCAAGCTTCGATTTCTTATAATCGGATTCATGAGGAATTGAGGAAACTCCTCAAACCTTAACGGTATACGATAATTAATTTGTGTTGCCATCAGAGCATTTCTTTTTTTTTGCCACTTTTATGAAGTGTGATATTTTTGAAAAAAAAAATGCTATTTCTACTCAGAATTACTAGCTTTTTCAATCCTAGTAGTTAAAAAATTGTCCCATACGATTTTTTCTTATTTTGTTGCCATTTTCCATACATGTTGTATGGGGTAACAAAAGAGGAAAGTAACAAAAATGTATGGAAATTCTGGGACACTTTTTGTCTCCCAGTGAGATTGAAAGTACTCGTGATTCTGAGTATAATTGACCTAAAATTCCCTAAAACAAACAAATTTTTTTTATTGGCAAAAAATAAAGAAATGCTCATCAAATCATCATCATCCTCCTTGGCCTCCTTGCGTTATCCCGGCATTTGCCCCGGCTCACGGGAGCCTGGGGTCCGCTTTGATAACGAATCCCAAGATTTGGCGTAGGCACTAGTTTTACGAAAGCGATTGCCATCTGACCTTCCAACCCGGAGGGTAACTAGACCTTATTAGGATTAGTCCGGTTTCCTCACGATGTTTTCCTTCACCGAAAAGCGACTGGTAAATATCAAATGACAAATGTGTTGCCATCAAATAATTAAAGTATTAAAAGCAGCTTTAAAAAATACCTACACATTTCTACATAATCCAACATTCGCAAGTAGCTTTCATCAGAACCCCAAAGGCGGCGGTTTTTTTTTCTTAAAAATTATGATGTTTGAACTTTTTCGAGAGGTCGGTTCACTTTATATTTTCTCAACTTTACCTTATTTATTTTATTTATTTACGTTATCATAAATGTTATTTATGATGCTTTAGCTGTGTGGTGACGGGTTAAGAATTTCACCACCCCCTTTCTTCCCGGGGGTGTCGTAGAAGTCGACTGTTAGATATGGGTTAAATTGTGGCATCGGCGAGAGGCTGGCAATCTGTCACTGCAATGTCACAATTTGTATTTCTTTCAACCCCTTTTTTGCCAAGAGTGGCACTGAAACTTAGTAGTTCATGTGCTCTGCCTTTATGGGGTACAGGCGTGATTATATGTATGTATGTATTTATGAGAGTTTGCACATGTCTGATAGGGTAGCCCTGGTAGAACGAAGCGGTTGGATCAATGTTCCAATAATTATAACTTTAATTTAGGACCCATTTATGAGTGTTCGTGCATAATCTAGAGCCGTTATAGGACTAATCAAACCTTTAATATTGTGGATGAATAGGAGTATATGGAACAGGAAAACATTTTCTGAATACTTTTTGTAATAATTTCTGGTTGGTTGCAGAGGCCAACTTCAAGTCCGTATTGGCGGCGGCGGAGCACGCATTGGTCGTGTTCTACGCACCGTGGTGCGGCCATTGCAAACGCATCAAACCAGAGTTCGAGAAGGCTGCCACTAAGATAAAGTCAGAAAAGGTAGGTGCAATGAAGTCAAATTCAACGGAAATTATAAGGTAAACACTAAACAAACATGACAGATTTTGCAGGCTTCTATTCTTTCTTGCATTATCCTGGCGTATTATCGCAAGTCAGTCTGAGGTGCGCAGTTTTTGCAGGCTTCGTAAAGAACTAGTCGTGCGCACAGCGTGCAACGCCAAGTGTTATGGTGTTCGCCATTGATGTTACTGGTGTCTCCTTTACGACAATTATCATTAGGAATAAATTCATAAACAGACAATTTTATTATACAAATCGTAATAAAATTTGGAATAAAAGTCAATTAATTGGTCGAGTCAAACCATAAATCTACGATAACGCTTCGGCCGTGATCTTGGCATGTAAGTGACGTTTATGGGCATTTTCAGAATTTGCCCAGTGACAGCGAGTTCATTTTTGTTAACGACTTAAGCTAATTGGGGGGTCCCAAATTCTGAAAATGCCCTTATATCTATCGTAAAATTCGTAAAGCTATACTCGGAGTTAAGTTTTCGTGTTAACCTGGGTCCTTCGAATGTGCAAGTGCCCTAAATGTTTGAAAGTTCATCGTTACTTAAGAAGTCATTAATTTTCACAATCACTTTACAGATTAACGGCATCCTGGCCGCCGTGGACGCGACGAAGCAGCCTGAGCTAGCGTCGGCCTTCGGCGTCAAGGGCTACCCGACGCTCAAGTACTTCAAACGCGGCGAGTTCAAGTACGACGCTGGGCACGCGCGCCAGGAGGAACAGATTATTAGCTTTATCAAGGTAACGTTTCCAGAACCGTTCTCAGACGAATGACGCTACCACGGAGCCGCGATGCGTTTACCAGTCGTAAAGCTATACATACCTGTATACAGAAGTACTTCCACCGTGCAGAGTTCAAGTATGACGCTGGACATACACCCCAGGAGAAACAGATCATTAACTTTATTAGGGTAACGTTTCCAGAACCATTTTCAGCCTTGGAATTTTGAGACGAGAGACGCTTTGTCTGTCATTTTCTCGACCACAGTCTTTTTCAACCTGTGGGTAAAGTGTCGCCCGCAAAGCAATACAGACTAAGACGGTCTCGCGATTATAATACGCATTTAGAGCGATGCGTCGTGAAGAAGTCTGTAGATTTTTGTGGGAATTAGCTATGTCGGATAAACTTTAGTCCATACAATAAGTATAACCATTCACCGAGGGTTTCGGCACTAAGGGCCAGTTGCATCAAACCGTCTGTCACCGTTAAAGCGTTCGTTAAATTTTATTGTATAGGAAGTTCCATAGACGTCTGCTGCGTGACGATGTCTGTCAAATGTGATTGATGCAACTGGCCCTTAAAAAGACTCGGAAGTTTCTGTTTTAAGCAGAATATTTACTGTAAGATATACGTATACGTGTGTAATGTAACATCGGACTAACATCTATCATACTGTCGATATACGTGCAGGACCCGAAGGAGCCGCCGCCGCCACCGGCGCCCGAGCGGCCCTGGACCGAGGAAGAGTCTCCCGTGCGTCACCTAGACGCCTCCACCTTCCGGACCACGCTGCGGAAGGTCAAGCATGCCATCGTCATGTTCTACGCTCCATGTAAGTTAGATATAACTCCGTATGAGATAACTAGGATACCTGGTATGGTAGAGGCGTCGGTGACGGCGTTACTAGGGTAACATACGTAGCAGCCTGTGGCCGTGGGCCGAAGAGGAGTCTCCCGTGCGTCACCTAGACGCCTCCACCTTCCGGACCACGCTGAGGAAGGGCAAGCATGCCATCGTCATGTTCTACGCTCCATGTAAGTTAGATATAACTCCGTATGAGATAACTAGGATACCTGGTATGGTAGAGGCGTCGGTGACGGCGTTACTAGGGTAACATACGTAGCAGCCTGTGGCCGTGGGCCGAAGAGGAGTCTCCCGTGCGTCATCTGGATGCCTCCACCTTCCGGACCACGCTGAGGAAGGGCAAGCATGCCATCGTCATGTTCTACGCTCCATGTAAGTTAAGATATTACGTATGAGATAACTAGGATACCTGGCCCAGTAGCCGAATGGCATTTCTGCGACGCGAAACGAAATCGAAACGCCACAGAAAGGTAGTTTGGCTTCTGTCGCGCCAATACGCAAGAGCGATAGAGATAGAGCATTTGTGCATTCGGCTTCGCACACTGGCATAGTAGAGGCGTTGGTGACGGCGTTACTAGGGTAACATTAGTAGCAGCTGGTGGCTCGACGACATCGACGCCTCCACCTTCCGGACCACGCTCGAAGATCGCGAATCGTTTATCATATCACATCGTTATGTTCTACAGTCCATGTAACTATTTATACTATGGTGTTTTTATATTTGTAAATAAGGAAAAGCACGAACGAATCATAATTACAAGCATAAATACAAAATTTTCAAGTATGTCACCATAGAAAAATGACTTAATGTTTTGTTTTAATGAAAATTTGGCATTTTAACACATATCAAGCTAAGAATACGGGCCAAATTGTCAAAACTGAGGTTCAAAAGTTTTAAGCCTGTGTCAAGAGATGGCAGTCTATGCACTGTGATTACACATTTTACTTCGACAGTAACTCTCTATAAATAAATAAATATTGGGGACACCTTACACAGATCAACTTAGCAACCCAAACTAAGCAAAGCTTGTAATATGGATGCTAAGCGACGATAGATAAATACATACTTATATACATAGGAAAACATCCATGACTCAGTAACAAATATCTGTGCTCATCACACAAATAAATGCCCTTACCGGGATTCGAACCCAGGACCGCGGCTCACCGACTAAGCCAGACCGGTCGAAATACTCGATCCTCTTTACTTTTACACAGGGTGCGGGCACTGCAAGAGCACAAAGCCCGAGTTCGTGAAGGCGGCCACGCGGTTCGCGGACGAGCTGATGGTCCTGTTCGGCGCCGTGGACTGCACGGCCGAGGCCAAGCTGTGCGGCGAGCACGGCGTGCGCGGGTACCCCACGCTCAAGTACTACAGCCACTTCGACCGCCGCGTGCTGGACTACACGGCCGGCCGGCAGGTACACCACATACACTAAGACCTGATTTAGACGGCGTGCGAACTCCCATGCGATTTTAGATACATTACGGGCTGTTGAGGGTACATATAGAACTTTTGCAAAATAAACACAAGTGCAGTGATATACACGCAAATAGCTGCTAGTGTATCAATGTAATAAAACTCGTATGCGAGTTCTCGTACCGTCTAAATGGGCCCTTACACAATTGGACAGTTCATGTACTGTACCTATAAGAAGTATTCTTTAAATAATCGATGGAATCAAATTAATTTTCCCACCCTCCCACCGCAAAAATAAAAATAAATACGCAAATAAATATAACAACCCACCACCAAAAATACAAAACTCGACACGTGTTTCGCCTCTCTACGAGGCATCCTCAGGAGCTGATGTTGACGGTCCGAAGTCCCGCAACTGACAGTCAGTTGCGGGACTTCGGACCGTAATTATAACAGGTTAGCACTGATTGACTTGCACGTTATCTATTCGCGGATTAGCAAAGGAAAGTTCTAGTTTACGAAGTATTCTTTGCTACCTATTTACATTTATTTACATTAAATATAACAAGATCATACCATCCCATACATTAAAATGCGACCGCCTACGAACGCGCTTACACTCCACCACACATAGAACGCGCCACAAAAAACCTTGTTGCCACCGATTATTTGTAGATTGGCATTAAGTATCAATTCCAAGCCGTAAATCTATGTCAAAAGTGACACTTAACGCCATCTACAAGTATAATCGAAAGCTACAAGACATTTTTTTGTGGCGCCATCTATGTGTGGTGGAGTGTAAGCGCGGTCTTAGGCGGTCGCATTTTAATGTATGGGATGGTATGATCTTGTTATATTTAATTTATGCTATTTATCAACTGTCATGCTGGGAATGCAAGAAAAAACTAAAAAACTTTTTACAAAACCTCAATTATTATGAAACATCCTCCTTGCGTTATCCCGGCATTTTCCACGGCTCATGGGAGCCTGGGGTCCTTGACAACTAATCCCAAGATTTGGCGTAGGCACTAGTTTTTACGAAAGCGACTACCATCTGACCTTCCAACCCGACGGGTAACTAGGCCTTATTGGAATTAGTCCGGTTTCCTCACGATGTTTTCCTTCACCGAAAAGCGACTGGCAAATATCAAATGACATTTCGAACATAAGTTTCGAAAAACTCATTGGTACGAGCCGGGGTTCGAACCCGCGACCTCCGGATCGTAAGTCGCACGCTCTTACCGCTAGGCCACCAGCGCTTCAGCACTGAGTTACTATTTGAATTATATTGCATTAGTGAAACATATTTAATGTTTCACTAATTATTCATAAATATTAAACTATTACTTCCTGAAAACGTAAAGGCGCTGTAATAAAATTTTATTTAATGTTAATTATAACAATTACTAAGTATACTTAATTTTACTAAACTTCTAAACTGATGTGTCTATTAGATATAAGTAGAACATAAAATTCACTATGTTCCGAGGTGGGCGTAAATAGCTGCGACACAATTTATACTAATGCAGCTGATTACGAACAATTTTGTTACTAAATGTATGTTATGTTAAATAAAAATCTTTAAAGTATAAACTGAAATAGATGCCATACACTAAAGAAAAACTGATCAAGCCCACTCATGGCGAAGCCGGGAATCGAACCCGGGTCTCCAGCTATCGCGGCTGACGTGCTAAACCGCTACACCACTCCTTGCACTTGCTTGCACTTCCTATATGAATCCTTAGTAGTGTTAATACTTAAAAAAAAATCAAAACATATTTAATAAAATAATAATTATAAAGAAATGGGCATTTGGTGTTGGCGGTAGAGTAATTGTGGCTGCCCGTTCACTGAAAAGATAGTCAAGTATGTCAAGAGACAAATTGAGCGTACGGATCACTCGGATCGTTTTTACCGTCTTTGATATAATTATACTCTATCGAATCCTCGCTCTCGTTTTGTTTAGTTTATATTTAGTGTGCTAAATGTAAACTACTCTTATCTTGTAAGTACTCTTACATTACACATATTAAATTTAAATAAAACACACATACTGAGTTCCTGATATTTAGTACAATTTGAAACATATTTAGTGCCGGTTGCACCAAACCGTCTGTCACCGTTAAAGCATTCGTTAAATTTTATTGTATGGGAAGTTCCATAGACCTCAGCTGCGTGACGATGTGTCTGTTAAATGTGGTTGATGCAACTGGCCCTTAATCTCGGTATTGCCATCAAACTTAATGTTGTTATATCGCAGGAGGCGGACTTCGTGTCGTACATCCACACGGCGATGGGCGAGACGGCGCAGAAGGCGGCCGCGTCTCCGCAGGCGGCCGGCTTCGGCGGCAGCGTCACGCTCTCCTTCGACGCTGACTTCGAGGCCACCATAGGTAGCAGCAAACCCGTCTTCGTCATGTTCCACGCCATATGTGAGTTACCTGTACTAAGACTTTTATTGTTAGATAGACGAGTCTCTCTCCTTCGAGGCCACCATAGGTAGCAGCAAATCCGTCTTCGTCATGTTCCACGCCATATGTAAGTTAATCGAACTGCATCTTACATTACAAGATGGAATTATCACGCTAAGCGTTTACATTTTTTATCGCTGAAGTGATGAAATCCGCCCGGAGACGTTATGTGTTCAATAAATTGACAAAAAGTACGTTGTTGTTCCTGTTTACTTCGGCCATCCATATTCGCCACATTTGACGATACGAAAAATTACTTCAGCTTTCCTTGTTGAGAAAACTTTTTTCTTCCAGGGTGCGATCATTGCGTCGCCGCGAAACCGACTTTCAGTAAACTAGCGACGGCTCTCAAAACGGAAAACTCCCCGGTGACAGCGATAGCGGTGGAGGCCGACAAGAACCCGAAGGCCGTGGACGTGGCCGGCATCCAGACGCTGCCCACCTTCAAGATGTTCGCCAACGGCAAGCTCCTCGCCGACTACGAAGGCGACCGCTCCCTCGACGACTTGCTCAAGTTCTGCAAGACTCATGCCAATGTAAAGGACGAGTTGTGATCGTTGTGGTATTACACTCTATTTGTACTGCGAGTCATGCTGCAGTACCACGTCGATCAGTACTATTCCATATACTTATTCATACTTAACAACATTTCGTCGCTGATGAGCGATGAGACCATTTGGGTACTCGCTTTCCTAGTGAATGAGCTCCTCTAACTGGTTTTAGTTTTAGAAATTTTAACACAGATTGCATATCGATTTTTCATGTTACAGTAACTCCGGTTGGATCTTTACCTGACTTTTTCGTAAACGCGTCAATGTGAAGTTCTGGAGTGAGGTAAATTTTATTGTAATGACGTAAGATCGATTTTTGACCTCAACTTATTCATTTTACATGACATCAACAAAACCCGCATTAGAGTAGAGATTACAAAATTCCCATCATACAGGGTCGAATTACGTGATCATTTTACCCTGTTAATGTCGTTGTTTTTCTTATAGTATTATATAGTACGACTATGTACCAAAATCAATGCCCATTTAATATTGAGTCGTAATTAGTTAATAAACAACAGTCGTATATCACAATATATGTACGTAGTTTGGCCTGATACATGTATTTAGAAGTTATTTTTATCTATCAGTATGCCTATTGGTTGTATACCTAATGGTAGGTAGGTATGTTTTATAGTACAAGTTATCAGAATATTATTTTAAATAAGTATAGCAGTTTTAATTAGTCATGCTTTAAACTGTTCTAAGAGACTTTTTCTAAAAGTAATGTTCTCTGTGCGTATATAGGTACATATGTAGACTATGTAGTAACTTTATATCAAGACAATGCTGGCGAAAAGGTTAAGTACCTACAAGTACAGTCTGGCTAACAACTCTTTGTTTTGCTGTTTTCTCACACATATTGATGTGACGGCACTACGATGTTGCCAATTTTTAATTTCTGCTCTTTTTAGCCAGACTGTAAGACAGCTGATGTTGATGCTAATACAGGGTGAAATTGTGAAGGACCATCAGCCATACTTTGCATAGTGACTTTTGAAGTCACAATGAACAACTGAAATTGCGAAAAATAATTGGCTGTTGCATACATTCCGACTGACATGAGCCGCTTATTTCTTTGAAACAGCCACTTTTTTGCGATTTCAGCATTGGTTCCATAATAAAAGTTGTTAATTATGAATAGAATAAAATAGAAACACTTTATCGACAAACTGACTTTATTTCAAAAGTCACTATTGAAAGTATGGCTGCAGGGTTAGCACGTGATTGGCGCAAGAGTCTTATGTCGTTAATACAATTAGAAGAGGACGTGTGATCTATTTCGCGGCTACATACTCTCGCACCAATCATGTGCTAACTCTGCTGGTCCCTTTAATTTCACCCTATGTTAATAAATTGATATCACCCATAGAATGAACGCTGCGACACTAGCTTATCGATTCGTTCAAGGAAAAGTTTGTAAAGAACTGTCGGACCTGTTGAATGCTGGGATAGAACGAACCACAGAAAATCCATGTTGCGGAAATGAAGATAGTACGGACATCAGGCGTAATAAGACTTGATAAAATATGAGACACGTACATCAAACGTATTTCCGACCGATAAGCTTATATGTATGGTCACGTGATGAAATTTCCATTGTTCATAACTATTCAATATTTAAATCGCTCGTTCAAGTAGCTCTGAGAGAGAGATTTAGCAACGTGACAGACTGAATTTGTATTGTAGATAGAATATTTAAATATACAGTACAGTTTTTCTGTAAATTGTTTTCTGCTTCCCTAATGCGAAGGAAAAATCTGGATCTGATTGTTTATTTACAAGAAACTGGATCTCTGTTAATACAAAGCACGAAAACCTTCCTAAGTACAAGTCCATGTACAGTTGTTTCATTACTCATTAGGTACTTATTTGTTACGAGTCGAATACATTAAAAAATACGAATTCGAAATAGTCGTATCTATTTCTATAATGATATTTGTTTTTCAAACATATGCAACATAGCCTTTTGAATAACAACTCCTCTTTAGTTACTGTGTGCGTTATGTTGCTTCAAAATGAAATCTTTGTGGATATCTTTACAAAACTATATTAACTATATTAAACTACAAGTATGCATTCCGTAAATACTAGTATTATTTATTTTATGTAGCAGTTAGTTGTATCAAACTAATGGAAAATTCTTATCAAGTCTCTGTACATTTATTTTGAAAGTACAATAATTATAAATTGTAACATAATGTAAGTGAATTAATGTTGTGAATGAAATAAAATGTTATTATATTATTTATTGGACACGATTCTAATCTCTGACAATATATTTAATTTTAATATATGCATTTTCGTATATGATAACTTATCATAAGATTATTTTTATACCGGCAAGCCCATGGCTGGAATGTTCTGCATTTATTATTTGTTAGTAATTACCAAAGACCTATATAACTCCATCTAGACGGATAAAGTCTAAGAAAAAAACGTACCTCAGTACCATATAGATAAAGCAGTGGTGACCTAGATGGCGTTACACCTTTGGGGTAGGCTCAGCTAGATGGCGCTAATATTAAAATTTGTCATTTTAAAACATATCAAGCTCAGAATATGGGCCAAATTGTCAAAACTGAGGTTCAAAAGTTTTAAGCCTGTGTGGAGAGATGGCAGTCTATGCACTGTGATTACACATTTTGCTTTGACAGTAACGCTCTTTAATACTCGATCCTCTTTGGTAATTACTAATCTCAATATTTTCGCAGGCTTGGGCTTCCAATAAAGTACTTATTTTGCACCACACTTGAGTTTAGTTTAAGATTGACAGATTTTTAGCTACTTTAATACAATATGGCACTGGTCCCACCGCGAGCTAGTAAGCTATGACACGGCTATTTTCATAGCTCACCGCTGGGCGAGTAACTATAAACATCGTCGTGTCTCTTTTATTTACACGGGAGTGATTATCTTTTGTTCGTTTTATAGCACATAGCTTACTAGCTCGTGGTGGGACCAGTGCCTATGCCTCCGATTACTCTATAGGTATTCAAAAATCATACATAAAAAATGTTTTAAAATTTGTAATTTTGTATTGATACTTCTCTGTCAATCCCTAAGTTCTAGTGGTGTAAAAATTTATAGTATAATAAGTATTGGAATAAATCTTGTATTGATTTAATGTTAACTATACTCATAGAGCTAATAATACTTGATTATGTTATAATGCTAACACTGTAATGACTTGTTGGCCATGTAGCCAACATGCCAATAGTTAACGCTCCATAGCGAACGGAACGCAGCTGTCCCTGTCGCACTAATATGGAAGGGTGATAGAGAGATTTGTTGTCGTAAGTTAGCTAGGTTGGTTGGCATATTTGTTTTCCATGTGCTTTTATATACGTGGCTACAGTAATTAAATTAGAAATGTACCGTTAGTTACGTGGGGTCCAGCAATTATCTCTCGCTTACTATTATGATTTCAATGTAAATTCGTCTGTGACGTCATTGCCTGTTAGAAAAACAGAAAATGTATGTATTTTATCTCACGACTTTCTATTTATTATATCTAGCCCGTGTCTTCTATTTACACGAGATCTACCTGTAAAAATTTTTGACGAAATATAATGTCATTGTTTCGCTATATCACCGCCGGTCGGACAGGGCCTTTATTGATCTGAATTGAATATTATGAGTATGATATACTTTATTTTATACATACATATATAAAAGTTCCTTGGTGTACTGTGTTATGAACATAAATATTCTAAAATCGATAATAAACATATATATGTAAGCATTTTAAGTTGTTTTTATGTTTTTAGCAGTTATGAAAAAGTTAGTGGCCCATAGGGTATTACATTAAAAGTAAGTAATTCTGCATTTAAACATTTGGGAATCGAACCATTTTTTTTCTACTCCCGAACTGTTATTCGTCATTTACAGGGTCGTGCATCGATCTTTAAAACCCTACATAAAAGTCTATTCCCCAAAGCCAGCCCCCGCTTTCACATTTCAGCCGGTTCGATTCTCAGAGCAACTAGATAATTCTTAGAAAAAGTTGAATGCAGCATTTTATTACTAACTTTTAAAAACAAAGTCTTTCAGCAAAATACCCTATCTCTTACGATTGGCTTCATGTTCCATTGTCTTGGGGTTGGGACACCGTCTGTACATATGTCTTTTTAGGTAGATAATAATTATTTTCATCACACCCGCACTTTACATGTGCTATTGCACGCAGGTGGCGCGTGAGGTATAGAAAAATCTTTCTCCCAAGGGAATAATGAAATTTCTTGTACCGTACTTAACTTTTTTACATCTATTTACATATTTTTTAGATTGCGAGTGTGATGAAAAACATTGTGTGTGTGTAACTCGGGGAGTATGAATATTACTAACTCGAGTCTTTAAATCGCTCCGGCAAGTCGTCGCGATTTAACTTACTCTCGTTAGTAATATTCAACTTGTTGCACAATGTACTATTGTTTTACAAGGGGGCAAAGTTTAACCACACGTGCCAATATGGATACCCGAGCAAGCGAAAGGGTATACTCTTCGGTCGCCGCGTTCGTTTTTCGTCACGTTCCTAAATTTGTTCGATTCTGCTTTCGTCAGCCATTCTTGTGTATTAAGGGCGGAAAGTGAAGGATTACGAACGACAGGCTGGGCTGTACGTGGGTCACTCGAAAAGTTTTGAGATACAAAAAAACTATTGAAGATATTAACACTATTTATTTTACATCTTTTCGAAATACTCTCCGTCATTTTTTATACAAAGTTCCATACGTCTAAACCAACTTTGGAAGCACTTTTGCCAGTCTTCATCGGTTAGGCCAGAAATTGCTACTTCATAGGCAGCCACTGCTTCTTCGGCACTCGAAAAAAACTTTCCTTTTATTTTTTCCTTTACTGTCGGGAATAAAAAGAAATCACAGGGAGCCAAGTCAGGGCTGTAGGGTGGATGAGGCAAGGTTTCAATCCCAGTTTCTTCAATAAACGCCTTTGCTCTGAGGGACGTGTGGGAAGAGGCGTTGTCGTGATGCAGCATGATTCCCCGAAGCCCAGCCTTTGGTCTCCTCTCCCGCACTGCTTGGAAAACTTGTGGCGAACTAACGCCTAGGATTTCCTCGATGTCGGTGTATGTAAATTCGTGGGTCTTCTCGCACTAACATTTCAGTAGTCCATACGTTTTCTGCAATTACTGCTGTTTGCGGGCGACCACTTCTGTGGTCATCTTCGAGGTTAGTTTTACCCCTCTTGAATTCACTAAACCATCTAAAAACAGTTGCTTGGGATGGAGCAGACTCTCCTAATGCTGATTGTAATCGTTGCAAACTCAGTTGTTCGGTTAAACCAAATTTAAAATCATAAAATATCATAGCACGCAAATGCTCGCGGGTCAGCCCCATCGTTTCGAAGAAAAAACGCGGGAACCGTTGTAGTAAAACAAAAGAAACAAATTTATTTTTAAAATTGAACCGAATTGGCTTCTTGTGTTCTATTTCCAAATAAATTTGCTTTTTAAAAACATATAATATGGGTGCGTTCCATTTTAAAATTTCGAGCATCTCACAATTTATCGAGTGACCTACGTATGAAGCCCGATGCCGAAGGAGGAGGGTTTTAATAACTCTAGTTTGTAATCCTTCAGCCGCCCGTGGTATAAGGTGCATTAGGGTAATTCCGAAAGTCGTCTAATTACGAAAGTCTCATAAAAATCACCATTATTTCCATCATAACAAGATTCCCTATTCGGAATTACCAGAGCATTTCTGTCATTCGGAATTACCCTAATACACATTACACAATGTTTTTCATCACACTCGCAAAGTAATAACCAGATTTTAAACAAGTGTATTGAAATACCTACGCTGACATTTCGAACATTCGTCCGCCATCTTGTAATTTTTGACAGGTCGTAGAAGGCCCCACCCAGGTATTCACTTTACCGCCCTAGGGCGGTAAAATACCTCATTACGTGTCAGTATGCAGCAGGCATGTAATAACGTACCTACCGTTTACGAGCGAGTCTGATGAAAAAGATTTTGCGTAGCAATTGATCACAACAGGTACCTCTTGTAAGGACTCGAAATAGTGTAACAAAATATTATTATTCACATTTATTTACGATTAATAAAGTTAATACAGTATTTCAGCTTGTAAAAATACAATGTTGATTTAAAAAATGACGAATAGGTACAAGTGCGGGGACTTAACAAAAGTGTCCGTCAATAATTCAAAAACTGCTGGGATATAAAATAGCATATGGGACATCGACATCATACCAATCATAATCAGGAGGGTAGCAGAAACATGTCGTTGAGAATCCGATAATAGCTCCGACCAGCACATCCTCCCAGTGGTGGCAGTTGTCCAAATACCGACTAACCCCTATAGCGGTTGCCACCAGCAAGGGCATAGAGTAGCACAATAGCTGTGATGTTCGGCTCTGCTCTACGTCCAACATTATATTCCTTCGGTACATGAACAAGCTGACCATGCCAAGAGAGGCGAACGACAGACCAGTATGCCCGCTAGGAAACGATTTCCTGCCATCCATAATATCCCGCCATTTGCCCGTGCACTGCACACCACTTTTACTTATTCCATCAGGGAAGCACCGATAGTAAAAATCTGGGCGAAGTCTGCCAACCGTTAGCTTTAGAAATTCTGTGATCGCAGCGGTGATTGATATAGCCAGCGACCACATTAGAAAAATGTCTACGGCGTCGTCAAAGTCTTTCGATAACAACCAGAAGATAGCGAGTGGTTCGAAAACTATAAGGAGGGCCATGGTCAAGTTCGAAAAGGTGGAGACCCGTCTGGGTCGCCTATAGACACATGCAATTTTTCCATGAGGTATATCCCGTATCCTAGGTTTCACTGTAAATGCCACGATACATACTGCGATCAAGAGTAACGCCCTAAAAAGTATTTGTCGGCGTACTGGTGAATCTTCACTTGGTCTATAAGAAAACTGTAGTACTGAGCTAGCCATTGACTCCGGCTCCAGAGCCAATGGCTAAGTAAATTTAATTTAATTTGTGCATTTTGTCCGTTTGATTGTGTTTGAGATTTATTTACTTATATATATATTATTTGTCAAACACAACTGTCATTGTTGTGCTACTCTATTGAGACCTTCATGACTTGTAACTTCATCGTATTGCGGAGTATTGCTTATTAACCGACTTCTTTACTGAAAAATAAAGGTGAAGGAGGTTATATATTCGGGTTCATTTTATGTATGTTACCTGATTACTCCGAGACCCGTGGTCCGATTTCATTAATTATTTTTTTGTTTGAAAGGTGGTCCCATATTAATCTGGAGCTGTTCTGATGATGGGATCTATGAAGAGTTGAGGGAACTCCTCAATTTTTAAAAGCACATGTACGATGATTTTGGGTGTTTTCTTAAGTAACTCGAGTTAGTTTCTCTCGAAAACTAGCACTTTCATAAAGTGAACCTCATGATGATGATTGTTCTTTTTAAGTCGGTTGTATTTTTGTAAAAAGGTTTTATTTTCTATTTTGGGTTTTGGGTTTCTTTTTTGTGTGTAAACATAATATTTAGTTAATTAATTACAGGTGCAATTTTATTTATCATTAGGTAAATACCTAATTATATGCACTAAAGTTTCCGCATTACCGGTGACATAAATACCCACATAACTAATATAGTCCATATTTTCAAACAATAGTTTATACTAGTAGCATAGTTATACCACACCTCGGACACTGACGATCAAATATATGAAAAAGGCGCGTTCCTAGCACACAGTCTAAGCTCGTGTAGGTGAACGCGTGCTATGCTTGTATGAGTGAAATATGACAGGTCGACTTATGGTCGACTGTTCGCATTTTTGACAGGCGGTAACTGTGAGGTAACCGAGAGGGGGTGGGCGGCACTTTCAGCGGGGAGCGGGAGTGGCCATACTGTACGATAGTAGTACTCTTTATTATACTGTGGTTATACTAGTAGGTTGTACCTCTACCTCAAGTGCATTTAAATATTAATCTCGGTTCAAACTCGCCTCTGTCGTATGGTTCAAAGGAAAGTTTTATCCCTAGACGTAAAAACAACGCCGAGACACTTTCAATTTACATTTTATCGTGTTACTTACTCCACGCATGTTGAGCTAAAGTGTACACATAGATAAGTAAGTGAATTAACTGACCCGAACGAATGAGAAATGTATTTACATACTGGAGTTATTTTGGAGTACTTAAACATGTTTTAGGTACTTGAAACAAACATTACCGGTAACTAAGGTACCGGTGAATAAGTGGAAATAAAGATAAAATAAACCCTTATGTACCTAGTGACGGACAGTACCTAGATAGAGGTAGACGAATTAAGTCCATGGCACAGATATCAACACCAATAGAACATCCACTATAACACAACTCAGGTTCGAAAACAGGATAGGTTAATTATGTTCTTTCTCTAAACCTATTCCGTTTCTTATGTTAGAGAAAATAAAAGTAGAAAATATGAAGTAAAGTATGAGTAAAGATAAATCAATGTACTTGAATTTTGTGCTCCAGATTCGAGATATTTTCTGAAATTGAAGCTTTAAAGGGTGTTCCATTTTAAACAGGTGTGATGGATTCTCAGAACTACACCATTCACTTCAAGTTGTTGCAATATTTTATTTCAAGTACATACAACCTAAAGTTATGTCATCTCTGAACCGGGTTGTCTTAAATTGAAACCACACGAATTTTGGGATTGTGAACAAAACACGCAAAGTTATACCTAATAGTTTAGAGTTTTCGTTCTATTCCACTACGTATTACAGCTACAACATATACTTATAATTACGTTGGTAAGAAAACGTCATATATTTGAGATAACTATTATGTACCTAATTTAATTTTAATACCTTTGCGGTGCCGTGGAGTAACATGTTATATATAATACCTAGGTAGGTGTAGGTACATACTTATATTACGAAGTGAATCAGTGCATATTTCAGAGGTCTAAAAATTAAAGATTGTAGTTTTGATGCGTATATGAGATATAAATACCTAATTTTATAAAATCTATACCTACTCGTAAAATTAAAGTAGGACGCACCGTCCAATAAAATTTTATTTCATTTCGTCACTTAGCGAGTTCTCGACTGGACTATAAAGACGATTGTTCGGAATCAAATACGCATACGTAACTACATATTATGTTATTACGAATATTTTTGACTTCGTATACGCAAGCTTCTTTGGATGCAATATGGATTTGCAATAATTTCGTAGGTTGTGGTTAAGCTTGATTGAGTTTTTATAATTGCTAATTATTTATTTATTTATTTCAAAAAAACTTATGACTATATTACATTTTTTCTTTTCGCCAAACTGGAACAGTTTGTTGGCTGTCTTTTGAGTTAGGAATAGGCAAGTAAGTATAATTATTTATAGGTTGTGTTACATGGTACCTAACCTACTTAATTCTCTTAAATGTCACTCAAAAGTGTAACACACTGAATAATCGTACATGTTGAAATTGTTTTCCCCTCACTAGCTCGGAAACACGTGTTTTGTCCTTTAATACCAGCGGGTAAAAACGCATTTTATCCACTAGTGGGTAAAGTAATTTGACCTTGAATAAAGTCATATTGATTGCTTTAAAATTGATAAAAGTAGGTGAATCTAGTAATAAAGATGATTTACTACCTGTGGAACTACTGGAAGCAGTGATAAATGCATTTTTTTAGTTGTAGTTTCCTCGCTACAGTGAGGGGAAAAGTTTTGTGTTACACTCGGGTGCAAATGTATTTTACTTCTCGTGTGTTAAAAAACTCGCAAGTTCAGGATTCTATTCTCGAACCACTCGCTTCGCTCGTGGTTCAACTATAAAATCCTTTCACTTGCTCGTTTTTCAATTCCACACTCGGCGTTAAAATACAACTTTGCCCCCTTGTATAACAAATAACTATTAATGCTTAGACCAAAAATTGGAAGAAAAATAATGTCAGAAATGTTGATAGAATGTAGACGAAATCCTCGTCATTTCGAGAGGAAATGTCACCCTTTTCATTAAATTACGCTTATACAAGTAGGTACTGTATAGGTAGGTACTCGTACTTATTTTACCTATATCAAAATGTAACCTTAAATTGAGGACCAAATAAACTTTCATATCAATTATTGTGATACGGAAATTATTCTTTTTAAGTTTTCGACTTAAAAATAGCAAATAGGTGCATTGGGGTGATTTCGATGCACAGAAATGCTCGGGTAATTTCGAAAGAGGATGCTACTTAGTTATAGCTAAACATGTTTATTATATAATGAGATTTGAGAAACTTTCAGTATACACTACATACATACCTAATGAATAAAACCCCAAAATGGCATCTAAAGTAAAACGAGGAAGGAAACTAACAAAATATGTCGTAATTGGCTAATAAATAAAAGTTCTGTAATTACATGCATTCTGCTTACATATTATTCCGGTTTCGCAAGTCATCGTAAGCGGCCAGCGCAGTGCACTGCTGACCCTATTCAACCAGACGCTACGTGGTATACATGGATCTCTAATTAGTGACGGACTGACGGTAAGATCACATCTCAATAATGCGGATATGTAATCAATCAATCACTACATATTGAAAAGCTGCGCGTGCCTGAAACACCGGTCGAGTAAGCTAATTTATAATCTACTTATATTGGTATCCTTAAACGGACTGTCTTTTCAACGCCTATTGGATTTTTCCAGCGGTCTATTGAAGAATGTACTAGCTGAACAGGTTGTGTCGGAGGCAAAGCCATGTTTATCGGCGTTTCCTTACTTCCTCACTCGAATCAAGTGCACTGCCCCGAGACTAAAGCACTTTCTATTCATTCTAAGCGTCTAGTCTAGTGCTTACGTGGAGTGTTTGTTTGCAAAAAAACATACACGTGCTTTTTCATCGTCATGTTACTTAATTATCATAACAGTCGTAATGGTATTGTTTTATGTATCTATGAAACATCATAACAAATGCTTTCGACCCAATTTTGGGGTTCTTTTATTGTATTTCCTTAAGACATTTTAAAGTTTCAAAGTTCGGCAGGTACGAGTAGTACCAACCGCAAACCTAGTTAGCGGTAAGTCAGATCTTCGACTTTTTCTACATGCCAATAACTTAAGTGCGAGTACGGGGACTGCATAGATCATTTAGTGACGGTATTTTCCAAGAGTTATGTCAGAGGGCAGTCTCCCGTCGCCGGAAAGAGGTCGCAAGCTCGAGCCGAGTGGGCGCAGGGCCCTCGAACGCTTATGCAATACACAACTGGGCACGCCGGAAACATCCTCTCAAAAATAAAAGTGAACGTGCTAACGTAATCGATAGCAAGTATAATTATTTGTGATATAAAAACATCGCGCAAATTCCCGCCTTAATGACCCGACCTGATGAACGGTGATACCCATTATGTCAGACGGTAGTAAGAGTGAAAATCGTATGTGGTCACGTTTGCCGGGTCATGTACCCCGATTGTGACTCTTTTTGCAGCTTAATGCCGGTTCAGTGGCAATGAACCGCGCGATGTTTGAATAAGCGGCGCTTAATCGACTCTTGAAGCTTTAGTGCAATCTGTGTCAAACTCTCGATTTTACTTATCGTGAATCCAATCTTGTATTTATAGTATTTAATTATCGCAAGACGGTTACTTTCGCATACCATGCAGTTATCTCATAGTCTTTTGCTTATGTTACTATGGGTTTTTATATAATGTACATATACTTACTAACTTAAAATACTTTTCGTCCACTGAACCCGCTGTACCCACAGAGCTCGGGTGGAGATGAGATGGGAGTCCCATCATGGGACCAGTGTGAATATTAATTAATACTTGTTCAAAATCAATTTTAATTCGTGACATAATCATTCCTTCGTAACGTAACATGTACTATAGGTATGACACTGATCATATTACACGTCGTATAGAGTTATTATTTAATTAGATAATCTCGCTTAGTTACGTAGGTTTTCACTAAGAAAGACAGGGCAGCTGTAGTGCCGTCATCCAAGTTAATGTCTAGTGTTTTACGACAACAGCCTGTTCCTAGAATTACGTCAGCACGCACTGATGGCATCGGGCTTATGTCTCGCCAGGCGCATGTCTGTGCGAAAGATACAAAGTGGACTTTAATGCAGATCTCATGCTGACTGTATATCTTGTACAAAACTACTGAGCCAGTAGTACTCTTAAACCAAAAAAGATTATACTTATAAGTTACTGTTGATATCCCGGTTGGACCGCCGCCGCCGTCATAAATAAATAGTTAGCTTATTGAAGTTTCGACACAAAATTTATTTTGGTACCCAATGTCATGTACTCGTACAATATGAAGTTTAAATATTATTTGCAAGGCTACTACTAGACTTCTACCACTAGACGGCTAGGCACACATTCGTAAATACTTACATATTTAGTTTTGTTACTGAATAAATACCTATGTAAGGTAATATGGAGTAGTTATGAGAAAGACTGGGAGAAGACTAATAAGTAATAATAGGCTAGTTTCCTACTAGTCAAATCAGCTTCTTTTTATGATCTGTCAAAACGATTTGATAATATGGAATTACTATGAAATACTGAGGAGTGACGTCACGGCCAAAACATTTACTTTATATCTTTCTCTTTGACTTATTTCATAGAAATTATGTTTAAATATAACTACTGTCCATATATTTCTTCTAATTATGTGGTGCTTTATTTCGTGCACTGCATAAAATATTTTATTTTTAGTTTAGGAAACTAGCCTAATAATAAATAATAAGCTACATTATGCCCTAAAGTACTCGTACAAACGTATAAAATAGTTACTACTTATACTCAACTGTAAGTATCACTAACAATTGAGCTAACTTTTTTAATTACTTATAATTTATATTCACACAGCAAACAGTTTCCATAATTGTCAAAAGCTTTACGCGACTTGTACCTTCTTTCCTCGCTTGACTTACGTAGCTCGGGTTACGAGGTCGATAGTTGTAAGTACCTCCAGTTACACTCTGTAGACGTCGGTCACATCACACTGAAGGGATTTTGGGTTATTCTAAAAGCAAATTCGGTGATTAAAATTAAACTTGTATGTAGTTACAATTACAAAGGTTTTTGAGTAAGTGCGTTTTCACATTACCCGATCCGACACTGGATGTCGGAAGGATTTCAAAGGCAAAAATCAAAGATGGCGGCTTGTTTGTATGGGATATCGGCCCTACATCCGATATCGGATCGGATAATGTGAAAATGCACTAAGGGTAAAAAATAGCGCTCGTTTATTTTTTGAAATATGGAAAGAAATAACCTAAGTATGGTGTCATTATTATATGAGGTGTAATCTTCAATAGATGAGTCAAAATACTAAAACCGTGACTGAAAATTGGCCACACACAGTTCACATATCGGAATACCTGATGATGACGATGATGATGATGATTTTAACTCTTGGAGACCATAATATACATCTCTAAGGAGAATTAGATCAAGTATACATTTTATCTTTAGTTGTGACATTTAGGGTCATTTGCACCTCTAAAGTAATTTTAGACTTTTTTTTTGTATTTGTACTTTTATACGAGTATTTAGCGTAGTTCTTGGTTGTAATTCGACATTTAGAGACTTTCTACATCTCTAATTAATTGTAGTAGAGTTATACTTTAGTTAGAACTTAGAATTAGTATAGTATCAATTGTAATTTCAATTCAGTGTTAAATATTTTCTAAATATGTACCTACATGTGACGTGTAAAAGTGCCCCTGTGGCCTATTTGCTGAATAAATTATTTTTATTTTTGATTTTGATTCTAAATGGTAACAATAGGTGACCTGTCATGAATATGTCCAAATATCCTCTAATGAAAATGTAATTTCAATGAAATGGATAGAGTTAGTTATTTTATTTTGTGTAATTCAATATTAAAATAAACGGTAAATGGAGTAGGTACGCTGGTTCGATTCCAGGTGCCGTAGTCGAATGGAATTTCTACGACGCGAAACGAAAAGTAGTCTGGCTCTGCCGCGCCAATACGCAAGAGCGATATAGATAGATATCTACGAGCGTTTCGTTTCGTGAGCGTTTGTGCCATTCGGCTACGTAGGTACCCAGCTCGGAACACTTGGAGGCCTTGGTCACTTTTTCTTTGTATGTGACATGTCTTTAATTTTTATTACAATAAAATAATTGAACTCTATACCATTGACTAAAAGTCAATTGCCAATTTTCCTAGTATGGTGGGTAGCTAGAAGATTAATTGTTTTTTTTTATAACTACAATTTACCCTATCTTCGGAATTGCCCCATTGGACGCATTGAATCCCGCGATTGCAACGCTTGACCGACTTTTATATCTTAATAACTTGTATGTGGGTAAGTACTTACCAAAACTCATGGCGGTTACGTGAACCATCGTGCGACCAACGCCTAGACAATTGGTTTTGTATCGTTCTCATTGTTCAGATACTTAATCATTTAATGATTGTAGGTTTTATAAATTCGGCTTTATTATTAGGTTGGGTGGATGACACAATCAGGTAAATGATTATCTGAACAATGAGGACGATACAAAACCAATTGTTAATATTACCAAGATATTACCTTACACCTTACAAGTACTAAATCTACCTGAACTGTTTAACTAAACATTACACCAAATTAATGTATGTAAAAGCCCGATTATTTTACATATTTACCGTAAGTAAAACCGTTCGGTAAGACTACATTTTACGATTAATCCTATTTTTCTAATTTCTGTAGAAAAGTTTGATTTCGATAGAAATAGAGAGTGTGTGCGATTCAAGTATGATCTACCTCTAAATACTAGTTATAGTTTCCGAGCATAGTATTTTTATTTTGTTGTGCTAATAATAGACTTCAACGCGCTCACATGCGTAGGCTACTCAAAAAAGATTGTCTAATTATAAACCGGACACAAAATGCTCAGTAGGTTTGGATATTATATATATGTTATTGTATAACTGTAAAATAAAAACTCGACTGCACATAGTGTACATACCTATAACATTTAATTAATTAATATGGTAATAATAAATAATAGTAACTGCGAAGTTACGGCAACCTAATTTTAAAACATTAGAGCAGTTTTAGCTGTTCGAGATCTTCTTAAGACGATACAGAATGCTAAAATGGAAAGGAGGGCTCCTTTCAATTTGGGAATTTTAGTTAAATGTACTAGTGTGAGTGTTATTAACTAGATTTATCGAAAACAAAAAATGTCCATTAAGAACAACTCAGTTAAAAGATATTGCGAAAAAAATCTTTAAAATCGAGGTTCCGCTCTTGACTGTTTCCTCCTTCAAAACTTAATCAATCGGAACGAAATTTGAGAATGTGAATTCTGAATAACAATGAAATAGTCTGTGTCGGACCGTTTAGTTTTTTTGGCTAATTGTTACCAATCTTGAGTATCACACCTTTTTTTGCGCCATAATGAAAAGGCCGTTTTTAGAAATTTTTCGTTGGCTCTATCGTCTTTAAAAATAAAAATGTCAAAAAAATCAAAACGGTCCGACACAGATAAAAATAATAATAATCTGTGTTGAAAAAATCATTGATCTATCTTATAAAACCAGGAAGGAATATAGTCGAGAGCGTTTGTATGGAGAATTGACCCCTCCTGTATCGTCTTAAATAAGGAACTTTTGGTGCGTACATTGTAACATCAAAAGGCATAAAACCTAAGTAACATAATTAAACCAGGAATAGGCGTAAGAAATAATGGATTAGATCACATTTCTAAATGGAATCACGAAGTAATTTCCCGGGGCGGTGTAAGCCACGTCAAGCATCACGAGTTCAGGCACACTTACCCACATTTAAGCATTTTATTGCTATATGAAGATGAACCAACTAATCATAAGTATTTAAACCAAAATCACTAAAATCGGGATACCAAACGGGCGGTGTAAGTGTAACCAACGGGTGTAGAGAAAAAACGGGCGCGAGTGCGTATAAAGTTTCACCGAGAATCTCGGCCCATTTTGGCCGAGAACCGAGACCGACACCGAGATCGCGGTCGGATATTAGTTCTTGGTGACACTGTTGGTAATAATGATCAAGAGGTCGTGAAATAAAGTTATTTCCACTGTTTTTCTTTAAAAACGAAGCATCAATTTCTATTTGTTAAAAAATATTTTTTTAAGAAAAAAACCGCCGCTTTCGGTGTTCTGGTGAAAGGTACTTGCGAATGTTAATTGGATTATGTAGAAATGTGTAGGTATTTTTTAAAACTGATTTTTATGTAAATCTTTGATTATTTGTTGGAAACACAAATGATTATACGTATACCGTTAAGGTTTGAGGAGTTCTCGATTCCTCCAGGATTCCATCATCAGAACTGGGTTCTGATAAAAATGGACCAATCTGTATGCACATTAAAAAAAAACAAAATCGGTCCGGTAACGACGGAGATATCGTGGAACAAACATTAAAAAAATATATAAAAATTAAAATTTTGAAAAAACCCCCGACCGCGACATAGTGGACCGATTTTGGCGATTTTTATGAAACATGGCTAAGAACACTCCCGATTGACTCAGCTTTCGAACAAAAAAAAAACTAAATCGAAATTGGTTCATCCATTCGGGAGCTACGAAGTAACAGACAGACACGTCAAACTTATAACACCCCGTCGTTTTTGCGTCGGGGGTTAAAAACATACAGACGAATTGAGAACCACCTTCCTTGAGATTTGGGGCGGCGGTTAAAAAATGTTTGGTAGTAAGCTAGTGGCTGTGCTTTTCTTCTGAATAGTCTCATCGCATCGAGACCAAGAAACTTATGGCGTTTACTTACCTTGCGGAGGCATCATGCTATCAAAGTGTTCCCCAACTTTGCAATATAATCATCTATGTCGAATATAAATTAAATATTTTCTCGCTAAGTAGTTACCGGGGATAATGTAAAATGTCTTTGTGTTATGGAAAGTTTTTTATAGAGACAGGCGATACTGTTCGGAAGATATATAGTAGAAATTTTCCTATAAAAATACTAATTATCCTTCTACATATACAATCTTCTTCTTCTTTACATCCAGTTACCCTCTGCTGGGGTATAGGGCTCGAATCATATTTCTCCATTTACTCCAGTCTTGGGCAGTTTGGGTAACCACCTTCTACCCCATGCCTAGCACCCTGAGCTCCTGCTGAACCGAACGACGCCAGGTTTGCGCTTTCCGGGTATATTCCAGGTGAGGGCCATTTTGGATAGGTGGGTATCAGGTTTTCTGAGGATGTGTCCAATCCAATGCCATTTCCGCGTCTGGATTTCTTCGTGTACGGGTGCTTGTCCAGCTATTCTCCATAAGTGAGCGTTTGTGATTCAGTTAGGCCAAAAGATACGCAGGATCATTTGTGAAGCATTTGTTCACAAACACTTGGAGTTTTGACGTTAGGTCTTTGCAGACAAACCAGGTCTTACACCCGTACAGTAATACGGCCTTTACATTGGAGTTGAAGATCCTCAGTTTAGTTCTTCTAGTCAGGGTCGAGGAGCTCCACATCGGTTTAAGCTGACCGAAAGCGGCTCGGGCTTTGTTTATTAGAGCTTCAATGTCAGCTTCAGTTCCTCCACTCTGGTCAACGATACTGCCCAGATAGCAAAAGCTGGTCACTTTTTCGATTGGGTTCCCTTTGATTAGCATTGGAGTTAAATCGGTAGTATTTTGGCGCATTTCCTTTGTCTTGCGGTAGTTAATGCGCAGAACTTCCTTTTCAGCCTCTTCTGCTAGTTCTTTTGCCTTGTTTTGGAGTTGCTCACGCGTGGTTGCTATAAGGCAAAGGTCATCTGCGAAGTCGATATCTTCTAGGTCCTTTTCAGATGTCCAAGGTAAACCTCTTCGTTCTCTGCTAGTGACCCTGCACATCACGTCGTCGAGCACCATTAAAAAGATCAGAGGGGAAAACAAACAACCTTGTTTGACGCCTGCCGTGACACTTATACTCTCGGTGAGTTTACCCTTGTGAAGCACTCTACACGAAGATCCATGATAGAGTGCTTTGATGATGTTGATTAGCTTGTCTGGCACGCCTTTGAGCTTCAGCTTCAGCAGAGCTACATATACAATACAACCATGAAACATCCGTTTCGATAACTTCAAGAATAATGCGGGAAGGATCAGTTAACCTAGCGTCAGTGGTCGGACACCGTTGGCTTCGGGCAAGCCCGGGTCCGCTTGGCCTAGTATTGCTACGAAGCAATTTATAGTATGAATTTTTTGAAACGAACGTTTCTAAACAAAGGTATTGTTCCTTTTGTGTTGAGCGGGAGCTTCTGTATTTGCACGCGCTAAGACAACAAGAAGCGACTGTATCCTCATAATTGTAAGGTTCAAATCTGTACAGCAGCAAATTTGAGATAGATTATTTTGGAAATGTGAAGCGATAGACCACACCGCTATAGGTGCGAAAATACAGCGCTTCTAATACTTTGATACTTGGTGGTGGTGCTGTAAGTAATGAAACACGTATATTATCACTGTTATTTTTTATTAATGATTTTGTTAACAATCACCAATTGTATATAGCAATATATAAATAGTAATTACATAAATATTAGGTACAAGTCTTGATATATAAAATAACATAAATAACTAAACAAACCGTAAACCGTATTTATAACAAAACATAACAATGGCGGTCAGATTGAAAAACCTTATCAGTGTTTATTGTCACTTTGCGATGACACCTTAAGGTGCCAGGTGCTTATCAACCTTTTAATCTGGCAGTTTCGCTGTTTAAACGTGTTATTTTTATTATACAGACTGACATATTACCGATGATTATTATAACTATATGTACTATACTTACACCATCAAGTATCAAAGTATTAGAAGCGCTGTATTTTCGCACCTATAGCGGTGTGGTCTATCGCTTCGCATTTCCAAAATAATCTATCTCAAATTTGCTGCTGTACAGATTTGAACCTTACAATTATCAGGATACAGTTGCTTCTTGTTGTCTTAGCGCGTGCAAATACAGAAGCTCCCGCTCAACACAAAAGGAACAATACCTTTGTTTAGAAACGTTCGTTTCAAAAAATTCATACTATACCACAGATGAGACCATTACTCGATTGTTCTTATTTACACGGGTTTGAGTTGCATTGCACTACGTCCGTGTTTCACCGCTACTACCCTTCAAGTGGGTGGGTGGTGCTAAAAGTGCAGCAATCTGGCAACCGTACTGTCTTTTGAACTCACAGTTCTAATAAAATTACACGCCATACCACCACTGACAAACTTTTTTGTAGGAAGTGTCTTCTCTGCATTGTAGTACTATTATTTATTCTGTGTTAGTACTTTAGTGACATTTTATATTTAGTATCTAAGGTGCACTTACATGAGGTGTGCTATAACGCTAACTGTGACATAACGTCCAGATAAAACATCGGACACGCATGTCCCTGCATACAACTCAGATGTTACAGTAAACATTAAGATAAACTTTTGTTTGAGTACTTTTCTGTTGTGTTACTTAATTTTAATCTGAGAGAAAATTATTTAGTTATACACTTATGACGACACAGGAGGGGTAAATTCTCCATACAAACCCTCTCAACTATTTCCTTTCTGGTTTTTGAAGATAGTGCAATGATTTTTTCAACACAAATTATTATTATTTTTAACTGTGTAGGACCGTTTTGATTTTTTTGATATTTTTAATTTTAAAGACGCTAGAGCTAATCAAAAATTTTCGAAAACGGCCTTTTATTTTTTTCATTATAGCGCAAAAAAGTTGTGATACTCAAGATTGGGAACAAATAGCCAAAAAAACTAAACGGTCCGACACAGATGTTTTCATTGTTATTCAGATTCTTAAATTTCGTTCCGATTGATTAAGTTTTGAAGGAGGAAACAGTCGAGAGCGAGCGGAGCCTCGATTAAAAAAAAAAATTCGCAATATCTTTTAACTGAGTAGTTGTTCTTAATGGACAATTTTTTTTCGATAAATCTAGTTAATAAAATTACTATATTCAACTAAAATTCCCAAATTGAAAGGGGGGCTCCTTCCATTTTAGAATTTTCGCTCCTGTATCGTCTTAAATAAAAATTTCATACAAAATAGGCAATTAAAAGAAAGAAAACTAAAACTCTAAGTCTAAAGAGGGCCCCTGAGGCATAGTGCCCAAGACGCTGGTAGCATTTCCTCGCTGAATCGCAATGTTGAGCGAGGAAGCTGCCAGCTCTTTTGTCCCCCGTAGTATCAGTCAGCCGCTTCACCAAGTCCTTGTATAAAAACTGGGCGCCCGGACCCCACGGACCGAGGGTCTCGACGCCAAAAGCAAAAAAGTTGTAATTAAATTGACTACTTCAATTTATTTTTATTTTGATCAGAATACCTATATAAATTAAATCTGCAATAATCAAGAAAATCGTCAAAAAAAACTTATTAGCAGAGTTCCCCTTTTAAAATCTAGAAAATAACCTTTCAGATTTTTTTTTTTGTATATCTGTATTTATTTTGCACAAAACATGTACGTATTGTACCTACGTATTCACTACATATGTATATTGATTTTGTTGTTGTTTATGAAAATCCATACAGCTTAGTTTAACAACTTAAATACGGGAAAGTTTCCAAAAAGCAAAATTGTCGGGTGGTATAATTTTGGAAGCTTTTTATATTTTAATATGGGAATCCATCACTAAAATGAGTTTCTTTTCTTTGTAGTACTTTTCCACCGCATTAGAAATTTTCCGCAACAAATCTGTACCTGTAGGACGGGTGTTAGGTACTTATAAGCTAACGTGAGCTAGTTACATTCTGACTTGACGGCCTGCGGGCCGATTTTTGAGTCTCACGCGTTCGAATTCAGAAAATTGTCACTGAAAATAATAAGCAAGTCACCGTTTTCAACCGGTATTTTAGTGACAAAATCCTGTATGCGAGATTCAAAAATCGCCCTCCAGATATGAAGATGATACTCTCGGGTTCGAATCCTGGTAAGGGCAACTTAAGCGTAATTACTGTGTAAAAATGTCCTGCATTACGAACATAGATTATTTTTTTTAATTCGTTCCGCGCTTATGGGGACAACCTGATGGGGCTAGGTTGTCATGCAAAATGTTAGCAGGTCTCATTCAACAAAACATTTTTTGTCATGATCTTAGGTTTTTCCCCTCACTCGCTCGGTAACACGTGTTTTGTCCTTTAACACTAGCGGGTAAAAACGCATTTTATCCACTAGTGGGTAAAGTAATTTGACCTTGAATAAAGTCAAATTAACTGCTTTAAAATTGATAAAAGTAGGTGAATCTGGTAATGAAGATGATTTACCACCTGTGGAACTACTGGAAGCAGTGATAAACGCATTTTTCGCGTTGTAGTTTCCTCGCTATAGTGAGGGGAAAAGTTTTGTGTTACACTCGGGTGCAAATGTATTTTACTTCTCGTGTGTTAAAAAACTCAAGTTCAGGCCGAACCACTCGCTTCGCTCGTGGTTCAACTATAGAATCCTTTCACTTACTCGTTTTTCTATTCCACACTCGGCGTTAAAATACAACTTTGCCCCCTTGTATAACAAGTAACTATTTCTTACAAGTGGCCAATTTGGTCCGTAGCGAAAGATGCGTAGTTCTCTCTATCGCGTATCTTTAGCGATTGGCCCCTCCTTGTCTATGGGCCATGGAAGATAAATTCATTTATTGCTGATTAACGGCTTGACGACGTAAATAGTTTATGAGCGTGGTCAATTTAAGTTAGTTACTTATTTATAGTTCTCATGTTACTTTAAGGTAAAAGTTTTCTGTTACAATTCTCATTAATTAAGGGTACATATAGACGTACTTACACTGCGGGCCATGTAAATGTTATTATTAAACAGTTAATATCTCGAGGTTTATGATATGAGAGTTGGGTTTGCATAATATATACCTAGTAAGAAAGTAAAAGCGGTGAGTACGAGTAATTAGGCAGTGCTTAAGGAAAGGTACAGTTAATACAATTCTAATAAATTTAGTAGTAAGTGGAATGATTAATTTGTAAGTTAGGTCAAGGTACTTATATGTTGAAATACATACTAAGAGATAATATGTAGAAAATATAAAAACGTTTTTTTTTAATATTATTACGTCGTATTATTCATATATATTGGGGTGGTAAACTAGCATATGTACGTACCGCCTGCTGGTAAGCTGTCTTTATAGCCTGTGGACGCCCGCACCTCCAGAGATGTTACATGTGTAATCTTTGAATAAACAGGTAGGTACACTAGGTACATACAAACGAGTATGTAGGTAAATAGTACGTACGTGCATACGAGTAACCTATATAAATAGTTAGAAAAAGCAGAGATGACTACTTAAGGGGTGTGTCGCCATTAAGTAGTCATATCTGCTTTTGTAATAGCATCACAAAACAAAACATAAAGGGTAAGTATATAGGTACAAAGTTTTAACATACTTAGGTACAAACTAACAAATAGAACATTTGTCTAAAGCAATAAGCATGTGTATCTTGTATGGAAGCGGACTCTGTGGTATCAGTATTAAAGTAAAAGCCGTAATGAATGAAACGCCCGAGAAACATGTTTGGTATCTTACGTATGTGTTTAGTCCGACGGCGCCAATTGCTGTACTAGGTATTAAGTGAACTATTCCGGGTAGACACATGTATCCTCCATACCGAGAGGATGGTATTTATACTTGTACGTTAACAATATGGGTGATTTAACTTTGTCTGTTATTGCCATGGTTACGGTGTCCTGAGTCACGCAGGTTTTATGCAAAAATATGCTGCTTAAACTATGCAAACATGCATTTTTCTGGCGTTAACAAGCCCTTTCCTTGATAAAATTTGCCACCTACAAACATGGACTACATGCATGCTTGCATAATTTCAGTAGCATAATTTTGCATAAACCAACGTGACTCAGGGGACCGTAACCATGGCAATAACAGGCAAGAAAAAGTTGATTCACCCATAGGTAATCATTAATCAACTTACATATTAATTTTCTGTCCTCCGTGCAGAAAGTGTCAACTTGAGCACAAAGTTGTCGCTTTCTGGCTCTGTCAAATAGAGGTATAAGGTAAAAGTACCAGTACTTGACACTTTAGTGCCTTAATAAATGTTATAACCTTCTGACACATTTACGGACAATGAGGATTAAAAAGAGATTTACAATCTGATTTATAACGTCACTGTGACATAGTTCTACAGTGGCCTAGGGTTCCAATCGGTTGACCGTACCCTACCCTCGGTACTGGCCGAGAGGTAAAGGTTTAGATCCGGTTTGGACGACGACGATGATGATGATGATTTTTAGAAATAATTATTAACGTCTATTTTTTCTATTTTTTCCTAGGATTTTTTAATTATTATTTTGGAAGATTAGCCCAGGACCGGGATATGTGGCGTACACGAAGGGAGGCCTATGCTCAGCAGTGGGCGATTAATGGCTGAATTTATGATATGATTATAAAAGTAAAATACAAACGTATGGTTATCAGGATACCTCGGTAATATCACTACCTTCCTATTTTATACTAAGTATGGCACTTTGTCTATGGTAATGATATAATTACAACTAAAAATGTATGAAAATCAGGCATGTAGTTTGTTTTCTAAAGTTTTGACCAAAGTCTGTCCTTGCAAGTAATAAAACTTTGTAGCACCCGAGGTTCGAGCGACATAAACTAATAGAAAAATGGAGTGTTCTTAAAATAAAATACCATGCACGAAATAAAGCACCAGATAATTATTAGAAAAACATGCACAGAAGTTATTTTTAAATCGAATTTCTATTTTTATTTTTATTTCTATTTAATAAGTCAGGTAGAAACATATAAAATAACTGAATTTACCGTGACGTCACTCAATTCGATTTCATATTAATTACATATTAACAAGTCGTTCAAATTCGTTTTGACAGTTCTTAAAAAGAAGCTGATTTGACTAGGAGGCAAGTAGCCTATTATAAGATTGAAGTCATATTCAATACAATTTATCACACGCTCTTCTCTAGAGAAATAAGATTGTATCAGAAATTTTCTATCGCACCTTTAAGATAAGTATTACTTTTTAGAAGTTTTATTTAAGCACATACATACCTCTAATAGGTTGCTTATTTTTCTGATTAGACAATTTTGATTGCAAGCAACTTCGTTCAAAAACATCGATGATGAGTAATATCCGTGTTCCACTTACAAATATAACTTTACAGGGATTCGAATTCAGAACCATCGGCTCCATAGGTAGAGTCACCCCACCCACTAGCTGAGACCGGTCGTTTAGAATACATGGAAACACATATACACTTACATATGATATACCTTTATATCATCATTAAATAGATAAAATTAACCCATCTATGTACATTCAACTCGTTTTATCGCTCAGGAAATATTTAATTCGTTGATGCCTGTACCTGGTCATTTCTGGTTTCTCACAGATTTTATAATGCCTGCATATGAACTATTGTATGCATAATGACTTTAATTACTTAATACTTACCATATATGTTCAGTAAAATTGTAAAAAGGCACGATCATTTAATGATTTAAGGTTTGTAACAATAATTTTGATATTTGTTTGGAATGGTAATCCATAATTGGATAAAAGTGTTATAGACAAATATTAATTCTGGCTGTAAATGCTGTACATAAGTATTTATAACTAGCTTTTGCACACGGCTTCGCTCGCGTTAAATTCTAAAATGGGATAGAAAGAGACAAAAAGTAGCCTATGTCACTCTCCATCCCTTCAACTATCTCCACTATAAAAATCACGCCAATTCGTCGCTCTGTTTCGCTGTGAAAGACGGACAAACAAACAGACACACACACTTTCCCATTTATTATATTAGTAAGTATGGATAACCGCAACAGAATTAAAAAGTAAAAAATCAAATGGAAACTAATGTTAGGTTAGGTTACTACCAGGCACCAACATCCTAAAAAGCGGCAACATTAAGCCTGTAAGTTTTAAGAGTTAGTATATTTTTTGATTTGTATGATTAATATTAACATTATCGAAATATTTTAGCGGTCGGAGTAGGGTGGTTTACATTCACTGTAATATAAAAGGCAGCGCCGCGGAGGCAGAGTTACTAGAGATCTCGCGTTCATCAGACACAGTTAGTGACCACAGACAGCGATCTGAGGAGGGGGTGACCTAGCAGCCCGATCTTTGTACCCCACGCACCATGGCCGCCCGCCTTGGCGTGAGTAACCATTATTTATACAAGCGGATCTATCCAAACAAAAACAAATCTTACTGTACTAAATGGCTCAAAAATAATTAGGAAAAATATCTGAAAATTGGTCAATAATACAAAGTTATTATATACCTACGTTTTGTAATTAAGATTGACCTAGCGATGTACCGTTCCTACAAAATGTAAACAAACATCCCTGTGTTTGACAGTGACGTTGGAATTAGGCCAATAGTAGACATCTCGTTTGACACCTCTTATGATTTTAAATTAAACTTAGTGTAATCCAGAACCTGGACATTTTACCTAACTACTTATATGTCCCTGTTCGGAATTGTTTCTCACCCTTTGAAGTCAGAGGTCAGAACTCACAAAACCATTGAGTTCTGACCTTTTACTTCATATGGTACGAAAGTTATAGTTATATTATGACACTTATGACCTATCACTTCCTTATAGAATATCACGTAATTTGCAGCCGTCTAGGAAGACAATACAGCAATTTAAGCAAGTGTTACACAACTAACAGAGCTTAGAAGTCTGATTTGGCTGAAGATTACTGGCTGACCCGCTTACGTAACTATGTAGTATGTTTTTACTTTCAATGGGTTAACAATTCTGGGCCACCGAGATGTGAACGTGAAGGTAAAGCTCATCTTCGCGTAAACTTCAAATTATCCAATTACGAGTACGGTAACTCTTTTACTGTGTATTATACAAGTTATGTCATTCGGGGCAGTCGGACGAGTCGAGTAAAGTGCAGGCTTATACATACCTACATTCCTTTACAACCAGCGTGTATTAGTCACATTTAATAAGGTACCTGACTCATATTAGGCCCAGTAGATAACAAAACGCACTTATATTACATTGTTTTGTATAAATCGACTACTGCTCTAAACAAAAGCTAACTTTCGATGATTTATAATTTCGATGACTTTTGATTTTGTAACTAAAATTTTCAAGGTGGTCTTTTCTTGGGTCCAGTGCCTTAGTAGAGTATCTTCTACATCTTGTCAAGATGACGGATATTTATACTATGTATGTTTTGTTATATTTCAGCTAAGCGGCTTTCTACTGGCTAGCTTTGGCGTCTGCTTCGCGACTTTTGGACATGAACAGTTAGTATCTTCATGTTCTTAGTGCTTTTACATCAATTTCTCCTTCTATTGTTCACCATAAATGCTTGTACGAGTAACGTAGGTTTTTCGCGCGTTTAAAAATAGATTAGTGACACTGCAGCCTATTTAATGGCGGAACCGCAAAAACAACACTGGATGTAGCAATTTGGTTGAGATTTCTATTACCTAGCGATTCTCACGGCTCTCTTCACTGCGGTTAACAGTGAAAATCGACCTATTGTGTGCTAACCATATATTATTTTACCCTTTGATGCTATCTAAGTTTGTTTTTATTGAATTGTCAAGATGCATTGCGATCTTTTACTTCTATTGTTATTAGTGCAGCTGTATGCAATGCAGACTTTTGTTGTGTTAAATTTAAATGTGATACCAATACATATAGTCACTGTAGCTCTATTTTCTTTACAGCGTTCATATTCGAATTCATATACCTGAACCGCACCACGAATCGAAAGAAGTAATCGTCCATGAGCATCACGATGACCACGGCGGTGACGGTGGCGGATACGGCGGTGGACACGGCGGCGGGTTTGGCGGTGGACATGGCGGCGGGCACGGCGGTGGGCACGGCGGCGGCGGCGGGTTCGGTGGCGGCCACGGTGGCGGGCACGGCGGCGGGCATGGCGGCGGACACATTGAAATCCAGAGTCTACACGGAGGCTTCATCGACCATCTGAAGAGCCACGGTGGGGGAGGCCACGGCGGAGGCCACGGCGGTGGATTTGGCGGAGGATACGGCGGCGGCCACGACGGAGGATTCGGAGGTGGTCACGGCGGAGGATTCGGCGGAGGCCATGGCGGAGGATTCGGAGGAGGCCACGACCACGGCGGTGGCCATGATTTTGGAGGCGGACACGGCGGAGGAAGTTTTGATATAGGAGGCCACGATAGCGGACACGGCGGAGATCACGGCGGTTTCGGCGGTGGTTTCGGAGGTGGGCACGGCGGCGGCTTCGGAGGCGGCCACGACCACGGTGGCGGTCATGACCATGGTGGCGGCCACGATCACGGCGGTGGAAGTGACTTCAGTGGATCTTTTGGCGGCGGCCACGGCAGTGATTTGGGTGGCTACGGAGGCGGAAGTTTTGGCGGAGGGCACGGAGGCGGCGGCGGTCACGACCATGGCAGCGGACACGATCATGGAGGTGGCGGCTTTGATCTTGGCGGCAGTTTCGGCGGCGGCCACGGCGGGGGACACGGAAGCAGTGGCGGTCATGATTTCGGTGGAAGCATCGGCGGTGGAATCGGAGGTGGCCACGATGACCATCACGGAGGTGGAGGCGGAGGGTTCGGAGGCCACGGAGGAATATCTTTAGTGAGCTCAGACAGTTACAGTGGCGGCCACGGCTCCGGTGGCCACGGATCTGGTGGACTGGGAAGTTTCGGAGGCAGCGGTGGCGGCCACGACAGTTACAGTTCAGGAGGAGGCGGCCATAACAGTTATAATTCGGGTATCACCAGCTACGATACTTATCACAGCGGTGGGCACGGGGGCGGCGGAGACAGTTATAGCTTGGGAGGCTCAGGAGGCCACGGGAGTGATATTTTTAGCGGCGGCATCGGAGGCGGCCATGGAGGAGGCCACGGAGGCCACGGGGGCGGCGGCGACAGCTACACGAGCGCTATATTCGCCGGACACGGAGGTGGTCCCTATCATAGAAAATAACTGAATCTGATAATTATAGAAAATCAACTAAGTCATAGTCCACGGGTCTTCATGGGCCTCACAGTACAAGCCTAGCTGTCTTTGTAAATAGCTCGTAGTTCTAAGTTATTGTTGTTATGTTATAATGTAGAAACTAATAGAATTATTTAATATTGTGTTTTATTTTGATTTACATACCTAAATATATACACATAAACTGCGCCTGTATTCCCAAACTGGGTAGGCACATGAAACTGCTCAATTTTTAGTGCCACTATGGGCAGTTAAATTATAAGAAAGAATACTCAAAAATCTCGACATTTAGAAAATATTTTAAGCATTCTTACACCGGATGCAATATTTATATCAAGACAATTAAGGAATATTAAGCAAACCATTACTTTTATTCAGAATTACCTACGAGGCACTTTGCATAAATTACTGAGTACTTTGCCAGTGAAGTTATGTTAACTGCGGGGAGAGTATAGTATTTCCTTTGCTTACCGAGCACAAGTCATGTAAAATGGAGCTCTGTATCGAGACATTCGAGCGGAGACTCGTATTATATACTACATGAGTACGCAAATAATTTGGAAACTATCACTTACTCGTGTTTTAATATAGGGCTATTATGGACTAAGAGCCCAGAGCCGCCAGACCTTCCTCATATTCTCACCTTCTTTTTTCACCTTCAGGCCTTGATAGCAAAAAATGGCCGCCGGCCGAACTAGATAATATGCAAACATTAAACGTCGATACAAACTCTACATTATCCCAAAGTTTCATCCTTGAGAATATAAAGAAGGTCTGGCGGCTCAGGGCTCTTAGTCCATTAGGGCTACATGGCTACAAGTTTGAAACTTAATTTAAACATACCTATATTTATAAATAAGTTAGAAAGAAGTTGGCGTACCTAATATCACAAAAAATCCGCTCACCCAAAATTCCGAAACGTACTCCCAACTTCTACTTCCAACTTCCGTCTATAGGAGGGGTTATTCGCTTTTACCACCAGGCGATTCGGCCCGTTTACCGCCTAACAAGCAAACCATGTCATGCTGAATGTATTTCACGTATTTAGATTATAATAGTAGCGGATGAAACAACGCACCAAAAGTACCTGAAATCCTGATTCATGAACAACGTTTCTAAATAGGTATAAGTAGTTTTGTCAGTAGTAACGTATTGATTGTAATATATAAATTACTAGCTTTTGCCCGCGGCTTCGCTCGCGTTAGAAAGAGACAAAATGTAGCCTATGTCACTTTCCATCCCTTCGACTATCTCCACTTAAAAAATCACGTCAATTCGTCGCTTCGTTTGGCCGTGAAAGACGGACAAACAAACAGACACACACACTTTCTCATTTATAATATTAGTATGGATTTTCAGTAATGACATTTAGGGAATAAAATCAGGACTAAGGCCGAAACACTGTTTTCATCATACCAAATACTATTCACGAGTTTCACGACCGGTCTGGCGCAGTCGGTAGTGACCCTGTCTGCTAAGCCGCGGTCCCGGGTTCGAATCCTATTCGAATTCTATGTAACATATATAACCCTAAGTCTATGTATATTATATATATCATTGTCCTGAGTACCCACAACACAAGCCTTCTTGAGCTTACCGTGGGCCTCAGTCAATCTGTGTAAGAATACCGTGTAATATTTATTTATATTTATATTATTTATTCAGCACGGTGATTTGTTAGCTATAAGAATAACACAGGCCGCGCGGTACTGCGCAAGTGCGCATGACTATCGGTATCGGTGGATCTCGATAATTACATAATGCGCTCGCGCCCTTCACTTGGAAGCTTCCGCGTAAGCTCGCGTAAGCTGCTACAGCCAGGCCAAGATAAATTGGCAACGATTTTGACAGCGAGACCCGCATCAAAATTAATAAGATTTAAGGTACCAACTTAACTTCTTTCTTGCGTTATCACACGGTTTGTGAAAATGGAGTCCTCTATGGCCATCCCATCCAGGATTCTACGAAACTAGTAGGCAAGGATGATTTATATAGGCTTTACTTCAGCAAGAATAGTACCTGCATGTTTTAGCGCCATCTATTAAATCATAATACTGATGATGCCTGACAAATTTATTATTTTCAAATGTGTATTTACGTGATATCATGATATTAAAATAAAGAAGAAAAATATTTGGAACAAATATGATTTTGGCCACTTCCAGGCTGCGAAACAGCGCCATCAAGTTTTAAGCCTAAAAGGCCCATACATTTCAGGGGTACGCTTTTTTGTATGGGCTTTGTCTGTCCCGGTATTACATATACCGGGTGCCCGGTAATTAATGGACAACCTTTTAACCACCCAGAGGGCACCTTATACTGGTCCAGAAAATCGACTTTAAGGTTTAGTAAAAGTCGCCAGGTTTTCGAGATTTTCACACTTTTTAAAACTTTAGGTAGTATTAAAATTTTAAAAATTGTGAAAATCTCGAAAACCAGGCGACTTTTACTGAACCTTAATGTCGATTTTCTGGACCAGTATAAGGTGCCCTCTTGGTGGTTAAAAGGTTGTCCATTAATATCCATTGAAATTTTAAAAAGTGTGAAAATCTCGAAAACCTGGCGACTTTTACTAAACCTTAAAGTCTATTTTCTGGACCAGTATAAGGTGCCCTCTTGGTGGATAAAAGGTTGTCCATTAATTACCGGGCACCCTGTATAAATGGTCTTTGCTAGTAGGCATAGGCACAAATTTGACTAAGGCGACTGCCGTCTGACCCTCCCACCAAGCAAACGGGTCTAGTTTGCTTATTGGGATTAGTCCAATTTTTCAAGATGTTTTCTTTCACCGAAAAGTGACTGACAAATATTAAATGACATTTCGTGCATTAGGTCCGAAAACCTCATCAGTATGAGCCAGGATTTGAAAAAAACCCCGACTTTTTATAGACTTTTTTCAAGGAAGAGGGTAAAATGGACTAAATTTGGCGCCTCCTAGACTTGACTGCAGACATGGACTGGTTCACCGGAAATAAATTCGCGTCTATAACCCCTACTAGGAGTTTTTGGCATTTTAGAGTAGGCACGATAATCGATGGCGTAAATGTCACGGAAAATGTACAGTCGCCATACTAAGAGTCGTACCTTATTTTTTTAGCGCCACCTATTAAGTACTATCATAACTACACTGATGATGCCTACAATTTTTTTTCAAAATGTGTAACATTGAAGTGATATTATGATATTAAAACAAAGAAGCATGCCATTTGTTCTATTGTAAAAACACGCGAATACATTTCGGGAAAATATGATTTTGGCCACTTCCAGGCTGCGAACAGCCCCATCTAGTTTTAAGCTTAAAAGGCCAATACATTTCAGGGGTACGCTTTTTAGGGTTCCGTATTTGTATGGGCTTTGCCTGTCCCGTGTTATATGGTCCTTGATACTTAAGTATGTAGTTCTAGGTTGTAGCAATTAACCGTTTGAAGGCACTGTTCCCTTCCTATGTCAGTTTTCGTTAAGTTTACGTATCCTAAACTCGCGGTAACCACACAGGAGACTAATCAGCATTTTACTATGGGCGCACCACGCCTGTCCATAAAAGCTAGTAAGTACCTACGTGACTTAAGGGCTATTACTTTCGCATAATAAAATTAACTTTCACTTATTCTAATTCCGGTATAACCCTTTAAATATACGCTAAGGCATTTTTCGATCTAAGAGGTACATTCAAAAATAAATTATAGAAATAATTATGGTAACACTTTTCTGTCATAGTACCCATCATGTTTATTTATTTTTAACATAGGCAGGTCATGTCCTGCAATTACTTTTTTAGGGTTCCGTAGTCAACTAGGAACCCTTATAGTTTCGCCATCTGTGTCTGTCCGTCCGTCTGTCCGCGGATAATCTCAGTGACCGTTAGCACTAGAAAGCTGAAATTTGGTACCAATATGTATATCAATCACGCCGACAAAGTGCAAAAATAAAAAGTGGAAAAAATGTTTTATTAGGGTACCCCCCCCCTACACGTAAAGTGGGGAGTGATTTTTTTTTCATTGCAATCCTTACGTGTGATATATTGTTGGATAGGTATTTAAAAATGAATAAGGGTTTCCTAAAATCGTTTTATGATAATATTCATATTTTCGGAACTTTTGAACCATATGTTTAAAAAATATGAAAAAAATCACAAAAGTAGAACTTTATAAAAACTTTCTAGGAAAATTGTTTTGAACTTGATAGGTTCGGTAGTTTTTGAGAAAATTACGGAAAACTACGCTCTTGGCCGGTTTTTAATTTCTACATTTTCTTGTGGAATTATACGTAAGAAAACAGGACCGCACTACAATGTTGCAACCTATTATTTCTTCACCACACCAACTGGTAAAGGCTCTCTTGATACTTCGAAAATTGTTGATAAAGTTGCAAAAAAGGAATGAGTCATAAAAATATAAAAATAATCTGTAGATATTTTTTGTATACTAGAAATGTTCTACGTAGGCATGCAGTGTGTTAACAACAAATAGGCTTTTTTTAAAGGAACGTATTTTTACATTTTAATTTAATATAATAATTAAATAGGTATTTTGACTTTATAAAAAAAATATATTGCCACACTTGTCAAGTGAGGGTAATGACAATGACCGCTCTTAAGTATGTGCGATGTGCGTAATGACAATTAAGAAGTGCACGCGTCACATTGAATGTTGGGATTTCGGAAAATTATTTTTCAGTTAATTTAAATAACTATCATTTGCTGATATGCGCAAACGATTGCTAAATGACTGTATTATTATTATTGGTTTTAATAAAGGTCCGGGTGGTGGTAACACACTGTATAAGTTAAGAAACAGTATTTAATTTAAAAGAATAAACTTCTTTTAATGTCTTAAGTTGCGTATATCTGGCCATTTGGTTAACTTAAAAGTAATAAATTGTCAAAGTGAGAGACTATTGATAGTTTTGTGTTCTAGGATTCTATTACATACCTACAGGACATAGTTACACATTAAACCGAGTTCATAATGAAAGTACGTACAGTTATGTATAGAAATTTGCCTAAATAATGAATTATTAAATATTCATTACATAAAGACATTGTAGTTACGAGTTACTTACCTTTAATAGATGCTTGGTGCCTGTATAAGTAGTGACACTAATGAGACAAACAATGATATTGACAGTTTGACAGCGTTACGTATGTCGACCGGTTGGTTACGTATGAAAAGGTAAGTGTTAGATTATATCTTTGCGCATTGTGTGATGATATTGATGTTTTGGTTTTACTAGGATTTCGTGGGGATTTCACTAATTTCAGTTTGAGGTAGTTTGCTCGAGCAGTGAAAACGCCAATAGTCTGGGACTGAAATGTCTTTCACCTGGGTTTATTAGGCGACTAATATGTATATTGAGTAAGTAACATGAGCCCAACGAAGTCCAGGGGGCCGATTTTTGAATCTCGGCCATTCGATTTTGTGAATTTCGTTCAATAATATCTCCACTACTAGTGATTTAAATTCTACTAACAGAATCGAAAACGAGTGGTCATTGCCGCTAGTTTTAAAAATACTAGCTGTCCTTTTTCAAAAATAGCATTATGTCGTTTTCCACAGACTTTCGAACGGCGTTTCATGCGTTCGAATTTAAAAATCAATCCCCTGGAGGGCGATTTTTGAATCTGGCATACGGGATTTTGTCACTAAAATACCGGTTGAAAACGGTGACGGTGATTATTTTCAGTATACATTTTCTGAATTTGAACGCGTGAGACTCAAAAATCGGCCCGCTGATTCGTAATTAAATTACGTGTCATCGAATGTCACACTCATTCATGTAGATTTGAGTATTATTGAATACTGCGTTGATGAACGCCTTCATATAATCTCAGACGTAGTTAACGCAACGCCTGCCTATTTTAAGATAGCAACAATTATAGTTACCGGACGTTTACGTGTAGCATTGTTGGTTTGATCTCTGTAAGCTAATATAAGTTAGTTACATTTATATTAAGAAGGCATGTTTACAAAAACAACACAACTAACATTTTTTTGCGAATTAGAGTTATTGGTATCATAACATTCGTCTACGCTCGATCTACAAGTAGAGCAAAAGTATCCAAAAATGATCCCAATTGTCCAAAATCAGACCCCAAAAATATACCCACTTTACAAAAACTACATAATTACCTACATTGCGGATGTGAGGATTAAAATAAATCTACTAGTTAACTAAGATAAACTTGTACCTCTCTCAAATAATACAAAACATAATTTCTAAAGAAAATTTGTGTTATTTTCTTACCAAAAGAATATAACTAACAAAAGTTTACAAAAACAGCATAAGTGACGAAGTTATTTTTCAATTTTTTTCCAAAAATATTGGTCTTTGAAATGTGTAATCGAATATTTCAGAACTATTGGCCTCTTAATAAAATAACCTATACAATGTTTATCTCCAATAACTAATATATAAGAAGACATTTAGTTTTTTTCGTTTCCTGTAAATTCATGACTAGTGTAGTTATGTTGTTTTCATCACACCCGCACTTTGAATGTGCTATTGCACGCAGGCGGAGCGTGAGTTATAGAAAAATCGTTCTCACAAGGGAATAATGAAATTTCTTGTACCGTACTTAACCTTTTTACATCTAAGTATTTACATATTTTTTACATTGCGAGTGTGATGAAAAATATTGTGTGTAACTCGGGGAGTATGAATATTACTAACGAGAGTAAGTTAAATCGCGACGGCTTGCTCTCGTTAGTAATATTCAACTTCCTCCCCTTGTTGCACAATGTAGGTACTATTTTGTAAACATGCCTTCATTTACTACTTACTATATTAGGCACGTATAAATCATGAGAAAAAACTTTTTAAATAGCCGGAAAAAGTCAAATATATAAATAGTTATGGGAAGAGGAGGGGAAAATTATTAAGTCAGGCCAAGGTAACGATATTGATAGAGTATAAAATCATAATAAGTCATAATTTCATCTAATTAAGTTTCACGTTTAAAAATAACATTTGCACCGGCGAGGCTGCCAAAATCGTTGCAAATTCATCTTTTACTGACTCTAGTTACTTATAGGAAATAAGCACAATCCATTCAGACCGATAGAGTAAGAGTCTCTTACAAAATATTTTTGCTGCGTTTCACGGGGATGGCGATGGCGCCGATGTCTAAGAATATAACATAGTTGTTAGTCAATTCAATAGTGAAAAAAAAATAGAAATAAAATTTCCCTTCAAGTTGTAATTTATGAATTTTGTAATTTTAAAACTTCTTCATGTATATATTACTACTTCGTCTAAGATTCGTAAAATGCATGAATGAATTCTGTTAACGCTTCTATTTACAAAAATAATCGAGTATGATTATTACGGCTACTTATGAAACAATTTAAAACATAAATATTCACTTAGTAACAGTTGAGTATCAAACAACGCACTCGTGGTCTCCCCATGTATTCATCGTAGACTAAGATCACGAATATTGTAATAACCTAACAATAGCACTATAGTTCAGAATTGTTCATATTTTATCACCATATTTGAGCTTCCCTCTCACGGTGGACGAATCCGTAGGGTGCTCGTTCGTGAACCTGTGGAGATGTCTGAGCGACGTCGGGAGAACCGACCTGCCAGAACTCTTGTCTCTTGATGTAAAATCTTTTATCACTGAAAACCTATGCGAAGGTTCAGATTTCGTTGCTGCGACACTTTGTAGTCTTTTTCTCTCACGAGTGCGTATGCTTTGCCTTGTGCCAGGATAGTTGTCCGTCGTAGGCGTAGCCGCCGTGTCTGTGTCTTGTACCCTGAAGAAGTGAAGCGTCGGCCCTGTGGTCGTGGCCACCGACGACGGCTGAGAAGTGGTCGACGGCGTGGGCGGCTCGGCGTACTGGAAGTTGTAGTTGGAGGCGGCTGGCGCCGACATGGGGTCGCCGTGCAACGCCTTGATGGCCATTGCCGAGTAGTACTGGTGTACTGGTGAAGTTTCTTTTATAGTGTACGCCGTTGGTTCCTCTGTCGATTTAAAATTTTCGAATGCTGCATTTACTTCCGCAGATGTCGGCGTATCGTCTTCTAGGGTTACACCCGATTCGGACGAGTTTGAATCTTCTAAATGGTCTAGGACGGATTGATGTTGAGTGTGTCCTCCAAAACTAATATTTTGGGTCGATATCGACTTATTTTTATGTTTGTTTCGTGCAACCTCTCTGTCTTTACTTTCTGATGCTTTAACGTTTGAAGGAGAGGCATATGTGTCGTAGTCAAAGTTGTTTGAGTAGCCTTTAAAATCAACAAATGGATCTTTGAAGTTCGTAAAGCCGGTTTGTGTTTGCGCGGATGCTGATGAGTCGTAGGACGTTGGCTTGTAGTCGTGCACGACGGTGTTGGACAGAGAGAAGGGCGCCGGCACGCTGGCCTGCTGCAGCCGGTAGTCTCCGAGCTTGTCGTCATTGGAGTAAGGGTTCGGCGTTACATAACGACTTTTTAGTTTGGACTTGTCTTTAACTCTAAAGGCTGGGATCCGCCTGTAATCTTCATAGTTCACTTCCGATGAATATTCGTAATGTGGCGTTGGCGTCGTTGGTGTAGGTTTCGGTGCCTTCTTCGGTCGACTGTGGGGCGCATATATACCTTCATAGTATGAAAAATCAGTCGATGCCGACGGTTTTGGTGGTTTTGGGTATTTTTGTGACCCATGTTTATGGCGTTTGGGGGCAGATCCGCTGATTCGTAAGCCCTGGCTATTGTAAGAGCCCTTGGGAGGCGAACCCAGGCTTTCTTTTATTATGTCCATATCTGATGTAATCTCGCCATGATCGTGAAATATGTGATCATGGGTTACGTCGCGAGGATTGTAAGCAGCGTATTCTAAATGCGATGGCGTTCCCATCGACCCGACAGCTGTTAATCCCGTGAAGGGGTCGGAAGAGAGAGCCAGCAAGGCCTGCGAGTTCTTGATCGGAATCAGCGGGTGGTGGGCAGCCAGCGCGGACATGCTGGCGAGGTGGTCGCGCGGCGCGTGCGCCCCTGGCAGCCCCACGACGCCCGTCAGCTTGGGCCTATCGTCAAACACTACCTTGTGTATGTGCTCTTCGCTATACGTGTGAATATGTTCGGTGTCGCCGTCGATAATTTTTTCAACTCGTTGCGGTTTCCTTATCTTTTTAATAGTTCCGGTTCCTGCTACGTCCGAATAGAATTGTTCATGAAAACTGGACACCGGGTGTTCCTCTTCGGGTTGAGGTCTATTTCGCACCGTTATAACGCGTTTCGGCTTAACTTTTTTGACTTTCTTTCGTGGCGTCTCATTAACCTTTAAAACTTTTACCCTTTTCGGGGTCGAGGCGGCGGTTCCGAGAGGAGCGGAGAAGCCGGACGGCAGGTAGGAATCTTCTGGCTCGGGAGGAGGGTCCAAGTCGTAATCCTGATCTTCGACTTCAGAATGGTTGGGACCATAGTAGCCTCTAGCTCTATACAATGGCAATAACTTGGAGCCCGCAGCCGCAACTCCAGGCAGTCTATTTTGGGACTCCTCAAACAGCTCCTCTGAGTCAAGTGGTAAGATGCTGGAAACGGATGGCAGTGCCACACTCGTCGGGACCGCTACTGCCCCCTCTGCATTCGGTAAGTAAGCGGGAGCATACTGCGACTGCGCAGGATGCTGCGTTATGTAAATCTTCTTGTGGTGGTGTATGTGTTTTACCTTTTGTGGTAGATGTATCCGGATCTTTTTTCTGCAACAAAACAAAGTAGTGTCGGTATATCTTTGCGAGTGATCGATCGCATGCATGTGCACCGTGTTTTGCCGGTGGCGGTTCCGCTTAGTGTCAATGGCTCGCGCGTGATGCGGCAGCGGCTTTCGCTGCTACGTCGCCGCGACGTCGCTGCCGCCCCGCCGTCACACACCGCGTAACTCGCACATTTTGGACCGCCAGTGTAACTATTACTGATCGCCTTTACCTCATAGTTTGTAATGTCCCCAGAAATACTAGCACTTTCTACGGGCGAAGTACTCATTACGCCTGGTCGGCTGATTCATTTCGAGCAATTAGCGCTTAGCGGAGAAACATAACAATTTAAGGTCGCAATCGCTGGTGCATTGACATCGAATGTTACAGTGCGTAGCTGAGGGCGATTAACTAGTAGGAACGCTTTCGCAAACAATCATAGGAAATGATGAAGGACAAAAGGTCATTTGACGTGTTGGCTGTCTAATGATAACATTATAACTTGTAGTAGGTAATTAGTACATAATTTTAACTAGCTTCAATTGAGAGGTAAGTAATGAGTGTAGGTATATAATATGTACCTATATGATTAGCCTGCCGAGGTTCGTTATTATTGTCATATGTAGATGTTTTCAGCGTAAATAAATGCAATATTTATAATAATTAAAATGTGATACGGTAAAGATTAAAGTACTAACGCGTTTTTAAAAGCTCTTACTATTTAGATATTAGTATCGTAACATATTTATTATGCTAATGTAATACTCATTTTCTTAATAATTATATGAGAGTAGGTAGTCAAAATAAAGGTATATAAACAATCGTTATCAATTTACTTTGAAATATATCTACACACCTCAATATGACATAGGCAAGTTAATCGCATCCGTAAGTCTTTGTGGGTGTACAACTGATATAAGTGGTTATAGGTTTATTTCGCAATGCAGGCCATACATTTTATCGCTCATCTCCATAAAAAAAAAACACCATCACCAAAAATAATAGCAGCAGAAATTCTAGCCAATATGCCAGTCTTTTGCTCCCTGTAACCTGTCTTTATCATTCTTTCATATTAGTGCGACAGAGTCAAACGATTTGCATATTAGGTATAGTATGAATTTTTTGAAACGAACGTTTCTAAACAAAGGCATTGTTCCTTTTGTGTTGAGCGGGAGCTTCTGTTTAGGCACGTGCTAAGACAACAAGTTAGTTTAAAAAGCAACTGTATCCTGATAATTGTAAGGTTCAAATCTGTGCAGTAGCAAATTTGAGATAGATTGTTTTGGAAATGTGAAGCGATAGACCACACCGGTATAGTTGCAAGTACACAGCGCTTCTAATACATACTTTGATACTTGGTGGTGGTGGTGTAAGTAATGAAACACGTAGGTATATCACTGTTATTTTTTATTAATGATTTTGTTAACAATCAACAATTATATATAGCAATATATAAATAATTAATTACATAAATATTAGGTACAAGTCTTGATATATAAAATAACATAAATAACTAAACAAACCGTAATTTAAATTATTAGGAATGTTTGTCTAACAATTAGGAATATAAAAAAATCAATAAAAAAATTTAAATTGTAATAACTACAGTAAAAACAAATAAAATAAATACTTTAGTTACATACAATAAATCTAAATTTCAAAGTATAAATAATACAGTACGAAAAAAATGTGTATGTCTATAGACTTGTACCTAATATTTATGTAATTAATTATTTATATATTGCTATATACAATTGTTGATTGTTAACAAAATCATTAATAAAAAATAACAGTGATATACCTACGTGTTTCATTACTTACACCACCACCACCAAGTATCAAAGTATTAGAAGCGCTGTGTACTTGCAACTATACCGGTGTGGTCTATCGCTTCACATTTCCAAAACAATCTATCTCAAATTTGCTCCTGCACAGATTTGAACCTTACAATTATCAGGATACAGTTGCTTTTTAAATTAACTTGTTGTCTTAGCACGTGCCTAAACAGAAGCTCTTGCTCAACACAAAAGGAACAATGCCTTTGTTTAGAAACGTTCGTTTCAAAAAATTCATACTATAGGAACCTCCGGCGTACCCCGCCTTGATTAATTAATTCAAGTCAGACTAAGCTAATTTAATAACTTAACAAAGTTTTTTGATGCTACAGGCTAAGTGACTATGCGTTTACTTATTAAGTGTAAGTGTAAGTACATAAGCCCTATAATCGTAGTCCCAAAGCTTTGTCTGACTCTGCGTTTTCACATTATCCGATCCGATATCGGATGTCGGACCGATATCCCATACATTACAGGCGTCATCTTGGATTTTTTCCATTGAAATCCTTCCGACATCCGATATCGGATCGGATAATGTGAAAACGGACTAACTGTGCGATTCAACTACGTATGGAAAAATATAGAATTATATTGTCAGGTACAAGTACCAGTGCCGGACACGCTTATGTCCAATAGATGAGACCCTTCTTACACCTTTATTGACAATGAATAAGGGCCCATTTAGACGGTACGAGAACTCGTATGCGAGTATAATTACATTGCGTATTTGATGCGTTGAGTTGTTTGTAATCTCAACAGCCCATAACGTATCTAAAATCGCATGTGAGTTCGCATGATGCCGTCTACGTTTAATTCAGCCCTTATTACGATTGAAAGGGCTATAATTATAATGATCAGAAATCGGACAACTGGGTGTCATTCTAACAACTAACAAATAAGATTCATCATACCGAAAACTTCATAAAATAAATGACGATCAATTGTACGATCTCTGCTAATGATACAATGTCGAGCACTAGTACTTTTTCCTTACTCATTGAAAGGCTCGTTAGTTTACTTACTTGGGCCCATCGGCGCTAACATGGACACACGCAACAGCTACCAGGACGGCGAACTGAAAAAAATAATAGGTTATTTTGATTAACGTCAGCTGTAAGTACTTAGCAGTTTTATGATATTATAAGATGAAATTGTCGATCTTTTTCAAAGGGATTTAAACTACTTCTATTATTTATATTCATACGTACATTTTAAGCTAAGCTGACTACAACATAATATATATCAGTTAACCGTTGAAAGATAACAATTGTGACTGGGATTCTGGACTGACATTCGGGATCACTCTAATTTAAGGTACAGCGGGGCAGTCGCGATTTGCCCGCTGTACCTTACATTACTTAGGGTGATCCTCGAATGGCACCGAGAAAAAAATGGTTTGTTATTCTTGCTCCAGAAGTTTTTTCTTGTTCCATTGTGGCCAAAAATTAAATTATTCCAAGCACTTGTTTATCATTGGCCCATTTAGAGGTCGCTATGATTTGCAAGCAAGGGGGTTTTTAATTCGTCTACGATATGTTTTTTTTATGTTTATTATTCGATATCTCCGTCGTTACTCGACCGATTTTGATTTTTTTTTTATTGAATGGATGTCAGATGTACATTACAGATTGGTCCCATTTTTATCAGAACCCAGTTCAGTGGAACTGCTGATGATGATCAGAACGGAACTCTCAAATCTTAACGGCACACTTATAGTGACTTTGGTATTTTTATAAGAACAGCATACATTTACCTATACATATTATGTGCAGAACAGTGACATTTGGTGCAGTGGAACTGCTGATGGTGATCAGAACGGAACTCCTCAAATCTGAACGGCAGACCTACGAGTATAGTGACTTTGGTATTTTTATAAGAACAGCATGCATTTCAAACCTTAACGGTATACGTATTTACTTACATTAAAAGCAGTTTTAAAAATACACATTTCTACATAATCCAACGCAAACAGTGCTTTTCAACAAGAGCGGCCGTTTTTTTTTAAATCAAGGAGAATACCAAAATGTTGAACTTTCTATAAAAACTGAAAAATCGTCAAACCATAGCGACCCCTAATCACTATTATTTCACGGTGATAAATCTAATCGAATAGAAATAACCTTCTGGAAAAACTATTTTTCTGGACCACCCTAATTTACAGGTACTGTAAATAAGTGTCTAGCGAACACCCGGTACCAGCCGCCCGGCCGGTTGGGCACCAGTAATGGTTTGGTACCTATAAGTTGAGTTATATCATCTTATCCATTGACAACGACACACATGGTGTGTGATGACACATTTGTCAAGAATAGATAATTGAAGTAGAAACGGGACTTAAGACTTACCTGATACCTAATACATAATTAAATTAAGTTATTCCGTAGTTATATTTAGTCAGTGCGTGTGGCAATGGCGCATGCAAAAATTGCTAGATAATGGCAAATATTGGTGGAAAGAAGGTTGAATAAGGCAAAATTATAACAAAAAGATATGGTTCCAAATATAAATTAATAAGGGTAGATTTTATCCCCTACTACTCCCTAAAACTAACGCCAAAATGAAAAGGAGTGCTAAGACATATCAACCTATCGCTAAAATACTATCAAAACATAAACATCTGGAGATTGAGGGACAAATAAACATAAAATGGTGTATAATCAAATTATGCAACTAACTATAGAAAAAAATTGTAAAATCACACTAAAACCACATTTTTTATAGAATGTTTGAGAGGCCGTCTCTTACGCGCAAACAACCAATTTCGACGAAAACTACACGGTCATGTACCTACCTATATCAGAGATCATTTGGTCTATCAACACCACTACGGTGAAATGGACTAAGAGCCCAGAACCGCCAGACCCTCCTCATTTTCCCAGTGATGAAACTTTGGGATAATGTAGAGTTCGTATCGGCGTGTATTGTCTGCATATTACCTAGTTCGGCCCGTCGGCCATTTTTTTTGCTATAAGGTTTTTTTAAACACTAACTTTCCTTAAATTCTCAAGGCTGATTTTTATATATGTGATAGAAAATACTGTTAGGAATTGATAATCATCATTTCCTTACCATTTGCGCCGGCCGTAGCTTGAGAAATTAGGGTAAGTTAGAGAGACTCTCAAGCGTCTGGTAAAAGTTACGGCCGGCGGAAATGGTCAGGAAATGATGATTATCAATTCCGTCTTTTATATTACATATATAAAGCCATGAGAATTTAGGGAAACTTGTGTTTAAAAAAAAACATATTGGCCGACGGGCCGAACTAGGTAATATGTAGACATTAAACGTCGATATGAACTCTACATTATCCCAAAGTTTCATCCTTGAGAAAATGAGGCTCTGGCACAGAACTAAATTTAGATAGAAGAAACAAGTTCATCTATTTGTATAGGGGCCGAGCGTGTCAAATTTTGTACTGAAGTTGTTTCTTGCCTGTAATTTTAAATATGTCTCAGGCTCTTGATTGTTCATAATTTTTGTGTTGTTGCAATTGAATATCACGTAACGAGGCATTTTTTATGTTTTGATTGACTTTAACTTACAAAAATTGACGCCCGAAAGCTGCAAGCTGCGATTAAAGACGGACAACTCAGTGGATTTCACTGAGTTCATTTGACACGCTAAGTAGATACGTTTGCTTGATCTATGGTATATATATGACATCTGTGGGCTCTGGGCTCTTAGTCCAAAGGTATGAAAGAGCTTACACGCTATCTGGACATATATGGAACTATGGTGACGGGCCCAATCATGGACAGTTTAAGATAAAATTTTGCCTATTTTTGATATTTGACTGATACATGTAAAAATTCTACCGCTAAACGTGTTAAAACTTTCAAGTTTTCAGTTCTTTTACATTTCAAGCGTATCGCAGAATAGATAGTACCTATATTAGATACTGCTATTGGTTTCCACGTCAGTTCTGCAGTAATGGATCCCCCATTATGGACAGTGAAATAAGTTTAAAATTTTACTTTTAAGGGTCCCCCCACATCTAGCGTCTCGCGAGCGTCGCGTCGGGCCAACTGTATGGGCAAAGCCTAACGCCGCGTCGACGTCGCGTCGACGCGACGTCTTTTTCCATACAGTTGGCCCGACGCGACGCTCGGGAGACGCTAGATGTGGGGGGACCCTAAAGCCAACTGATGCTCAATGAGTCATTTGTATATACCCCAAATAAAATTAGTTTGCGTTATTTTAACATAGGATTGTTTCTTGTAAATTTTGGTTTCGTAATTTGTTCCTTGACCATTATAGGAGGCATGCAGTTATCCGGTTCTAGTTATGCACACTAGGTATATCTTTGGAGTAACAAACTAGTATGTTTTATACCTTATCTCATGGTTAATGCAGTAAGTAAAACTCGGTCAGTATGTTTTAGTTTTACACCGAGTATTATTTATTTATTATTTTATACATGAACTCTACTGTCTTAGCAACATTACTAAGAATGAAGATGACCTTACGTCGTTATCGCGGATGCAATAACAAATCAATAAAGAGCACATAAAACAGAATGTCTATTTGGTAGAAACGGACATATTATGGCTACAGCTACTAAGCATCTCAGAAGCTCTGTAATACATATGGAAGGTTTTTGACGGAAGTATGGTTTTCCGAATTCAAATGTCGTTCCATAGAAGCTTTTCTTTGAGGGAAACTAACGTTGTAGATAATGCAGTATAATTTTGCTTCGCGAGCCTGTAATTCAGGATAATCATTTATCCTTTTTAACCGCCGCCTCAAATCTCTCAAAAGAAGGTGGTTCTCTATTCGTCTGTATTTTTTTTTATGTTTGTTCCTCGATATCTCCGTCGTTACTGGACCGATTTTAAAAAATTTTTTTTTGATTGATTGTATATGCATACAGATTGGTTCCATTTTTCTCAGAACCCAGTTCTGGTGATGGGATCCTGGAGAAATCGAGGGAACTCCTCAAATCTGAACGGCATACATATAGCGATTTTTATGTTTTTAAAGGAACAGCATGCATTTACGTACGGAACAGTGACATTTGGTGCAGTGGAACTCCTGATGATGGCCAGACCGGAACTCCTCAGATCTGAACGGCACGCTTATAGTGACTTTGGTATTTTTATAAGAACAGCATGCACTTACGTCCAGAATAGTGACATTTGGTGCAGTGGAACTGCAGATGATGGTCAGAACCGAACTCCTCAGATCTGAACGGCACACTTATAGTGACTTTGGTATTTTTATAAGAACAGTATGCATTTAAGTTCAGAACAGTAAAATTTATTTAGTTATATTTGTTAAGCATATTGACTTTTCAAGTCAAATTTTGTCAAGCTTCGATTTCTTATAATCGGATTCATGAGGAATTAAGGAAACTCCTCAAACCTTAACGGTATACGTATATTAATTTTTGTTGCCATCAAATAATTAAAGCATGAAAAGCAGTTTAAAAAAATACCTACACATTTCTACACAATCCAACATTCGCAAGTAGCTTTCACCGGAACCCCAAAGGCGGCGGTTTTTTTTTCTTAAAAATTATTAATTACAATTAAAAAATTATTATACTAGCTTTTGCCCGCGGCTTCCTACGCGTTAGAAAGAGACAAAAAGTAGCCTACGTCACTCTCCATCCCTTCAACAATCTCCACTTAAAAAATCGCGTCAGTTCGTCGCTCCGTTTGGCCGTGAAAGACGGACAAACAAACAGACACACACACTTTCCCATTTATAATATTAGTATGGATTAGGTATAATATTTATATTTTTATATAATTTTATCTCATCGTATAGGTATCGCAAATCACACAGCAATTAATAAACTCTCACTCACATCGATCATCTAATAGCATTGCTTACTCTAATGAAAACGTAAGTAAATAATGCCTACGAAGTGTGACGGGCACACTTACTCTCCGCCAAGAATAGAAAAGTAAAACAGTGGTTCTATACTAGAGACAAATGTGAGGGCGTTTAGTAAAACGTCCCACGTTGTCGGTTACCATTAAGGCGAGATTTACTTGTATCTTTATATGAATAAACTGACAAAGCGGCTTTACAGCAATCGACAAAGTGGGACGTTTTCCCGTGCACACTCACAAATATTTTTCAAAATTTCCAAAAGTAAAGAACCGCTCGAATTGTCCGATCCTACTTTCTTCCAAAACGTCATGTTTATGAGTTATAACCGTTGGGTAATATTGATATATTTTTAAATACGTATTTTTTTATATCTTTGTGATTAGCGAAATCTCAGTTTAAAACTATGAAGGAGACATAGGTAAGGTATTAAAAGTTCAACTCATAATTATGAAATTACGGAAAAGAACATATTAATAATGGAGATATACCACGTCTAATTGTAAATAATTAGCGTGTTTTTTATATATATAAAAAAAGACTTTATATAGAAATAGCGATATAATTACGTGCGTCTGAAAAGTACAAGCGATTTTCATGGTAATCGTATGCTTACATTTCGTTTATCGAAATGGTGTCGCTGAACTTCATATTCGGGTAAATCCATTTTGTGATAAGGTTGATTATTTTTCGGATTATATATAGATATTTTTATACATAATCAACCTTAAAGCAGAATGGACTACGTGCTTGATTTTGTTGTTGTCAATATTTTATATTTCATTTTATTATTCGTTAAAATATTGTTACCTTTAGAAAAAAAAAAAACCTTAAAGCACCCGAGTTTGAAGTTAAGCGACACGAATGATCCCTATGACAGTTCACTTTGTGCGGACTGCGGAGTTAGTAGTTGTCAATGTTTAATGTTTGTAGTTATTTTGAGAATTTAAACGTTTGTTCGTTCAGAAATTTCCCTACTTATTTTTCCTTGGCATCTTAATATTTCTTCTTTACCTATATTATAATATTGCACCCCCCCATTTTAGGGAAGTGTGGGGTTAGAAAGAGGCAAAAAGTAGCCTATGTCATTCTCCATACCTTCAACTATCTCCACTTAAAAAATCATGTCAATTCGTCTCTCCGTTTTGCCGTGAAAGACGGCCAAACAGACACACACACTTTCCCATTTATAATATTAGTATGGATTATTCAATTAAATCCAACCAAAAATGGATTCAAGGCACTGTCATAGGTATCACACACTTCATTTGACGCCGTGTAGGTATTTAAGCGTGCATCTGTGATAAAATAAATCTCTTATCCGTGCCATTTTAATATTTAAAGTAACACCAATTTGCATTAGCTACATTAGGTATTTAAATAAATAGGTGAAATGATAGTACAAACAGTAGTTAATATAAGTATTTTAATCTGTGAGTGAAATAAAGTTGACATGCACTACTTCATCCACCAGTTAGGAAAAAAGACTAATCCAAAACTTGTCCATAGGTCCATATATGTACTAAACATTTAGTTTCAAGGCAAGTCCTCCTTCCTACAAGCTCAAATCGGTCATCATACTTCTCGAAATGAGCGTTAGACTTAAATTTTTTAGAACATGCAATCCTTTTCAATCAATCGGTTCACTTGTGTCACTGTCCCAAAATGCACCTTTTTCACTTTCACCAGTCACTAACACTATTTTCAAACTACGCCACAACATGATACCGACCAATTTCCACCAATCCATGTTCACTCTCCGCTGTTGCGCTGAGGGAAGTTTTTCACGTTTTTCTATATTTTTTTCATGGGAATGGAGCACTGGTCAAAACCGCACTGGCCTTCAAGCTCGTATGATAATTATTCGCGAACGGCTGATTATTTATAACATTGATTTTCACGCCTGAAAGAGTGCACGCCGCGTGTGTGCGTAGCGATGCACTCGCGGTGCAGCCGCCGCCCGCGCAGCGCGCTCGCTTCTTCACGATCAGTTTCAAATCTGAACATATTGTACACATAACATATTATATACCATAAACACACTTACGTAAATAAGAGGCAATGTTAAGGTAAAGGTTGCAATGTATCTACGTAATTACACACTTATTGAATAAGTTAATCAAATTCTGAACTACCGTTTGATCTACATCAATAATATTGGCGTCATTAAGTCAAAAATCTAATATAGTTAACACATACTTTATTGAAAACACACTTTTTCGAGTAATCTCCAAAGTTTTTTGGAACTTGGCACTTATGCTTTATCTATCAAGCAAGGTCCAACCACTTAAATTTGAATAGGTACTAGACTATTCAATAATAACGGAAAATTCAGGGTTTTTTCAGTATTTTATGCAACCGGCGTTCAAAGGAGGTCAAAAAAGGCGAGTGGCATGGGCAGTGGGGTGGCTTCGCCTCAAATTGTTAATAAAGACGCCACATTTTTTGATTTAGTTAAACACCGTTGCATATAATACTTTTTTACAACCATGCATGTAGTTTTTAATAGTTTTCTAGAATAACTCTCTTGAAATTCACTGTTCATTTCATTTATTCAATATGGCAGCCTCGTGGGCCTTTGCCAATAACAAGTGTATTACATAGATATAAAAAACACCGATGTGTGCATGTAAGTGATTAGGCCTTCACGTTGCACTGGAGGATAGCTGGAGCAGCAGTACAAAGCATGATGGCGGCCGGGACCACGAACTGTCGAGTGATGTCCGTAGAATTGGATCTCCGCACGAATTCTTCATCAACTGCACCCTTTGCGTAGGCTATTTACTGCATACTATCCTATTAAACTTATACATTAAACAGCAGAATGCAAAAATAAAAAATACGTATTTGCAGAAACGATCCGCCATGTTCCATGGATCAATCGAAAGTCCTTCACACTGTTTCCTGTACCCACGCAGTAACGTCACATTATAACAATGCGTTGCCATGGTTACAAAGCCATTAATGCTTTTTCAGGATATATATCGTTACTGCGTGGGTGCGCGGGAAGCCGGTCGGAGGCTGGCTTTGGGGAATATACTTTTATAAGTAGGGTTTAAAAGGGGACCCCTTTCTTTCCCATAAACTTTTTGGTCAGAATTTCGTTAGTCATAAGTTGTTATTCATATATTTTGTGGTCATAAACATCACTAGTCATAATTTTTGTTACGAATAATGCTTAATGGTACTAACATTAACAACCCATAATATTGGATGCCATAACCTTAAAAGTCATAAAGTTGATGAGTATAAAATTGAAAGGAATAACAATAATTATCCAGAAATATTACTAGGCATATTTTTTGAAGCCCTACTGATTGTTCTGCATACAGTTTTAAGGCATAAACCTCATAAGTCATAATCTTTGTTACGAATAACGTTTAATAGTTCTAACGTTAACAACCCATATTATAGAATACTATAATCTTAGTATCAAGAAAGTTGATGAATATAACATTTAAAACGGATCCCTTTGTTAGCCAGATTATCATTAGTCATAATTCTGAAACGGTTTCATTAGGGTCACCTATAGATAGGTTAGGTTAGGTTTGTTTTATGGCAATCCTGAAAAGTTACGCGTTTTTGAGAAAAACCAAATTATGACTAACGAAAATGTGGACAATCGATACATTATACCTTATGACTTTATTGGTAGTCCGCATTTACCTCGCGTCCATTAGAACGGAAATAGGACCCCTGCCCCCTTCTACTCGTTGACGAAGCCGAATACTACAAAAATCAGCATGCAAAGGAAGAAATGGCGGGAAAATCAGTGAGCTCATTGAGTATTTTAATCCTCATTTCTCAGCTAGGTTCGCTAGTTACCTTGTGTCATTCAGAGCAAAAATAGGAGCCCCGCATAGCGAGGCTCCGTCGAATCGCTGGCGGGGCCTAATACTTTTAAAAGCAACATGAAAAAATAAAACACATAACATGTAAAAGACGAAATGGCGGGAAAATCAGTGAGCCCAACGAGAAAATTTTCATTTTTCGGGTAGGTTCGTTAGTTACCTTGTGTTATTCAGAGCAGAAATAGGAGCCCCGCATAGCGGGGCTCCGTCGAATCGCTGGCGGGGCCTAATATTCTTAAAAGCGACATGAAAAAATTAAACACATAACATGTAAAAGACGAAATGGCGGGAAAATCAGACAGACAGACAGTTGACTACGGAACCCCAAAAAAGTATCTTCTGTGAAAAACTAAATTATGACTAACGATAGTGAACACGAACAAACATTATGACTTCAAACTTAATGAAAAATAATATAGATCCCATTGAATGTTATGATTAAAGTTAATGTGGACAGTAATCATTATTACTTGCGAAAATATACTTTACGACAATTATGACAAACATGTTTATTGCTTTCAACATTATATCCATAATACAAAATGGAATTTGATTATTATGCCAAACAATGTTTATGACTAACAATAATGATGACTTGCAAAAATCTGACCTCCAATTTCTGACATTCAACTTTATGACTAATGATAATATGACTATTAAAAATTATGACTAACAACGTTATGGATTGTAAAAATCGGACTAAAAAAATTATGGGAACCAATAGAGACCCGTTTAACACTTTCGAAACCGGGCTCTACGCGGCGCTACGACATTTTCGCTACATACGGGGAAACCCATGTAATCGGCTACGCTTCTACGAGCGGTGTACCCGACAGTCGGGTTCTTGGTAGCGAAAGTGTTAAAAGATCTATGCACAATGACGAATATTACGTAGTACGGGAGTAGATAATACTAAACAAGTGCGGAAACGGTTACGCAAATTAGCGCCAAGTGTACTGAACAATCATATGGTGTCGTATGAATATTATTTATGTTTAATCATACGAACAATTACTTCGCATTAAAAAAACGTTATTAATTACTTACGAGTAATATGTTAACTTATGTGACATATTTGAAATATGTTTGGCAAGGATCATTTTTATAGGATTTACATACTTCATACTAAGAATCGTACCTCGATTTTTTAGCGCCACCTATTAAAGACTATCATAAGGTCTACACCGATGATGCCTATAAATTTTTTTTTTTCAAAATATGTATTGACGTGATATCATGATTTTAAATAAAGAAATATGTCATTTGTTCTTATAAAAATAAAAACACGCACAGATATTTGGGGAAAATATGATTTTGGCCACTTTCAGGCTGCGAACAGCGCCATCTAGTTTTAAGCCTAGAAGGCCCATACATTTCAGGGGTACGCTTTTTTGTATGGGTTGTCAGTCCAGTATTAAATCGTTCGTGATGTTTGGTATAAATAATTAAATAGTTAAATAAAAATAATAATCATGTCTATGTTGACGACAATATAGGTAAATTTAACGCCGTTTTTTAAATTGAGTGTACTACATGAATATTATGTACATACAAATTCCGACTCGTTCTTGTTAAAACAACAATATTAAGCATGTTGAAAAGCGACCTGTCGAAACTGTGACGCCGTGTCTTGCGTGGGCGATGGTCGCGCGACCGTCGCCGACGTCGCCGTCGCGTCTCATCGCATCGTCTACTTCCATATCGATAAGGTTTGATTTCGTATGCGTCGCATCGCCGTCGCGCGACCATCGCGCGACCGTCGCCCACGCAAGCCACGGCGTGACAGGGATCTTTCGACGCGATGACAAATAAAGCGCGTTGAACAAATGATATAAGTACATTATACACCAGCCCGATTGTAATTGCAAACTATGTAAACAATCCGATTCACCTTCAATACTACGCTATCACGCACTTTTCAATGACACACCATCTTATCTACAATCTTTACACTTACAGTAATTCATTGGTATAGGTACCTAATGTTATCATTTTAGACTTTTATCGTGCTTTTATCGCATCGTGGTTCTAAAATCCGTGGATTCACCATATGAAAAATATTCGAAGTCAAAGTCCAACAGTATGATGTCATATTAAATATAAATATTTATACATACTGTCACATCGTCATTGAGTTAATTTTTATCGAACGTAGTTAATTTTAACTAATAATGTTATTGTTTAGAACCACGGTATACGATAAAAAGTCCTAAGCCTAGACTCATAATTAGAATATAGGTTACTTTGTAAACTTTCAGCAAAAACATCCTGTAAGTATGTAAATTTTAGATTTCAATAGGTATTTCGGAATGTAATTATTTTATCTACTTTATGACGTTACAGGCTGAGCCTAAAGTGGGGTCCGTTGAATTGTTTTCTTGTGTTTTTTAACACCACGTCGTCGGTGGCAAACTGGTTTACGGCCCGCCTGATGGAAAGCGGTCACCGTAACCTATGGACGCCTGCAACTCAATTGTAATGCATTTCTTGAAAAAAAACCGGCCAAGAGCGTGTCGGGCCACGCTCAGTGTAGGGTTCCGTAGTTTTCCGTATTTTTCTCAAAAACTACTAAACCTATCAAGTTCAAAACAATTTTCCTAGAAAGTCTTTATAAAGTTCTACTTTTGTGATTTTTTTCATATTTTTTAAACATATGGTTCAAAAGTTTTTAAATACCTATCCAACAATATATCACACGATGGGGTTGGAATGAAAAAAAATGTCAGCCCCCACTTTACATGTAGGGGGGGTACCCTAATAAAACATTTTTTTCCATTTTTTATTTTTGCACTTTGTTGGCGTGATTGATATACATATTGGTACCAAATTTCAGCTTTCTAGTGCTAACGGTTACTGAGATTATCCGCGGACGGACGGACGGACGGACGGACGGACGGACGGACGGACGGACGGACGGACAGACAGACATGGCGAAACTATAAGGGTTTCTAGTTGACTACGGAACCCTAAAAAAGTTTAGGTACTTAATGTTGTTATTGTTAATGAGTTTAATGAAAATTGATCTCGGACCACAAGAAGAATAAAGTATTAAGTTCGTAAAGATATACATACACGGCCTTATTTGTAGAGCCAAAGGCCTTCGAAGATTAACATATTATGTATACGTATATTGCAGGTGAACAATGACTGTGCGAACGGTGCTTTTGTCTCACAGTTTGATTTCGGTCGAGTAATAGAATATGGAGGAATAAAAAAGTAGGAATTATAAAGTGAAAATTTGTATGGCCAGTGTTGCCACTTTTTTTTAAATATCTTTTCTCTTTTTACAAGCTTTTATTTAACTTGCCTTGTTAGTATGTTAGTTGGTCAAAACGTAGAAGCTAAATTTGACCCACTTCCCGGTTTCCGATTGAGCTGAAATTTTTCACACGTATGTAAATCACTTGACAATGCAATATTATGGTATCATGGAGCTGAAAGGTGGTCATAGGAATTCTGTTATGAAACGTTGTATCCCCATTGAGTAAAGGGTTTTTAGAAACGTCTCGGAGAGCAGTAGATGACTGTTGAAAGAAAGGTACAGTCGGCGATAAAAGCTTGTGCCAAAAATGAATTTTTTGCAAAAAAACTTATTCTCATTCCGTGATACCACTTGAGTTGACGCCCGCACGCGTGCCAGTAGAGAAGTAGACCAAACTACACATTGAAGCTAGTAGGATGACTCCAAGATGGTCCGGCGGGCCGCTCGCGTGAGCCGCGCGCACGCAACACACATCCGCATTATAATACTGATCGCGTAACAACTACAAACAACGGTTTTTTGAGGAAATAGCTCGATAACAACAAAATAATAATTGGCCGAGAAATGCGCCTTACTTTGTAAAGGGTTCCGTTATCACTGTCATCACCAAGGATAGGATTTACAGTCTCCGTACTAAGAATCCTACCTCATTTTTTAGCGCCACCTATTAAATACTATCATAGCTACACTGATGGTGCCTACAATTTTTATTTTATTTCAAAATATGTATTGACGAGATACAGCATTTTCAGAATTTGGGTCCCCCCAATTAGCGTAAGTTGTTAACAAAAATTAACTCACTGTCAGTTTTGTGACGCCAAATAAGCATAAAATCTTTATAGAAATTTACTTTTTCCACATTTTGAATGTAGATTATCGCTTAAAGTTTATGTAATAAACACAAAAACAGTATTTTTATTGATATTTCATGCTTAATTATCGTCACAAAACTGACAGTGAGTTAATTTTTGTTAACAACTTACGATAATTGGGGGGTCCCAAATTCTGAAAATGCCCGATATCATGATATTAAAATAAAGAATCATGTTATTTCTTCTTATAAAAAATAAAAACACCCAAAAATATTTCGGGAAAATATGATTTTGGCCGCTTCCATGCTGCGAAACAGCGCCATCTGGTTTTAAACCTATAAGGCCCATACATTTCAGGGGAACCCTTTTTTGCATGGGCTTTGTCTGTCTGTCCTTGGTCATCACTATCGACATCGGCGCGTGCCGGTCCCATAAAACGTGGTACCAAAATATGTAGAGGGTATAAATAAATCCGTTCAATTCGACACGAAGTTACGTTCATTATCAGGAACCGCCATGTTGTTATATCGCTTTTTGTTAAATTATTAAAAAAAAATTCCTTTCCATACATATGTAGGTACCTAATATGTAAAGTTTTAGTAGTATCACCGCCCATAATATTTCTACTTTGCCTAAATGCCTGTCTGGCATTAAGTCCGCCTTTTGTATTATAATTTTTTTTTCTTTTTGTACAATAAAGATTAAATAAATAATAAACGCCCACTGTAACCTACTGTAAGAGCACATGTCAAAACAAATAACATTAGGAAGTGGTAAGGGATGCCATCATGCCACACATGTCTTTAGTAATAGAATTTTATTTTTTAAATAATTCGTTAACCGTAAGAGTTAAGACGCTAGTTTCTTATATAAACTAATTGTATTTGATCTAAAGAACCTTCCCTAAAGTTAACGGAATTCAATAAACACACGGTGTATATTTAGTAGGTATTATTCTATTTCTTTCTTTTATTTATTACAGTGCGCCTAAGTAAACACTAACGTGAACGACTAGAAACTTATAAAAGTAACCGTTAAGTCGTAGTTATTACATCTGTATTTGATCTAATTGATTAGCTTTCACGCCTATAAATATAATTAGTTAACAAAAAATTGCCTGATCCTTATCGCGAAGTGTGTGCATTATGCGGATAGTCCATTATAAACCGGCCAAGGAGTTAGACTCGTCCACCGAGGGTTCCGTACAAATATATATTTTATAATGTTTTTACATACTTATAATAATATATAGTTTTTAGACTTTTCCTGTATTTGAGTACCTATAATCTGTCATAATTTGGTCATTTTCAGAATTTGGGGCCCAAAATTAGCAAAAGTTGTTAACAAAAATTAACTCGCTGTCAGTTTTTGGGTCCCAAATTCTGAAAATGCCCAATTGCCAAAATTCATAGATTTATATTAACAGCATGTAGGCTTAGAAGTTAATTTTTTACAACTACGACTATACTGTAGACCGACATGTATGTTCCAGAGATAAAGTCTTAACAGTCAGACAGACAGATGGATAGACAATGTGTACTACCTCGGTACCCTAAAAATGAAAGTGAGACTTTTTGTAAATAGGTATGAGTGGCTGTTACGAGCTAACTATAGACTCCATGTTGCTATTACTAGCCATGACCGTGGAGGTTCTTGCTTGCTTGACACGGTCCATAGACAACGCACTCACCTTCGTTATTCTGTTTATCTACTTTAACGTAAGGTAAGAAAGCTCATGTGAATAGCAAAAAGATTGTGTTTTTTACGCAACAAATGAAAATGTTGGGCATTATGGAGTGTGCGCTTAAAGACCATGAAACTAACGATACAGTGAACTTTTAAGGAGACCGTATTGACAAAGTACTGAGGGTATCATTTAATTTGTAAACGAAAACATTTTATATTATAACGTAAAAAGTATGCAGGTTTGTATGCTTACTTACTTCTTCAGACCTTGCCAAATATTTCGCTAATATTATTTATTTACCTATCGTATGGCAGTTAAAACTACAGTACACTGTATATGCATTACATATAGGTTTTTAGTTTTGTTTTTAGGATAATGTTTATATTTATGTACCTAGATATAGTCGGTGCATTCAGGGAAAGGGAAGAACCAAAAGTAAACATACGCTTTCTTTGAAGTTTGAGTAGGTACGTTATCGAGTGGCGTAGGTATTTATTATAAAAATATGGTAGCCACACACGTCAGTACAACCATTTAATGTTACATTTTAATCAATGTTATACTTTAATTTGGTTACCCAAATATGTCCACGTAATATGAATGCGAAATAAAAAACTTATACCCAACTAGTATTTAAATAATTACTAGGTACCTACTTTTACATTCTATCTATGCGATTATGCAATCTATTGCGTTTCAATAAGTACCAGCAAATGCGCCGGAGACGGTCGGCGGTCGACATTCGTTATATGCATGGATGTAGTATCTACTGGATGTGATATTATTGATGCTATATCCATAGTATAAACAAAGAGGATCGAGTATAGAGAATCACCATCAAAATAAAATGTGTAGTCACTGCCAGTCCTCGACACAGGTTTAAAACTTTTGAACCTCAGTTTTGAGAAATTGGTCCGTATTATTAACTCGACGTGTTAAGACGATACGGTAGGGGTCAATTCTCCATACAAACGTTCTCGACTGTTTCCTCCCTGGTTTTTGAAGATAGAGCAATGATTTTTTCAACACAGATTGTTATTATTTTTATCTGTGTCGGACCGTTTTGATTTTTTTGATATTCTGCTTTTTAAAGACTCTAGAGCCAATCAAAAATTTCCAAAAACGGCCTTTTTCATTGTTGCGCAAAAAAAGGTGTGATACTCAAGATTAGTAACAGTTAACCAAAAAAAGCTAAACGGTCCGACATAGATTATTTCATTGTTATTCAGACTCTCAAATTTTCCGATTGATTAAGTTTTGAAGGAGGAAAGAGTCGAGAGCGGAACCTCGATTTTAAAGTTTTTTTTGATATATCTTTTGACTGAGTTGTTCTTAATGGACAATTTTTTTTCGATAAATCTAGTTAAAAGCACTTGTATATTTAACTAAAATTCCCAAATTGAAAGGGGGGCTCCTTTCCATTTTAGCATTTTCGCTACCGTATCCTCTTAAATTTTCAAACGTTAAAATTAGCGCTATCTAGCCGGGAATCAGCCAAAGGTGAAACGTCACCTAGACGATCGTACACATATTTCTCGATGGTTCCGGGGTGCGTTTGTTCTTAAACTTCATCTGTCTATCTAATCTGGTCTACGGAACTTCACTTGTCCTTGTCATAGTCTCACTTTTCCTTTCTGCATATTAAAAAAAGTCCTAAGTTTTTTGTGTTCCACTAAATATTGGTGGGTAACAATGAACCCGACTAAATGACTTGGGTTGTTATTGGTACGATGTCAGGAAAGTTGGGATGTGTTATTAATTCCGGCGCATTTCTTTATTTTACTAAATCTATGGTTATTAGAGTCTTAACGCACCGGAGCGGGTTGACATGCGACAGTTATATCACGATTACGCCTTACTGAATGAAAAAACGTTATGCTAACAGTGTCATTGACCGTCACATATAATGATGTCCGAGGTGCAATAAGGTTAATTAATGTTATTCGTTTTTTTATTTGTTTGAGGCTATTAATGCGATAAGGAAATTACGTAATGAGTCGGTTAGCTAAATAGGTATTGACAGTGGACAGGAGTGGAAGTTTAAATATTCAACATTTAAGTGAATAAACAAGTAAGTAGGCATATAATAATTTAGTCGTTTTTAGAGTTAGTTATCATTCGCAACAAGCTTAAAAAATTTAAAAATAGAATAATTGGCGTTTACGTAGTTAATGTCAATTACGCAATTAGGTATATATGCGATTAGCAAATAAAAATAACTAAAAAATTCAAAACATCTAATATTCTTGATAATCTATTGAGAAATGCAACATGCCGCAGGTGCACTCATATCAGTAGGTACTCAAGAAACTACTTAAGTATGACCAAACTAAAATAAACACGCATATATGTACTCGTAGGATATTCGCTAACGCAATAAAAGCGTGTATAATTGCAAGTTCATTTCCTATTCCAATATTATTAAAAAAAAAAAAAACAATATTTCGCTACGCAAAAATGGGTCAATATCAAACCAAGCGTAATAAGTAGCAGCCGGCTTAGTATAAAGTAAGCATACTTTCATAGTCCGTTAATTTAGTTAAAGCACGTGAGTAATGCGTACACATAGCATGTACAAGAAGCTCCGCTGAAGAAAATCGCACTAGGTTTGCTTACCAGTTGCGTAATGTCCGAGACAAATAAATAATATGAACTGCGCTTTGATTATTGCTTAACCTATATGTCGACAGTATTCTTAATAATTAGGTATAAATGCCTGGATAAAGGTTATTGATATACTATAAGGGGATAATATACTTTAGTGCGATAAAGAAAACGAAAATTACTAAAACAAAGTTTTACAGTTTATGGTTTAAGACATTTATTTCTCAAAAAGAATACAATTCACTTGATATGAGAAATACAAATTAAATTTTAAAGTAAACTTACACGGTAACATGCAGAGAACTAAGTGCTAATATTTTCTTAACATGAAACAAACATTTTTATCTATTAAATGTGGTAACTGTAACTCGTAAGTGTAAACTGGTAAATGTTCGTGGTTGTGTGCGCGATAGTAATTGTACTTTTATGTTTGAGATCTTGTATAGTTTTCATCAGTCATGAATTCAATAAATTTAAGTCTTTTGTTGCTACACTACATCTAATGCGAATGGTCTCCAATTATTTTATTCAGGGGTCCTTACGGTGAGGTACGTTTTTTACAGTTACGGTACGCATCAATAGGTCGGCGGTCCGGATCCGAACCATGGTTAGCCATTTGGTGACCACGGACTTATTGGATAGATAGATAGAACATCTTGAAATATGCATGATTTGTTCGTACAGAGATAAGCAGTCTATACAATACTCTAGTCTCTGTGAACGCGATGCTTCCCGCTTTCTACCGGGCTTGTCCATCAGCCATGAGCGAGCATTATCGCTACGCAAGACAAAAAAATTGTTCCTTCTTATTGAATTATAGCATAGAGTAATTAACTATGTAAATGGTAGCTAACATAGGTGGCCTATTTTATGAATTGTTGTTTTAATTATAACAAGCAGCAATTTTTCTACTATTTATACTTACATTTCAGCGACCTTGGAAAGCTATTAAGTATATGTAGGTATTCGGAGGCGATAAATTGATCTGATTGTGTCTTATTGCCATTAGGCGCATTTTTATGTTTTTAAAATTATGGCGTTGGAGCAAAATTTGACCTCCCAGGAGGGTACGTAGCCGAATGGCACAAAGGCTCACGAAACGAAACGCTCTTAGATATATATCTCTAGTGCTTTTGCGAATTGGCGCGACAGAGCCAGACTAGGTACCTTACGCGGCGTTTCGTTTTCGTTTCGCGTCGCAGAAGTGCTATTCGGCTACTGCACCAGGCCCCGTAGCCGAATGGCATTTCTCCGACGCCAAACGAAAGCGATACGCCGCTGGCTCTGTCGCGCCAATACGCAAGCGCGATAGAGATAGATATCTACTAGCGCTTCGTTTCGTGAGCGTTTCGTGAGCGATTGTGCCATTCGGCTAGCCACCCTGATATTAATAATCCCTACGCCTAGGCTGGCGATGTCAAGTAGGTAGTATACGAGTAGGATCTTTCTAAAAAGGATTATTTACATTATAAACTTTTTCGGGATCCAGAAGAAAACATATAATCATATTACTTGTTGTTTGTATAGGTAGTATAGTAGCTAAGTCTTTTAGTATAGAAATATCCAGAGAACATTAAATATACCTTTGTTTTGATTTGACATCAACAGATATATTTGAGTAGCTTGAGTGTTCATTAACTAATAAGTATTTGATGCTTACATTATCAAGGCATTAAAGCGCGTGTTCGGATAGTTTTGAGCACCTGGAAAGTGTGTGTGTCTGTTTGTTTGTCCGTCTTTCACGGAAAAATTAAGCAACGAATTGACGTAATTTTTAAGTGGAGATAATTGAAGGGATGGAGAGTGACATAGACTTACTTTTTCACCTCTCTCTAACCCTCCACTTCCCTAAAATGGGGATAGAAGTTTGTATGGAGCTTCTCCAATTTTCAAATTTAGCGCCAGCTAAGCCGCGGGCAAAAGTCAGTTCTATTATATATATATATCAGATTGCGTGGCGTCTGTGTACACAGTTAACGATTAAATTTATTTATCTAACGTATTCGTGACAAAAACCTTCAAAACGTTAACTTATTTATTAATTTATGAGCACTTGTTATTCCAAGTGCCGGTAATTGAGACAATATAATATATAATGATATAGTGATGCTTAACACGATATTACGTAAAAGTCCAACGAACCACAAAATAAACTCTAATCAACATATGTAGAGAGAAGCGCGTCTGTCCTTTACATTTGGCATCAAAACCAAGATCAGGGATCAGGGAGTTCTTAAATTTAAGTACCGCGAATCGTAATTACCAAAAATATGAACTCACAAAAAAACCTGTGACAATGAAACGAAAAAAAAGAGAAAAAAAGGGCCCGACAATCTTATCCCTGCACACTTACCTACTGCGCATATTGAATTGACCCTAATACTTATATACAGCGCGTAAACCTTATAAGGGCGATAAATGAAACCAGGCATATAATTCAATATTGTTATCATTAATTAAGAGGTGTTTTTGAGTTACTTTTAATTTTCACCCCATAATGAATGTTTGAAAACAAATCCCAGCAGCAATGAACTGTAAACGTGGTTGCGATGACAATCAATGACAACTGTCAACGAGCAGTTAACGCGAGTGTGTTTGCATTACGTTGCGAGCCGAATTATTTTGTATGGATAAAAAATATTTCAATTTTAAGTAAAAGTTATCTAAAATATTCCATTTTTTATGTCCTATACTCACCACCGTTAAGAGGTTCGCCCGTATTAGGTTTACACCCTGTAGTTTCCATTGTTAAAAACAGGCAACCATTAATTAATTCCTACATACCTAATATTAACAGATTTAATAATGTCACATATTCCACCAAACCACAGTGAATAGAATAGAAATCTTTATTAACCACACCAAAGTTCCTATGTACAAATAAAACAGGAGCCATGCAAACATTGCCTTGCTGGACTATAACTGCGTCCATTTTAACGGGCTTCGCCCAACAGTATCAATTCCAAACAAAAGGGTCGGAGATTACCGCTGTCCATCTCCCGTCACTCGCGGCCGGTTCCCACACTAAAAGGTAACTCGCCATTAAAATGTTACGACGCAGTAACCAAAGTAATTGTAACCAATTTTTGAACCTTTTTATTACCCCATGCCACTATCAAGTTGTTATCTCGAGCCTCGAGGACCGCCACGCTTCGGGTACCACTCTACGCTAGATAAAAAGGCTCTCTGCTTTGCTTTAATGCGCTTATCGAAAGTGGGTGTTATAGACTAGTAAACATCAGTGGTACGGTTTGTATTATTTTAGACACCTTTGGTTTTCTTTTGGGAGAACTGAAAATTAAATAAGGTACAGTGGGACAAATCTCGAATGTAGAAACTGGTCCATTTTTTCCATGTTTTACAATGTTTGCATTATTAAATAGTGTCCACCGGTTATATAATAATATGGTAGGAGTGTTTAGTGGATGCATGTAGAATTGTAGAACTCAACATTATAGTGTAAAAAAAAAAAATTGTGGCAATAGCCCCCCAGTTTAGATTTGCCCGCTGTACCTTAATTGTCTTATTATAACTCGTATAAGATGTAAACAGAGACCCAACTCTATCATGAGCTTTAACGTTTTAAGTAGAATTCGCTACTCAATAGCAATTATCTACATTCATTATATGGAGAAAGTGAACAGTACCACCAAACGCTTACTAGAAACAAAAATCATAGAGATCCATTTTTCGTGACATTTACCTACTCTACGGTAGAGCCTCAAATTTTTCAGTATGTTTAAGTTCCTCCACTCTGTTTGCTTTTTTCCTAATAAATCAGGTAGGTTCCAGTTAAACGCCGCTACGAATAAAAAGTAAGGTAAAGACTTACGAAATAAATTGAGGATAATTTTTGTTTATCTACGTGGAGTATTTAATAGGACGACTATTATTACTATTATTAGTAGTATATGAAAATGGATAAAGGATTAGATTTTTAGTACTTCAAGAAGCAGGATAGTATTTACTGTTCTCAAATGTTAGCAACGCAAATGTGACCCCTCTTGTTTTACTTATGTCCATGGGCTTCGATAACTGCCTTCCATCAGGCGGTTCGTCTGATCGTGTGCTACATACAAAAAAAAGCATCTTCAGTATAAAAGCGGCATGCTGTGCTGTATTGTTAGTTTTTAGCTATACAGTATTATACTAATGTGTACGTCGAGATATACAAACCGCGGCGTGCCTGAAATCCGATAATTACGGCCGAATATGGTGTTAAATAACCTATACCCTGATTATGGAGCTTTTTATTTTGTTCTCTTGTACTGTTAGGAGAGCGCTCTGTTTTACTTGACGGGATAAGTACGTAGTTTTTTATTTTTTGGTATTCATTGATACATCCGTACCGTGTTTAACGTAAGTTATATTTATATCTTTCGATAGTTAGTATATTATTGTGTATTTATGTCATTGTTACTACACATACTATGTTTGTGTAGCAGGTATGGTAAAAAAAGTTCAAACATGGTTTTAGTTTCCCGCAGTTGTTATTTTTAGTAGTAGTGAGTTGGTATCTAGGGTGCTTTGGGGTAATTTCGAATTTGGGAAAAGTTCGAAAATAACATATCTACTAAACTGGGAACAATTTCTACGCTGGCAGTATTTGTCTAGACGCCACTTCACTTTGCGTCGCTACCCGTAAGTTCACGTGTGCTGCGGTCGATTAAATGAAAAAAAGTGCGATTTACTGCCTTACGGGACCTGTCGAAATTACCCCATACTACATAACTCCAGAACTTGATAAGTTTAACCATTATTCGTTTATTATTCAGTTAGATTGTCATTTGCGCTGTATTAATAAGTGCATCATAACGGCCTATCTGTATTTTTAAAAAAGCATTCGAATTTAACCCATGGGGAAATTTCGAATGAATGTACTTACTACATACTACTACGGTCTACAAGTCAGATTATTCAACATTTTTAAAAACTTGATTCTTCAAAAAAAACTATTTGCAATTACTGATCTTAAAATTAACAGCGCGGGGTAAATTCGAAAATAGATTGTGCGTTTTTTTAATTCCTGTTATTTGTATATTACGGTGCTTTAAAAAAAGGTCCACTTGTTGGTAACACGCTGTATAATGTACTTATATGTAAATTTGTTCATGCAAATAAATAAATGAGTGATTATACTTAATTTGATAAACTACGAAGCATCCGAAGTATTGCAATTTTTGGTACGAGTTATAAATCACTTTCCCGGCAGCATTTCCCTGATCGGCGCATTTTCATGAGTTTCACCGCCGCGGCTCGCGGCGCGCGCCGGCCGAGTGCAGGAAATACTATGCGCGCACGCAACGATACTGAAGCATATGCACATTCACTGCACACCATCTTCCACGTTACGTAACATCACGTCAAACGACCCTTCTGTGTAATTTATACTGAAACATATGTAGAAAAATATCATATATATATTTACTAATTTATAAAAAAAATATCCTGACGTTTCGGGTCTCGCGTCCCACGTATCCCTGGCAAGTTTTAAAAGCGAGATTTTTGAAATTCTATCATTTGATTTTGTGAATTTCGTTTACCAATATCTCCACTACTAGTCATTTAAATTCTACTAATAGAATTAAAAATGGGTAGTCATTGCCACTAGATTCCATAATATTAGAGTTAGTTTTTTTTTCAAAAATAGCTTTTCATCGTTTTCCACAGACTTCCCAATGGCGAAATCGTGCGTTCGAGAGTGAAAAATCGGTCCCCTGATTGTTATGGGTTAAACTACCCTTTCGCCATAAGTATCTTACCTCTCGACCTTGCCAAATATTGGGATTAGTTGTCAAAGCGGACCCCAGGCTCCCATGAGCCGTGGCAAATGCCGGGAGAACGCAAGGAGGATGATGATCTTACCTCTCGACCTTTGACTCCTTTCTTGGCCATGCACTGTACCGAGTGTTGACAAAAATGTCTATGCGAATAGCGAATACATTACATACAACGCCTTAGTACGAATATATAAATTATAGTTTTGATACGGAATATAGATACTTAACCCAAAGTACAATAAATTTCTAAGAACAAATTAAATTATTTTCATAGAAAATATTTTAATTTGTATTTTAAGTAGTCACACTACTATTATACTTCATAAACATGAAATAAATGTCATATACAAAGGTTGGAAGGTTGGAGGCCTTGGTCACTTTTTCTTTGTATATGACATTTATTTCATGTTTATAAATAATACATTTATTCATAAAGCTTAATTTCCCATAAATCATACTTTGCATATATTTACATAGGTTCCTATTGCTAACTTATGTCTATAAAAGGAGTTTATTAGACAATAAAGTGTATAAATTTATGTATTGGAAAATCCAAGTACCTATTAAATTGGTTGTGGCCGAGGTTTTACAATCAATAATAGCGTAAATGTGTAGGTGTTAATTAGTCTATCGAACACTGACACACGCCGCACGCCCGCCGATATGTTACTATCGACGTGTTGAAACGGAATACAGAGTGGGGCCTGTAACAAAGGCGAAGAATTGAACTGTAGGCTATTCTCCTTATACTGATCAACATTTGTTCAGTGACTTTTAAAAATTATGAAGTCTTTAAATTTTTAATTTTTCATACAATTTAAATATTATCTTCAATGTACGCCATTATTGTTGTCATTGACGTTGTATGTCACACTTTAGACTTAACAGAATTCGCAATACATTACCTCTTAGAAAAAACTTTCAAGGGTGATAAAAATCAAAATACAAGTTATTTTTAAAAGTCGCCGAACAAATGTTGATCAGTATAAGGAGAATAGCCTAGAGTTCAATTATTCGCCTTTGTTACAGGCCCCACTCTGTATACATTGTTATCATTAATTGAGAGGTCTTTTTCAGTTAGTCTTAACTTTCACCCCATAATTATTTTTTGAAAATTTTCTCAGAGGCAATGTAATTGTAAACATGGTTGCGATGACAGGCAATGACAACTGTCAACTAGCGTTTAACGCGAGTGTGTTTACACTACATTTCGGGCCGAAGTATTTTGTATGGATAAAGCAAACATTTCCATTTTAAGTAAACTAGTATAATTTATCTAATTACATTTCTTATGTCCTATACTCACCACCCTTAAGAGATTCGCCCGTATTAGGTTTACAGCCTGTATACTTGTAATGTGGTTATTTATCCAATGTTGATAAATTGAAAATCAGGGTTGAGAAATATGTACCCTAAGGAATCCCTGCTTCGGGTGGAATTTAAGGGATAAAATTAAAATAATGACAGACTACATTTAGTTTTAATTCGTATTTTTATTGTTATAGTTTCAATGATTCAATTCAGGTTATGCTTATTGCGGTGTTTTGGTACATTCTGGATGTAATTATGCATACAACCGTAAATAGATAGGTAAACCTACGCATGAATCACATAAAAAAAAATGTTTTCTCTAAAAAACTAAACTCTCCGAGTTCATTCACTGTCCCGTGTTCCCAATTAACGGTCCCAACCTTATTATAAGGCAATATTCAAACTGGAGATAAAAAGGAAAAAATGCGTCGATAAGGGCCTGCCTTCGGCTGTATCTGGTCCACGTATCGCTAAACCCACCGGTACACTCAGTTTTTTTCTCTTTCCGATTATTAAGGCACGTTAAAATGTCAGCCTGAGACTTTGAAACTTTGGAGCATTTGAATGTCGTATTTTGATTTATTGGGTTGTTGTCGGTGAGAAATATTAGTTAAGTAGGTAGGTGGGTCCGATTGAAAGCTACAAGTTGACAATGTTAACTGCTTATGGATTATTTGGCCATCATTAAGTTGATCGTAGATACATCGTCGGGTAATTTGAGTAACACAAAATGCGTACTTATTATTAACTTTTATTTTATTAAACACGCAAGTAATGTTATTAATTTGTCTCTACGGCATTGACGACACCAAATACAATCAATCAAATGATGATCAGCATCAAATACACGGTGACGGGAAAAAAATCCTAATTTATTGATACTTGAATATTTTACGTAGGTACGTATTCTAAAACCTTTGATCTAACTGCGATTCCTGAATTTACAAAAAGAATTACGAGTATTACAAGATTTAGAGCAATCCAGAATATTACTAAATATTTAACCGACTTAACAAAGATTAGTAGTGTAGAGTTGCTAGGATAAAGCGTGGGGCATTAATCAGAGCGGCCACTAAACCCGTCACAGTTTGAGAGCCGACGCGTAAAGGGCTCCTTAAGATTTATTATGTACAAGGAAGAAGGCTTGTCCAGTGGGGTTTATTAGAAAGTCGGCTTATCCGGGTATTTTTTTGTGTTACGGTAAATCTGGTTCGGGATGTTTCATGTTACGAGAGCAGGAAACCGCACATGTTTGACACCGCACGGACCGAGCCGTGCGCCTGCGCCGGACCACCGCGGATGCGGCCCTTGATGTGTGCTCGAATAAATCAGACTATCGTTATTTTTACGACTAGGCTGCAATGCCTGCGATGTTGGTGCTGTAAGTAACATACGCACTTTACAACTATGCCATACTTTTTCTAGGGAATCGGTTTGAAATCCCCCCTTAGATGTCTTTCCATCTGGAATTTTCGGTACATTTTCGCATACATACATACTCGTACTTGTTATTAATTGATAAATATTTATACATTCAGTACATAGTTAATCATATTTTTGTATAGTAAGTGAGCGCCATCTGCCTCTGTTTTCATTAACTTCGCGATTCGCAACCGGTGAGGAGCGCTTGCGCTGCAGACACTGGAGATTGCGACAAAAGCCTTTCACTGGTTTATCCATATAGCTCTAGATGGAGCTGTTTTCTGTTAGGTATAATACAATATTATACACCGTTATAGGATAGAATTACCTGCACCACTAAACTAACATAATATACATAAACACCGTGTTTTTTTCCATTAAAATCGAAAGACTCAGACTCTTTAACAAGAACCACCTAGTGGATCACTTTTTGATGAATTTGATGGAAACATAATTGTACACAACCTACCCTTATAAAGTTAACGGAAATCAATAAAACAGGTTGTATAAAAAAGACTAAAAAATGTAACGTCTTCATCAGCATTTCAAAAAACAAACTGTCTGTCAATGTCAACGGGCTGATTCAACGTTTTTTAGATGGTTGTAATATAATATAACTTTATAATCGTAACATGTATCGTTGATGTCAGATACGAGAAAAACTATTTTAAACAGTAATAAAATGCCATTCGAATGGTAATCCCGTGGGAATGGGTATTCCACGTAATATTCTCGATTTTCAACAAATGACTACCGGCTGCGCGGGCTGTGGTCGTTCATTAATTGAAAGGCTTTAAAGAAATGAGATGTCATAATTTTAAATAAACTGTCATTTGTATGCGCGCCGGGGGCCTGTCCAGCGGGGGCCCATGCCACCCAAGACGACCACAATTTGTCGATAAAGTTTGTCCAGTGACTCCAATCGCATAGAAAACTAAGAAGCAGCTCATCTGTCAGATTAGGATCCATTAGCGCAATTGAACATCGTCATTCGTATGTACATACGGATTTTAAAATAATTATATACTTAAAACTAATCGTTGATATTCATATTGAAACGTAGACTAAGAATATAACTTAGTAATTAGCTTAAATCTTAGTAAAATAGGTCCTATAACTATTGTACGAGTACCAGGATGGGATGTCAGTGGCGTTTCCTCGCTATATCGCAATGATGATCAAGTTGTGCGAAAAAGATTCAGCAGAAGCATGCAACTTGTACGCGCTGGGACCTCATGATCTAGTTTCGCTTCCCTGTATTCTCCACCGAGGCTCTTATGTTTATTAGGATTCAAATTTTCTGCGTTTTCCGCCGCTTTGCCCGCTATGTTCCTAGATTTTACACTTATTCGTGGTTACTTATTTTAAAAATTATAGTATAAAGTCGTTATTGTTTCCTATATGCGACATCTACTACACTTTCATTAGTAACCGGACGTCTACAAACTAATGACAAGAGAGCGTTGAAATGGAGATAAAACTTTTTATTTTATTTTCATAAGTATGTTGAAAACTCGCATATTAGAGAAGACCTAAGAAAGTAAATATGTAAATGGTTTTGTTGGTTTAACTCAGTTGTATTTACGTTTCAAATCATAAGTAAATAGATAACGTGGAATGATTGTTTATTTCTAATGAAATAAAAGTAAGATGACCGAAGGAGGGGTTAATTAATTATGGTTTAACAGAAATAAAAAAAAATCTTGGTAGGAAGGTAGGAAGTGAACAATTTTAAGGACAGGAAATGACATATAATCTGTTGATTTCCTGATAAAAGCATGATGCTTTTTTTGCATTTTACGGAATAATAGATTATTGTTCTTTGATGTATTTTTTCAATGATATGTTATTGTTCGATGACATAGACCTAATGCGTATAAATGTGCATGCTTTTGCCGTAGATTTTCTATAATATTTGATCAAATAAAAACCGGCCAAGAGCGTGTCGGGCCACGCTCAGTGTAGGGTTCCGTAGTTTTTCGTATTTTTCTCAAAAACTACTGAACCTATCAAGTTCAAAACAATTTTCCTAGAAAGTCTTTATAAAGTTCTACTTTTGTGATTTTTTTCATATTTTTTAAATATATGGTTCAAAAGTTAGAGGGGGGGGGGACGCACTTTTTTTTCCTTTATCAGCGATTATTTCCGAAAATATTAATATTATCAAAAAACGATCTTAGTAAACCCTTATTCATTTTTAAATACCTATCCAACAATATATCACACGTTGGGGTTGGAATGAAAAAAATATCAGCCCCCACTTTACATGTAGGGGGTACCCTAATAAAACATTTTTTTCCATTTTTTATTTTTGCACTTTGTTGGCGTGATTGATATACATATTGGTACCAAATTTCAGCTTTCTAGTGCTTACGGTTACTGAGATTATCCGCGGACGGACGGACGGACGGACGGACGGACGGACGGACGGACGGACGGACGGACAGACAGACATGGCGAAACTATAAGGGTTCCTAGTTGACTACGGAACCCTAAAAACAGTGAATCTGAGAAAATGCCATAGATGGTATAGGTTCTACACAGGAAGAAAGTGTTATTGAAGTCAAACAATCGCTCGGAATAAATACTGGCCTCACTGCCTTCCGACTCCGTAACACAATAATTACTTACTCTTTTATATGACATGGGTATACAACTCACGGAGCGGCGTACCATAAAATATCCATCAAGGTATGGTTAGGAGAATAAAGGATCGGTTCTCCATATAAAGGTGGTCCTTATTTTCCTCCTGATATTTTCAAATATGTTTAATACTGACAGAGACTTTAGGATTTGTATGAAATTCGTAATTTACTCCCACAGATGTCATATATACCATAGATCAAGCAAACGTATCTACTTAGCGTGTCAAATGAACTCAGTGAAATCCACTGAGTTGTCCGTCTTTACTCGCAGCTTGCAGCTTTCGGGCGTCAATTTTTGTAAGTTGAAGTCAACCAAAACATAAAAAATGCCTCGTTACGTGATATTCAATTGCAACAACACAAAAATTATGAACAATCAAGAGCCTGAGACATATTTAAAATTACAGGCAAGAATCAACTTCAGTACAAAATTTGACACGCTCGGCCCCTATACAAAAATATGAATTTGTTTCTTCTATCTTTTACTCCTAATTTTTACAATAATCAAATGTTCGAAAAAAAATCTTGACGACCGGTCTGGCGCAGTCGGTAGTGACCTTGCCTGCTACGCCGCGGTCCCGGGTTCGAATCCCGGTAAGGGCATTTATTTGTGTGATGAGCACAGATATTTGTTCCTGAGTCATGGATGTTTTCTATGTATATAAGTATTTATATATTATATACATCGTTGTCTGAGTACCTACAACACAAGCCTTCTTGAGCTTACCGTGGGCCTCAGTCAATCTGTGTAAGAATGTCCTAAAATATTTATTTATATTTTATTTAAATCTAATTTCCTCCTCCAATTGAATAATGAGTTATAATAAACATAAGTGTACAAACATAATTGTGTAAGAAAAATTTCAATAATGTCAGTTGCAATATTATGTTCCCAACTAATATTCAAAGACAGAACGAGACCTTTGTTTATTTTATTGTTAGGGTCAAATAACAATATACAATAATTACAATTTCAACATATCAATAAAATAGTAGGTACTTAACACTACTCCCATGTGAAAATTCATCCGCAACGCAGGCTTTGTCAGGTGGCCACAAATCCAAATCAACAACATGCTTCGTCAAACAAACCAATGATGATATCCGCAACAGGCTTCGTTAAAGATATAAAAATATTATATATAACATTTACGTGGAAAAAAGCCGGAATAACGCAAGGAGGATGATGATGAGAGAAGAGTAACATGTTAATGTACGAGTGTGTGTACGATATCTAGTGAGGAAAACGGACTAAGTTTGTACGAAAATACTGTTTCGGGTCCATCGTCTCCTGCCGTCTTAAGCCGGGTGGTAACAGACAGATGACAGGGTTTATACCGTATATATTTTATAAATCGTGGCCGAGACACACGACGCACGAGGTCCCGGTCCCGACCTGTTTTGTTACCGGTGATTGAGACTCTGCATATATTAAGGCGGGTTTAATAAGTAATTTAATTTTTAAAATTTTTACGATGCCGATTGTAAGCGGGGATATTGCATCTACCGTAACATTTGTTCAATCGCCATGGTATTTTATTTTCACCACACCAACTGGTAAAGGCCCTCATGAAAAATCATCAGCTAATTAGAATTATTTAATTTAGTAACACAGTAATACTTAAAATAACTAGATTTTTAATATTTAGCACTTTTAAATAACGGCTATTTTCTTAATGAACTAAAATACAATAATATGTAACATACGGGTGGAGGGAAGGGCAAAGTCGCACCATATATAGTTTTTTTTTTACTTTTCGGTAGAGAACCCTAGTGTATAAGTAATGCACCTATTGGTCAGGTATATCTACTTAAAATAAAATCTGTTATTAATGAATTTTGACATCGCTTGGACATGGACGGTCCCTTATTGCTTTGCGTGTCATTATAATAAACAAAATACCTGAAATTAGAAAAAAAAATGTTTTGAGTAGTCGGCACGGCAGATAGCGTGACAAGATATGTTCCAATATTGGACGCTAATCGTCGAATAATAGGCCAAAACCCTAGCCCAGATCAGGATCAAGATCAGGTGGATGACAACAAAATCACAGATTACCGGTATGAAAAATATAGGCTACTAGCTTTTGCCCGCGGCTTCGCTCGCGTTAAACTCGACAATTGAGGAACAAACTTCCACCTCCTATTTTAGGGAAGTGGGGGATTAGAAAAAGACAAAAATTAGCCTATGTCATTATCTCAGCAATTCCCGTCAACTTTGTACAATGCCACGTCAGCAAATTTTAATTGATCCTATTTTGTTACCAACATTTAGTAATATAATTCGACTTTCGTAAGATATATACAGGATAATTGTTATAATTAAGAAAATATAGATACTAGAGAACCTTAATGACGAAATAAAACTTAATAAAATCTCAATTCATCAACTAAATCTTGGTAACAAAATAGGAATTAATAAAAACAAATTTAACTTTTCCCTTAATTTTTGTACAACGTTGACGGGAATTGCTGATCTAATCCTTCAACCATCTTCACTTAAAAAATCACGTGAATTTGTCGCTCTGTTTTGCCGTGAAAGACGGACAAACAAACAGACGCACACAATTTCCCATTTATAATATTAGTGAGTATAAGTATGGATAATTTGAACAAGCTAAATAATATATGGCAATATTCAAACAATGAAACTCCGTACTTCGTTGTGGTACATGCCTAAATTTTAGTCAGATATCGATCGAATGTAATAAGTAGGATAAAAAATAATGATCAATCATTTATATTATCCGACATTTTCTGCTAATAAGACGGCCTGAAGTAACATTGGTTCAAGTTCATTGAATGCTGTCCGGTTCTTAAAGTGGACTCAAGTGTTTATGCAAAATTGCGATTTGCGACTGTGACACGGGGTCACCCGACAAACGTAACATCAAACAAAAGTAGTCCAGTATATGATTGACTGAATACCTACCTAAGCACCTTACGGAAATGATTCGACAACATATCGGGGTTAATAAACTGTATTTAGTCATTCATTAGATTGTAGTAACATTAGAACTATCACGTGAAAGTAGACTAAGATTACTAAGGCTTATATAATTTGACCTGAATATAACTAGAGTCTTGTTTTTTATATTGTTTTGGCATTAGTTTGCTCTCGGAGCTTTCTTATCAATATCGTATGTAGTCACGGCTGACTCACATTTACTTGGTTGTTGTACAGTCGAGTTCGTATATGTACATTTCTCCAACTTAAGGCCGTTTTCACATTATCCGATCCGATATCGGATGTCGGAAGGATTTCAATGGAAAAAATTCAAGATGGCGCCTGTAATGTATGGGATATCGGTCCGACATCCGATATCGGATCGGATAATGTGAAAACGCACTAACTCGTTGCAATAAGGTGAAAAAATGTACGCATATTTGTTATGTCATTTGTTCGTATAAAAAAATAAAAACACGCATAAATATTTGGGGAAAATATGATTTTGGCCACTTCCAGGCTGCGAACAGCGCCGTCTAGATTTAAGCCTAAAAGGCCCATTCATTTCAGGGGTACGCTTTTTTGTATGGGCTTTGTCAGTCCAGTATTAAATCGTTCTTGCTTTATAAACCTCGTTCTTAGTGACATAAGACGTGCGAGATCTAGTGGCGTGACGTATTTGGGTAAGGCTGTAGGTGTAGATGTTATGAGGTCATTAGTTCAACTACCGACGACTTCGAAGGTCCTGAGTTAGGTCTTAATTATGGTCACACACTTAAGATAAATATATAAATAAATAAATATTGGGGACACCTTACACAGATCAACTTAGCCCTAAACTAAGCAAAGCTTGTACTATGGGTGCTAAGCGACGATATACATACTTAAATAGATAAATACATACTTATATACATAGAAAACATCCAAGGAACAAATATCTGTGCTCATCACACAAATAAATACCCTTACCGGGATTCGAACCCTGGACCGCGGCTCAGCAGGCAGGGTCACTACCGACTGAGCCAGACCGGTCGTCAAAAGATATCATCTTAATTGACCACACAACACACATTTAAATGTCTTAATATAATTTTAGCAAAGACAATGTTAATGCAAACAAGGAAGATCTGTTATAAGAAACTTGAGTTCAGGCAGGCAAGCATGGTGACGCGATAAATGATAAAACATCAGGCCGTCCCTATCGTACTATTTGTAAGTGCGATAGCAACGGCCGGATTTGTTATCATTTTTTCTACTCCCGTGTTGTTATTCGTCATTTACAGTGACGTGCATAGATCGTTAAAACCCTACATAAAAGATGCCGGCCCCCGCCCGGCGCCCCGCGCACCCACCCTTACGATATAACTCTTAAAGCATTGTTAGGTAGCCTGTAATGGATATAGCGTGGGTGCGCGGGGCGCCGGGTGATGGCGGCGGCGGCGGCGCGGGGGAGTGCGAGCGACAGGGTGAGGCAGGAACAGAGGGGAGGCCGCCGCGTCAAAATACAGGAAACAGTGTGAATTTCACGAAAGTTGTTCAAGAAAACTATTAAAAACTAAGTGCATGGTCATAGAAAAAGTATTGTATGCAACGGTGTTTAACTGAGTCAAAAAATACTCGTGGCGTCTTAATAACAATTTTCGGCTTCGCCTCAAATTGTTACCCACGCCACTCGTCTTTTTTGACCTCCTTTAAACGCCTGTTGCATAAAATACTATATCGCGCGACCATACTTGCCTGCAACTGACTAAGTTCATTGAACGAACGGTCAATGGGTTTGTAAAACTACCTTAACCGATAAAAAATGACTGGCTTAGTAGATACATTAATCAGTTGTAAAAAGCATCCAAGGTGAACCTAATTTTCTCTTCTTACAAAGCCTAATTAGGTGATTGAGAAACTGAAAACATCGTCTTATTGTACTAACTTATGAGGAAAGACTTCCTTGTGTAAGTTTCCCTGGGTGACCTTCGTTTTTTCCGATTGAGGTTAGAATTCAAACGTTGTGGATGATTGAACGAAGTTTTTTTTTTTTTGTAGGCAGATCTACAATAAAATTCTAAATTATATTATAAAGCTTACTAAGTTTAATATGTACGGATCAAAACATGATTAATAAATAATTACAATAATCTTACATTAACATGCATACAATAAAAAAAAGTAAATTCTATTGTAAAGTAAATTGGTATACTTTTAGAGTTCCGTACTGGTACCTGTAACGCCGTGTCTTGCGTGGGCGACGGTCGCGCGACCGTCGCCGTCGCGTCTCATACTTCCATATCGATAAGGTTTGATCTCGTATGCGTCGCATCGCCGTCGCGCGACCATCGCGCGACCGTCGCCCACACAAGCCACGGCGTAAAGCAGAAAGACCTAGTAGGGTAGGGTCCTAGTGTGTGCCCCGCCCATCGGACACAGCGAATTGAGTTGATTATATATCTAATAGGTAAAGAAATAGTTTTAAAGTTAGTTAACGAATAGGCGATGTTTTATTACGGCCTGCCTGCTTACTCTTGGAATTTTACTGTTTGGCGTGTCGAACTTACCGACCAACAGAATTCTGAACTTTTTTTTTTTAATGTCCAAAAATTACACAGCATGGAACAGTATCTAAAGCTAATAATCGTTTACGCTCCATAGTAAACGAAAGATCTCTTGCCGCACTAATATGGATAGTAGAATATGTATATTGATAGCAGTTTGTTTCGGCGACGCGCGACGCATATTGGCTAGGTATAGGTACCTAGTGTACCTACCCAGTGTGCGTAGCCGAATGCACAAACGCTCACGATAATATATCTTTCGTAGCTATCTACCTCTATCGCTCTTGCGCATTGGTGCGACAGAGCCAGACTACCTTTCTGCGGCGTTTCGGTGGCGTTTCGCGTCGCAGAAATGCCATTTGGCTGCGGGGCCAGTTCAGATGATTCAACTTTGTTTTTTTTTTCAGGGCTACTAATTAATATAATGATTATGATCTCAGCATGAGCCCAATTTCTTTAACATCGATATTATTGTTAATAAACCATATATTACATATAATTAGGTTGCGTTATTTTATCACAGTTCCTATATAACCACATCCTGTATCCGTCATCAGACTTTCTCGACGGTACCATATGTATAATGTTGCATTGTCACCTAACTCATGCAAGTACAGACAGCAACCATTATTACTTAGCACTTGCGCTTACAAACACATTTCCCAGTTTTGATAACTTCTTCTCTGCAGCTGACTGTACGTGAAATTATAGCTCATTGTCAGTCAAATAACGCGAAGTGCCTAATTTAGCTTGCAATGTGTGCTCGAACTTGCATTTATTATAACTATTTACAACTCTTGTAAAAAAGCTGCGCGTAACATGTATTATAAAATCGCATGCGAGTTCATGCACCGTGTAAATGGTCCCTTACATAGAACTGAACAGTAAACGGCGATAAAGAATGCACATCGGTCTTTGGAAAGAGACAATTAACTTAACATAAGCAAGAAAGAGACAACGCTCTATGAATACGAAAAACCGATGTGCAATCATTATCGCCGGGTACTGTAAACAACGAAAGAATAACATTACACCCGTCAGCTTTAAGAGGATACGGTAGCAAAAATGCTAAAATGGAAAGGAGCCCCCCTTTCAACTTGGGAATTTTAGTTAAATTATATACAAGTGTTATTAACTAGATTTATCGAAAAAAAAATTGTCCATTAAGAACAACTCAGTCAAAACTCAGTTTTAAATCGAGGTACCGCTCTCGACTCTTTCCTCCTTCAAAACTTAATCAATCGGAACGAAATTTGAGAATCTGAATAACAATGAAATAATTTATGTCGGACCGTTTAGCTTTTTTGATTAATTGTTACCAATCTTGAGTATCACACCTTTTTTGCGCCACAATGAAAAAGGCCGTTTTTGGAAATTTTTGATTGGTTCTAGAGTCTTTAAAAAGCAGAATATCAAAAAAATCAAAACGGTCCGACACAGATAAAAATAATAACAATCTGTGTTGATAAAATCATTGCTCTATCTTCAAAAACCAGGGAGGAAATAGTCGAGAGCGTTTGTATGGAGAATTGATCCCTCCCCTTAGCGTGTAGTGACCCTGCCTGCTAAGCCGCGGCCCCGGGTTCGAATCCCGGTAAGGGCATTTATTTGTGTGATGAGCACACAAATATTTGTTCCTGAGTCATGGATGTTTTTTATGTATATAAGTATTTGTATATTATATATATCGCTGTCCGAGTACCCACAACACAAGCCTTCTAGAGCTTACCGTGGAAACTCAGTCAATCTGTGTATGAATGTCCTATAATATATATTTTATTTTATTTATTTATAGGTTCGTACATAGAAAAGATGTAATTTTATCTTAAGTTATCTGTGTACCTAAACTTTAATCGGCACCGCGACTAATACAGTTGTCATATGAGTTCTAAGTTACTAGGTACCGAACAGTTACATAGTGGTTATATTATATAACAGTTATAATCTGGATCGTTATGGTGGTTGTTATAATCGCATCAGCTTCCCTCTCGTCGTAATGATGGTAAAAGTGAGAGCAAGTTCCGTTCATCCACCGACTGCAAGCGCGTGTGCGAATGCAAAGGGAGCATAGACAAGTGGCCAACCGTTCATGCTCCGTAGCGATGTCGAAGTATTTTTATATTTTTAACCCCTGACGCAAAAAAGACGGGGTGTGACGCAAAGTTTGGCCTGTCTGTCTGTTTATTTGTCTGTCTGTCTGTCTGTGTGTGTGTCTGTCTGTGGCATCGTAGGTCCCGAACGGATGAACCGATTTAGATTTAGTTTTTTTTTTGTTTGAAAGCTGAGTTAGTGCGTTTTCACATATCGGAATCGGATGTCGGACCGATATTTCATACATTACAGGCGCCATCTTGGATTTTTTCTATGGAAATCCTTCCGATATCCGATATCGGATAATGTGAAAACGGACTTAGTCGGTAGTGGTCTTAGGCTTGTTTCATGAAAATCGGTCCACTATTTCGCGGTCGGGGTTTTTTTCAAAATTTTCTTTCTTTCTCTATTTCATACGTCTCTGGTGAAAATAAAACCAAAAGTGGGTCGAAGAGTATGTATGTATGTATATACCTACAGAAGTTAGGACAACACAAATGAATACGTTTTATTTCTAATTAAGTATCAATTATTTAAACATTATTTCCAGTACAATATGGTGTTTAATTCTCGCACGCATGGCCATATGTACTTACCGAAAACGTCGTACCTACGCTACGATACACGTGCGAAGAGGGAATTCGTAACTCGTGTCGATTTAAATCACTGCCTATTAAGATTCCTTACGATAAAAAAAACTTTTTTTTTTTTTTTTTTTGCACTAAATACGCATCACTAAATACGCATCATAAATAGATCATAATACTATGAAACCAACTGATCCATGACCCACTCGGCAGATTATTTGTTTGAATCTTTCAAACCTGTAAGGTCAATCGCTTATAATGCAGTTAGGTCGTTTTAAATACTAACTAAATGGCACTACACACGTGTCAGTGTCTAATAAAATGATATAACAAGTTCGTCAACAAGGAAACCCTATCTAAAAGCGAATTTCGATCTACTTTTGGCAAAATGAACTTATGGTGGGTCATGATTCAGTTGGTTCGATTGTACATCTGTAAACATATTGAAGTCAACACAGAACCTGCGATATGCTAAGCTGCATGAACGTTGGCCACTTGTCTACGCGGGTGTCTAGCCACGTGCGTTTAAACACTATTTCAGTGAGTGCACGGTCCACGGTGCGGAGACGAGATCGCGATACGCGGTTTTTGCTTCTTCCTTTTGTTATTCTCGATGGTATCTTCTCGAATATGGGCCGCCGAGAGCTACCAATTAAGTATTTCCTACTTTGTATGTTGCTGTTTTGTAACTGTGATGTAAGCTGCTAGTAAATTAGTTTTAGAACTTTTTGTAGAAGCTTCTTTTTGTTGACAGTAGGTAGGGGTTTTTCTTTCCGTAGGCAGACAATACTTACAGAGCGGTCCCGGGTTCGAATCCCGGTAAGGGCATTTATTTGTGTGGTGAGCACAGATATTTGTTCCTGAGTCATGGATGTTTTCTACGTATATAAGTATTTATATATTATATATATCGTTGTCTGAGTACACACAACACAAGCCTTCTTGAGCTTACCGTGGGCCTCAGTCAATCTGTGTAAAAAAAAATGTCCTATAATAATATTTATTATTTATATTTATTATTTATTACAGATATATAGTACTAACACAACACAAACGTTTCATGAAAGAGTTTCCATGTACACCTATAGGTATTCAGATTTCAGAACAGATCGATGTCATCGATCATTTTTTCTATGGATTTTTAAACTCTTTATTTACATGAACATATTTACATAATTATATAAGAAACTAAGACTAAACTTAAAAGCTAAATAATGTCTAAAACAGGCTCTTGTGGCAATGCACCAAGGATACTGGCGACATTTCCTCGCTGTATCGCAATGCGTTGTGCGAGGAAGTCGCCAGCTCTTCGGTCACCAGTTACCTTAACCAGACGCTTCGCTATTTTTGTGAAACACTTGTTCGCGCTGTCATCATTATATTATAATATTGCATTCAATTGTCATCCCATTTATGTTTCTGGGTAGGAACGAGTACGTGTGCAAAATTTCGACTTAAAAACGAGAAGGGGGTCAAATTTATATATGTACCTCTAGTGTTGACCCCACTAACTAACAAGTATACCCAATATTAGTTACTTAGTGCAAATATCCTTGATTACTTACAAAATAAAGTTTGAAGTTTAAGGATATTTTTGTGTTGCCTCTACGTGTCGGTTCTGGCTTCTTATAGGTATAGAAACTCGACGTAAAGCATATGGTTTAGACAGTATTGACTTAATCCTCCCGAGTACCAATTACGATTCCGGACAAATGCTACTAGAAAATTCACAAATTGCGTAAAAGACGATACGATTGCGAAAAAAAATTGTACGGTGTGAACCTCAACGACACATGATCCACAAAGCAGAATATCTGGACATAGTCTAGCCACTGTTATTTAAAAAAAATAAAGTTCAGGATCTGTGTATGGCGGCCATTTAGAGAATGTGGCATGGTGCTTACTCTAACTCCGACTTTGATGTCGAATTTGACTATCATACACTGTTTATATTGATCTGGTTTAGGCACTGTTCAAACACCATGAAGTCCATGAATGTCAATTAGACTTTGGCCTATGGCTAATTTTTTTATCTGTTTCTCTCATCCTGCTCGCATCAAAAATTTACGGCAATCCGGAACGTTGCTCAAAATTGCGTTTTATTAATTTATATAAATTCACCGCATTTATTCTACAAGTATGTCTACAATTTTATGTATAATAATAGAGGGAATTTATGTAAAAATGGAAGCTAAGGGTTGTTCAATAGTTTTTTCCGATGCGAAATGTACCTATTCCAGATGATACTGTAGAACAACAAGAATAATCCAATAGTATAGTTGTAAGAATAACCCAATTACTCAACATGTATTGTCCCTCCAAGACGTACACTTGGACTCCAAGTGTACAGATGTAGTGCGAAAAGAGTTGCCTTCGTATTGTCACGGAAACGTACGAACGTGTCATGCTATTTCAGTCAGTCTCAGTACAAGATGTCCAGACATTGACTGAACTAGCATGGCAAATACGAACGTTTCCGAAGGAAACCCTTTACAAGAGGATTTCGTTTCGTTTATTATGCATTATTCGCATAGGTACATATAATATAAATAAGTCGTTGCAAATTAGCAGAACTTATTAGTATCCCGATGTTGAAGTAACCTTTGTTTGTAATGTCCCCAGCCCCTCTATTTACCCGATCTATCCATTCTTCATCCATTCAATCAATAGTGTCAGTACCGTCTTTGTGATCTCGATCACTTTGTACAATAAGATCACTCTACGCTCACCAATGTTGTTGCATTTTCACTCAATGGCTGAACGTCAGATCCGAATGTGCAGAAACCATTTTCATCCATTACCGACTTTGTATTGACGGTTTCCGGTCCAATTTCCATTGTCAGACTATCAGGTCTGAACATTTAAGGTTGTTACGTTAAAGTTAACTTTATTTGTTGAGAATAGAGGAGGTTTCGTGTTGGCAGACGGCAGGGTGCAGCCGCCGAGAGGCAGTGTCGCGAAACGCGACCACGTTGCGATATAAAAGGAGTTTGGCTTAAATTTCTTTATCAATCACACACCGGCCGCCTGCACTCACGCTCGGATATATTTGCCCACGTGCATCATGTCTGCGAATTTTTTGGTGAGTTAAATTAATCAATTGGTCCACATGTGTAGTATGTTAATAATTTGATTATTTGACACATATTTAAAAATTTGAGGGTAAAAAATTTGGAAATGGAAAAGTCACCTTGATTAGTTTAATACCTAATAAATATTATTGTGTAAACATCGCATCGTTTTAGTAGCCTATTAAATAATCGTTTTTAGGTCTCATAAATTGATTGATTACAGAAACTTATTATGAAATTGCGATAAATATTAATTACAAGAATAACATACGTAGATACTAGCCTCTACAATAAGTTTTTAAGGTTTAAATATACTATACATTACTCGATAGCGTAAATACCCGAAAAACTAAATTAATTGTATGGAGAAAGAACCTAATCAGCACCCCCAAACGGGTACTTACGATAACCAAATATTATACATTTTCCGTTCCGTCCGACGTTTAAAATACTATCTAGTACAGGTATTCAAAACAGCACAAAGTAATGGTAGTGACTAAGTACGCCTAAGTTGATAACTTTCGTATTGCAAGCGATAGGTTGGCTATCATGGCCGATTAAGTTTCCGACGTGATTTTCTTTTCTCAGAGCGCGAGACCGTTACGACACCCGACCATTTTGTTCAGTGATCGGTTTGCCATTAGATCAAGATAACCCTTTTAAAATGGAATCGAGCAATCGCATCTATACGAACTTTTTTATCATTACCTATCATTAATCAATGTTTGGTCTGGTAGGCAATTTGAGCAAGTTTATATTTACAGTACTATGCGGTTTCGGGATTCCGGATATGAGTCACCTCTTGTTAATTAATAAGTCACCAGTTAAGGTGCTATGGTGATAAGTATAGTGCCAGCTATTTAAATGGGAATACGATAACTGTACTTGCGGTACACTTCCCCTTATGACACTTACCCGTATTTACCTTAATACTTGTAGAGTCTGTCAACACAAAAGTGCACAATTCTTTTTACTAGCAGGCAAGAAAAGTGAAGCAAAATTCCCTTTGCTATAGGTGATGTGAAAAATAATGTTCCGTTCTATTATTTCGATTAATACAGTACATAATGCTATGGTATTATATCTTACTATCTGTTAGAAAGTCGATGGTTTAAAAAATTCCGTCGAAATAACATGAAATTAAGCTCCGAGGACCCTTCATTGTATCAATATCATCTGAATTGCGTAATCATTTTGCGAAAGCGATTTTCCATGTACTTACCATTCATGCTACAGCGAATTTTAATGTTAATATTTTTTTGAATTAAATGCGATATTCATACCCATTTAAGTCTCTGATATGAACCTTCTAGTAAAAGAATTTTCAAGTTTATTGTTGTATTGTCAACCTTTATACTTATAACGTTAATCTACTAGTATTGTATTTTTAGTCCACCTGTTAACCAAAGAATGTAAGTAAGGAAAATAAAGGAACTTCGGACTACATACACGAGTAAAAACTAAGCTCCGAGGTTGGTTAGACTGAAGTCTAGCTTTATTCATAACTCTATACTTACCTAATGAAATAAATCCCTGAAATAAACTTTGTGTCTTATAGTTATACACATAAGTATATCTATTTTTTATATGGCTCAAAAGTAAATCCTGTAATATTTATAGGTTTTCTTAGAGCGCCCTGAAATATTACACGATTTAGGTACTTTTAGCTGCTAAAATTACACTTTACAGTCTTGACTCACTTGACTTGACTTATAAACATTTTAAACTCTTTTTGTGTTGTTAGATTAGTTGCACTGGTGACGAAATTGGTCAATAAGACAAGCCTAATGAATGATAGGTACCGATTTTCTTGTGCATTTAGAGGTATAATATACATAAGTAATTTTGCTGTAGTAAACTCCCTCGATAATTTGATAAGACAGACAATTTCAAATTCCGATTCTTTTGTGGAAATCTACGACCCGATTCTCTTCCCAACTTGTACCAATACTTAAAATAGCGAACATGTAATTCCAGATAGCGCTGATCTGCGTCGCGGAGCTGACGAGCCTGGCGTTAGCGGGCGGGCACGGCGGGCACCACAAGAAGGTGATCATCCACGTGCCGGTTCTCGTCAAGCACCACCACCACAAACATACCATTGTCAAGCACGTGCACCACAAGCACGGCGGCGGCGGCGGCGACGATCACTACGAGGTGCTGGGATATACCTATGGAGAGCCCAAGCCGGCGCCGCACTTTGGCGGAGGTCAGTACACTCATAGTATTTTAGTCAAATAAGATTGATAGGAGTGGAAGGTCTGAGCAAAAAGCGTAGGTCGTTTCACGATACGAGTATGTACGAATGGATTGAACGGAAAGTAACGCATACATACAATCACGCCTGTATCTCATAAAGGGGTAGGCAGAGCATATGAAACTACTCAAGAGTCAGTACCACTCCTGGCAATTAAGGGGTTGAAAGAAACATGAAATTGTGGTTGCCAGCCTCTCGCCTTCGCCACAAATTTAACCTATATCCCACAGTCGACTTCTACGACACCCACGGGTGGTGAAATTCTTAACCCGTCACCACACGGGCAACGAGCCAGCGCATGTAAGCACATGTAACACCGAAACCGAAGTGAAATGTTACCCATGTGGGCTGGCATTCTCAGCATCATGCTGACGCCAAAACCATTTGCCACATTTTTGTTCAATATAAGATATAATAATAGCTACATTTAATTTAGTTTTTTAACATATTTACATAATTATATAAGAAACTAAGACTAAACTTTAGTCTAAATTTAGTACTTGGATTTAATTTAGTAGGTATTTAGTTAAGTTTTTTTTGTACCTACTTGCTAATTTGTTAATTCGTTTCTGTGGCAATAAATAAATTTTAATTTCAATTTCAAAACGACCGTATATGTACGTGTAAAAAAAATACGTTAGTCTGAAATAGTCCGTACATAAAGTCAAGAAGAGGTGTTTTGACTCCTATCGCCATCGCCATTTCGGTTAAAGTACCTACCTTTAGCTATTTCTAGCTAAAAACGTGTTTTAATTTAACAATCACTTATTAAAACAACGCAAATAGGTACTATACATCTACCTACATAACATAATATATTTGCTCGCATTCCAATAAATAATGTTTTAACTTTATTAAGACGAGCCATGACACATATTATTGTTTTATAAGCTTATTTTATATGTATCCGGTGTCCCATACTTTACCAATTTCAAAATTTAGTAAGGCATACCTACCCCATACCTCGAAACATACTATGTAATATTACTTAGCCCAGAATACCATGAATAAAAAAATCAGGCCTTTCCTGAAACGGGAACCCGTGCCGACTTGCACGGTCACGTGCAGCACCTGAAATTCCCGTACAATTTGTAGTTGAGGTGGATTAACATTTTTGAAAAAATAGGTTAGATTTTCCTTTGTATCATGATTTAGGTAAAACATAAAAAATAGGTATATTTTGCCTATCGAAGCAATTTTTTTTATAGTGACGTCACATGTCATAATAATAAATTTAAAACCGGCCAAGTGCGAGTCGGACTCGCCCACCGAGGGTTCCGTACCTACAAAACTTTTACGTTACTCACATAATTCTAAAGACTGGGCTAGGCTAGAAGTATAGGTTCTCTAATGAGCATAATTGTGTTTAGCGCCACCTCTCGACGAATTCGCGAACTAATTAGCACAGCTTGCGTGAGGTCTTTTATAATGTTAACCAAATTCAACATTTTTATTTTATTTTAAAGTAGGTGTTTTATGTAAAATTTCGTAGCTATAAATTTCAACACCCTTATTCATAAACGTACACTAAAGTATCCAGCCGATAAAGTTCGTTTGTCCCTTTCTGTCACACCAATACGTCGGAAAGGGACAAACAAAAAGTATACAGAATAGTATAACGCAAGTTTCTAGCGGGAAATTACTAAATAAATATTATTTAGTAAATACATTATCTATTGTTGTATTTAGGATTTACCGAACCAACGTCGGTGTAAGTCCAAAGAGAACAATATTTATTAACATTTCGCTATTACCAATTGGCAGCTGGGATTTTTCAAGAGATTTTGGCGAACTTCGGTCTTTTACAGTAACATAATAAACTTACCTAAAAAATTAATAGTTGATAACGGATGCAACTAGCTACAGTAAAATTATTTTTTATCATGATTAACGGATTATCGATTAACTTTAACTTCCGTTAAATTTGTTGAAATGTATCGCTTTAACGATTAACGAAGTTAACTTTTATAGTAACGGATTAGCGATTATCGAAGTTAAACTATTTGATTAACGGTGCCCAGCTATGAGTATAATTAATACACTTAATTGTTAAAATGTAATGTATACGGATTAATGAATTTAATATAGATAAGTAATTATTGATATAATAATATGGCAAAACGAAGGAAATTGTTTACACCTCCGCAAATAAGTATCTAATGATAATTTTTAATTTACCATGTTACTTCACGTACTAAATAAGTACCTAGTTATTTTAAAAACCCTAAAAATGTCTATTGAGTTTCTGCCACAGACCACCATGTGGTTTCTGCATATATTGCAGAGACATTGCAGAGAGCGCACGCGGACACCGGCGCGGCGCCAGTGGACGCGTCTGTGTGCGTGAGCTAGGTATGCATACAACTACAACTGCTGTAGGCACCGCCCCCCTCAGTAGATCGATGCGATAACATCGATTTAAACTTCCCTAGCCTCGTGGCGCCCACCATACAAAATTTTTGCTAGGGAATTTTGATTCTTATTGTACTTGAGATTGAATTCAATTTCAGTTATTCGAAAAATTTTAGAAACAAAAGAAATTATATTTTATTTGTTTACATGAGAGTTAAAATTCCATTGAAACCATTATGTACTTTAGAAAGTACATTCGGCGCCACGAGGCTAGAGTAGATACACTGTCACCTACAGTCCGATCGCTTAGTTGCAAATGTGTGCGTCTAGTTGATAAACGAAAACTTCGCAATGTAGTAAAAGCTACTTTAATTTTTTTACAAAAACAACGTTATTTCTTAGTAATTAAAGTTCAATTTCAAATGCAAGCAATTGGCGTGCACACTTACGCCGTGTCTTGCGTAGGCGACGGTCGCGCGACCGTTGCCGTCACGTCTTATCGCATCGTCTACTTCCATATCGATAAGGTTTGATTTCGTATGCGTCGCATCGCCGTCGCGCGACCGTCGCCCACGCAAGCCATCGGCTTATCAGTCGCGGTCGTCAGACGCGTCCCATAATTTGTTTCAAGCTTTATACACAAGTTTTCCTTTCAATAGCAATAGCTAACGTAACGCTTGGCTTGAGTAATAAAAACTGTATAGTTAAATTAATAAAATATGTATAAGTAGGATATTGAAATCTTCTTTCTTCGTTGAGCCATCACAGCTAACTTTAACTTACAAACGGTCTTAAGCACCTGCACTTCTGAAGGCGCTTAAGTCATTTATGCTAATAAAAAAAAACCACAACGTTCTATGAACATTGGTCAAGTGCGAGTCGGTTTTCGACTTTTCCATACAAAGAACTCATGAGCGCCTGAACGACTATAATGGCAAAGTTAACGTTTCGCACTTTCAAGACTACAAGACTTTACGTATATATCTCGGAAACGATAAGAGATAGAGCAAAATGGACTTCAGATTTGGGCTTTCGGTGGCACAAATTCTATGTTTTCGTCAACAGACACCTTTTTTGGACCGATTTGAATAAAATTTTGCTCAGTCAATTTATAAACGGTCTTAAGCGCCTCCTTTTTAGTAGGAACTTAAGTCATTTTGTACAAATGAAAAAAAAATTGAACAAGTTCTAAAAAGAAAAAGACAGAAATGAATTTCTTTATACCTGTCCAACTCGCTTACACAATTTTAAGACGTTTAGTAACTACTTGCAGCGGCAGTGAGTGAAATTCGTAATCTGAGTTTTTTTCTCTTAAGTCCGACTTACGCTTGACTGTAGATTTCTAATAGGTTTTCCTGTAATCTACAGGGAGAGGGCTATCTCGTGTATTTTTTTGAAAATTTTACGCTAAGTAGTTTCGGAGATAAGGGGGGGGAATGGTAATTTTTTGCTTATTTTCTTAAATTACTTCTAAATTACCAAAACAAAAAATATAAAAAAAATATATTTCAGATGCTGATAAAATGCTCTTTCATTTGATATGTAACACAATATAGTTTTAATAACTTTGATTTTTAATTTTCAATTTTACCCCCCAAAAGTGACCCCTGTGATTAAATTTCAGTTAATTAAATTACATGTCCGTCTTTGGGCCACAGGTTTACATACGTGTGCCAAATTTCAAGTAAATCGGTGCAGTAGTTTCGGAGAAATCGGCTGTGACAGAGGGACAGACAGACACGCGAGTGATCCTATAAGGGTTCCGTTTTTCCTCTTTGAGGTACGGAACCCTAAAAAAGTAATACCTACTAAGAAATTATAAAGGCACTACTACACCTATTTAGAGAATTTTTTTTTAAACTTACGTACCGGGTGTGGAGGGTACCGTTATTGATAAATTATTAATTACTACTCACGGGACAGGACATGTGTCAATTAGGTACATTAAAAAAAATTAAGTGACTATAGAACTCTACATACGCCTATAGAACTCGACATAATAAAATTATCAGTAGGCCTAGCAATGTCGCCGCGAGATAGATCACACCTCTTCTTCTAACTGTATTAATGACATAAGGACGGCGACATACTCTCGCGGCGATCATGTGCTAGGCCTACTGACCCCATCGGTGGTGGTGAATCCTCTTTCGACACCCCTGCTGGGGTGTGAGTGGCGCCTTCCGCGCTGGGCGCTGTGGGGGCTGTGTCGGGGCGCGCCCCATCCATGTGGGACGGTCTGACGACGTCTTTTTGGGGACGACTTGGCGATCCGGTGATTGCTAGCCCTACCGCTACCGGCCGTTATACAACCCCGCGACCCCTAGCCACGGTGATACCGTTTGAGCGGGGCCGGGTATCGGGGCCGCAGTGAAGGCGACCGGCAGTTCGGGCTAGCGTGGGCGTGGTGGTGGTGATATTGATGATTGTTCAGTGTGGTGTGGGGGTGTTGTCCTCTTCTTCTTCTTCCGTGTCGATGTTTCTGACCCCATCCCCTGGGCCCCTTTGGGTGAACATATACTGAGCATAGCCAAGAGTACAATAGTTCACGAATAGCGTATTGTACTTAGTTATCTCTCCGTATTGCTCTTCCGTCTTTGAGCGACAGAGTTGCATTGTTAATGATTGTACTCTTAGCTACGGACTAAGATCTCAATGTTTAATTGTCGTATAACATGAGTCGTCGACGGTTCCGGAATTAAGGTAATGGCGCCTATTAACGTGGTATTAAGGCAGATTTCAAAAGATACCAAAAAATTAAGGGTATCAAAGCTCATTAACGACCACAAATATTTTTTTTATGGAAGAGTATTTATTGAACTATTAGTTTTGAAGAGTTTTAGGATCATTTTAGTTTATTATATGTCATAAAATGATTTTTGAAGCCAACATACCTAAATTTTCTATTACCGTGGTAATGAACAGGTTGCAGTTCTATTAACGCGAATTGAGATTTCATTACCGAGGGTATGAATGACAGTGTTTTTCTGCCATCGGTAAATAGAAACCCATCTCAAAATTCGGAGCTTAATACCGACGGTTGAATATACAAATTATGACAAATACATATACCTATACTATCCTCCTTTATGAATACCCACAGAAGACTCAGTTTCACCTAAGAAATCTGTACTTACGGTACACTAAATGTCATATTTTGATACAAGACTAATATGTCGCTCGGTAATAGATACTTCTATAGGAACCCATTACCGACCCAAACAAATATTGCATGGATCGGTAATAGATTCTTATATATTCTATTACCGAGGGTTATCTGATCGTACCATCGGTAATAGGCATAAATTGGAGTATTATAAAATCTAATTCCGACCCATAAAAACAAAGTCATACAGATGTATTTTCATTACAAATCAAAATAAAATATTGCAACCTTATATTAAAACCAAGTTTACATAACTGGTAAGTAAGCATCAGACTTTATGTCAATGTTTAAAAAAATTGACAAATTAACGGTTTTCATAGAAACTACGAAATCAGTCATGAAGTTTTTGCTAAAAATTAAGGTTTTGTTGAATAATTTTCATACCGCGTAAATAGTTCTTTGATAACGTGAATAGATCAAAATTGAAACAACTGTAAGACATTATATAATTGATCACATATACTTAAAATAAAGCAAAAAGAACTAATATCACTACTTTAACTATTACCGTGGTATACCACAGTAATAGAATCTACTCACGAAATGGCGCCTTTCACCGCTGTCTTTTAATTTCCACTTTAAACACATTTCCAGGCTAAACAATACGTAAAAAGTACTCAGAAGTCACGTAGAAAACTATAAACAATAATTTGAAATGCATAACTTTCACCTGTTTGCCATAATTATTACGTAAACTACTAAATGAGATTGGAGTTCACTTAGGTTTAGCGTCACACGTCAGTATGACACAACCTCTTCTCGCGGCCCCGTGGCAAAAACTGTCAAATAGCGAGCGTCTTCTTTCATTCACACTCTCTATCGCCTATATGTGCGTTAGTCAACTAAACAGGCTTCCTTTGTGTGAGTAACTTTTTTTAAGAAATTGGTCGGTTTGCCTATAAAATGCGTATTTGCAAATGCGGCGGTAATGGACGTCGATTTCGATACCCGCGTTGATAGCCGCCGTTACCTTAGTTACGCGACTAATGCTCATCAGTGTGACGAGTCTTTTACACTTCCCTACTTGTTGCGTTAGCTTCTGTCACTACTTGTGTGAACCCTGGAAAATCAGAGATGTATAAATAATTATTTAGGTATATAAACAAGTTATATCCACACTCTATCATTTGTAAGGTGGATGCCTCGCTTTACGAATTGATATTTTATAAATGTTAAAATGATGAAACTGCGTCCTGTAACACAGGGTTTGTAGCTCAGGACACAGGGTCGCGATTTTCTGTAATTGTTAATTTATATAATAAACTTTTTTCATTTTTTCATTTTTTTTCATTTTTCACTCTCCACATTGTAGGTGGATCCATATGAATGTTATAAATGTTAAAAGGTGACTGTCTATATGTGTTACCTTTTCAAGTTTAAACCGCTGAAGCGATTTAGTTTGACGCCCGAAATCATCCATTTAGAAAAAATAAATTATATCGCTTCCACCCTCAAATGAGATAATGAACGAAAACAATTTGCTGGATTGAATTAATGCCTTTAATAACTGTTAAACTTGCAGTATGAAATAGTAATAATAATATTTTTATTTGGTTCCAGGGCACGGTTGGCACGTGGCAGATGAGGGGCACGAGGGCCACGAGGAGTCTCCTGTGAGTTTCGAAGGCGGAGACCACGGCAGCTACGGGCTCAGCAGCGAAGGCCAGGAGTACGGCGCCCACGGGGAATATTAACCCATCGAGTGCTTAACCTGTCGACTACTTATTCGCAAGGTGCACGGCTGGTGCTGTCATCTAGACTTTTCTGTTGATACTTACTACTTGGGCGAACGTCTATGCCATTTTAGTTACATTGCGCTCTATTGAGGTTATATAGAATTCAACACATTTCATCGTATTTTCACGGAAATTCACGAAAGTGTTACGTTATTTCTACCAGGCTCAGTACTACATAGGTTAATACTTGACTGTTGGTGAGTGCCGTAGCCGAATGGCATTTCTGCAACGCGAAACGAAAACGAAACGCCGCGCAAGGTATTCTGGCTCTGTCGCGCCAATACGCACGAGAGATAGAGATAGATAGGTATCTACGAGCGTTTCGTTTCGTGAGCGTTTGTGCCATTCGGCTACGTACCCTGAACCGATAGGACAAATTAATTATACGAATGTTTCCAAGAGAATATAATGAAAAATTATTGTGCTCTAATTAGATCTGTAAATGAGCTGTGTGCGTAGCCGAATGAACAAACGCTCACGAAACGCTCACGATAATATCTCTTTCTTAGCTATCTATCTAATTCGCTCTAGCGTATTGGCGCGACAGAGCCAGACTACATTTCTGCGGCGTTTCTCTGGCGTTTCCCGTCGCAGAAATGCCATTCGGCTACGGGGCCTGTTAAATCTTATGGAGTCAAGCAGATAAAACAGCCGCCGCTAGGTGATGTTTGACATGCTCATAAGATGATGTGTATTTGTGATAATCAGCGTTGTCAGCACGTTGCCAATTGAGGTAGATCGACTCACATTCCACCGAGGCATTCCATGAATCTTCCTTAATCGACGTACTCTTAAATACCTCAAAATGAAAACGTTTTTGTTTTCGATTAGTTCTCATTACAATGGTTGTTAGTTTCGTTCGTATGTCGTGATACAACGGCCTGTTAGGTGAGATGAACGGAAGGTACTTCGGAATGTCTAAGCATTATAAAAGTACAAATAAAATACGTTTAAGGCGAACTGACTGGGCGAGTCACTGATATCAGAACGCCACCTACAGTCGGAGCTCCAAAATCTGAAGATCTTTTTAACCACTTACAAGTACTTAACAGTGTGTTCAAAATAATCATTGTTATGAAGTATCCCCACGGTACTTTAATGTTTGTTATATCGTTTTAAAAGTTGTTGTGATTTATTAAATCCTGTTTTAAATGGGATATCGTTATTAATATTATATTTTATGGTTAAGATAAATCCTGATCGTTGTAAGTGTTTTATTTTGACTCCGGTCATTAGTCCAACCTTTTGATGAATGCGCGCCGCAGCTGCAGGGCAAGCACATGACGGGTGTGACGGTAGCTTGCCCGCAAGATAGTCTACCTGTCCCACTCTATACTATAGAGTTAGTAAATGATAGATGGACTTTCTCACGGGCGAGATACTATAAATACTCGCCTAACCCCTATAGGTACTATATATTCGGATGCACGTTTATACCAAAGCGTGGCAAGGGCACTGCGCTGCCATTATGTACAAGTTTTACAACTTTGATTGTTATAGATTGTTGACTTGACAACTTTGACTAAGAAGCTATACGATTATATTAATCTGAGAATGTAGGGTTTTTTCTGTAAGCAAGGAACGAATAAGTAGGGTACTCTTAGATCCGAATTTCGTAACAACACTATGATATAGTAAGCTGAAATTGAGATACGTTACATTATTTCCGTAATAAACTCATTTTTTTACAAACAAAAGAAAAGTAATTATAATTAGAAATTCGAAATATGTAGCCGATTAATTACGAATAACTATTTAAGTAAACGTATGGCTCTCTCCACCCAAGTCCTTACATTGAAATTATGCCTACCTACATAATTATGAATCTCTAAATACCATAAATTTTAGATTACAACATTAAAACATGCATTAAATTCCAATATAAACATATAAGATGTATGGCTTACAAAATAAATAAATTAGGAATAAAATGCATGCACAGAAGAAAACATCTCCCAATAAATAAAAATAATTTGAAAAGTATTTTTTGCTTTTTTGTAAGAACCGATTCTTGCGAGAAGATGAGCCAATCTCTATTTATATGTGATATAAAAAATTTAAAAGCAGATTTAGTAAAATATAAAATAAGTGAAGTTGAAATAAATATATTGTTAAGGTCAATACGGGTAAGTATGTCATAGGAGACTGTTTAAACCAATTATCAATGTTTATTGAGACGTTTACTAATCGTGAGTAGCAAGTAGCAAAAGTATAAACTCGCAAAAACACCTGTGACAATGAGTAAAACAAACACTTCCCCTTATGACACACTTGTCCGTAGGTATTGACCTTATTATATTTTAGCCCGCTCAAGAAATCATATACCTACATAATTACATTTTTCTGCGTTTAGGTTGTTATCGTGAATCCTGCAAAGATATTTTGGTTGTAAAACATGCAATAGTCACAAAGTAATTCGCTATTATGCAAATTTGCATGATTTGTCCAACAAACATTCCGTAACATTTACTTTCTCTATTACTTTTGGTCTTTTTCTAATGTCTTCGTGTGGTCTGTAACCGCTATGACGCCATTCGTAACAAATCGAAAGTTACATTCTTTAATTTATTTTGTGTGCTTCAAGAAAATGTCTGAGCGGTCGTTTTGCCTTAAAAAAATTATGGGTCAATGCTCATGTAATAGGTACACGTCAACTCGTCACTGGTTGTTACAGTCGACGTCCTAACTGCACCAGTTTGAACTTTAAGATTAAAGATACGTCAAATTAACGCTTGATACGATATGGATCGGATATGCCACTAAGGTAAACGACGTGTTTGATAAAGAAATTACATTTTTGACACATATACTTAAGTATATCCATCTATCCATATCAAATTTTGGATTTTTGAAATGAAGATTTTAATCTCACAGATACTGATAATTAGGTACGATGAGCATAGTGATAAAGTATCTGAAAAATTGTATGGAAACACTTGTTGTTACAATGCGCATACATTTAATATATAAAAACAGCATAGTCATTTCGGGTCATTTCGGGACATTTTTTCAATGGTGGGATTCAGTAATATGAGACCGACAACACCAGAGATTTGTGACAGTCAGATTTTCAATATTTTTTGTTTAAAAACATATATGTAAAACTATTGTTTCCTGGTTTGCATATTTTCCCTTTTTTTTTAACGTTGGAGAAATGCATTTACGCATGCCATCCGGTCCGGGGGACCAGGCGCGATGACGGACTAACCAGTGTAGGACTACCGTCTAAAACCACCAACGAATTCCGTCTCCGCCTTGGGTGGAGTGTCGCAGGGTCACTATAAGCATTCCACCACGTATTGCATATTTTCCCTACCTCCAATCTTCAATCTTCTTTTTAGGGTTCCGTAGTCATCTAGGAACCCTTATAGTTTCGCCATGTCTGTCTGTCCGTCCGTCCGTCCGTCTGTCCGTCCGCGGATAATCTCAGTAGCCGTTAGCACTAGAAAGCTGAAATTTGGTACCAATATGTATATCAATCACGCCAACAAAGTGCAAAAATAAAAAATGGAAAAAATGTTTTATTAGGGTACCCCCCCTACATGTAAAGTGGGGGCTGATATTTTGTTTCATTCCAACCCCAACGTGTGATATATTTTTGGATAGGTATTTAAAAATGAATAAGGGTTTACTAAGATCGTTTTTTGATATTAATATTTTCGGAAATAATCGCTCCTAAAGAAAGAAAAAGTGCGTCCCCCCCTCTAACTTTTGAACCATATGTTTAAAAAATATGAAAAAAAATCACAAAAGTAGAACTTTATAAAGACTTTCTAGGAAAATTGTTTTGAACTTGATAGGTTTAGTAGTTTTTGAGAAAACTACGGAACCCTACACTGAGCGTGGCCCGACACGCTCTTGGCCGGTTTTTTTCTTTTCTTTCACCAAACCTGTCAATGTTCTAAAATATTCTAGAAATAGAAATGACTGAATGTGATCATTTTTTGTGTACATTTTCTCCGTTGACAGTTTTCCGTTTCCCACTAACGTAGTGTGTGAGCAAGCGCCACAAGAACCATACCGATGCAACAATTACAAAGACGTGTCTCGCATGCCATTCTCTCGTCTTTATTCATCATTTCACCTTTAATTTTTATGGTTCCGTACTACAAAGGAAAAGAAACCCATAGAGAATCATTCGTGCGTTTCAATGTCCGTCTGTCACAGCTTATTTGCTTAGAAAATAATAGACCAATTGAGTTGAAATTTGGTAAATATATGTAAGTAGGTAAGTATGTGATGTAAAGACAAACGCGTGTCGCGTATGTTATCAAAAATAGGGGACAAAAGGAGGGGGGCTAATTAGAGGATCAAATAAACTTTCTTTTTGAAAGAAATATCATTTAAAATGAAACATTTTATTGAATTTTTGACACATTCCATTATCTCTGAAACTAATTAAGGTACAGCGGAGCAAATCTCGAGTAACTGGTTCATTTTTCCATGTTTTACAATGTCTGCATTATTAAATAGAATGTCCACCGGTTACATATGGTGCGTGTTCAGTGGATACATGTAGAACTCAACATCATAGTGTAATAATGGAAAAAATGGATTAGTTACAATTGTCCCCCAGTCGAGATTTGCCCCGCTGTACCTAGTCATAACTTCCAAACAGCTTAAATGGCTTTAGGGACGTAACCGCAATGTCCATACAACTATCAAATAAAAATGTATTGTTCGATGTACGGAACGCTTGAAAGTCTTGAAACGCAAGGCTGACTCGCACTTGACCCGGTCTTTTTATGTAAGTACTGACAATAAACTTGCTATTAATAAGTATCAATTGACAATAAATAATAACTAGTTAATTGTCATTGTTAATAATTAGTTGTTAAATCAACATTGTATAAATCTGTGTTTTAACCGAATTCCAATAAAAAAAGTCAAATCAATTCGTATGTATGTTTTTATGCATGTTATTAGATATCTCACTTTATACTGGATCGATTTTAATTTTTTTATTGAATATATTGGTCCCATTTTTCATAAAAAATCCTGAGAATTCGAGGGAACTTCTCAAATCGTGATTTTTGTGTGTTTATTAGAACATCATATTTACATTCAAAACAGTGACATTTGGTGAAGTGAAACAGATGATGGTAATCAGAACAGAACTCTTCAACGATACATAGCTTATGTTAGGAGATTTGCTATCTTCGTTGTGTTTGCTAAACATATAATAAAAAATTCCTTTTTGAATCTGTGCAGGCCACAGACACTGACAGTTGATTGTCAGCTTGACATTTTTCTCGGAGAATTCATAACCTTGTCTGGTGAACTATTTATTACTGTTTTCGACTCATTTTCTCTCCCTGGCCTCTGATTTTGCCTACTTCTACGACTACCTTCGCTCTCGAACCCCGGACGTTGATTTTACTGGCTTAAAACGACGACCTTTGATTTTAACCTCTGGACCTGATTCTGCTTGCATTAACGAAGACTTTTGCTTTTAAACACCTGATCCTGCTGAACTGTTTACGATCCGTTTTGCCTCCCTGACTTCTGATTTTGCTTGATTTAAGGACGATCATCGCTTTTAAGTTCCGAACACTCTTTGTTATAATGAATACAAGTACATAAACACGATATAAGGATCCCAAAACATGCTTTATACAAACTTGTTCTAAAACCAACCAGAAAAACCCAGATTTAAAATTGTTCATATTAAGAAAGGAGCTGAAGGAAAGTTGGTGTCAATAGGTTGGCAGGAACTGCCCAACCAGAGTGCGATTTTGCTGTGAAGACCACCTGAGTGTAAGATACCGTGTCTTGTTTACCAACCTTAAAATGCAGTTACACACTGTCAATAATATCATAAAAAAGAAAGCCATAAATATCTGACATGGTGGCATTTTATAAAATGTGTATTTTTTGGATAGACCAATAGGAAAAATATGGTAAAATACATTTTTTTTTATATTTTTCAATGTCCTATAATAAAATACAATTGATTTATTTTATTGTGTTGTTTTATTTTACTTCTGAGTTGTAGGTGTGTGTCATGTCTGTCGAGTTACTGTCAAGTTACTATCAAATTCAGTCGGCTATGGCTTTCCATATTCTTCTATAGTAGATTGTGTTACGAGGGAGCAAAATTGCATATTTATAGCGAGGATATAAATTGAATTGTGAACGAAGCGAAGTATTCTATATGTAATTGAATACTGAGTGTAATGACTGGGATTCAAAAAGAAAGGGTTATTTTCTTCCCTGCACTGCGAGGAGGGTGCAAAGAGGCACTTTTCCTCTTTGCTATTAGGGACCAAAGTGATACTTTTCCCTTCAAGGACACATTTTTTTTACATGGTTACATAACATACCATTTTTTATGTTCATATAACATATCATTATATATAAATTTCCTAAAAGTTGATGTTAATATGTGTAGCAAATTTAATTCCACCTTGTGTCTTAACACTTGAATCCCTCACTACGCTCAGGATTAAATTTAAGAATACCTTGCTACACTCAAGATATATATCTCATTTTTCTCCCTTGTTGCACAATCTACTATTGCTACCATTTGACTCTTTTTTTTTTCACATCATATAAGCAAATACCAAAATATGAATAAGGTCTGTTGTAAAAATATTATGCACTTAATCGACACAATTTTTTAGGGTTCCGTACCTCAAAAGGAAAAACGGAACCCTTATAGGATCACTTTGTTGTCCGTCTGTCCGTCCGTCCGTCTGTCAAGACCCTTTTTCTCAGGAACGCGTGGAGGTATGAAGCTGAAATTTATATCAATTACTCAGGTCTACTGTCCCTTGAAGCTGTGAAAAAATCAAACTTCTAAGCCAACGCAATCAAAAGATACAGCCGTTTATGCCGCAAATTTTCGACACTTGCAAGGGAATCAAAACCTACAGGGTGCTTCCCGTGAACTCAGAATCTTGAAATTTGGTACGAAGCAACGTCTTATAGCATAGATAAAGGAAAAATTACGAAAACCATAAATTTTTAGTTACATCACATAATATATTTTTTTTTAATAATTTTAACCTTACTACCCATTTCCTCATAAACGCGTAGAGGTATTAAATTGAAATTCATACCAAATACTCAGGTCTATAATACCTTTAAGCTGTAACAAAATCAAACTTCTATGTCAACGCAATCAAAAGAAACAGCAATTTAAGCTGCATATTTTGAAACTCGCAAGTACTCGCAAGGGAATCAAAACCTAAAGGGTACTTCCAGTCGACCTAGAATCTTGAAATTTGGCATGAAGCAACATTTTATAGCACACATAAAGGAAAAATTCCGAAAACCTTAAATTTTTAGTTACATTACAAAATATATATTTTTTAATAAATATAAACTTATTACTTTTTTCCTCATGAACGCGTAGAGCTATCAAGTTGAAATTCATATCAAATGCAGGTTTGTACGGAACCCTCGGTGCGCGAGTCCGACTCGCACTTGGCCGGTTTTTTTTATACATAATATTACTTATGTGCAAACACTTTCCGTGGCGTTAATATTTTATACAGGCCAGACAAAGTTATTGAACAGAAAAGTGTCACTTAATTCCCTCCTAACAGGGCCGAAAAGTACCCTTTCTGAATGGGTGATGTGAAAAGCAGTAGGCGTCACATCGCAAACTCATTTCCTTTTTGAGCACTAACTACTTAAAGCAGACAATAAACCAACAATCTAAAGTTATTTGTTTAGGGCACAGGTCCTTCTCTAGTTCTCATCTGTAGGCAGGTGCGCTTATGAATCACTGCTAGGAGTTAGCCTGTTTTCACATTACCCGATCCGATATCGGATGTCGGAAGGATTTCAATGGAAAAAATCCAAGACAACGCCTGTAATGTATGAGATATCGGTCCAACATCCGGTATTGGATCGAATAATGTGAAAACGTACTTATGGGTGCTAAAATGAGTAATAATGTTAAATATAGATCAAGACAAATTTATGTTTATTACACTCATTAACATGTAGTTGCACTTTTCAAAATTAATGGGATACACATTCTCTGTCCAAAATATCTCTGCATCTTTCATCAATTTCTTCTTCACAGGCATTGTGTTTGTCGCTGTTCCACATTTTGGCAAATTAGATGAACTAGCTCTTACAAAATCGCTAGTACCTATCCACGTTTTCCCAATTCAATGGGCTTAAAAATTGTAATCAGGTCCGGGGTTCAACGCAAAAAACGTCTTCGTTAATGCAAGCAGAATCAGGTCCAGGGTTTAAAATCTCAGAGGTCGTCGTTTTAAGCCAGTAAAATCACGGTCCGGGGTTCGAGAGCGAAGGTAGTCGTAGAAGGAGGCAAAATCAGAGGCCAGGGAGAGAAAATGAGTCGAAAACAGTAATAAATAGTTAAAATAGTTCACCAGATAAGGTTATGAATTCTCCGAGAAAAATGTCAAGCTGACAATCAACTGTCAGTGTCTGTGGCCAGCACAGATTCAAAATGGAATTTTTTTAAAGACTAAGACAAATCTCATAACAGCCGAAGTGGGTCGTACGCGCAGTCGAGCAACACGTTTTTAGGGTTCCGTACCTCAAAGAGGAAAAACGGAACCCTTATAGGATCACTCGCGTGTCTGTCTGTCCTTCTGTCACAGCCGATTTCTCCGAAACTACTGGACCGATTTACTTGAAATTTGGCACACGTATGTAAACCTGTGGCCCAAAGACGGACATGTAATTTAATTAAATGAAATTTAATCACAGGGGTCACTTTTGGGGGGTAAAATTGAAAATTAAAAATCAAAGTTATTAAAACTATATTGTGTTACATATCAAATGAAAGAGCATTTTATCAGCATCTGAAATATATTTTTTTTTTATTTTTTGTTTTGGTAATTTAGAAGTAATTTAAGAAAATAAGCAAAAAATGACCATTCCCCCCCCCTTAACTCCGAAACTACTTAGCGTAAAATTTTCAAAAAAATACACGAGATAGCCCTCTCCCTGTAGATTACAGGAAAACCTATTAGAAATCTACAGTCAAGCGTAAGTCGGACTTAAGAGAAAAAAACTCAGATTACGAATTTCACTCACTGCCGCTGCAAGTAGTTACTAAACGTCTTAAAATTGTGTAAGCGAGTTGGTCAGGTATAAAGAAATTCATTTCTGTCTTTTTCCTTTTAGAACTTGTTCAAATTTTTTTTCATTTGTACAAAATGACTTAAGTTCCTACTAAAAAAGAGGCGCTTAAGACTGTTTATAAATTGACTGAGCAAAATTTTATTCAAATCGGTCCAAAAAAAGGTGTCTGTTGACGAAAACACAGAATTTGTGCCACCGAAAGCCCAAATCTGAAGTCCATTTTGCTCTATCTCTTATCGTTTCCGAGATATATACGTAAAGTCTTGAAAGTGCGAAACGTTAACTTTGCCATCATAGTCGTTCAGGCGCTCATGAGTTCTTTGTATGGAAAAGTCGAAAACCGACTCGCACTTGACCAATGTTCATAGAACGTTGTGGTTTTTTTTTATTAGCAAAAATGACTTAAGCGCCTTCAGAAGTGCAGGTGCTTAAGACCGTTTGTAAGTTAAAGTTAGCTGTGATGGCTCAACGAAGAAAGAAGATTTCAATATCCTACTTATACATATTTCATTAATTTAACTATACAGTTTTTATTACTCAAGCCAAGCGTTACGTTAGCTATTGCTATTGAAAGGAAAACTTGTGTATAAAGCTTGAAACAAATTATGGAACGCGTCTGACGACCGCGACTGATAAGCCGATGGCTTGCGTGGGCGACGGTCGCGCGATGGTCGGGCGACGGCGATGCGACGCATACGAAATCAAACCTTATCGATATGGAAGTAGACGATGCGATGAGACGTGAAGGCGACGGTCGCGCGACCGTCGCCCACGCAAGACACGGCGTAAGTGTTCACAGTCTTAAAACATTCAGCGCCTCAGATTGCGGTAGGACACCATCCGATTCATCCGAACGCTCAAGGCCACGTCCACGGTTTTCAGTGTCATATTCATTATCTAGATCGCGGCAGTGGACGGCGTTCGTCGCGTTTTTAGTTTAGGTGATTATCTGATTATCGATGGACTATCGCATCGTTCTAAACTACCGCGCAGCAGCGCGAACTGAATTAAACTTATGTTGGTTGCAATAAGACGTAGATTTGTTTAAAAATATGCACACTTGCCACCTGCGGTAATAAAATTTTATGGCTTGCGCGATGATCACATTTATTAATGTCATAACCGCCAATTGCTTACATTTGAAATTGAACTTTAATTACTAAGAAATAACGTTGTTTTTGTAAAAAAAATTAAAGTAGTTTTTACTACATTGCGAAGTTTTCGTTTGTCAACTAGACGCACACATTTGCAACTAAGCGATCGGACACTTTTGAGTGTCGAATTTGTAGGTGACAGTGTATCTAGCCTCGTGGCGCCGAATGTACTTTCTAAAGTACATAATGGTTTCAATGGAATTTTAACTCTCATAAACAAATAAAATATAATTTCTTTTGTTTATAAAATTTTTCGAATAACTGAAATTTAATTCAATCTCAAGTACAATAAGAATCAAAATTCCCTAGCAAAAATTTTGTATGGTGGGCGCCACGAGGCTCGGGAAGTTTTTAAATTGATGTTATCGCATCGATCTACTGAGGGGGGCGTAGTTGTAGTTGTAAGCTCACACACACAGACGCGTCCACTAGCGCCGCGCCGGTGTCTGCGTGCGCTCTCTGCAATGTCTCTGCAAATTCTATGCACAGCGCAGAATGTGCAGAAATAAACAGGAGGGGTGTCGATGGACGATGTCACGCGGGATTCGCCGCGCGAACTCATCATTCGCGCGGTCGGCTCCCTTCGCTGCCTGCACACGTTCGCTGCTCTCGTACGATTTGATATTATTAAGCCAAGCGATAAAAGGTAGCTGAATAATGTCAGATTGTACGGCAACGAGAGACGTGAGCCGACTGCGCGAATGAGTCGCGCTTTCTTACGTCAGAAATTGCTTGACAAATATATCGGGTGCACCTGCCCGGTAATTAATGGACAACCTTTTAACCACCAAGAGGGCACCTTATACTGGTCCAGAAAATCTATGGGATATGGGTTAAATTGTGGTGTAGGCGAGAGGCTGGCAACGCCCAGCTGTCACTGCAATGCCATAGTTTCGTTTTCTTTTAACCCCTTATTTGCCAAGAGTGGCACCTTATATTGGTCCAGAAAATCGACTTTAAGGTTTAGTAAAAGTCGCCTGGTTTTCGAGATTTTCACAATTTTTAAAATTTTAATACCTACTACCCAAAATTTTAAAAAGTGTGAAAATCTCGAAAACCAGGCGACTTTTAAGAATAAGAATAAGAATAAGAATAAGAATGTTTTATTGCCTTATACATACAATTATTAAAAAACTATTACAGTTACAACAAGATGAGTTATATCTATTAATATAAGTAGTGAGTAAAAATACATGCAGAGATAATTTTTTGTTTTGGGCAAAGGGTTTCGGTCTCAGCGTGTGCCGGGACAAGATGCCCGGCGCTGGTTTTCAGACCGATCCCAGACTAAGGACGGTCGGAGAAAATTACAAAGAAAGTAGGTACAATTGCGCTCATAATTGGGTATACATAACAATTCATTGGTGCTACTACTATTATCCTATGTGACATCAGCGATTTTGCCATACAAAATTTAAAAAAGAAAATAACAATCAAAATAAAAAATAAAAATTAAAGAGAAAATTATAAATTAAATCACATTTACATGAACAGTATAAGTATAATGACGTATTGAATGGACAGATGCAATTATCTTTGTTTGCCGGCGTTGATGTGTGAATGTGTGTGTGTGTGTGTGTGTGTGTGTGTGTGTGTGTGTGTGTGTGTGTGTGTGTGTGTGTGTGTGTGTGTGTGTGTGTGTGTGTGTGTGTGTGCGTGTGTGCGTGCGTGCGTGCGTGCGTGCGTGCGTGTGTGTGTGTGTGTGTGTGCGTGCGTGTGCATTTGTTTGTGTTGTATATTTGTCACTTACAATGTTGGGGATTCCCATCGATCAGCGGTTTTACTAAACCTTAATGTCGATTTTCTGTAAGGTGCCCTCTTGGTGGTTAAAAGGTTCTCCATTAATTACCGGGCAGGTGCACCCGATATATTTGTCAAGCAATTTCTGACGTAAGAAAGCGCGACTCATTCGCGCAGTCGGCTCACGTCTCTCGTTGCCGTACAATCTGACATTATTCAGCTACCTTTTATCGCTTGGCTTTAGTTCGCATATACAAGAGTACCTATAGGTACTACAAGGTTCAAGGCAAAATACAACAATAGATAATGTATTTACTAAATAATATTTTTAAATTTAAAAGTGGAAAATGTCTGCCTTGGGTGAGACTTGAACTCACGGCCTCTGAATCGATACTCCAGCGCAGACGTTTCTGCCAATCAGAAGTTAAAATTTAAATAATATTTATTTAGTAATTTCCCGCTAGAAACTTGCGTTATACTATTCTGTATACTTTTTCAGCTACCATAACCAAATTTGGATTAGATTAAAAAAACCTTTAGGTAAAACTTAGAACCTTTCAGATTGTTTTACTCACCCTTTCTGATGTTTAACATACTTACTTACCCCGTTATTCATAAACGTACACTAAAGTTATCAAGCCGATAAATTTCGTTTGTCCCTTTCCGACGTATTGGTGTGATAGAAAGGGACAAACGAACTTTATCGACTGGATACTTTAGTGTATGAATAAGGGTGTTAAAATTTATAGCTACGAAATTTTACATAAAACACCTACTTTAAAATAAAATAAAAAATGTAAGTTTTGTAGGTACGGAACCCTCGGTGGGCGAGTCCGACTCGCACTTGGCCGGTTTTTTTATTTTTATAAAATTATTCAATTAAATTTATTAAAAACAATAATACTAATCATAATTTAAACCTTAATCTAAAAATAAATACCTAACTAAACTAAAAATATTAAAAACTAGGGGAACTCCTTACCAAAAAATCTGTAACTTTTTTCTGTAATTAGAAATGGTTATTCCTATCACCAGAAAAAATATCACCCACTTTTAAAATTTTCAGACATCCCCCATTAAGGGAGGTCCTCAAATATGAACGGCACACTTACGCCGTGGCTTGCGTGGGCGACGGTCGCGCGATGGTCGCGCGACGGCGATGCGACGCATACGAAATCAAACCTTATCGATATGGAAGTATGAGACGCGACGGCGACGGTCGCGCGACCGTCGCCCACGCAAGACACGGCGTTATAGTGACTATTGTATTTTTATCAGAAAATCAAGGACCTACAATAAACATCTCAGGCTCTTAAACGAAGCGTAGCTAATGCAAGGATATCTGCTCCTTTCGTTAATGTTGTTTAGCATGTCAGGTTTTCAAGTCACATTTTCATCAAGTTCGAGTTTCGGTGATTTCCATATAATATGATGTAGGTTAACCCTCCATTTTCGTTGGTGCAAGTGGCCCTTATTGTCACTTACAGTATATTTTGTATTTTTGACAGAAAAACAAAGAATTACATAAAAATTAGTGGCATTGACATGAGTGAAATATTTTTTGTCCAAAATATGTATTTTTTATTACCAAGGCATACCAAGGCACACAGCCTCTATCAAAGAGTTCCTATGGCGAACTTTCCGTCTTCATCATCTGATCAGCACAATTCCATGGCATTAATTTACATATTATTTTTTATGCTTATACATTTTCATCTGCAACGGAAATTAACTGTTATAAAAAATATATCAACAGCAGCTTGTAGAAAATTAGTTTCCTGCCAATAATTCGTAGTAGAAGAGGCCTTTCGCCTTGGACAAGTAACTCAACTCAAATTATGAAGAAAGTATAGGTAATTTTAACTAACTGTTTATTATATGCATATAGCGGTAAGTATATGCGACTTTCGTTCCGTAGGTCGAGGGTCCAAACCCCGGCTCGTACCAATGAGTTTTTCGGAATGTACCTATGTGCGAAATGTCATTTGATATTTGCCAGTCGCTTTTCGGTGAAGGAGAACATCGTGAGGAGACCGGACTAATTCCAATAAGGTCTAGTTTACCCTTCGGGTAGGCGTGGCAAATGCCGGGATACCGCAAGGAGGATGTTGAATGCTTTGATCTTAATTTGAGCAAGCAAAAGAGCCAAAACTTGTATATATATGGAAAAACCGTCTTTTTGCTAAAATTTGGTCAATTTCGAGTGATTGTTGAGTTAATAAACATGTGAAATCGGGTCACTCACGTAAAATTGTCGAAGAGTCTGCGTCGGGATACCATCGACTTCGCGCGAGCTCAATGAAATTGCTCCACGTTACGGAGCGAAGCATGTCGAGCGATCTTCGACAATTTTATGTGAGGCCGGATTTTACATTATTAATAACACAAAAACCACTCGAAATCGACCAAATTTTAGTAGAAAGAAGATATTTTCCACGTATATACACCGTGTTTTTTTTTGTTTCACGGTACCACTGTAGTTTTGTTATTAAAATTGTTGTGTTGAGATTTCTGCATAAAAAAAGTCACTTCTAAATTGTAACTATGTTATTACTGTTTTTATTTTAGATCACAATAGCCCTGTTAAAGCAAGTAACGGGGAGAAAATATTATGATTTACGTTACATGACACTGAAAAAGTACTAAATTCATGAGCGGTATTTAGGGAATAAGGCATCTTAAATAAAAAAAAAATGCGTATGCTGCGGAATTACCTATTTGGTGGAAAGTTTGGTAAATAGAAAATACTTTCATTACTAATTTGCTAATTATGTATGTCCATATTGTCCATGATATGATGATATGAGTATAAGTAAATATTAAATATGATTGTGGTTCAACTTTCTCCTTGTTTGTTTTGCTAGAGTCAAACAACCGAAGCGTGGCTGTAATTCTATACCAACCTAATATCTATTTCTCAATTAGGGTCGATCGCGTTGATCATCTTTACACTCCGGACTCCTGAACTAATCAGTAAGGTACAGCGGGGCAAATATCAACTGGGGGGCAATTGTAACTGATCCATTTTTTCCATTATTACACTATGGTGTTGAATTCTACATGTATCCACTGAACACGCCTACCATATGATATAACCGGTGGACACTCTATTTGATAATACAAACATTGTAAAACATGGAAATAATGGATAAGTTACATTTGTCCCCCAGTCGGGATTTGCCCCGCTATACTTTATCTATTTATTAAATCATTACATCTGTATAATAGTATTTTATACAATCGTGAATACATAGCTTTTCAGTCGAGTATCATGTTTAGGCCACGAAGCTAGCTGAGTGGCCTAATGGTACGGTACCAGAGTGAAAAGCTTAATTATATCACTATTGTAATTATATAATACTTTTTTCTATGAGTCATCGTCTTCGTCATCAACGGACGAACAATATCATCATTCTATGTAGTTAAACTTGTTTCGAATGCAGAAAAAAATTGCCAGGTAAGTACATATAGCAAATTAGTATATAAAACTTGTATGAAATTCTATTTTTGAAATTATTGCAGTTAACTGAAGTGAACTGTAATGAAATATTATAATTGACAAAGTGTCAAAGACTATCCAACACTGAAAAAGCAGCACTTATAGTTTAGTCTGTGGTGTCCTAATTGACACATTAAAGTCGACGAGTAGAAAAAAACATAAAAAGAACTTAAACTACTAAACTTAATCTAATACGGAATAAATATAATATTTTTTTTTTACATAAAAAATATTTACAAATAAAAAACAGGAGCAAGTTTGGCACCGGATGGTAGATGAACTTAATTTGTGAACTTCGGACTTAGTATATATTATGAACGTCAAATGATATGGATTAATCTGACGACTGCGTTCTTTCCGGATGGATAGGTCTAAAACCAGAAAGGAACATCTTCCTAACATAACATACGGAAACACACTTACAACTTTACTATTCTAGTATTGTAGCAGTAATAGGCTAGTTTACTACTAGTCAAATCAGCTTCTTTTTATGATCTTATGAACTGTCAAAAAGATTTGCTAATGAAATACTGAAGAGTGACGTCACGGTCAATTCAATTTCTTTATATTTTTCTCTTTGACTTAATAAATAGAAATTATGTTTAAAAATAACTACTGTCCATATTTTTCTTCTATGTAATTATGTTGGGCTTTATTTCGTGCACTGCATAAAATATTTTATTTTAAGCCTATTGCTAACCATCAGATCGGATGGTTTGTCAGCTCATTTGCCTCATACGGAAAAACTTTTTTTTGGTTTCTAATGTAGGTCAAATTCAAATTAGTTTAAGTAGTCTATTGTGACTACACATTTTTAACCGACTTCAAAAAAGGAGGAGGTTCTCAATTCGACTGAATTTTTTTTTATTTTACTTTAATTTATCGATCATCTTTGGTACTACTTTGTAATTCAAATAAAATGAAACTGTTCCTTCTTGAAAAGTAAGTAAAAAAAAACTAAATATGTACCTCGAAATTTAAAAGAGTAGCGCGTTGATGTCTTTTGTACTTGCTCGGCGGCGACAGGTAATTATTCGATTTATTACAGTTCACCAAACCGTTTTGATAGAAGACATTACGTTACAGTTTAGTAGACCCTCTATCATGAATTTTTAGCGTAAACGTCATCGAAAAAAAAGTTATTGTACGAAAAAAGTGAACGGTTCTCATAGTCTTTAAGGCACTGGTCCCACCGCGAGCTAGTAAGCTATGAGCTATCGGCTGTAAAAACGAACAAAAAATAAACACTCCCGTGTAAATAAAAGAGACACGGCGATTTATCTTTTGTTCGTTTTTATAGCCGATAGCTCATAGCTTACTAGCTCGTGGTGGGACCAGTGCCTAAGTTATAATGTATCGTTTGTCCACATTTTCGTTAGTCATAAGTCATAATTTGGTTTTTCTGAGAAACGCGTTACTTTTTAGGGTTGCCATAAAACAAACCTAACCTTACCCAACCTATCTATTGAAAACCTTGAGAGTACCGTTTCTGAATTATGACTAATGATAATCTGGCAATCATTACATTATGACTATCAATCATTACGGCAAAGGGATCCGGAATACTGTAGTTAGTTTGGTATTCAAACTCTTAATTCTACCAATAAAGTCAATGAGTAGAATAAGCTTTTGAGGCCGACGATTTTTCATTACATTTTGAACCTAATTTAAGTAGTCTCTAACGTAAGCCTAAGTGCGTTTTTACATTATCCGATCCGATATCGGATGTAGGACCGATATTCCATACATTCCTTTGCCTGGCTTTGAAATCCTTCCTACATCCGATATCGGATCGGATAATGTGAAATCGCACTAAGGAGCTTAAGTCAAACTTTGGGATACTTGAAGGGAATCCTCATACTTAAAAGTATCCACTATAACAGAATCCTTATACTCTTGCCCCCTGTTGAATTAGGTCATCATTCATGAATGCTGTGCTGTGACAAAAATATCAAGACTTTGACAGTGGTAATAGTACATTGTGCAACAAGAGGAGGAACACTATTACTAACGAGGGTAAGTTAAATCGCGACGACTTGCCGGAGCGATTTAGACTCGAGTTTGTAATATTCATACTCCCCGAGTTACACACAATGTTTTTCATCACACTTGCAATATAAAAATATGTAAAAAGATTTGAAAAAAGTTAAATACGGTACTAAAATTTTCATAACTCCCTTGGGAGAACGATCTTTCTATAACTCACGCTCCGCCTACGTGCAAAATCATATTTAGTGTGCGAGTGTGATGAAAAATTAGTTTTGGATTAGATGGTCTCTAATGTCTATAATCTAATATTTAATAAAGCCTCGCACTATACTGTAATAAAAAATGTTGTGCATACATATCTTGGTGTCTTCCCGGCTCCAACTTACGAGGAGGAGTGACTGGAGAGGCCTAAAGCATCACGCACAACGAAACTTACCAATACCACACACACTTACTTCTTATCGCACACTTTACTGAACTTTCATTGTCTCAGCGTATTCTTGGCCGCCCCTTTATTTTGCGATGAGGCGTCCCCCAAAACAATTTGTCTTCATTCAACAATTCAATCACATTTTCGGTTCAGTAGTCGAGCGATTCGGTCGATTGCGCAATATTTGGTTACGTTGCCATTAGATTCGGTTTATTTTTGACTGCAATCTCGTAACTGGGGCGCGTCGAATTGTCCCTCGTGTACTTTTTGGGTGCCATAACTAACAACTAGCCGTTCTACTACTTACTTACTGCAAATGAGAACTTTCAAACTTGTTAAAAATAGGTGACATCGGGTAATGATCTAATAACGTTCACGCCTTCTTATTACTTACCATGAAAGCAGCCGAATGCTTGACGGAGTTTCCGCGCGATGACATGATTCGCTTATTACATAGTTAGTGCACTAAATTACAGGTGGTAAACGAAAGTGTTACACGTAACAATTTATTACAAAATTACATAACAACACATAAATAAAAGTGTGCAGTAACAAATGTACATGTACATCCTTTGGTTTGTTTCGGTTTTTTATTTTATTTTGTACTTTCATTATAATCAGCAGAACTCTTAGCATATAAGTTCTACACATGATGTTACCACATTTAAAAAATTGTAGTTATTTTTATCATCGTAGGTATTATTTAATTTGCATTTTGCGCTCGTTATCTCAAGCTTTATTAGTTTTAAAAACAACAGACTATAATTAAGTCTTTTTTATTGTTTTTTAACGGTTCTGGAGTTTTCGATACAATACACAATACTGGCACATTTTTTTAACTAATGATTCTGAAAAAAAGTAAAAGCACTTGCGTTCATATTTTTATTTTTAGTAAACATTGTACGTAACTATTTTAATAGAGAATCATTTCCTACTTTGTTTCTGTCTTCCTAAGTTTGGAAGAGCAATGCGATACAAGATCTTTTCGAAGTAACGAAATATTTCCTAAGCTCTCAGCTCAACTGCTCTAAATGATGTTACTTGGTTAATTGTACGAGTAGGTATCTTAATATATAAGCATACCAATCTAAACTAACAAGGTATGATGTAAAATATCCCGCTGCCTGTTACAGTGTTCAGAGCAACTAATTCTCATTAATTAGGATTATTCTTGATCTAAATACTATCTGAATTTTTACAAGCACAATGGAACCGACCGAACATATTGTGGCGTCGTTGATATAGGTTTCTACACATGACTTAAATAAGGTTTAAATAATATGTACTAATAGACCACAGTCTCGTGTCCTCCGGTGTTGATAGTTTGCTGTATGCCGGCGACCCGGGAGTAGGACACGATGTCGTTCACCGCCTTGTCCTCGGGCGAGAGCGCCGTGCTGCCGGACGGCGCCGCCGCGAACGCGTTCGCCGGATCGTCAAACCCGGACGGGGCCGCTTGGAATGTCACCGGGAACTCTGGAGTCGACTGAGCGCTGGGCAGAACGTTCTCGGTCGGCGCTAAAGAAGACAGCGGAGCCTGAACCGAGGGGCTGGTGAATTCGTTCCCGCTAAACGCCGTAGGCGTGGGTGACTCCGCAAACGGATCGTGACTGGCAACCTGACTTGTGCTTTGGGGAGCCAGAGAGGAAAATATATCGTTAGATGCCGGTTCCGGCGCCGCGTTTTGGACGAAAGCGAACGTACCGGGAAAACTTTGTTGAAGTCCATCTATTGCTGTAAAAGCGTCATCTTCTTCATCTCCTTCTTCTGTCACTTGATAGCCACCGCCGCCGGCGGCGTGACCGTTCGTGATACTTGGTAAGCCCCCCGGCAACGAATCGAACACTTTGACCTGCTTGACAGTGTGTGTTATGCCATGGACCTGTGGCGTCCGAGGAATGAATGAGGGCGCACCGTAAGCCGGCGCTGCGGGGCTGTAGCCACCGAAGTCCTCTTCAAAAGTCGTGGGCGTGGGGTCGTAGCTAAATGAAGGGACATCGTGTTGAGGGAAATACGACGAGGGGATGTCGTGGTGATGATGACCACCGTGGTGGCCGTGATGGCCGTGATGGCCGTGGTGCCCGTGGTGGTGCCCGTGGTGACCGTGGTGCCCATGGTGACCGTGGTGGCCGTGGTGACCATGGTGTCCTTTGCTCTCCGTCTTCTTTTTGTGTACCTTCTTCACATGATGGTAGTGGTGTCCGTGAGGAATGTGGGGTTTGTGATGGTGATGGTGGTGGTGATGGTGATGTTCCTTCTTTGGTTTATAGTGATGATGGTGAATCGTTATCACTTTTGTATGGTGATCGTGGTGAATAAACTCGGGTACGTGTACTTTCACATGATCACTGTGAACAAGACAAAAAAAACTCGATATATAATTATAAAGAATATTATATGTAAATTAAGCAGGAACATTAATTAATACGATCGTAAATTATTGGTAACAACATTTTAATTTGTTATGTTATAAAATTGAGGTGTGCTAGTAGTGGTATACTTAGTACCTATTTACTATGTTACTCTAAAGACGTTTGAAATAAATAATGTACCTTTATTAACAAGTACAGTAGGTACGTATTTGTGTACATTTAAGAACACGTAGAATTCGTTAGCAGAATTGCAATGCCAAATCAATCACTCGCAACGCACAGCTAAGGATAATGTGATTAATGTGTTATAAGATTATTTATTTTGTAGAAGTAATTGCTTACTGATGTTTCTCCCCGTGTCCACCGCTCTCGCCGCCGTCCACCAGAAGCATCACCAGCACTGCAAGGTATTTACTCAAATCCATGTCTCAGTCTTATCACACACTATCTAGATATCTGTCCAGCATACGAGTCTCGAGCAACACTGTAACACTATAGACGCAACCTATTTCACATTTTGTTGTCCTATCCTAGGTTTAGTCGTACTACAAGCCGAGGCCACTACGCTGCGAGTCCGCGCCGCACGGTCGGTGCACCGAACAGGATTGAATAGCGAAATATCGTGAGATGACCATTTATCCAATTTCACTTAAATAAACCCGTAATATCAACAAAAAGACAATAACGACCATTGTCAACGAAGCATGCAGTAAGCGAGGCACACTCTAGGAAGTGGGCGAAACGATAACCGTTCCAATTTATTCGCCGCGAGAGTTCCAATTGCAGATTAGGAAATGGCACGTTAGAACCGTTTTTATCGGCGTTGTATGAAATAAGTATTTCGTTACCGTTCCAAAGGAACGCATTCTATTAGTTCGCTGTGTGAACGCCGTTACCGAATTTGAGGGTTCGAATTCGCGACGCCATCAGTTCTGCGTCAGCCGTCTAGAGGCTCGGCCACGTCGGAAGGGCAGTGTTTACGAAACATCGTGAGAGGTTTTATGAATTATCCACCGTTTTAGTCATTTCCTAGCAATAAAAAATATCTGACGGCGAGATCCATAATGAACGTTAATAAAACAAAATGGTCATAAAATATGGCCGGCGTCAGCAATAAATAACGCTTGTAGGCGTCAGTTTTGAGTCCGTAAATATTCCCAAGTGTAAACGGGTTCAGTAAAATTTAATTATCTATTTCAATCGGATTTATTGATTGCCCTCGAGAAGGATATTTGTTAGTAGTTTTATAAGGTTTTATGACTGGCCGCCGGCACCGGATTTATATCAATTAACTTTTGGAAGATATATTATTGCGCTCGCTCTTTAGTGCCATAGATACCTATCGATCCCAAGTGCGTTTTCACATTATCCGATCCGATATCAGATATACCACCTTGGATTTTTTCCATTGAAATCCTTCCGACATCCGATATCGGATCGGATAATGTGAAAACGCACTAACGCATCGTCTTCTTAAATTCTACGATTTGTATACCTACATAAAATATAAAGGATAATAATCGAAAGAATTTTGAGATGTTTGATAAGTTTGTAGAACCTTTTTTTTAGAACACAAAAATATAAAATTTCTTACCTATCATGCAAAAGTCATAATTTAATGATTGCCAGATTATCATTAGATTCATAAGTCATAATTCTGAAAGGATTAACTATTCAGAGATTTCATTAAGAGTTCTATTAGGTTATGCTTAGGTTAGGTTTGTTTTATGGCAAAACCAAATTATGACTAACGAAAATGTGGACAAACGATAAATGGGATTCCTTCGTATTATTTACGAAAACGTTGACTGACACGCGGGCGGTTGTGGACTCTGGGTACTTAATGCGCCAGGATACAGACGAGGGTGCATAGCCAACGTACATATGTACGTACTACGTACCAATCAAGGATCTTTTTTTAGCGCCACCTATTAAATACTATCGTAACTACATTGATGATGTAGGCAATTTATTTTTTTCAAAATGTGTATTGACATGATATCATGATATTAAAATAAAGAAATATGCCATTTGTTCTTATAAAAAATAAAAACATGCAAAAATATTTAGGGGAAATAATATGATTTTGGCCACTTCCAGGCTGCGAAACAACGCCATCTAGATTAAGCCTAAAAAGCCCATACATTTCAGGGGTACGCTTTTCGTATAGGATTTGTCAGTCCCGTATTACCTATATCGTTCTTGGCACCAATCATTTACACTCCGTAGCGTATGAAGCGCAACTAACATGGAGACAACGCGTTTTGCTATCGTAGCACAAGCGATTGTCTTCTTGCCTAGGCAAGTAAGCATCCTGGCCAGCATCCTCTTGGTGTAAAGTAAACCTTACATTTCACTTAATTAGCGTTACGTGCTGACTTCGGCATGCCTCCCAGATGTCCGCAATACCATTGAGAAGTGTATGAACACTAACTTATATATATTATATTATATGACATTCTTACACAGATCGAATGAGTCCCATGGTAAGCTCAAGAAGGCTTGTGTTGTGGGTACTCAGACAACGACATATTTAATATACAGATACTTATATACATTAGAAAACGTCCATGACATACGAACAAATATCTGTGCTCATCACACAAATAAATGCCCTTACCGGGATTCGAACCCGGGACCGCGGCTTAGCAGGCAGGATCACTACCCGCTAGCTATTTACTTATCAGACCTAGTCAGTTACTAAAATGGTATTTAAAAAGAAACTGAAATAATACTTTAAAATAAATTAAACGTACGTACGTTTATCAAAATTTAACAGGTTTTCATTTCATTCCATATTAAGGCCGGGGGCCGATTTTTGAATCTCACGGCGTTCGAATTCAGAAAATTGACACTGAAAATAGTAGGCAATTCACCGTTTTCAACCGGTATTTTAGTGACAGTGAGACTCAAAAATCGGCCCCCTGACCAGAAACATATGACTATGCGCCATGTTGCGGAATTTCATTAGAACTATTTTCTTCATACTAAACTGAACTGTCACCGCATACATCAGAATAACAGCGCCCTCATGGCAAGAATCATTATATTTCTGGTCAGGCTTTATGTGACTAATGAAATAACCTCACTGTTTCCGTATAATCCGTATTTTTGAATCAAATCTTTAGTAACCAACTACTTATAGCTTATACTTTAGATGCCAAACGCCAGCAACGCAAAGACAGACCGAAGCCCTCCTATATATACATACAATACCTCTGGCCAACTATAGCACTATTGTAGCACTTGCCAAAGGCCGGCAACAGACAGTCTGAAAAATTCATAATCTTAAAAAAGATTTGTATGCAAACTGACACTGACAGATCTGTCAGTGTCAGTTTGAACTGTCAGTTTGCATACAAATCTTTTTTAAGATTATGAATTTTTAAGACTGTCTGTGGCGTGCCAAAGAGTCTTTAAGACGAAGTTCGGCCTGGCCAGCCATATTAGAGCCTATAACAGGCGTAATCTATAGTTGCTGAGGTCGCCGTCGCCGTAATCGGTGAGGAGGACTAAGTATATATAAAAATTCATAACAAAGTTTTATATAACATTTTAGATTTTCTGATTTTTCCTTTAATACAAGAACTATTTAATAATATTTGTAATTCGTCCGTTTAGCGCATGTAGCTCGTTAGAATCTCCCTGCCGAGTGAGAATAGGGACCCGTCTAATTACGACACAGAAAAGAATGAATATTAATAATGTTATGTCAATTTCGTGATCTAGATCCGGTCCAGCCCATCCCCATCTTGCACTAAGCTTTGCTTTATCTCAAACGTTTATAATTAGATATTTAAGTTATTCTATAGTACCTATTAGCAACTATTAGCTTAAATAACGACGATTTAATACAGGACTGACAAAGCCCATACAAAAAAGCGTACCATTGAAATGTATCGGCCTTTTATGCTTAAAACTAGATGGCGCTGTTTCGCAGCCTGGAACTGGCCAAAATCATATTTTCCCCAAATATTTTTGCGTGTTTTTGTTTTTTTATAAGAACAAATGACATATTTCTTTATTTTAATATAATGATATCACGTCAATACACATTTTTAAAAAAATTGTAGGCATCATCAGTGTAATGATAATATTTAATAGGTGGCGCTAAAAAATTGAGGTACGATCCGTACGATTCTTAGTGTGAAGATTGTAAATCCTATATAAATCATCCTTGGTTTAAAGTAGGACAGTCGTGAATCTCGTACTCAAAATAAACGAATATTATACGTAATAAGTAAAGCCACATTTATAAAAAAAGAAGAAAGTAACATCACATTTTATCGTCGTTATAACTTGGTCACAGTTCTTTTAGTTTTATAATGTGATGCGATGAGTGAATGAACACGCAGTAACAGTTAACGCCATTTGTGGTTTCTATTTCTACTAACATCACATTATTAGGTACCTAAGTACTGGACAGGGACAGTATTCGACTCGCATTAAATGTCAATGTACACCATTTCAAAATCAACAGTGAATATTATAAGCATTTGATTTTATCAAGTCTTCGATGAAGTCTACAATGCAACCGAATCTATTTGTTGTAAAAATAATGCAACAAAAATAATTTGGTTTCGTTGTCACACCTGTCACCTAACTGTGGATTGAAAATGTCTAATTTTGATAGAATATCCATACTAATATTGTAAATGGGAAAGTGTGTGTGTCTGTTTGTTTGTCCGTCTTTCACGGCAAAACGGAGCGACGAATTGACGTGATTTTTTTAAGTGGAGATAGTTGAAGGGATGGAGAGTGACATAGGCTACTTTTGTCTCTTTTTAACGCGAGCGAAGCCGCAGGCAAAAGCTAGTGATTGTATATATGCCACAACTCGCGAATTTGTCTTCATCATCGAATAATCAACACGAAACGTCAGTATTGGCAAGTCTAATAAAGCTCCTAAAATTATAGTTACCGAAGTAACTATGATAAATAAATTCATACTTAATAAATTTTACATACCTAGGTTACAGATCATTATGATATCTTTATATCTATGACTTAACGAATACCCTGTGAACCTGGGGGAGGGAGAGAAAGAGGTTAAAATGTTCTATTTTAGTTTTTCCTTACATCACGGAAAGTATCCAACGACAGTGTGATTATTATGAAAGAATCAACGCTAGTTCTTGCTACAAGTTTTATTGTAAAGTCTGTTCGGAAAGTGTAGAGTCGTGAAATGTATGGGTCCAATACATTCCACGACTCTTCACTTTCGTCGTTATGTACGAAAATTGATGGCGATAATTAAGTAAATTGACTTTTAACTTCTAAGTATTTCCATAAATTTAAATCTACTCTAGACAAGCTTCTCACCATTTCTTCTAAAAATTACATTATTTATTTTCTTTTAAAAATTATAATTCTTTCCATTTTCACTTTGTAATACTTAGTAATACATATAAAATGTTATTGTAAAGTTGTGCTATCATTAAGATTCCATCATTGACATTGCTTTTCTTCTTCTTCTTCTTCAACCTAGCATTTTCCCGGCCTAGCGCCAGGGTCCGCTTTCCTGCTCAGCCTTCTCCACTTTGCCCGGTCTTCGGCATCCTGTGGTGAGAGATTGTTCTCTTCCATGTCCGCTGACACGACGTCCAGCCAGCGCTTCTTAGGCCTACCGCGGCCGCGTGACCTAGGGCCTTGGACGGTGAGGTTGAGGCATCTGTTTCCGACGTAGTCTACCGGTCTGCGGCGTATGTGGCCATACCATCGTAGGCGACTTTCCTGCGGCTTGTCCGCAACGTCACGGATTCCGACACTTTATACGAAACAAAATTCGCAATACTTTTACCTATAAAATTTTGCCGTAGAATACAGTAGCGGACAAAAATTTATCATATTGGTTACATATTGAAAACAATAAGTCCAAAATTCTTAAATTTAGACTAATATCAAGTAAATAACTATTGTATCAACATTACAAATCGTCACTACTTTAAAAAAAACTTGTATCTTCGTCTTTCAATGAAAAGAAAATTGTAGTAAGTATGTATGGAATGCATATAGACTTACTGCGTTTTAACTTTGAGGAACAGCGTGAGATACGAGATTTTTTAAAAGTAGTGACGAAATATGTATTTGAATACTTACGAGTCTTAGGAGTTCCTGCACGTGGCCCGTGGCAGCCACGACAGCCTAATGCGGATTATAGACTTTACACTTGGATTTAACAGTCAAAATAATAATAAAACTAACTTAAAAACTAAAATAAAATAATAATAATAATAACTATAAGTAAAAAATAGGCTCCAAAACCGCACCTTGTGGCAAGGTGCCAAGGAGGCTGGCGGCATTGCCACGTTTACACTTGACTCGTAAGTATTCAAATACATATTATTATTTGTAATGATGATACAACAGTTGTTTACTTGTTATTAAAGTCTAATTTTAAGAATTTTCGACTTATTGTTTTCGATATATATATAACCAGTATGATAGATTTTTTTCCGCTGCTGTAGGTACATAATATTGATTTTGTAAGTTTAATGCATGACATATGCATGATCTCAACCTAACCTAAATCAAGTAAAAAACTAACTAATTAAATAATAATAGATTAAGAGTTTTATTTGTAAAGTTTCTAATTAAATATTGAAATAAGTACTTAAAACTGTTATTTTCTTTTAGTTAAATGTATACGTGAACTAAAATTCAAACCCTACTTTAATTGTTCAAGTCGCTGAAACCAAGTTGTGCTTTTTGAACAGTAGAATCTCAATTAAAATTTTTCGCTTCTGTTACAAATGTTTGTGGGTAATACATACAACATACATATGCCATAAGTATGGAGCAATGTATGACCTAGACCATACCATACTTAAATAGTACATTACGGCACAAGTTACGAATTTCCTTTTCGCACGTGTATCGTACGACGTTTTTCAGTAGGTACCTACAGATGACTCTCCGAAGTTTCGACCTGACAAGAAATGTGTAGGTATATACCTACTGAAAAACGTCGTACGATACACGTACGAAAAGGAAATACGGAATTCGTGTCGATTTAAAATACTCCCCTCGGTCGTGTTTTATTTATCGCCACTCGTTTCGAACTTCCTTTTTCGCACTTGTATCGTAATGTACTATTTTTTAATTTTTTTATAACTAACAAATATGCTCATAAACAGATCTCCATTCATTTTGTTACATCCTGAATGGGTACAAAAAAAAGTGAAAACCAAGCAATGATATAACCTCTCTTTTGCACTGCAATTGCAACACAAAAAAAGTTCTATACAATTATGTTTACACTCAAATTTTACACCCATTTGTAAACGCTACATACATGTCAAGTTTGACTTCTCGCCGAATGCATCATACGGTTGATTATTTTAGGTGAGTTTATTGTGATATTTGTGATTATAATCAGGGGGCCGATTTTTGAATCTCGACCATTCGATTTTGTGAAATTCGTTCAATAATATCTCCACTACTAGCGATTTAAATTCTACTAACAGAATCGAAAACGAGTGGTCATTACCACTAGTTTTAAAATTACTAGCCGGCCTTTTTCAAAAATAGCATTATGTTGTTTTCCACAGACTTTCGAACGGCGAATTCCTGCGTTCGAAATCCAAAAATCGATCCCCAGGTGTTACTTTCATTACGGTCGTGCTAATATAATATAGAATTTTCAACAACTAGGACACGCAGTGTTTGTAATTTTGTTATATTTGACCATAACTACGACTAAATTACTTGAATATGTAGGTCACAGTAGATAAACTACCTTTTCATCACACCCGCACTTTAAATGTGCTATTGCACGCAGGTGGAGCGTGAGTTATAGAAAAATCGTTCTCCCAAGGGAATAATGAAATTTCTTGTACCGTACTTAACTTTTCTACATCTATTTACATATTTTTACATTGCGAGTGTGATGAAAAACATTGTGTGTAACTCGGGAAGTATGAATATTACTAACTCGAGTCTTTAAATTGCTCCGGCAAGACGTCGCGATTTAACTTACTCTCGTTAGTAATATTCAACTTCCCCCTTGTTGCACAATGTACAATTATATTGGAGCCAACTCTTTCATCAACATACTCGTTAAGGGCTGAACGTATGAAAACGCATGTTTTATTACGCGTTTTCGTGTTCTCAGAAAATGCTCACAAATTATAAAATCACTTTGTATTTGTGGTGTTGTCATTAAGAATAATACTATAATATTTACGTACTAAAATTCGCTTTTGAAAATTTATTTCATTTCGCATTGCATATTTTAATTAGGTGAGTTTTATACATCAACTAACTTGTTAAGAGCCTGTTTTGTTAATATACCTACTTAAGAATATTAGAAACTACTTAAATAAACAATAAACACTTAGGTATCCACTCACTTCAAGTCAAAATAAGATATTAGGTTTAATGTAACTATTTATTCTAAACTTATTACATTTGTCACTTAGTTGATTATAGAATAAAGTTAATAGAACTAGATGAATGATTAAGTAAATAGAGTCTTGCAGTCTTTGGCAAACGGAAAACAATGTAAAAAGTAACTTACTTTTAAAATAATGAAGTCTAAGATTTGTAAGTTCCTCTATTTGGCACATGACGGCCACCGTAGAACGTAAACGTGCACAACCTAATGAAATTATAAATAAAATTCCGTAATAAAACCAAATAAAACCGTCAATAAAAACAGGTTTATTAATAAGTATCAATAAGAACGAACAAACTTTGAATATTTTACCGTTTTCTTTAAGCGCATCGTTATGCTATGCAATCGATATATAATCGATTCAAGCAATACGTAAATAATCGTTAGATTTAGTAAACGAAACGTCTGAGCCACATCGCTACAAACTTAAATACAAATGTGTCAAAATGAGGAACTTACAGCTCTGGGAGAATGCGTAATATTGTCGAACCAAAATACATTTTGTACACATAACTATCTTCTACTTAAATTTTACGTTAAAGACGTTTCACTTAACATACAAATAAAATTACATGAAATTAATTTATTTTAACACGTTAGTGACTAAATTAAAATGATTGTAATTTTTCCAACATCGATATAATTCAGTGTAATTTTTAATTTAAAGCTGGAATAGGTACAAATAAGTTAAGTATGGCTGGTTCTCCAAGAATTCTGTTTCTTCTCAACCGAGTCTTCAATTCCTGAAAATACGAGAAATTAGGTAGTTATATGTCTTTTAATTAATACAGGTATTTGTTTTGAGACTTAAAACTCCCGTTAATTAAGCCTATTTAAAATCTAGACATAATTACACGTAATATAATATATGTAAGTATAATGTGTGTATTAACTATTTACTCACATATACATCAATACAAAGCGACTAAAATATTGGGTATATTTCAATCGAGTCGCTCTGTTCGATGCCGCACTAACAGAAAGTCTGTTATACACTGTCAAACAAGTCTGTCAGTAAACAAGAATAAAGAAAACCATATGCATCCTTTTCTTTAGGTTGCTAGAGAAAAGGATACCTATAGTTTTCTTTGTTCTTATTTACTGACAGACCTGTTTGACAGAGTATAAATAACTAAATAAAATCTCATTGATTAAGAAAATGACGACTCAACTTTTCAAAATGCGATTGTCAAAAGTTTCTCACGATTGGGAAGTGTGCCCTATTTTGTACATATCGCAAATACAGGCACATTTACCTAATTTTTTTTTCTTCTATAAAGCGGGATGACATGTCGATTGGGCAGCAGCGGCAGGTCGTGGTCGTCGGGCGCGTCGAGCGGCACGTCGGGCAGGAACTCCGGGATGCCGATGCCCGGCACGGGCTGGCTGTGCTGGCCCTCGTCGTGCAGGTGCATGTGGTGGAAGTGCTCGTGCTCCTCCGAGGGCGCGAGCGCGAGCAGCGGCTCCACGTGGTCGTGGTGCGTGTGATGGTGGTGTATCGTCTTGTACACTGTGTGCGTGTGCTTTATCTTCTTCACTTTGTAGGGCACGTGGATGACTACTTTCTTTTTGCGCCTGTGAACAGATACGGTTGACATGTTAAAAAATGGTTAGATTTTTTATACGTGAAGTTCGGTAGACATGATATAAATTTACTAGGGCTCACGTAAACGGAGCCTAAACATGCACGCGGCTTTAGATATCCGAATAGCTAAATAATAATTATTATTATTCATGAACACATAATACTAAATCATTATTACATGATAAGTGTACATAATACGACTATCATGATAATTATATTGCAGAATTTCTAATGTTTGTTGCTAATGCTATACAGGACCATTTGTTATGTACCTATGTGCGCAATCTGTTGCTGAATTGATATTGATATGGATGACCCAACAATATTATTAATTGTTCACGCTTTTAAGTAAATATATATACCTAGTACAGGATCAGCGATGCGATGAATCGTGGCATCATATTAATTTAAATTTAATTTAATTATAATTACGTACTTTATGCATATAACTATTACTACACAAAATTGTAGATGTGAAAATCAAACGTCATGTGTTTCATAATTGAGTCACCAAGTGGCACCTGCTTACAAGTTTTCCCTCTAACAATCCACTGAACATTTTTTATGAGACCCAGTATGTGTGCGGTGCACCAAGACTATGCCTCATAAACAATGGTGATAGAACATCCACACAATACACGCTTTTTTCGGCACTCTTACTAAGTGCAATTACAACAGTGAAACCTAAAAAGTCGTGTTACTATTAATGCCGTAGAAATTTTCTTTCCGTTTTTATGAAGAAGAAAAACAACAACTGTGGACGTTACGTATGTTACAGAAACTTCTCGAACTTATGTAATGTATATAAACGACTTCACGCGCGAAATTGTAAATATTTACTTCAGCCACGCGACTTTTTCATGTATAAATATATTTTAGAATTTCTTGTCTATAAAAATAAGGTTGAATATCGATGGACAAAGCTTTGGACGGGTCCGTCACACTTCAGCGGGTCACATGATCGTGCAATCCGCGTACATGCTGTTTAATGTTGTTTCCGGCTACCGAGGGCGTACTATGTAATTCCACAAATGATTTACCATTTTTGGATTACTGATACGCAAGATAACGTGTTACTCAACAGTAATAACTAGTGAAAGTATAATTATGTTACTGTAAAAGGCGACTAACTGCCGTATTAGAGCAATACGTCTACTAGTAAGATGGTGCTTTGATTAGGATACCGATGTTAAATATACAAGTAATTCTTGACACGACTTATCCGATCCATTACAGTCGTATCACAAATATCATAATTCGTATCATTCATTTTTATAGCTGGACGTGATGGTGGTCCATGAGACCCGCAGATGGATTTAAGAAGAGGAGTTCGTACATTTTTTGTATTAATCATTATACCTACCTGATAAGAAGACTTTAACCCTTGACCGCAAGTCTGAATCTCGAGCATTTATTTATTATCATTAGCATAAATTGCACCAAAATTATAACCTTTACCAGAGCATGAATATACCTACCGACCGCGCCACTTGGCACGTGTCGGGAAGGTCAATGCCTAATGTCTGATACATACAGTAGGTATAGTCACGGTTATTGTGATGAGGTATAACGAAAATACTTACTCCTTATTCATAAACGTGCACCGAATATATCGTTTGTCCCTTTCCGATATATTGGTGTGATAGAAAGGGACAAACGATTTTTATCGGCTTGTTAACTTTAGTGAAGGTGTATGAGAAAAGGGGATAGCTCTTACTACATATTAGCTTTGTGCTTGCCTTTCTACACGTAGGTAACAAGAAACATCTGTACTCATATAATCATAAATTACTGATGAGATGAAATCTTCCCATGAATATATTCATGAATCATTTTTCCAAAATAATATAAGATAGGTGAAGCTTAAAATAAAATTTCAAATGTTTTAAAAAGTTTTCGCAATACACATAATTAGTAGGTGATGAATGGTTAATGATAATTTGACTCACCCTTCAGATGAACTGAGCAGCACTGCCATTAGGACGACTAAACTGAGCAATAACTGAAACAGGAATGAATTAAGTATAAGTAGGTACAGTTAGATAACATTGATAAAATTCAATTATTTATAAATATACTTATTTACTAGAACAGCTAATACTTGGGAAATATTGCGTTTTTATTAAGCTGTTAAAAACATATTTTGATGGTACATTCATAAATCCTAATATAATAGTTAAGAAACAACAATGCTTATCTCTAATAGGCTAATAGCTCTAAGTATTCTATTATTGAGCGTTAGCATACTTCATCGCTGTTATCCCACGCGTAGCATGTTAGCAGTAATATTTACAATTGACGTAATAATAGCGCTACTAATCGATTCGAGATTATCTGCCGATGTCACGAACTCGATGACTGATGACGATTTGCGCGCGTGTAAAGTATAAATGAATTAAGTCAGAACATGCAAATGCAGTTAACCAACATAATTAGCACCACGCAAAAACTACTTACCACTGTTCGGCAATCCATTACGGCGGGTCTATTGTGAACTAACAATAAAGTGGAAAGCACAAGTTAACATATGTTACTCAGCAAAAACCGCCGAGAGAATCGTGCGAATCACTGATCAATAAGCGCTGGCGCTGCAATTCCGGAAAATCACTTTCCCACACTTGCGCGAAAATGATGCGCACCCTGCTATGTGCCGATATACAATGAAAGCCGACGCTTCTGTCAATACTTATATATGCCTTGCATGAAGGCAACCCACGGAGCCACTGATCCCCTATTCTGGAGCACTTGCATTTTTCGTCCCGTTTCGAATGCAATGTTTTCACGGAGCTATCTCTTTCCATCTAGCCAACAGTGGGAGCAGACACTTCTAGATCGTTGTGAATTTCATTAACTCTTCTTCCGAAAGCAAATAATAACATAGTTTTGTATACGAATAACGATAAATGAACGAATATAAAAGAAACAGCATTTATCAATCTAAATACTCTCCAAAAATATTTAGACTGACTACACATTAGGTAAAAAAAATAAAGTAAAGATCTTCTTGATCAGCTTTAAAGTGTCAATTACTGTAGGTACACACCAAACATTATTTTTCTTTATTATTTAATTAAATACTCATAAATTGATGGTTATTGATCACTTGTAAGTTTTTTTATGAGATAGGAAGCAAACTAACAGACAGATCGCATGATGGTAAGCGGTCACCGACACTTATAGACACCCAAAACAGCAAAAGCAATAGCGTACGCTTCTTTCATGAAGGTTTCAAGGTCGTATCGGTCCGGAAAGGCGGCAGTTCATTTCACACGCAGTGTAAATTTGCAATAACTGCGTAAAAATTTTATGGTTCAGTTGCTTTAGTAATAATAGTAATCTGTCACAGCGATATTGCACGGCGTAGATGATCGATAAAGGCAATGTCATTAAATTGCGACGACTCAAATAAAGTAGGACTCGATTGCAAATATTCAAGCCCATTATAATGGTGTTTACTCAATTTACTCAATTCACGATGAATTTGTCATACTCTGGCATACCGCCCTAGCCAAAATGGTAGTCGGTGACGCTAAACGCTGATCGAAACGCAGCCTGGCTCTGTCACGCCAATACGCAATTAAGAGCGATAGAGATAGCTAACAACGATAAAGATATCATCGTAAGCGTTATTTCATTTGGCTACGTGCTCAGTTACTACTGGGACCTACCTATCCAAAACGTTTCATAACATAAAAGTCAACGAAACACAAAGGTTAAGTGTAAATCTAGTAGAAAAATAAAAATCTTGTGTAGAATTATGCCAAGGTAAGGTAACGGCCATTTTGACTAGTTTTGACAGATTCGCTGCTGCAAATGTTATTTTCTGTCCGCTGGCCGGAAAGCGTCAGGCCACTGCGCTAACGCTAAACGAAGTTACCACTTCCTGGGTCCATCGAACAGAGAAATAGTACTTATACCTACACACATTGGCCAGTAAATAAGAAAGCCTCAGATCTGTTCGATGGAGCCGGGAAGTACTGAGTAGTGACTTCGTTTAGTGCAGCGGCCTGAAATTTTAAGTAATTGCTAATTTAGGTGTTAAAATTTTAGGTATGTAATCTACTGTCGAAAATTCGATGAAATTATGACATTATTTAACCCGTGAATACGTGTTCACATCAAAGATGGAGCTATCACGTCGTTGCTAACTTAGCTTAGTCTAACACTAATAGATATTATTGTGTACCTAAGCCGTAATTACGTCAAGCTATAAATACTGTAAGTTCTAATTAACTTCATTATGATATCGTATAAATTGCTTGTGCATCATTAATAAATAATTCACTCTATGCACACTATATCATAACTATTAATCTCTAGTTTATCTACCTATGTAGTTTTTACTTTTTTCATACCTGTTATATTTACGGAGAATTATCCTCTATGTCCTAGGAAAGATCTGTAAAAATCACTAGGTGGGCATTTTCAAATATTGGGTCGCAAAATTAGTGAAAGTTTTTAACAAAAATTAACTCGATGTCAGTTTTGTGACGACAATAAAGCATGAAATTTCAATAAAAATGCTGAAAAACATTTATAATATGAAAAAGTTGGATTTTAGACAATTTTTTGTTAACAACTGTCACTTATTTTGAGTCCAAATTTCTGAAAATGCCCAGGTACCTAAGTAAAAGCTTTGTGGATTGAACACTAAAGGAAATCCTGTTGCTTAGCCCCCTCTCTCACTTGAATATTTAATTTAATTTGCAGTACATACATACTCTAGTATCAATGTTATTGGCTTGGACACAAATGAGATGTCGTACTCATCGTTATGGGTCGGGGACGCATATGACGACCGGTCTGGCGCAGTCGGTAGTGACCCTGCCTGCTGCGCCGCGGTCCCGGGTTCGAATCCCGGTAAGGGCATTTATTAGTGTGATGATCACAGATAACTGTTCCTAAGTCATGGATGTTTTCTATGTATATAAGTATTTATATATTATATATATCGTTGTCTGAGTACCCACAACACAAGCCTTCTTGAGCTTACCGTGGGCCTCAGTCAATCTGTGTAAGAATGTCCTATAATATTTATTTATTTATTTATTTATTTATATGAAGCTATATTTTTCTTGAACACCAAGATACTTATGTACAGTCGAGTTCATAAATATCTGAACATTTTTTCACCTTATTGCAAATAAGGTCGAGAAATGTACAAATATTTATGAACTCGATTGTACATATAGATTCTCAAAATCAACATATTTGTATATCTATGTATTAACGACTCAACAAACATTTCCTCCTAACAGCTAATCGGAATCAATGTTTATTATATATTTTCACCGCGCGACACTTATCTTACAAATGATACGGTAAGCATAGACAGTAACGTCATCATTAAACGAGAGTGAAACGTCTGTAATAAATAGCACTCAATCATTACCATGTTACGAGGTAAACGTGATGCACTGACATTGTATATTTATCAATTAGTCAACGAGAAAGTTCACGTTAGCTCTCTTGTCTTCTTAAAGCGAAAAAGTTCACGTTTTTGTCATAGCGTGTCAAAGCAAGCAAGCGAGATCTGGGAGGTTGCAAACTGCTGTTTGCACAACATATAACTGCAACAAATACCAATGATTACTAAGTCATTATAGAAATATAGAGCACGCTTTATAGTAACATAATGTAATAACCTAATAAATAATTATAAATTAACTTTTTCACTATATGTTGCCGGATCGTTACGTTGGTTGTTAGTCTCGTTATGGCTATAAATTTTAATAACACGCAACGCGGCACAACTGTTAATTAGAAAATATAGTAGCTCACTTGATTTATTTTTCCAATTTTGGTGATTTCTTCCGTAACTCTCTAGTCTTCGTGATAATTATACTGAAAAATATTTAGTCGTAAAAATAAAAACGGTTGCCTATATTTAAGTTTCCCTATAAATCTCTTCCCACCCATAAGCACACAGTTTGTAACGGGATGTGTAGGGTAAACTAATCGCTACGTAACAAATACCTACTCATGAGGTAAAAGGTGAAGATGGACTTGTCTAATAGAAGGTATCCATATTGACCTTACAGGCATTTGCATCTTCACTACATTTAAACAACGCATCATAGAGTACCTACTTATTCTATCGCATATTTCTGAATAACAGTAGTAACAACTAAGGTGAAATAGTTATTTGTTTCAAAAGTTGTTGTTTAACCGCACGTGCCAATATTGATACCCGAGCAAGCGAAAGTGGGGTTCAAAAAGTGGAATCCTGAGCGTTGCGAGGGTTTCAAGACACGTAGGATAAACAAACTTTGCCACCGAGTGAAACACAAAAATTTTCACCACGCCAAAACGAACAAAATACTGACTATAAAACATCAAACTAAATCAAATTCAGCAATCTATTCAAAATATAATAATAAATATTTATAGGTAAATATAATATTTATAGGTAAATTCTACCAGCCAGCTCAAGGCATTAAAATAAAGTTTGTATGAAATTACTTTGCACTCTTGTGGATAAAATGCAATTTTACTATTCGTTTTATAATAGCAATATTTATATTTACCAGTTGGCGTGGTGAAAAATACATATTTAAGTATTTTATACTTTATGCAAAGCTACATACATATTAATTTAGCACTCTTTATAACATAATTATTTGTATGTAGGATGCAGATGATCTTAGCTAATACATTTTCTGACTGTATTAGCAAATAGCAGAAATTTAATACTAATACCTGGCGAAACTGAAAAAGCTTTCCACAATCCGTATCTTAATTCCCAATCCTCGAAGAATAGTTCTGCATTTGTCCACGGGTTTGTATTTCTCACGTGGTATTCTTGTAGCAAGGGTGGATTTAACTGAGGAGCCTCCTTTGCACGTCGATTCATTATTTGGTTCACATAGCGGCACAAAAATGGCGCTTTGTGCACCCAGCAAATAAGGGACATGACAGAAATAACAATGGCGTGCATCCAGTGTTTACATCTAAGCGGAATGTTCTGTTCCTGGAGTGCAAAATTTTGCACGACCATCATCATGAAGGCGACCGACGCTGCGGTCATGCCACACGGCACTTCCAAGAGCATGCAACACACTACAGTGAACACAGCCTTCACATTAGTACTATCTTCATAGTGCTCCGTTACAGCCAGAATGAAATTTTCGTGAATTTGCTCTTTGTGCTTCCTTAGAAACTCTCTATCGCTCTTAATGTTATTTCCGATTTTCATTTGCGTCTGAAATTCAATAATTTACCAAAATAGTAAAGTATTTAGATAATTTAGGACTTCAAAACATAGGTAATCGTTATAAACTGACCACAAAATTGGAAATTTTGAAAAAAACCCCGACATAGTATAGTGGACCGATTTTCATGAAACATAGCTAAGGACACTCCCGACTAACTCAGCTTTCAAACAAAAAAAAACTAAATCTAAATCGGTTCATCCGTTCGGGAGCTACGATGACAGAGAGACACGTCAAACTTATAACACCCCGTCGCTTTTGCGTCGGGGGTTGAAAATTAAATCGTAATCATAAAATACATAAATACCTACATTATTAACTGGTCACAATGTCCCGCAGCCCACATACGAGTACCCCCGTCTCACACGGGAGAGGGATCGAACTGTAGGTAGTTTTTTCAATTAGTGACTATAAACATAACACTATTGAAACTCACCTCAGTAATTTCATAGTACAATTTAGGTTCCACTAAATATTGTGCGTTTAGTTGTCTATCCAAAAAATGTTGAACTAAACGGCAGCCAACCAGACAGTGCGATGGATTCGTCGACCCAACGAAAGAATCTAAGAGACGAATCATGAGATGTTCTGGCAGGTGATCACTGAACAAGCCTACTTCATAGAGTTCCGCTGCATATTGAACTAGCGATGAGAGCTCCAACAAGTCTTCGTGATCCTTGTCGAGCGAGGAGAACCAGTCCAACATTGTGTATATGATTTCTATGCGGTGTTGATTAGTAACTCTTTCAAAAATCTGACGTAGGCACACCTCAAACCCTTTCCTCAATTTATAATTTACTACTAGTTTGTTGTTGCTATCAACTATATCATTTGTATAGTAATTCAAGAGCCGCTTTATTAAAGATAGTAATTTTGGAGTCTCCAACATTAAATGCTCACTCTTCAGTAGGTCGTGTAATACTCTAATGCGATGTCTGGCATCTTCAACATTGTGACTCGCCACGCGCTGGACGTCTGTGAGTATTAAATTAAAAACAGTTATTGTTTGGCGGGTAAAGTAAAAAACTATCTCAAAAGTTTGGGCAATGAAATTATCCATTGGCCATAAAGCGACATCAGTGAAAAACTCGAGCATGATCGTTGTTGTCGCTTCACTGCGTTCAGGTAGTAGCTTATCCATCGTTTTTTGAAAGACAGTTTCCGCCTTAAGAAATTGTCTTTTATTATACCACCTGGAAAAATGCTTAGAAGTTGAGCTATCTAGTTTTAATCGCATGCTAAAATAATATATGACTGTCAAAGCACACATTACAATTTCTTTCAAATTGGATTTCTGCAAATCTTTTCGGTTTACTCTGTCCAGAATAGTATTTAATTTTTTTAAACACTGTACTTTACTGTTATGGAAAAGTGGGTTTAAATTTATCGGATAATATAGGGGCTTCAGCTGCAAGATTTTGTTCTCGAGTTCATCTTCTATTAAACTTCGATTGATTCTCATAATTCAAATACGTATATTCCGTTGACACATGTGAAAATGATTAATTTGTTTAATTTTAAATGGATTATTTAAGTTGTACTAATAAATTTGCGTGTAACATTTGGTAACCTCATGGATGTCATTGATAATGTAGGTAAGCAGTAGGTAAGCTACGGTAAAATGTCACTGTCAGGCATGACGTCAGGTGACATACGCCAAGTGTGTATGTGTAGCAGTGTGTAGGTAGCACGGTAGGCAAACCACGGAGGTAGACCGAATAGGTGGAATAGTGTAGGAAAAGTTCGTCACACTGATTACTCCAGGCACCAGGCGCGAGTTCCTGCCCTTGCGCAACTTCGCCCATGACGTGCTGGGTACAAAACACCGCTTACGAACTTAATTCAGTCGTAATCGATTACATTTCATTCGTGCATCTTTTTACACTATCGTGTGCGAGTATGTTCTAGTAATAAAACTTAACCATTACGCATGATGAAGGTAATCGTATAAATCGTATAAAATCAGTCAAAGGTGTAGCTTACAGCTTAACATCTGTATGTATTTGGAGTATTTAGTATTTTTTTGTATTTGAACACTAATAAAAAGTATTTTTGATACATCAAATCAATGAACTTGACTGGTTGATTGGTCAAGTCAATGACAGTATTGACAATGCGTGAAAAGGCGTCGAGGGAAGGGTTTGTCGGTTTGTCAATAGTTTGTCAATTATATTTTCTCCATCTAACATGCATAACTGACTCTTCCAGAGGCCCTAGAAGTATGTGATATAATATGATAATAATCTTAGCTACTGTAATTCTGTCGAGGGTATACTGCGTTTAATGTTGTGATTAACTTGTGAGTGTTTATTAACTTTATGTCGTACAACCCATTCAATTCAACGGCGACGCCGAGATTTGACGCGTAAGTTTGTGGCCAGTTGGCATTTACCGAATTAGTTATCTATATCTATATCTTTTGAGCTTCATTCTTAGACAAGTATTTTGTATGCCAATTATCAGAGTATTAAGGACATAACATAACAATACCGGTAGATAGTTAATCCCATTTGTTATGTTTGTGTAGTGGCTATCATTCTAGTGAGATCGAAAACACAATGAAAGTTTTTGCGTAATTTTCCTGCTATTTCCGAGTGCGAGCGTAGTATACTATCGCTTAGCAAGCACCGGCGAATCGGCCCATCAAGCGGACTGGTGTAACAGTCACTTTGGTAAACATAGGAATTTTGCGTGTTCTGCGAGCAGCGCTCTACTGTTTCACCCGTTCGTTTGACTCGCCTTGACGTCTACAACTTGCCGGAATATGAGCCCTGCGCGCATTCGTGCAAGGAGGCGCGTGCCCGCTGAGCATTGTGGGCTTGAGTGTACATCCGAATCAATTCCAGGCTAATGGGAATCTTACGACATCGTACAGTAATTTGCACTGTTACGTAGATTTGATCCAGTTTCTTTGATACGTAAATTGACAATCCACCAACAAGTTGATTACGACATTCAATAATTCACATTTTTAAATTGACTTTAGTACTCTATATTTATACGTAAACACTGAGCGTAGGTACCTAATAATAAACATATTTGAATATAACAACATGCAACTGACTGGGTTCTTTGACATATACCATACATGTATAGTAATAATAATTACAAATAATAATATCCAGATACATTTTAAGCTTGTAATACAAAATAAAATAACAAAAAATATTCTATATTACTTTATTCAAAAAAGAACATAATACGTGTCTCACTTACTCTATCAGTCTTCGCATGAAAATATAAATAAAAATAAATTAGGTAAAAAAAAACACTAAATTATTTGGTGGGATTCTTAAAAATATTGAAATGCCCATTTGATCCACCGGCGCCGCACCGCAACGATTAACACCTGAACGTATTAACACTGGAGATACATCACCGCGATACAACGATTAGGCACTATAATAGACTCGATTGCGCCGCAATAGTGATTACAGATTGAGGTGGAAAGACTTATTGGTTGGATGAGATTTTAGTATTGTCTGCGGCGGCCACAGTCATTTGTTGTGGGACGGAATGAGACTGTGGGGCGTAGGTTTGAGCCAAGTATGGTCCAGGGCCGACTTGTTCCTTTAGTTTGTCTGCTTCCTCGGGGGCGACGGGGCACATGCACGGAACCAACTGCACGTGCTGGAGGGAGACGGGGGTGAGGCTGGCGCCGGCCGGGATGCTGATGGGGATGGGCGCCATGCTGGGCGGCGCGTGCAGCGGTAGCTCGGCCTGGTACGGCTGCGGGGCCACCTGGTACATCTTGCGCGGCTGCTCGTACGGCGAGTAGTATTGATACCGATAGGCGGGAGACATATTAGGCCCTAAAGTCTGAACCCATTTGGACGACACCGGCTGTCTGCTGAAACAAATGAAAACGTACTTTAGTAGAATGTCTGACTGGCTATAGTCATGCAAATTTGTATGGATGGGTCTGCAAATCAACAAAGATTGACATAGGTATAGTTAGTAGGGGAAAATAAGCACTAATTAATAATTACTAGCGCGGGGTAATGGCCACGATTTCTCATTTTCCTCTATTTTTTCTAAAACGTATTACTTAGGTATTTCTTGTACTACAGTGAAGCCGCATGGCGAAACAATCTGCGGTTTAGAACAACAAGGAACTTATAAAAAGTTAGAATGTCCTTTGAACGTGTTCAGTATCCTTGAATGAATTTGAATCTTGTCTTAATATAAGGTTAAATTCCTATTTTTACGGCATAAAATAATGGCATATTGGACATTTCACGCAAGCACAATATAACTAACATAACGAAGATTTAATAGTTATTTGTTTTACAAAGGGCCAAAGTTGTTGTTTAACCGCACGTGCCAATATTGATAACCGAGCAAGCGAAAGATTCCAATATTGAACCGAGAGCGTAGCGGGTGGTTCAAAAAGTGGAATCTAGAGCGTTGCGAGGGTTTCAAGGCACGAAGGTTAAATAAACTTTGCATCCGAGTGAAACACAAAAATTTTCACCACACCAACACGAACAAAATACTGAGTATAAAACATGAAACTAAATCAAATCCCATCAATTTATCCAATATTTATGATTCGAAATCATCAATTATAGGAAAATTCTACCAGTCAGCTTAAGAGGCCTTATTCCTAAAGACGAGCGTTTTTTGCAAAATAGAACCTTTTTCATTCAAAATTATAAAGAAACTATAAATGATTATTAAAAAAATGATAATGTTCCTAAAAGTACATATCTTAAGCTAGAAAGTCAATTGGTACTACTTTAAAATATGTCTTTTTATACTTCCGAAAAATCAGTTTTTTCGGAAGACGTTTTCAAATTTCGTAGTGGAATAGCTCGTTTAGAATCGTGATTGTGCTGTTAAAAATGTTATTTGGGGTAATAAATGATCACAATCCTATTTGTTATATCCTGTACGAGTTAGCTAATACTTTGACATTTTAAGATTTACTTGAAATGGTGGATAAATAACCTTCCGTATCCTCCCATTTTTTCGATAAAAAGAGGTTTACATTATGTATTTTTCCTGCGATTCCTGCATTTTTTGTAACTCTTAAATAATATTATCCTAAACTAGAACTTCTTATTGACCTATAAAAAAAAATCATACATATAAGACATACCTTTCTGTCGATAGATATGTTTTTAAAACACCTAAAATTCGAATAAAAGACACTGTGCTAACGCGAGCCCGCTCAGTCTGCGCCGAGCGCTCGAAGACAACGGACCTGCGTTTGATCGTCCGGCGCACCTAGCTTTCGTAAGCAGCGCGATAGTTCCGAGAAGTGCCGTAAACTGCGACTAAACAAATCTTGATCCTTTTTACACCTTATGCAATTTTAGCATTCGACATGCTTTTCATATGATTTTGGATTTCAAGTTATACGTGAAGTTTGTTGAGAGTTTGAATTATTATTATATTTTGGGACCAGGATGAGGTTCTGGTTCTCATGATGATGGAGTCAGGCAGGAGATGTTCAACAGAACTGCTATTCTACTTATCATAACTCCACCATGTTTGGGCTCATTAGATTTGGGCTGATGAGCACCATCGATCTAGACGAAGTCCAAGGTCTCATGATGGAGTCAGGAGGTGGTCAACAGAACTGCTATTCTCCTCATCATAACCCCATCATGTTTGGGCTCATTAGGTTTGGGCCGACGAGCACCATCGAACTAGATGGGGTCCAAGGTCTCATGATGGAGTCAGGAGGTGGTCAACAGAACTGCTATTCTCCTCATCATAACCCCATCATGTTTGGGCTCATTAGATTTGGGCTGACGAGCACCATCGATCTAGACGAAGTCCAAGGTCTCATGATGGAGTCAGGAGGTGGTCAACAGAACTGCTATTCTCCTCATTATAACCCCATCATGTTTGGGCTCATTAGATTTGGGCCGACGAGCACCATCGAACTAGATGAGGTCCAAGGTCTCATGATGGAGTCAGGAGGTGGTCAACAGAACTGCTATTCTATTCATAAGACTGCTTGCACTTACATTGACATTATACTTTACAAAATGCTATTAAACCTAATGAAGCGTTGTTTTATTACCTAAATCTCAAAACCCTCTAAATAAAATATGTATAGTAAGGAAGGAGCAAAAATTTAACCGCAGGCTTTCCAAACCGACGATGTTTGATCAGCTACTTTTAGAACGAACATGTACATAATTTGATTTTCACCCTTTCAAATGTTTCTAAGACGCAATGTTTTGCACAGGTCACGTCATGCACAGTTAAACTGTGGAATGAATTGTTGCCAGCGGTATTTCCGGACCAATGCGACCTTCAAACCTTCAAGAAAAGAACGTACATCCATCTTAAAGGCCGGCAACGCACCAACACTTCTGGTGCTTCGGGTGTCCATAGCCGGCAGTGATCGCTTACCATCAGGCAACTTGTCTGCTCGTTTGCCTCCTATCCCATAAAAAAAACGTTTAATAATTTTTAAGAAAAAAAAAACCGCCGCCTTTTGGGTTCTGATGAAAGCTACTTGCGAATGTTGGATTATGTACAAATACATACATACAATCACGCCTGTATCCCATAAAGGGGTAGGCAGAGCACATGTAGAAATGTGTAGGTATTTTTTAAAACTGCTTTTAATGCTTTAATTATTAAATTTTTTAAATCGGTCCAGTAACGACGGAGATATCGAGGAACAAACAAAAAAAAAACAGACGAATTGAGAACCGTCCTTCCTTGAGAGATTTGAGGCGATGGTTAAAAAGTGACACAACATCATGAGCAGTTCCACTGCACCAAATGTCACTATTCTGGACGTAAGTGCATGCTGTTCTTATAAAAATATGAAAGTCACTATAACTGTGCCGTTTAGATTTAGGGAGTTCCGGTCTGACCATCATCAACAGTTCCACTGCACCAAATGTCATTGTTCCGTACGTAAATGCATGCTATTCATATAAAAACACAAAAATCGCTATATGTATGCCTTTCAGACTTGAGGAGTTCCCTGGATTTCTCCAGGATCCCATCATCAGAACTGGGTTCTGATAAAAATGGGACCAATCAGTATGCATATACATTCAATAAAAAACAGAAATCACTATTAAACTATTCTCTAATTTCAAGTTCCTAACTAAAATTTTCCTAATAAAAAAAAACAAATTGATCCCGATACAAACTTTCACCCCCTTTTTCCCTCTACTAGGGGTGTAAATTTTCATAATCGATTCTTATCTCTTCGAAATTTTGTTAATGCAATCTATACAAATTTCGACTTTCTAGCTTTCGTAGTTTCGGCTCAGCGGTGTTGGTTGTTGAATCAATCAATTAGGAAACCTGTATTTATATATGTATATGTAGACTACTATACTTTTACTATATTCATACACCTTATTTACTACTACCATACCATGAACAGGAAATTCCCCGTATAAAATTGAAAATTATGTTATTACCAATTTAATTCAAAACTATCAAGATTATTTGTGTCGGCGTTGAAACGCGCGTTGAGTTGCAGGTGCTCGCGTACCGAGCGCCAACGCCATCTATCGATGGCCGTTTCGTGAAATTGATGAGCGCTCTAAGGAATAAGGAGTCTTGACATCAAGTTAAAATTTGTATGAAATTACTTTGCACTCTTGTGGATAAAACGCAATTTTGCTATCTGTTTTCGAATAGCAAAGTAAGTTGGTGTGATTAAAAACTTTTAGTCCGTTATGGAAAGTGTCCACTGGGTGTATTTTCTAGTAAGTGTCCACTATATAATTTCTAGTATTTCGGCATAATTGCTTCTCATGTATTAAAAGCTGTGCTGAATAATTATCCTATTTCAGTAAACATTTCCACAGATCTGGAACTGATAGCCGTTAGAGTACCTCGCAGAGTATTTGGCAAGAATGTCCTTAGGTATGCCTTTTTACTAAAATATTAACAATGTTATAACATTATAATTCGGAAAAACGTATAAAATTTAATTCAGACAAGGCCTGACGCAAACAACACAGGGTTTGCTATAGATACCCGTAGTTATCACATATGTACTGACTACTGAAAGCACTGATTACTAAAGGATTTTATTCATTCTGGTGCCAAATATAAATATTAAATACTTGTACATATATAAGGTCCTAATTTATTAGATGCAGTTATTTTTACAGCTGATAGTACTCGAACCGTGAAACATTATAGCTTTTACGATGTTTTTTTGGAGAAAACGGAAAAACAAATTTGCTACGTAAAAACACCCTGTTTATGTGATTATTAAATGAAAACTCATTGAACAGATTCTAGTACCTCTTTTACGTACCACTTAACTGTAACTGGCCACTTCAATGACATGTGCAGTTTTCCCGCCGAACCTTTACGACATTTACAACAAACAATTGTTGACATGACAGACAGTGTTATTGTGACATGTGATAATGCACATGATGATTTTTTTTAGACGAAATTATAATTAATTTTTTTGTTAGGAAAATGTAATCAAAAAAGTTACATGAAAAGATTTCTTAATTTATATTTAAAGTTAATTATTTTAATGTAAAGTATCATGTGTTAAAATATCTGCAACTAATAAATTAGGACCTTATATAATATCAATTCAATCAAATCAAGTCGCTGTATAGTAATTTGTTATACAAGGGGGCAAAGTTGTATTTTAACGTCGAGTGTGGAATTGAAAGACGAGCAAGTGAAAGGATTCTATAGTTGAACCACGAGCGAAGCGAGTGGTTAGAGAATAGAATCCTGAACTTGCGATTTTTTTAACACACGAGAAGTAAAATACATTTTCCCCTCACTAGCTCGGAAACACGTGTTTTGTCCTTTAATACCAGCGGGTAAAAACGCATTTTATCCACTAGTGGGTAAAGTAACTTGACCTTGGATAAAGTCAAATTGACTGCTTTAAAATTGTCAAAAGTAGGTGAATCTAGTAATTAAGATGATTTACCACCTGTGGAACTACTGGAAGCAGAAATAAACGCATTTTTTGCGTTGTAGTTTCTTCGCTGTAGTGAGGGGAAAAGTTTCGTGTTACACTCGGGTGCAAATGTATTTTACTTCTCGTGTGTTAAAAAACTCGCAAGTTCAGGATTCTATTCTCGAACCACTCGCTTCGCTCGTGGTTCAACTATAGAATCCTTTCACTTGCTCGTTTTTCAATTCCACACTCGGCGTTAAAATACAACTTTGCCCCCTTGTATAACAAATAACTATTTCCCCTCACTAGCTCGGAAACACGTGTTTTGTCCTTTAATACCTGCGGGTAAAAACGCATTTAATCCACTACTGGGTAAATTAATTTGACCTTGAATAAAGTCAAATTAACTGCTTTAAAATTAATAAAAGTAGGTGAATCTAGTAATAAAGATGATTTACTACCTGTGGAACTACTGGAAGCAGTGATAAACACATTTTTTGCGTTGTAGTTTCCTCGCTATAGTGAGGGGAAAAGTTTTGTGTTACACTCGGGTGCAAATGTATTTTACTTCTCGTGTGTCCCTTATCCCTTCATCTTTGCCCCCTTGTAGAACAAATAACTATTGCACCCGAGTGTAACACAAAATTTTCCTCTCACTATAGCGAGGAAACTACAACGCAACAATTGCGTTTATCACTGCTTCCAGTAGTTCTGCAGATGGTAAATCATCTTTATAACTAGATTCACCTACTTTTATCAATTTTAAAGCAGTCAATTTGACTTTATTCAAGGTCAAATTACTTTACCCACTAGTGGATAAAATACGTTTTTACCCGCTGGTATTAAAGAACAAAACACGTGTTTCCGAGCAAGTGAGGGGAAAAATATATTATATATACAGCGACTTGATTTGATTGGCACCTACGTAAGGCATGGTAGTTCGACCTTTTTTTAGTTCTGATACAACAAAAGATCGAACTAATAGGTTCCGTTCCGGTGCAAGCCGAAAAGAGGCACGTAAGCAAAAAGAGAACAGATGATTGTATAATGTTAGTATCGCATTATTCGTAGTTCCGGAATTGCAAGTCAGTTTAATTACATTGCCAAGGAGAAAAAAGCAAGTAATAGTAAGTGCCCATTGTTAAGCTTACATGATATTGATTTTGCGTTTTACTCGTAACAAATAAAAAAGATTAGTACGCAAATTGATTCAATGGAATCTATGTAACAATCAAAAGTAGGCCGATCAGTATCAAGTAAAAATAAGACACGAGATCGAGATCTTTGTTTAAATATAAAGTAACCGTTTTTAAATACATATACATAGGTACTTGTAATATCAGATAGCTTCTTTCGAAAACAGGCAAATTATAGAAATCATATACGTATTTAAAACGTCTAGAAGAACTTCTGATCCACGAAGGCGCTACTGAAGGGTGACCTTCCTCTATGTCTCATGCGCAAACTTGTAACTTATGGTGCTCAAACATGGCCATTAACTGAAGCTTTAAAGTTCAAACTCAAGGTTTGCCAACGAGCGATGGAGCGTAGTATACTGGGTGTAATTAATAAAATTAGGTACCTACCTAATTTCTTTCTTTTATATATTTACGATCTTTACGTAATTTTTAATAGATAATCAACTGTCCTGTGGCGCCGTCATTAGTGAAATTGTATTTTGCAGTAAACCACTTTCCATCAGGCGGGTCGTATACCTGTTTGCCACCGACGTGGTGTAAAAAAACACCAACTTTAGGGATAAATCAGTATATATCTAAGTATGTCATTTTACAGCTTTCCCTAATTTTGATTTTTATCTAATAGTTTTATTTTTCTTAATCGTTCGCATCATTTACTAAAAGCAAATAACTTGAACAACAAGGAAAATGTAACTGTGGGAAATTAGTGAGACAACAATAGTAATATAGTGATTTACATATACTTACATTAATAGCTTTATTAGAAAACATAATCCCTCCAATGAAAGCGCCAATTACGATGTAGTCTTAAACTACTCGTAAATCCATGTTATAAAAGTTCTTATTGTGAAGAGACAAAAAAGTATAAATGTCTGCCATTAATTGTTACATCATTATTTGTCAAGAAAATGCTGTTTATTATATAGTAGCAGATTACAGTTTCTAGAAAGATAAAGAGCTTTCGATTTTCTGGGTGAATGTACACAAAAGAAAAGGAAATAGACATAATACATGTAGAGAAAACGTTAAGAAGAGGAAGCCAAGTTTTTAGACGCGAGCAGAAATAAAACCTGTCATTGTTTCATGTTTACACACGGCACACCATTCAGTGATAGGATTAGTCTGTAATCATACACGTTTATCTTTCTCTCTTATTCATAAACGTTTACTAAGTTAATAAGTCGCAAATAATCGTTTGTCCCTTTCCGACGCATTGGTTTGATGGAAAGGAACAAACGATTATTAGTGGCTTGTCCATTTTAGTAAAGGTTTGTGAAGAAGGGGATAGTAATTTCAAATTCGCATCATTCGCATTTTGAAGTCGCTGAGCCAACATTTTAAATCAACAGTCGGTTATGAGCAATCTAATAAAGAGAGTGCATTCGATATAACTAAAAACTGATTTTTTAATACTTTGTGCTACTCGTATGTGTTGACAAATCCAATTTGTGACTTGTGACCGATATAACTTATATTAAAATAAAATAAAAATTATGTATAAAATCAAATTAACAAATCTAAATGACATATCATATGTAATCAATGAATGCATCTTTCAATTAAATATTCGAAATTATAATTAGACTGAAATTGTACTAATCTTAATTTAATTGCTGTTAAATAATTTTATTGATGAACGTGTAATATTTATAATATTATTAATAAAATGTCTATGTCTATGTCTATAAGTAACACAATTTTATGGCATTATTATGGTCACATATGTCGTGTGTTAGAAAGTATTATACTCGTACTGTCAAGATTTGACTATTTAGTGAATTAATATTAAAATACAATTAATTGCATTTTTTGTACTTACGATGTGTCCGAACCCCATTTTAAGAAGAAAGCTTCTGTCGAGGCGAGCAGTGCCAAGCTCAAAAGGAATCGAGTCTGCAACAAAATACCGCATTATTATAATAAAATAAAAACCCTTAAGAGGCAACAGGACCTAGGAATATACAAAATCGAAAGTCGCCCTCTTATTATTTCGGAATTTTAGTTAAATTTAAATATACCCGTTGTACTGGTGAGACACAAGAAAATAGTACCTTAATATGATACGCGCATCTCAGCTTGGATGATAATGATTGCGTAAATAATTCTAAAATTGTGGTTTTGTACTCGACGGTTTGCTCCTCCAAAACTTAACCGATAGTGATGAAATTAAGAAAGATGTTACCTATCTGTGTTCCTTTTTTAGATAATTGATATGAGTTTTTGAATATCACGCATCTCTTGGCGGCGTGTTGGTTCCGTCGTTTTTAGCCATGTTTGAAGCACTCTAGCACCTTACAGCCGAATTATCAAAATATCAAAACAGGTTTTTATATTGATCTTGTCTTTCTTTTTTTACACAAGATTAAGTACATTTATTCAGCAAACAGTGAGACATTAATTGAAACAGTGTAGAAAAAAAGTTTTTTCAGAAATCAATTTGCTACATTCGTATGGTGACATTTTTGCTCCTCTTACCTCTTAAGCAGTATCAATGATAATACCTAATTCTTACGAAGCGGTAACAAAACAAAATAGCTTACTCCAGAAAAATCATATCATCAGTAAGGCCCTAAGAAGGTTCCGTAAATATTTGTCTTTAAACTCATTGTGAAGGGATGATCAAGACAGATAATTTGATCTATAATGACTTCATGATTAATGACTTGGAACTCGTTTATTAACTTGATGGTTTCTGTTCTAATTACAATGCTTTAAATAAACGCACTTGTCAATCACGCGCTCGTTTCAATCAGGTTCAGTGAGAAAGCAATTAATAATAATAAAAAATAATAGAAGCTTATTAACAATAGCCATTGCTGTGAAGTTTTGTGGTGTAGTAAGTTTTACTAATTGACTATGTGTTGAATTGTAAGGAACATTGAAATGATTTGTATGTTATATTTAATTTTGTCCATTTGTGTTTGTACAAGGATGGCATGGACCAGGTATAATTATTTTAAGGTTGAAAAATTATGAATTTTTATTTGGCTATCTTACTAGTGAACCTAATTCATCATAAGATTCATAAGTAACTACTACCTTCTGTATATGTACTTATCCACCTGGACTGGATCCTGCCTAGATATATGGGTTTGATAAAAGAGTAAGTAGGTAAGTACCTAATTATTAGACATTATTAGCAGCGTTTTACCTTACAATAAAACGCATATTAAGCGAAATACCTTATTTGAAGCCTATTTAATATATTGAGAGACAGCGATACTGTTTGTAGATGCGTAGCGGTTCACAGCAGGTACCTACAGCTGAACACCTGTAAACAACTTGCAACTCCAGTTTTACGATTCAGGTTTCCCCTTCCCCCAGGCGACCCGTGCCGTAGGGACGGCAACGATGTTTCATCATTGGTTCTCAAAATATTAAATTTAACCGAAGTTGCAATATACCACTTACCAAACGGTTGCATCATTTATGAATTCAAATGTGAAATGAAATAAAGACGTATCTTCGAAACTGAATAGTCTAAAAATGTTGTTTACTAGCAGCGAACAACAAATACCCTCAAATGGAAAAATAAATGTGCCTTGGTTTATTGCAACTGAGTGTTGTAGCCACAGGCGTAGTTAAAAATATAGGCTTCAAATAAGGTATTTCGCTTAATATGCGTTTTATTGTAAGGTAAAACGCTGCTATTAAGCTTCTGTACCGTTATTTGAAGCCTATTTAATATATTGAGACGTGTCTGTATTCGCCTGGTGGTCAAGAAACGCCAATGTGATTAATTGAATCGCCAATGGAAATAACAACTTCAAGTGCACTTCACACATCAGATACCTTGTGTACCTATATGGAGGAATGTGAATTGCAGCTGACAGCAGATGCAGTGACTGAATTGATAAGTGCACAGTGGCCTATTATTCTATTGTAACTTATTATGTCGGTAAGGAAAGTTTGAAACATTTTTAAATTTTATGTATAAACCTATTATGTATATACCCATAATGATATTAAAATAAATTATGAAAAACCTGTTACTTTTTTATTTCATCCCCCTAACAAGGTCAGGTCATGAATTATGTTTACGTTTATTTCATTATAATATTCAATTTAATACACTTAGTATGTTTTTAATGTTTTGACCCCGACTCTGCAATTGCCAGTAAGTAGGGTTACTACAGTATCATTTCTTTTAGGGTATAAGCGAAAAACTTAAGTTTTGGATTGTGTGTCAAATTCCTCGCAACTCGTTTATCTCTTTTCAGTATCATAGAATAATCGACATAACATAGGTACATTATATTGATATATTGATTTGCATGACATGATATTATTACATATGATATTATAGAAAACAGTTAAGGAACTGATCCATTCATTAATGCCTTATCCAAATAGTCACTATTTATTTGCGGCAATTACAGCATTACATAATAGACAGTGAATATTATAATAACTGCCTTATGGCTATGACATGGCAAAATTTGGTAGCGAAGAAAAATTTCGCTCAATCGGCTACAACTTTAAAAGTGTATAACACTAATGTGCGCAGCTATTGAAAAACTTAATACCCATGGTATGACTAATGTTCCGACAATCATGGTTCTTTCGTGATGTACTTAATTCGTTTTATGAAATCTAATTTTAGTAATTTTCCCGAGCATTCTAGTATGCCGGAATTATTCTTGGCCTCTTGGGTATAACCCATACTGAACCCATGTGTAACGTGGTTCCAATTTTATTAACGGAAATAATAATCTGGGCACGTTTGGTAAGTGCTAAAAAAAAAAATAATAATAATCTAATCTTTCTAAAAAGTCTTATTATCATATATTGAGGATAAGCACACTTGTGAAATTTTTCATCATTGAAATCTCCTAAGCATAAGATACTCTTTTGGTAAACGAATCCAGGAAGGAAGTGTAAGTGCCTATATCAAGTAACAAGACTATTGAGGCTTTGTATAAGTATAACTTAGTCATTCGTTATACATTATGAGTATACGTATTAAGGTTATTGAATCCATGTATGAATACAGTCCTAAACAAAGTACCTCCTGTGCAATTGGTAGTAGTGGTACTACAACAGTTCAACTTTTAATTGCCTTGGTTAACAGGCTACAACTTAACCTTAGACTTTTTGTCTGGAGAGTTCTCTCCCAGTTCCCTAATATATTTTGTTAGTTATTTACCCAATATGTATGTACTTTCTGTTAAGGCAAGGATTGGCATAGGCTAACAACGCCTAGGCGGCTAGACGCACATGTGCGAAGAGTTTTATTTATAATTTGTACACATGTTAAGCCAATGCTGATGATATAATTTTCTTGGTATATAAATGCCTTTTTGTTTTGGGTAACCAGCTTATGAAAGCGCAAGATGTTACATTACAATCAAATATTTTTCTCCTTAAGGGTACGTATGTATGCGGGTAAGACCCGTGATTTTCGTTGGAAGCATAAAGATATATAATCATTCCATTATATGGCATGACGTAGCCTTCTGGTTTTGTAATGAAGAATATGATATTGAGGTTAAGGTACCTAGATCTGTTGTTCCGAGATCTGAGGTCCAAACAAAATTTTGAGACACTCATCTAACCCCATGGGTCATGGGCTTATTCGGCATAGCTTTAAAATTGTTTTGACGGTCCATCTTTATATGAGTATTAAAATCATTTTGAAACCACATCAAGTACTTATCTTGCAAAATATTGTTACCAAAAACAATGATTAGGTATGAGAAATAGTTTTCCGAATACCCCATGAATGTGATATATTTATTAACCATAGGGGTTACTTTATTTAAAAAAAAAAAAAAAACAGATTAAAAGCTGTAATATGACAGCGTTTTAAGTTTGTAGTTGGGTTTATTAACCCGTACATTTCATCACTTCTTACGTAGGTGTCCTTTTCCCCTCTTTTATTTTTAAAAAACGTGTTATGGCGGTAATCTTAACCTAAAACTCATAATTTAAATACGTATCGTTTCATTCGGACTAAATAATGAGTAGACGAGTCACCCCGTGCTACTTCATGAGGATGTGAACACATTTTAATGTAATGGTTCTTTGTAACATTGGTTCAGGTCGTTCCTGGAGCCTCAAAATATGTAATAACATATCACAACTGCATTCTTACATAGCGAAAAACTATGCAAAAATGTTTGCTATTTCATCCACATAGCCAATTCCTTAAAATGTGTTCAGCCCACGTGGGCTTAACTGAACAAATTAATGACCTAAAACAGTCTAAAGCTATCTGATCTTTAGATTATTGGCCTCATGTGGCGCCGGAGCGGCCAGCGGGCTAGATAACTATTTGATTAAAATAATAGATAAATAACCCATTTAAGATGTTTGGGAAACGGATAATATCCTGATTTCCTGAACCAAAGAATACTGCGGCCTTGATATGCATCAACACTATCAACAGGTTTACTTAAATGATTAAATTACCTCAAATCCCACTTTAACATCTAAATAAGTAGGCTGATAAAACCGTGGTTAATTTTGAATATTATCGTGTCAACTCACTCCGCGTCAGCGTGAGCTAGGTGTTTCAAACGTCGTTAACGATAAAGATAAAATATGTAGTAGATTACTATATAGTGGAAAAAGTTTCCACAAAAAAAGAAACCACGTTTATCAAGTCGCCAGCAATAACTGTGATAATCTTTTTAGTCTTCACCAGACTCATCATCATCCTCGTTGCGTTATCCCGGCATTGGCCCCGGCCTGTAAAGGCCTGGGGTCCGCTTTGACAAGTCTTCTCGAGACTATTTAATGATTACTGGGAAGTGATTCCGCAGTAGAAATATATAACCCCTGTCAAAATGACTTTGTAATTAACAAAGTAAGCACTTGGTACTAAGCTTAGGAGGCGTTATAATATTGTGTTGTTTCCTCCATCACACGTAAGTTTCAAAACGCCTTGCGTAGGCCGACAAAAACCGCTTTAGAACCATGCTAATTGTATTATACCTATTATACCACCTCTGCTTGATCTGCTTGTGACGCAGGATATGTAAACATGCGCCTTGCGAAGGCGGCAGGTTTTCAGCAGGCTAAATAAAATGTTTAATCGCCTTGCGCAGGCAGAAAATTGAGTCACGAAAATTGCAAGCCTTGCGCAGACTGCAAAATTTTCAGCTGTCTTAACATTCTTAACAATCATATTATTCACACGCCTTGCGCAGGCGGGAAATATGAAAATGGGAAGATGCACGTCTTGCGCAGACGGCTGGTTTTTATCTAAATAAATAGTAATACTCATAAGCCTTAATAAGCGGGAAATTTATTATCGGTACCAAAATAAATAGACATTGGGGAATCTATTTTGCCAAAAACTGAGGAAGGCTTGTACTATGGTAGCAAGGCGACATATTACTCTTATTATAGACATATGTATCCTTAAATACATATTAACACAACTGTAACTCGGAAAAAAATGGACGTAGTAAAAGGAAAAAGATCCAATTCATATAAACATAATTATTTGAATATAATCTCAACGTAAAAAGGGAAAAGCCATTCAAATAAAAGGCTATTTTCAGAGGATGGCTCTCTTTCGTTCAACTACGTCCCGCTATTTGTGTGCATCACACAAACATATTCCCATACTGGGATTCGAACCCAGAACAATAGGCTCTGCAGATAGGGTCACTGCCTACTGTGTTAGACTAGTGCTTTTACACCGTCTTAACACTTGATATTTTTTCCACTAATGCCTGCTTCCACAGAATAATAATTATTATACTAGCCTTTAATATCCTTAAGCGGACTATACACAAAATAAAAACATACTGGTTTTAAATTTCTTCACACCTTGCGCAGGTAAGAAGTTTTTAGTAAGCTAGTGCAATGATGCACCCTTTTACTCTGCTTACGCAGCAGCCAAGTAATCAAATTAATCAAATACGCTCGCCTTGCGTTATTAAACGCTATTATTATAGTTAAGGATTAAAGAGTGACTCTCTCGTATACGGATTTTCTCAATTATCTTTAACCGGAACTTATATTTGGTAATTAATACAACTCTCCACATACCTGAGTTTCACTTTGTAATCCTTTACTTCCACTGGCAAGTGGCTTAGATTTGATTAAGGCATAAGAACATTACCAAACTACATTTTTCAGAGGTATTCCCGTACCGTACTGTGCATTTAAAATTGCCCATATTTATTTACGGAACATTTTTCGGATTACACAAACATGTTCCTCAAAGACGCTAATGATATAGGTTTGTTAGTTACCTTTCTTTAGAGCGGAAAGTCGATTTTAAGGCACACAGGGATCGGATATAAAAGCCAACATGATACTTAGAATCAATAAATATTTATTGACGCCCTTGCCAAGTCCGGCAGCTATAGGCTTTACCTTTCGACTTTTGATCTATTTCTGAATTCCGTTACAGAATATCGATCTATTTAAAGAGATTGTAAAGGAATTTTATCCCGCAGCACAGTACCTACCACAATGGGCACGCACGGAATTTATCAGGTCACAGCACAGGCTCATCTTCGGCCGCAAGGCAAAACAAACACTAATCGCGTCAATTACGACTTTAATTAGGACTGTTTTAGTCTCAAAGAGGACAAGGAGATCATTTTTCAATTTTTACTTTCTTGACCTGTTCCGTGCTTAAGACGAATCGATTCACTGAAAAAAAAAATAACTGAAAAAGAAATAAAAAATCGCTTACTTACGCGACACGCTGCGCTCAAAGTGAATCGATCAGGTGCTCAGTTTCTAAAACATTTAATTTATAATAGTAAACGAACGGTAAAACCGTTTTCTAAAACGATATTTTTGATTAAACTTACAAAAAATTCCAAGAATTAAAGAATTCTAAGAATTTTTTGTAGTGAACCGAACGTTCCGACAAACAGAACGCCAATGATGAAACATCGTTGCCGTCCCTACGGCACGGGTCGCCTGGGGGAAGGGGAAACCTGAATCGTAAAACTGGAGTTGCAAGTTGTTTACAGGTGTTCAGCTGTAGGTACCTGCTGTGAACCGCTACGCATCTACAAACAGTATCGCTGTCTCTCAATATATTAAATAGGCTTCAAATAACGGTACAGAAGCTTAATAAATCTTTGTTTCCATTTAAGTAAACGCCAATAATTTACAAAACACGTCGCATATAGTTTTGTACGTTTGTAGAATTCTAAAAATACCGTCATAGTTTCGTTTCACAGTTTTTAGGATTCTGTGTCTTCAGAAGTTCGAAACTCTTATAAGATATCTTAAGTAGTTAGCTGTCCACCTGTCTATCAGGAAATTTATCTAGGTAACGCGTGAACGTAGGGTGCAAAGTTGTATTTTAACGCTGAGTGAAAGGAAATAGAACTATAGTCGAATCACGAGCGAACCGAGTGGTTTGAGAATAGAATCCTGAACTTGGCGAGTTTTTCAACACACGCGAAGTGATTTGCACCCTGTGTGTAACACAAAACGTTTCCCCTCACTAAAGCCAGGCCAGCCAGCCAGCCACTATTATCGCAAAAAAACGCGTTTATCACTGCTTCCAGTAGTTCCATAGGTTGTAAATCATCTTCATCAGTCATCACTAGATAGATTCACTCACTTGTCAATCCTAAAGCAGAAAATTTGACTAGGTATAGTCAAGGCCAAATTATTTTATCCACTAGTGGATAAAATGCGTTTTTACACGCTGGCATTGAGTGATAAAACACGTGTTTCCGAGCTAGTGAGGGGAAAAAGCATATACTCGATCCCTTAAAACTGTTAACATATTAAACTTCTACGTTAACGCGAAATAGCTCACGAAATGCTCACGAAACGAAACGCTCATAGATAGATCTTTATCGCTCTTGCGTATTGGCGCGACAGAGCCAGACTAGCTTTCGCGGCGTTTCGTTTACGTTTCGCGTTGCAGAAATGCCATTCGGCTACGGCACCTGGGCCGATCTTGCCGCAAGAACGTTTATACTATACACTCTAAGGAGATGTGGGGAGACCCTTAGGCCTGATTTAGACGACGTGCGAGCTCGCATGCGATTTTAGTTACATTGCGGGCTGTTGAGGTTACATACAATTTTGCAGCCATCAAATACCGCAATGTAATAAAACTCGTATGCGAGTTCTCGTACCGTCTAAATGGGCCCTTACTTGTTTTTTTAATAAATGAAAACAAAACGTTGATTATAGGTATCTCATAACTATTCATTATTCTCGTTAGTTGGTGTAGTTTTCAACCTGTTTGTGGGATAAAAGATGCATCGAGTTAGTCCAACTACGTTTCCTTAATAATAGTGATTTGCCAGAACATTATAAAGTAATTTGTGTCGGTCCGTGAATAATCTGTAAATGGGCCGAGCGAGCCAGGTTCGTAAATTTATATTACCCTAGTCCCGAGCAATCGGCATCCTTTTTCAAAGTTATTTCACTTTAATATGTGTGGTATTAACAAAGGTTCATTATGAAATTTATGAATTAATACGTGTCTAGTAACAAATCTGGTAGGAGCTAAATTATTTAATATAATGCCCCTAAGTAATTATAAATCAGTTATAAAATTAAGTACATAGAGGCAAAAGTATGTCAAAAGTAGTACCTTAGTTTATGTTCTGTTAGTACCTCTAAGTAATTCTACTACCTACAACTGAAACTGTTCTTTCAATCAGTTCAAAAATAATAAATAATAATAAACAAATTTAAATACTAGTTTTTGAAATTACTTCATGATAGGTATACTTAATATGGTATTTATCAAGTCAATTTATGTAGGTCAAACGAATATATGTGTTTCACTGCACACATTCACATAACTAAATTTTAAGATCTCTTAGTGAGTGTGGATCATTTTTGGCACCGGGGGGCGATTTTTGAATCTCGCATACGGGATTTTGTCACTAAAATACCGGTTGAAAACGGTGACATGCTTATTATTTTCAGTGACAATTTTCTGAATTCGAACGAGTGAGACTCAAAAATCGGCCCGCTGTTGTTAAAAATTGATTATTTACATAAAAAATTTGAGTGATGAAAAGCAACTTGTCATAATCAACATGCTTTCTAGGTATACTCATGAACATTAATATTGGCGGGCTCAATATATGTTCAAATATGAGTACATATATTATTTAATAATATGAAATATTAATCAAATAATAACGTGATGGCATTACAATAGAGTGTCCGCGTGTCACAACGTACAGTGGGCAGTAGCTGACCGCATGACTTGCAAGTTGCAACTTGCAACACTCCTCGTTCCCTTGGTGGAACACCTGACAATACACCATCATTAAGGGAAGGTAAACAACGTAGTTAGCCACTGTTTTGAAAGTATAAAAAGTGTTTATTGATTTTAGACAATTTAACGAATAAGTAATATACAGTTAGCAACAATATGGATTAAATTACTTAAGTAGCTAAGAGATATAAGGTGTCAATAATGTATGCAATGAAAGACAGGTGCCTAATCAAATCGAGTAGGTACCTATGCTACACAGTGTGTTTATTATTAATTATGTTTATATATTATTTTCCTAAGTAGATGTCTCTCTGTGCGTGTTATTAATGTTTCATAAGATAATTGTAATTCATGTAAGTAAAATAAATCTATCCATTTTTCCATTATTACACTATGATGTTGAGTTCTAAATGTATCCATTGAACACGCCTACCATATACATATAACCGGTGGACACTCTAATTAATAATGCAAACATTGTAAAACATGGAAAAAATGGACCATTTGCCCCCCAATCGAGATTTACCCATAGATTTATATATTATTAAGCTAGATTGAGTTGTTAGGCCAAAAAGTGTGTCCACATGAGAGGGTAAAGTTGGGGCTGGTGTCCCTCTCGCACTTATTGCCACTGTCAAAATTATTTGAATGACGTCATCACTGTCATTATTTGGGGATACCAGTCAATATTCAAAGTTACTACCAAATCTACTAATACCGAATTAAAGGAATTGCGCAAATCTTTGGTTTTATGGCTTCATAATAATGACTTACCAATTCGTTACAAGGTATTAATATCCTTGCCTCGATATAATACAAAAATAATTTAAGAAGTTTATAAACTTAGTTATCATACAGGTAAAAATATTACTACTATAGTAATTTCTTTAACACTGGTCACATGTTCACATGTGCGAGAGGGACACCAGCCCCAACTTTGACCCTCTCATGTGGACACACTTTTACTAGTCTGATAAGAACGCCTTTCTGCACCGGTGATAAAGTTCAATTTAGTATGGCAAAAAAAGTGTGAGCTCAGTCCCTATTGAAAGTCCTATGGATTTACCCCGCTGTACCTTACAGTGTGTTACCACCACCTCTATTAAAACCAATAATAATACAGTAATTTAGCAATCGTTTGCGCATATCAGCAAATGATAGTTATTTAAATTACCTGAAAAATAATTTTCCGAAATCCCAACATTCATTGTGACGCGTGCACTTCTTAATTGTCATTACGTCACTACTTTGAAAAAATCTCGTATCTCACGCTGCTCCTCAAAGTTAAAACGCAGTAAGTCTATATGTATTCCATACATACTTACTACAATTTTCTTTTCATTGACAGACGAAGATACAAGTTTTTGTCAAAGTAGTGACGATTATTCACATCGCACATACTTATGAGCTGTCATTGCCCTCTCTTGACAAGTGTCCTATGTTCTGTACATTGCTGGCAATAAAAATTTTGTTAGAAAATTAGTAGTCATTTTCTAAAATTATTAATTAAATTAAGGGCATGGTTAAGTTAAATAACCATGTAAGATTACGTTCCTTTAAAAAAAGCCCACTTGTTGGTTACACACTGTATACACGAAACAGTGTTGTTCATTTCTTCAATGGACATACAATACCTAATGTCCATAATTACCATAATAAAATATTCGCAAGTGGGTACCCGCCTGAACATCTCAAAATATAGGTACTTATATAGGTAGTTATCAAATCATTTCAATGTTTATTATGCCTAAAAATTTAAAGCATATACGAAGGGAATTATTTTTATTTATTTCGCGTTAGCTCTCATTTTTAGCAATACGAGTATTTGTGTTTACCTTAGGTACGTATCGACCCGATATCAGTTTAGTACATTTAGTAAAGTTCTCATTCTTGCCGTACACACCTATCTATATATGTATACTTTATTGTGTTTGCTAAAATCAATATATTATAAGATATTTTTTTAGTGTTAAAATTATAGAAATTTTGTACCTATATAATACGCAATATTAAAATATGACACAGATTAATAAAAAAACTTACCGTTCCAGTCATATCCGGGAACATTGCACTGCCGTAGAGGATAGTAGATGCGATCAAAACGTTCACCGTTGACAAAGTCTGTACCAGGAGTGCAGCGGCGAGGGTTCAGGGAGTCTCCACACTGGTCGTTCGGGAGCGGAGAGGCGCGCACCCTGGTCAAGCGCGGAATGACTGATCCCAGAGGTCCACTCGTTTTTTATACACGGTTTCAGAAACATTCCGTCCCTAAAAGCCGGTCCCCGACCCCGTCCGGACGTATAATAATAATCTTATTAACTTATCTATGCCTCTATCTTTACTTAAAACGTACCGTTATATTAGCCCGATTTTAAGAGGGAGTTTCGTAGACACAGACCACTTAAGATAATTTCACACTTTTTTGGTGCGGCTAGTGTTTTGACGTGGGTGTGTGGGGTCGGGGGGTCGCGCTCCGCCGCGGGCGGAAGGATGCGTCGGCGCCGTGTCGAATGCCCGACGTTTCCATTACCAGCCTTCCGACACCGTGACTTGCAACTCCGACCCTGCACCACTTTAGTGCATTTTCACATTATCCGAACTGATATCGGATGTAGGACCGATCTCCCATACATTGAAGCTGCCATCTTTGATTTTGGCCTTTGAAATCCTTCCGACATCCGATATCGGATCGGATAGTGTGAAAACGCACTTACACTACAGTACCGAGAGGTGACACTTTTAGACACCGCTCGCACTCGTCGATTTCAGGCGGGCCATTTTTTTCAAAGTTGTCCACCCCACTTTTTTTTGGATTTGGAAATTTTTATGTGATTTTTTTGTGAATCGCGAGCTCTTTCAATCCTAATAGGAGAAAAAAAGTGTCCCAATGTTTTTTTCCCATTCCGTTACCATTTCTTCATACATTTTGTATGGCGGTAACGGAATGGAAGGTCTGAAAAATGTATGGAAATCTTGGGACATTTTTTTTCTCCTATCAGGATCGAAAGACCTCGCGATTCTAAGTATGAATCGCGTAAAATAATCTAGATTGGAAATATAGGAAGTGTAAATACAACAACGTCCATCCATTATTATTAATTAATCCATACTAATATTATAAATGGGAAAGTGTGTGTGTCTGTTTGTTTGTCCGTCTTTCACGGCAAAACGGAGCGACGAATTGACGTGATTTTTTAGGTAGAGATAGTTGAAGGGATGGAGAGTGACATAGGCTACTTTTTGTCTCTTTCTAACGCGAGCGAAGCCGCGGGCAAAAGCTATAGTTAATATTATAAATGGGAAAGTGTGTGTGTCTGTTTGTTTGTCCGTCTTTCACGGCAAAACGGAGCGACGAATTGACGTGATTTTTTAAGTAGAGATAGTTGAAGGGATGGAGAGTGACATAGGCTACTTTTTGTCTCTTTCTAACGCGAACGTAGCCGCGGTCAAAAGCTAGTAGATTATAATTATGTATTTAAAAATAATTGAACAAAAATTGATATTGACATGGCTTGCTCGTGTTACCGGCACGGTGTGACTATGTGGGTAGGTATATTACTTGCGGCATGTTTTGTATTAGAGATGAGCCGAATACGGACTTTGCTGAATACGAATATTCGGCCGAACATTCGGTTCCACCATATTTTCAATCCTGGATTAAAAACTTTTCAATGATTGGTAATAGGTACCTACTAAGGCTCTTAATGTTCCTATAATTTAGTGCATTAAGAAAATATTGGTTCTTGTTTCTTAAGCTACGTTATTTTTACTTTTTTACATAATTATATTTTAACGCCTTTTTAACTCCCGTTGGTGGTTCCTTAGAATGCTGAAATAGGACGTCATTATCTGATGAATTACGAATATTTACGAAACAACTTACGCTATTTATTTACTTTGTTTATTCGGTAAATATTCAGCAATGTAACCGAACTATTCGGCCGAATACGATCAATGTTCGTATTCGGCCGAATAGTTCGGTTACATTGCCGAATATGCCGAATACCGAATATTTACCGAATATTCGGCCCATCTCTATTTTGTATCGTCATATGTTATGTACTTAATTTATTGGGTATAAAAAGGTATGTACATAAATATGTAGATATAAATTATGTAAATTTATTAAATCGACAACACATCCAGATATTACCTCAAAATTTAAAAGTCCCGTTACTTAAAAGATGCATACTAAATTAGATTCCCCTTTCTGATCGATATCAACATAAGTAACGCGCTATGATTTATAGTGGGGGCTAGCTGAGATATCGGTCAGCGGGGACAGTTTACGACCAGCTGTCGCCGGCGGTATGGACTATCCGCCGTAATGGATGCCCACTACACACTGCCGCGTTAAGAGGAATCGTTAACGGGAATTTTTCCAAACGTTAGCCACTTCTGTTTCCTCTCCGGCTTTTAAAAGATTACATTTATTAGTATATAAAATAAAATAATGTGATGGGTTTATATTTGTCTTTGTGAATGTCAAATGACTAACCAGGAGTAGGTACATACGGTACATAAAATCTGTACAAACTGTCGATTTTACTAGAAGCAGATTCGTTAAACTGTAATGATATTATGTATGATGTATAATTACGATTACTTTCCCAAAGGAGAAAAATTGTCATGCATAATATAACTCGACCACGCGGGTATGAAAGCCTGATTTTTACCCAACCAAAACCAACTCAAATAATTACCATAGAGTTGATACGCGTAGTCGTAATACTCTCCCCAAGTAATATTAGAGAGTACATAAATGTGGTCAATGTAGTACCTCAAGTCAGTGAACACCGATATACGATCTTCATTGTACCTTATCTCAAAACATCCTATGGCCATAATGAACATATCATTTGTCAGCACCGGACCTCCGGCGGGCACTCCAGCTCTTTTCTTCTGATCATAGTTGCTCTTGAAACATATAAATTTACCCCACCATTTAACGAGGTATCGGGAACAGTCGATGATATCCCGTTTGTGCAGATTCTGATAATTTATTTTGTAGTTCTCCTTGATGTGCGTTAAGTCCTCGAAACCTGACCCTGCGAATATCATGTCATCGGGAAGTTCCTGGTGCTTTGCGGGGATGAGTGCTCTTATTGAATAGTGGTAGGTTCGGGGCAAGTACGGATACAAGTACATTTGCTCTCTGGAGTGGATGATGGAGATGTCGTGTCTCGGGATATGCGTGCCTCTCGGGCCGTGTTCGTGTTCTGGGTTGTTGCTCTTGGGTATCACTCTTCGGGCTCTCCAAACTCGATACCTGTACATAAGTAATATAAATTCTAATACATGTAATAACTGTTTTGTCCGGCCGGCAAGTTGTAAATCGTTACAAGTTTTTGTCAAACGTCTAAACATACATATTAAACTTCTACTAACGAAATGTTTAGTGATGTAGTTTTAGAATATGTATAATTTAAGTTAGTTAGTTTTGACATGAATGACATAAAATTGTGAATGTATATTTTAACCTAATAAACAATATTTTAGAATTTCACCACCCCCTTTCCTCCCGTGGGTGTCGTAGAAGTCGACACTGCGACATCACAATTTTCAGTCTCCTCCAACCCGTAAATAGCTAAGAAGTGGCACTGAAACTTGAGCTATTCCATGTGCTCTGCCCATCCTTTTGGGAATACAGGCATGAATGACTGTAGGTACCTATGTGTGTGAATACCAACCTGAAAGGCGTGTAATAGTAAGCTCCTCGACCAAGCGCCCAGAGACGAAGATCTTGGGCCCGATCTAAATATGCTTCTACAACGTTCGCCGATGTGATTACCGTTCGACGGTTTATAAGAGCCCCCACACCGAGATTCGTATGGTCTAAAAAATCGTATTATAAGTATTAAAAAATAGTCATAGATTTTTAAAATATTGATGATGATGAGTTAGTGAGGGGTTTATTCCATACAAAAAAATATATATTTGTCACCCGAATATCTAACAGAAATTCTTATAAACAGAACCTTGTTGTACATGAAGTACCCTTGAGGTATAAAGCGGCACGTGAATGTGTTATCCTATACAAATATCAGTTTACTGACAAGCAAAGGTATTACTTAATATTAATATTTTTATTGCTCACTGTATTGTTTAACAGAGTAGAGTGGTACTGAAAAATGAAAACTTTGACCATTTAGGTACGCATATTATAATCGCCTACTTAGTAAGAGGGTAAATGTGTGCCTTATTGAGTGATATAATCTTTAAATGAAACTCACATACCTATCGATATCCCAGCCACGACACTCATGCGCCGCCTATAACAGGAGTCGGCCCAGTCCCAGTCAGGGAACCAAAATTCGAACCAGTCAGTCTGCACCTGCCACTGAAACATACTCAGCCGCTTGCGCATGTCCTTGGGGAGGCCTTCCGTCGACGTGCCCACATCCCAGAAACCAGATACTATTCTACAGGACATAACGCTGAATAATAATCTGAAATATGACTCAAATAAGGACCCATTTACACGGCGCGAGAACTTGCATGACATGTTAATGTCATGTTAATACTCTAAGAACAAATTAAATTATTTCCAAAGAAAATATTTTAACTTGTATTTTTAAATAGTAACACTACTATTATGTTATAAATATTAAATAAATGTCATATACAAAGAAAAAGTGATCAAGGCCTCCAGTGTTCCGAGCTGGAATCGAACCAGCGTACTCCGCTTACCGGGCGAATGCCTGAACCACTCGGCCATCGGTGCACGAAGGCAAGGGTCGAAATTTCCAAGTATATTCCCGAAGGCTCGTGGCGCCCTCTGTCATCCCTGAGGTAGAAGGTAGAACAGTATGGTTCGACCTCCTAGCTGAATCAACTCAGGCAACGGAGTACGCTGGTTCGATTCCAGCTCGGAACACTGGAGGCCTTGGTCACTTTTTCTTTGTATATGACATTTATTTAATTTTTACAATAGGTTAACTTGAATAAGCGTAAAACGGGGTGACCGCGTATTCCTGCTTCCTAAATTTAACCGTTTTAAAACTATTAATGAGTCCAATGTGTACAATGGTACAATAGAATACCTCGGATAATCCGTTGTATACTTTCAAGTACCTTTAACCTTATTATGTCAACATAATAAGTTAAATTCAAACCATTAAAACCATCAGATAACGTTGAATAAAATTGTGATTTAACAGCTACGTTTACTAACCTTATTAACATCTTAACGCTGAAAGACAACTGGAGTACCAACTGTTATTAAAGTAAAACGTAAACATTACGAGTATGTATTTGTTTAAGCCCGACATTTGTGGAAAATAATAACAATTTCTGGGGTTGCTTCGTTGAAGTTAATTTGCTGTGGTATAAAAATATAAGGAATAATTTTTAACAAAAAAGAACTGCCTTCATTTGGGGTTCTGGTGATAAATACTTTCAAATGTTGGATTATGTTATCAATTCGTCTGTATATTTTTTAATGTTTGTTATTCGATATCTTCGTCATTTCTGAACCAATTTTGAAATTTGGATGATTCTGAAGTACTTACAGATGAGAATGATTGTCAGAACGGAACTCTAACCAGGGGGCCGATTTTTGAGTCTCACGGCGTTCGAATTCAGAAAATTGTCACTGAAAATAATAGGCAATTCACCGTTTTCAACTGGTATTTTAGTGACAGTGAGACTCAAAAATCGGCCCCCAGGGGCGGCTCACTCTTCATCAGCAGTTCCACTGCACCAAATGTCACTGTTCTGGACGTAAGTGCATGCTGTTCTTATAAAAATACCAAAGTCACTATAAGTGTGCCGTTCAGATTTGAGGAGTTCCGTTCTGACCATCATCAGCAGTTCCACTGCACCAAATGTCACTGTTCTGGACGTAAGTGCATGCTGTTCTTATAAAAATACCAAAGTCACTATAAGTGTGCCGTTCAGATTTGAGGAGTTCCATTCTGACCATCATCAGGAGTTCCACTGCACCAAATGTCACTGTTCCGTACGTAAATGCATGCTGTTCCTTTAAAAACACAAAAATCACCATATGTATGCCTTTCAGATTTGAGGAGTTCCCTCGATTTCTCCAGGATCCCACCACCAGCACTGGGTTCTGAGAAAAATGGGACCAATCTGTATGCATATACATTCAATCAAAAAAAAAAAATTCGAAATCGGTCTAGTAACGACGGAGATATCGAGGAACAAACATAAAAAAAAAACAGACGAATTGAGAACCCCTTCCCTTGAGATTTGGAAGGCGGTTAAAAAGTAGTCACAGAACAAGTAATCACTCTCACAACTACGACATCTATTAATTTAGTTTAGAGTACATGCTCGAGAAAAAAAGTTGTACATAGTCATTTTCGGTAATGCCTTTATTTAAATTCCCATTATTAAGAGGCAACAGGAAAAATGCTAAAATGGAAAGCAGCCCCCCTCCCCCTCCCTTTCAATTTGGGAATTTTCGTTAAATATACTCGTGTCACTGACTTGATTTATAGAAAAAAAATTTGCTTTACGGACAACTCAGGTAAAAGATATTGCGATTTTTTTTTAAATCGAGGTACCGCTCTCGACTATTTCCTCCTCCAAAACTTAACCAATCGGAACGAAATTTGAGAATCTGAATAACAATTAAATAATCTGTGTCGGTCCGTTTCGTTTTTTATTTAGACCATTTGTTATGAATTTTGATCATCACACCCTTTTTTGCGGCATAACCAATTTGGCCGTTTTTGGAAAATTTTGATGGGCCGGGCCCTAGTGCTTTTAAAAATAAGAATAATCTGTGTTAAAAAAAACATTGCTCTTACTTCAAAAACTAGGGAGGAAATAGTCGATAGCGTTGTATGGAGAATTGACCCCTCCTGTTGGGTCTTAATAAAATACCCTGGAATATGGTTTAATAAAGCCATAGGTAGGTACATAAATCGGCCTAAAGGTTAATAAGTAGATACCTATGAGTTAATAGGGATGACGACTACATAAAAAAATGGCATTCTGTTTAGTCCGTCAGTTAGATCGTCCAATAATACTGAACACATATTTTTCGCTTTTTCTAATTAATGAAAAAATACAAAGTTATAGAGCATCAAAGTTCCGGAGTGGGGGCTTGTGACGACACTTCTAAGTAAAAATTGTACCTAGGCGTGATGTCACGCGAAACTTCAACGCACTGTACCGTCGTCATTTTTCGTTTACGAGAAAAAAGAAAAAATACGTGTCTAAATTCTTTGATAATCTAACTGACGGACTAATTGGTTTTTTTTAGTCGTCTCGCCTATTATTTAAAAAACAATGTTAACAAAATCGTTCAACTGTTAAAACCGCGATTGAAATAAAACAAATATTTTATTTATAATGTTTGCGATAACTTACCGACAAAATGAAATGTTAGTCAATGTTGTTGTTGTGTAACAAAGTGTGGTTTGTAAACATTTCAAATCAATTGGGTACCTTACTTACCTGCGGTGAAGTATTTCGATGACAGATCTGATGTTACGAGGGTCATGCCAAAAGAAGTTAGATACTCCATGGTCATTTTATTGATACTGGCCAGTTATACACCAATGTAAAGGTAGGTTATCTGCTTATAAATTTAAAAATGGAACACTTGGAAATTCTTAGGATTCCTTTTTTAATTATTTTTTTTTCTAAATAATTTTGGCGGGAATTTTCCGCAACAATGGAGCTTACTCGACGTGATTTTCGTGTTATGGCCGCTGTACACATATGGCCAACGGTTCCACCAGCCCTTTGTGAAACCCCTTGGCCAAGATAAGAGCCGCTGTTTACACATTGGCGAACCAATCACTTGGCATTGGCTCTTCATGAAAGATGGACGTGGAATGGAAAAGACTAGGAAATTCTAGGTCTTTTACGTTGTCAGCAAAATTTGATTAAAAAATAATAACCCCGTAGTAAAATTAAATTATTTGATATATTAACAATTTTTTGAATATTCTGATAAGAACATTTATCTTTTTGAGGAAATACATTAAACATTTGCAAGGTTATTTTATTTCCTAAAATCTACACTATTATTGGCATAGATAAACTTATTATTTTCGTAAATATTTCACTACTGTCCTCTCTGACGGCTGACGACCAACTGAATGAAGCGCCAACGTGTAAACGCAGTTGGCCATTGGCGCCAAGATCCTTTGATGTGTGGACAAAAAACCGACACGAATCGGTTGGCCGGCAAGCGCAAGCGCCAACTGCCAACTTACGGCCAAGTAGCCCTCTACACACATGGCCAAGGGGGTTGGTGGAACTGTTGGCCATGTGTGTACAGCGGCCATTATGATATATTATGACTTTAAAAAAGGTTTAACACCTCAAGAGCGTTTTGAACTTTTAGTCTCGACTTTTGGAGAGTCTGCTTGTTCACGTGCAACTGTTTTCAATTGGTTTGCTGAATTTAAAAGAGGACGGGAGAGCTTTGAAGATGAGGCGAAGACCGGACGGCCGCCAACCGCAGTCACTGAAGAAAATGTAAAGACTGTGGAAAAAAATATTCGTGCGAACCGACGTATTACATATGTAGAGCTCGAGCGTGAACTGGGCATTGGATCAGCAGCATTGCAAACTATAATTTATAGTAAACTGTCTCTTCATAAGCGTTGTTCAAGATGGGGGCCGCACAAGCTCACCGATTTACAGAAAGACCGTCGCGTGGATTGGTGCAAATTTATGATAGACAAATTCGACGCAGGCGAGAAAAAAAACGTATATGATATACTTACAGGTGACGAAACATGGCTATATAACTACGATCCCGAAACAAAGCGACAGTCTACAGTATGGTGTTTTGAAGATGAGCCGACGCCAACAAAATGTCGCCGAACCCGAAGCACACAAAAACAAATGGTTGCCTCATTTTTCTGCAAGACGGGACATATTGCTACAATAGTGCTAAAAGATCAAAAGACAGTTAATTCAGAATGGTATGTGACAGTTTGTGCCCCAAGAGTACTGTCAGCTTGGTGTGACAAGCGGCCGAAGTCAGGAACCCGGCACCTGCTCTGGCACCACGACAACGCTGCCCCGCACACTTCCGCTAGAACACTTGACTATTTCAGCTCAAAAAACGTGACTATTCTGCCCCACCCCCCATATTCCCCTGACCTAGCCCCCTGTGATTTTTATCTTTTTCCTAAAATTAAAGAAAAATTAAAAGGAAGGCGATTTGAGAACAAAGAAGATGCGTTGGCTGCGTATAATTACGAAATTTCTGAGGTGTCTAAAGAAGAGTGGTCATCGGTATTTTCTAAGTGGTTTAGACGGATGAAAACGGACGGAACGGACGGATGAAACGTTCACGGTGAATACTTCGAAAAAATAGATAGCTGTAATAAAGAATAAAGTATGTAAATTTTGAGTATCTAATTTCTTTTGGCATGACCCTCGTACTGGTATTAATTAGTCTTGCAAATGTTTGGATTTGGAATAGTCATGGTCTTGGTTTTGATAGGAATAGTATTGACAGGTTGCAATTCTCAACAGATTTTCGTGAAATGTTGATTCTATTATTTAGTAAAACTTTTATTGCCGATCCAGCTTTCGGAATTTTTCCAAGATGCTTTTTACGAGTACATATGTAAATATTTATAACCATGTGTTTTTCAATTTTCCATTTCTAAGCATATATTGCGATATTTAATATTACCTATGGTAGGTAATAATGTGCCATTATTTTTCTAAAGAATTCTAAATTACCGATTTCACTTTCCATGTACAATCTGATTAGGTAGAATAGACTGGTATGTATGATACAAACTAATATAGCGTTCAATCGAATTATATTTTTGTATTAGTCGCATCTTGCATGTCAAAATCGTCAAATTTGACCCACTAACCCGACTATACCAACGAAGCCAAACAGTTTTTATGTAAGTATTGTGTCAAGTACCTACTCTTAATCTCTCTACTGCCTAGTTATCATTTTTAAAACGGCAATAAATATGAGGAGAAGGATATAATTGTAGTTGAAAAAAGAAAATCAATGTAATGATGAATTTGTTTATTAAGTTGATGTTAGAAGTTATTCGTCATCAAAGTTGAATCTCCTCATACCGTCGAACCTGAAGCCGTAGGCGGCGGCGTTCTTGACATCCACCAGCGCCGGGTTGCGGTGCTTGTAGAAACTGCCGTGCCCGTGCGCGGGCCTCGACGAGCCGTTCGGCACGCCGTGCGCCTCGCGCGGATAAAATGCCTCGAACTGCCCGCTGGACGGCAGCACCGTCTTGAGCCCCGCGTCCTCCGGATCGTACGGTCGGCACAGAGATGGCGCTAACATCGCCAAGAACCACAGCGCGTACACTGACATCATCTGCAATGACATATTTACGATATAAATACTTATAAATACATTAGCAAGGTATATAGAAATATGAACATTACATACTGTTTAACAATTGTAATGTGGCTCCCGATGAGCTGGTTGCATATGGAATGTGATTCGTCGGTGCGCATTTAGCGAAACTGGTAGATCGTCGCAGTGGGTCACCTTGAGGGGCTCGAGCGCGCGGACAAGCAGTGGCGGCGGCCGCCCGGCCGGGGTCGGCCGTGCTGCAACAATACCCACTTTCCCTCCGCGGTGTCAGCAAGTCGACATTAGCGCGACACGACACGAGTACCTGCCCGCTAACTCAATTAACTGGTCTCTTATTTCGCACATTGCTAGTAACCTGATACAGGTTGACGTCTTATTTTGGTTAAATTAAATATATATGATAAAAAATATTGTCCGTAAAAAAATAAAAAAGTAGGTATGACATAGGTAGCATACCTATGTTACCTAAGTAGGTATGACATAGGTAGCATACCTATGTTACCTAAGTAGGTATGACATAGGTAGGATACCTATGTTACCTAAGTAGGTACGTATATCAGACTGATTAATATTCTTTGGGTAAAATATGTATGTCATAATCATAACATAACGTTAGCAGAGTGGTAGGTAGATATACCTACCTATGCCAGTAGGTTCATAAATAACAGCATTTTTGAACACCGGCGTAATAAATTCGGAATAGAATCGAGTCTAGTCTAGAACTAAACTAAGCATGAGACAGGATAAGATGAAATTAAAACATTTAAGCGCATATACCATCTTTATTTACGTTTAATGAAAATAAATCCCTTCCAAAACTTATGCTTATGATAAAGAGACTAAATTTAATCTTCTATTATATTTCCAATTTTGTTAACTTATCTAAATATCTTATAATTAAAGTACCTAACATAAATAAGTAGGTATTTAAAGATATCAACATGTCACAATGGTAGAGATGGTAAGGGTTGTTTTTAGATCCGAATTATTTAGATGACAGTTCGTTCTAAGAAGAATACCCATAAAAAGGCGATTAGTATTTTTTTATAACATCCGTCACTATCAGTGCGTAAAGGTAAAAAAAAACTGCAAATTCGTACATAACGTGTAACATAAATTATGTCAGGTAAAAGATTGGATAGTCCACAATTTATTGGAAAAAAAATCGAACTATCATTTTCAATGGTATTATAATACCTATTATATCAAGGTAGGTATTATATCAAGCAATACAATAATATAGTTTTATACGTTTATCTCAACTACTTTACAAATTGAATTAAAAAAATATAATATGATGAAATAAATAAATAAAATTGGTATTTTTTTAATTAAATGTTTTTGTACACTTTTTGAACATAATTTAGGATCGAAAAACTAGAGAAAATATTTATAATTAATTACCACGTACAAACAGTGCAAAAAACGGCTTCAATAAAAAAAATAGTTTCATACAAAATTTTAAAGATGAGCACCCCTGTAGTAGTTGCAATAAAATTACAAAATTTGGCGTATTATAAACCATAAATTATACAAGAAAATGAGGAGGTGGACGAATGTAAAAAGGGGTTTTAGGACGTCCCTAAAATACATCACTCGGTCAATACAACCTTTTTGACCATAAGCCGATTTTTTGATAGAATTCTATAGCGAATCCTGTCTGAAATTCAGGCAGAATCCGAATGCTCTAAGTTTCTCAGTGAGAGAGCTAATTAGGTAGGACACAAAACAATTAGGTATCTTCATTAATTATTTGGAAGATGTATATCGTTGTCTAAGTACCTACCCACAACACTTGAGCTTACTGTGGGACTATTAAGTTTGTAAAGGAGTGTCTGAGTTAGTTATTTTTTTAATGAATGAATGGAGAGTCTCAATTAGTAATCGTAGTCAAATTACCTATACCCCATTCAGAATTCAGCTGTAATAAGCATTTACTTTATGAACGGGACAGACGGGGGATGCATAATGCATGGGACGAAATGAATTTGCTTTATTTTTGGGTTAAGTACATTTTATCAAGTGATGACGTAAAAGTTCAATATTATGAGTAGGTAACAGCAGCGGCTGGTCCATTCAAGCCGATTCCCACCGGCTTGCCTAAAATTGATTACTAGTAAAGTATCTAATATTATGGTAGGTTACTTTTTGCTCAGTGTTGCCTAGCAGAAATTTTCACCAGCCGCCACTGGTAGGTAATAAACCACTTTCTCATGCATTCACTGCAACAAGTGCATACAATTTTACATCATTATGTAGATACCTAATGTATGTTTTCGCATGTTCATGGAATGTAATAAATATTATGTCATAAGGTTTTTTCTCACCTATTTTTATATATGTAGGTACGGGCCGGATTTCCCTTCCCTTGCTTTCCTGAGATGGAGAAGGGCTAAATTTTGGGTGAGGGTGGGGCTGTCATTCCAAGTACCTACCACGACCTCTAAATCCGATCCTATTATATAATTTTTCCCAAATGAGAACCATCATTTCGTAATGCTCATAGGTAAACTGTAATTTAATTAAAAATCGTAAATTTATATTATGTTAAGTAAGTAATATATATTTATGAATAGCACACCGTTGTGAACTCAAAAAATAACAAGGGAATTACCGATATTAAAATTATGATCCTTATCGCTTTTGCGACTCAAAATTATGAAAATACAATTACTTATCTTAAATGTTATTTATTGACACGTACATTTTTTATATTTTCGTTTAACTGCATTTCACACACGAATCAAATTACCAGCATATAATAGCCCTAAAAATATCTTAAAATTCCTTGAAGTATGTATGTATATAGTTCTATTAAACAGGGTCATTGTGCTAGTTTCTGTCCACATACGTTAGTTTTCGTCCACTTGCAAAGAGCTAATACGTGTAGGTATATTATTTTTAATAAGTACTTACCTATTCTACTCGCATAATATCATTTTTATGTAGATATTAAATACCTTGTTTAGAAGATAATGCTTGCAAGGTAGGTTATCTATATTCAAATTTCGTCAAATGAGCTTCTTATTTTTTTGTCATTTTTTTATTTTATATTTTTAGGGAATTTTAGGTCAATAAAATTGCACTCAGAATCACCAGCACTTTCAATCTCAGTAGGAGACAAAAAATGTCCCTGAATTTTTATACATTTTTGGATTTTTGTTACTTTCCTCTTTTGTTATCCCACACAACATATGTACGGAAAATGGTAACAAAATAAGAAAAAATCGTATGGGACAATTTTTTTATATATTAGGATTGAAAAAGCTATTGATTTTTTTCAAAAAATATCACATTTCATAAAAGTGGCGAAAAAAGAAACTCTCATGAAAGGTTATCGGAAACTAGTAAGTAGATCTGAACGATAATTAGGTAGGTACTTGATATAATGTTAGGTACAATAGGTACCTAATGTACCTATACAAAATATTATGCGATGCGAAATGTACAAATGCACTGAGAGCGGTGTTTTGTTTATCTTTACCATTTGCAATGAGATTCACAGTTCAACTAAGTGATAAACAGTGATCGGTTTTTTGGATTCACCCTCGCGGGATATCAAGTAGAAAAGTTAATATTGATACGACGAAATTATCTCTACGGAACTTTTTACTCTTACATGGCAACCAGTTGAGACAAAAACTTCTATTCTTTTCCTAATCTCTACACTCTATTAAGCAAAATATATTAGAACCTCCACAAAGTATTACCTAACATCTATCATGATATTTATACAAACCGAACATTAAATTTAAATTGTGTTTCTAAATTTTATTGTAAGAATATCAAAGCTAAGGAGTTCACATTTTTAAATTGTTGGAGAGATTTATAGTGGTTATGAAATCGCATGTTAGTAAGGCCTATTACGTTATGTACTATTTTTAGTTTAAGTTTATAATGTTAATTTATTTATTTATTTATTCTTTATTGCACATAAAAAAATAAGTACAAATGGTGGACATAATGCCTTAAGGCATTCTCTACCAGTCAACCACTGGGTTAAAAAGAAACATTTGGTACGTGCAGGCATCGTGACAGAAAACAATAATCAGATATCACTTTCTATTCTACTATTTACAAATTAAAACTATTATCATTAAATACTATAATGAGGGGATGAACTTACACATATACTCTATAAGATATACTTACATAAACAGCTACTTATATACATAATACCTACATGTACCTACAACGAAACGTACAACGAATGTTGTTGCTTTATATTTTTGGTTGAGCAATAAAACCATTTGGCATTGTGGACATTGTACATATTTTTTTGCCTTTTCTAACAACATTAAGCCCGGATTCCCGGGGCATATCCATACTAACATAATGATTGAGGTCGTTCACCCCATGTCGAATCCAAAAAACCGATCACTGGTGATAAAGTACAACTAGGGAACAAATCAAATTATTTTATTGAATATTTTTGATTTGTTTTTTTTTTCAAGTAGTCACACTAATAAATTATAAATTGAAATAGATATCATACACGAAAGAAAAAACGGCAAGGCCCGCTGGTCTTTACCACTAGACCACACGCCCGCCAAACGCACGCCGCTTGGCGGGCGTGTGGTCTAGTGGTCTTTACCACGTTAGCCGCGTAAGCTGAAGACCAGGGTTCGATTGCCGTTTATTATTTCGTGTATGATATCTATTTCAATTTATAAGTGATAAAGTTTTAATGAACATCATCTTTGGTTTCGATTAGGATTTAAGTGGCAAAGAAATTCCATTTCCTGGGGGCCGATTTTTGAGTCTCACGGCGTTCGAATTCAGAAAATTGTCATTGATAATAATAGACAATTCACCGTTTTTAACCGGTATTTTAGTGACAGTGAGACTCAAAAATCGGTCCCCTGTCAGTCTGTGTTCCTTAACCTAATAGCAAAATTTAATTCGCACAAGTACATTTCAGCGTCAATTTCCCCTATATTTATATTTGTAATTTGTGATCTTCGCACATTTCATTTCCATAATTATTATAACTACGGGAGGATTTAGCTTGAAGAGTGGAGAGTCCGTACGTCCGTAGCAAACTTGCTACAATTGTCGTACAATAGGATTGGGTACGAGTAGGTACCTGCATAATATATATCGAGGATCGTGTGACTCTACCTCGTATCGAATATCAATCTTAGGTACTATAAGCGATTATGATGAGTTTGAGTGGTGAGGCAGAACAATACGTTGATGTAGCCACATTTTCATACGAAGCTTGTTTTTACCACATAATCTATTGTATATACAAAACTTCATAACCTACAGTCCAACACGTAGTTTTAAAATTAAAAGGAAACTTCTGTTTTATGGGAAGGTGGACTCCGACGAGCAGCTTTGGCCCCGTCCAAAAGTTGCCTCAGCCGCTCAGTTTGGGCACAATGATACAAAATAGCCTATTAGGAAAAATTTATTCAAAAAGAAATTTATAAACAGGGGCTAAAGTTACTCTTCACACCAACATACCCACTGATATGCGAATGCGGAAAATTTCTAAAAAAGTTGTAAAAGCTTGACAGAAAGCAAAATAACGCTTTATTTTGAAAATGGAAATATTCGACATCATAAAATTATGACGTTATAAAATATTTTTACGTGGAATGCGCGATTAAGGATTTTTTTCCGATCGCAACTCAGTAGTATCCACACCATTTAGCAACATGTTAACTGCAATATTACATATAATAAATCTGAGGTGCCTATGCACTTCTTGTCAAACAGCAAACGGAATTAGGACCATTCTATTTGTAATCATTTTTTTACATAAACAAATAATTAATGTAGATCATTATTATCATTAATAAGTAGATACTCAAAAACATGGTTCGGATTTGTATCAATTGGAAATATAATTTTATCAAATAATCACATATGTAATTTGAAAAGCAGATATTTATAAAAACATAACAATATTATAAATTAATAATACTAGGTATCTAACCTATTTGTTCATTTGTTACTTAATTATAGCGGTAGCACTTCTTATAGACATTCAGACAAAGGAAGTAAGCACAGTTGTAACTAGTCTTTATCACCGTGGCCTGTTTCACCGTGGATACATTGACATTGACACTTTTGTGCCCATTTCCACTGTTATAGTATCTAAAGATAATGTTGTTTCAAATAAATCATTTTCATTTCATTTCAGCAAGGCTAGCACATGATTAGCGCTAGATTATGTTGGTGCGACATTGACTATCCATCCATATATCAGTTATACAATTGAAAACGGCGATGATTCATGTCGCGGCGATATACTGTCGTGCCAATTATGTGCTGGCCCAGCAGATTGAAAAGAAAAATTGTGTCGCTTAACTTCAAAAGTGGGTAAATCCATTCTGCTATAAGGTTGATTATCTTTCAGATCATATTATATTTTTTATATAATCAACCTTATAGCAGAATGGATTTACCCACTTTTGAGGTTAAGCGACACAGTAGGTACTCAATATTTACTAGTTTGACATGCAATGTTCGGCGAAATATCACTATGTCGGGCGACAATTGACACTGTGAAACAGGCCGCTAACATTTTTGGAACACTCAATATTGGCGTACATTCACACGAAGTCAGTGTAACACATATATCTAAATTTACTCGTTGGTGTCAATATGTCCCAATAACAATATTTTATCTTCACAATTTTTATTTCTTCGCATAATGGCCCCATACGGCCAATAAGTTCCAGTGGTATTTTGATCTTTAGGTAGTTAAGTCCGTAAAGAATTGAGTTTTATCATAGAATAAAATATCATAACGCACACAGTGTAAGTAGTATCTTACTGGGTTTCAAATACATAATTACACCGTATGCTTTTATGAAAAAATACGGTAAAATAACCTATGGTAACATAGCGTATAGTATACCTACCTACTACCCGACATATTGGATGTTCTTCTCACAATCGATATAAAAATAGAGTACATGTAGAACTCTGGCATATGGCTTATGCTCGAGTTCTACCCACAAAAGTGGGTCTTCGATAGCATGGGTCGCTTGTGCCCTGGTTGTATATTCTACCACCTACTATTTTTTGTCCAGATATTGGAATGTGGTCAATAAGATGATTTACGCTATTTGTTATAGCCCTGACATTTAGAATTAAAGAAACTGTAATAGGTACCTACTTTTGCATATGTTTCATATAATTCCATAAACTTTGCATCCCAAGTCCCAAGTTGACTCAACCTCCCTTCCTATCCCTAGTTTCGTTCAGTCCAAACGATGCACACTTCTGTCGTTCAAATAGTTGAACCCAATACGAAATTCCCTAACCTTCTCTAGCCTACTTATTTACTTAATTCTTATTATTCCATGGGTTATGCAGGTCCCACAAAACAAATTTTATATTTAAATTTGAGTCCGAGCACTAGGTACTAACATTGAGAGTTGTTAGACAACATCAAATTATAATTAGGTATTATTTAAAATAAAATACATTTACACAAGTCGGAACCAGTCTTCATCGTCGTCCATAATTAAGTTGTCAATGACAAGCTCGTTTTTAGAATAAGCAAATACGTTGTTTGTTTATCCGAATATTGTGAGTTGGCTTCGTATTAATACCAAAAGTGGGCTTTAACGTGAGCATATAAATAAACTGAAGGTTGTAGTTGTCAAAGTGATGAACATTTTGTCTAGCGACCTTTGAAATTTTACTGTTTTTTATAAAATTTTTTGTTCAATGAATGCAGTCATATTGACTTTGCTTATTGTTACGCTCCAAAACTCTCTATACATTGTATTGTACATGAGTTTAACGTATAAGTGTAAATGTGTTGCCAGTTTAATTATTTGCTCATGTTACAAGACAACCACTGTATAGATAACCCAATTTGTGCCCTTGATTAGCGAACATTATTTTTGAAGAAGTTTTAACTAATATAAAATCGTCAGAAATCTCAAGCGAGAGAGGCCGGCTACAAAACGAATTCGAGAGACTACGCTGGGTAAATTATGCCAATTCCATAAGCGCCAAAAAACATTAAAACTAAAAAACTTGCATTCCATATCGGCAATTATGGCCAATACAAACGGACAGCATAAAACATAGTTCAAGATTTCAACGGATTTTCTTTATACCATATCTGGCAAAATCAAAATCACTTGTGGTCATTTAAAGAGAAATACTTTTTAGAGACAAATCTCTTCTCTTTTATTATTACACTTTACAACTGACTGTAGTCTTCAGCTGATACAAATGTTAAACATTATTAATATTTATTTTAAGGTTTAGTGGTTATATTCAGCGATGTCCACGCGCAGTCTCTCAAATCTCAAATCCAATCTCAATTTAGAGGAAGACTATTAGCCGTATTAACTATTTTTTTGGCTTACAAATCCTCAGTCGGTGTGGATTAATATAAAATATATATTATCCCAAACATATAGTATCAAATCGAAGGTCAAGATATGAACTGATATACCCTACATATAGACGAATCAGTAGATATGTAAGTTATTACTTACTTCCCTTTGTTTTCGTTTCGTTAAATAAGAAAGCTATAAAAACAAATAAAAACCTTTGAAAACAAACCCTCATTGGACCATTTATTAGACCTCATTAGAATAAAGGCTCACCTATTCACTAAATATGGTCGTTTAAATGTATCTTCGACGCGACGGTACCTCAGTGAGCAATAGAAAGGTACGAAACTAAGAACCCAACATATGTACAACCCCCTTAAAATATATAACCACCACTAAATTTAATAGTCAAAGCATTCAATTGGTTTAAACATTAAAGATATTTTGAAATCACATCAACAGAGATCTTTACTATAATCATTATCATTTTTGAACATTAAGTAGACCATATAAAATGTATCCAATCAAAATTAATGATTTCCTAGCATTACATAACTTTAAATGTTATTGGAGAATGTATAAAGCAAATAATTCTCAATAACAATCATTTGTGACAAGCAGCACGGGAAGCATGGTCGCGCGACAGACGATAAAATATCAGGCCGTCCCTATCGCACCAGGGGCGACTCACTCCGCGATTCTATCGCCGCGCTACAAGTACATGCCGGCGGCCGCGAGTTCGCGGCCCATTCATTGGTGACGGCCTTCGTGCGGCGCAATAGAATTCAATCTCGGCAGCTCGCGTGCGGTCCGTTTATTAATGTAGGTAAGAATTTATAACGGCGGCGTTTTGTGAACATCAAAGGAGTGAGCCTTCTGTACTTGTACTATTATATATTCTGTGATCGCACTTACAAATAGTGCGATAGGGACGGCCTGATATTTTATCGTCTATCACGCGACCATGCTTCCCGTGCAGCGCCATACTCACACTCACGTTGCCATAGTGTTTATTTTAATTGTACCCTAAACGTTACTTATTTGTCGTACGTTCGCTAGAATTCCACTACATTAATCTGTGTTTTCCTAAACTGGGTTGTGACACTAGTGAATGTGTAACTGATTTATTGATTTCATATACAAAAATATTTCATAATTTTAATAACAACAACGGCAGATAACATAATAAACTACCTTCTACTGCTTCGATTACACAAATAAGACTAATTCGGGTATTAATCAGTACCCATAGTGTAAATTTCATTCCTCAACGTGACATAAAGTAAACGATTTTGAAGAGCTTGCCAAGAGGGACATTTTGGAAACATTATCTTATCTTCTTCAAAAACGAAATGTTTTCAAACGAAATATACACTGTCACCTCGTCCATCAGGTAATATAAATCAGAAATACCTAGTATATTTCCCTAAAAAGAGAAACATTCAGTTTTTCCATAAGAAAAACTACAAAACATGTAGAATATAAACGTTTTGGTGGCGATTAGAGTACAAATATGTATAATCAATCAGAGAAGTGGACATGCTGAATTCATTTCATAATCATTATTTTATAAAATAATCCATAAAGTTTAATTTTGTCGAGTCAACTATTTGACCAAGAAACCACCGCCAGCTTTTGAATGTTCGTTAGGCCTAATATTTTGGCTCACTACACCACTCGTTGTGACAAGTACTCTTCCCATGAGCCAATGATAGTGGCAACACTGGCATATACGCTAACGTATAAACTTAAAAATTTACTTTTTCTGGGTGTAGATTATCGCTTAAAGTTTATGGAATTAACACAAAAACAATATTTTTATTGAAATTTCATTATCATCACAAAACTGACAGCGAGTTAATTTTTGTTAACGACTTCCGCTAATTTTGGGTCCCAAATTCTGAAAATGGCCCAGCTAATTGCGTTGACATTCGTTTATACATACACTAGCTTTTGCCCGCGGCTTCGCTCGCGTTAGAAAGAGACAAAAAGTAGCCTATGTCACTCTACATCCCTTCAACTATCTCCACTTTAAAAATCACGTCAATTCGTCGCTCCGTTTTGCCGTGAAAGACGGACAAACAAACAGACACACACACACTTTCTCATTTATAGATAATATTAGTATGGATATGTCCATGTATCGTTTCGCCGCGAACACGGGCAGTAAAACCTGTGGAAACCCGAAACGGCCGTAAATAAAGGTACCAAAACTACCAAAATGCGTTCGAGATAGAGCCATAAATAAGACCCTCTTAGAAACTTTTGATTTATTTTTGCAAAACGCATTTTTTTATATTACTTAACTTATGTCAGTGTTAACACTGTCAGTGACTCGTGGCAAGGAATAATAAAATATAGGTTGCAAAACTATAACCATAATAGTAAATGCAGACATTTGGTTCCCTAGTCATCTTACACCTCACTCAGTCAATCATTTCATACCACTCGAATTGTACACTGTATTACTTAAATATATATGACCTATACATGTGGTTATCAGGAACCACATAACATTGGGAAGTGGTAAAGGCTGTCACACACGTGTTCAGTAATTATTTCTATTTTTTTAATAACTCGATAACCGTAAGAGTTAAAATGCTTAGTTTCTTTGAGAAATTACTTGTATTTATTCTAAAGAACCATTCCTTAAAGTTAACGGAATTCAATAAAAACAGGGTGTATAGAACACGCTTTTTGAAAGAGCCTAACGCCACGAAACAATATTAGTCGCCATAATGTTATTATTCTATTATATTGTCTGCTATATTCTATGGAATAATGAAACAGTTACTAGGGCGAGTATATAATTGATATATGTTTAGTTTGCAATAGTTTGTAATGCAATAATGGCATAATAACCAGTTGCGAGATTTTAACTCTCCCAGTCATTGAGCGACATGGAAGGCACCTAATTCTATGAATTTATTCGAAAACCGAATAAAATATTTTTAAATTTGTTTTCATCACACCCGCACTTCAAATGTGCTATTGCACACAGGCGGAGCGTGAGTTATAGAAAAATCGTTCTCCCAAGGGAATAATGAAATTTCTTGTACCGTACTTAACTTTTTTTACAGCTATTTACATATTTTTTACATTGCGAGTGTGATGAAAAAGATTGTGTGTAACTCGGGGAGTATGAATATTACAAACTCGAGTATTTAAATCGCTCCCGCAAGCCGTCGCGATTTAACTTACTCTCGTTAGTAATATTCAACTTCCTCCCCTTGTTGCACAATGTACTATTATTGCTCCGTAGGTTCTGTCGGTTATGTCACCGCTTATGAGGAGCCACACTGAGATTTGGCCACGCTACTCTGCGCTACTATACTAAAGCATAGCCGCTTGCTGTCACCAGGCGGTCTAGCACAACTTGCGCTCTCGCCCGCGAGTCCATACTTGAAGTCGCGCTTGATGTATGAACTCGCGCGCGAGAACGTTGCAGTTGTGCTAAACCGCCAGATGCCATATTTTTTCTGCATTGTACAGTCACCAGCAATAACATTGGACAAAAAGAAGGCTGCATATCTGAGACGCTTTTATAGCTCTAGGAATAAGATTGTGTCTGATGTTTTTGCGGGCTTCTTTTTGCTCCTGTGTGTACAACACTGCACTCCGTAAGTCCGTACCCACAGCGATTGCAATAGCGACATACTGTACTAACCGACGACCGATATGTCTGTAGCCACCCTGCCTGCTGAGCCGCGGTCCTGGGTTCGAATCCCAGTAAGGGCATTTATTTGTGTGATGAGCACAGATATTTGTTCCTGAGTCATGGATGTTTTCTATGTATACAAGTATGTATTTATCTAGTTAAGTATGTATATCGTCGCTTAGTACAAGTTTTCCTTAGTTTGGGCACAGTATAATAAAGAGTACTATCGTACAGTATGGCCACTCCCGCTCCCCGCTGAAAGTGCCGCCCACCCCCTCTCAGTTACCTCACAGTTACCGCCTGTCAAAAATGCGAACAGTTGACCATAAGTCGACCTGTCATATTTCACTCATACAAGCATAGCACGCGTTCACCTACACGAGCTTAGACTGTGTGCTAGGAACGCGCCTCTTTCATATATTTGATCGTCAGTGTCCGAGGTGTGGTTTGGGGCTTAGTTGATCAGTGTAAGGTGTCTCCAAATTATTAAAAAAAAAAAAAAAAATTTTCAGTGTGCCTCCTCATTCTATTGCTGCTGCTCAGAAATCGCCCATGTAACTGCGTCTGTATCTATAATATCTTAGGCACTTAACACATCTGTTTCAATTATTTACTTGGCAAAATAAATCCAAGCATTCTTCTGTACACATTAATTTAACAATGGAATAAGTCGTCATGCTTTGAAATAATACTCATCGGAGTTAGGCACTGTGGCAACATTTTTGTGGTGTTGAAGACGTCAGTGGATACTGAGACCACGTGGAATCGTAACGAAATTATATCACCATTAAAATATCATGATACGATGCTGTAATTAGTAATAACGTCCAATATCGTGTCTAAGTGTTATTTCTATATGTACCATAAAATTACGAGTCAGTCGTCTAAATATTAGCAAGATCTGTACCTAAAATGTAAGTCTAATGTTGTATGTATACTATTTAAATTACAAATGTAAATTGTACAGAGTTATATTTGTGATGTTTATAAGTTTTCCTTTACGGTTACTACTCGAGCTACTCACAAAAATAGTGCAGTATCTTCGACCACCGAACTAAGAAAAAACACGCTTAGCAAAATTATTGCACGTAAATATGAAAAAATATTGCTTATTCTGAGATGCATCGATTACAATGGCAAATTATTGATTGAGAATTACGCCACGAAAGCGCACATTACATTATAATACATATTTATAAAGTCTTGCATTCACTGCTCGCCACCGCAGAGCTACGTACAATCACCTGCAAATATATGTTACTTTTCGAAGGCCGCAAAAACATCTGACACAATTTTAGAGTCTGCCAAAAAGAGTACAAATTAAAAAATGGCAACATCATAGTGTTGTCCTTTCAAAACAATATTGTTTAAGATAACGGAACGACACTACAACGTTGCCATTGCCATTTTTTAATATTGTGGCGACCACGGCGCACATCATAATAAACTGCTAAAATCATGAACCTCCCCACCGAAGTCGGATTACTTAGCTGATAGCTCGCGACTCGAGAGCCGGTTTGTAGGGAATACCCATGAGACCGGTGTCAGCTGTGTAGCAGTCGGCGCCCGCGCCGCTCTGGCAGTGCGATATCATCTCTTTTTGCCAGGTAGTTTTTATTGATTTTTAGAACAATAAGAGCGTGTCACATATCCTTCGAAGCCTTCGAAGAGTAACATATCTGTAAGTGCGTTTCACATTATCCGATCCGACATCGGATGTCGGATCGACATCCCATACATTACAGGCGCCATCTTAGATTTTTTCCATTGAAATCCTTCCGATATCCGATATCGGATCGGATAATGTGAAAACGGGCTAATTCTGTACAACGCGTGTGCAGTGCACATTTCATCTAGCCGCGGAGTGGTCGCCAGCGACAACCCCGCAAAAATATCAAGTGCTTGGTGAAGTAGATAAGATAACCTGTTAAACGCTATACAAGTAGCTGTCGAGCTTGGTCTTGATCGAGGGCTGGGTGAAGGGCGAGAACCAGAATACGGAGAAGCGGCCGAACACTTGCTGGATGTTCTTCCACCGAGACTTGCGCACCCATCGCGCCTGCTCTTTCTTTAGCTGTTCGATGCCCTGTTTACACAAAGAAGAGTTTATTAAGACACCAAATGTAAACAGACAATGTTAAGCCTTCGCTGCGGCAATGATTCAGATTCAGATTCATTTATTTCATAATACAAATTACAGTATAAATTGCATGTCAATCTACAAGAATTCATATTACGATCGTCAAATACAATAATATAAATAATTTCATAATGAAGTCAATACTTTGTACACCTTTCTGTTAGGTAACGTTAACGTGTGATTTCTTATGTTTTAAATGTTATTTTCCAAAATCTGTAAACAGCAATTATTGATTTGAAATCGAGGGAAGGTTTTCTAAGACCGTTTTCGCATCGCATTTTCGGATCTGGGGCCCATTTCTCGAAGATACAAGTTAAAATTGGTTGACAATGTCTAATATGACAAGTTGGAAAGAGACTCTGCTTGTAACTTTCAGTTTTGTGAAATGGGACCACTGATAGCTGCCCTCACTGACGTGACCCATTATCAGAATACACACTGTATATATTTTATCAGCCGGGTCCACACAGAGCGAGACACGTCGCGAGGCTATCTCCTCGCGCACGTGCTATAAGGGCATTTTCAGAAGTTGAGAGCCGAAATTAGCGTAAGTCGTTAACAGAAATTAACTCAAATTTAAATAGATATCATACACGAAAGAAAAAACGACAGGGCCCACTGGTGGCCGAGCCGGGAATCGAACCCGGGTCTTCAGCTTACGCGGCTAACGTCCTCATCACTAGACCACCCGCCCGCCGTGGTACCCGACGAAATTTCTCTAGTGTATGTTATCTCTGATAAGGCTAGGCGCCTTTGACCAACTCTAAGGGCGAGCAATTAGTGCTTGTGCTTGCACCTCCTATACCACAGAACACCCCACTAGAAGCCAAATGCAAGCGATATTGTTCGAGACGCAAATCACCAATCCTTGCGGGGTGAGGCGGGCGCGCACGGTGCTGCCATTGGTCGTTTCAAATAATGGCGCGCCTTTATGATTAGCAGTAGGGATGGGAATGGGACATGTCTATTATAGGCAATGGTACCGGTACCAGTACTGTGGTGAATTTGTTTTGCAACAAATTATAATATTATAATTAAATTATAATAAGGCCTAGTTACCCTTCGGGTTGGAAGGTCAGATGGCAGTCGCTTTCATAAAACTAGTGCCTACGCCAAATCTTGGTAGTAGTTTCCAAAGCGGACCCCAGGCTCCCATGAGCCGTGGCGAATGCCGATGCCGGGATAACGCAAGGAGGATGATAATTGTGATAGCATCTCAATAAAAATCATTCTAGTAACTAATAACTAAACTGTGCATTTTTACTTATGTTTACTAAGTTAAATAACCAACTAAATATTCTAAACTAATCAATGAACTAAATACCACTACAGACTCTACAGATTCTAGATAATTATTCACTATTACAAATCTGCTTTCTTTTATATTTCATAAAATGGTAGCACATGGTACGAACGGCAGTACGAAGTTCCCGCAACAGACATAAACTAACATGGCCCCATGCCTAGTCGTTTACGTGAAAGGGATAGCATATCACATTGTTAACTCGGTAAAGAGGGATGGACGCGCCTCGGCGCCGCTCAGCACAACCATATTGACCAGTATAAATGAACTCCGCGGACAATAAACAATATTCAACAAAATAATTAATTTGACTTAACTGTGGAATGTTGTTCCATCTTTTTTACATGTAGAAGTGTTAGAAGACTTGCCACACCACTTTATGCTGTAAGAGACCATTGTTTGCAACCAAAATTGATTATTTAAGATTTTTTCCCGAGCGGACACGGACACTGTTAGCGGGTCGTATACTTGGGCGCTACTGATCGGTGTCGCACGCGTTCAAACTTTTATAAACCTGATTTGTCGTATGCTTGGTGACCGCGAGTCGCCCTGTAAGGGCCATCTTGTTGTATTGATCTGTGTCCTATACGAATCCTTTGCAGGATTACGATATAGCGAGAGAGACTCTATACAACTAGGGAACAAATCAAATTATTTTATTGAATATTTTTCGATTTGTTCTTTTTTCAAGTAGTCACACTACTATATATAAATAAATTTAAATAGATATCATACACGAAAGAAAAAACGACAGGGCCCACTGGTGGCCGAGCCGGGAATCGAACCCGGGTCTTCAATAAAATAATTTCATTTGTTCCCTAGTTGTATAGAAATTAACTCGCTGTCAGTTTTGTGACGACAATTAAGCATAAAATATTTCTAAAAATTTACTTTTTTCACATTCCGAATGTATATTCTCTTAAAGAAATTTCATGCTTAATTATCGTCATAAAACTGACAGTGAGTTAATTTTTGTTAACAACTTACGCTAATTGGGGGGTCCCAAATTCTGAAAATGCCCTTATAGACGTGCCTCGGCCGAGGCAGAGTGTGCAATCTGCCTCGGCTCACACCTACCGTCTCATCGTTCCATATGGCGTGCAACTGAGTGCCCAGCATGACCACGGTGAAGATGGCGAAGAGCAACGCCTCCGCTATGAGAAACAGCAGCAGAACCACCTGGAAACGATAAATTGTCTATAGTATTTTTTTTTTTTTTTATGGGATAGGAGGCAAACGAGCAGACAGGTCGCCTGATGGTAAGCGATCACCGCCGCCCATGGACACCCGAAACACCAGAGGTGTTGGAGGTGCGTTGCCGGCCTTTAAGATGGGTGTTGTAAGGGTAATAGTAGTAACAAAAACATATTATGTAACTCCGTATAGACAGTGTATAGATACCACAGACCCACGGCAATAGTAGTAACAAAAACATATTATGTAACTCCGTATAGACAGCTACAGCACAGTATAATAAAAAGTACTATCGTACAGTATGGCCACTCCCGCTCCCCGCTGAAAGTGCCGCCCACCCCCTCTCGGTTACCTTACAGTTACCGCCTGTCAAATACGCGAACAGTCGACCTGTCATATCTACTCATCCAAGCATGGTACGCGTTCACCTATACGAGCTTAGAATGTGTGCTAGGGACGCGCCTCTTTCATATATTTCATCGCCAGTGTCCGAGATGTGGCTACAGTCTAAGAAAAAAATGTACCTCAGAACCATATACAAAAAGTTACAGTGGCCTAGATGGCGTTACACCTTCGGGGGACGCTCGGCTAGATGACGCTAATATTAATATTTGACATTTTAACACATATCAAGCTAAGAATATGGGCCAAATTGTCAAAACTGAGGTAAATCTTAAGCTTGTGACGAGAGATGGCAGTCTATGCACTGTGATTACACATTTTACTTCGGCAGTAACTCTCTATAATACTCGATCCTCTTTGATTACTACCAAAGAGGATCATGTATTTAGATTTACTGTCAACATGATCCTCTTCAAAATATCCGTCGTGGCAGGAGGCGGTGCAGGATCGGGACATATGGCGTGCTCCCATTTCGGGGGCCAATATTCACTTTAGATCACCCAAATTAGTTAGATACTCAATCACACATCCAGGTATTAACGATTTCATACAGAGAAAGAATGGGACAGTGTTACGTCAGCGTCGCATAGTGTTTTGACTCGTCAATTCCTAAGGGAGGGTAGGGGAAGGGAGGAAGGGTTGAACTTTTGCTGAAGAGGAAATGCAACCCTTTTCTTGACGGCAGTCGTGCCACTATATGTCACGAACTGGTACAGCAAGAGAGTAGCTAGCCGTCAGGGTATAACATTTGAGTTATACGTACGCCCCGTGGCCGTGAGGGTATAATTATTTGAACTATAGTGTACGCCCGCCGTGACCGCTAGGGTATAAGAGCATTTTTTTAATTTGGGACACCCCAATTAGCGTAAGTTGTTAACAAAAATTAACTCACTGTCAGTTTTGTGACGATAATTAAGCATGAAATTTCTATACAAATATTGTTTAAGTGTTAAACTTTAAGCGATAATCTACTTTTAGAATGCGAAAGAAGTACATTTTTAGACAGATTTTATGCTTAATTGTCGTCACCAAACTGACAGCGAAATTTTTGTTAACAACTTACGCAAAATGGGGGGTCCCAAATTGTGAAAATGCCCATAAACACGTGGACTATATTGTACGCACCGTGGCAGGCGGCGAGTACGTACTGCAGTCGCGCCACTCGTGCCGTATGCACGTCACGAACTGGTACAGCGACAGCGCCAGCGAGTGGATCGATATCGCCGCGATGTAGAACTGTAACAACACACATCTGGTCAGTGAGCCATTTTTATATTGGGTTCACGGCATATAGAATCTGTCCAAGGCTTAAGGGGCTCACCACGGTTTTCATAGATTTTTGACAAGTTTTGAGTTGAAACTCCTAAATTTGCACTACAGACAGAATTATAAGACCAATGGCCATGGGTTCTTCAACCTTTTATCTCTATTCGTAAGAGCCATATTTAGAAAAAAAAACAATACTTACTTATTTTTCTATGAATTTTTTAAACATGGTCTAAAAAACACTTCCATCGAAATTTTATTTTAGTGAAAGGTGTTACATACCTACATAAAATCGACAAGTTACCTTTGACTTTTCTAAAAATACAAGAGAGATTTTATTTTTGAAGTAATTAAAACAAAAGTTATGACCAAAAAAACAGTTTTTGACCCTAAAACTGTTCAATTTGATGTCAAATATCACAGAAGCAATAAGCTGTGAAGGAATTATGAGATACTTTTGTGCTTAAAGACGATGCTGTTAATATGATAGGTTTTAGAAACTATCATAATATCAATAGATTCAAATCGAAGGTCATTGGCGCAGGGAACGCCCTTAAGAACGCGGAATATCTGTTCAAGCAAGGCAAGCTCAAAGTACTTCTGATTATTTTCCCCCAGGCAGTTGACCTAGAGCACCGCTTGCAGCACCGCTGGCACATCGAGCAATTATTCTACACTTGAGCACTTGAAGATTTCACGACGGAACTTTTGTCTGACTGTGTAACGAGACTTACTAACCGGGAAAAACACGAAGTAGTAGTTGACCCAGTGGTGGTCTATCTTGCGGATGCTCTGCTCTCACACCGAGCAGTGACTCCACACTATGCACTTGAAGAATTGAGTCTTGTGAAACATCTGACTGTGTAACAAAGCTTACTAACCGTTGACCCAGGGGCAGTGGTGGTCCATTTTGCGGATGCACCTCTGACATACCAAGCAGTCATTCTACACCTGAAGACGTCTAGAGACTTCGTGTATGAAAGCTACTGACCGTGAAAAGCACGAAGTACTTCTGGTTGTTCTCCCCCACACAGTTGTTGACCCAGGGGCAATGGTGATCCATTTTCCGGATGCACCGCTGGCACACCGAGCAGTGATGAGCTCGCTCCGGCTTGATGCTGCAGCACTTGGTGCATTTAAAGATGACTTGGCCTTCGCGGAAACTCATCTGCTTGATTATCTTCTTGGTGGCGTTGCCTTTTGGTACCGCGCCCTGGAATGTAAGAAATAAAATTAGATCAGTTTAAGCCTTCTGTAAGCAGAGGTATGAATGAGGTATTGGACAAAACAATGTCATTTTGAACAAATTTTGAGTTATTAGTATATCTTCTACAGGACCCCAGGGGCCCGTTTCTCGAAAGGTACAAGCCTTGCATTACAAGTGCGCGAACTGTCAAATTACTGTACACTTGTAATACAAGTCATAACTGTACAGTACAAGTCATAACTTGCGACATAGCAATCAAAATAAAAGCAACTTCCTCGCGTATTTTTATTTTTAAACTTAAAAGGAGGATTCGGCCCCTACCAAAGACATGTAACTCCGTATAGACGGATAAAGTCTAAGAAAAAAACGTACCTCAAAGCCATAGAGAAAAAGGTACGGTGGCCTAGACGGCGTTACACCTTTGGGGAACGCTCGGCTAGATGGCGCTAAAATATTTGACATTTTAACACATATCAAGCTAACAACATGGACCAAAATTTCAAAAAACTGAAGTTCAAAAGTTTTAAGCCTGTGTCGAGAGATGGCAGTCTATGCACTGTGATTATGATTACACATTTTTCTTTGACATTAACTCTCTATAATACTCGATCCTCTTTGGCCCGACGCATGTAAACTTTGTTGAAAATAAATAATTTTGAATTTTTGAATTTGACTTATCGCAATAGGGAAGAGAAATGGGGCTACCATACTACTCGGGTTGGACCTATAGCCAAAAATACTACGTTACCGGGTCCGTGAACATGGTGCGCAGATGGCTGGCGAAGGCCAGGAAGGCCAGGCTCTGGAACAGGAATATGTTGACGTAGCTGTAAAGCGGGTAGGCCGACACGGCTGGCAGCAACATCACCATCATCACCACGAACTCCGCGTACAAGATCAGCATCCATGTTAGTACCGCGCATATTATACCGCATATGTCCTGAAGCAAAACAAAGTTATTGTCAATATATCATTTTTAACCGCCGCACCCAAATCTCAAGGAAGGTGGTTCTCAATTCGTCTGTTTTTTTTTCTGTTTGTTCCACGATATCTCCGTCGTTACTGGACCGATTTTGATTTTTTTTTTATCGTATGTATATGCATACAGATTGGTCCCATGGGATCCTGGACAAATCGAGGGAACTCCTCAAATCTGAAAGGCATGTATATCGTGATTTTTGTGTTTTTATAAGAACAGCATGCATTTACGTACGGGACAGTGACATTTGGTGCAGTGGAACTGCTGATGATGGTCAGAACGGAACTCCTCAAATCTGAACGGCACACTTATAGTGACTTTGGTATTTTTTAAGAACAGCATGCACTTACGTCCAAAACAGTGACATTTGGTGCAGTGGAACTGCTGATGAAGATCAGAACGGAATTCCTCAAATCTGAACGGCACGCTTATGATGAGTTTGGTATTTTTATAAGAACAGCTTGCGTTTGCTTTCAGGACAGTGACATTTGGTGCAGTGGAGCTTCTGATGATGATCAGAACGGAACTCCTCAAATCTGAACGGCACACTTATAGTGACTTTCATATTTTTATAATAAAAGCATGCATTTAGGTTCAGAATAGTGACATTTATTTGTTAGGAGATTTGTTCTCTTTGTTATGCTTATACATATTGAGTTTTCAATTCAAATTCTGTCAAACTCTATTTCTTATATGTAATCGGATATCGGATTCATGAGTAATTGAGGAAACTCGTCAAACCTTAACAGTATATGTATATTCATTAAATTTGTGTTTCCATCAAATAATTAAAGATTTATATCAAAAGCAGTTTTAAAAATTACCTACACATTTCTACATAATCCAACATTCGCAAGTACCTTTCACCAGAACCCCAAAAGCGGCGGTTTTTTTTTTAATTTTAATTATTGATATTAGATTTATTTTCAACAACTTCAACAATCCGCAGGTCGACATAAGGGATCTCAGGATCCTCATCGCAACTCATGACACCTCACACTCACCTTAATGCACCAGGCCTTGCCGCCGCAGCAGCGGTTGTGCATGTCCCGGTTGGGCCTCGCGAGGCCGGCGTGCCCCGGGCCCATGTCACTACATCTATCAAGGTCCACTCATGACACCTCACACTCACCTTAATGCACCAGGCCTTGCCGCCGCAGCAGCGGTTGTGCATGTCCCGGTTGGGCCTCGTGAGGCCGGCGCGCTCCGGGTCCATGTCGCAAGGGCTCTCAAGGTCTTCCTCGTCTGAGCTCACGAACATCTCGCGAATCATAGTCCCTGACCTATAAATTTTAAATGTCTGCGTTTTGGCTGATTTACACTTGAAACTTTTTACTTTCTTTACTATTCTGTAATTAGAGTATTTAAAAAATAGACGATTGATTTACACCATTGCATCATGCGGTAGTGCTTAAGCAATCTAAAATGCAGATGCAGTACTATTGAAATATAATCCTGATATTTCATTAAAGCACAATTATAAAGTGGGTTAAAAATAAAAAACAAAGAGATAACTAATAATTATAGTAGTAGTAACTCTTTATTGTACAAAAACACATTAATAAAAAGTAGCATACATTGAGCTGTGAAGTACAAAAAGGCTAACTTATCCCTTTGAGGGATCTCTTCCAGTTAACCTTTGTGTAAATGAATTATATATACATGAAAGCATTTTAACAAATTAAACAAAGTACAACAAATAAAACTGATGCGCTGTGCGGCCTTTCATGATTAAAATTGCAATGAGTTCGCTTTGCATGAACTTAGAAGTATTTTTTATTTAATGCCATTCTGCATCATGCTAAGTTGACTAAATAGTAAGTTACTAAGTAATTAACTTATGAATCACTAAGTAATTAACTAATTCATAAATTTCTATGGATTACGTCTCTCTCTGGGTTATTTTTAAAACATGAAAAAATGATCCTCTCTTATCCACTTAATGATAATTAGCCAGGTCCACACAGAGCGAGGCACATAGTGAGGCAATGTGCTCGCACTGCAGACATTCAGTGTAGACGAGCCTCAGCCAAGACCATGCATGCTGGCCGAGCAACCTGCCTCATCCGAGACACATCTATATTGAACATTTGCCGCGAAAGCACATTGCCTCCATAATTGCCTCACTGTGTGGACTTGGCTATTGCATTCGCAATCATGTCAATTAATTAACAAGAGTTCATGAAAAAGCAATTTGTACTTTAATTAAGGTAATGTGGGCGAAGATTAAAGGTTTTTCCCTGAGGGCTAAGATTAATATGTTCCGTATTGTGTAGCCCTACAGGGGGCTCTATCTTAACCCGCAAGAAAAACCCTTCAATCTTCCCCCACCTTACCTTAACTCATTTAGGTGTTCTAATTTCGCTTGCTTTGCTGTTCACAAGGAACCCTAAAGATTTTTATAGTGTCTTAATAATATTTAAGGATTAACATTTCCTACAAACCTAATATTTGGAATGAAATTGAAAAACATATAACTGCTAACAATGTATGCTTAATTTTATTTTTCATTCCTTTGCCTTAAAAGTTTATAGTTAAAACTCTTTCGGGGTTTGTTATGATACATGTATATTTAAGAGAAAAAAAAATACAGCAAATACTTATAGCCAACAGGCATGTTTTAACATTTTAAGCGTGCAATGAAAATGGATAAATAATACAATGAAACAAGTAATTAAAATAAATAAAAAACTAAACAAAATTATCTGCATGTAAATATGACCGAAAAACAGATTTGAAGCCAATAAACCAATCAAAAAAGCCATTTTTACATGAGTAAGCATAAGGAATAAATGTGTTTTTGCTAGGTTCTGCCTATAAAATTGCCGCAGCCAAGGTGTTAATAAGAAAATTCACAAAACTCTGCACTATCATATTTCTTTATTCATACTTAAGTTCAAATCGAGTAATTATTCTACTGGACAAACTTATTCATCACCGGAATATTTTTCAATGCCTTATATGCACATTAAATATATTGCTTTGGGTTCAATGTAATTATATTTAATGGCAAAATTTAATGGCAAATCCAGTATATCTTTTACAATAAACATGCATTAGGCCTATAATTACTAGCTTTCATAATTTAACAAAGTTGCCTCCCTGTTTTAAACTGCAATGACTTACAGAATCCCTTTAAATGGTAACTATAATACTTATTTGCCCTATAAAAAATATATATAATTGTCTTAATTACACTATTGTAGGTGATTACACTTTGAATATCATACAATGTTACACCCAAGCAAATAAAAAAGTATGCTAACTTCAATGGTATCCAATTTACTTACCGGTTTTGATACTATATTTTTCTAAAATATCACTATGTCCAAAAACTTGTCCTGTTCATATCATAACCACAAGCCCTTAGACTTTAATGAAATTACTCCATAGAAAAGAAAATAGAAACTTAACTTAAGATTGAACTAGGGTATAAGTATGCAGTAACATACTTTCACATTTTAGAAACAAGTGAATTTATCAGAAATCTACGACCTGACTTAAAATTATAGCAAGTGTTTTAGGAATTTGATTTAATTTTCCTTTCAGTCAGACGTATTATTCAAAATCAATAAGTAAAATCGCTGTCTCAAGTCGCAACTCGGAACACTCAGAGGCATTTACCTGAAAATGAATCAATGATTCTGACAGGAAACAGTGCGTGCTTCGTATTGGCAGGTCTCGCTCAATACGTGTGACGTGTGTATTATGAACCAATGACTAAACAGCGGTTTTACAGATGCATTAAACCCGCAATACTTATTTAAATTTTAAAGAATGTTTTGTAGGTTCAGAGTTTTATATTCCTACTTAAGAGTCAAAGCAATAACTATTTATTAATATTGCAGTATTATGAACTAATGTTATTCAATTATTTTTAGTAATAGATACAAAATAATAATTTCTCGTTTTCTCCATATTCTCATGCAATTTCCGAACGAACTTCCACGGTGCAATGACATGACAGTTTACGTTTACGACATCTATTCCATCAAAAATTGCTAATAGGTAAAAAGTTGATAACACGAGGTTATTTTATTTAAATACAAAATAAAAGTGTAGTAAATTATCTAACCAACCTGTAAATTAATACAAGTAACAGAAAAACTCTATTCGAAGTCTGCCAAAGGGCGAGTTAACAGTGTTTAATTTAGAGAAACGAAGGAAAAAAACTTTGTTACGAAATGCCTCCAGTAAGTATACTATTTATTGCGTTTAATGAATGAAAATTACTTTATAATTTTGTTGTAACACTTATTCACATGAGTTATATTTTAATATATACTATTTTAAATAGAAATATTCCGTAAACAATTTTTTAATAACAAAAACTTTAAGTTTAGTCAAAATCTAATAACTGATATTTTATTTTGCAGCCACCAAAAAAGGCACCCACAAAAGGTGCTAAGCAAATCCTCAGTGAAAATACAGCTACAGTTCTTTTCTACCGCAATATGGCCTTAGCTGCGACTGCTTTTTACGGCATTTTGACTGGCGCATTGTACTACGATCAACTCACTGGATGGATCATTGTAAGTTCATTTGGATGAGGTTATGCGGGCTAGTATACTTGTAAAAATACTGTTGTAAATATGTATTTTACTCACTGTAAAATTACTGCGTTATCTATTGCCATCCAAATGGAACCTGTTCCTACAAAATTAGAATCAGTTGATATAAGTACAATCACCGGCAATGACATCATACAAAATGCACGCTGCATAAATATTTGACACACGCTTATGGTCCTAGAAATGAGAATGTGTCAGATATTTTTGCAGCCTTTTGTGTGATGTTACTGCCAGTGACTGTACCCAAGGCAGCTATAAAAGCTAGTTCTGAAGAGAACATAAACAAACATTATATTATATTATTACCTGAAATGATCTGCTTTCTTTGTCATTTGTTTATGAATACTATTAGAGTAGGACTGATTCCTATATCCAAAAAACCCTTCAGATTATGTTGGATTTAGGACTGACAAAACACTTTGTACCCAAACAATATAATAGTATTTGTACAATAAAAATATTTTTAATAAAGTTTTATATTTCAATAAATTATAAGCTATTTGATTGTAAAATTACAATCAATCTTAAAAAATACTAAGAGTAGCATGCAAAATTAATAAAGGGCCTGGCCGGACTGCCATGGTAAAATCGCCCCTGGATAAATATGAAATATTGATATGCAGGATTATTCGTATTATTACTACATGTACTACTACTGAATATTATGCCTCAAACTATTTCCGTTTATGAAAAAAATAAAAAAATAAAAATTTTGTTTTTTATTTTTTTCTTTAAAACCGCGTATCTGATTGACTTGTTCTTTGGATATTTTATAGATATATTAGGGATACATCAATTAAAAAAAAATTAACTTCCTGACTTTTTGTTAAGCACATTTTTTTTAAATTTATGTTTTAAATAAAAAAATTTACCACATACGAGTTAGCGACACCTACTATATTTTCATATAATAATCGCGATTTTATACTCTATTACATATATTTTTATCAAAAATATTAGTTTGGATCAACAATGTCAAAATAAGTTATTTATGTATTATTACCCTTTAGTACTTAGTACGTTGCTCCTGGAAAGTGATGTATGAAAATTTTGGCATAATTAATGGAAGATTTTTTTTTAATTGGGATATGTACATTATAGGCCGAAGTTATTTTTCATCAACCCTCCCTACCCCTCCCCCCTCTGCGTCACCCCTTTACCCTCCCTTAAAGAGCCCAAAATGCGGTTTTTCTAAATTATTGACAAAACCGTTGAAGATACAGAAAAAACATGTAGCAACGAAATAATCTTTAATAAATTTACTACAAATCTCTCATTAACACTTTAGTGCTAGCTCTTATAGTTTTCGCGTGATCCGTCACGAAAGTTGGTCCTTGCTGCAATTTTCTTTAAAGAATATTAAAGTGTTCTCCCAAAATGCTTACGAAATCGTCGAAATTTGTTTGATACGACTAAAATATTGTAAACTCATGACTATAATTAAATTAAGGGGATAAATCACTACCATGGATGGGACTTGAACTCACGGCTTCTGGATAGAAACTCGAGGGCTCTACCAAACGAGCCACCAAAAGCTCATCTCTAGTTAGCGAATCTTTCAGCTTTCTACCATATGAATCAATGGTACCCCTAGCGTTATTTATCTATCATATCTATCAATCTAGAGGCCGTGAGTTCAAGTCCCGCCCATGGTAGTGATTTTTTCCCCTGAAATTAATTCTTGAGTTTATAATATTTTAGTACTATCAAACCGATGATTTCGTAAGCATTTAAGGTGAAAACTAACATTCATTAAAGAAAATTGAAGAAAGGAGCAACTTTCGTGACGGATTGCGCGAAAAGTGTTTATGAGAGATTTGTAGTAAATTTATTAAGGGTACTTCGTTCCTACACGCTTTTTCTGTATCTTAATCGGTTTTGTCAGAAATCGAGAAAAATCGCATTTTTGGCTCTTTAAGGGGGGGTAGATGGGTGACGCAAAGGGGGGAGGGGTGGGGAGGGTTGATGAAAAATAACTTCGGCCTATAATGTACATATCCCAATTTAAAAAAATCATCCATTAATTATGCCAAAATTTTCATACATCTCTTTCCAGGAGCAACGTACTAAGTACTAATATATAAATAACTTATTTTGACATTGTTGATCCAAACTAATATTTTTGATAAAAATATATGTAATAGAGTATAAAATTGCGATTATTATATGAAAATATAGTAGGTGTCGCTAACTCGTATGTGGTAAAAAAAAAAATTTAAAACATAAATTAAAAAAAAATGTACTTAACAAAAAGTCAGGAAGTTCATTTTTTTTTAATTGATGTATCCCTAATATATCTATAAAATATCCAAAGAACAAGTTAATCGGATACGTGGTTTTAAAGAAAAAAATAAAAAACAAAGTTTTTATTTTTTTATTTTTTTCATAAACGGAAATAGTTTGAGGCATAATATTCTGTAGTAGTACATGTAGTAACAATACGAATATTTTACTATGGCAGTCCGGCCAGGCCCTTTCATATGTTCATTAATATTTTTAGGGTTCACCAAAAAGGTTTTGCTATCGCTTTGAAATTTAAAATATTTACAAACATCAATTTGTTATTTAGTTTTTTTAATGTGTGAACTTCCATACATTTCATCTTTAAAATCACAGGAGATTTTAATGATCTGGTCAGATTATTCTGCACATTTTCATTATTACCTGCAAAATATGAAGTTTACTTGCATTTGGTTATAAAATACAACCTCTACATTTTTTGTTAACCATTTATGTATATAATTATGTCTTCGGTTACCGCGATAGTTACTCATGAAATAAAACTATGAAAACGGATTACATTCCTTATATGCGATATAATCCGTTTCCATAGTTTTATTTCATTTATGTATATGTCGCAGCCAGATCTAAGCTGGTCGATAAAATTACATTACACCATTCCATATTACAAAACAGGGCCGTATTATATACAATGCGACAGTTCAACGATTTCTGGGATTTAATGCTGCTGAATGAAAATCCGCCTGAATGTATTCGGTGCCGTATGTTCTTCAAAGCGGCTAGACGTAATGTAATACAGAGAGTCATTAGCCGCCTCGTTACAACTTATTAGTTCCCATTTTTAACACTCGTGGCGCAGCAGCTACAAAACCTCGTGCTAAGAAAACGGTATTAGAAAACATTCTCGATTTAAAATTAATTATTGTCGTTTACAGTTTTGTAAAAAAAACATACAGGGTGCGAGAAAGCTGAGTACATCTGAAAAGCGACATATCAAATGACATTTCGCTCAAAGGTTCCGAAAAACTCATTGGAACCAGCCAGGGCTCAAAACCGCGACCTCCAGATTTAATGATGCGCACTCTTACTGCTAGGCCACCAGCGCTTTTTTTTTTTAATTAATTGCCTTCAGTCCATTATTGGGACTATTTCGCCAGTGTCAAGGTGATATGAGCTTTGTTTCCTTAAGTACGGTGAGTTAGCACTTGTAAATTGATAGCTAGATTTTACAAGAGCATGTGGACTACCGGCCGTTGACGACAAAATAGAGGCTAAACGCGTTTCGAGATTAATTCTTCATCAGCTTCTCACTACAACATTAGTTTACTGCATAAAAATAAGCTATCGATATTACACTTTAAACAACATTAGTGAGCAAAAGAAAACGGAATTATTCACGACACGAGACCGCTAAGATGACGCTCGAACCGGAAGTCCCACCAGCGCTTAATAAAGTTTAAATAAATAAAATTAAATTATCATATCAGATCGAGAGTAGATTTACACTTTCGACTACTGTTGTTGCTTATGAGATTAATATCAAATTTTATTTAACTTTTAAAAGTTTAAAAAATAATTTCGTATGTTAAAAAACATACAATGCATCAGAAATGTCATCGCCGCAACACGTCCAACAGAACAAACACTGTCTATGCTGCAGCTCGTAATAGACCAATAAATGACGTATCAATCAGTATCATTCATTATTTATGGCGACATGCCAGCTCTGTTTCCCGAGCTTATAAATACATTTTTGAAGAATATTGATTGGATCACAAATATACTCGAAACTAACTGCCTAAGTTACATTGCATTGCAACTAAGTTAAATGCATTGAAAAAATGTTTCGATCTTGTGACAGGCCTTTTAAACGCCACACCTTTCATTTGCGGTGGGCAAAGGTTTACGTTGGTGAACCTTCTGGGAATGCAGAAAGGTTGATATTAAGCTATACCCGCGCGCGTCTGTTGACTAAGGGCTGGTTAAAGCGTTCGTTAAATTTTATTGTATGGGACGTTCCATAGATGTCTGCTGCGTGACTATGATGTGTCTTATATTGACCGGGATATAGACCGTGATTACCTTTTTGATTTTTGTCGAGCTTCCGATATTTCGACGCAGTTGCATGCATCATGATCACGAAAAACTGAGTCGAAATATCGGGAGCTCGACAAAAATCAAAAAGGTAATCACGGTCTATATCCCGGTCAATATAAGTCTAATGAAAATAACCGTGAATCATTCAAAACTCTTATGATGTGTCTGTCAAATGTGGTTGATGCAACTGGCCCTAAGTTGACTTCTTTGGCGGTTAAGAGTTCACACATTTACTGCCAGGCATAAAATGGCTCACTGCACTAGAAACCGATCTTTATGTATAACCGTTATGTTGTACTTATAGCGACCACCCACCTACCTATAGCGGGTTGTTCGACATCTGACCAAAGTCCACGAGCACCCACCAGGCGGGTTCCTGGCTGTGAATGTGAAGGACGGGACAACCTGAGCCTCCAAGCTGGAGAGATATGTGATACTTATAGGTCCCCCATGCACTGGCTGTTATAAATGTTATATGAACAAATTCAGAATTTGGGACCCCCCAATTAGCGTAAGTTGTTAACAAAAATTAATTCACTGTCAGTTTTGTGACGATAATTGAACATGAAATTTCTATAAAAATATTTATTTTTGGTAATTACATATTTATCATTATTTTTTATTATTATTTATTTGATATACTAGCAGCTCTTCGAGCTGATGCGTGTATATCACTGCACTTGTGTTTATTTTGCACTGTTCAAAGTTCTAAATGTAAACTTTAATAATCTACATTCAGAATGTGAAAAAAGTTAATTTTAGACAGATTTTATGCTTAATAAAATTGTCCCAAAACTGACGGAGAGTTAATTTTTATTCTTAACAATTTACCTAATTGGGGGGTCCCAAATGAAAATGGCCATATATTCAGCCCAGTGTGGGAGAACCATTATATTAGGCACTTCTGTTGTAAATTCTAACAAACCTCGTCTCCTCTTTCAGTTTCTGAACGTGTTTGTGCTAGTGATCTACATCGGGTGCTACCGCATGATGACGTATATCAGCCGGCCTACGTACTCGGACAACAGCCAGCTCATCGATCCAGGCCTCGACTTGAACATGGAGGGTGGGATGGGAGAGTAAGTTGTACTTATCTCGGAACTAGAGACCTGAATGATTGTGGCACTTTCAAGCTGTCAATGACAATTCTTATTTGTAGACTCTCAATATGCATATTACACATATCGATACCTTGTAACTATGAGGTACAGGAGAACACATTCCTGGTGGGTAAATTCAACTTATTGATTTTTCCCATGTTTTACAATATTTAAATTACTAAATAGAGTGTCCAATAGTCATATATGATATGACACGCATGTTCAGTGGACATTGGCACGTCAATGGCACTTTAGTTAATATTTATTGTAAAACATGTTTCGATTAAGTTTCTTTATTCTATTATTCAAAGCCTATACTGTAACCCACTGCCGGGCAAGGCGGGCAAAAGGGCGGGGCTTTCCACTCGTCCCGCTTATTACCGATTTCCGGCCAGTCGCTGAGATACACGTCCAGGCACCCATACCGTGGCTATTTTAGCCCACTGTGGATGGGATTAAGTAGGTAGTTGAAATTACCCGCCAGTCTAAATTGCGACCTACTATACTTTAACACATCATATTAAAAAGGATAAAAAAAACTTAGTTGATACTCCAGTTGCTGAATGCAAATGAGTTTTTTAATTACCTACATTTTTTCCTCAGGCACGTCAAAGACATAGTGATCCTAACATCAATAACGCACGTGCTAGCCGTCGCGTCCAACTACTTCTGGCTACTTCTAGTCCTCCTGCCTCTGCGGGCCTTCTGGCTTCTATGGACCAACATCCTCGGACCCTGGTTCTTCCAGGAAGCACCGCAAGACACGGAGCAGAGTGAGAAGAAACAGAAGAAATTGGAAAGGAAAATGAAGCGGTATCAGCAATAGGTCAAATAAATGAAAATCAAGTGGTGAAAAGGGTGGTACAAGTTTTTATTAGCAGGCCTGGCGGTGCTGACAATCGTGGATAGTCACCTGGACCCGTAGACAATGGGCAAATCATTCACGCTCTATGATAACCGACACGCAACTCTATAGTCCGTTTTCACATTATCCGATCTGATATCCGGTCGGAAGGACTTCAATGAAAAAAATCCTAGATCGCGCCTGTAATGTATAGGTCCGACATCCGATATCGGATCGGATAATGTCAAAACGCACTATCGCTCTTCCGTATTTACTTAGTGCCACACAGACCGTTGCCCATGCATGGTTCGCCACGGAGCGATTGGCCATTTGCCTACATGGTTTGTCTTTGAATTAATCAATTTTCAACTACCTATAATTAATATACATTTATTAATTCATTTAAATATTCCCAAATTTAATAATCAATTGCAATTCCAAATTCTATCATACATGTTATTCTATCTATTTAATTTAATACATACAATCACGCCTGTATCTCATAAAGGGGTAGATAGAGCACATGCAACTACTCAAGTTTCAGTGCCACTCTTGGCAAATAAGGGGTTGAATGAAAACGAAATTGTGACATTGCAGTGACAGGTTGCCAGCCTCTCGCCTACGCCACAATTTAACCAACATCCCACTCGGCTTCTACGACACCCACGGGAAGAAAGGGGTGGTCTATTTAATTTAATACATTATTCCTCCAAAAATTCATTGATCTTGTAGTACCTACTGTTTATTAATTAACCATTTTTTAAGTTATTTTAAATAGTGTGCCTTTTAGCTTACGTAGTTCTTATGGTAATTTGTTATTATACAATGATGCTCACGCCATAACAGTTATTTTTAAATAGAGCAGAAGAACATGATGAATTGATGACATTAGCAATTTACTCGTCTATTTGTCTCAGACGTTGATTGCGACTGACAGTTGTATATGAGGAGAGTTCTTTCCGTACATAACGTATACTTACAGTCAACCAATCTGAATCCTAACCCACTGTAGAATAGGGTGTTTCATTTTTCAAAAATTTTGATTTATCTTTGACTTCGCTTTTCTCCTTGTTTCCACACCTATACAGAGCCCATATACCAAAAATCAGGGAAATCGGACAATATTTAGAGGTCGCACACTGTGGCAACTTTTGTCTTAAGAAGTTAGTGTGGGCGCAGGAAAGGCTAGAAACAAAACTTATGTAACTTTTTGTAGTAGGTGGTTTAAAAGTGATTTTAATGAAAAGTTTTTATTATTGAAGCAAGTTCTTTTAAAAAAAATACTAGTTGACGTGGCATTTAGTTTCTAGGCAAGGTTCCTTATGGTATTTTTTTGGACGCTCGACTTCCTTCTAAGGAACAAGTTTTTTTGGTGTTTTGTCCTGTTTTTGGCATGAAGCAGTGGTCTCTCGGCCCTCTCGGGGCACTGATAACAGGATAGGTGGATGATATCAAGCGGCACATTGGCTATCACCAGGTCCGCCATGGACCGGCTCGGCAAAATATGGAGAATCTTCATCACAAATGCCACTAAAATGTGACTTGTCAGGGCATTAGTATCTCCCAATTTTCCCATATTTCTTTACGGTGCTGAGACGTGGACTTCAAGGGAAAAGAAGATAGATTTCCTAGAAATGTGGTGCTGCAGAAGAAAGCTAAGAGTATCCTGGACAAGGTTCAGATGCGATGGACCGGCCAAGTCAAGGCTGCACTTAGTGGCCCACTCTACGAATGCGTAAGGAATGTCGATGCATTGTTAAGCTTGCTACCACCCCTGATGTGACGTCCACGACCACTCTGCCAAGAGTGTGACGACAAAGAAGAAAACAAGATCGTTCTTTGACTTAAGTATATTGACCGGGATATAGACCCTACTTACCTTTTTGATTTTTGTCTTCGAACTATTTAATGTCCAGGATGTTAGCGATTATTGTAGCCCTAACACCAGACTTGGTCGATAGTCTATCATACCGCAAAGAAGAGTAAGTATACCTATATATTTAATAATAAAAATTAACGCTCCAGTCAAAGATGAAGAGCAAAACGGTTCTCGCTGAAAGTCGTCGAACATCACAGAAAATGCGTTACTACTTGCGAACAAAAGATAAGGTTGCGGCTTACACATGTAAACCCTACTGTAGAACCCTTTCACAGTAAAAGTCAAAGTGACTGCTACAGCAAATAAAGCACGGTCTCAATACGACACGGTTCTAGAGTGGCCTAAGATTTTGATTGACTGTACATATTGTAACGACAACCATACGCTCTTGTTCGTCTCCATAGAGAAATGAGACATTTAAAATGCTCACTCTTACATTACCTTACTTTTTTATTATTATTAAAAAATAAAACTGATTTTTGACTCGTTTAAAATTTAATAAATATTAACTTACTATTGTTATTAATCTTAATAAGATTTCACCGAGCTTGACAAAGCTTGTATCCTTTTTCAATGCATTCATCCATGTATGAAGTGAGCATTCGAACTTTAGGCACTTATTTCTCTATGACTGTGTGATTAGAATTAGACGTGACGCATCTATGTCATTATCATGATTCATAATTGTACAGTACACCTTTGTTTTAATCTGTTCGGGACGCCACTATGGTCATATCGAGGATGAATCAAACTCGTCTAATTAAGTGAAATGGTGTGATTCAGCTTCGTATTCCAGATCATCTGCTCACTAAAGCTATTAATATTTATTCGACTAAGGGCCAATTGCATCAACCACAATTGACAGACACATTATCGTTACGCAGCAGACTTCTATGGAACTTCCCTACCAAATAAAAGGAGGATGGGCATTTTGGGCCACGAGCGAACAGAGATGACCTATACCTATGACCTATTTAGACCTAAGTAAAGTGTAGATATTATCAAGTTATGCATGCCGCTGTAAGACATTGTCCTTAAAAATCACTCTTTGACTTAGTTATGGTCCAATTAAATAGTACCATAAAATGTGAAGTTTCTTGACGTTTTCTAAATAGATACTAAATGAAATTGATATATCTCTGAACTTGTTTCTAGAACAGGGAATATGTTGTCATGCTTAGTAGACGGGAGTGTAGTTTTGGTGAAAGTTGGCATATCCCAAAAACCAGATGAGGGTCATAATATGGGCACAGAAGAAGTCTCCCTAGGTATAACTGTTTTCTCTATAAAGGACCGATTTCTCTAGTATAGCTCTGGCATATCCTTGTTTGACTTATCCTTGTTTACGAAGAATCCTAATCATGTACTTAACTTTCATTTGTGTTCGCTCATGGCCCAAATATCCATATAAAATGCGCATGGTCCTTTAACGAACGCTTTAACGGTGACCGTTAACACTGTTAACAGACTATACATCAACGTCACTCGGCAGAAGGTTATGGAATTCCCATACAAAAAAAATACGAACGCTCAATTCGGTAACAGACGTTTTGGTGCAACCGACCCTTAGAGTGGTAAGGCCGAACATAACTACTTAAGTACAGTCAAGTGTAAAAATATGGGTGTACACATCTTACTCAAAAATATGTCGCATAGCATCTTAGTCCGGTGTAATAAAGCGTAGTAACAAATTTATGAGACGATTTTTTCGATACATATTTTTGCACTTGACTGTACCTTTGCGATATGTCCACATGTGTGTCAAAGAATATGTTTTTCTCCGGTATATATGCATTAATCTTGTTACATACAAATATTTTATTAATAATCAAAAAGTAGGTAGGTACATTAAGTGTTGATACTTCATATATTGTGTTTTTTTAATGTTTTGTGCCGCGGTAATGGTTTAAATTTTGTATAAATAAATTTTTAGGTAATACAATTGAAATTTCATTTTTCTACTCGTCGACTTTAATCTGTCAAATAAATATAATTATAATAAATATTATGTATACAGAGTGGGGCCTGTAACAAAGGCGAAGAATTGAACTCTAGGCTATTCTCCTTATACTGATCAACATTTGTTCGGCGACTTTTAAAAATAACTTGTACATATTTTGATTTTTATCACCCTTGAAAGTTTTTTCTAAGAGGTAATGTATTGCGAATTCTGTTAAGTCTAAAGTGTGACAGACAACGTCAATGACAACAATAATGGCGTACATTGAAGCTAATATTTATTTTGTATGAAAAATTAAAAATTTAAAGACTTCATAATTTTTAAAAGTCACTGAACAAAATGTTGATCAGTCTGTATAAGGAGAATAGCCTACAGTTCAATTCTTCGCCTTTGTTACAGGCCCCACTCTGTATATTTGGTAGGTATGGCGCTCCTTCACCTTCATCTTGGTTCTCGTTACGTTGAGGTGTTTCACAATGCCTATTACGTTAACTGTTTGACTCATGGCATGAGGACCAAACACTTATGCGGCTATCACACCACACCGGTATTCGAACATTGCTCGTTGCTACGGCGGCGGCGTAAACGTGACAATACCAATAGATACGATACAAGTAATCGTTTTTTCACCAAGAGTTGAGGGTTTCTTGAGTTAAAATAAACCAACTTAAGTATACACGGTGTAACATGAGGGAACCAAAAGATTTTAACTACGCATTTCTGAGGGCAAAATAAAGATAAAATGTTATATGACGTCACGCCAATGTCGCGAAAAAAATTTTTTTTTTGTGTAATTTTTAATAAATTATCTTTTCACCGAGTTTCAAGTTCCTAACTCTAAAATACACGAGATCCACATTAGGGCTTCCAATACCGGGATCCCGGTATCTCGGGATCCCGGGATCCCGCCTTTTTTTGGGCACATTTCAATACCGGTATTTAATTTAGTAATACCGGGATCCCGGTATTTTTAGTAACTAACAAATTATGCCAAATTAACGTAAATCACTCATTAAAAACGTTAAATTTCTGCATCAGGATGGTCACTACACACGTAAATCTTGCTTCTTGCTCTCGTTTCTCGATTTGACACATTCTCTGTTTGGTGTTTTTCCATTATTTGTATGAAAATGATAGTTTTTACGATGATTACCTAGATAAAGAATTAAATATACGTGTCAAAAGCATTAATTGAGGAGGGTCTGCCGCGAACATTTGACACATTTGTCGCACTTGTGAATTCGCGCGTAAGTGTGACAGAGAAGCTAACACGTCAAGCGTAGTTGCAACAGGCCACAAATCCTCTGTAAACAAATCGCCTTGATGCATCTATGTCATAGATACGAGTGCATACTTATACTTTTCAAAAAATTAGTTAATGCATACGAACTAACGTATACCGTAGCTACTCTATTTTTACTGTGCGTGTGCGTAAGCGTGTGTTGAACTCTAGCTCAAAACTTTGCTTCCTTATAGTAACGAAATTGGGAAATCACTACTCAACTATCAAAATCAAGAAAATTACTTTTCTAATCCGTAAACTAAGTGTTCCTATTCCGCGGATAATCTTTTTGATTTTGATTATCATGGATTTCCGCAAAGTAATGTGTGATTCCATAGATTATTTCTTAATATGATTTTTGATAATCTATGTCGGACAATTCAGCTTTTTTGGCTAATTGTTCAATGATTTGGCGGAATTATTTTATTCGTGCTTTAGCGCCTCTAGTGCCACCAAAAACAAAAATACCACTAAATTGTACCACATATATTGATTACAATGTGTTTCTAAAAAAAATCATCTCATGTTCTAATTTAAATAGTCAATGATGAAACTATAGTGTGTATAATCGAGAAATGCTTCTCAATGCTTGTTATTTAATAAAGTGATATTATAGTCAAATCTTCACCACAACTACACCATTAACACTGATTATAAAACACAGCATGAATGAGACACAGCTTCCTAGTATGAAAATTTGTATGTGGATTCCACATACAAATTTTCATTAACTTTTTTACCCTTCTAGGGGACGAGAATCAAAAAAAGCCCAAAATCATTTTAATTTTAGTTTTATTTATTACCTCTGCAGCAAGTTTCAAATTCTCCTCATCCTCATACAAACTGCTTTCCCCTTTTTAACCCTCTAAGGAGACGAAAATCGAGAAACGCTGAAATTACTTTTCTTCAATTTATATTCTTCTTACCAAGTTTCAAGTTCCTAACTCAAAATAAAATTCGGTCCCCATACAAACTGCCATCCCTTTTCTAACCCACTAAAAGGATGAAAATCGAAAAAAGCTGAAATTACTTTTCTTCTACTTCTATTTACTGCCTTTTTACCAAGTTTTAAGTCTCTAAATAAAAATAAAATTGGGTCCCCATACAAACCGAGATCTGCTTTTTAACCCCCTTGGGGGTCAAATTTTTCAGAATCGCTTCTAACGTCTAATACTTATACATTATAAACGTAAACTGCAGTGCAAAATTCAACATTCAGCTTTTGTAGTTTCGGCAAACTATCTATAATTACGATTTTACTGGATGTTCATAGCGAAACTTTTAAGTCGGTCTGGCGGATGGTTGGGTCCATCCGATTGGTCTGGCTGCTTACAAACGGTCTAGTTATAGTTCCCTGTGTATCATACATCAAAATCAGGCTTGAGAAAATGAGGAAAGTTAGAGTCGTTTTTTGTCAACTTTGTCGCGTCTGGTAAAAGTTACGGCCGGCGGAAACGGTCTGGCATTGATGATAACTACGAGTAACTTCTAACAGCGTGCTCTAACACATACCTACATAAAAATCAGCCTTGAGAATTTAAGGAAAGTTAGCACTTTTTTTTTCACCTTCAGCACTTGATAGCAAAAAATGACCGATGGGCCGAACTAGAAAATATGCAGACGTTAAACGTCGATATACGAACTCTACATTATCCCAAAGTTTCATCCTTGAGAATTTGAGGAAGGTCTGGCGGCCCTGGGCTCTTGATCTATAAGTAGGCGAAATCCAGAAAAGATTGTATGACATTTTACTCTTCTAATACGATGAGGAATACGCTGTTAATATTATTCTGTTTCCTCGTGTCGTGTATAGGATAGGGGCCTAGGGGGTGTGCGCACTTAATTTCTGAAAATGTTAAAATAAGCGACACCCTAAGTGCGTTTTCACATTATCCGATCCGATATCGGATGTCGGACCGATATCCCATACATTACAGGCGCCATCTTGGATTTTTTCTATTGAAATCCTTCCGACATCCGATATCGGATCGGATAATGTGAAAACGGCCTAATAGTGGGGGTAGTGAAAATACACCGAAACTGCATATCGTCACTACTTTTAAATAACCTAACCACAAAATTAACATTTTGAAAAAACCCCCGACTGCGACATAGTAGACCGATTTTCATGAAACATGGCTAAGAACACTCCCGACTAACTCAGCTTTCAGACAAAAAAAACTAAATCTAAATCGGTTCATCCATTCGGGAGCTACGATGCCACAGACAGACACACACACAGACAGACAAACAGACAGACAGACAGACAGACAGACAGACAGACGGACAGACAGACAGACAGACAGACACGTCAAACTTATAACACCCCTTCGTTTTTGCGTCGGGGGTTAAAAAACTTGTATCTTCATCTGTCAATGAAAAGAAAATTGTAGTAAGTATGTATGGAATGCATATAGACTTACTGCGTTTTAACTTTGAGGAACAGCGTGAGATACGAGATTTTTTAAAAGTAGTGACGATATTTAACATTATATTCTCTTTTTAATGAATATTAATTAGCACTTGATTGATCTATTTACAAACAAACCAATAAATATTATACTTATAATACCTATCGCGTATATCACGTGAATCAAAAAATAACTAGAAAACTCCTGGAAAAACTAGGAAACTTTATCTATCTTAATTTGTATAAGTATGTTCAGTTATAAATTTAGTACCAAATTCCCCGAATTGTAAGTTATAAATATTTTAATATAAAATCTTTCTATTTAGCTGAACCGATATTTTTATTCTCAACTGCAGATCAAGTGGCAATTCGAATTTGCTACAGGTTGCTTTATATTTTTGAACAAAATATTTATTCGGATGTATGTAGGCGTAATATAATTTATCGCGTATACAGCGCATAAACCTAATAAGGGCGATAAATGAAACCAGGCATATAATTCAATATTGTTATCATCAATTAAGAGGTGTTTTTGAGTTACTCTTAATTTTCAGCCCATAATTAATTTTTGAAAATTTTCCCCGCAGCAATGTACTGTAAACGTGGTTGCGATGACAATCAATGACAACTGTCAACGAGCGTTAAACGCGAGTGTGTTTGCATTACGTTGCGGGCCGAATTAATTTGTATGGATAAATAAAATATTTTAATTTTAAGTAAAAGTTATCTAATTCCATTTTTAGGGTTCCGTAGTCAACTAGGAACCCTTATAGTTTCGCCATGTCTGTCTGTCCGTCCGTCCGTCCGTCCGTCCGTCCGTCCGTACGTCCGTCCGTCCGTCCGTCCGTCCGTCCGCGGATAATCTCAGTAACCGTAAGCACTAGAAAGCTGAAATTTGGTACAAGTATGTATATCAATCACGCCAACAAAGTGCAAAAATAAAAAATGGAAAAAAATGTTTTATTAGGGTACTCCCCCTACATATAAAGTGGGGGCTGATTTTTTTTTCATTCCAACCCCAACGTGTGATATATTGTTGGATAGGTATTTAAAAATGAATAAGGGTTTACTAAGATTGTTTTCTGATAATATTAATATTTTCGGAAATAATCGCTCCTAAAGGAAAAAAAAGTGCGTTCCCCCCCTCTAACTTTTGAACCATATGTTTAAAAAATATGAAAAAAATCACAAAAGTAGAACTTTATAAACACTTTCTAGGAAAATTGTTTTGAACTTGATAGGTTCAGTAGTTTTTGAGATAAATACGGAAAACTACGGAACCCTACACTGAGCGTGGCCCGACACGCTCTTGGCCGGTTTTTTTTATGTCCTATACTCACCACCGTTAAGAGGTTCGCCCGTATTAGGTTTACACCCTGTATATGAATTTATTTAATAGTTGCATTGCATTGCTCCAGTATGATAGGTATATCAATTTTTTTTTGTTTATTTGTAAAGCACATGTGATATAGTTTAGGCGTCATGTACTTTTGTAGGTACGTAAATAAGACTCAATTAGAGAGTAGAATGTTTCGTATTATCTGCATGATGTTTAGTATTTTGTTATTAACATAAGTCTCTCATGTACCTATTTAATAAGTATAGGTACATATTTCACCACACTCGCACACTAGATGTGCTATTGCACGCAGGCGGAGCGGGGGTTGTAGAAAAATCGTTTTCCCTAGGGAGTTATGAAATTTCAAGTAGGTAGTTACGTATTTAAGTTTTATCTTTTTACCTATATGTTATATAGTAAATGTGGTGAAAAGCGTTGTGTGTGACTCGGGGAGTAAGAATATTACGAACTCGAGTCTTTAAATCGCTCCAGCAAGCCGTCACGATTTAACTTACTCCCGTTAGCAATACGATAGCGTTGTCGGATAGGTGGGACCCCCTCTGTTACAACACTGGACAAAACTCCACGTTGTAGCAAAATAAATAAATATTTTCAAAATTTGTCTGTAACTCCACTAACACTATTTTATAAGTTAAATGTGTATGTTCCTAACAAGGATTTTTATCCGAAATAAAACTGTTTTATTTTATTTATTTTTATAATATTCAACTTCCGCCCTCGATGCACTATTTGCCTAATCTTCGTTACTCCAAAAAACCTGTTTTTAGTAGATAGGTATCATTTGCAGTCGCCATCAGTCTCGTACTTATATCGTAGCGGCGTACTTTTTTTTATTACTAGAAACAGGAAATTATCCTGGCTTTAAAGCAGACCAGGTCACAAATGAAGTAAGTACGTTATGCGAGAATTATGCAAATGTAGTATAAGCCGTGCGCTGTGTGCTAGGATTATTGCATAGTACAAGATGTGAGGATAGTAGTAGCCGCCGGGGATTTTTCGTGCCATTGTGCGCTTGCGCTTCAGTCCGGTCGCCGCACGGTGTTGAGTGCGGATTCAAGCTACGCGCCAACACATTTAAGGTACACTTTTTTTTATAATGTGGGCAATTTTGGCAAATAATTCGAATTTCATAAACCGTCGCATATTTTCGAAAAATGATTGTTATTTACTTGTTATGGATTTTGGAATAATTTAATATCATTTTAACCCGAATACACCTATATTAGACCTTGCCGAAATAATGCCCCATTTTTATTAAAACTAGATTTAATCATACCAAACATGCATTATAGTACCTATTTGTACATAACGCTTAAAAGTTAACATGAACGACTGACCTCTGCTGCGCATTTATTTATGCTTCGCAATTTTTAATGTCTCAAAAATTACAGAAACATATTTAAGTTGTTTTTCTTTTAAATTTTGCATAAAAGCGATTTGCAGTGCTTTCGTGATTTCTTTTATGACTATTTTTTGAATACCTAACGTGAGATTTTATACGATATTATAATATAAAAAAAACTCAAAAAGTTATAATAAAAGGTGTACGTAGGTACACCTTATAATAGTGCATTTTATGTAGGTAGCTACATAAAATGCACTATTCATTGGTTCTTTCATTTCAGTATGCCGATTACCTTTTTTTTTTTACATAAAACTTATTATTCAAAGTTTCAAAGTTTTCATTGTATATAAGATTTGACTGAATAAAAACAGTTTTCGATAAGCCACAGTTTTGCGTTTGACTTAAATAATGTTATATTCATGTGTTTGAAGCGATCAGGTATTCGGCTCTTAATAGCTTTTCATAGTGTAATGTAATGAATTACAATAACTAATAATGTATTTCATTAATTATTCAATACCTTCAAGTACATACAGATGTAGTGCGAACAGGGTTTCCTTCGGGAACGTTGGTATTTGTCATGCTAGTTCAGTCAATGTCAGTAGATCTTGTACTGAGACTGACTGAAATAGCATGACACGTTCGTACGTTTCCGTAACAATACGAAGGCAAATCAATTCGCACTACATCTGTATCTATACATGAAAAGGAAACATAATCATTTACTAGAGACACCGATCGAGACACAGTAAGAAATATTAGACACCAGCAACATTATCATAGTCCTCCAACATTAGGAAATACATGTTATGCAGTGAGCATCGAATATCCTATGACAGCCAGAGTACCAAATATACCGGTATCATGGTAACAAATTGTAACATTATATTTGGCGCTACGCCTGTCACAGGATATTCGCTGCTGACTGTACAATATGGGTACATACAATTGAAACCGGCTCAGCTTATAATAGTATTGAACGCATGACCATACCTGCAGACGCGTCATACTTGCAGACGTCCTTCAATTAAAAATATAAATAATACCATTTATTTAATAACTGATCAGATCAACCAAGATTGCCACAGGAGCAAAAATTTTTTTTTCTATTGGACTATATATTTCGCTTATTTTTTTATTTTCCGCTTATTAGGTACTTATCTACTACGGAAATTGTTTGACAGGCTTTGGGTTTTTATGCCTGTTTACTGTTAATGCGTTTTCACATTATCCGAACCGATATCGGATGTCGGAAGGATTTCAATAGAAAAAATCCAAGATGGCGTAATGTATGGGATATCGGTCCGACATCCGATATCGGATCGGATAATGTGAAACGCACTTAGTGTGTCACACCTATTATTTGTTCTATGGTTAAACTAATAAGTACTTATTAGTCATAGTTATTAGTGATAAAGTGGGAATGGGACGTAACAATGAAATTGTTCTTGTAGGTAATAACTAGGCAATTAGAAAATAATGATTAAAAAATGCTGACATGTGGCTAAGTTAGCATTTGAGCTAACTACATACAGTCAAGCACGATTATATCAAAGAGAAACACAAGTAAGTTGTTCTTGTGATATTATGAGTTAAGTATATGATTTTCCGTTTTGTTACAACTTACAAGTGGATCCTACTCGATTTAATAAAACGAATACATATTTCGTAATTGTTCTTTTCAGTACAGATGGTGTTTAATACGCACTAGTGCGAGAAGTGGTTTTTTATAAGTCAGGTCGAAACGTCGTACGATACACGTGCGAAAAGGAAATTCGTAACTCGTGTCGATTTAAAACACTCTCTTCGGTCGTGTTTTAATTTATCACCACTCGTTTCGAACTTTCTTTTTTACGCACTTGTATCTTAATACCTACTATTTTAAGTCCGACGCAAAAACGACGGGTCACGGGGTGTTATAACTGTTATAAGTTTGACGTGTCTGTCAGTGTGTGTGTGGCAACGTAGCTTTTGAAGGGATGAACTGATTTATATTTCGTTTTTTTTTGTTTGAAAGCTGAATTAGTCGGGAGTTTCTTAGCTATGTTTGATGAAAATCTAACCACTATGTCGAGGGTTTTTATTCTAAATTGAAATTTTGTCCCCTCCCTTCAGTCATGTTTTAATTTATCACCACACGTTTCGAACTTCCTCTTTTTCGCACTTGTATATCGTAATGATAATGAAGTATCCCCTTGTCTGATCCCATTAACTCTCAAATAGTCCTTACACCTTGGCGGATGTTGCCTCTGTGTGTGTGGGCTCGGTGTACCCCTTAAATTTCATTAATATGTCAAAAGGGCCTCTACGCGTTGGCTTCGGCCCCGCGCACGCTTCCCAAAGGTCCGGAACACCATTGTTCCGTGATGGGAAAGATGAAACATTATTTTTTTCTTTATGATTGTTCATGACAGTAACTGTATTTACATATTTAATAAAAGTAAATCTAAATATAAAATATCTCTCCATTTAACCATTAATTAGCCGAAAAGTCCAAATTGAATATAGATTGTGTTAATTGCCTTCTTTGACTTTAAGTGTGACCTGTGAGGAAAATAAGTCATACTAGTACTAAGTACAAATATTCATAATGTGTAGGTATAAACACTCGAGTTCTAACTTTTGTTTGCTAACTTGTTATATAACAAGCGCGTGGAACGCGACACCACGGATTGGAAGTCCAATTAAAAAACTACGTATTTTATTCAGGTTTCAAAAACATACAAAACGCCGTGGTACCGCTGAAAAAAATTTACTCATAGATACAGTCAGATCAGAATACTACATGAATAAAATAATGTAACGCATCGTTATTAATTATAAATTTCAGTACAGATTGTATTTTTTCTTACGCACTAGTGCGAGAAGTGGTTCATTATATGCCAGGTCGAAACTTCGGATGGCCATTTAACGAACTTCATTTTTTTAGCTTTTAAGTTTAGTCTTAGTTTCTTATATAATTATGTTCATGTAAATAAAGATATTTATCGACCCTAAAATAAACCTTATATTTATTAAAACAAGTGTTAAAATACTAAAAATACTCAGTATACAATAATTATGTTCTCCCGTTTTAGGAAATAATACCTACATCACGGGCGACACTGAAAGTTTTTAGAACCAGTGACCACTTGTAATAGTTATTTGTTTTACAAGGGGGCAAAGTAGTTGTTTAACCGCACGTGCCAATATTGATACTCGAGCAAGCGAAAGATTCCAATATTGAACCGCGAGCGTAGCGAGTGGTTCAAAAGTGGAATCTTGAGTGTGGCGAGGGTATCGAGGCACGAAGGTTAAACAAACTTGGCCACCCAGTGAAACACAATATTTTTCACCACACCAACACGAACAAAATACTGTCTACAAAACATCAAAATAAATGAAATCCATCAATTTATTCAATATTTATGATTCAAAATCATCATTTATAGGTAAAATCTAGCAGCCAGATTAAGACATCGAGTTAAAATTTGTATGAAATTACTTTGCCCCCTTGCGGATAAAATGCAATTTTGCTATCTGTTTTCGAATAGCAAAGAAAGCCTTTACCAGTTGGTGTGGTGAAAAGAATATAATTAGGCATTAAGTTTACTTTTTAAAAATAGAGCTCTTTGCCAATATAATTGTGTGTGAATTTCATTCATTTATCACTTGTATTACAATTTGGCAGCAAAATCAAAATTGTATGTTTAACTTCAGTATATTTCTCGAAAGAAAATTTTCGTACCATGATTTTCTATGACTTCCAATGTCATTTAAATCAACAAAAGAGTTATAATAAACTTCGTTTGGCCTTTCACAATGAAGCCCTATCTTTTGGCACTTGGGGGCCGATTTTTGAATCCAGACCATTCGATTTCGTGAAATTCGTTCAATAATATCTCCACTACTAGCGATTTAAATTCTACTAACAGAATCGAAAACGAGTTAGTTTTAAAATTACTAGCCGTCCTTTTTCAGAAATAGCATTACGTCGTTTTCCACAAATATTCGAACGGCGAATTCGTGCGTTCGAAATTCAAATATCGATCCCAATACCCAGGCCTTGAGTTTGGCTAGTGCTTGGGAGCGCCATTTTGGCCTATTTAGAGTGCATATCCTGTAGACATACTGCTTGGACTCCTTTTGCACTTGCAGGGGGAGTGGTAAAATGTCAAGCAGTGCATGGAGGGCCGCCCCCGGTGTCGAGGAGAAGGCACCTGTTGCTGTAATGCAAGCAGTGCGTTGCAGGCTGTTTAAAGCTTGTATTGCTGTCGTTTGGTTGGTTTTGTCCCACCATACTGCGGAGGCGTAGGTGATTATGGGCCTCACTACCGCTGTACCGCTAGGGATAGGGATAGGGATAGGGATAGGGATAGGGATAGGGATAGGGATAGGGATAGGGATAGGGATAGGGATAGGGATAGGGATAGGGATAGGGATAGGGATAGGAATAGGGGACGGGGACGGGGACGGGGACGGGGACGGGGACGGGGACGGGGACGGGGACCGGGACGGGGACCGGGACGGGGACCGGGACGGGGACCGGGACGGGGACCGGGACGGGGACCGGGACGGGGACCGGGACGGGGACCGGGACGGGGACCGGGACGGGGACCGGGACGGGGACCGGGACGGGGACCGGGACGGGGACCGGGACGGGGACCGGGACGGGGACCGGGACGGGGACGGGGACGGGGACGGGGACGGGGACGGGGACGGGGACGGGGACGGGGACGGGGACGGGGACGGGGACGGGGACGGGGCGGGGACAAGGATAGAGATAGGGACAGGGATAAGAATAGGGATTGGGGTCGGAATAATCGGTCGGCAATCGATATCTAGGCAGTGTAAAATGCAGGTGGCTCAGTGGGAAGGGATTAGTAAGTAGGCATCGGCGAGTATCCTGCATCTGTAATAACTATTACATTCAATGTGCTGTAAGAAGATCGTTGTTTGCTTGCCTTTTATATGTTTACGTTTGCAATAAGTATAAGCAAAATGGAAAAAATTGTAAGCGATAATGCAAGAAAGTACTTTTTACCCTACCGACCATAGCGTCGAGATACTGGCTATGTGGGTTGTATAAAGTTTCCCCAGTATAAATATTCATATAGGTAAAATACATACATATTCGTACCTACTACCTACGCTGTGGTCGCTGTGTAACAATTCTACAATCATTGCAAGAATTTCTTTTAAAACAATAGTAATATGTGTAAGGTACAGTCGGCCAAAAAAGTGGTTTACCACTTTTCGATCAATAGAGTCGAAAAGTGGTAAACCACTTTCTTGGCTGACCGTACAGCAAATAGATCAGTTACAATGGCAGTCGAGAATTGCCCCGCTTTATCTTAATCGAAATAATCGCGGACAGATGTACCTACAAAGAAACCTACGGATCCAAATGAAAATCTTATTTTTTGTAAACGTTTCAATAAGAATACTTTTATTACGCGGGCGAAGCCGCGGGTAAAAGCCAGTAGGACATAAAAAATGGAATTAGATAACTTTTACTTAAAATTGGAATATTGTTTTATCCATACAAATTAATTCGGCCCGCAACGTAATGCAAACACACTCGCGTTAAACGCTCGTTGACAGTTGTCATTGATTGTCATCGCAACCACGTTTACAGTACATTGCTGCTGGGAAAATTTTCAAAAATTCTCTATGGGGTGAAAATTAACAGTAACTCAAAAACACCTCTTAATTAATGATAACAATATTGAATTATATGCCTGGTTTCATTTATCGCCCTTATTACGTTTACGCGCTGTATAGATATTGACTCTTAGAATAAATGTTAAAACAATTTTTTTAAGTATTTTAATAACAATATTAGGAGGCAGTATTAGGAGTACCGACTTTTTAATTGATTGCAGGAAACATCCGTTATAGCTCGCTGAAATGTTTCAACTATTGAATGTAACGTTATTTATTTAATTTGCTTCTCTCTAAAATGAAAACATAGAATTTCAGCTTTTACCACTGCGTAGGTAGATTTCATAAAAAGTGAAACCATAAATCGTCCAGTTTGTTACGGACACTGACAAGCGGTTTTTGTACATTTTATTTTTCCGGGAAATTTTACTAAATGCCGGGTATTTCATTTATTTTTCAATATTGGTGTATTTACCTACATAAGGTTGAAATCATATTCCAGTCCAGATTGCTTCCACCCCTCCTCTGTATTAATAATTGGTCTTAGAAAAAAACATTATTGTTAGCAGCTTTTATCGCTGACTTTACTTTTCTTTCTATGGTCTTGGGCTATTAATACTCAATGACTCATAGAGACAATTTAAAAATGTTATCACCCACAATGCAACTTCCCCAAGCACAACTTTAAGCATAGATTGCGTTGTTTTATTTTACCATAGCTTTGCTATGGCCACCTCTTCATCAGATCAGCTATATCATTATTAATATCGTATTACCATCAGATTGCCATAATTTTTTTCACAAAAAAGCTCAATCAGAAGTTCGTAGGTGCCTCTATCAAACAGAATTAAATTAAGTATGGTTATAATTATACTGTTAAATGGAGTTATAATTCTTTTGAACCTGAATCTTTCTAACTATGAGTTATTTATTTATTGATTTTAAATTTTATTGCACACAGAAAAGACTACAATCAATTAGATTACTGTGAATAACAACTGAAAATATGAAAAATTTAACACGTTTAGAAATATCATTGAATAGGTAAGTACCTAAATTACTTACTCGTACGCACTCGTTAAAAAGTTTCTGAAGCTTTATTTTTGAGTTATACAGTACCAAATAAAGATGCTGACAAATTTCCAAAATTATGTATAAGTACTTAAGTACTCGGCTTTATTGCTTATTCGTTAAAGATGTAGAAAATATATACATAATATTGACTGAACCCACACTAAGTGGTAATTCCGGCTAGATGACAATTGCTCGCCTTATTTTATAGCCAATAAAACTTCAAGGTAAATAACATTCATATTGTAGAGTTCCTGATTAGCATTAAAAGCCCTGTTTTAATAAAAAATAATATAAAAATCACCCAGTCCAGATTCGCTCACGAAAAAGTCAGTCGTTAACTTCCTGTACTGTGAACAATAAGTTAATTGCCATGGTCGATTTTTATCACCAATCATGAACTGCGTCACTTTCGCGTCAACGAGTAGTGAGTTGAATACAATTTAGGATTTAGGTATTGACATTCTGATTTTTCAGATTATGGATTCGTGAGATTGATCTGTGTAAAGCCCGCTCCAGTCTATGCGCGCGAATCACGGCGCGACGCCGCGAACGCGAGTGTAAATTTTTCAGCGTATCGAATCCACACTCGCGTTCGCGGCGTCGCGCCGTGATCCGCGTGCATAGTATGGAGCAGGCTTAAGGCCGGCAAACGGATTTCTTTCAGGTTTGTTTTCAGATAGTTTTTTTTTTTTTTATACTACGTCGGTGGCAAACAAGTATACGGTCCGCCTGATGTAAAGCGGTCACCGTAACCTAGATTTGTCATGACTGTGTAAGGCAGGCCTTAATTAGTTACTTAGAATTAGAAAGTTACTTGATTAGTCCTCTATGTTGCTGAACCATTCATTTATTCAGTCTCGATTTTCATTTCCTGAAAATACGTATCAAATTCTGAAATTAATCCAGACGGCAGTATTTGACTATTTGGGAACCCCTTTTGATATTTATATTGCTTTCACATTTCAGAGCAGAAAGATTTATATTTTAATTTTAAAATAGTTCAAATAGGTATGGCGTAGGACAGTATAATGAAAGGAAGAGAGAAGATTGATAAGATTACGCACCATTCACTGGGTCCTCGTTTAATTTAGCATGCCGGGCACAGAAACCTTTGCAGGTACATAATTTAAAATAGTTTAATGACGGAAAACGAGGGAGAGAGAAGAGTTCGCTTTGTGATATCTAGACGTCTCTACTTTAAGAAATACCTATTAATAAATACTTAAGTAGTACTTAAAAGGAGTCAAAAGCCAAATCCAAGTCAAAGCGTTTTTGAATTACATTAAGTACATAATATGTACTTATAATAGTTATATTTTTAAAACTGTGTTTGATAAGTAAGTATACCTAGTTGGCGATCGTTTTAATCTTCTTAATGCAAAGCAAAGACATATATAACTCCGTACCTCAGTACCATACAGAAAAAGGTACGGTGGCCTAGACGGCATTACACCTTTGGGGTACGCTCAGCTTGATGGCGCTAATATTAATATTTGACATTTTAACACACAGTTTGACAGTTTTATTTGTATTAGTTTAATATGTACTTTTAACGTGAAATAAATTTACATTATACATTTAATTTTAACACATATCAAGCTAAGAATATGCCCCCCCTCCCCCTCGTCCTCAATAATAGCCCAATTGACCGTGCAGCATAAGGTAAACAATGGAATGAGTTTTCTAATACATATATATATTTAAGTACTATGCATTTACGGTTGAAAAGACAATCGGGGTTTTTCAGTCATAAACATTTAATTGATTTTACACTTTTATTAAAAATATGTAGTGTAAAAGAGGATTAAATTATTACGAGTATTTTCAGGGCGCATTTAATATTGAATCGAGACTCATTATTTGGGAAATGAATGCTCTGAATGAATAGACGACGGCTCGCCCGAACCATTTGCGCAACGGACCAAAAGTTTCGGAAACTATTATGGCACCTCCATGACACAGTCGTCAAAAAATATGTTTACTATCGATTACGCCATTGACGCTTATGTGTTCAATTAGAGGCGAGCAAACAGTCGGCTAGGTATCGAGTGTTTAGCCGCGACAAACAGCTCACGCTTCCGCCAGCAGGGTTAGCACATGATTGCCGCGAGAGTATGTCGCCGCGAGTTAGACTACCCGTCCTTATGTCATTAATACAGTTGGAAGAAGACGTGTCATCTATCTCGCGGTGACATACTCTCGCGGCCATCATGTGCTAGGCCTACAGGCGTCGACGTTTAACCGACTTGTAAAATGGAGGTTAACATACATAAAGTGAATTTGATAATGAAAAAGGTCTCTTTGATCAACTAAAATTGCTGATAAAGACAATCAACGACGCAATTCATAGTTATCTTTAAAGAACCCTTAGCCTAAGGCCTAGGTAAAAAGTGTAAAAACGTATACGAGAAAATATCGAATCCAATAGTCGCCGTGTGAATGTAGCCAAAGGGTTCACCTTTGTAGGTACTGTTCTTAATTGTAATTAATCATACATGTTTAATTGTATAATAAAATGTTTCAAACTAGGTAGTATTACTATGAGAGCTTCAAGTCCTATCCTAAACGCTGTGTAAAAGCAATCAACATGGTATACCAATACCTACTTACTCGAAATGTTTCAAAGTGAAATTATTTAATGCCAATGTTGACTGAACGGCTTGAATCGTTTGATCTTAGATACTTACCTACTGACTTCCTTTTTACTAGGTGGTTTAGATCATAAAGGTATTAGTTAGTTCACTATTAGCATGTGGGTTATTTGCTTTCTATGCATCTCGTACGTGTTGGTATATCAGTGCGAGCATGTTACCTTTGAAATTGTTCTACACAGATCTGTGTAAACACGCCTCGCACAGCAAAAAATTAAAAGCTTCTTCTACACGTACAAGTCCAGGTTCAAGTTTTGTTTGCAATCATGTTGTATAAATAGGTATTAAAATGCAGGGTGGGCCAGACGTAAATTCTATTTTCACCTACTAAGCTATAAAATGTTGACATTTAATAAGAATGGTGTCATTTAAAAGAAAAACAAGCAATTTATTATTCAAAATACACGGGAAAAGAGCAAGATTTTTTTAAACAGTTGTTCTTAAGTATGTAACTGATCGTATGTTGTTGATATCGAGGCGGTGTGATTTTACTTGGCCTTTCAGGAGCCGTTCTGACTGACTTAACATGACCGGCAACCACATAAGAATTAAATGAAATGAAATGAAATGATGAAATGAAATGAAATGATATCTTTTATTTCAGACAGATGTCCATATTTAGGTACACAAAATGTTAGTAAAACAATAACACAATAAAAATAAAATTAAAGAACAATAAAATTTTGTGGAGAGCAAAGTGTACTCCAATAATACGGTAACCACATAAGAACTAAAGAAGAATATTTGCCCAAAACCGTAACGGTAACTTCGAACTTTGACTTATGTTATGTCATTTAAAATAATGTACTTATTACTTACAAGCAAGACTGGAAAAGTGTCGCAACCGCCACGGACGACATTTTGATGATTTAATTTTTAAATGTAAATATTATTTCTCTGTCGCAAATTATAATAGTACTTTTCATTTCAAAACTGATCAATAATTTAACTGTTATTAAATTCATGAATACTTGGCCCATCCTGTATAACAATAAATGTTCCAAGCATGAGCTCTGCCAGGCCAGGGCATAGCAATATTACTTAACCTAACTTACATATTTCTTTGTGCCTTTCGACTAGTTTCGACGATGCTGATGTTTGTGTATCTTTCGACGTGGGTAAACGTTTTCCACCTCATATTTAGCTTGGTCAATCACAGGAGAGATTCTACCCGGCTCATCCTTGTGTGAAGGTAAACAGGGGGTCAAAGTCAAAACACGTAATGGATTTTTTCATTTGAGTCAATGTAAACTTTGTGGCCGAACTTTCGTGTTATTTTTTAAACACGATATTCGTGTACCGGCTATTCAAATCAAAGTCATTGCAATTTTTTGCTTTGGGTAGCTTACGCCGTGGCTTGCGTGGGCGACGGTCGCGCGATGGTCGCGCGACGGCGATGCGACGCATACGAAATCAAACCTTATCGATATGGAAGTATGAGACGCGACGGCGACGGTCGCGCGACCGTCGCCCATGCAAGACACGGCGTTAGACGGTGCGAGGTTTCGCATGCGAGTAGGGTTGCTAGATTTGGTGGGATTCTCCCGATTTTACACAAATTAGTAAAACTACCTATATCCTACTTGTGTAGATATACTCGTATGCGTAACTGATTATTAGGAATCATTTAAATGTTTTGATAATTATACCTACCAGTCGCTTCGACTACATTATAACAATGACCAGTCAATATTTAACGTCCTTACGTAGACTAGACGTTTTACAATAAAGTGTCGCCGGACCGGACTAGCCGAATAAGTGACAATCGCTGACGCTATGTGCCGATCGAAACGCAACTGGCTCTGTCACGCTAATAAGGAAGAGGGATAGAGAGAGATAGCTTTTAGCTACGGAGCGTAATAAGCCTTGTTTTCTGTTCTAGTAGGTATGTAAATAAAATGAACGCGTCCTTATTGTGGAATTTTCAATAGAAAAGAGCTCAAAGTAAACACCTATAAAGGAAGGACGTCAATGTTAACATCTTCCTTATGTTTGTAAAGAGTTTTATTGAAAAACAATTTTGTATAATTGTATGGTACATTTAGTGCTAATGAGACTGGGTTGTATTAAAGCAGGAATTATTAAATGTTGTATTTGTTTGATTTTGTATTTATTTGGTTTATTATTTGTTAGATTTTATTTCGTGTCTCGTGTCTGGTTTTCGATATGCTATTTTTTTATTTTGTTTAATAATATGTGTGTTTTACCATATAAGTGTTTTGGTTGTATTACACTGTAAGCTTATATGTGAAATAAACGAAATTAAAATTGAAATTGAAAACAGTTTATGTCTTGTGGAAAAATGTGGTCTAAAACGATAATGTACTGGTTCACTAGATACAAAAAGAGGAAACGTGGCAGGCCAAGAAGAAGATGGGAAGATGAGATAAAGAGTGCAGCAGGAAGTTCCTGTACTACAATAACAAAGGACAGGGACAAATGGAAAGAGTTAGGGGAGGCCTTTGCCTGCAAAAGGCATACAGACCAAAATTAGAAAATATATACATGTATGTTAACAACAAAATGAAATGTAACAAAACGTCTGAAATAAAGGCTATTATTTTTTATATGTTTTGTGATGTGCCGAGATAATAATCCATCAAAGAATAAATAATACCTAACAGCTGAGCACCAATCGTAGTAGGTACCTAAGTACTACAATAATTGGAACCGACAGATCCTCTAATTCCACCTCCCACGGTTGCTACTTGCTAGCTTAAAGCTTATTTTAAGTAACTTTGCGCCTAGCCCAGTTAAAGGTCACTTTGTATGAAGTGAGTAGTCTATGCTTGCTGTAACTTTATGACTAAGGTCGGCACTAGGAATACAATTTTGAGAATACCGAATCCCTGTTGTCATTTCCGTCGTTTTTGCGTCGGGGGTTAAAAAAGGCGCGAAATTAAAATTTTCTATGCAAACGAAAAACCTTGGCCCCCACTTTTTTCAAATTTTCCCCGTTTTTTGTGTGCCAAGATTTGCGTGACGGTCTATATTATGTTGTATTTTATAGGTAACTAATGTAACTATTGTGTTACACTAGTTACACTAAGCACAAATAATGTATTGTGTAAGTTTAATTAAAACCGCGCATAAGGTCAAATTTTGCGAAATTGTATTTATAGCTGATGATGAACTTCATAGGTGATGGGGTGGCATTGTAAATAACAGATTCTAGCAATTGCCTCGGTTGATTATTTCAAACGCCTGCATAGCAGAAGAGTAGGTTGAATCTCAAACTAACATTACTTAACTATCTAATCTAAACTAAAGGGTACGGAAATAATGCGTTTAACTGTTTAGTCACTTTTGAGTAATCGCGGTTAGAAAGGAACATTGTCAGTAATTAGTCATTACCTAACCGTAATATTTTCCTGTAGAGGTGTTATTAAAGCAAGAAAAAATGCATCATATTCATAAATACGACCAAAACAAAATATGTAGGTATGTAGTTTCTTGAAAGCTCTACATTTTGAGATTAAATTCTATTTAAAAATAGACTAAACCAGTTTTTTTCCGTGTATCCGGATTTGTTAATTTTTTATTATTTTTACTAGGTTCACAATATACAAGATTTTGCCAATTTTTAAGGTTAGGTTAAGAAATAGGAATTGGCGTTACATTTCCAAGTTTTCCAACTCTCCTCGCCTCTGGCCTCACGTACCTAGACGTGAGGCCAGAGGCAATATGAACACGTCCGCTAAGCCCGTCTTTCGCAGACTTTTCTTGTGGACTCTACAATGACGTGTGTTTGTATTTCTATTACATAAAAGTTAGTTAAAGGTGTCCCAGTAACATGTGAATGATGCCACCTTATCTATAAGTACCACTGGTGACGTTTGTGTCCCTGTAACAGTTTTTTTAATGTGGAGGAGCTTAACATAAAATGTGTAGATATTCTTAGTAGCAAATTTTTATTATTATATTTTAGTTATTATATTTTAATTACAAGTACTTTCTATTAATATAATGAGAGGGCTGACATGAATATTTTTTATTTTACCGTACTCTTGCTATGCATGATACAGCTATGCAATCTTGCCAAGTTTCGGTTTTGTAGCACAAACAACCACGCGGCGCAAAGCCGCAGACAGTCGGATAGAGCGAAACTACAATGGTTTCTGTTCCTAGTCGCCCTAACCAACTAACAACGGAACCCTAAAACGCACTAGGTAACACTTAATTATCTGAGATGTAGCCCGGGCACTCACGATCTTCATCAGGGTAACAGATTAATGTAAGTGACCTTCCAAATGATATGTATGATATTTAGGATTAAAAGTAAGCGTATCTAGAGATAAATGTACATGTAGGTACAATTGTAAATAAATAAACATACAATTAAGTGGTCACTTACGGTACAATTACGTGGTATTGCCCAACAGCCTAAAGTACCTATGGTCGAGGAAGTAGCTTGTTCTGATTGTTAATCTTTTATTTGTGATTAAATCATTTAACCAGCCGCAGCTTATCGATTTGAATGGTCCGATTCGTAATGATTTTATTAAGTACCTAGGTACCTATCGTGAATTGTAAAAAAAACAATAATTATGACTGTCGACCTGCCATGTATTCGTAAATAGGTACGAGATGATGTTTATCTTTTTCGTGACGTACCTATGTTATGTAATGCTAGTGTACAATGTGAGTAGGTCTCTAACGAAATACGTGTATAACGTGCAGGTAGTAGATATACTTATACATCCCACTGAGTTTTAAAGTCAATGGATTTAGGAACAAGGTTAAATTTCTTTTTTAAGGTTAGATTTTTTGCCGTGACCAGTTAATAACCAATAAATTATTTAATGTATTACTTTCTTAAAGTACATTTCCTATACCTATTAGTTATGATTAATTAATATGTTAACTTCTCTAATTAATATGTTAACCCTTAACGCTTGGCTTTGTGCAGTTGCTTTGCTTTCTTAGAACACAGTCGTGTTATGGAACCGATCGATGACCTATGTATAATTAAGTTGTATGTACGTTATTTTTATCGTACAGTCAAGCTCAGAAACGCATGTAAAAATACTATTTTATTATTTTTGTTGTACCTACCTTACTACGCATCCTCGTTCTATGTCAATAAAATCCTTAATATCGGGTCAGAAGTTTGAAGCACATCAGTATCAATATCATCTACCCACAAATAAGTCAAAAAGGTAAACATTAAGTAGTACTCCTTATCTACTTTTCTGCCATCTTTTCTACGATAGATGACAGGTTGATACTGATTTTACACTGTAACTTGTCAAATCAGCTTAGTGCAAAACCATTTAGGAATTTTGACCGCAAATCAGCATGGCAGACTGGCTGTAAAGTCAGGATAATCTATTACTCTACCAGTGATTTTGATAAGCGAAATTAAGCGGATCTTCCGATTCTCTAATATGGAAATTGAATTACGCTAATAATCCGCACTGTTCATTTTCCAGCAAATTTGGAACTTACCTGCTGTATTTGATTCGTCAATAAATCACCCTGAGTGTATACGAGAGTGCATGCTACCGATGTCTAAATAAGTAATTAGTTGGCTATACCGACGAATGAGGCGATCATTTGGGCCGCATTAACGGAGCCACGAAAACGGCCCTTGCAGAGACGAGCTGCAATTGTTTCGTCGCAATATGCTAAACGGGACAAGTAACATTTTAACGATTTTGCTCTCTCTTTTAACAATTTCTTATGCCATGACCTGCGACGAGATATTGGAGTTGCCCGTTGACAAGAAACTGTCGCTGCAGGAGCTACAGATGATTCCGCCGAAAGATATGGTACAATGTATGGCTCACCTAGGCCGAGAGCAGATGAAGGATGAGGAAGCTTCATTCATCTGGACTACAATCGTCGACTACTACGGAGGCGTAGCTAACGTGCCCGACAACATTCTTACGCTGCTTCACTGGGTCACTCCGGCCATCTCCCCGGAGCATTTCTCTAACATGACTTTGAGTAGCATCGACGTGATAGAAAATTTTGGTCTGAACTACAACTTAAATGAAGCACAAATTGCCGCGCTAGCCGACCGGGTGCGGGAAGATTTCGCCGGAAAGGAGCCAGAGGATTACACATACTACGATCTGACCGCGTTGCGTCAAATATTATGCGGATTCAATCGAAGCGAAATCGAGAGGATCCATCCGGCGGCTTACAGAGAAGCCGCTCTGGTAATAAGTAAGCTGGATCACTGTAGTCCTGGCGTGTTGGGAGGATTCGGGACTCTTGCGATCCAGCCGGAAGCGTTTGGGCCGCCTGATTCATGGTCAGAATCTAGGTGGGAGGTCGTGGGTAATGTCGGAGAGTACGTCGGTACAAAAGGACCTCAGCGTCCCACCGTTGTCACCGCTGCTCCTCCTGACAACAGCACTACTTAAAATAATATATGTATTTACAAATGAGGCCGCTTAATAGAAGCAGGTGCGAGCCATTCGATAGCCTAGTTAGTTGTTAGCTTGTCAACAGGATATTAGCCTGTTTAATTCATGGTTATTATAGATAAAATCTTTTTTTTTTAATGTGTGGAATGAACTACCTATTGACTTGTGAATTCTCTATTACAATGTAGCCAAAATGGAATCAACCGAAATATAGCCGAAAACAATTTTGCGTTTTAATTAATGTGCATGTCCTACTCGATTTGACTCGGGTCGGGCAATGTAAACGCGGCTACATCATTTGTTTGACGTTCAAACAGAGACAGACGCTTGTGGCGCATCAAATTAATTCGCTTTTTTGACATTTTAGACAACCATCGCTAAACAAAATTAAGTTCTTTTGTTATTCGGATTATATAACATTTGCCTTCAGGTCCGTTCGGTGAATTTCAACGAAGCGCGTGTGTCATCAACATGGATTGATAAAGGCCTAGGAGGTCTTCCACTTAACCCTTAAATGCATGGTGATGTATATATGCATCACATATTTGATGGCCTGTGGCTCAATATGTAGATATCCAAAATCACATTTATAGCTTAATTATTATTCAGTATTTATTATTATTTAATAAATAATTAAATAAATTAAATAATATTATGATTTACTATTGTACCTTAAAAATTTAAATAAAACTAAATTAAAATATATATAAACTAATAAAAAAGACCTCCGCGAGCTGTACCGGGTGCAAAGGTGCCCATCAAACTTGCCACATTGCCACGTTGGATGGCAATGGACAACCTTTGCACCAGGTACGAGCCCGCACGAGCATCGGAGGTCCTTTCCCTCAGCTGAAGTCCCAACTCCCGTATGAACGCTATGGCCTCTGACCCCCAACACCCCGTTGTCTCGAAGGCGAGGGGAACGAAATAATATTTCGCCTCGAATTTACTATTTATTATTTAAGGATAAAGATGAAATGGCGGAAAAGTGTGAAAAAACAGGATGATGGCGATTTTTAGTATGTGATTTAGGCAGATTTTTTCGGAGTTAGTAATTAGTTTATGTTTAAACATTTTATCACGGGGGTTTCACAAATAGTGTACCTTTCTAATAGTAGTAAAACTTTACAAATAAAATTTACCAATAATTATATATTTATATAAATAAGTTTTGGCCTATTTAACTTCTAACACTGATTTGGTATTAAAATCGGTATTAAATATTCTTTTTATTATTTTTCCCACAGTCTGAAAACCATTGTCTAAAACATATATTAATATCTCGTTAAAAGAAAAATTCATGCATTTAAGGGTTAAGTTTATGTGCATTACTTGCGTTTTTTTTTAAGATTAAAGACAGCATTTAATATGTGGATTTTTATTAAGTAGGTCTGTACATTATCATAAGTCGACCCCTAGGAAACTATTGATGGTGGATACAAATGTGTCATTAAAGTTTGAGTACCACAGATTCCTGATCGGGTAAATCCGAAATAAAAGCTTGACAAACACATGTATAAGTACTCCTATACGCCTAATCGAGTAAAAAGAGCAGGGAGGGTAATTTCAATCAAAAAAGTAATATGTTTCTTATGCGACATACACATACAGAATACAGAATCATTTATTTGTCCAATTCAAGTGTATTCGGATTTACCCGAACCAATTCGGAATTGCACGTTTGCAACTGAAAAAACAAACTAGATATGAAATGCTTGTATTTTAAAAATCTTACATTATTTATGAAAAATTTTGTAATCCATTGTTAGGCTATTCCATCTAGTAAGTGTGTTATTCACTATTTCCGTCTAAAAACTTTGCTATGCAGAGTGTAACAAAAATGGTGGTGATCCGTTTAAGGGCGTACCCAGTATCGTATTCTTATCAGGAAAAAGTAGAAGAAAATTTTTTTTTTGCTAAAAAAAATTTCACTTTTGTATGAGCCGGGCCGCGCGAATCGGTCGAATCTCCATACAAAGAAAAAAAAATTTTTTGCGAAAAAAAATTTTTATCCTACTTTTTCCTGATGAGAATACGATACTGAATACGGCCTTAAACGGATCACCACCATTTTTGTCACACCCTGTACTGACTGGTTCATGGAAACACATACACCTTATCAACTAGTGCAAAAATCATTCGGAAAATACCCTAGTGCACCTTACTCTAATTACTCATGTGATTTGGATTTTCATAAAAGGCGCTCTACAAAGTCCATTCATTATCTACGATTTCATTCACTTGGTTGTCTATTTCATCACTAGCTCGGCCAATGATGGACCTTAAGGACAGTTCGTGTAAAATTATTGTTGACATTTTTACATACCTACATAAACTCACTGTTTTCCCAAAAGTGGTAAGCAGAGGACATAAAATTGCTCAAGTTGCAGTACCAGTATTAGCGTTCTAGGGGTTCATTCATACTAATAGTTATTTGTTATACAAGGGGGCAAAGTTGTATTTTAACGCCGAGTGTGGAATTGAAAAACGAGCAAGTGAAAGGATTCTATAGTTGAACCACGAGCGCAGCGAGTGGTTCGAGAATAGAATCCTGAACTTGCGAGTTTTTTAATACACGAGAAGTAAAATACATTTGCACCCGAGTGTAACACAAAACTTTTCCCCTCACTATAGCGAGGAAACTACAACGCAAAAAATGGGTTTATCATTGCTTCCAGTAGTTCCACAGGTGGTAAATCATCTTTATTACTAGATTCACTACTTTTATCAATTTTAAAGCAGTTAATTTGACTTTATTCAAGGTCAAATTACATTACCCACTAGTGGATAAAATGCGTTTTTACCCGCTGGTAAAACACGTGTTTCCGAGCTAGTGAGGGGAAAACAAAATTGTAATACTGCAATGACGGGTTGCTAGCCCACCGCGCCTGTCACCCGTATGAATAGCGAGGGCCGTTGGTATTAAAACAGTTTCAAATTGAAAAAAAAAACCTTCCTCTTGACAAATATGTAATAAGTACATAACTTTAAATAACACGGTTCCTGTCACCGATATAATATTGGCATGCATAATTTCATTACACTTGAAGCACAATGTATTGCATTTGACCCTGACACAACATGCAACTCATCTGAGTTGACCTTTGTTTGCCAAGGAACCTTGCAAAACATATGACAAATGATGATCGTGAACTTAATAGAAATTGAAGTATTAATACTTAGGTATTTACACATATTATTAGTTTAATTCGAAGATGATGACGATGAGATTTATATGTAATATTTAAAATATTTAAATATCTATTTATGTAAAATTATATGTAGTCTATACATATTTTGCTTTTCTTCTTAGTTCATTATCTTTTTGTTTTCTCTCTGCATTATTTGTATTGAATCTCTGTTTGGCCCTATGGTTGACTGGTAGAGAATGCCTTTTGGCATTAAGTCTGCCATTTGTACATTTGTGTGTATATTTTGTGCAATTGGTAACTAGTGTTTCGTTTACCTTAATTGCTTATAAGTATTAAAAAAATAAGTATATATATTCAAAAACGCAACGAACACACGAAGTAAACTAATAAAGTCGGTCACTTAGGTAAGACCTTTAAGACGATACGGTAGGGGTCAATTCTCCATACAAACGCTCTCGACTATTTCCTCCCTGGTTTTTGAAGATAGAGCAATGATTTTTATCTGTGTCGGACCGTTTTGATTTTTTTGATATTCTGCTTTTTAAAGATTCCAGAGCCAATCAAAAATTTCCAAAAACGGCCTTTTTATATATAATACTCAAGATTGGTAACAATTAACCAAAAAAGCTAAACGGTCCGACATAGATTATTTCATTGTTATTCAGATTCTCAAATTTCGTTCCGATTGATTAAGTTTTGGAGGAGGAAAGAGTCGAGAGCGGAACCTCGATTTTAAAGATTTTTTTGAAATATCTTTTGACTGAGTTGTTCTTAATGGACAATTTTTTTCGATAAATCTAGTTAATAACACTTGTATATTTAACTAAAATTCCCAAGTTGAAAGGGGCTTTCCATTGCTTGCTTTCCATTTTAGCATTTTCGCTACCGTATCCTCTTAAGTAGACGCCCTAAAGTGTGTTTGTTGGTTTCTAGACTCAGTAATCGCCTTCCCTTTTCAGTTTGCTAAATCGAAGATCGAACACTTACTAACATAACTTCATGAAACCGTGTAAGCGTTTATGAAACAGGAGTAAAAGCGTTTAAGTTCCACATAACACTTAGGGCCAGTTGCATCAACCACATTTGACAGACATCATCGTTACGGAGCAGAGGTCTATGGAACTTCCCATACATAATAAACTCAAACTAAACGCAGACAAAACTAATATAATACATTTTCAAAACTATAATTCTCCGAACGTAGATCTTAATATTAATTTAAATACAATAAATACAGTTGACTCCGCCTGTTTCCTTGGTTTGACAATAGATAAACATCTTAATTGGAAACTACACATTGATAATTTATGTAATAGATTGGACAGATTTGTATTTGCACTAATAAGGCTTAGAATTATATCATCTAAAGAGGCTGCACTCTCCGCATATCATGGATATGTATCGTCGATTTTACGATACGGACTGATAATTTGGGGCAACTCAGTAGATATTCAGAGAGCATTCATTACGCAAAAAAAATGTATTAGAGCTGTATCAGGCGCTCAATATTTAGCCCACTGTAGGCAAATATTTAAAGAACTAAAAATTCTTCCCCTGCCCTGCTTATATATATATGAAGTTGTCACATTTGTGAAGAAACATCCAGATCTGTTTCCACTACATGATGTTATTCATAATAAGACTACTGGGAGGTATCCACATAAACTATACGTTCCTAGACATAGATAGATTAAGCATATATTTTCCGATGCCCGTGTGCGAACAGAGTAAGTTTTTAGGGTTCCTGACAACACTCTGAATTGGAAGCGCCATGTTGACAATCTTTGTGATCGATTGGGTGGTGCGTCGTTTGCGTTGAGGAAGCTGAAGCCTCTTATCTCCGCAGAAGCCTTAAAGCAGGTGTACTTTGCGCATTTCCACTCTATCATGGCATACGGATCGCTGCTCTGGGGAAACTCATCAGATACAATAAGAGTCCTTATAATGCAGAAACGTGCAATACGTATACTTGCTGGAGTAAGAGACAGGCACCCTTGCAGAGAGCTCTTTATTTCTCAACGTATAATGACGCACTACGCACAATATATGTTTGATATACTGTTATTTGTTAGGCAAAACATATCTCAATTTGCTCGCGTTGCCTGTCCGGGCAAACAGCTTCGAGCTACAGGCCGTCTGAGAACAGTCCCCCGTCGCATGGCACTTTCAAGAAAGAACCCGCGTGTCATCGGCCCTACTTACTACGAACACTTACCTGCCGATCTTAGGAATGAGCCATATGACGAAGCATTTAAGCGCAAATTGAGAAACCTTTTGTTAGATAACCCTCTGTACTCTGTAAATGAGTACATGGAATTGAATTTGTGATAGCATGCATTTGATTACACTGACTTCGGATTTTATTTCATTTCTTAATTTTATTGTGTTTTGTGTATTTCTATTTGTAAATGACGATCCTTATTGGGAGAAAATATTCATTTTATTATTTTCAATTTATAATGTAATTTTCGACGATCATGATGAGAAGATAAACATAACTTTGGCATGTAACAAATTTATAGTGTAATTTTTATCATGAAATAAAGAAATCTAATCTAATCTATATAGTAAAAATGTATATATTATGGCAATCAAATTGTATAACAAGATTCCTAAAGACATTGCATCAATAACAGATTTAAATAACTTCCAGAGGAAAATGTTTGGTTGGTTATTAGACATGTGTTTTTATTCAGTTAACGAGTTCCTTAGTTATTAATAAATTGTAATATTTCTACGCCGATGTAGGCAGAATATGTCGCACCAATTGTAACTTGACCATCTCTGTATGTACCATATTCTAAGAAATAAAGATTTCTATTCTATTCTATTCTATAATAAAATTTAACGAATGCTTTAACGGCGACAGACGGTTCGGTGCAACCGGCCCTTAATTGTAGATAGTTTACGTCGTCATTAGGTATACATTATACCGAGGCCACATAGTCCTTTTTACTCTTCTGTCATGAGTGTCATGACTGGCTGACAAGTTTAACATTTTACCACAGGTTTCGAACAATGACGACAGCAAGCGTGTTGCTGACTGTGAGCACCTGGAGCTGCGGGGGCGACAAATGCGAACGCGAGGTGGTGGGACGCGCCGCGCGCTCCTTGGCGGCTGTGGCGGCGCGCGAGCTCCGTGAAACTCCCGCCACCAGGGAACAGGCGCTCCGGCTCATGAGGGAGTGGCTCCGACAGAATAAGGACGTCACCAACGTACGACAAGGTATCCTTCCGCTAATAACCACAAAATTAAAATTTTGAAAAAACCCCCGACTGCGACATAGTAGACCGATTTTCATGAAACATGGCTAAGAACACTCCAGACTAACTCAACTTTCAGACAAAAAAAAACTAAATATAAATCGGTTCATCTGTTCGGGAGCTACGATGCCACAGACAGACACACACACACACAGGCAGACAAACAGACAGACAGACACGTCAAACTTATAACACCCCGTCGCTTTTGCGTCGGGGGTTAAAAACAACTGCAGAGGATACATAAAAGCACAAGGTGATGGGACGCGCGGCGTGCTCCGTCATGAACGTGGCGGCGCGCGAACTTCGCGAGGTTCCCGCCATTAGGGAACTTAGTACTTACCAGTCGCTACGCTACCGCGGCTCATTCGCTAGTGTCACACCTTGGACACTGGCAATCAAATATATGAAAGAGGCCCGTTCCCAGCACACAGTCTAAGCTCGTGTAGGTGAACGCGTACTATGCTTGTATGAGTGAAATATGACAGGTCGACTGTTCGCAATTTTGGCAGACGGTAACTATGAGGTAACCGAGAGGGGGTGGGCGGCACTTTCTGCGGGGAGCGGGAGAGGCCATACTGTACGACAGTACTCTTTATTATACTGTGCTAGTGTCGCTGACGTTCACACACATTTCAGGCCCCAAATTATAATCGATAAAATCACTAACCAGTAAACTCTTCGTTCAGTTTCAGCACAAGACACAAATGTGAAGCGTTTGTGAAGTGTGTCGTGTGGTACACACTTGTGCACTTCTTAATTAACGGAGTAAACTTTCCCAACGGTTAATTTCACACCTGCTTTCTTTTCAAAGGAAATCCTCTGTTTACCCTAGAATTCGCCTTCTGGAAACTTCGTCCGCAAAGTTTCGAACTTCCTTTTGATACCTGAAGCTAGAGGGAAAGTCTAGATTCCTGCTAGGCGTCGCCCATTTGTGCACTGCAGTGTGGAATAAGTTACATGTTAAGTCTTATATGTAGTTCCGAGAAAATCGTGGCTTTTAATCAACTGGTTGGCTATGGGTCTGCTATGGGAGAGCAAAGCACAAAAATGAGTAAACGAAGTAAATAGCGTCGCTGACTTTTTAGTACACCAACGATCGAAGAGATAACACTACGTTGGCAAAAGGTATCTCTTACTTTGGAACTGGTATACTTAGTTGCCTGAGCAATATTTATATAATTTCACTATTACTCCGAGTTTATTAGATACATAGCTAAAATTCAGCATAAGGTAGGAATTTAATTTGTCTAAAAATCATCCTAACAAAATTTGAGAGTTTTCTTGAAGTGAGAATGAATGTTGTTTTGCTTTTGAATAATATTTCCAATATTTTTAAGCAAATTATAAACACATGAACTGTTGCGTTCACACATGCACCGCATTAAGAAATATATCGTACGCTCAAGACACATTTAACTATTACAAAAGTTTATCTATATGGATCTTTACACTAAGTATGATTCGACGTCCTAAAGACTGGTTTCTGGCTAAACTGTTTTGCTTGTTTCAGATGAATCTTTCTTATTGCGATTCCTGAGACAGAAGAAATACAGCATACCCATGGCACAACAGACATTATTAAAATACCTGAACCTGCGCAAGTTGTACCCGGAAGGTTTCTCACAATTAGACTGTGAACACGCAAACATAAGAGAGATCATAAACAACGGGTAAGATTTAGTTCAAAAAAAGTTAACGAAAATGTTACAATAATATTTATTTTTGACCCTTCTAAATGCGGATCAACGAAACTTTTTTACTATCAACCAAAAGCTCTTCATGCTGAAAGCTCTTCCTGTTCTATAAGTATTTGAATATAAGTTCCTATACTTATTATAGCGATTTTTCTCATGTAAGTATGTAGCGTATTTAATCATTAGCAGTGCAGTGGGATGGTTGATAGTTTTTGCCGTGCTCTACCACCAATTCACTAAACCACATGGAACGTACCGCATACGCCGCAAATTATTCGGCCAATTGCATGTCAAAGAGCATACTTAACGTATTTTTCCGTCCTCCTAAATATTTATGTAACTACCATACATATATGTAGACCTATTAAAATGTAAGCCTTTGAGAAATAGGTATCTATGATTTCGAGTAGGTACTCATTATTTGCGTAACCATTTCGGATATATCAGATCAACGTAGTAATATTTACACAAGCCAAGTCACGAATGTTACACATTTGTATCAACAAACCACGGATTTCTATCAGCGCGCCTCTAAAGGAGCCCGCTGACTAGTAATTCGTCGAACGACCTGTCAGTTATTCGGCGGTGACATTTTTTTCTTCTAACAAACCGACGTCCGGCGAATTGACAGTCAGAGCGCCCCATAATAAACCAGCGTAACGTATCTTACGCAAATAGGAGTACTAACTAGTAATTAACCTAAAAACAATTCGAAATTTCAACACAGTTTCCTAATTTATAGGTACATAATGGTGTCTCCGGTGCGCGACAACATGGGTCGCCGGGTCATAGTCTACAGCATAAGTAAGATTTGTATTACATAATCGAGATAACATTTGTGTATGAGATTGCTCTCTCTCGGGCCGCGATTTCCTTATTGTTTGGCGCTCATGAATATTTAAGGGGGTATTGTGAGTGATCTGTGATCATTGACACTGAAGGTCGTTGCATTAGTGGGACCGAAGATGGATTGGGGACGAGGTTTAGTGAGTGTTGCTCCATATTGTCTAGTCGACAATAACTAGAGTACACCTGTAATAAAAAGTAATGGGCATTCTGAACGAGGTCACTAAGACTCTATTAAGACTAACTTTGTGTTGGTTTTTAGTTTTAAATCTTTCATGTAATACATAAAATTCTAATCCTTCTAGCTGCTGCTAATATTTTATAATTAGTATTTATATATTTTCATATACTTACTACTAAGGGCCACTTGCATCAACCACATTTGACAGAAACATCATCGTCACGCAGCAGATGTCTATGGAACTTCCCATACAATAAAATTTTAACGAACGCTTTAACGGTAACAGACGATTTGATGCAACCGGCCCTAAGTATTAGTGCCCTAAGTACCTGTAGGGCCAGAGTCCAGAGCCGCCAGACCTTCCTAATTTTTCTCAAGGATGAAACTTTAGGACGCAGTAGAGTTCGTATCGAAGTTTAATGTCTGCATATTAGCTAGTTCGTCCCAACGGCAATATTTTGCTACAAAGTTTAAAAAAAAACACTACCTTCCCTTAAATTCTCAAGGCTAATAAATATACATATGTGTTAGAAAATACTGTTAGGCTTCTACAATTTTCATTTTTCCTAATCATTTCCGCCGTTCCATTCCGAATTGATATTTCGCGTTAGGTACGTTTAACGCAGCGTTCAACGCATAAAAGAACCGCTCGCTTTTGTTTTTTCCATACATTTGTATTAACAGATTTTCCACTATGACGTAGTGGAAATATTAGTACCTACCTAACTCGATCGCAATTATTTAACCGCGTTTTTTATAATAATTGTCTTATGTGCGTCATAAGAATTAGTTTCAGTTCACAGGATTTCGATAATTTTCTATCTAGGATTGCTGTACCGCTAGAAATACGAATAGCGTAACAATTAATCGCGATAATCACACATGATTGACGAAGGGTGTTTAATCACTTTCAATAATTCATGGTATGTATATTATTCATATTTATTAACAATGCACACATACATTACACATCAGAAATACAAACAGTGAAATATTAATTAAACTAAATACTTACCTAATTCATATTAATCTCAAAATTAGATAATAGTTCATAATTTGAATCAATAACTAATTATAACATGTCTATTATCGTACTAAATATGTATTACATATCCAGAATTAATTCCGAAAGCGTTATTAATTACAGTCATTGTTTAGTAACAAAATGCATCATTGGATATAGTATTACCAAGGATAATTTATATAGGATTTACAATCTTCATACTAAGAATCGTACCTCGTATTTTTAGCGCCACCTTAAATACTATCATAACTACACTGATGAAGCCTACATTTTTTTTTTTCAAAATGTGTATTGACGTGATATCATTAATTCATTAAATTAAAATAAAGAAGCATGTCATTTGTTCTTAAAAAAATTAAAACGCGCAGAAATATTTGGAAAAAATATGACTTTGGCCCACTTCCAGGCTGTGAAACAGCGCCATCTAGTTTTACGCCTAAAGCCCATACATTTCAGGGGTATGCTTTTTTGTATGGGCTTTGTCTGTCCCGTATTATATCGTCCTTGCTAAAACCATGTAGAACCGAAAATGACATTTATTCGTAGCGTTTTCGATATTTAAGCAACGTAAACTGAACTCACAGTAAATTCGATGAAATTCGCTCGCTCAACTAAAAACTCGGTTATTCTATGAAAATCAATCTGTTCATTCATCTAGCGAATAAAAAAACTGAGCGTTACCATGATTTTTCGATGTTTTAGTATACGTCACTCCACAGCGCAAACGTGACGGAAAACACATTATATGTATGGAGAAAGTAAACAACGCGCCGAAACGGATACTTACTCATTGTACAGTCAAGTGTAAAAATATGGGTGTACACATTTTACTCAAAAATATGTCCCATAGCATCTTAGTCCAGTGTAGGTAATAAGAGCGTAGTACCATAGTTATGAGACGATTTTTTCGATAAGTACATATTATTTGTTCTGTACAATCAAGTGTTTACTACTACTACTATTACGAGTATTGCACTTGACAGTAATATTAAAAACGTACCTATAAAAATGCGGGAACGATATATGTACAGCTAAAAGTTTCTGAGTTTTAACGATACAATTTCATAAAATTCCAGGTAAATTTAACGCGAGCAAGTTCACGTGTTGGGACATGTGCCGGGCGCACGCGCTGGTATACGAGACGTGTCTGGAGGAGCCGACGGACCAGGTGTGCGGGTTCACGCACGTGGGCGACGTGGCCGGTGCCAGCGCCTCGCACGTGACCGCCTGGAACCCGACCGACTTCGCGCGCCTCATCAAGTGGGGAGAGGTGAGTCTGCCTGCTGGACCTGCTGGTCGAGATTTTGGGGCGTGTGGGTACAGGCCTCGCAGCCGAATGGCATTTCTACGAAGCGAAACGAAAACGAAACGCCGCGAAAGGTAGTCTGGTTCTGTCGCGCCAATACGCAAGAGTGATAGAGATAGATATCTACGAGCGTTTTGTTTCGTGAGCGTTTGTGCATTCACGCAGATACGTCACGTTACCGACCGGAGCACGACGTACTTCGCGCCAATCGCGCCTCATCAAGTGGGGGAGGTGAGTCCGCCTGCTCAGTGCTAGTCGAGTCTGGGGCGTGTGGGTACAGATACGTCTCGTTACTGACCGAAGCACGACGTACTTCGCGCCTCATCAAGTGGGGAGAGGTGAGTCTGCCGGCTGAGTGCTGGTCGAGTCTGGGGCGTGTGGGTATAGATACGTCACGTTACCGACCGGAACACGACATACTTCGCGCCTCATCAAGTGGGGAGAGGTGACTCTTGCCTGCTGGACTGGCTGGTCGACAGTCTGGGGCGTACAGACACTTCGCATCACCGCTTGGAACCTGATTGAATTCGCGCGCCTCGTCAAGTCGGGAGTGGCGAGTCAGCGTACTAACCGAGATTCTAGGGACGAAGGCCCAGGGCCTGTAGCCAAGCAATATCCGTATAAGTGTGACAGAGCTAGTTGCGCATCGTTCGCCATGGAGCGTTAACGATTGTACTAGTCGCTACAGGCCCAGGTGAGGTGACCTCTCAAACGTCAACGATGTCCAGTCGAGAAATGACAGATCAGAGATTTTTGGATGCGCAGTAACTGTTTTTCGGTAAAACCAGACTTAACCTTGTAAGACCCGGGCCCAATATGATTTGTAAGTACCTACATGTTCAAATACCCAGTAATTTTGGCTTTATCATGTTTCGGCACAAAAACCATATTTCGGTGGAAATTGCAGCAAATCGAACCTTTGGTCGCCATGTATTCAGCTTTAGTCTATCTGCCATTACCAAGAAATATAAAGCCTTGCCCCCTTATCCATAATCATAATCATACACTAAAGTTATCAAGCTGATAAAGTTCGTTTATCCCTTTCCGACGTATTGGTGTGATAGAAAGGGACAAAGGAACTTTATCGGCTTGATAACTTTAGTGAACGTTTATGAATAAGGAGGTTAGTCTGTGACGTGAATGCGTTATTTGTAACTTTAACGCCTATGCATTTCATAACAAGAAAAGTTCTGTAGAGAAATAACTGGTATCATGTTTAGTTTAGGAAAAGCCCTAGTACCTAACATATAATTGATAGGTAAAACTTCTTCACCTATTATTATAGGGGATTTATATTGAAGCTCACTTCTCGTACGAGAAATTATTTTACCTAATAACTGGTATCATTTGAATAATGTTCGTTGCCGTACATATTACTCGTTATAAAACTTGACGTAGTAACAACTTTCAATTTGAAAAGTATTTCTTTGTGTTTTCCAGCAATCTTTACCGATTCGCCATAAAGAATGTCACCTGATAAATCTCCCGGCGACCGTGCGCTACGTCATCGACTTTGCAGCCAGCAGGGTACCTCCCAAGATGGCGGCGAGACTGAAAGTAGGTGATGTTAGTTGTAGTTTAGGTCCCTAAGAACAAACAATAGCTGAGATGAGACCACACAAGGAGAGACACGTCTCTATGGAATCTGCTTGCGCGGTAAATGTTCAATGTGGAATTGTGGACGTTCGGGGCCGAGGCATCACGCGCGATATGCTCGGCCGAGGCATATTTACACTAGACAATTGCCGCGCGAGCACATTGCCTCGCTGTGTGGGCCCGGGTATTCGGGCATTAACAGATCTTTTAACGTTCTACAGATCCACCATAACCTCAAATCCCTGCACAAGCACATCGACACAGCCTGCCTGCCTGCCAGCTTCGGCGGCGCCATACAGACCGAGGACATGATCCAGCACACCAAGACACTGCTCAGCGAGCACAGGAACAAGCTGCTCTCTCTGGACAACATGGAGATCCTCAGCTCCAAGGGCATCGTCACCTCTCGGAGTAAGACCACACATAACCCTGACGCCGTCGAAGGCAGCTTCCGAAAACTAGAAATCGATTAAATCGTTTGTTTAAGACTATTAGTGTATATTTTTATAAGTCTGATGATTCGAGTAGTTCTATTATTGGAATTCCAATTAGTAAATAGTGTAATTAAGTTAGGGACATATGAGTTACTGGGACAGCTCGTGTACGAATCAGAATAATGAGTAAAAAATATGAATCTCTCTTTCTTGGTACCTAATTTTCAACTGTCTCATTCGGATGAAGCTACTTCTTACCGTTGTGCATAAACATAATAAATAGGTGAGACCAAATATGTTTAAACCTACATTAATCATAACGTAATTTTCAACACACATTAAGCACCCATCTTATACGAATTAATAGGTCATAAGGGCACTCTTAGGACCGGTTGCATCAAACCGTCTGTCACCGTTAAACCATTCGTAAAATTTTATTGTATGGGATTTTCCACAGAAGTCTGTTGCCTGACGATGATGTGTCTGTCAAATGTGGGTGATACAACTGGCCCTAAGACGTACATCTTCAAGGGATGCGTAGTCTTACTGTAGGTGTAGGAACAACTATGTAGAATATAATAGTGTGAGTGTGGCCTATCACACTACAGAACATAAGTATTTTTTTAAACTTATAAGGACATCCGGAATACATAATGTGGTCCACGATCCTCACTCCTCAGTAGTAGTATTGAGCAGGCGACGCAAGGAAAGAATCAAATTCAAAAATCCGGTCAAGATTTTTGTGTTTTTAACCCCCGACGCAAAAACGAAGGGGTGTTATTTATAAGTTTCACGTGTCTGTATGTATGTGTGTGTGTCTGTCTGTGGCATCGTAGTTCCCGAACGAATGAACCGATTTAGATTTAGTTTTTTGTGTATAAAAGCTGAATTAGTCGGGAGTGTTCTCAGGCCCTGGTTTCTCTGGCCCGCCACACGCGACCGGCGGCGTCTAGATGTGTGTCGAACGCTGTGCCACACGCCGTCGGTCGCGGGTGCGTGGATTCTCTGGCCCTCGGTCACCCGTCGCCGGCGACGCGGCTCAGAGGCTCTGGTATTCGCGCTGTGCCCGCGATTGGAACTGTTGTGTTGTGTGCTCTGAGCAATATGAACGCAAAAATTCTTACATTATTACTGTTAGAGGAGGAAGATGATGAAATACTGATTTTATCCCTTAAAATAGTAAATAAACACTTACCTGGAATGTTCATTGTTTCACTGATACTTTCCCATGTTCTGTGCTTTAAGTTGTTGTTTTTGTAATTTTTATCAGATGCGTCGAATATATAGGATTGCATCGAATTAGATTTATTAACATCTCATCATTATCTTTGCTAAAATTAGTCATTTTCAATACCAAGACGCCACCCGCCGTCCGCTGCTATTCTACAAAACTGATACCGACCGACGCGTGCGGCGTGTGACCTTCGCCGGTCGACCGACCCGCCGCCGGCGACGTTTCAGAGAAACCACCCTCAAACATTCCCGAACATAATATTCGAACGTCGAAGGTCGCGGACACGCGTCGGTCGCCGGCCGCCGGCGACGGGTGGTCAGAGAAACCAGGGCCTCAGCCATCTTTGATGGAAATCTAGTGGACTGATTTCCGGGGGTTTTTACAAAATCAAAATGTTGTAGTTAGGTTATTCGCAATGGTCCTTACCATTCAATTATTTATAGTTATATAGTATACAGGGTGGCCCATTCAAATCGGTCAGTATGGGAAAGTCTGAAACTGTAAGACATACGTAGATTTGTTCTTAGGAACCATGTCACCGATTTTGATAAAAAGAAAAACTGCATTCATACAATTAAAAAAAAAAGTGTACCCAGCTGGGGAATCGAACCCGGTTGTTTTGAAAAAATAAACTTACACTATTTCTATTCAGATATCGTTTGTGTAGGTCTTAAGCAGTAAATATCTCTAAGAAACATAATGTCTAAAATGAATAAAATGCATTTTTTTCACATACTTTAATTTATCATAGTAGGTGTTAAAAGTGACCACCGTTACAATATTCAGCAAGTTCACTTCATCTTTACAACAGTGTACAAAAATAGCTATAACACCGTTGAAGACCTAAAAGTAGCCATAGAGTCAACTTTAACGCAGATTCACCACATGAAGATACAAAATGCAATAGTAAGATCATTACCCAGACGTGTTGAATATTGTATTGAAAAAGACGGTGGTCACCTACTATGATAAATTAAAGTATGTGAAAAAAATGCATCTTATTCATTTTAGACCTTATGTTTCTTAGAGATATTTACTGCTTAAGACCTACACAAACGATATCTGAATAGAAATAGTGTAAGTTTATTTTTTCAAAACAACCGGGTTCGATTCCCCAGCTGGGTACACTTTTTTTTTAATTGTATGAATGCAGTTTTTCTTTTTATCAAAATCGGTGACATGGTTCCTAAGAACAAATCTTCGTATGTCTTATAGTTTCAGACTTTCCCATACTGACCGATTTGAATGGGCCATGTATAGTATATGTTTACTCACAGGATTCGAAAACAAAAATATGTTGATCTAAACTACTAACTGCTTAGTGGTCTGATATCCTCTTCATGTCGATTTAATTGTGTCAATGTAGGTATATTTAGAATAAGAACCTAGGATTAATTATATTATAGATACGACATGGTAGTAGGTAGTGTAATGGCTATTAATAAAATGCATTTTTAAATACATATCACTTTATTTTATTTTGGTATACCTACACCTAAGCGTTAATTATAATTAATTACTAACCAGATTTAGGTAAGATTTAAACGTTCAAGTTCTCGGGAATATGTCAAAAGTGAGTATTTTTATACAATTATATTCATAACTTTGGAAACTGGCACAGGGAGCCGTTTTTTTAATTTCCATTTAGATTTCGTAAATTTCATTCAATAATATTTCCACTACTAACGATTTAAATTCTACTAACAGAATCGAAAACAAGTGTTTTACCACTAGATATAAATTACTAGCCGCCCTTTTTCAAAAATGCCATTTTTCACAGACTTTCGGCGAAATCGTGTCCATGAATTTGTTTCATATGAATTTCGTCCGCTTGATTTCGGGTTCGTGTGAAAACGACACACACCAATAGATTTTCAATTTCTATAGTTCTTATTTCAATATGGCGTTTTTTTTCACAGATTTTCGTGTGACGAAATAAAGCGATTTTCAATACAGAATATTTAAGTGGCGCTACGTTCAGTGGGTCCCCGTTCACAAAATTATAAAATACGGTTACAATATGGAAGACGTAAACGCAGTGCAATAATTTTGACAACTTTATTCAAAACCTCTCATAGACAGCATTGGAAGTTTCGAAGGAGTTCGTCATTACCTAAGGGCGATCTTTGTTACCTATGTAAGTATCCTAAGTATCAGCCATGTGGTCGTCCGTTCACATCTCAAGTCTACTGAATAGTTATTTGTTTTACAAAGGGGCAAAGTCGTTGTTTAACCGCAAATTCCAAGTTTGATACCCGAGCCAGCAAAAGATTCCAATATAGAAACGCCAGCGTAGCGAGTGAAAATTGGTTTTCACCACACCAACTGGTAAGGGCTCTCTTAATACTTCAAAATCGAATGACAAAGTTGCGTAATGCGTTTTATCCACAAGAGTGCAAAGTAATTTCATGCAGAAACATTTCTAGAATTGATGTTCAGTTGATGATTTTGAATCATAAATCTTAATAGAATTGATGGATTTGATTTCCTTTGATGTTTTAGAGTTAATATTTTCCTCATGTTGGTGTGGTGAAGAATTTGTTTATGCTAAGTGCTTTGAAACCCTCGAGACAGTCAAGATTCCATATTCTGAACCACTCGCAGTTCAATATTCCTACTCTCCTGGCTTGTCTTATCTTATACTAATATTTAGCGGCAACTTTATTCTTCTATTTTATATTCGTGTATGACGCTTATCTATACATTGTGGGTATATGCCGTTGCCGCTAGTCACGTTTGTGCTATCGCAATAATTTAATTGATAACAAAAAATAAGCAATGGCTATTTAACACCAACAAAACTTACCTACTAAATAAATTAAATTATCTACTTTAGTTGTCGGTACACCGTAAGTGCGGTCCTATCTGGACATCACGATTTCCAGAAGAGACATAAGACTCGAAAATATTATAATTATGCGTCTACCAATAGTCTGGCAAATATTCATGAACAGGTATTAGGTTTTGTATTTTGTACGTTCACAAAGTAGGTAATACAAAAGTTTTTACAATAACAATAACGTCCGATTAAGACACAACCTTCGACTTAAAAAAAAAATTACTAATTTTGTACAGTCACCGGCAAATTAAGTGATGATTTCTGTACCTTGTCACTTTTAATCATTTGACAACTTCGTAATTATGACATTTCTAACAAGATTTTTATGTGACAAGGTACAGAAATCATCACTTATTTATACCGGTGACTGTACTCGTATGTGTTCTTATAAAGTTTTCTTTGAGTGCCATTAAAAAGACGTTTTCGCCTGAAATTCTAAAAGAAATTAGCTTTTATTCGAGGGGTTAAGGGCCCTTTAGACATACAGCCATGTTTATGTGTGTGTGTTATTTTATTAACAGAAAAATATTGATAATGCAGAAACATTAGTTCTATTTATAATAATATTTCTAACGTATTTTTTTAATAGATTTCTCGTATTGTATTTTTTACAATCACGTTTTTTCGTTATGTTTTCATAAAACATTTCAGGATCTCATCTTGAACTTGTTGTCTATGTAATATATAGCTCATATACATATATGTGTTTATATACATATTATACATAGGAAAAAATATTTATACTAGATATAGGTATATTTTATAGGTTTTTACGAGTCTGCATTTATTTACATCAGTCAGAATTTGGTAGTGAGTAGTAGTAGTAAACACTTTATTGAACAGAACATTTTTTTACATTAGTCTACTTTATTCCCGCTGAGGGCTTATGTTTGTGGGACAATAGCTAGCCAAAAAGAGAAAGAGTAGAAATTAAAAAGTGGCAACAGTGTAGTGTCATCCCTTTCAAATCAATATGTGTGAGAAAACAGGACGACACTACGATGTTGCCACTTTTTAATTTCTACTCTTTTTGGTCAGACTGCACTACGATATGTATTACTAATGTCACTAGTAATAAACTAAATGGGTATACAATAGATATTATAATCAATATTCATCGAAATGACCCATGGAACAAATGCAATATTTTTCCTGAGGCAGCATACATTTCCAGTAAATAAAAATAACAAACAATAGTATCACAATCACCATTACTATAATGTATTACATATACATTTCGCTAACTTTGGCACAAATAGGTACATATTTCCATACGACAACTTATGAGATTCGCCGGTATAGACACGCAACGTCCAGTTCCTAGCCTTATCTGTATAGACAGAGATTAATTAATACAGTTTAAAGTAATATGACTATAAATGCGAAAGCCATTACTAATATTACTATGTCTGTTTCCACTTTAGGTTTAACTTTACAGCTGAATTATACGGAAACTGTTCCGTCTGTATTTTAGGTAGTAAATGATATAGGTATTACGTATTGATTGTGAGTAGACACATGCTCACATCTGTCAAATATGTATTACATTTTAAGTTTTTAGTAAAGACTGCACACAGTTGCAATTTGGTCTGCACTTTTAAATCAGTTCTGAAAGTACAACTATGTCATATGCATCGGTATGCAGAATAATTTATTAAGACTATTGGATCAGTTAGGTACTAAAGGAAAATAAAAGGACAACATAGGCCCATATTGTTAGTGTTACTGGCGTGGGATCGCGTAAAGGACTTGCCAGATTTAAACGGTTTCGAGTAAATATATGAGTATGTACATTTCACTTTCATTTTTTCAGTTAGAGCTCACTTGTGGCGATCTACTGAAAAACGGCCGGTCGGAAGGCCCAGGTACCGATGGATCGATGAGGTCCAGAAAGACCTATGTGACCTTCAAGTGACAGAGTGGTATCAGATCGCACAGGATAGGAGCGAATGGCGGAATCTAGTGTCGGAGGCCAAGATCCACTTCGGGTCGCTGAGCCATCGCTGTAAGTAAGTACTTACATTTCACTTTAGTTGGTTTATATTTCGACTCTACGTTTATTTATCACTATTATATTTAAGTGTTATCACAAACCTATACCTCTAGTGAACATTTCATTTGAAAACGTGACGCAACGTAACGTTTCAGCAAGCCCCATCTTAAAAAGTACGCTAAGCGGGACATTTTTCAAACACAGCTTATTTAAACAAATTCGTAATATAAAACAACATTTTCGATTAAAAGTCACAGAATGTATCACAATCTCTCCTTAAATGTAATATTTCAAATTGTAATATTAGCTCTAACAACGTTATGTTGGTAATTCTCACTGAGCACAATAAAAACTCACATTAATGTTTACTTTGTTGCAGCTGGATCTGAAACAAACAAAAACGATAAAATAGTACATTTTTATTTTAAAGGAAAAATATGGAAAAATGCTGCACTAATTGAAATCCGTATAACCAATTGGACAGCGTTATGAAATAAGCAACCAAGCGACAATCGGTTGAAACGGGGAAATTGTGTTCCAGTATATTAATCGGTTTGGATGTCATAATAACCTATTCGATGCTGACTGCTATTGCAGTTTTAATAGTTATTTGTTTTACAAGGGGGCAAAGTAGTTGTTTAACCGCACGTGCCAATATTGATACCCGAGCAAGCGAAAGATTCCAATATTGAACCTCGAGCGTAGCGAGTGGTTCAAAAAGTGGCATGACAATTCAACGCTTTCCATTTATCTAATACTTTTATTGAGTGAATTTGGACTAGTTTTAACGAAACGAACGATTCTAAAAATCGCCATTGAAACGAATAACTTTTCCTTTTGACAGAAAGTTTTAGTGGAGTTTTAGTGGATTGGGTCCTTTTCCTTAAACGGCGTCTATTTTCACGATGTAATGTACTATTTCATTTATATGCGAGTGTTTCTGACGAGTAGATATCCAACAGTGCATCCGTAGTTTTAATGAAAGCTTTACCTGGAATTCTGTATTCAGCTATTGCTACGAAGTTTTGACGAAAACAAAGCTTTTCAGAATTCTCTAGATTTTATAGGTATTCATTAAAGCGTCAAACTGGCAATTTGTTTTTAATACATATTTAAAATTGCAAACGGGAATTAATCGCGTATTTACTATGTTTTAAACACTATGTTTTAAACACTAACGCAGGTTGAAAAACCGAATATCGTGAGTGTTGTGTGTCGACAAGGTGACATCCCTAGTGCACAAACTGTTCAAGTGGGTAGTCAGGACCAAGTGCGGGTAGTTCGAAAAACTCGTACAGCTAGAAGATGTTGATGTCAACTTCAGCCAGTCTGCTCCGAGACCACGGAGACAATGCCGTCCTTGAAACGTCGGAGGTTAGTGTTTAAAACATAGTAAATACGCGATTAAGTCCCGTTTGCAATTTTAAATATGTGTAAAAATCGTGAAAGTTTGATCAGTGTTTTTAATACGTTACTCGATATAGTAGAGGAGTTGTACGAGTATTTGTATGGGCATAATAATTTCCACAGAACCGAAGTTTGGTTTTTTAAGTTCTTTGTGTGAGTCTTTTTGACATACTAAAAATATAGTAAAATATATTTGTGCAAAATGCGTTTTTTCGACCGCCAAAAGTTGTATGAAAAAGTACTATGAAAAAAAATCCTAAAATTTAAAAATCGTCTCTGGGATCAACTTATGGGAATTAGGCGGCAAAAAAATTTATAGCGTTGATGTTTAGCAAAAATATACCAATTTTCCACTATTTTGATAAAATGAAAACTGATAAAAATCATAAATTTGATGAAGGGAAGTGATTGAAACACGAATTTCAGCAATGTAATTTTTTCATAGGTATGACACCACAGTAAATACGGCTACGATCCGCCTGGTGATAAGCAGTCACGGTAGTCTATGACGCCTGCCACTCTAGAGCCTCCACATGCGCGTTGCTGGCCCTTTAGGGTACCTTTCCATCAGAGATACGCTACGTGGATGTGTTTGATATCCACAAATCATGTTCATTGTTCCACAATTTTTTTGCCGCCTAATTCCCCATAAGTTGATACCAGAGACGATTTTTAAATTTTAGAATTTTTCTTTCATAGTACTTTTTCATACAACTTTTGGCGGTCGAAAAAACGCATTTTGCACAAATATATCTTACTACATTTTTAGTAGGTATGTCAAAAAGACACACACACACAAGAACTAAAAAAACCAAACTTCAGTTCTGTGGGAATTATTATGACCCCAAACGCTATATCTCCTCTACTAATAGTGTACCTAAGGTCGAACGCATCGAAATCGCACTTTATGTACTCCGACAGAATTACGGCTCAGCCACGACATTGGTCTAAGCGCGACAGCGGCGAGCGGCGGCCATACATTGGAGCGAGACAGAGCGATGGGACTTTTCATTCGCCCGTATGGCTGCCGCTCATCGCTGTCGGGCTTAGACCAATGTCGTGGCCGGGCCGTTAAATAGTTAACACGTTCGTGCTGTGAAATCAGAGGTCCAGGCTGGTCCATTTATCACTAACATGCTTATTCCACTAGCTGACGCTGCCTCCAATTTGAAAACCTTGGAAAAGTCGAATCTTCAAACTGACTTACCATTGATCAAAGTAGTCTCATTTCATTGCCAATGTTGTCGGAAGGATTTCAATACAAAATATCCAAGATAGCGTCTGTAATGGTGCATTAGGGTAATTGACAACATTTCATATTTTTGAGTACTACTTTTTATTGTTTGGTTTGAAAGAACTCAATACTAAAAGATACACGTATTTTTTTATTTTTCCAAAAACTGCTATTTTAATGAGAAAATCCCTTCTTATTACTACTTCGAGCAGAAAGAGCGTAAGTTACAAACGTCAAGACACAGCTTCGTGACGTCACATGTGTTGTTTCATACACCTAAGAAAACGACAAAATCATTTCTAAAAAAAATAGTTTTAACTGTCAGCTCAAACAGTCCGGTATGTCTGACTGTCATATTTTTTATTTTTATTTTTTATTTATTTATTTTTTAGGGTTCCGTACCTCAAAGAGGAAAAACGGAACCCTTATAGGATCACTCGCGTGTCTGTCTGTCCCTCTGTCACAGCCGATTTCTCCGAAACTACTGGACCGATTTACTTGAAATTTGGCACACGTATGTAAACCTGTGGCCCAAAGACGGACATGTAATTTAATTAAATTAAATTTAATCACAGGGGTCACTTTTGGGGGGTAAAATTGAAATTTAAAAATCAAAGTTATTAAAACTATATTGTGTTACATATCAAATGAAAGAGCATTTTATCAGCATCTGAAATATATATTTTTTTATTTTTTTTGTTTTGGTAATATAGAAGTGATTTAAGAAAATAAGCAAAAAATGACCATTCCCCCCCCCTTATCTCCGAAACTACTTAGCGTAAAATTTTCAAAAAAATACACGAGATAGCCCTCTCCCTGTAGATTACAGGAAAACCTATTAGAAATCTACAGTCAAGCGTAAGTCGGACTTAAGAGAAAAAAACTCAGATTACGAATTTCACTCACTGCCGCTGCAAGTAGTTACTAAACCTCTTAAAATTGTGTAAGCGAGTTGGACAGGTATAAAGAAATTCATTTCTGTCTTTTTCTTTTTAGAACTTGTTCAATTTTTTTTTCATTTGTACAAAATGACTTAAGTTCCTACTAAAAAGGAGGCGCTTAAGACCGTTTATAAATTGACTGAGCAAAATTTTATTCAAATCGGTCCAAAAAAAGGTGTCTGTTGACGAAAACATAGAATTTGTGCCACCGAAAGCCCAAATCTGAAGTCCATTTTGCTCTATCTCTTATCGTTTCCGAGATATATACGTAAAGTCTTGAAAGTGCGAAACGTTAACTTTGCCATCATAGTCGTTCAGGCGCTCATGAGTTCTTTGTATGGAAAAGTCGAAAACCGACTCGCACTTGACCAATGTTCATAAAACGTTGTTTTTTTTTATTTGCAAAAATGACTTAAGCGCCTTCAGAAGTGCAGGTGCTTAAGATCGTTTGTAAGTTAAAGTTAGCTGTGATGGCTCAACGAAGAAAGAAGATTTCAATATCCTACTTATACATATTTCATTAATACATAGTACAGTTTTTATTACTCAAGCCAAGCGTTAGGTTAGCTATTGCTATTGAAAGGAAAACTTGTGTATAAAGCTTGAAACAAATTATGGGACGCGTCTGACGGACGCGGCTGACGACCGCGACTGATAAGCCGATGGCTTGCGTGGGCGACGGTCGCGCTATGGTCGCGCGACGGCGATGCGACGCATACGAAATCAAACCTTATCGATATGGAAGCAGACGATGTACACATTTGCAACTAAGCGATCGGACACTTTTGAGTGTCGAATTTGTAGGTGACAGTGTATCTAGCCTCGTGGCGCCGAATGTACTTTCTAAAGTACATAATGGTTTCAATGGAATTTTAACTCTCATGTAAACAAATAAAATATAATTTCTTATGTTTCTAAAATTTTTCGAATAACTGAAATGGAATTAAATCTCAAGTAGAATAAGAATCAAAATTCCCTAGCAAAAATTTTGTATGGTGGGCGCCACGAGGCTAGGGAAGTTTAAATCGATGTTACGCATCGATCTACTGAGGGGCGGTGCCTACAGCAGTTGTAGTTGTATGCATACCTAGCTCACGCACACAAACGCGTCCACTGGCGCCGCGCCGGTGTCCGCGTGCGCTCTCTGCAATATCTCTGCAAATTCTATGCACAGCGCAGAATATGCAGAAACCACATGGTGGTCTGTGGCAGAAACTCAATAGACATTTTTAGGGTTTTTAAAATAAGTACGTGAAGTAACATGGTAAATTAAAAATTATCATTAGATACTTATTTGCGGAGGTGTAAACAATTTCCTTCGTTTTGCCATATATCAATAATTACCTATCTATATTAAATTCATTAATCCGTATACATTACATTTTTACAATTAAGTGTATGAATTAATTATACTTTTTATCGTACGGTCAGCTACATAAATATCTATACACCTGTATTCATTCAATTTTGAACCTTCTTCTTCAGTAATAAGTTTCGATATGTAAAGAAATTGAAGGACGATACACAGGCGGGTGGTGACACCGCGCGCCGCTGCGGGCGGGAAGGGAGGGAGGAGGAGTGTCGATGGACGATGTCACGCGGGATTCGCCGCGCGAACTCATCATTCGCGCGGTCGGCTCCCTTCGCTGCCTGCACACGTTCGCTGCTCTCGTACGATTTGATATTATACTGGGTGCCCGGTAATTAATGGACAACCCTTTAACCACCAAGAGGGCACCTTATACTGGTCCAGAAAATCTATGGGATATGGGTTAAATTGTGGTGTAGGCGAGAGGCTGGCAACCTGTCACTGCAATGCCATAGTTTCGTTTTCTTTTAACCCCTTATTTGCCAAGAGTGGCACCTTATACTGGTCCAGAAAATCGACTTTAAGGTTTAGTAAAAGTCGCCTGGTTTTCGAGATTTTCATAATTTTTAAAATTTTAATACCTACTACCTAAAATTTTAAAAAGTGTGAAAATCTCGAAAACCAGTCGACTTTTACTAAACCTTAATGTCGATTTTCTGTAAGGTGCCCTCTTGGTGGTTAAAAGGTTGTCCATTAAATACCGGGCAGGTGCACCCGGTATACTTGTCAAGCAATTTCTGTCGTAAGAAAGCGCGACTCATTCGCGCAGTCGGCTCACGTCTCTCGTTGTCGTACAATCTGACATTATTCAGCTACCTTTTATCGCTTGGCTTTAGTTTGCATATTCAAGAGTACCTATAGGTACTACAAGGTCCAAGGCAAAATACAACAATAGATAATGTAAAACACTGATTTAAACTTTCACGATTATTACACATCATTATTTTTAAAATCAGGACTTAATCGCGTATAACTACATATTAAACTGACCTCCAACGTTTCAAGGACGGCGTTGTCCCCGTGGTCTCGGAGAAGACTGGCTTGAAATGACATCAACACCTTCTGACAGCCGCGCGAGTTTTTCGAACTACCCGCACTTGGTTTTGATTATCAACTTGAACTGTTTGCGCACTAGGGATGTTACTCTGTCGACATACAACACTGACGATATTTGATTTAACGACTGTCGATATTATTTTCGGCTTACACTTATTAATGACAGGATTCCATGTGGATGAGATCCTAAAACCTTCGTCCCGATTGAAATTGCGATGTTTTTTGATTTCAATGGCTTCACGCACTTTTCTACTGTAGAAATGGCGTTCCGTGGAAAGGACTTTAGGGTCATGTAGTTCGATCCAGTGGTTTGGCCCTGACTCTAACAAATGTTCAGCCACGGCAGACTTGTTGACCTGACGATTTTTCACAGCCGCGATGTGCTCCTTTACCCTTTCTTCAAGTTCAGTTCAAGTTGATAATCAAAACCAAGTGCGGGTAGTTCGAAAAACTCGCGCGGCTGTCAGAAGGTGTTGATGTCATTTCAAGCCAGTCTTCTCCGAGACCACGGGGACAACGCCGTCCTTGAAACGTTGGAGGTCAGTTTAATATGTAGTTATACGCGATTAAGTCCCGATTTTAAAAATAATGAATAGATAATGTATTTACTAAATAATATTTATTTAGTAATTTCCCGCTAGAAACTTGCGTTATACTATTCTGTATACTTTTTCAGTAGGCCTAGCACATGATGGCCGCGGGAGTATGTCGCCGCGAGATAGATGACACGTCTTTGTCTAATTGTATTAATGACATTAGGACAGGTAGTCTATCTCGCGGCGACATACTCTCGCGGCCATCATGTGCTAGGCCTGCAGCTACCATAACCAAATTTGGATTAGATTTAAAAAAACCTTTAAGTAAAACTTAGAACCTTTCAGATTGTTTTACTCACCCTTTATGATGTTTACCATACTTAGGTACTTACCCCGTTATTCATAAACGTACACTAAAGTTATCAAGCCGATAAATTTCGTTTGTCCCTTTCCGACGTATTGGTGTGATAGAAAGGGACAAACGAACTTTATCGGCTGGATACTTTAGTGTACGTTTATGAATAAGTGCGTTTTCACATTATCCGATCCGATATCGGATGTCGGAAGGATTTCAATAGAAAAAATCCAAGATGGCGCCTGTAATGTATGGGATATCGGTCCGACATCCGATATCGGATCGAATAATGTGAAAACGTACTAAGGGTGTTAAAATTTATAGCTACGAAATTTTACATAAAACACCTACTTTAAAATAAAATAAAAAATGTTGAATTTGGTTAACATTATAAAAGACCTCACGCAAGCTGTGCTAATTAGTTCGCGAATTCGTCGAGAGGTGGCGCTAAACACAATTATGCTCATTAGAGAACCTATACTTCTAGCCTAGCCCAGTCTTTAGAATTATGTGAGTATTTGAGTAACGTAAAAGTTTTGTAGGTACGGAACCCTCGGTGGGCGAGTCCGACTCGCACTTGGCCGGTTTTTATAGTGGCAGCTCTAAAGCAGCTATTTGACGTCACTTTCCCTTTAAACTATTTTTAAGATTTTTCATACTAAAAATACGGAAAAAAAATAAAAAAAAAATATTTATGTGATCTACAAGCGTATATCTCGAAATGGTTTTCGATTTAGGGACATTGAAAATTTTGAAACATTGTCAATTCCGAAAGTCGTCTAATTACGAAAGTCGCATTATTTCCATCATATCAAGATTCCTCTTTCGGAATCACCAGAGCATTTACCCTGATTACCCTAATGCACCTTATGGGATATCGGTCCTACATCCGATATCGGATCGGATAATGTGAAAACGCACTAAAGGCTGAGGCTCTAGTGTAAAAGGGTACAAGTATGTAACACCAATTAGAACTAACATGCTTGATGCAAGGCTGAATGTGCGATTTCAATGGATTGTATTAAAGGATTATGCACTATACAGTGTGTCACTTAATACGGGCGTATATTTTACCCCGCTTCAGGCTATTCACTGAAATTAATCGAAGAGATAATGCAAATAACGTATGCGGAATGAAATCTGGACAAAATTCAATGTCTTATAAAATAAATATAACATAGTTTGTTTTTAAAATCTTTCATGATTATAATTTTGTATTGAATGACGTTAAATAAAAGAGTTAGTTTTCTCCAATGCGAGGCTTCTAACAGAAGTTGTGATACTTTATGTCCTTGGTGCACCGGTGTCGACAAAACCAATGTTAGCATTTTTAAGCTCCAAATTTATCTTCCATATGATAATTTTTTAAAGAAGCTTTGTTTGCTCGATATTTTTGTCATTTTTGTCCGTAGGATCATTAAGTGTTTTGCAAATAATAGTTCTCTTGTCATGAAATTTCATTTAATCGACATATTATTAGTCATTCATAAACCCAGAAAAGCAAAAACAGCTGCTTTTTTACATTTTTTGACTTAACGGCGGAGCAGCATTTTCAGTTTTTTATTATATTTTTGAAGACTATAGGCTAAACTTTTTTTGACTGTGTATAGATACCCATTCTTCAATATATTTTTTCTACTTGCCGACTGTAATCTATCAATTAGGATACCACAGACTAAACTATAACTGCTAACTTTTCAGTGTTGGATACTCTATGGCAGTTCCGACTCAATTATAATAAGCTCATTATAGTTTACTTTAGTTAACTGTAATAATTTCAAAAATAGAACTTCATACAATTTCTATACTAATTTGCGATACCTGGCAAATTTTCCTGCATCTGAAACACATTTTTTTTTATCTGTCGCGTTATCAGCCAATCAGAGACGGTTATTACAAACAATTGGTTGCTAGGTAATTCGATGTTGATACAACGGTGAACGACTCTATTAACATTAATTTTAACTTGCATGAATGATGATATTTCCGTCCATTGATGATGAAGATGATGACATTGATGACTCGTAGAAAAAGTATTGTATACAATAGTGATATAATTAAGCTTTTCACTCTCGTACCGCACTATAAGGCCACTCAGCAAGCTTCGTGGCCTAAACATGGTACTCGACTGAAAAGCTTTGTATTATATCACGATTGTATAAAATACTATTTTATCACTTTCGCTGCCTCATTTGAATGCTGTCTCGAGCTCTCTGTAAGATTTTGTGCCTCAGGGGGCAGACATTTCATTTAATCAAATCTGTCCCAGAAAACTAGCCAATGCCGTAATGTTTCCTTAAAACACGCTATGTTGCGGTAGTTTTTGTAAAGAAAAAGTACGCAAAAATATTATAAATTGACTGTTAGCTTCTAACCCTTCCTACAAAACTTTCCACGGGCTTCGCATTCGGCCATAGAAAATTGGTATGTAGAAATTACAAACAGTTAAGCGAGGTCGTTCTTCTCGATTGACCATAATTTCAAGAAAAGGAATCCAATACTCATCAAACTTACCAGTTTAAATGACAGATATGTAAACTTTAATCTGGCATTTATACATTATTTTAGTTTATTTATTTACTTACTTTGTACGGTATCAAAACTTTGTCCAGATTTCATTCCGCATACGTTATATGTAAAATATTTATTAATTTTATTTCACTATAAAACATGTCTATCGTTTAGAAAGGCAACCCGGTGTCTCGGGCGGATAAATCGACGTTAGTTACGAATTTTGTACCACATTGACACTCGATTTAAGAAATCCAACTAGTAGATTTCTTTAAATAATGTAATAAGTATTATTTGCAACTTTTATTAACATCACGCCGTTTCCATCTCAGGATTCAAGATGCAAAGCATTCAGATCATGAATCGTGCAATAATTACACCATAACACCATGTTTTACATTGATTAACAAATAAAGACATTTAATTACAGCTAAAAAAATAATGACGCTTGACACTTACAGCGTTCTCAATTTTTGTATGAAATAAAAAAAATGTTCCTAATTCGTAAAGAAACTGATGTAGCTAAATAAGTCCCCTAGATCCGATACTAATCGTCACGAGATTAGACGCCCGTGTAAAAATTACACGCTGTATATGTACAAAATTCCGTTTATTCATGATTAATTAATTACCTAATTGCTGGTATTATCAGTGATAATTTATCACACTATATTACATACATAATTATAAATATTATAATAACGAATTAACGATAGATGATCAATTTTGCATTTTGATTTTAAAACAAATCTGGATGATATAGGTAATTTTCAAGTTCCATGGATTAATAGTGGTTTAATGTAATAATGTGGTTAATATTGTGAGTTTTGAGCTGAAATTTATAATCATGAAATAATTCCATACTAATATTATAAATGGGAAAGTCCAGTCCCCGTCTGTTTGTTTGTCCGTCTTTCACGGCAAAACGGAGCGACGAATTGGCGTGATTTTTTAAGTGGAGATAGTTGAAGGGAATGGAAAGTGACATAGGCTACTTTTTGTCTCTTTCTAACGCGAGCGAAGCCGCGGGTAAAAGCTAGTATATTATTCATTCGTATAGCCGTCAGTGCGTAGGTTAGGTATACAGATTTTGGTCAGAACCTTTACACCTCAAATGAATCCATACTAATATTATAAATGGGAAAGTGTGTGTGTCTGTTTGTTTGTCCGCCTTTCACGGCAAAACGGAGCGACGACGAATTAACGTGATTTTTTAAGTGGAGATAATTGAAGGGATGGACAGTGACATAGGCTACTTTTTGTCTCTTTCTAACGCGAGCGAAGCCGCGGGAAAAAACTAGTGTATTATAATTATAAATTATAATAGGTAGTCAAACTTTAAACACAAAAAAATGTCTCATACATTTCAATGTTTTATATGGAACAGCATATTTATTTTCTGAAAAGTTTAGGGCTGTACTCGGACAGTCGCCATCAAATATATCGGAGCGGTCAAGGTGCTCATAAATATCAAATCACCAAGTCGACTTCATTGTTTATTTTACTAAGAAACAAACGGTTGTGTACAATCATTTTAACACTTAAAACTATATTAAAAGTGTATGAACTAAAGTTTCCTGACTTATTCCTGGGCCGTTTTATTATGGGTCCTGTGACACATTTCTTTATTTTAATATCATGTTATCAGGTTACACTACACAATACACATTTTGAAAAAAAAAATGTGCAGGCATCATCAGTGTTATTTAATAGGAGGCGCTAAAAATGAGGTACGATTTTCAGTATGAAGATTGTCAATCCTATATAAATCATCCTTAATGGGGCGTAACAAAATCACTTTTTTTTTCATGTTTTAATGGGAATTGCATACGCTAACTAAAGTTATTAGCTAAGGTATGATTCATAAGATATCTATTACTCTCTAGTATGCTATTGAGGCCAGAACACAACGAAAACCGATCCCAGTCGCCTAAGTGCGGTCTCGTTACTAATCAAGGTGCCTCACAACTCACAATGCGTTCAATGCGCATACTGCATCTGTATACCTCTAGTAACTAGAGTCTAGTTGAATGATAATATCAAATGATATTGATGATTCCTATCACGACAGCTCATTTAAGTGAGTCTCGTGTGGTTGGGCTTTCATGTGATGTATACGTTTATGTTCAATACTGTTGATGACTGTTTCGACAGGGTAATTCGGTTTCTAAATCCCAGGAATAATACATAAAAGGTAGGTATTTATAGTCAGCATAACTATTAGCATAGCGCATAGAAATATGTTTGCAGGGATATTTATTTAGCTTCGGCTTTATTCGACCTACGGAAACTGACGGTTCGTGTTGATTTTCCGTTGATGTTGGAACATTTACAGAAATAGACGTTTGTGCTCACCTCACGTCACGTTATACAAGTCAAGTGTTATCTTTTTTAATTACATATCGCGTGATTGTACATTTCAATCCCTCTCAAATATATTCAATTATCTCTCCTATCGAAACACATATAGTTCTGTGGTCACAACCTTACCTGTATTTTGAGAGTTTCCGCCAAAGTAGTTACATCTTCTGCCCCTCTGGTTTAGTTGTGTACTTCTCCAATTATATTATTGCGCAGAATTCCGGAACATCCGAGTCGCCTCAACGGGTGGAAGAATGTTTTCTGAAACAACAATATACATTAAATATAATAAATGAAATATTACAGTAATAGGTCATTGTGGAACAAATAACAATCGCAACGGGTCTGTAAGAAATTAATTAACTTCACAGGGGTAGATGATGAGTGTCACAAAGTTGTACTCATATGTTTTGTCCTCTTGGAGAGAGAAAATTTCAAAGGTATTTTTCCTTTCGACGCACATAATAACTAAACCATAAACATGTCACCACAGGCAATATGCTGGCTGCAGGCTGGGAAGTACCTATAAGTACTACCTATCTATTAGAGGGCATAGAGGCAGAACACAAAACGTTGTTATGCCAGGTTTACTTAAAGAGTTCTGCACAACGAGCTTGCCTAAGATAACAATTGCGTAAAAACAGCAGGCCGACGGAAGCTTGCTACCATCTCGGCAGATTCTTAGCTGCAAAAGTATTAGTACTTTTCCCGCACAGAGCGTAGTTACGTAAGTTTACCTAAAGAGTTCCGCACGACGAGCAGATAAATGCCTATAACGTCTGCCTTGAGCAGGATGGAAACAGCAGACCGATGGAGACTAGGCCTGCTACCACAGGCAGATTCTTAACTACAGAGAGTATTATACTTTTCCCGCACAGAGCGTAGTTATGCTAGTTTTACCTGAAAAGTTCTGCACGACGAGCAGCTAAATGCCTATTAACGGCTGCTACGAAAGGCATGTTCTTAGCTACAGAGAGTATTAGACTTTTTCCCGCACAGAGCGTAGTTATGCTAGTTTTACCTGAAGAGTTCTGCAGGACGAGCAGATAAATGCCTATAACGACGCCCACGAGCAGGATGAGCAGCAGCAGGCCGACGACGGCCGTGGCGGCAGGCCGGCGCCGCGGCACACTGCTCTCGGGGAACCGCACGAGCGGCGTGCTCTCCGACGGACCGGCGGCCTCCCCATCGCTCGCCCGGTACGAGTTGTGACGCGATTCGTGATCTACATACATACAATAACTTCAAGTAAGTCAATCTTGGCTAAAATAATGGGGTAAGACCTATAGCACATTTTATTAATGTATGGACTTAAAACTACTGAAATAAATGATTTCATTCATTCATAGCAGAACATTACAAATGTGAGTAATTAATTATAATTTCTTTAAAACTAAAATGTTCGGTATTCAATACAATAAGTCCCCGAGTGTTCGTGTAGACAGGTATATCGCTGTGTTGTACGTTTCGTACACATCTATACACAAAGTTCTAAATACAGACTAAATTGTTACATAAATTATAAGTTACTTGGCATTTTCCGCAGGACGACAACCATTGTGTCCATTTTGCATTAAAAGACGAGGTAGCGTAGCACTATACTAGCCACCCTCAATAAAATTGTTAAGTAACTCAAGCATGAAACTGAAACCGTTAGGCCAGTTAGGTTTCGAGGGACAATAGAGGAATGTCTCTTCAAAAGGGTTTATTTTGTATATAGGTACATCATTAAAAATAAGTCCTGAAAAGTCACTACTAACGTTTGAGGAGTTTCTTTGATAGACGCTTTTCAAATGAGGACATGCGCATGAACTCTAAATATATCAAATAAATAAGGATGTGTGTGGTGCGCATATAAATAAAAAACCAGGCACCTTTTTCAAGATGGATCAAAAGAAGAGATATAAATACATATTCATAATAGGTCGATAAAGAATTAAGAGATGTTGAAATGTCTATACCCAGCCCCTTGAGCACAACTTGCCTTGTCGCGCGCGAGTATTACATCAAGCACGACTTCAAGTATGGACTCGCGCGCGACAAGGCAAGTTGTGCTAAAGGGGCAGTAAGGATTACGGAAGATTTATTTCCGCATTTTTCACAAATAAAGATATCCGCTTCAACCCGGCACAAACGTTATCTTTTCTTTAATACTATTAAAAAGTAATAACGTGAAGAGATTTAAAATTCCTATGGAATGAGCCCCTTTTTAGGGTTCCGGAGTCAACTAGGAACCCTTATAGTTTCGCCATGTCTGTCTGTCCGTCCGTCCGTCCGTCCGTCCGTCCGTCCGTCCGCGGATAATCTCAGTAACCGTTAGCACTAGAAAGCTGAAATTTGGTACCAATATGTATATCAATCACGCCAACAAAGTGCAAAAATAAAAAATGGAAAAAAATGTTTTATTAGGGTACTCCCCCTACATGTAAAGTGGGGGCTGATATTTTTTTTCATTCCAACCCCAACGTGTGATATATTGTTGGATAGGTATTTAAAAATGAATAAGGGTTTACTAAGATCGTTTTTTGATAATATTAATATTTTCGGAAATAATCGCTCCTAAAGGAAAAAAAGTGCGTCCCCCCCCCCCCCCCTCTAACTTTTGAACCATATGTTTAAAAAATATGAAAAAAATCACAAAAGTAGAACTTTATATAGACTTTCTAGGAAAATTATTTTGAATTTGATAGGTTCAGTAGTTTTTGAGAAAAATACGGAAAACTACGGAACCCTACACTGAGCGTGGCCCGACACGCTCTTGGCCGGTTTTCGTATACATTTTAATTATCGGGGCACGTTACAGTCAAGTGTAAAAATATGGGTGCGTACAACTTATCAAAAATATGTCCCATAGCACTTTATGTCGGCGGAATAAGGTCTCGGTACATATTTTTGAGCGGATAAAATCGATACGTATTTTTGCACTTGACTGTACATCGCTTCCAATATAAACCGAGTGGGAGATTCACCCAGCACGGCTTTACAGCTGTAGTGCGAAGTATTTCTTGTTTTCGCGGAAACGTTCGTATTTGTGATTCCGTATGGGGATTTGAGCAGCGCGCCAAGTTGGGCATTTCAGAACAGAACACAGCGTATTTTAACTAATGCATTAGAAAATGAAACAACAATCGTATCTAGGTACCTACACTAAGGGAAATACATTTACAGATAACCTGAGACTGCCTGAAATAACATGACACGATCATACGATTCAAACGTTTCCGTGAAAAAAAGTTAGCACAGGATTATGAACTAAGGTGAAACGTTCCAAGATTTATGTATCTTCATATGAATAAACCGACAAAGCGGCTTTATAGCAATCGACAAAGTGGGACTTACGTAAGTTAGTAGTGGGAATTGTAAGAGTTTTGAATGATTCACGGTTATTTTCATTAGACTTATATTGACCGGGATATTGTAGACCGTGATTACCTTTTCGATTTTTGTCAATGTCGATGTGTGTTGGAGTTTTCCGTGATCATGATGCATGCAACTGGGTCGAAATATCGTGAGCTCGACAAAAATCAAAAAGGAAATCACGGTCTATATCCCGGTCAATCACTACATAGTATAAAACAAAGTCGCTTTCTCTGTCCCTATGTCCCTATGTATGCTTAAATCTTTAAAACTATGCAACGGATTTTGATGCGGTTTTTTTATAGATAGAGTAATTTTAGAGGAAGGTTTACATGTAGGTATAGTACCCGTGCGAAGCCGGGGCGGGTCGCTAGTAGTCAATATAAGTCTAATGGGAATTGTGTTAGGATGTAGGCTATAAGTAAGATTTTATAACTTGTCTGTAAATATTATTGGTCTGTATATTTTTTTTCCCCAATAAAGAAAAATAAAATAAAAATAAGTTTGGGTCTCCTAGGTTAGGATAACGGTGTCGTCATCACTATCACAACACCTTATAAAACAAAGACCCTCGCCATGCCTGCATGTGTGTCTGTGTGAGTGTATAAACTTAACAACCTACTGATCTGATTTTCATGTTTTTCATCTATGAATAGAGTGATTCTAGAAGAAGGTTTAGGTATATAATTTGTTAAGATTTAGGGTGAATTGGTTGAAATATGACGATATTTGCTAATCGAATCGGACAAAATCCCGCTTGCTTAGATCTGTAATCGAAAACGTTGCCTGAAATTGTCTCTCTTATAGGTTTACAAAAAAGTCCGCGATGACATAAAAAATAAGCGACTGCATACAGCTCTTTGTCTGCACAACGCAAGTGCCAACTGCGAGGCAAATTACCGCGCGCGAATCTCAGCTCATGCAGGTTTTGACAGTCTGGTTATGTACTTACACAAGTTGATATAAAAAATAGCTCAGAAATATGATTTTTTCTTTACCTAACTATAAATACAGTGTATCACACAGGAACAAAAAAAAAACATGATGGTGATTTTTCCAAGACCCCTCCCTATACGGTATGACGTGATTAATGGACGCCCCCTTATGGCGCGGAAAACTTATTATGTACGAAGCCTAGTCGCTAGTATTTATAGTATTACATAATGTACTAGTACGAAATATGGAGAATTCTGTTATTACTGTTAGTGCGTTTTCACATTATCCGATCCAATAAGTCGGATGTCGGAAGGATTTCAAAAGCAAAAATCAAAGATGGCGGCTTCAATAGGATATCGGTCCTACAAGTCCTACAGTCCTCCGATATCGGATCGGATAATGTGAATACGCACTTACATGACGGCAACGCTATCCTTGAATCACTGAGCTTCAACACTAACACAATAATATTATATACTAACGTAAATATCAGTAGTAAATTACAGATGTATTATAATTTTTTCCCCTCACTATAGGTGGGAAACGCGTGTTTTGTCCTTTAATGCCAGCGGGTAAAAACGCATTTTATCCACTAGTGGGTAAAGTAATTTGGCCTTGAATAAAGTCAAATTAACTGCTTTAAAATTGATAACAGTAGGTGAATCAAGGAATTAAGATGATTTACCACCTGTGGAACTACTGGAAGCAGTGATAAACGCATTTTTTGCGTTGTAGTTTCCTCGCTATAGTGAGGGGAAAAGTTTTGTGTTACACTCGGGTGCAAATGTATTTTACTTCTCATGTGTTAAAAAACTCGCAAGTTCAGGATTCTATCCTTTCACTTGCTCGTTTTTCAATTCCACACTCGGCGTTAAAATACAACTTTGCCCCCTTGTATAACAAATAACTATTAACCCCGCCCATATCTCAAGGAAGGGGGTTCTCATCTCAATTCCTCTGTATTTTTTGTTTTTTTCTTTTTTTTTAATGTTTGTTATTTGATATCTCCGTCGTTACGGGACCAATTTTTTTTTAATTGATTGTATGTAGGTATGTCCATACAGATTGGTCCTATTTTATCAGAGCCCAGTTTGCATTTACGCTCAGAACAGTGACATTTGGTGCATTGGCACTGCTAATGATGATTAGAACAGAACTCCTCAAATCTGAACGGCATACTTACAATGACTTTGGTTTTTTTATAAGAACAGCATGCATTTACGTTCAGAACAGTGACATTTGGTGCAGTGGCACTGCTGATGATGATCAGAACGAAACTCCTCAACCACGCATAGCTTCATGTTAGGAGATTTGTTTTCTTCGTTATGTTTGTTAAGCATATTGATTATTGAGTTTTTAAGTAAAATTATCGATATCGGATTCATGAGGAATTGAGGAAACTCCTCTAACCTTAACGGTATCCGACTCTCTATGATCCCTTGGCATACCAGGTGGAAAATAGTATTGTCAAAGAATTTATTATTGTAGAGAAATGGGTCGTTATTTTGTAATTTTATATATGTGTCCCCACATGTGTCCCTATTTTTGAAGATGTCCTTTGTATGAAGAAAACAATTATTTTTCTATAGTAAAATAATAGTATTTTATGCAACTGGCGTTTAACAGAGGTAAAAAAAAAGGTGAGTGGCGTGGGTAACAATTTGAGGCGAAGCCGAAAATTGTTAATAAAGACGCCACGAGTACTTTTTGACTCAGTTAAACACCGTTGCATACAATACTTTTTCTACGACCATGCACTTAGTTTTTAGTTTTCTAGAATAACTTTCATGAAATTCACACTTTGCACTGCCAGCGCTCGAGCCAGCTTCTCGCGCACGCACGCAGTATCGTTATATTATAACAATGCGTTGTAATGGTTACATAAAGGTTAATAAAGATCTATGCACGACCCTGTAAATGATGAATAAGAGTTCGGGAGTACATAGAAAAAAACATTGATCAAAATAGAGCATGGGGTGGGAATGGTGGGATACCTACTTAATGATAATAACATTAATTTTTACATTATGGAAAAAAATTACAAATTTTATGTATTTTTATGATAAGTTTGACCTGCAGGATTCTGTAAAACGAGTCATGTTCAGATATTTTTGTTCACGCAAGTGTTTGGATATAACGAAACGCGTAAGTAGAGTCCATGATTTATGTAGTCAAAGTACATAACATATTTACTTATGCCTAACTTTAATGTTTATAAGTAGAGATGGGCCGAATATTCGGTAAATATTCGGTATTCGGCATATTCGGCAAGTTTTTCGATGTACGTATTCGGCCGAATAATTCGGTTAAATTGCCGAATATTTACCGAATAAACAAAGTAAATAAATAGCGTAAGTTGTTTCGTTTTTCATCGGATACTGACATTCTATTTCAGCATTTTAAGGAACCAACAAAGGGAGATAAAATGCGTTAAAATATAAGTACCTACAATAATTATGTAAAAAAGTGAAAATAACGTAGTGTAAGAAACAAAAACCAAAATTTTCTTCTGCACTAAATTATAGGAACAATAAGAGCCTTAGTACCCATTAACAATGATTGAAAAGTTTTTAACTCCAAGCCAGTATTTAAAATATGGCGGAACCGAATATTCGGCCGAATGTTCGGTTCGGTAACAGCTGAACCGAATGTTCGGCCGAATATTCGTATTCGGCAAAGTCCGTATTCGGCCCATCTCTATTTATAAGATATTTACAAACTTGTCCATTGGGCTGCAGAGGTATATTCTCGACCATGGTACAACAGGCTCGATTAAGCTGCACTATTTCACATCACTCCGGTTGAATTGACTAGTATAGCACATAATCAGCGCGGCACTGTGGCATTCGAGCTTGTCTGTAATTGATACAGTTTCTGGCCGGTCCATACCCACATGTATCATGCCGAGATATCGTATCGCGTACAGGCGTACATGGTAAATGCCAATAGGTAGTGCCTGATTACGTGTGTGCGTGTGTTTTTTCATTAATAATTTTATTTTTGTTCAGTTCGGACCTAGTTGTGTGTAAAAAGGAGGTATTCCCGGAAAAATATGTTACACATACTTAAAATATCTGACAGGATAAATACTCATACACACACGGCTGATGACGACAGTCACCGCCTCTCTCACGTACCACAACACCACAACCAGGGGCGGCTCACTCCGCGATTCCATCGCCGCGCTACAAGTACAGTACATGCAGGCTAATCAGGGGTGGCGCGCGTTCTCAATTTCTATTGTTACTTTACGTCGCGAGTTTTTTTTTTTAAGTTTTATATGCGATGTCCGCGTGTGAATGGCTAATAATGCTTAGTTAAATAGACATCACGAATAAAATAGGACAGTCTTACACATATCTACTATTGATGTGATGTTGGGACTTAAACAAAAAAAATATACTGTATGTATATACCTAGAAAGTACCCAAAACTGGAATATAATAGTATAACATTTTATCTGAGTATTAATTCGTTTTAATCCATAGGCAACCCTATCGTCCGACGCTGCACACGTGCGGCTCGTTTCTTTGTTAGAATTTTGTAGGCATTTAAAAGGCGGCATTTCGTGAACATCAAAGCAATGGGCCTTCTGTACTTGTACTATTATATATTCTGTGCCACAACTCATCTTCGTGGATGGGGTCAACTCACGTATTGTGATAGCCTGAGAGAGCTTACTATAGAAATGATCCTATGAAGTAAGGTCTTGTCGAACGCTACTCGCTCAAATTGATATAATATAAATATTGGGGGACACCTTACACAGATAAACCTAGCCCCAAACTAAGCAAAGCTTGTACTATGGGTGCTAGGCGACGATACAGTACACACTTCTATAGATAAAAACATACTCATATATGTGTACATATGTTTGTTACATAAAGAGTCATAGTTTTGCAGCCTTCGAAGAGTAACATATTATATTTATTTTATTTATAAATATATAGAAATAGGAAGGTGACTAATGTTATGTATGCTATGTAAAAAAATAAGAAATCTGCAGTATTCTTATCTTTAAGATATACCTCTACCAAGTGGGTACCAATGTGTGGCACTACTCTGTCTGTAGGTATATTGTTATTAGTTATTAGTTGATTATTAGTTGACTAGCTTTTTGCACGCAGTTTCGCTCGCGTTAAATTCGAAAATTCCGTAATGCTCCATACAAATTACAAACTTCCACCTCTCATTTTAGTGAAGTGGGGGGTTAGAAAGAGACAAAAAGTAGCCTATGTCACTGTCCAACCCTGCAACTATCTTCACTTTAACTCTCAGGGTTCAACTGTTTAACTGTTACTTAATAGTTCCTTGAGTCATACATGAAAATAAGTGACCTTTTCGGATACTCACAACAAAGAATAAGAAAAACATTAAAATGTTACCAACCGATCAAAATACCTATTCTTCTTGTGTACAAAGTCAATAATAGGCTAGTTGCCTATATGTACTTAAAATATTTTATGCAGTGCACGAAATAAAGCACCACATAATTAGAAGAAAAATGTGGGCAGCAGTTATGTTTAAACATATCTATTTAATAAGTCAAATTTTTTGTAAATGTGCCAATAGAGTGTTACAAGTGACCTGCCCTGCCTTCGCATGGAAAGTAAAGCACAAACATGGGTATAGTAAGTTATCCTTAAGAGGGCTTTCGTGTTAAAAATAGTGAAATCGCAACCGAGCGCTCGATCATACCGTGTGTGGTATCAAATTAAAGGGCTTTGCGAGTAGTTTATAAATATATATCACATTATAGGACTTTTTCTACTTGGTCTAACAAAATATGAGAAAATGTCCAAAAGTGGTAATAATTGTATCGGTGAAGGCTCGTTTTCAAAAAATTGGCAAAAATCAATAATAGCAATTTATAATCACTAAGGCATAACAGCAATTTAAGTAAACGTTGCAGATTAATTTAGTACAAAACTTACTTCGATGTGATGTAGATTTTCAAAGAAATTGTCACTTAATTTTAGGTAATTTCTGAAAAAAATTGAATTCGCCTTAGGCCAGTTTACTCTTTTTCAAAAACTTAAAATAAAAATCTAGTCTGAAATGATTGTGGTACAGGATATACGAATTATAAATTTACCCGTTTTAATATTCAAAATTGTCCAAATTTTACAAATAAGATCGACTGATTCAGCTCTATACGTGCGTTTTTCTAAACGTGCATAAGAGAAAAATTCATAAGAAATTTAGTGAGTTAGTTTTCAAAAATCCAGTCTTATAAAAATCAAGATAATAAGATGCTCTAACTGGAACCTGAATTAAATAATTCTATTGGATAACGGAAAGTGTAGTATTTCACCGACTAAAACTATCAATTTTACATTCTTTTGGCGTTTTTTTGAAAGCAGCCTTAATACAAATAGTTATCCTGATGGACTTTATTGGAGACCAATAAAATAGAGGCAACCCACTAAGAATTGTTTTGTTTTTCAATCATTTTCAGTAGTATAGTGTATTTAATTAAAACACCTTAGCACATATTGTCCTACGTTCAATCAAGTTATCTAAAACTTTTACAAATGATATGCTTAAACCACAGATGTCATATATACGGTAGATCAAGCAAACATATCTACTTAGTGTGTCAATAAACTCAGTAAAATCCACTGAGTTGTCCGTCTTTAATCACAGCTTGCAGCTTTCTGGTGTCATTTTTTGTATGTTGAAGTCAACAAAAACGTTAAAAATGCCTCATTATGTGATATTTAATTGCAAAAACACAAAAATTATGATCACTCAAGGGCCTGAGACATATTTAAAATCACAGTCAAGCAACAACTTCAGTACAAAATCTGACACACTCGGTCCCTATACAAACAGATGAACTTGTTTCTTCTATCTAAAGCAGTTCTTTGGCTTAAACCTTCCTCAAAAATTGATTTATAGGTGAAAACTGCATTAAAATCCATTCAGTAGTTTTTAAGTTTGTCAAAACATGCAAACATACAGACACACAGACAGAAAAGTGGGGGACTTTGCTATAAAACAAGTGTAGTGATTATGTATGTGATTAACCCTTTGTCTTTGTTTGATAAGGATCCTAACATAAGGCGATAGATTTAAGATATTTATATCAAAGTTAATTATTTTACTCAATCAGACAACGGGTTAATACATAACGGTAAAAATTATATTAAATGATTTATTGTCAGACCACAGGTACCATTCGATGTCTTTAATTTCTCAATATTTAAGGTTTTACTATAGCAACCTAAAATAAGAAACCATATATACATTACTAAAAAATAATGCTACTGTGAAATCATCATAATTTTCAGGGTTGTCTATTGTTTGCCCGACAGTCATTTAACATAATATTCATATGCCCGAATCTAACTTGCCTGAATTTCATTTGCGCGAATGATTTGTTTACCATAAAAATTGTATGACAAACTGGTTGTTTATCCGAACATTACCTTCCATAATCATACAATGCCATACTATTTGTTAGCCATATTATTAAGTGCAATAATATGGTTTAATATAATATTCAAACGCCATAAGCAATTATTGCCATATTAATTGTTGCCCATATTATTAACTAACCTACTTTCTGATAGCAGTTTCATTTTCCAGGGGGTCACAGTTCTAACCTAACCTACTTTTCAAGCAGTTTCATTTTCCAGGGGGCCACAGTTCTAACCTAACCTACTTTCTGATAGCATTTTCATTTTCCAGGGGGTTACAGTTCTAACCTAACCTAACCTACTTTTCAAGCAGTTTCATTTTCCAGGGGGTCACAGTTCTAACCTAACCTACTTTCTGATAGCAGTTTCATTTTCCAAGGGGTCACAGTTCTAATCTAACCTAACCTACTTTCTGATAGCAGTTTTATTTTCCAGGCGGTCACAGTTCTCTAACCTAACCTACTTTCTGATAGCAGATTCATTCTTTAGTACTTCTAGTAGTGTCGTCTCTGTGATAATTACGCATTTTGATGATTCTGCCAAATCACATTATGGAAATTGACTTTTCTGGTCACTAATTTGGATGACAAATGATGGTATGGAATGTGGTAATTACTGATTTCGATGATTCTGACAATTGACATTATGGAAACTGACTTCATGGGAAACAAAGTTTCTGGCACTTGATTAATATAGTAAACAATGATTATGGCATAAGATGTTATGAGAAACAATATTATGATTGTTGAATAGGGTGGCAAATAAAATTATGGCAAATGAAATTCTGGCAAATGGGGGTAATTATCCCAATTTTCAACTTCTGATCCATACATACAAAAAAAAAAATTAATGACAAGTACTTACTACTTTAACCCCCTTATTCATAAACGTTCACTAAAGTTATCAAGCCGATGATGTTTGTTTGTCCCTTTCCGACATATTGGTGTGATAGAAAGGGACAAACGAACTTCATCAGCTTGATAACTTTAGTGAATGTTTATGAATAAGGTGGTTAGTATTAATCATGTATACCTAATATACCTATTAACAACATTTGTTTCTCCACATTGTCCTAAGTGGCTACTATTGTGACAGTTTTTCTATAATAATTATATTCATTTGCAAACAAACTTGAAAGGCACATTTAGATCTTCTGCACACTAATAAAAGGCACATTTAGATCTTCTGCACACAACAGAAATAAAAATTGTGTGACATCGCTGTACAAAGCTATATATGTCAGTTTTGGCCAGCAGAACAAAACAAAGGGAACTGAGTATGATAAGAAACACAAATTTACTTACCAACAGGGGAGACTAAGGGCTGCATTTTAATAATTACTTAACCGAACAAGGATAAAGCGATACACATAATTTCAATGACTATCAGTAACCTTTGCTTTGAATAATTAATTTAAAATGTTTACAACGCACTGAAACTATACAAAAACCGCTTTATGTCCAATTAAAACAATCACTGATTATCAATTGTACAAATGATCACTGAAGAAGTAAATACATTTGTCTTTAAGTTGCTCATCGACCTTCGCGATGGTTCAAAAATATAATAATTATCAGGAAAACTGTAACTAAACTAATGCCTTTAACTTTTAGTTTGACATTTATGGAGCGTTTTTTCCAACTTTTAGAAAGTAGCTACGTCAGCCATACGTCAAAATAATTTCTATATAATTTATATTATTCAATTAGCTACGTACAATAATTGTTTAATTTTTGTAATACCTAAAACTATATGAAATAAATATGATTAGGTACCAGAACAGGTGAATTGAAGACTGAATAAAATCAAACATCGAATATTTTAAAATCTTGATAAAACGCTTTTACCAATATGTACAAAACAGGGACTTGTAATAGGGACAGAGTTCACACATTTTTTGCCATACTAAATTGAACCTTATCACCCGGCTAGAAAGTCGTCCGTATCAGATTAACAAAACCGGTCTACATGAGAGGACAAAGTTGGGGCTGGATCTATTCTGTCAAGATGGTCAAAATAGTCGCCACATGCAAAGTTGCAAACCGTTTTGCATAGACGGTGGCGCCGGTAGTGTATGGGGTCCAATATATTCCTCGACTCTTCTCTTTCCGAATAGACTCTACCTTACCTATCAATCAATTTTTATTTTCTTTCAAGATCCAAACGATCGAATTCGAACCAAACGCATTTTATCAATGACAGGACGTTCGGTACATCCATGCAAAAAAGAGTGGAAGTTACGAATTTTCAGTTGCATTGCCTAATAAAAACAAAACAAAGCTGAGTAAGGCCCCATTTAGACGGTGCGAGAACTCGCATACGAGTTTTATTACATTGCGGTATTTGATGGCTGTGCAAAATTAATCTAACCTCACTCAACAGCCCGCAATGTTAATAAAATCGCATGCGAGTTCGCACGCCGTCTAAATCAGGCCCAGGGCCGGATTAAGGGTAGAGCGAGTGGAGCGGCCGCTCTAGGCGCCACATGGTAAGGGGGCGCCAAAATCAAGAATGTGGAAAAATCCATACAAAAAATTATACATTGCGTGGGCGCGCACATATCACAAAATGGCGAGAGGAGTCAGGAATTAATACAACTATTGAAAATCTAGATTTGTAATTCAGATTAAGTGGAAAGTTGCACCACGTAGCCAACATATACCAACATTCATAAGGGCGCTGTTGCTAGGGCGCCGTAAAATGAGGATTCCAGCCCTTGACTAATCATTGTTGTGCGGCCCAACGACAAAGCTTACGTCGTTATCCAAATGCAAAAATATGAGTCTATCCGATAGTCCAAAGCGGAGTGCCTCATAAAGCCAAAGGCGCGAAAAGTCTCAGAGAGGCACAATTTTGTGAGTCACAGGAGATGAGCGAACTTCAAAGGACTAAGATCCCGAAGGGCACTTAGTGGCAAATTACCGAAATGGGCATCCTAACGGAGACGATCGAGTTCGCAGTTAATGTCTTAATTATAACTCTTAGTAATATAAAAATAATAGTGCTGGCGAAATATAAGGCCTAAAAGACGGGAACATAGGCGCCCTGTGAAGTCAAAATACCCCAAAATATGCCAAAGACCGCAACTCTGCAGTTGATCAAAACTTGGAAACTCGCTGCTTCCCCGCTAGCGGGTTGAGTCTTAATAAATTGCGTCAATAGAAGAAAAATCGCGCTTGCTTCGCTCGCGCTTACAATTTATTTCAGTTATCTTTTAGGAAAAATTCCGCGCTTTGTCCCTTACGTATATACTCTGTATGATGAAATCCATAAATTCTGTATTGCGTTAAATTACGGCATTACTATGAAAAAAATTTCGCGCTCGCTACGCTCGCGATTTTTTTATCTGCGTTGAAACTTCTTCCCAAGGGCGCCGAAACTCAAACTCGCTCTACCCTGATCGAGTGCACGGGCCGGCGCTGATCAGGCCTAACTAATTAAACATTAATAGATTATCAGACTGAACGCTTTTGAAATGTGGACGTGAAGAAGAATAGAAGGTATAAGCTGGAAAGAGAGAAAAACAAATTAACAAGTATTGGAGCAAGTCGAGGAGAAGAGATATCTGCTAACAACAATTGAAAATAGAAGGGGAAACATGTTGGAGCACCTGATACGGCACGATACTTACATAAAATCAATAATCGAAGGGCGAATAGAAAAGAGGAGAGGCAGGGGAAGACCGAGGCGTGCGTTTTTAGACCAACTTAAAGAGAAGACCAACGTGCAACGTAGTGACGTATCAGGACCTCAAAACCTCAAAAAGGCGACAGAGAAAAGAACGGAATGGTGCTTACTCCACAGACAAGAGCCTGGCTCTTAAATAAGTAATATGATGATGATGAGATTATCGAAATACTTCTAAAACAGAAACACTGTCCTTATTTGATCAATAATATTTTTTCACAAAATATTTTTCCCAAAAATTTTTTTTCCTCATATTTGGACCCAACTCAATGTTTTTGATTCTAAGTGCGTTTTCACATTATCCGATCCGATATTGGATGTAGGACTGATATCACGTACATTGAAGCCGCCATCTTTGATTTTTGCCTTTGAAATCCTTTCGATATCCGATATCGGATCGGATAATGTGAAGACGCACTAAGAGCGACGAAGTTCTGTGGGTTACCTACTTAATCGTAGCCTAATAGTATGTTTTGCCTACACTTAATGGTTTACAAGATAATTTGCTCTCTTTGACCTCGTTGCCCGTCAAACGACACGTAACTGAAATGTAAACAACGTTAATCCAAATAAAGATCGAAGCGGTGCCAGGAAGACTGATGATAGTAAAGTGTGAAACAGTATCGCTGTTATCACATGTTGCTCGGGAATCCGGATCACGATCGGTCTGGCCTAACGGGTCCCTCCCTGCTAAGCCGCGGTCCTTTGTTCGAATCCCGGTAAGGGCATTTATTTGTGCGATGAGCACATTTATTTGTGAGTGTGTTTTTGTTGATCGTTGTCTGAGTCTGAGTACCCACTACACAGGCCTTCTTGAGCTTACCTACTTAATCAATATGTGTAAGAAGTCCTTTAATATTTATTTTATTTATTTATTTATCACTATCACAACACAAATCTACCGCCCCGTCTTGCTGTTTGTCTGCTTGATTGTATGTTCGTAATAAACTCAAAAACTGATAGTCATGCGGTTTTAATCTATAAATAACTAGCTTTTGCCCACGGCTTCGCTCGCGTTAAATTCGAAAATTGCTGAATGCTCCATACAAACTTTCACCCCCATTTTAGGGAAGTGAGGGGTTAGAAAGAGACAAAAAGTCGCCTATGTCACTCTCCATCCCTTCAGCTATCTCCACTTAAAAAATCACGTCAATTCATCGCTCCGTTTTGCTGTGAAAGACGGACAAACAAACAGACACACACACTTTCCCATTTATAATAAATGGAGTATGGATTAGAGTCATTCTAGAGGAAGGTTTAGGTACCTACTTATTTTATAATATGTTGTATAATTTGTAACAGTTTTCTGTAAATTAATTTAATTAGGTATGACGATAAGTACATGCTTATCAGTCGGAAAAAAAAATAATCACGCTGCCAAATATCAATTGAGATAACACGCTGGGAGACCATCGAGCCGACTTCTGGCCGAAGGGTGTTGTGTTTCGAAAGTTACGCGGCTAACTACCAAATCCGACTATAGTATAAATTTTCTGAGATGAATTTTTGGGTTGTGCCGTAATCTGTTAAACAAAAGACTTTGTTTCTATTATTCACAGCGGCTAGCTCCCGTTTCCACAGCACTTGCTAAAGTCTCAGTGTAGTTAAAAAGCAACTATCATGATAACAATAAGGTTCAAATCCATAAAAAGCCCTTTCGGAGATAACACGTTTTGTCATCTTCAAAAAAAGTTACCTGCATACTGTAAACTGTTTCATAAATTTGAACCTTATTGTTATCACGATAGTTGCTTTTTAACTACACTGAGACTTTAGCACGTGCTGTGGAAACGGGAGCTAGCCGCTGTGAATAATAGAAACAAGGGCTTTTGTTTAACAGATTACGGCAAAACCCAAAAATTCATCTCAGAAAATTCATACTATAACAAGATCCATACGACTCAACGAAGCCAGATTTGTCGCCAAATTGTTTTTAGTTTTGAAGTTTATAAAATGTATACCTCTATATAGGTACTAGCAAGGGTACTAGTATGTATTATATGTAATATGAACCTTAATGTTAAAATTAAAGAAATTATCTAGCTTCCGCCATAAAAACTAAGCAAAAAGTTTATCGACGCCAATACTCAAATCGACCTTGTCAATACGCAGTGGCTCTATTTTCGTGCCCTGCTTTTATTTGACCATTGTTATGTCATAACATGAAACAGATGCTGCATTCATATGATATATTATGTAGGTACTTGGTCTTACACAACCTTACGTGTAACACAGGGGTCGCTTTCTTTGTTACATAAATTCGTACGTGTTTTACTATACTTCTCCAACGAGCCTAACCGCGAAAACTGAACGCATCGGGCAGAAACATATTACTTCTATTACTTAGTATGGGCCGACGCACATTGCCGTAGTGTATCACGCATGTTAATGTATTTTGGTATTTATTGAGGGGACATAAACTTCGGGTGGCTTTTTATTATTTTCCTTAATTAAACTACCTAAGGATTTTAAAGAATACCTACATCTTACTTTATATAATACTACTGACAGAAATAAAACAGATCGCACTATGTCCACTTAGGTACCTACGTGCTGGCTTTTCCTAGCTTTCCCTATTTAAAAATTATAATAAATATGTATCCAGTAGACGTATGTCGCGTAAGTAAGGGCAAGTCAGATTGTGACAGTCTATCAGAAATAGTCAGTCCATAGTCCATAGTCCATAGTCCATATCCATAGTCCATAGTAATATCAATAATATTATAAATGGGAAAGTGTGTGAGTCTGTTTGTCCGTCTTTCACGGCAAAACGGAGCGACGTATTGACGTGATTTTTCAGGGGGAGATAGTTGAAGGGATGGAGAGTGACATAGGCTACTTTTTGTCTCTTTCTAACCCCCCACTTCCCTAAAATGGCGGGTGAAAGTTTGTATGGAGCACTCAGCAATTTTCGAATTTAACGCGAGCGAAGCCGTGGGAAAAAGCTAGTTAGATATAAATGTAAGTAATGAAACTTATTTCTTACGGTTGTCTATTGTTTGCCCGACAGTCATTTAACATAATATTCATTTGCCCGAATCTAACTTGCCTGAATTTCATTTGCCCGAATGATTTGTTTACCATAAAAATCATATGACATACTCGTTGTTTATCCGAATATTACCTTCCATAATCATACAATGCCATACTATTTGTTAGCCATATTATTAAGTGCAATAATATGGTTTCATAGAATATTCAAACGCCATAAGCAATTATTGCCATATTAATTGTTGCCCATATTATTACCTAACCTAACCTACTTTCTGATAGCAGTTTCATTTTCCAGGGGTCACAGTTCTAACCTAACCTAACCTACTTATCCAGCAGTTTCATTCTCCAGGGGTCACAGTTCTAACCTAACCTAACCTACTTTCTGAAAGCAGTTTCATTTTCCAGGGGTCGCAGTTCTAACCTAACCTAACCTACTGTCTGATAGTATTTTCATTTTCCGGGGGTCACAGTTCTAACCTAACCTAACCTACTTTTCAAGCAGTTTCCTTTTCCAGAGGTTCACAGTTCTAACCTAACCTAACCTACTTTCTGATAGCAGTTTCATTTTCCAGGGGGTCACAGTTCTAACCTAACCTAACCTACTTTCTGATAGCAGTTTCATTCTCTAGTCCTTCTAGTACCTATTATAGTAGTTTTCGATTCTGCCAAAGCACATTATGGAAATTGACTTTTCTGGACGCTAATTTGTATGACAAATGATGGTATGGAATGTGGTAATTACGGATTTCGATGATTCTGACAAATGACATTATGGAAACTGACTTTATGGGAAACAAAGTTTCTGGCACTAGATTAATATAGTAGATGTTATGAGAAACAATATTATGATTGTTGAATAGGGTGGCAAATAAAATTATGGCAAATGAATTTCTGGCAAATGGGGGTATCCCCCAAATCTTTCACCAAATAGCCCTTAGTGTAGGTAGGTACTATCACCGTTACGAGTATTAGTTTCAAGGGTTGCTGTTTTCGGTCCTTTATACGTTTTTCGTTAAACAGGAATTCTAATTTAAAATAATTTAAAAGATGTTTTCATACTCGTACCCCCTCAGTCTGTTCTATACATATAGTGCCCAGGCAGGCAATTATGGTCGCGCGATAAATGATAAAATAGCAGGCCGTCCCTATCGCACTATTTGTAAGTTCGATAGGGACGGCCCGATGTTTTATCATCTATCGCGCGACCATGATTGCCCTACAGAGCACACAAGCCACGTATTGTGATTGGTAACTCAAGAGGTTTAGGTAGTTTGAGCCAAGGTTTGAGCTTGAGCCCACTTGCGATGCGTGGCCATGGCATCTAGTTGGTAAAGTTGAACAGCCCTGACTATTCTTACAGATACGATTCCCCTATAAAAAGCCTTTTATAGTTTAATGTTACCTCAGTATCAAGTTATCCTACGTACCTATTTGACTTAAAAAATTACAATATGAACGGCAAATTATTGGTAACTCGATTATTTAATTATGAAGTATCTACTAATTTTAAATTAAATATGAAGATTATATTATTAACAATTATTCTATTTTTTGACCTAAAATGTATTTAATTAAATGGTTTCTAATGTACTAAAACTTACTGGAATTAGAAATAGGGTGCATTGGGGTAATTTCGAAGCACATAAATGCTCGGGTTATTTTGAAAGGGTAATCTTGATAATTATGATGGAAATAATGGTGATTTTTATGTGAGTTTCGAAATTAGGTACCCCAATGCACCCTAATACACTTTATTACAATTTCACTATTAGTGGTTGGTTCTAACATATCGCAACACTTTTCAGATTGTTTTCAGTGTGCTACTTATAATACTTAACAGCGAAGTGAGATCAGAAAACGAAGCGAAAACTGAAGAGAAATCAGATACAAGAAGCCCAGTCATGTAAGTGTGTTTTTTTGGAAATTCGCACATTCTGAATGAGGCGCTAATTTGGAAAACGTCGGAGCGGCGACTTTGCTATCACGATAGCGCTGGCGTTCGGGTTTTACGTATGCGTCAGGCCCTCTAGTCAAACGATTGTATCGTTGACGCTCTGTGGCGAATAATAAGCAATTGCCGCCAATACGGAAAGTCGATAGAGAAAAAAAACTTATATGAGTTACGGAACGTCAACAATTGCACGCTAAACTTCGGAGATAAGGGAGGGTGGGGGGTATTTTTTTTTAACTTTTTCCTACAAAATTATTTTTTTCCACAACAAAAAAAAATATAAAAAATAGTTTATTTACGTTCAATCTGAGCTCTTTCTAACGATACCCCACTCGACCTAGTAACTTGAAATTTACAGTTTGCCCCCCTTTCATGTTGGCCATTTTATACAAATAAAATTCATAAATGGACGAACCAGCCTAGCCGAAATGTCAATCGTTGATGCTAGACGGCGATCGAAACGCAGTCTGACTCTGTCGCGCTAATATACAGAAGAACGTTAGGCTAATACAGAAGAACGTTAGGCTAACTAGATAATCTTCGCTGGGCTCAGGTGTTCTTGATGGTGGTAAATGATAAGCGGACTGTAGTTTAAAGCTGGTTTACTCCGAAATGTGAAAGAATACAAAGAAAGTAGTACAGTGTCGTTGGAGAGCGGAACACCGAACAGTAACAACCGTAAGTTTTTGAAAAGCTCTAAAAGCTGTCAAATTTGAATTAAAAGTTGCCATAATGAAATTAATGAAATATGAATAAACAGATTTTGACTTAGGATTAAATGTATACAATGCACTGAATATTTATTTAAAAATATGCAATTTGAATATAATTGATTTAAACATTATTAAATTAAAATTTGAATATTAGAAAACCTTGAATAATTATTGAATTTCTACATTTTGCATTTTGAATTAAATTAATTATTGAAATATTATTAAAAAGTGAATTCAATTATTTATAACATTATTAAATGAATTGGCTAATTGTGATACAGAAAATAAGGATAAAAAATGAATACAATTTTTGAACGTTTCTGAACATGCTCCCGCCTTGGAGTCTATGACTTCAATAATGTGTTGACAGGGAGAGGGTAGAAGATGCTGAGAACCCGTGCGATGCCGTCGCTGGATACCTTCCGAAGTGCAGCTGCCACGAACCGGTGAAGACTTGAAGACTGCAATCTGTGCATAATGCATGGAATAGTGGATCGCCCTATGAGGAAATGGGAAAGGAATGAAAAATGACTGAATTTACGTTGGATAATAATTGCCGTTAGTTTGAATCAGTAGGTGAATGACTGAATGTGCTTCTGTGAATGTGTGTGACTAATGTTAACTGGTGCAAATAAATCGGCGAATCCTCTAACGCCTCATGCTCTCTTGATATGGTGCCCATCAAGAGCTGCACCGTTTTCCTGTTCAAAAGAGGCCCTGCATGAAAGAATGTGAGTCGGTAATATTTGTATATGTACACAATAATGTGATGTATAAAACTGAGCAACCCTGGACTCTCAAGAACGTGACCATAGACGAGGTTGCTCGGTGTTCCCACCACACGATTGGGATTGCATTTGTTAATGATATAGCCATCTGTCGACGGCTCATTCGACTTAATGGATGATGTGGATTGCTCATCAGGATCAGTTTTTGTAAACTGCTCCTCACAAGCGTCTTGTTCTGGCGCCAAGCTGTGCCTGGGACCGATTGAATCTGACTCCCTACAAACCGGGACCTGAATATTTGAATTTAATGAAATGTCAGTAGCGGCTTTGCATATATTTGTGTGAAAGGTAGACTGCAAATTATGTGTTTTGTCGACTACATTATTTTTTAAAGCCTGAGTGGATACTTGAATGGTTGAATTAGGCCTTGAATATGTATGTATCAGTACCTTTGCACGCGACATGCTAGCGAAGTAGCCATCCTCGAAGTGAGTCCGGTCTTCTCCGTTTGTGAACTCAGACAATATATCGATGTCTGTCTGTATTGCATCGAATTCGTCATAAATATGTCCTATCCTGTCAAATCTTAACTTTAATTCAGCAAGCTGCAAATCGCTTAACTGTGGCTCGGCTGCTAAATGTGAAATAAACTGCTGAAAGGCCGTAAGCTTGCCGGTAATAATCTCACGCCTGTAAGTAAGTTTGTGTAAATCTTGGTCAAAAAACATTGTGAAATAATAAATTAATTGAACTGCCTAAGAAAATAAATTTAAATAAAATGTCATGAATAAAATTTGCTATTATAAATGCTCAGACGCTCAAACTTGTATGCAACGCAACGCTGATATGAGATGCACGTATGGTTATGTATTGTAATCACTTAATGAGTTTGTTTACACCTTACCGGCAATCTGCAGTTAGATATAAAAATTGACTCAATAACGTGTTCGCGTGAGATTATTAGTGTTTAAAATTGAAATTAGGCTAGTGGATTATTGAATTGACTGTATGATTAATGAATAAAAGTTAAAAGTGCATTTGTGAATGTAAATGTTATGTATTGCTACGGAATGTGTTAAAAGGTTAGGATATGCCTACAAAAATGAATATTATGTGAATAAGTGTGAATATCTACTGTGTACTGACCAAACTGTGGCAATGAAGACAATGAATTTACTATTATGTGAATTTGATAGAATAACTGTGAATATGAATAGGTATAATTTGAAATTAAAATGTATGAATGGATGGATGGAACAGTTGCAAAAAAAACAAAGGAATGTGAATTGAATAGAAGGACAAGGAACGATCTCACTATTTCGTGCTTCCTCCTTCTGCGCTGACTGCTCCTGGATCTGAATATGGATGATTGAATCTGGCTGCCGTTGCTCTCCACTGAATTGCTCCTGGATTGGTCTGGTTGGTGCTGGATGGGCTGGATTCCGTAACTGACTGACGGTTACGGTGAATTCCCACTGTAGTGGGAATTGCTCCGTGTGTCCGGTGAATGCTGTTCGTGAATTCACTCGTCGCTCCTGACTGATGGGACGCGATGAGTGTCAGCTCCGGAACTGGCACGTAGCTGGATGTGCCCTACGCCAACCTGGATGACCCACGGCTTCGCTGAAGAACGTCCGTTGAATATGTGGAGCTCGACTCGGTGCCACAATCTTGCCCCCTCACAATTTCGAAGGCTCGATGGACCATAGATAATCTTCGCTGGGCTCAGGTGTTCTTGATGGTGGTAAATGATAAGCGGACTGTAGTTTAAAGCTGGTTTACTCCGAAATGTGAAAGAATACAAAGAAAGTAGTACAGTGTCGTTGGAGAGCGGAACACCGAACAGTAACAACCGTAAGTTTTTGAAAAGCTCTAAAAGCTGTCAAATTTGAATTAAAAGTTGCCATAATGAAATTAATGAAATATGAATAAACAGATTTTGACTTAGGATTAAATGTATACAATGCACTGAATATTTATTTAAAAATATGCAATTTGAATATAATTGATTTAAACATTATTAAATTAAAATTTGAATATTAGAAAACCTTGAATAATTATTGAATTTCTACATTTTGCATTTTGAATTAAATTAATTATTGAAATATTATTAAAAAGTGAATTCAATTATTTATAACATTATTAAATGAATTGGCTAATTGTGATACAGAAAATAAGGATAAAAAATGAATACAATTTTTGAACGTTTCTGAACACTAACACAGAAGAACGTTAGGCTAATACAGAAGAACGTAAGGCTAATACAGAAGAACGTTAGGGATATCTAGCTACGATAGCGATATTATCGTAAACGTTACATACGTACCCAGGCCGGCTACTCAGAGGCACCAACTCAAAAGTTGAAGCCATGTTTTAATCTGAAACAAAGAAAAGTTCTGGTACAAAGGTGACATTTAAAAGTTCCGACCACATTCAATTCGGTCAAAACTTTGATCCGCCCACAAAGACATTGTTTATACTTACCTAAGCACAGTTAACAATACTATTCGTTTAGCAACTGGGGGCCGATTTTTGAGTCTCACTGCCTATTAATTTCAGTGACAATTTTCTGAATTCGAACGCGTGAGACTCAAAAATCGGCCCGCTGCTTACAAACTTCCATGCAGAGGGTATTTTTTCTACAGATGAGTTTACCTATGTGCATATGACATTGGCGACTATTGTTTCCAGAGATCGTTCCTCGGTACACCACCACCCTCACCACGACCCCACGTTCCACGGGTTCTGGAAGAAGAAGTTCGTGTGGCGTCCCCGGTGGGTGAAAACGTGGCAAGAGAAGAAGGTCTACGTCGCCGTGTGGAAGAGGATGTGGGGGCCCGTGGAGGTCAAGGAGTGGGTCCCGGTGCCCAAGCCACCCCCCGGCTGGATCAAACATGACGTCGGCTCGTACGTCGTCAAAGCTCATCCTCATGTCACTAATAAATAGATAATGCCGAATGTTCGCTTAAGTACAAAGTATAAGTAAAAGTAAAAAGCAGCAACAAAACAAAGAGGGATCGATTTTTCAATTTCGAATGCACGAATTCGCCGTTCGAAAGTCTGTGGAAAACGACGTACTGCTATTTTTGAAAAAGGACGGGTTGTAATTTTAAAACTAGTGGAGTCGTTTTCGGTTCTGTTAGTAGAATTTAAATCGCTAGTAGTGGAGATATTATTGAACGAATTTCACGTAATCGAATGACCGAGATTCAAAAATCGGCCCCTAGCAGACAGCTAGAAGCTTCATTTAAGGCCCATTTACACGAATTACACAGTGCAAGAACTCGCGTGCGATTTTCATTAAATGGCGGTATTTAATTTGCGTTCCTAACTGTATTGTATGTAGGTAACCTTAACAATCCGCAATGCAACTAAAATCACATGCGAGTTTGCGCCTCGCGCTTTTTAAATGGGTCCATAGGTTGGATAGAGTAAAGTATGACCTTTAGCCTAAGGCTAGATATGTAGCTATTGTAGCTATATGATAACATTGATAATTTATTTTTATTAGTACCTAAGTGATTGTTATTTATTGCAAAGCGACAATTGCGAATTATAATGGCGAATGGTTTGTCACGTTAAAAATGTTTGTTTAAATTATTTATTTATAATTTTTACTGTATAAAAATAGGTAGGGCATTTCTCAGAGTGTTTCAACTTTTTTGATTTCGGTGGCAGCATTATTACCCGAACCCCGTAAGCGTAGCATGAGTTTTCTTTGTTTCTGGTAGAAATTCGCGACTTCTATTTAAATTGACCGAATTTCATGTGACTCTTACAGGAGTCACGTAAAAATGTTGCCACCGAAATCAAAAAAATTTAAACGCTCTGAGAAATGCCCGGTAGAGCTATCTCAAAGAATACCTAATATATAAGTCAATAAATATTTTGATATTCTTATATAAACTTTTTTTTCCTAAATATAGTGTAGGTACCTACCTAAGCACCAGTAGGTAGGTATACCTATGTATAGTCAGACCTAATATTAGGCATTTAACAATATGAGTAATTGAGCACGTGTTGCTCTCTGAAATATAGCGACCTTTAGAACTAAACTTTATCAATTGAGTTCTAACTGGTACATTTGTAAAAAAATAGTTATTTGTTATACAAGGGGGCAAAGTTGTATTTTAACGCCGAGTGTGGACTTGAAAAACGAGCAAGTGAAAGGATTCTATAGTTGAACCACGAGCGAAGCGAGTGGTTCGAGAATAGAATTCTGAACTTGCGAGTTTTTTAACACACGAGAAGTAAAATACATTTGCACCCGAGTGTAACACAAAACTTTTCCCCTCACTGTAGCGAGGAAACTACAACGCAAAAAAATGCGTTTATCACTGCTTCCAGTAGTTCCACAGGTGGTAAGTCATCTTAATTACTAGATTCACCTACTATTATCAATTTTAAAGCAGTTAATTTGACTTTATTCAAGGTCAAATTACTTTACCCACTAGTGGATAAAATACGTTTTTACCCGCTGGTATTAAAGGACAAAACACGTGTTTCCGAGCTAGTGAGGGGAAAAAACATAAAAAGAACTTTAACTATTTACAAATAAAAAACAGAAGCAGAACTAAACCGACCTAACTCAATAGTGATTTGTTTCAGCGCCGTTAGGAACTAAAATAATGTAAGTACACAGTAATGTTTTAACTTACATTTTATAAATAGGAATTTTAATGATGTAACAGCAAAAATTTAACATTTAATTCTGTTGCCTGCAAATGATGTAATATAACAAATATTATATAAGTATTTCAAAACGAAACCACAGCAAATCAGGGAATATAAATGAGGATTCTCATTGTTATAACCAAAGAGGATCGAGTATTATAGAGTTACTGTCAAAGTAAAATTTGTAATCACAGTGCATAGACTGCCATCTCTCGACACAAGCTTTAAAACTTTTGAACCTCAGTTTTGACAATTAGGCCCATATTGTTAGCCTGATATGTGTTAAAATGTCAATTATTAATATTAGCGCCATCTAGCCGAGCGTTCTCCAAAGGTGTAACAGTTTCTGGGCCACCGCGCACCGTACCATTTTCTCTAGGGCTTTGAGGTACATTTTTCTCTTAGACTTTATCCGTCTATACGGAGTTATATATGTCTCTGTTACAGGGCCGGATTAAGGGTAGAGCGAGTGGAGCGGCCGCTCTAGGCGCCACATGGTAAGGGGGCGCCAAAATCAAGAATGTGGAAAAATCCATACAAAAAATTATACATTGCGTGGGCGCGCACATATCACAAAATGGCGAGAGGAGTCAGGAATTAATACAACTATTGAAAATCTAGATTTGTAATTCAGATTAAGTGGAAAGTTGCACCACGTAGCCAACATATACCAACATTCATAAGGGCGCTGTTGCTAGGGCGCCGTAAAATGAGGATTCCAGCCCTTGACTAATCACATTGTTGTGCGGCCCAACGACAAAGCTTACGTCGTTATCCAAATGCAAAAATATGAGTCTATCCGATAGTCCAAAGCGGAGTGCCTCATAAAGCCAAAGGCGCGAAAAGTCTCAGAGAGGCACAATTTTGTGAGTCACAGGAGATGAGCGAACTTCAAAGGACTAAGATCCCGAAGGGCACTTAGTGGCAAATTACCGAAATGGGCATCCTAACGGAGACGATCGAGTTCGCAGTTAATGTCTTAATTATAACTCTTAGTAATATAAAAATAATAGTGCTGGCGAAATATAAGGCCTAAAAGACGGGAACATAGGCGCCCTGTGAAGTCAAAATACCCCAAAATATGCCAAAGACCGCAACTCTGCAGTTGATCAAAACTTGGAAACTCGCTGCTTCCCCGCTAGCGGGTTGAGTCTTAATAAATTGCGTCAATAGAAGAAAAATCGCGCTTGCTTCGCTCGCGCTTACAATTTATTTCAGTTATCTTTTAGGAAAAATTCCGCGCTTTGTCCCTTACGTATATACTCTGTATGATGAAATCCATAAATTCTGTATTGCGTTAAATTACGGCATTACTATGAAAAAAATTTCGTGCTCGCTACGCTCGCGATTTTTTTATCTGCGTTGAAACTTCTTCCCAAGGGCGCCGAAACTCAAACTCGCTCTACCCTGATCGAGTGCACGGGCCGGCGCTGCTCTGTTATAACTAAGATTACTACTTAAGACCTTATTGTTTTAAGTTACCGTTTATTTATTTAACACAAAATGACAATACAATAAAAATATTTTTAATAGAAACTAAGACTAAAGAATAAATACACAGACCTTACTTATTTAATAAAGTAGGTTTAGTAGGTACATATCAGACGAGCGATATTAAAAATCACACGGTTAAATCTAAATCAAATAGGTATGTATTATTGCGTAGGAAGTTGACATTTCGCACTTTTTCTAGTTCAAAACTTTTTTGTACAGACTTGAATCTAGATAATTCGGTCTAATAATTCGGTCCGCAATAATAAGAGAGGTAAAAAGTGAGATGAACAGCAAGATGCCGCAAATAGTGAACTGTGTTCACAGTCGGCCGCCTGGGATTGGGGGCGTCTTAGCAGAATGTTCTCAATCGGATGGCGTCCCCAGTATGATAATACAATAGTTGATGTGGCTAGGACTTCTTTTCCCGCTAAGAAAAAGGAATGGGAGGTGGGAGCCCCCAATTCCGCCTTCGTGGTACTTGCCTTCGCCTTCGCCTTGTAGGAGAGGAACTACTCTTATAAATGAAACAGCCTTACCACACGCACAAACTCGCAGGAACTGTCAATAAACACAATAGCCAACTAAATAGTTATTATTGGAAAAGTTTGTGAAGTAAATTGCAAACTTATATCAATACGTTGTTATCTACAAGTTGGTATCTATTTGAGAACTAAGTATTAAGTAAGTATGCTCAAGAAATCTGCATCGTGTAGGCAACAGAGGACAGAGAATAGACAGTACGAGTACTACGACCTCTCAAAGCTGCAACAACACAGGAGATAGCAGAATTTATGCCCGCGTCTAGATTCCAGGGAGGGCTAAAAATAGGTCCACGTGTATGTACTGAGTCTAAGTGGTCAGTGTGTAATGTGTATGCTAATAGATAAGGTGTTATGAAAATAACCCCCTAGATAAGGGTATAAAAGATGGCCCCGCGGCGTCTCGATCTAATTGTAGGCCGCGGCACAGCGGTTTAGGTTGTGGTGAGTGTTACAATTTATTAAGACCGTGGTTTTCATCGTCAACATTTGGAATCATTTTTAACCGTCGCCTCATATCTCAAGAAGGACGGTTATCAAGTCGTCTGTATGTTTTTTTTTTTTTTTTTTTTTTTTTATGTTTGTTCCTCGATATCTCCGTCGTTACTGGACCGATTTTGAATTTTTTTTTTTAATTGAATGTATATGCATACAGATTGGTCCCATTTTTCTCAGAACTCAGTTCTGATGATGGGATCCTGGAGAAATCGAGGGAACTCCTCGAATCTGAAAGGCATACATATAGTGATTTTTGTGTTTTTAAAGGAACAGCATGCATTTAGGTACGGAACAGTGACATTTGGTGCAGTGGAACTGCTGATGATGGCCAGAATAGAACTCTTCAAATCTGAACGGCACGCTTATAGTGACTTTGGTATTTTTATAAGAACAGCATGCACTTTCATCCAGAACAGTGACATTTGGTGCAGCGGAATTGCTGATGATGGTCAGAACCGAACTCCTCAAATCTGAACGGCACGCTTATAGTGACTTTGCCATTTTTATAAGAACAGCATGCGCTTACGTCTAGAACAGTGACATTTGGTACAGTGGAACTGCTGATGGTCAGAACCGAACTCCTCAAATCTGAACGGCACGCTTATAGTGACTTTGGTATTTTTATAAGAACAGCATGCACTTGCGTCCAGAACAGTGACATTTGGTGCAGTGGAACTGCTGATGATAGTCAGAACCGTACTCCTCAAATCTGAACGGCACACTCATAAGTGACTTTGGTATTTTTGCAAGAAAAGCATGCATTTAAGTTCAGAACAGTGACATTTATTTATTTAGTTATGTTTGTTAAGCATATTGAGTTTTCAAGTCAAAGTTTGTCAAGCTTCGATTTCTTATAATATAATGTCGGATTCATGAGGAATTGAAGAAACTCCTCAAACCTTAACGTTATACGTATATTCATTTATGTTGCCATCTAATAATTAAAGCATTAAAAGCAGTTTTAAAAAATACCTACACATTTCTACATAATCCAACATTCGCAAGTAACTTTCACCAGAACCCGAAAGGCGACGGTTTTTTTTTCTTAAAAATTATTTCAATAGTGCTTGATATATTATTTTACTTTGGTAGGTGTAAGAATGAGTTATGGTTATGGTTCTTAGATAAACAATTGCTTACGCGAAACTTATCAAGGTGAGACAGAATATTTTTTATTTTTCAAATTCTATCTGTGAATACCTGTAATTAGCTTTGTGTTATTATTTAAATTAGCATAATATTATTTATAGCTGTTGGTGTTCCGAAAATAAATAAATACCCTTTCGTTGCCTGTACTTAGGTATCTTCATATAAATTTGTTTGTTAGTGTACTTATACCGATATCTACATTATTATACCAACAAACATGCAAGTGTCCTGGACTGGCTGATCTCGGAGGAAATATAGACTGGAGTAGCCTTCATGTTGCGTCTACGTACAAATAATTCTGCCAAGATTCGCGGGAGGTGAGGAAATAACACATGTAAAGGAGTACTCACAAACGCAAAAAATATTATTGTCAATACACACGCACATTATGATAAAAAAATAACACATGCTCATTATGATGCACACAGACATATCACACATGGAAATACTTCGTAGAAACACAGTGTGTACGGACACTAAATGCGCACGTGTGTGTCTCAAACTATAGGGATGAGGCAGGCATTGATAACAGAAGTCGATAATAATTAATCAAGCAAATTATAATTTTAATGATGTCGTTGTTTTTTCTAGATCTGTTTAATGTTTGGCACTATTATAATCATATTAAGATTCACTAATGACAATCCTGGGTAGTAGATATCACGCGGGTGGACTAGCGATGGATAATACGATTAGTAGGTAAAGAAATATTTGACATTTTGACAAAACATTAATTTATTTTTCCAGACTAACTAATCAACAACGTTTACTGCGGTTGGTGGTACTAAATCATTATAAACAAACATGGTTAAATAAATAAACTAGAAATGGTTTAGTCTTCATTAACTGTTATCAATACTGGTTCAAAGTGAAAAGTTTATTAAGTACATGTAATAAAACTCAAATCATTCTCTTTCGGAAAATTGCAAATATATTTCAAATGAATTGTGTGATCAAGGTTTGCAAATCATACTTTTTTATCGATATTTGATATTTTATCGACCATGCCCACATCTCTAAGACAAGTCTCGGTCAAATGATTTTTCTAATTTTCAATTATCCTTGTCAATATTATTATATGCTCTATTCTAATTGCAATGAGGTTAATTCTTACAAAATATATAAATGAAGTCTCGTGGGGAGTGCGTCTTTTTATGAATAAATTGATATATAAATATCGACCCTATTTTAAACCACATTAGGTAACTTCTTAAACAGCAAAAAATCGAAGTCTCGTGGGGAGTGTTCGTGACGTAATTTCTACCCACCAACAAATTTCAAATCGATTGCATTCGATCACATAAATCGATATTCGATGACGTATGACAAAAATATTATCATTTTGATAATAAAAACAGTAACACAACAATATTAAAATTACTTACAAATGGAATATTATGCCATCTTTTTGCAAACTTGAGGTATTTGAGCGCTTATTACAAGTGTTCACAGCACACGCGGGCATTTTTAATTACCAGTGATATGTGTCGTGGCGATTCTGTGAATGAGCATGAATCGATTGTGAAATTGTATTTACGTGACTTTATGAACATTTGTTCAAGTTTTTTGGCAGAGGGGTAAGTAACTGAAAGGCTACTCCAGTCTATATTTCCTCCGAGTGGCTGATTCATCGACGCAGCGCCGAAGCTACAAATGCGAGAAAGTTGAGATTTGCTCACTACATTGCATTTTTAAAGTGTATCTACAAGAGATACTAAGAAGCGATTTTGAAAAATTCCATCCCAAAGAGAGTAATAATGCTATAAATAATGGCTATAAATTTTAATTTTTAAAGTAGCAACTCGTAATAAATATCAGGTGTATACTAAATTTATTAATCCATATCGGGAAATAAATGAATTTTGGAAAAAAATCAACGAAAAGTGCAAAGTCGTCGGCAAACAGCTAAAAAATTGCCTGCACGTAAAAAATTGCTTTGTCAAATCCCCCATATGTCTGAATCTGATTCCGTTTGCGTTTGCGAGCATTCATTCGAACTACATAGGTACCTATTTGATAATTCTTCAACACGCCAGCGATTGATTTTAGTTTCAGCAATCAAAACCACATAGGATTTTTAGCTACGGTTGAAAAGAAAAGAAATAAATATACGCTCGTGGACAGAATATTAGTCTCTATTATGGAATTTTCCTTATTGACAGTGCGTTTTCACATTATCCGATCCGATATCGGATGTCGGAAGGATTTCAAAGACAAAAATCAAAGATGGCGGCTTCAATGTATAGAACATCGGTCCTACATCCTATATCGGATCGGATAATGTGAAAACGCTTAGGTAGGTGCCTAGGCATCAACTTTTATTGAAAAGTAAAGTTACGTGGTAGTGGTAGGTAATGTAAAACTAAAAGTGATGAAAAAAAATTTTGATAAGTCGGTACCTACATATTCACTTCCGATCTTATGGTAGTTATGGTGGGAAAATTCGCTGGCTATTACGAATGAGTCCTTGATGGTGCTTAGGTGTGTAGCCAAGATGTCAATATGTGAAACGCTAATGTCTCTGTCGAAGTTATATGGACGAGTGCTAGAGAGACGACTGTATACCTGCTGCCGGCGTATCATGCTGCCAATTTTATCACTTATCCACGTGGATAAGACATCTGTCACTCTCACACTGACATACTTGCTAAAGCGTGACGGATGCTTTATCCACGTGGATAAGTGATAAAATTGGCAGCATGATACGTCGGCTGATTTAGTAATTAATCTCTCTAGCACGCCACGGAGCTGAATCAATTTTCAACCATTGTGGCGAAATGGCGCCATCAGCATGGAGACTGCGTACTTTGGACGTACGTTCCGTAGCCAATTAATATTAACAGTATATTTTATTATTTCCAGATGTGGGTAGTGGTGTTTCTGCTGCTAGGGGCGGCTGCCGCGCAGTGTTCTGCGGCGCAGACCGTCCTCTGCGGCAGAGAGCTCGCCAAGGCACGTGCTATGTACTGCTCCGAGTACAAAATAAATCCGTTCCCTGTCGACGCTGTTGACTCCAGTTTTTCACCGTTAGCGATAGAAGGTATGACGACTTGACTGTCTATTAAATAAAGGGGTACGTTCTATTGCATCCTCTGGTTTATCCGAGCCTTACTTTCGTATAATTTGGAGCAGACCATGAGACCAACTATGTTAATTTTATGATCGTTCATACTCATACCTTAGGAACAAAATCGTGCAGTCATGTAAGCCTAAGTGCGTTTTCACATTATCCGATCCGATATCGGATGTAGGAACAATACATTACAGGCGCCATCTTAGATTTTTCCATTGAAATCCTTTGGACATCCGATATCGGGTCGGATAATGTGAAAAGGGACAAAGTTAATTACCACCTGCCACATTATTTCAACATTATTTAAAGCCGGGGGCCGATTTTTGAGTCTCACTGTCACTAAAATACCGGTTGAAAACGATAAATTGCCTATTATTTTCAGTGACAACTTTCTGAATTCGAACGCCGTGAGACTCAAAAATCGGCCCCCAGGGTGGCTAGCCGAATGGCACAATCGCTCACGAAACGCTCACGAAACGAAGCACTAGTAGATATCTATCTCTATCGCGCTTGCGTATTGGCGCGACAGAGCCAGCGGCGTATCGCTTTCGTTTGGCGTCACTAGTAGTCAAAATTGAATCTATCTCTATCGCGCTTGCGTATTGGCGCGACAGAGCCAGCGGCGTATCGCTTTCGTTTGGCGTCGGAGAAATGCCATTCGGCTACGGGGCCTGGCCAGAAATATATTACTATTGTTGTGTGTTGCGCTGTTATTCATGTGGGTTGGGTGGGTGAGTATATAATGAAGAAAATGATTCTAATGAAATTCCGCAACAAGGCGCTTAGTCATATATTTCTGGTCCGGCATTATTTAACATAGGTACTTAATTTCCTCTGCAGATTCCGAGTTTTTGCGAAGCATTCCGGAGCGCTTCATATTTCGGGCGCGCCGCTTCGCTCGCGCGCGGCTCTCGCCGGGCGACCTCGTCGAAGCCTGCTGCCTGAAGCCCTGTCACGTCTCAGAACTGCTCAACTATTGCTAAACTTTGACCTCATCCTTTTATACTTTATTTTATAGATATGTTTTTGGATTGGAAGTCATTAAATTATTAGTCTGCCTCTTGTTGTTCTATTTTTATCATATATGTATCTAATAGGGATTGATTGTTGACGTTGACCTATAAAAGTAACATTTGGATATATGCTGCTATCCGTTAGTCACAGGATTTATAAAGTAGGTAGATATACAGGGGATCGATTTTTGAATTTTGAACGCACGAATTCACCGTTCGAAAGTCTGTGGAAAACGACCTAATGCTAATTTTGGAAAATCGGCCCCCAGGAGGCGATTTTTGAATCTCGCATACGGGATTTTGTCAGTAAAATACCGGTTGAAAACGGTGACTTGCTTATTATTTTCAGTGACAATTTTCTGAATTCGAACGCGTGAGACTCCAAAATCGGCCCGCAGGTACTGACAGTCACTGTATCAAATTGTAATGCGAAATTCAATTTAAGTTCAAATTAAGAGAAATTCATCAATTTAATAAAAAAAAGCTGATTCAAAATCATCATTTATACGCCAATTCTACCAGCCAAAGTTAATTTTGGTATGAAATTACTTTTCACTACTGTGGAGTGTGGATAAAATGCAACTTTATATCCGCTTCCCTGAATCAAAGCAGCCTTTACCAGTTAAGTTGGTGAAAAACTATTTTGGTATTGGTAAGTTGGTAACTCATCACCCAGAGTCTAAATTCGGAAAAAATAAGATATATACTTAGTAACGTATACATTTCATGACTCTTCTCTTGGCGAACAGACTTACTTATCGTTTATATAACGTAGGTAATATGAATTATCAAACTTCTATAAATATAAATCTGCCAAAGTCCGACCTAAGGTACCAACTTTAAACAGAAACAATGTTGTAAATCATTGGTTTCGCTATATTTATAACAATTATAAAATTAAACTTAATAATACGAAACAACAAAACACATGCATCAGTGGGTAGGTATCTAGTCCCAGACGTGAACTAGATATGGCTAATAACAATAACAGCACCTATGCGCACTACTCAGACTTATTCATATGGTAACTTACGAGTATTACTTACAATGACTGTTTAATGACGAGTTAAAGCTTGTCTCAGTGACGACCGACGTCTTACACAGAGCCGGTTATCCTGCAAAATACTAGCAATCGCATCGCACCACATTTTCGCTTTGCACTTATATGTTATCAGACATAAGTACATATATGTACTACAATTATCAATAATTCAAAATAATTTACCTATAAATGCAGTGCGGTGCGATTCCTTGTTACTCTGGAGTAGTCTCGCCTCAATATTCAATACAGTCTTGAGTAAGAAAACAAGACTCGCCTCTCCGGTTTCAAGATGACCGTTTACACGACATTCAGACTCTCACGTTTCTGTCCTATATGTACAACAATTAACAATCTCAACGGGTGCTTAATATTAGGTTATTTGGGGAACTGCCACGTGGACTGTTGCGGCGGCTTGGGCGCGGGCTGCTGCGGCGCCGGCTGCACGGCCACCGACTTCTGACTGGCGGCGGTGTTGTTGTCGCTGCGGTCCCAGCCGTGCGACTCGTGGTGGTGGTCGTGGTGGTCCGGTGACGGGAACCACTCGGATATCCATACAGGCTTCCAAATCTTTTTCACTCCCGGTACCCATATTTGCTTCCAGTCGGGAATCCAGATCTGTTTCCAGGCTTCCTTCCACTCCAATTTCTTGTCAGGCACCCATATAAGTTTCTTTGATGGCTTCCATATCTGTTGCCAGGCTTCTTTCCAAACTAATTTCTTGTCATCGATCCAGATCTGTTTCTTTTCCGTCTTCCAGATCTGCTTCCATTCGTCTTTCCATACCAATTTCTTGTCCGGAATCCAGATTTGCTTCTTACCCGGCTTCCAGTATTTCTTCCACACTGGTTTCCAGACGAGTTTCTTTTTCCACAAATCATGTGACGTGTATTCCCATCCGTCGTGATCCTTGCCTAAATACTTCTCGCCGGGAACACCGACTTTAACCCATTCCGGTACCCAAATCTTTTTCCATGCCGGTATTTGTATTTCCTTCCACCCTGGTATAACTATGTCTTTATATACAGGGACGGTAATCTTTTTCCAATCCGGAACTTTCACTTCCTTCCACGCGGGAACCTTTATGGGCTTCCACTCAGGCTTGTAGATTTTTTTCCAGTCCGGTACTTTGATTTCCTTCCATACCGGAATTTTGGTCGGTACCCAAACGGGTTTCCAAATCTTTTTCCATGAAGGCTTCCATATTTGTTTCTTTGCCGGTTTCCATATTTTCTTCCATCCGGGTTTCCAGATCAATTTCTTTTTCCAGTATCCTGGGTCGTGATGGTCGTGATGGTCGTAGTGTTCCTCGTGGTGTTCCTCGACGTGGTGCTCCTCGTGGTGGTCGTGGAAGTCGTGGTGCTCGTGCTCGTCGTGGTGGTCGTGGTGGTCGTGGTGGTCGTGGTGGTCGTGGTGGTCGTGGTCGTCGTGGTCGAACCCGTCGTGGCCGAGGTCCCCGTGTTCTTGGAAAGGGTTCACCAGATCGCCGGGAGGCGCGGGGTAGTCGTACCCGATGCGTTTCTGTGCTGCTTGTACATTTTGATCTTTCGGCTCCAACTGCTGCTGTGCTTGTTGATTTTGTTGTATTAACGCCTTTCCCGTTACTAGAGCGACTTGTAGAATTACCGCTAGGGTAATCTGAAACAAAGTAAAACATACTATTGTTAAGTATATGTATGTATGTATTTATTAAACATTAAGACAGCAATCAAATCACTAATCGTAAATAGTTCGCAGAGCAATGACACATTACAGTTTTATAATGTCGCGTCGCGTAGCTTTCAAAAGTAGGTAAACAAACATTTTAATAAAGACTACTGCTATAATAAGCGATTACACTTATTGAATATAGTGGATGCACTTTTAACATTTCTATTTACGCATAACCTCCAACCATCTTCGGCCGACCATTACAAACAAAATCTTTAACAGAACTATTACATAATTTAATGAAATAAATTACTCTCAGAGTTGTTCAAACCACTTGGTACACAAATAGCTCATATTTTCACTCGTACGTAATATTACACAGTTTACATCTTATGATAATTATTATGTAAGCAATTTGAATCAGATATAAGAGGAAAGTGCAGAACGTGAGACCCGTTTTATAGTTCAATTGAGTGGTCTGGCAAGTCAGAGCCGGTAATAGGAAGTACTGAATATGTTGGAGAAATAATTCAAAGCAGTACTTTCTCGTGAAGTATGCTAGCACCACTACCTACATACCTACAACCTACGAAGTATTATTAAGTATTATATGGGTCTAATAACTACATATTTTTTACTAACGATATTGTAGCCATTAATTAGTCAGGTACAGACAGCAACAAACTGGTCGTAACGGTAATGGTACGAAATATGTCCTACTATACAATGCGTTTATTTTTGTATTGTACTTATTTACAGTTTTATACTGTGTGTTATTTCGCGCCTTCTGTTGTATTTGACCCTGACCTAAGTTAAAACTGGTATATTATATCAAGAAGGACAATTTCTTTGAAAAGTCCGTATTAACTCTAAATGGTTCGTGACTTGTAAAATCCAAGTTACAAATAATATCATAGGTGTCATTAAAAAATGGTGACCTTCCCGTGACCTAAGAGGTCAAAATCAGCTATTCTAAGTGATTCAGTTAAGATCCCAGTGAAAGTCCACCCGTTTCATTAACGCAGTTCGCGGCGAGGGGCTAATAACATGGCTCACGATCGCATTATGCAAGAGTTGCGCAACACGGTGACCGGCGACACCCGCCGCGCCGCCCGCGTCCTGCGGCCACGGCCCACGCACATTTTATTGCTTCCTTAATAAGGATCACACGCCCTAAATAGCAATGACACATAACGAAAACGTAGTTTGCATGTATCTTTAGAAAGTTAATATAAATATAATAACAATGCTGCCAGTTCTCTAAAGAACAAAGCTCCACAACCCGTGAGCGCCGAGCTTCCAAAATGTATCATGAATTTCAGTCTAAATCGTAAACGACTTAGATAGAGAATATACTCAATAGGCACGTGAGAGTGGATTTACTAAATACATGTTATTATGTTTAAATGTTCAGTGAAACGAGGTCGTGGTTCGTGACCCGCCAAGAATCAGCGGAAGAATACGATATCGTTTCTCGTTATGCAATTCACGCAATTGGTATGATTATCGGAACATTGGTAGATGTCTCGGTGAGTGGTCCTCTGTGCAACTTAAGGAAAGATCACCGAGAAGCGGGAGATGATAGCTGATACCTTTTTGATCGATTTCCCTTAACAATAACCAAGCAGACAATCGTCGGATGAACACGATTGCACGTATAAAAATGAACTGGCTATTGTGCGTTTCTTATACTGCCAGGGATCATTGTCTTTAACGGTTTCTATGCGACAACTACTTATATGTACAATCATACATAATTATATTGATACACACACTATGACATTTACAGAAAAGAGATGAAAATTCAGCGAACCGTTATTTAGTAACATTTATGCAGTTATTCGTGATATCGTATTTTAATGGTGCAGTTTTAACACTCAAAAAATATTTGATCTCGGCGCATTCTGCTGTGAAATTTAATTTGGGTATTCATACCTAGGATATGTTAAAATATTTATTACTAATATTACAAAGGAAAAATCATAAAACCCTGTAGTTCAATTGATTAAAAAAACGCTGGTTTTAGCTTTAAATGTAAGTTGTTATTCGCTGTGTAAGTGGATATGGGTACCTAGGTATCAAAACTTTATGGACATTAGATTTTTATCTTTCTTTTTTTCGGTCTGGCACAGTCGGTAGTAACCCTACCGGCTAAGCCGCGGTCCCGGGTTCGAATCCCGGTAAGGCCATTTATTTGTGTGATGAGCACAGATATTTGTTCCTGAGTCATGGATGTTTTCTATGTATATAAGTATGTATTTATCTATTTAAGTATGTATAGCGTCGCTTAGCACCCATAGTACAAGCTTTGCTTAGTTTGGGGCTAAGTTGATCAGTGTATGGTGTCCACAATATTTATTTATTTATTTTTGCTGACGTTTTAGTGAATCGTGTATCAGAAAACATTTAATCAAAATATAGTCAGTAAATAAAACAATAACTAATCGACAATAAAGTGAGCTCAATATATTTAATAAAAAAAATATTATGTACAAAAATAGGTAATAATTAAATAGACTAGGTTACTCGATTCTCCTGGTGTCTCGTGAGTGTTATCCCATTAGGGTTCCGTACCAAAAATTGCTTGTAATTTGTATGCAAAAATCAATGATCTCACATAAGGAATGTTAGTAGCTTGGTTAGTAGTAAGTAAGGTTCAGCGGGGCAAATCTCGACTGGGGGGCAAATGTAACTAGTCCATTTATTCCATGTTTTACAATGTTTGCATTATTAAATAGAGTGTCCACCGGTTATATACGGTAGGCGTGTTCAGTGGATACATGTAGAACTTAAAACCATAGTGTAATAATGGAGAAAATGGATTAGTTACAATTGCCCCCCAGGCGAGATTTGCCCCGCTGTACCTTACTACTTTTAGTATATTCAATTACAAGCACATGTACTTTCTTTATAATTTTCTCCGTCCGTCCTTACTCTGGGATTGGTCCCAAAACCATCTTGTCCCGGCACACGTTGAGACCGTTACTCAACAATACAATAAGCATTTATTTTTTCTGCATCTCACTTTTGTTCTGCATAATTTGTATGTTTTTAATAATTGTATTTGATCTGTGACTGTATTTTTAATGTAATGATAAGGCAATAATCTATTCTATGATGGGACTCTGCCCGCACACCACTGCACATTAAGTCCTAATTATATCGAGAACTATTTGTTTTTTTTTACACAATAATACATTTAATTTATATGGGTACTTTTAAAAACTGACTGCTGATTGAACGTTACTATTAAAATATGAATTTTGTACTGTCAAAAAAGTAAAAGAACGAGAAATATTGCAAATTCAATATGATGGCCGATGGCCACTTCATTAAACTAGTTCGGGATAATGGTTGTTTGTTTTTATCCAAATATTTAGCTATAATTACCACATAAGTGTTTTGGTGTAAGACTGTTAAGTTTGTGTAAATTTTAATAAATAAATAAATATGGTTGTTCGGAGTTTTAATTCGTCGTAGTCCAATGTTAAAGCGGCATAACAAATAATAATATTTTTATGTGGACAACAGATTTTACTCGCAAATTCTGTAGCACTATTCGAAACCTGGTTTAAAATATATTATTATTTGATGGCTCCCAAAACAAACAATATTTTAATTCACAGTCGATTACCTAATTATAACAATTATATCACTTTTAAAACTAATCACTGCAAGTACTGGGAAACCTAGGTATTTTAGATATCACTTTTAATATAAATTCACAATTATCTTTTATTGATATCACCCACCGGAAGCAAAACAAATAAGTTATTTAGATATCCTGATATAGGTTAAAATATCACTGACCACTTGGCTCCAGATCCCTCGCATGATGGGGCGGGGATGGCCGTTCCTCTAGCTAAGCCGCCGGAACTGTTTTTACTCTATTGGTTTACCTTGAGAATCGGTATATATACGATCGAGCCTACCCCATAAGGCGGCCGGTGGGGCGCGCTTTGGCAATCACTTTCGCCGGCACCCCGCCGCCGCCGCGAGCGGCTCGCCCGCAGGAAGCAGAGGAAACGCTCTGGAAAATCACTGCCAATAAGGGTACTTACTTTTTTATTTCTAAGTACGGTTCTTTTCAATAAACTAGATCGAAACATTAACGGGTTTAAAGTCATGTGACATACTGAATTCAACCAAACGTGAACTGAGCTATAATAAATTAAAATGTGATAAAAAAGTGTATGAATAAATTTCATATTTTTTTACAAAGATCGGAATAGTTCTAAGATAAAACCAAGATTAGGTATTAGATATGCGAGCAATTGACCATATTATACTTAATTAAACAATTATTAAAATGATGATTGTTTATATTTATTTGTTTCTCTATCGATCATGCATATCCTAGAACAACTGAAATAAATCAGGTTGGGGTCAAATACGTTTTCGTATTTTCTATGTTAAAAGTTGCAATGAAATAGCTTCAACTGCCTATATCTGTTGGTTTCAAAAATATCAGAGATGACCTATCAAAGTTAGTAAGAAGCAAGGATTATTTATAGGTATAGGATTTACATATTTCATACTAAGAATCGTACCTCGATTTTTTGGCGCCACCTATTTAATAAATACGTATAACTACATACTACATCATAACTACACTGATGATGCCTACAAATTTCTTTTTTTCAAAATGTGTGTTGACGTGATCCATTTGTTTTTATAAAATATAAAAACACGCAAAAATATTTGGGGAAAATATGATTTTGGCCACTTCCAGGCTGCGAACAGCGCCATCTAGTTTTAAGCCGAAAATACCCATACATTTCAGCGGTACGCTTTTTTGTATGGGCTTTGTCAGTCCAGTATTAAATCCTTCTTGGGAAAAAGTTTAAAAAATCCAGCTGTAAAAAAATACCTATTTATGCACCCCTGCGGGCCGATTTTTGAGTCTCACGCGTTCGAATTCAGAGAATTGTCACTGAAAATAATAGGCAAGGCACCGTTTTCAACCGGTATTTTAGTGACAGTGAGACCATAGATTAAATATAACAAGATCATACCATCCCATACATTAAAATGCGACCGCCTAAGACCGCGCTTACACTCCACCACACATAGATGGCACCACAAAAAAAATGTCTTGTAGCTTTCGATTATACTTGTAGATGGTGTTAGTGTCACTTTTGACATAGATTTACGGCTTGGAATTGACACTTAATGCCAATCTACAAATAATCGGTGGCAACAAGGCATTTTTTGTGGCGCCATCTATGTGTGGTGGAGTGTAAGCGCGTTCGTAGGCGGTCGCATTAGGTAGTAGGTGAGACTCATAAATCGGCCCCCTGATCTCTGATATTTCTCCCAATCTCCAAAGAAGCACAAAGTTTTCTTTTTATGGGCGTTTAAAATTCTCTCGCAAAATACGAAGACTTTTTCTCCGACCTAATATAGGTATACAACATCCCAAGCCTTATACCAGAGAGGATTGAGTATTATAGAGAGTTATACTGTCAAAGTAAAATGTGTAATCACAGTGCGTAGACTGCCATCTCACGACACTTGCTTTAAACTTTTGAACCTCAGTTTTGACAATTTGGCCCATATTCTTAGCTTGATATGTGTTAAAATGTCAAATATTTTTATTAGCGCCATCTAGCCGAGCGTTCCCCGAAGGTGTAACGCCATCTTGGCCACCGTACCTTTTTCATTATGGTTTTGAGGTAGGTTTTTTTCTTAGACTTTATCCGTCTATACGGAGTTACATATGTCTTTGATTATACGTAAAATACATCCCGGGTTCCAAATCTCAAAGGAAGGGGTTTTCAATTCGTCTGTATTTTTTTTTAATGTTTGTTCCTCGATATCTCCGTCGTTACTGGACCGATTTTGAAAAAAAAATTTTTGATTGAATGTATATGCATGCAGATTGGTCCCATTTTTCTCAGAACCCAGTTCTGATGATGGGATCCTGGAGAAATCGAGGGAACTCAAATCTGAAAGGCATACATATGGTGATTTTTTGTGTTTTTAAAGGAACAGCATGCATTTACGTACGGAGCAGTGACATTTGGTGCAGTGGAACTCCTGATGATGGTCAGAATGGAACTCCTCAAATCTGAACGGCACACTTATAGTGACTTTGGTATTTTTATAAGAACAGCATGCACTTACATCCAGAACAGTGACATTTGGTGCAGTGGAACTGCTAATGATGGTCAGAACGGAACTCCTCAAATCTGAACGGCACACTTATAGTGACTTTGGTATTTTTATAAGAACAGCATGCACTTACGTCCAGAATAGTGACATTTGGTGTAGTGGAACTGCTGATGAAGAGTGAGCCGCCCCTGGTTAGAGTTCCGTTCTGATAATCATTCTCATCTGTAAGTATACTTCAGAATCATCCAGATTTCAAAATTGGTTCAGAAATGACGGAGATATCGAATAACAAACATTAAAAAATATACAGACGAATTGATAACATAATCCAACATTTGAAAGTATTTATCACCAGAACCCCAAAGGAAGGCGATTTTTTTTTCTTAAAAATTATTTAATACATTTTGTATGGCGGTAACGAAACGGAAGGTCTGAATAATGTATGGAAATCTTGGGACATTTTTTTTCTCCTATCAGGATCGAAAGAGCTCGCGATTCTGAGTATAAATCGCGTAAAAAATACCCATGTTACAAAAAATGTGGGGTGGACAACTTTGAAAAAAAAATGGCCCAGTTACTACGAATGTACACAATTAAGTAAAGTTATTTGGCATATAATTAACCGGGCAACTAAAATATTAAACGGGAAGTTAAGTCGGGCATACAATAATATAATTTGGCTGTGTTTTAATATTGTGGCGACAAAAAAAATATATGAGCCTCAAATATTAAGCATCATTATTATTGAAAAAACGGCAGCAAATTTCAAGCGACAAAAATATTGCCTAGGAACATTAAACAATACTTTGGCGACTAAAATAATAATTGGCACCTAGTATTGTAAAGCGTAAGATTTTTAATATTTGTAGTCATAAAGATGTTAGCACCTAAATAATTATACTTAGCTCATCGTTTAAAGTAGTATTTAAATTGCGGAGGCAACTAAAAAAATTACTGGGAAGTAGGTTTTTTTAAAAAAACATATAAAATCGTTTCTTTATGGAAACGATGGTCCCATCGGAAAATCAGCGCTGGAAGTCACCAGCAACACGCTGAGATGAGGCCATTTCGTGGCACTTCATTCCTTTCCGTCTTGTTGTTATTATGTGTATTTTGTCTTGCCTGTGTTCACGAATAAATGTTTATTCTATTCTATTCTATTCTATTCTATTCTATTCTATTCTATTCTATTCTATTCTATTCTATTCTATTCTATTCTATTCTATTCTATTCTATTCTATTCTATTCTATTCTATTCTATTCAAACATCGTATTTGCGACCCGTAAACCACGAGTAGTATTTAAATATCTCTATAAGGGAACGCGTACCAAATCATTTTATAATAAATATACAGCAAAAAGGAGTGTATAAGCTTCTAATGGGTCGGTAACGCGCATATGATACCCCTTGAGTAGCAGGCGTCCATAGGTTACGGTGACCACTTTCCATCAGGCCGATCGTGTGCTTGTTTACCACCGACATGGCATTTAAAAAAAATTACCGTGATAATCGTAGTATAATATTAGAGGTATAGGAGCAGAATTATTTTCTGCTAGCAGAAAAGTGGGTTAGTGTTAGGTTATTTTTTAGTAGAATATAAGTCCTACCAAATTTGCTATGGCATAATTCTTAGGTACTTTGTATGAACAAAACAACGATAGCAAAAAGGAAATGAAATACAGTCCCAGAGGCACCGTTAGGTACGACGACGAGCGAAGCGAGGAGGAGTGTTAGGTATCTTGCATCCCCAACACACAAGACTCGCTATCAAATCAAAACAGAAATAGGAAGAAGATGGACAACTTTTTACTGCCTAAATATTATGCAAACAAAAATCTACGGAAGTACTCTTAATTTAGAAGATTATTTTGCTCATTAACATTATGCCAGCATAAGATTGGATATTATAAAATCTGCGGAACGAGGCATATTCTGAGTAAGGTTTTCCTGCCAAAAAATGAATCTTTCAGAGTGACGTTAAGACTGCGTAAGACCGGCCTTAGATTCGATAGAGTAAACGTCATGAAGGGTTAAATTCATTGTATAGTGACGAAGTTGCCAGCACCCCCAAACACCTAATTTCTTACCCATAAGTACAATATTTTGTCGACCGTTATATTTTATAAGAATCCTTTTTTTTTAATTAAAATGACAGCTCACGTGATGAGTGCCGATGTATAAATTTTAAATGTACTTTTTATGTTAATTTGCTATATAAATATTTTAAAAGAACAGTATATTTTATATTAATAGATAGCCGTTTTCCTATTAAACTGTCTCTCTTAAATTGTTTCTAATATAATAATTCAGTTGCCAAATAAATAGTTGGTACTCGCGTCTGAATAAACCGTAGCCGTAATGACATTAAAATGCTACCTCATATTGAAATAATTTGAGGCCCCATTTTAGTCGCCAAACTATTATATTTGATACCCATTTCTATGGTTATTTAGTCGCCCGGTTAAATACGTGCCAAGTTATTTTAAACAACAATGCAGTTTACTCCAGTTTACCAGTCTAAATTGGTATTCATTAAAAGGATATCGGAACTAGCTTGAATAGTAACGGAAAACTTTTTGCTCCTACCGGTAATTTGTCAGAACGCTACGGTCAAAGGAAAATAAATAGACACGTACGTAGCGCCACCCTAACAAAGCTCCATCTATGGCTGAATAAAATTGAAATTCAAAATATGAGGTTAACTATCCGGTTTTCATAGTTAGTTATTTTTAGAATGCGGTATGTGGGTATATCTAATGTTTTTACATTTACCAAAAACGATTTAATACGGGACTGACAAAGCCCATACAAAAAAGCGTAGCCCTAAAATGTATGGACCTTTTTGGCTTAAAACTAGATGGCGCTGTTTTGCAGCCTGGAAGTGGCCAAAATCATATTTTCTTCAAATATTTTTGCGTGTTTTTATTTGTTATAAAAACATATGACATATTTCTTTATTTTAAAATCATGATATCACGATTCAAAATGTGTATTGATACTATAGATGGGCCGAATATTCGGTAAATATTCGGTATTCGGCATATTCGGCAAGTTTTTCAATGTTCGTATTCGGCCAAATAATTCTGTTGCACTGCCGAATATTTACCGAATAAACAAAGTAAATAACTAATGAAGATCTTACGTATTCCAATGGACGTATTCCTAAAAAAAGAGATAATTATCTATGCGTCAAAATATAAATACAATTGATTTGTAAAAAAGTTAAAAAGAGATGAGTTCAGAGTTGTTTTAACACTTTTAAATAAGTTTTAGTTGTCCACTAAATCATAAGAACATAGTTGTAGTCTTATAACCATTATCAATCATTTCATAGTTTTAATCTTAACATCTGCTTTAAAAATATGGCGTAACCGAATATTCGGCCGAATGTTCGGTTCGGTAAGAGCTGAACCGAATGTTCGGCCGAATGTTCGTATTCGGCAAAGTCCATATTCGGCCCATCTCTAATTGATTCACATTTTGAAAAAAAAATATGTAGGCATCATCAATGCAGTTATGATAGTATTTAATAGGTGGCGCTAAAAAAATCAAGATACGATTCTTAGTATGAAGTATGTCAAATCCTATATAAATAATCCTAGCTTTTACTAACAATAGTTATTTGTTATTACAAGGGGCAATGTTGTATTTTAACGCCGAGTATGGAATTGAAAAACGAGCAAGTGAAAGGATAGAATCCAGAACTTGGCGACTTTTTCAACACACGAAAAGTAAAATACATTTGCACCCGTGTGTAACACAAAACTTTTCCCCTCACTGTAGCGAGGAAATTACAACACAAAAACGCGTTTATCACTGCTTCCAGTAGTTCCACAAGTGGTAAATCATCTTCATTACTAGATTCACCCACTTTTATCAATTTTAAAGCAGACAATTCAAGGTCAAATTACTTTATCCACTAGTGGATAAAATACGTTTTTACCCCCTGACATTGAAGGATAAAACACGTGTTTCCGAGTTAGTGAGAGGAAAAATAATGTATCTAGTGTCTTCACCGTGTAAGTAAATAGTCAAGTGATTTGTAACTGTGTCGGATCCACGTCGGATCAAGCTGTTTTCATGACGAGTGCTACGTCAAGTTTTTTTTATTTTATTATTATTATAAATGGGCTTACTCTTGGCCACAGACGGACAGTACGGACTTTTGTATAGCGTATATTGAACATTACATTCAGTATCGACAATTCTCGTTTCCCGGGATCCAATCCAAGACTACTTAAGTTAGACTTATATTGACCGGGATATAGACCGTGATTACCTTTTTGATTTTTGTCGAGTGAAGGTAATCACGGTCTATATCCCGGTCAATATAAGTCTAATGAAAATAACCGTGAATCATTCAAAACTCTTACTTAAGTTAGATCGACTTTTCTATTTGTTTGTCCATGTGTCTGTTTGTCTGGTTGTTTGTTGCGGGCAAATACTAGTGTAGAATAATTGGACTGAGGCAGATACTACTTAAGTAAAGATAATTAGTAATTATGTATCAACTTATATGTATGTATGTATAAATACCGCCTGCTATACCAAGTAGGCTTTTTTTTAGTAAAGTAGGTATCATGGTTAGGGTTTATTGTCTCTCAAATTTTACATTTGTGTTATTTTGTAAATGAAAATTAGCATTCCTCGTGTCAATACGGATGTTACATGTTCAATAAAGTAATTTCATTTCATAATTTCATGGTTATTTAACTTTACCATGACGTGCATGACCTTAATTTAATAAATTAACAAAAATGTAGGTACACCTTGTTAACGTTCTAACAATAATTTTATTGCTAGCAATATACTTCAGCGCAATAAAATAAGAAGTACTAAGTGTAAATTACGGCTCTTCACCATTAATTAGCGATATGAGTAATGACAATATTGACATTACCAAAGAGAATGGATATATACACACACGTTTTAAGTTCGTTATCAGCAACCATCCTATATATCACTTTTAGTTAAATTCGCAAAAAAAAATTCATCGTTTTCATATATAATAAATGAATTAATCAGTGTGAAAGGTGAAAGACCCTTAAGGATAACATTCAAGTTACTGTCAAGTGATTGACGGCACATCTCAAAACAAATAACATTAGGAAGTGGTAAAGACTGTCACGCACGTGTTCAGTTGTTTTAATTTTTTTAATAACTCGGTAACGGTAAGAGTTAAGGCGCTAGTTTCTTAGATAAATTAATTGTGATTTGATCTAAAGAACCTTCCTCAATAAAAACACGGTGTATGTTAAAATCTAAATAGGCATCAACCAATGGAGTGGCGCTTTTTAAACGAGTTTATTTTTTTAAATACTTTTGGCCACAGACTAGCCAAAGGCAAAGACGTGAACTACGATGGAGTGAGATAGTTCTTATTATTTTATGGTTCAAGGTACTATCAGCTGCAAGAGTGCATGGAGAAATTATGAATGAATTCATTGATAAATTCGCTATCCACTTTTGCAGCTGATAGTACGTTTTTTCTTATACCCTATTTGGCTCTAATTTACATTGTCTTTGCAATAACGAGTCTCATGCTATTTCAGTCAGTCTCAGTACAAGATGTACTGACATTGACTGAACTAGCGTGACAAATACGAACGTTTCCGGAAAATAACGAAGGAAACCCTTTTCGCACTACATCTGTAGGTCGCACTATCTACGTACCTACATGGAATGTATGGATTTCAAATGAGTATGAACGCATCGCAAACAATGCTAATGGATCAAACGGATTACATTATTACAGGTAAATGCCCGTATTGTGGTATAGCACTGCATATGTTGGATATGTATTCCGGATTTCTGGGACGGTACATATTTTTGAAAAGTAGTACCTATCGTTCGCCATAACATAATCATATATGCTTTTAATGCTGCCTGTACATTATTTCGGAAATTTATATTTTTGGGAGGGTTTCATTCACCATTTCATATTTGCTTTTGATATTGCGTGTACATTACTTCGGATACCTATGCGATAAACTTCAGGTTGGAAGGTCAGATGGCAGTCGCTTTTGTAAAAATTAGTTAGAATAGAATAGAATAGAAAACGTTTATTTGGTGAAAATATACAAGTAAAACAACAATAGCCTTAATCTATATACATCTTAAACTAAAGTCACCAAAAAGGATGCCACTCAGCATATGCCAATGGCTAATTGGTATTATTCACGGCGCTGGTTTTCAGGGCAACCAAGAAAACAGGGTGGGATTTCAGTTGTTGTTTGTTGTTGTACCCCAGGCTCCCATAAGCCGTGGTAAAATGCCGGGATAACGCAAGAAGGACCTATGCGATAAACTGACTAAGTATGCTATAAATAAATATTCAAGGGTGAACAGGCATCTTCTGGGCAAGCTCACTCTATCGTATGACACGTCTTTGCCTTTGGCTAGTCTGTGGCGAAGGTTTATAATAAAAATAAAATACTTTGAGACATTCTTACACACATTGATTGAGTCCTACGGTAAGCTTTCCCGGGACTCGGTCCCACGACAATCAGCTTAGCAAATTCACTTCCCACTCAATCTTAAATCTTATCTTCAACTTTTCGTCTTTAGCTGCTTCACCTTTCATAATAATGTGACAAACAGACAAACAGACAGGCAAACAGATAGACAGACAGGCGGAGAGAGTCGCACCATAAGGGTTCCTTTTGTACCTTTTTGGTACGGAACCCTAAACAATATTGTTATGACAAGACAAAGTTCTCAAAGTACGAGTGCGCTATTATATATAAGCAGTAGAGAGTAGAGATGACTAGGATTTTTGGAAATGGACCAATCAAATGAATGCTAATAGATATAAATGTGTCGCTTAACTTCAAATTTTGGTAAATCCATTCTGCTATAAGGTTGATTATTTTTCAGAACAATATTATATTTTTTATGTACTTAAATAACCTTAAAGCAGAATGAGTTTACCCAAGTTTGAAGTTAAGCGACACATGTGTACGTGTGCAGAGAATTCCTACAGATGATGTACTCATACTCATACTCATTTATTTGTAAAGCCATTTTACACGTCAAGATTTGATGTAAAAGTTCTCAAAGGGCTGCGACTTTAATCAGATTCTTCAGGGATCAGGGAACGTCAGGGAGGGTAAACGAACATAACTGACTAGCATGTGGCCGCGGCTTCGATCGCGTAATTTTTGTAACACCAAATATTAAGACCATTCTAGCTTGGTAGCCGTTTTAAAGTGACTGACTTTAACTACGTTTGTATGGAGATCCGAGCTTTCTTCGGAACCTTCCGTATTTGCTTGAAGGTGCATATTAGTTATGAGTTAGCTTAATGGCGGCCATAGCTCCAGGCGTCAATATAAGCACCTGTTATAAATACACCAAGTATCGTCATTACGCAACCGTACCCTAACTAGAGAAAATGACATACGTAATTGCTCACTGGTCGCTGTGGCATACATACCTAATGCACTCGATGTAGGACAGTAGCTGGGTGTCGAATGACAAGTCTACATATAATGTTGATATGGCGTCAGTCAAGTGCGTAATTGATTACGTATAACTATTATTCATTGTTCGTATGTATGAAAAATTAATAGACATACCTATGAATGAGTTCGTTCACATTTTAGAAACGACATCATTTACTCGTATCGACAACATGTGCATACATTGCATCTACTATTGTCTATTACGTAGTGAGTAAATAGTATCTTCTACTTATTATTATTTTGTTCTAAATGAACGGTTTTCCATGACTGAACACTCTTATCCACCAGTGTCAAACCGACATAAAGGCACGTTGAAGTCTTGTATCAAATTACAAGCATTATAAAAGCCAAAATGCGTGCTCATTTCGCCAAAGTCGGCTCCTGTTACTTAAGTAACCTACTTATTTCCTTTTCAGCCAGTAACCGTAGTACGTAATTTCAAAAGATACTTAACTCATTCTTTTGCAGAGATCGCGGAAATCTGGCGACTTTCCTCGCACAGCGTTACGCGTTGCTATAAAGCGAGGAAATGCAGCCGTGCAGCAGCATGCTACAATAAGAGCCTATTTTAGATTTAAGCTATTTATTAAGTATGCTTGGCATTAGTAAAAATACGTATATCTTCTCATGTATAAATGTTGTTGCGATATGAAACATTAATTATCTAACAGAGTTTCGTTACCTGCATCCCATTAGGGTCCGTTTACAATTGTGATCCAGCACCCGCATCTGCTTTTTATTAGGGTTCCGTATTTATTCTTGTAATTAAAACTGAAATGGAAACGCGATAAAACAGGAAACCAGAATGCAATGCACAAATTAACAATGCACAAATGTATTAAAGTTCAGTTCTTAAAATTGTGGTATTAGGGAAGTCATACACAACATAGTTAGATTAGGTAGACCGATAGGCTGTTTGGTTGACATAACATAGGTTTACTAGCAATAACAAATGCAAGAACATACAAACAAACACCATACATACATAACAAAGGTAATAAGCATTGCCATTTGCCATATACTTGCAGTCTTACCAGCAAGTGAACTGAAAAAGGGGTTATGAAATAAGATGATGTTTTAACTTATCCAAAACCTTAGCCTCCTCTCGTGTGCCGCGATTATTTTTTTCATTTTTCTCGTTCGCGGATCAGCGTTTCGGCATACAAGTTAATAATAGTAAACATAATTATATAAGAAACTAAGACTAAACTTAAAAGCTAGCTAATGTCTAAAATAGGCCCTTGAGGCATTGTACCAAGGATACTGGCGACATTTCCTCGCTGTATCGCAATGCTGATACGTTGTGCGAGGAAGTCGCCAGATCTTCGGTCACCAGTTACCTCAACCAGACGCTTCGCGACTTCTGTGAACAACTTGTTCGCGCTGGGGCCCCATGGACCTAGAGCTTCTACACCAAAGGGTACAAAAAGGTATTCTTTGCCAAGACTTTTGTATTTATTACGTTTCAAAATTTCGGCACTTTCTGCCGCTGCGCCCGCTTTTATCTTGGTCCGTTGGAGGTGAGACGGTGCCAATGTGTCTACGCAGGTAGCATCCCACACTAACATTCGTCCCATACTCCAAGGGACCAAGGACACTCCATCAGGCCTCTTGCCATCATCTCTGATTATGCCAGTCGGCTCAAGGAGAGCAGGCACATTGATGGTTGCAAGGGACCGACGGATAATGTCATTAAGCGACGCATGTCTCGAAAAACGGCCTGCACTTTTTTGACAAGATAATCCATGGTGTCCCAGTCGGTCCACGTCCGTGCCACAAGAGCATATGTGTGGCGTACACACCGAAACCCCAAGTCGCAGACCGATCGCCAGTCTAAGGGAGGTCGGATCCAAGAAAGTACCAGTGTTTGGTGAGGGATGGGCATGTAGCCAGTAACCGGCTTCCCGGGCTCCGACCGCCAAAAGCCTCACGTGTTCTGGACCTGTGAAGTTGTTTAGAAGAGTATTGTAAGCTAAATCACAATAAATATTATCCCAACTCCTTTGTGATTTTGGATTGTCTGGAAAGTTTTTGCCTGGGCAGGCAATTTTGAAAGCATTTCTGGCATCCTCAAAACCCGCAATCTCATAGTTTGTGGGCAAAGCCCTTAGGATATTTCCTATGAGATTTGACGCGCCATGAGTAGATGCCAAAAAGGCTGGGGAAGCGACACTGGTAATTTTACGAATACCTAAACCACCAAACCGAATAGGAAGGGATGCTTGAGACCAGGAGGCCTCACTCAAATGAATATTTAGGATTGTCTCTAAACTAATTTTGATTAAATCATCTATGGGTGACAGTAAATTTTGATGTTTCCAGAAAGGACAGCAACGGAGCACATATGTAAATTTAGGGACAAAAAGACAGAATTTAAGAATTACGAGAGCATAATGAGGGCTAATTTCGAGTAACCGATCAGTGTGACTTTTGAATTTAGATATGGAATTAGAAACGTAACCGGGAAAAGATTCTTCAAATACGGGAGAACCCAGGAGGCTAAGGGAATACTTGTCTACTAATTTGATATTGGGGGCCAGAACGTCAAATTTTGGTTTAAAATCAGTGAACGTATAAGAAGGCTTTTGAATAAAAAGTTCACATTTGCTGAAATTCAACTCTAGACCAATAAGTTCGAAACTGCTTTTTATGTAAGACAAATCAGAAAGTACAGTATTCACGTCGCCTCCTAGGGTACCGTCATCTAAATACCAAACATTGAATTTTGATTTTAAGTTTTTAATTATTGGATTTATCGCCAAACTGAAAATAGCTGGGCCGAGAGGGTCACCTTGCTGACAGCCAACTTCATTTCATGAAATTTCGTGTGTCTTATAGTAAACAAGAAATTGTTAACATTCAAATAAACAATAATTGTATCTCTTAAGTTAAATTTTTTTGTGTTACATTAGCTATGACTTACGAGTACCTGGTCTACTTAACTTAAGTAGTCTAATGACTACTGCGGCGTTACACACAATACCTATTGAGTGCGTGGATTTCGGACTATATTCATGTATGCTAATTTAAGCAAACAATCGCTAAAGGATTATTTTATTACACAATTAATCAATTCTCGCAAAAGCCGACCCCATTAGAGAGAGCGAATATATTACCAAATAATTGTAGAAACTTTGCATGGATATCATGTCATAATTGTCTAAGTACAAAGTAGATGGGTTCAGAATTTCACCACCCACTTTCCTCCCGTGGATGTTGTAGAAGACAAATTTGTGGGCAATATGCTAGTAACAGTAACAACCTGCCTTTCTGAGGTATTTGCCTTGAAAGAGTAATGGCGCGATACTATAACATAGGCACCAAATATAAAGAGCGTAGGAAACCGGATTTAGCTTGTTATAGATTTCTTGGCATGACTCATAATGTTATGTTTAGGACATTTTTGTTTTCTCCTAGTTTATCACATGCGATATTCTCCACAGTTATTATTTCTACATGCAATACTTACCCTTCGGGTTGGAAGGTCAGATGGCAGTCGCTTTCGTAAAAACGGCGTACCCCAGGCTCCTATGAGCCGTGGCAATGTGCCGGGACAACGCAAGGAGGAGGATGATGATGAGTTATATGCAATGATTGTATAATAGCCTCTATCACTAAATAGTAAAAGTTTACATTTCATTAATTAGCTCTCCAAGAAAATATTATTTATTTGTACGATCCACGTGTTATGATTACTAAATATTCTAGTAATACCACAGAATATATAATAGTACAAGTACAGAAGGCCCACTGCTTTGAAGTTCACGAAATGCCGCCTTTTTAAATACCTACAAAATGATTACAAAGAAACGAGCCGCACGTGCACAGCGTCGGACGCTAGGGTTGCCTATGTATTAAAAAAAATTAATACTCAGATAAAATGTTATGCTATTATATTCAAGACTTGGGTACTTTCTAGGTATATACAGTATTTATATATTTTTGTTTAAATCCCAACGTCACAAGCCTGATTGAACATTTCCGTGGGCCATAAATGACATAATCAATAGTAGATCTGTGTAAGATTGTCCTATTTCATTCATAATGTTTGTTTAACTAAGCGTTATTATAATATAATATAATAAGCTATAGCTATTCCACACGCGGATATCGCGTATGAACCTTTAAAAAAAAACTCGCGACGTATAGTAACAATAGAAAGTGCGAACAAGCGTTCCGTGAGAATGCGAGCCACCCCTGATTAGGCCGCGAACTCGCGGCCGCCCGCATGTACTTGTAGCGCGGCGATGGAATCGCTGAGTGAGCCGCCCCTGGTAATACATGCTATTTTAATGTGTGGCAATTACAAGATAACTAGTTCACTAAGCTCAACGAATTTAAACAGATTCGTTTAGTTATTTATACTATGTGAACAATTGTCCCAGAATTTACAAGATTTTCTCGTTCAGTTTACAGTATTTAGGTATCATAGACGAGATGTAATAGTAAAATGCCTTATTTGTATTTGTAAGGTAGTGATGAAGGTGAGTGATTAAATAAACTGTGACTGGATTCAGGTTTAACTATGTATAACGGTTTTATCTATCTTACTGCGACATATGTATAAGTACAGGTGGGGTTGCCCGATCGAATCACCACAATATTGTAACAAAAGTAAAACAACAAAGGTATTTTTTCGAGAAATGTAAAATAAATACAAATTAACCCATTTAACCCTACCAAGTGTTATAACATCGATCTTTTTTTGGCTTTTTCTAGCGGGTAAGTGACAATATACCAAAATATCTCTAAAAATCCGGGGGTAAGAATTTTTGCATTTAGGGTTATCTGGGTTGATTTCAACGCGATACCTTCACGTTTTTCCGAGATTTAAAATTGGTCTTTTTCGAATATCGAATGACAAGACTATAATTTACCTATAATATCAAATACTTTCATAATGACCAACAAAATGTAATAAAGTTACCTATATCCTATATACTATGTTTTTAACTTGTTATTTGTATCTATGTTTGTATTTAAAACTTTTTTGACTAATCCGAGCGTGATGGTATCCAGCAACGTTTCGCTTGCTGTTTTCCGAGATTTTTATTTTATTTTGTCGGGAGATGACCATCTGGCAACCCTATACATGTACAGGGTGGTATACCGAAACAATGTAAGTACTGTATAAAGCATAAGGTCCTTATTTTATTGTTTCATTATAATATTAGGTACAAAGCAGGTCAAAAAATATAAACCTGTAAAATTATTATTAAAAGAAAAGTGCTTGAAATATGTGCTTTTTGACAAAGAGATATGAATCGAATAAAATAGGTACCTAAAACATCGTAAGGTAAAAAAAACCGGCTAAGAGCGTGTCGGGCCACGCTCAGTGTATGTTCAAAGTCTTTATAAAGTTCTACTTTAGCTGACGACCGATCTGGCGCAGTCGGTAGCGACCCTGCCTGCTGCGCCGCGGTCCCGGGTTCGAATCCCGGTAAGGGCATTTATTTACAAGCTTTGCTTAGTTTGGGGCTAAGTTGGTCTGTGTAAGGTGTCCCCAATATAAAAAAAAATAAATAAAAAAAAAGCTATTTATTTTAGAAGGTTTTAGAAGGGGGGACGCAATTTTTTTTAACTTTTGGAGCGATTATTTCCGAAAATATTAACAATATCAAAAAAATATTTTCGTAAACCCCTATTCATTTTTCAATATCTATCCAACAATATATCACACGTTAGGGTTGAAATGAAAAAAAAAATCACTCTCCACTTTACGTGTAGAGGGGGGGGGGGGGTACCCTAATAAAACATTTTATTCCACTTCTTATTTTTGCACTTTGTCGGCGTGATTGATATACATATTGACACCAAATTTCAGTTTTCTAGTGCTAACGGTCACTGAGATTATCCGCGGACGGTCGAACGGACAGACAAACATGGCGAAACTATAAGGGTTCCTATAGTTGACTACGGAACCCAAAAAAAGGAGTTACACAATGCACGCACTTATAGGAACATCTATAAAAACTATCATCTTCAATTTAAAATCAAGAACAACATCAAATTGTAACCGACTCAATTTTCTAAAATTAAACACGGAACCACCAAAAACCGTTTTCAGTTTTTCGCTACTTATTTCGTTGTTAAAATCATGTCTGTTAAATAAACTCATAGCGTTTCCAATCTGAACGATACCTACGTGAACTGACTGGGAGAAGGGAGGCAATAAGCCCAGCGGCAGTTTGGGCTACTCACTTAAATTCATACATGTTTCGTTGGGGAAAGATGTTAGCAAATATAACTCCATTTTTTAAAGTAAACAAACTTCTTCATTAATGATGTCGAAATATAAATAGTGCACAGCTCGGAATGGGAGGAAACAGGTTGGGAACTTTATATATGTACTTACAACTTATGTATTTGAGCATTTCTTTTTTTTTTTGCCACTTTCATGAAGTGTGATATTTTTGAAAAAAAAATGCTATTTCTACTTAGAATTACTAACTTTTTCAATCCTAGTAGTTAAAAAAATTGTCCCATACGATTTTTTCTTATTTTGTTACCATTTTCCGTACATGCTGTATGGGGTAACAAAAGAGGAAAGTAACAAAAATGTATGGAAATTCTGGGACACTTTTTGTCTCCTAGTAAGATTGAAAGTTCTCGTGATTCTGAGTACAATTTACCTAAAATTTCCTAAAACAATCAATTTTTTTTTATTGGCAAAAAAAAGAAATGCTCATTTGTAGCATACTGAACTTTTTCTGAAAATTACATATATTCATAAAAACTAATGTTTAAATTAAAATTTGTTAAGTTCACTCGAAAATCATTTATTGCTTCATTTCATACTATTTATGAACTATGTTTTCCATAATATTTACATGCAGTTAAAAATAGCTGCAAAAAATGTCTCCAACTTAATTATTACTTTTTAGGGTTCCGTAGTCAACTAGGAACCCTTATAGTTTCGCCATGTCTGTCTGTCCGTCCGTCCGTCCGTCCGTCCGTCCGCGGATAATCTCAGTAACCGTAAGCACTAGAAAGCTGAAATTTGGTACCAATATGTATATCAATTATGCCAACAAAGTGCAAAAATAAAAAATGGAAAAAAATGTTTTATTAGGGTACCCCCCCTACATGTAAAGTGGGGGCTGATTTTTTTTTTCATTCCAATCTCAACGTGTGATATATTGTTGGATAGGTATTTAAAAATGAATAAGGGTTTACTAAGATCGATTTTTGATAATATTTATATTTTCGGAAATAATCGCTCCTAAAGGAAAAAAAAGTGCGTCCCCCCCCTCTAACTTTTGAACCATATGTTTAAAAAATATGAAAAAAAACACAAAAGTAGAACTTTATAAAGACTTTCTAGGAAAATTGTTTTGAACTTGATAGGTTCAGTAGTTTTTGAGAAAAATACGAAAAACTACGGAACCCTACACTGAGCGTGGCCCGACACGCTCTTGGCCGGTTTTTGTATATTTTTTCAAAAACAAGTTCGTTTACTCGGTCTTTCATATTGTTTATTGATGGTTATTATAAGCCATTCGCAATAAATTAATATAAAACGGCAGCGCTAGCTCAAAAGTCAAATAACAAATACTTAGTTCCGAGTTTCACTATTGTAAACGTGACTTTAAGTAATGAAAATCGAACTGAGTTACTTAGTTGGTCCTTATTCGGGCGGCAACCTTTCCTTGGTGCTTTGTTGATGTTGATACTCATTATTTCAGCATATTTGACCTCCACCTGTCTGTCGCTATAAGGTAGCTAGAGCTACTGATTACGCGCCTCAACTTCGACGGGCATTTTTCCTCAGCCAATGGTCTCAATACCAGGTACTGTAAGGGGGCCTTTCTATGTCGAGGGCTCGAGGAAGACAAGTACGACGATTCTCCTCCTCGAGTTGATTCTCACTCGAGTTGACCATTACCTTGTTAGAACTTGCGTAACAAATGAAGTGTTTATACTAGCGCTATCATTCTGATTAAACTTTTAGCTAATAGCATGTAGTAACAATAAAAGGAATCATGTGAACCTCGTTTTAGAAAAAAAAATTAGAAATATGTACAATTATTTATCTAGGTCCATAGTCCACCGCGCACAAGTTTCTGGTAGACATCGCGAAGCGAAGTCGCGAAGACGATTGCATTTTATCTTCTTTAAACTGGTGGTAAACTCAAAAACCGCGACGGTGCAACGCCATGTAAGTGCAGTGTCTGCAAGGCAAGCAGAGGATGGGCGCGACAGAACCTTGCCCGCGAGATACACTACCCGTCCCTCTCTGATGGATAGAGTTAAAATAGGACTGGTAGTTTAGCTCGAGGGCGATATACTGTTACACCGATCATGTGTTTGCCATGCTGGGATGATCGTCGTGGCTAATGCCTTCCGCCTAGGCGCGCGGCCGCGAAAGCCTGCCCTCCGACCCCGGATGGTTATTCTATGGGAAGTTGTGATAACATACCCACCCTTATGGCTGGGCCACACTTACGAGAAACGTGCTTGATTATCGAGTGTGGCCGTTTGAAGTCGTCCATAAATAATAGCAATTCAAAGGCTTTTCCGTAGTGTGGCGACGACACTAGAAGAATCTTACGAGTACCTGCGCACTTCACGCATTTAACCATTGCAACCATCAGTTTATAAGTTTTGAATAGTTTTGATACATTGTTTACATGTTATACTAAATACAGGTTGGCTTTATTTTTGAAATGTTTTCTATAAAATACAATTAAATTAAAAACTAATCTAAATTAAACTAAGTCTTAACTAAAATTCTATAAAACATTAAAAAAAGTATTCCTTGTTAAATTATAATATTTTGGGTCAGCAATTACACATGGAAGATAATGTCACAGAAATGTCCACCTCTAGCAGCATGGCAGATGCGAACCCTTTTCAACGCGTTTTTCATCACTTTTCCCGGTCCGGTTCCGAACGGTGACATCGACTGGCCCCCAATAAATATCACCTGATTTAACGGCTCCTGACTTTTTCTGTGGCGCTATCTAAAGAGACGTGTCTATGAGGCCAACGAACCTTTAGCAATTAAAACAAAATATTCGAAACACGGTCACTGAGATGAAGGGTTCGGATCTGCCAGAAATAGACGATGAAAATCTTCAGATTCAATTTCTGTAAAGTTGAAATATCGATATTAAGGGGCTCCACACGGTTTTCATCGATTTTTGACAAGTGTTGAGTTGAAACTCCTAAATTTGCAATATAGATAGAATTATAAGACAAACGGCTATCGGTTCTTCAATCTTGTATCTCTATCGTAAGAGCCATATTTTGAAAAAAAAAAATGAACACTTAAATTTCTTTTATGATTTTTTAAACATGGTCTAAAAAATACCTTTTTCGAAATTTGATTTTAGTGAAGGGCCTTACATACATAACCTACATGATATCAGATGTTTAGATTTACCCTTGACTTTCCTAAAACTTCAAAAGATTTTAATTTTAAACTAACTGAAACAAATGTTTGACCCAAAACCCAGTTTTTCGCCCTAAAACTGTTCAACTTCGATGCCAAATATCACAGAAACAATGAGCTGTGAAAGTAGGTACTTATGAGATACTATTTTGCTCAAAGACGATACTGTTAATATGATTGGCTTTAGGAACTATCAATGGAAATCTAAGCTCATTGGCGCAGGCATGATCTTAAATAAATTGTTTAACTCACTTTAATTATATGGCTCACAATTTTCAAATCACATATCACAACACATATTCTAAATCCACGAATCAATCTAACCTGTTTACCGGTACATTACTACGGTATGTACTAATAAATAAAATTAATAAGCGTATTTGCTATCTATCTATGTTACATATCTTACTCCACTAATCAAATTAACCCCAGTTTACGTACGTGGAAGTTAGTAATTGACACTAGCAGAATTATGGTATAGGTACCCGTAGTATATAATAGCTATAATCATAGCAAGCAACCTAGTAAACTTTGAGTTTTATACACGTAACACAAAGTGGGTTAAATAATTACTTAATACAATTATTTAAACATATATGTATATATGTATACGGATAGGTAACCGGGCGAATAGCGCCACGTTACGTCATTATATTATACTAGCTTTTTCCCGCGGCTTCGCTCGCGTTAGAAAGAGACAAAAAGTAGCCTATGTCACTCTCCATCCCTTCAACAATCTCCACTTAAAAAATCACGTCAATTCGTCGCTCCGTTTTGCCGTGAAAGACGGACAAACAAACAGACACACACACACTTTCCCATTTATAATATTAGTATATTTTACATATATCCATGCGGTGTGACCACCAAATTGGAAGATTATGCAAATAACTGCCGAAACAGGTTTCTCCTCGGAGCTTCGCTAACAATTGAGTGCACGATCGGTGGGTTTTTAGCACCTTGTCATTTTAAGACTTGTCATATCAGTTTTGTCGCAGACACACTGCGTTAGTGTGACAAAGTTCATCGTCTTCCTAGGTTGCGTACATACGTTGCCTACATAACGGATGAGCAGACGATAACAAGTGCAAATGCAAATGCATGCAATGGCTCGTACTCTGAAATTGCCAGCAACAGGTTATGCACTACTCGACTCACATTAACTTTGTGGATATTATAGCAGGTTGATTCTGACTTGATTCGGTCAACTGTTCAATCAAAAGGTAAGTTTACTTAATTGAAAGAAAATTTGTAAAAAAAAAAACAAGTTTGATTTGTTACTATAGGTAATTCCACGGAGGTTGAAGTGAATGATAACACACACAGCTAAATGAAGATTAGTACTGATTGCAAAAAAATTAATGAATGAAATGAGTGAGTGAATGTAAAAAAACGATTAATATATTTTTGAAAAACATTATTATTTATTGATATACTTATCATTAATGATATTAAAAGCAGTAAAACATAATGAACAAATCCTTTTATAAACCACCGTCACATGGCATATCTTCATCTGATTCGTTAGGATTGATTATAAGGTTTTGGTTTTCGGTTAAATCATCTATCATAGGTTCTCTTTCCCTATATCTTTCTTCGTTTTCTTGGGTTTTTCTGAAAATACTGTGAAACGTTTCTTTATCAAGTGCTGCTATTTCTTCGTTAAATTTTCTCATGACGCTATTAAATGTGAACTCAGTATTACTAGTGGAAGTCGCGGTGGCACGAATAAAATTTTGCTAAGGACCAACGATATTATTTTAATAAATTATATTATCCGGTGAACTTTATATTATTAAATGCTATTACGACGTCAATGATTTTATTTGTAATTTTTAATGTATTTTTTAATTGTTCCTACTGTATACCAAAATTTGACTGACATAAGATTCATTAATATCCTAATACTGTATAATATAGTTAAATTGCATGTTAATTATAAGGTTGTAAGATATTCTAGTAATTAGAAAGTTTATTAATAGTATAATGTTACATTTCCGACATAATTGTAAAATTGTTATGGAATAAATATTATCTTATCTTATCTTATAGCTCATATGAAATTTCACTTCCAAATAAGTATTCAGCTATCGATATATTTTATATCAGAAGGATGTCCCTATGTTAATTGACGTTATTGCTACCGCGACTTCTATGTCTGCTAATAAGTAATGACAAAATAGGTAAACACCATTTTAACAGCTACGATGATAAAATAAGGTAATTTATTACATATTATCTTTGATTTCTACGATTTATATTACAATCATAATCTGACAATTAATTAATCACATACGAGATATTTTATTTTCTGTTTTGTTTGAAAATTGTTCTATTTATAGACGTAATTCTTAACAAAATAGTAAATAGAAACTTTTTGGTCTTTCTTACAATTCACTGTTGAATCTGCAGTCGGTACATAAGAACACTAATTTCAAAATCTCGTTGTCATTACATTGTTGAGTTGAAACTACCTATACTACTCAAACGGGTTTAGCAACTGAGGAGTGAGGGCTACATATTAATATATACTAGTACTTATTAATAGGAGAAAAACGTCGTTTAACGGATCCGTCAAATTTTATCGGGTGTTTGTACCTACATACCACCGTATTCGATAACTTGCGATTATATCAAAGGAAAATCAACACGAAACGTCGGTTTTAGCACGTCGAACACAGCAGTACAGCCTAGTACACGATCAAGACACGACAGGCGAAAAATAGAAGTAAAAAGGGAAATTTTACAAAAAAAATCTTTGGATGACTCGTATGAACTTATATATCTGTGTAAGGTGTAGACCGTATAATAATAATAATGGGAAGTGGCGTCCCTTGGGTCCCATGCCCCCGAGAGTCGGTCAGGCCCCTCCCTCCGGCTTGCCTTCACTGGCCGGCCCGAGTGAACACTGAGCAGGGGCCGCAGGATTCTCACCTCTGGCTTGCCTTAACCGGCCGTCCAGAGTGGGGTGCCAGAGCTATATGCTCGCAGGGTGGAAGTGAAATATGCATAAGACGCGAGTTGGCACAGTGGCTGTTTCGTACAGACTGGGTAGAAAGCGGCGCACACCTCTCCACACCCTGAGCCGCTCACGCTATGTTGTCCCCTTGTCGCTCCGTGCGAGCGGCCGTTTTCGGGGACCCATATAGTGAGTTGGCGAGTCACCGCCTGCCTATTTTTTCGTGTTTTTAAAACATATGATCAAGGCAGGTGCCATAGACCTTTCCATAGACCGGTCACCAGCACACTAACATTTCAACCCAATAGCCCAGTATAATTTGTTTCTTTACATTGCAATAGTTTTACACTAACCGGGGCTTGTCCTTGGGTGCATTCTATAGTGCGGACAGGGACAATCGCCGGCTAGTGTCACATTACTTTAAATTAAACTGTCTTAAAGGGCCTCTGCGCTGTTGGCTTCGGCCCCACGCACGCCTCCCAAAAGTCCGGGACCCCATGGTCCCGAGAACTGGAAAAGACAAACAAATAATAATAATAACCGTATAATAATAATAGCACCTGGCGGGGACCATCTCCGGTTGTATCATATTGTGCGCTCGGGGATGGTATCCGCCACGTGTATCCCTTGCCTTTAAATTAAAGTGTCTAAAAGGGCCTCTGTGCTGTTGGCTTCGGCCCCACACATGCCTCCCAAAAGTCCGGGACCCCATGGTCCCGAGATATGGAAAAGACAGACAAATAATAATATAATAATAATAATAAGCCTTGTGGACCGCGAAGTACCGTACTACAAGTACTTGCCTGCGCCAGTTCTTGAAAATGGTCGTGCCACGCTCTATTGGGATCGATCTATTATCACTGACAGGACTATTGTAGCCAATAAGCCTGACATTGTGATAATAGATCGACCGCAACGCCGGGCCGTGCTCGTTGACATCACCATCCCCCATGATGAGAATCTCGTGAAAGCCGAGAAGGACAAGTCCAGTAAGTACCTAGACTTGGCTCACGAGATAACCGCCATGTGGGATGTTGATTCAACGATCATTGTTCCGATAGTCGTTTCAGCGAACGGTCTCATAGCGAAGAGTCTCGATCAACATCTTAAGAGACTCTCGCTAGGTGGCTGGATCAAGGGCCAGATGCAGAAGGCGGTGATCTTGGACACGTCGCGGATAGTCCGACGGTTCCTCTCTCTGCAGCCCTAACCACCGGCAGCTTGGGCCCTGCCCCGCTGCTGGCGGCACCCTAGGTTAGGTTTTTTATAATGTGTTTATATGTTTTTTATATTGTTTTGTATGTGTTTTTGTATTTTACTTTTATATTCATATTATAAAAAGCTTAACCTAAGAAGCAAAATAAATAAAGGAAATAATAATAATAACCGTATAACAGCCTAGCCTAAGATTTGAAAGAAATAAAGAAAATAATAATAAAAATACTTATTATTTCTTATACCTAGTAGAAATAATTATTGCAAAACGCACGTAACTATTTTAAAATGCACCATAACAAAGCGTTAAATTAAATCAATTACAAGCAATAGCAAAAATATTACGATAGTTGTATCTTTCTCCACTTTACTGTATTTCTAATTACTGTATTTACTACTGTATTTCTAAGTACCCTTGCAGGTTTTAATTGGGTTTAAAAGTTATATTTATTAAACAGCTACTAACTTAGATAAGGAAACGCTATAAATGCATTATTTTAAAATGGTATAACTGCAGTTCTAAAAGGAAAAAAAGTAATCCAGTACCAACTCAATCCTTACGTTTTGTACCAGTGTGAAGACGGAATAATTCCAAAACTTTTCAAATGAAAAGATCTAGAAAGCAGAACACAATTTTCTGAAGAACAAAATCTCCCTTTTTCTTAAACGTAAAGTTTATTTCTATTAAAGGCTTTCCGTAAACTTTACATTTTCCAGAAACTTGGAAACTTACGTCTTTAGATATGGCTTTGTCTCGGAAATCTCGATTTCCTCTTACGTACCTGCAGGGCAATTATGGTCGCGCGATAAATGATAAAACGCACTATTTGTAAGTGCGATAGGACAGCCTGATGTTTTATCATTTATCGCGCGACCATAATTGCCTGCCTGGTCTACCTTATTTCCAGACATTTTAGCATAATTTATACTATCTGTTTTGTTTTGGTGGTACATATAATAAAGTATGTACTTAGGTACTTACTTACTGTATATGAAGCCGTTAAGTACTAAAAGATTGTTTAATTATAATTAAGACCACCTCTGAAAAAAGAAATCAATCGCGATGAGTTTCATGCAAAACTGGGTGATCCCTAAAATGTTACATGGCAAAATAGGATGCTCGATTTTTAGGGTTCCGTAGTCAACTAGGAACCCTTATAGTTTCGCCATGTCTGTCTGTCCGTCCGTCCGTCCGCGGATAATCTTAGTGACCGTTAGCACCCTACATGTAGGGGATAATTTCGCCAAATCCGGACCAAGATTTAAAAAACCCGGACAGTAAATCCCATTTTTCCCCCGGACGACGAAAAAATGATTTAAGCATGAAAAGTGTCCGGGTTTTCCCCGGACCTGACACCCCGCCCGGACGGCCCCCGGACGGCCTCCAAACTAGGACAAATCCGGGGAAACCCGGACGGATGGCAGCCCTACCTACATGTAAAGTGGGGACTGATTTTTTTTTTCATTCCAACCCCAATGTGAAATATTGTTGGATAGGTATTTAAAAATGAATAAGGGTTTACTAACATCGTTTCTTGATAATATTCATATTTTCGGAAATAATCGCTCCTAAAGGTTACTCACACATAGGAAAAAAAAAGTGTGTGAAAGAAGACGCTCGCTATTTGACAGTTTTTGCCACCCCCTCTAACTTTTGAACTATATGTTTAAAAAATATGAAAAAAATCACAAAAGTAAAACTTTATAAAGACTTTCTAGGAAAATTGTTTTGAACTTGATAGGTTCAGTAGTATTTGAGAAAAATACGGAAAACTACGGAACCACTGAGCGTGGCCCGACACGGTTTTTTTATATTTATTCCACGCATTCTTTTTCTCCTAATAAACCATCCGAACATCAACATACATTGCAAAACCAAAACTGGCGAAATCAGTCTTGCGGAAGTTATGCGTTTGGATATAGGTATTTTGGCACTGCATTTTTATTTATTGATCTAGACGAAATGCCCTATTAATACAAACAAGTTCGACTTATCTCGCATGTCATTCGGCATCGAACGAGTCGAACGACAAGCGGACCACGACACTCTAGTTTTTATTTATTGAATAAAATAAACTACGAGTGCGCGACATGCGAAGTTCTTACATTTAACTTCACACGGCTGGCTTTAGCACGTCCCGGCATTTCAATGCTTTAACCTGAGAGAAATTCTTGTAACTTACTTAAGTAAATGAGTTCTAATTTAAAAAATTGGGTAAACGTATGGTTAAGAATGAAGAAACTGCTAAGTTAGCATTAGGTAGGAACTCTATTTGCAACCACATTTTAACTTGGTATGTCTATGCAACCATATTTTAACTTGGTAAAATATGGTCCTTGTGTGTTTTTCCGACTTTGAATTTGGAACTTTCTTTTATTATTTAAGTTTTATAAAAGTTGTAAACTTGAATATAAATTGTACTTGTAGTGTACTGTACGTGCCGCTCCGAGTGCACGAGTACTAGTAGGATCGATGGCTGATTGTTTTTTGTCGCAAATGTTAATGCGGCGACTGACGACTTGTCCCCGCGTCAGGAAGTGCGATGCAGGAAGCTTGCCACGAATACTCGCGGCCTGTCGCGGAAGTGGTTCCTCCGCGAAACGGGTCGAGCCGACTTTCTCAGATCGCCTACACTTATACGCGCTCGCTGTAGTTTGTTGATAGTACAGACATCTGCGCAGACCTTACAAGTAAATATTGTCACATATCCGATGATCAGCACTGGGAATCGCCAGCATCATGATGAACTGTGACTGTGACCATTTCGTGACATGGCTCCCTAAGATATATGTAGTTTTTTATATGATATTTATGCATACCTACACGTTTTTTGTGTTTGTGCTTACGAATAAATAGGTAATAATATTTATATGTATTCCATTGATGTCCCGGACAGAAAGATTTCAAGTCTGCTAATTTGCTAAATTTTGAAAATATTTTAACAACTGAAAAACATGGGGATAACGAAAGAAGAGGTGCTACAATCAGACTAAGTCGTAAATACAATTTTATTTCACCTTACACGATATTTTTCTCTTTTAACATCTCTGCTCTGTATGAAAAGCTCGCAAAAATAATCCCATGACGATGCCGTTCGATCGCGTACGCTCTTTAGTTCCCAATCGCGTTATGTTCACGTCTATTCACGTATGAAGTCTGTGGTCGGTTATGCAATGCAAATAATGCAATGCAATGGAAACAAAAGCTCAGTGTTGTTTAGCTCAGCGTCGTTGTCTTTTGTTTGATACTCACTGTTAACTGCGGTCATTTAAATATAGAATGAGATATTTATATGCCGAACTAATAGCGTGAACGTGCGATTACTGCACGTAATAATGATAAATGGCTAAATAACTTGATACCGCTATTGATAGAGAAACACTTCAAAATATGTTGTCACAGTTTCATTTTGGTTTTTAGTTGTGTCAAAAAAACTGAGTCAGCGATACTTAGTCTTAACATAGGGAGATTAGATAGGTAGATAGTCTGAATAACCGTTTTAAAATAAAAATAAATAAAAATTGACGACCCATGTGACCGTGCCCGCTAATCTAAGGGTTCGCGGTCTATTAGGGATATTTATTTGTGTGATGAACACAGATATTTGTTCTTGAGTCATGGACGTTTTCTATGTACATATTTGTATATAATTATGTATTTATGTATATAAGTATGAAGATATATCTTTGCCTAGCACCCATAATTAGTACAAGCTTTTATGTAGGTACGTATACTGTACGTACGTATATTTGTTTATCAATCTAACAACAAGTAGGTAAGTAAGTACTGTCCTTAATTTAATCGGGATCATTGTTGCCATATTACCCACTAAGTTCTGAAAATTTTACATGTTATTTGGGACTTTTAGAAATACAATGAGCTAATTACGCTAACTCATTATTATTATTTTGGCATAATTGTTTACGCAACGCAACTATGATTGAGAATAAAATATAGAGGCCTATCTAGTTACCAACATATATTATTTAATTATTCATATATCTTAAGCTTTGTTTACAAGTTATTATTTGTAAGTAGTTACATAAATTATGATATTATTACCTATTTGTGCTCGCGAGACCAAGTAAATACCACCCCCGACCAAGGGTTATCGAAGGGCAAATAGTTTTACAATATACTTAGCAACAGACTGTAATGTCGGCGTCACACACTCAGCGATACACCGCAGCTCTCGTCTCGTCTCGTCTAGATTCTGGCCGTTTTGATAATAAGCCGTTAAAATTGGTCTATAGCTAAAAACTAGTGTCATAACTCTTATTATTATTTGTATGTTATTTAGTAATTCAAAAAATTACATGACTGAAGAAGTGAATAATCACCACCTTTAAGTATTTTTTTTTATGACAACAAGTTAGGTCATATCACTGCAAGAGTATTCGTACGAGTAGGTAGAGTGAAAGTATGGTAGGTAGCTTCTGTTCTAGTATAAATGAACCTAACGATGTGTCGAATATAACGGAAATAAAAAAACAAGGTGTATAAATACTAATCCTACAAATATATACTTATTCCAAACTAATTTATGATCGTAATTCCCGGCGTATTGTACAAGTACAAACTAATAAATTCGAATTTTGATCTTCTTATACATATAAAAGAAAGTTCCAAATCCAACATCGGAAAAATGGTCTAGGACTCTGGGTCTTACAAGGTTAAAATAGAAAAGTTAATGTTACACTGTTATTAAGGCCAGTCTTAAACAACTATAACATTGTCAATGTGCCATTCGGCGATGGTTGATGGTTTTGGGAATTGATTACGTTTAGTATAGCGAGAGCCTCGCTCGCCGAGTGTATACTGGCGTTACCGGCGGCACAACGGCACTTGTACCAGTTGTACCTAGTGCTAGAACCTCGTGATGTCTATTTCTCGCCGTGCGCTATTACGGTCAGGGTGCGTAGCCGAATGGCACAAACGCTCACGATAACGCCTCGAACAAAAACTGTTATAGGAACGCTAGTAGATATCTATCCCTATCGCTCTTGCGTATTGGCGCGACAGAGCCACTACGTTTCGTTTTCGTTTGGCGTCGGAGAAATGCCATTCGGCTACGGGGCCAGCTCGGCAACAGGCGCACGGAAAGATACTGGTCACTTAGATAACGTCAGTGCGGATGTTATTTTTATCGTTGGAAATCCGGCAGTTCGCTCGAACAAAGTCCATAAAGAAATCACTATAACATGTAGACTTCGTAAATGACCTAATGTATTTTATCATTAGACGTACGGATTATCGTAAATATGTGACCTAAAATTCTCAGATCAAAACTCAGTAATATATTTATATCGTATATTATGCTTAGGTACTATTATGTCCGGCCAGTTTCCTTCGTGCCTAATAATATTGCCCGGACAACACTACCTTTGTAATATCGGTTGTTTTAATTTATATTAAAGAGCAAAAATCGTCTAAAAACGCCTCGCCATGTAGACTTCAGACGATAATTCCTGTTTGTATAAGGAATGTGTCGTTTCAGGCCGTTTAGCTATGTAGGTATACGTTCACGTTTCTTCATTACGCTCCGTAGGCTTCATCCTGCTCCTCTCCCTATTGCTCGTCCGTATTGGCGCGACACATACTGCTCCGTATCGTACTCTTGGCTACGGGACCTGGTTATAGTGGTTAGGTTCATTCGAACTATTACAAATTCTCATCGAAATTCAAAACCTCGAACACAGTACATTGCTCGCGCAATTATTGGTTGGTTGCGTCGTCACCTTGTTTTTACACCATGATTCTTTGATGTTTTAGAATTCGTTACTCGATACTCGATAGAGTAAACGTCACGAAATATTTTAAAACCAAAAAAGTAGGAAATAATAGGGGCGCCACCGTTTATGTGGCAACTATTTTGACAGACTTTGATATTTTTCTATGAGAACAGTTAAGTTTTGCTATGATTAAAAAAAATAGTTCCATTTCTACTCATTTTTAGGGTTCCGTAGTCAACTAGGAACCCTTATAGTTTCGCCATGTCTGTCTGTCCGTCCGTCCGTCCGTCCGTCCGTCCGTCCGTCCGTCCGTCCGTCCGTCCGTCCGTCCGCGGATAATCTCAGTAACCGTTAGCACTAGACAGCTGAAATTTGGTACCAATATGTGTATCAATCACGCCAACAAAGTGCAAAAATAAAAAATGGAAAAAAATGTTTCATTAGGGTACCCCCCTTACATGTAAAGTGGGGGTTGAATTTTTTTTTTATTCCAACCCCAACGTGTGATATATTGTTGGATAGGTATTTAAAAATGAATAAGGGTTTACTAAGATCGTTTTTTGATAATATTAATATTTTCAAAAATAATCGCTCCTAAAGGAAAAAAAAGTGCGTCCCCCCCCCTCTAACTTTTGAACCATATGTTTAAAAAATATGACAAAAATTACAAAAGTAGAACTTTATACAGACTTTCTAGGAAAATTATTTTGAACTTGATAGGTTCAGTAGTTTTTGAGAAAAATACGGAAAACTACGGAACCCTACACTGAGCGTGGCCCGACACGCTCTTGGCCGGTTTTTTGCCAAGACGTATTTGTTATTTCTAGTAATTAACCGCTGCGGAACGCTGATCCCTTGAAAATTGTCTCACAGAAAAATTGTAGCACCATTGTAGAGGCTCAGATTCACACATTTTTTATTGCGGCCATCCGAACATGATATTTATTTAATGACTATTCAGGTTACTCCTGGATGTAGGTACGTTGAAAATAAAATTAAAGGGCGTCTGTGAACATTTTAATATCGCAGCTCTCTATAGAAAAAGCGGCAGTAAATTTGGATTCGGGTTCCATAAAGGAAAATAAATTGAAGTTTTCATATGGTTAAAGCATCATATCATATCCCCTTAAATCTATGAGCTTCACGGTACCCAAGTACAGTATAATAAATGTTTTACTCGTGCTATAACGTGAATGTGTAATCGGATTATTAAAGGAAGACTAGGTACTTAGTTCGTCCCGAACTTATAGCTCGCATCGAGGAACTCAAAAACATCAAAATAAATCAAATCCATCCATTTAATAAACATATAGACAGGTATTATTCCAATCTCAGTTATACCAGCCAGCTTAGGCCAAGATCTGTACTTATGAAATACTTAACCTTGCACTTTTGTGAATAAAATGCAAATTTTTCATCCGTTTTCAAAGAATCAAGAGAGCTTTTACCAGTTGCGGTGAAAATTAATCAACAAAACATTGTATAAAACCAGTTATCTTTTAAACTGAATAGTTCTGTACCTACTTTTGTTTCATGAAATAACTGTGCTGAAACTTTAATAAGTAGGTGTCTACATAATGTTCGACATTTTATTAATCGCACAGGTAAGTACTAGAAAAATTAGGACGTGTAGCTTGTAGATAATGAATACTGTTTCAGGCCTGTAAAGGTTTTAGTGTGACAACATGGCATAACACGTTATTAACTTTCAAGGTTATAGAGTCTGGCTAGCCAAATATTGTTGACAGATATTTCCTTGTGGTATCACCAATTGTCTATGGTTTAAAAAAAGGCTAAAAGTCTGCTGTCAATTTATGTCACTTATTCAAATTGTTCGCGGGTTATTAAGTGTAAATCTTAAATATTATAACAATGACGATACCAAGCGAGGTCCGCAATTTGCTGTTTAAGCTAATAAATAATTACAACCAAGAGCGAAGTTGACGTGAAGCGGCATATAATGAAAAACTGCAATGTTTACAAGTCGTAAACAATATAGTAGGTTGGTGCTCTATTAATATTTTGATACTTTAAGTACTACTTCTAACATTTGCCTATAACTTTGATTAAGTATGTGAATATAATAAAACTTAAATCTCATAAACAGGAAAAGAGTGTAAAGACAAGGAGAAACTCGAAGCTCTGGAAAGCATTAATAAAGTAAAAATATTGGAACGTAACGACTTACTTACGAAAAACCAATATTTAGAAGAAATCAGTGAAGTGACTGGTCAGTAGTAATTTGATATAAAAATATAAAAAATAAAATAAATAATATAATTTAGTCTATATATACGTTCCACTGCTGGGCACAGGCCTCCTCTCATGTCTGAGAGGGCTCGGGCTATATAGTCTCCACGCTAGCCCAATGCGGGTTGGAGACTTCACATCTTTCGGCCTCTGTCTTGCCTGTGAGCAAACAAGCAAATGCAAATGTTGTAAGTTGGAGTTGAAATTTGGCATAGTAGTCTAATTTAAACTGTGGTGAGACATACTAACAGGCACTTTTAATTTTTTCATCCATACTTGTAATACACGTTAATTATTAATATTTAAATGCCAATAACCATCGTCAAACTTTTAGGTTAATACGTCAAATGCTAACAGATTTTGTCAAATTTCTGTACATATATTAGCAATTTCTATTGATTTTCAATATAAGTGTGCACAGAAAACAAAAATATTTTCTAGTATCAAAACTATATCTCCTACTATACCAAATGTGACCAGCCCTAGATTTTTTGAATTTCCCGCCAAAAGTTGGGGCAATATTTCATTAGCCACACATTCACAAAATCGTTAGTCAAAGTGTCATAATAGGACCCCATGATAAATAATACGGCCGGAGTATAAGGGGTTATATCAAGTATTCGAGAAATTTTACTGCTATCGCACGCTCAAGCTCAAATAAGTATGTACATGGTATGTACCTAATACCTATTCAATGGCAACTTTTTAACTAACCAATTTCCAAGTTCCGATGTTGGCTGTAGCCGCTGTAGGCCTTTGTAATCTTTGTGTGCACACACGAGGACAATGCAATAATCGTAATGTCAAATGTTCGGCTGCCGAGTATCACCTTGCGCAAGTTTACGTAACAGGGAATACCAAATCCGGGCAATAAGTGGCACACCGCCTAACTGGTGTAGCGTGGCACACTTCGCGAACCAAATTATGACATAACTCGCGATGACGGCCACTTCAGCCTAGTTCGGAGGCCCTACCGCGAAAACCTAAAATTATAAAGTCATAGGTAGGTAGGTATTTGTACATAGAAGAACCATATTATTATGGTGATTTTTTAACCTACTACTAGTAGCCAAACTTTGCATAGTGACTTTTGTGGTCATGAGGTAACGTTAGTCCACATTTTCGTTAGTCATAATTAGTTTCTTCTAAGCTAAGAGATCTCTTACTGCTTGGCTGTTGACATGGTTGTAGAGTGCCCTAAGGCCATTCTACAACCATGTGAAAATGACAAGCAGTAAAAGAATTCTTTCAATTCGATTTATAACGTCACTGTGACATAGTTCTACAGTGGCCTAGGGTTCCAATCCAATTGGTTGACTGTACTTATAGAAAAAAAAATGAAATGTTTAATATTTGCTTAGGTCGAAACGAAACTTCAAAGAGCCATGTACCTACTGAAAAACGTCGAACGATACCTATTGTTATGTATCTGCTATTGTATGCAGATACCTAATTGCTTAGACAAAAAGGTTTAAAAGTTTAGTAAGTAAGAAGGTTTCAATAAGAAGGAAAGTAAATGAAATGGAAGTAACCTAGCGCTGAACGGGAACTAGCACAGGTAACCTATTGTGCCAATTTGGCTTCCTATCAATCACCAATTTGGTCACTGCGTTTCTCTATCGTTATGCCAGTAGGTAGGTACGTAATTGATTGTTAGTGGCCAAGTAGGTATTATGCACTTGTTTTGGACAAGGTGGACGCTTATAAACATGTTTTGAACTTACGTAAATGTTTATTGACTGGTACATTGCGTGAGTAGCCAGATCAAGCGAGCTTTCGGTTCATTGTTCGGAGAAAATTATCTCTTTGATCGCACGGGCTCGCAAGTCGCAACATAAATTATCAACTGGGTGAATCAACTTTTTCTTGCTTTTTTATTTATTATTAGCTCTACTTTTGTGAGTTTTAACCTGGCCATCGTGAATAAAGATCCTTATTTTTATTTTACATTAAGGGAATAATTAAAAAAAACATTTACAATTATAAATCTATATGTGACCCAGTGGAAGAGACACTTTTTTCATACAAAAGTGAGGGACAGCTATGTCCACTGGGTCACTGCTCGAAATAAAGTAATAAAATAGCAAATCCTATAAAAACATGATGTATTGCATAGCTTGTATATCTGTTTTTAATATAATAAGTATCAACTAATTACACTAAATACAAATTAAATCTTCTGACCACATGTAGTCGAAGTATGCGTAATTTTGCTGGCAAAGAAAAGTTGATTCACCCAACTGCACTGCAGTGGAGTTCAAGGAGTACAGACATATACCTAAAATTCTAAAGTCCCATGCTAGATTTCCAGTAGGCCTAGCACATGATTGCCGCGAGAGTATGTCGCCGCGAGATAGATGACACGTCTTCTTCTAACTGTATTAATGACATAAGGACGGGTAGCCTATCTCGCGGCGACATACTCTCGCGGCAATCATGTGCTAACCCTGCGGTTGTCCTACTGCTGGGCAAAGGCGAATTAGCGTTCGCAATTTTTTTTTATGGGAATTTCCATATAGGTACTTCTGCTTCGTGACATTGATGTGTCTACTTATGCCCAAGAACAATTTAATACTGGACTGACAAAGCCCATTCAATAAAGCTTACCCCTGAAATGTATTGGCCTCTTAGGCTTAAAACTAGATGTCGCTGTTCGCAGACTGGAAGTGGCCAAAATCTTTTATATTTTATTTTTTATGAGAACAAATGACATATTTCTTTATTTTAAAATCATGATATCACATCAAAACACATTTTGAAAAAAATTATTTGTAGACATCATCAGTGTAGTTATGATAGTATTTAAATTTAATTGGTAGGTGGCGCTAAAAAATCGAGTTACGATTAGTACGAAGTACGTAAATCCTATATTTTAAATAATCCTTGCTATAACTGTGGTTGATACAACTGGCCCTTATTCTACAAGCCAAGATATCGATAACACACAAAAAAACCAGAACATCTGTGGTTATGTTTATAAAAAAATATACTTATTACAACGGAAAAAAAGTTGGCACCTACATTTTATAGTAATTACTTGTTTCCTAAGTTTACCCTATTATATTAACTGATTAGAGTTTGATGAGTTTCCTAAGAGAGGCTGAGTACGAGTACCTACAATAATACCTACCTATAGTGTACTTATAGGAACCAGAGCAACGTACCAGATTTGTGAAGTTCTCACCCGAGGTCCATACCTAAGCTAAGCCTACCAGTAACTTACAAGCACCTTACAAGTAACTAAGCTTAAAAACCTACTGTATTTTTGAAGTTCGAAGTTAGTTCAGTTCACGAGTCAGTAATCAATGGTCTACTTTTAAAGCATGAGAAATTTAATTAAGTAATAAGTATCTTGAAGCTAATGCGGCTAGTTCCGTCTTTAACAAAGGGACTATTCCATTCACGAGTCAGGAACGTATTATTTTCTTTTATTTACATATGTGTCTAAAAAATCATTGCGTTAATACTTAATTTGATTATTTTAAGAAAGAAAATTACATACATACATACATACATACAATCACGCCTGTATCCCATGAAGGGGTAGGCAGAGCACATGAAACTACTCAAGTTTCAGTGCCACTCTTGGCAAATAAGGGGTTGAAAGAAAACGAAACTGTGACATTGCAGTGACAGGTTGCCAGCCTCTCGCCTACGCCACAATTTAACCCATATCCCACAGTCGACTTCTACGACACCCACGGGATGAAAGGGGGTGGTGAAATTCTCAACCCGTCACCACACGGGAAAAAGAAAATTAACGCTCGTAAACGGAATAAACTCTTGGAAATGGCCACATTGGATTCATTTCAAAAATCAGAAATCTATTTTCTGTAAGTTGGTACCTCTATAGACGGTCAATAAAATCAAAATCATAGCACAAAAATGGCGGCAAAGTTTAAAAAAAAAGAGTGTTTTCTTTGACCGTCTAATAACTAGCTTTTTAGAGCCTGATTAGAAATGTGTTAGTGCCGTTAGTGGCCTCATGATAGTTTTATTGCTATCTGATACAATACAGGCGCTTTTTTAGGGCCGGTCGTCTGTCACCGTTGAAGCGTTCGTGAAATATTATTGTATGGAAAGTTCCATAGACGTCTGCTGCGTGACGATGATATGTCTGTCAAATGTGGTTGATGCAACTGGCCCTTAATGATTCCTCTCGAGTTGCTCTCGAGAGTTAAGAATGTCAGGATCAGGATTCACTGGGTTCCACAGGTTCCACTTTGTCTTTGCTTTGCTTTATACCTACTTATTATAGCACTTACGTAAACTGGTCAGTGCCTCCTAGCTTAAATGGGACGTCCCTTCTTCCAGTCGCCGGACACTATCTCGTTCGGACGTTTCGGGCTCCATTCGACTCGCATTCCTACGTAGCAATACGCAAGATATACGTAATTACCTTCCGGGACAAGAACCAAGTACTTGATGTGGGCTTTAACGCTTTAACACCCTTAAGCTGGACAGATTCACCCCCGTATACCTATGTACAGCCTGGCCAAAAATAGTACTAAATTGGAAAGTAAGTCGTCCCGTTTTCTAACCAAGAACTGTAATGTGTAATAAATAACCAGTAATGACCTAATGTCGCCAGTTTTTTTTAATTATACTCTATTTTACCCATTTTGCCAAATTGTATTTGGCTCTTAGTCTAGGCACAGTTTGGAACAAGACTTCAAGGATTGACATTTCGTCACTACTTTTAAAAAATCTCGTATCTCACGCTGCTTCTCAAAGTTAAAACGCAGTAAGTCTATATGCATCTCATACATACTTACTACAATTTTTTTTTCATTGACAGATGAAGATACAAGTTTTTTTTTAATATAAAAGTAGTGACGATTTGTAAAGAGGACTGACAGTGACAAATTGACAATGACGTTTGTAGGTACTTAGTTGACAATCGTGTATTTATTTTAGATTTAATATAAGATATTCTGTATAGGCTTGTGCCGTTTCGTTCGTTGATCGGAGCGCTCCGATCTCGTTCAATCGGTCCCATGAACTAGTTCGCTCTTTTAGGTCTTTTGCTCATTTAGTTCAGCCAGACCAGCGACCACTGCGGTCGGAAAGATCAGAACGAATGGGACTGAATAGTGTCAAAATGATACGAATAGTCCACAGATAGTAACATTCCGGGCCGAAAGGTTGTAAGTAACAGAAGTTTTATATGAAAACTTGACGCTTTTGTGTTGCTCTGCTAAGTAGCTCTCGCTCTCGGTCGGCGCAGTCACACACTCGTTCTCGATCCAAACCGCTTGCGCTCGCCGATCCTATACTGAACTAAATGAGCAAAGACCGATTCTCAGAGCACGGAAAGATTCAGTTCATTTCGGTCATTGATGGGATTTTATTCCTAACAGTTCATAGTTCGTGAACGACACAAGCCTAATTCTGTACAATTTTATCAAATGATGTAAGAAAACTATAGAATATTCTAATCACTATGAGTGGTAACAAGGCTGCACAAGTTGCTGAGCTCTTTACAAAAGTAATCGCTTCTACAAAGTGTTTTGATCAAAACCTTCGCAAGGTATTTCTGTTTACGTAATTTTTTATGTAGTTTAGTATGTTTTTAACTTAAAAAGGGCTCTAGTATTTGAATACAATATAAATCCAACTAAGTAACAAAATATTGCTTGAGCCTGATGTGCATTTGTGCAATAATAACATAAATAACAAACGACAGAATAAGTAAACCTATTCAAAGGCTTCACCTTATAATTATATTAATCTGCGGTTGTCACTTTTAGTTTGGTACTGCTGCTGCTATAAGATTTTATCATTTAATCATCCCTAAACTAATGTTAGACACTATATTGCAGGTTAAAGTGATATCATGTAGCAGCGGCAGGCTTCTCACAGGTTTCCAAGTTGGACCGGAGCACCTGAACCAGCGCGGTACTCTACATGGCGGGTTCATTGCACATCTTGTTGACGCCATATCCACATATGCCCTCACGGCCAATGACACTGTGGAAACCAGGGGAGTGTCGATTGATCTTAGTGTCTCGTGAGTATCTTGATAACATACTACTATTTCACAATAATTGTCCTAGTATTTTGTAATATTTCATTGTGGTCTTTCTAGACTTATATTGACCAAGATATAGACTGTGATAACATTTTTATTTTTTATCAAGCAAACAAAAAAGAAGGTAATAAATCATGGTCGATATAAGGCTAGTCACACCACAACTGAGAGGTTACTGCTTTTCTCATCATTATAGAAAAGACCTTGGGGACTTGTTTTTCTACTTGATGCCAATGCCTTTAAATAACTTATTTCAGGTAGGTACTCACTAGAACTTAGAGAAAACAAACCAGTATTTTTTATGGATTTGTTTCAAGTTGTAAACAATTAACTTATTAGGAATTAATTAGGTCAAGATATATTTTATATTTACTATAATAATTATTGTAGACAGAATAAAATAAACCAAAATGTCCAGTAAAAGATCAATGTACAGGTGCAACTGTCAGATTTATTTGTATTGATTTATTTTCAGATACTACACTGCAGCCAAAGAAGGAGACGAAATAGAAGTAGAAGCAGTAACAAAGAAACTGGGTAAGAAGATTGCATTCTTAGAAGTAGAAGTACGGAACAAAGCCACTAACAAAGTATTGGCTTCAGGTAGACATACCAAATATATAGGGGTATAACTTGTAAATAAAGATTTTGTAGATATTTTACTGCATAGTTTCATTATTGTCCCACTAGTATTGTGCAATTCCATTAATTATCAAATTAACAAAATCAGAATTAATTTATGGGGTTCAAGCCAAATACATTATCCTTTATTTGTGGTGTAGGCTGATTTACAAATGTATTCTATAGTTTATGTCATGTGTAGGAAAATAAATAACATCATCATGTTATATGATGTGCCAAATAGTCAGCAGTTTTTTAACACCCACCCTGTACACAGCTGCATACAGATAGACAGACCAATAAGCAAACAAGACAACAATAAGCAAAGCTTTTATTTAATCTATGATAAAACTGATTCAATATTAATTACTGATTAAAATAAAACACAAACATGACATTTATATTATTTATTGAACATTTAAATCGAACAGCAATTACACATATTAGATACCATTCATGGATGAACAGTTAATTGAACATTATATAAATTGGTAAGTTAATGTAGATGTAGATATAAATAGATGAAAATAGTGATATCTAAACGAAATCCCTGCCCTCATTTGCTTTCATAATACGTAATGTATCGACTAGCACGTTTTCCCGAGTGAACTATTTATATACCTGTCTACTGAGGTAAGGTGTAGTCAGGGCCGGATTAAGGGTAGAGCGAGTGGAGCGGCCGCTCTAGGCGCCACATGGTAAGGGGGCGCCAAAATCAAGAATGTGGAAAAATCCATACAAAAAATTATACATTGCGTGGGCGCGCACATATCACAAAATGGCGAGAGGAGTCGGGAATTAATACAACTATTGAAAATCTAGATTTTTAATTCAGATTAAGTGGAAAGTTGCACCACGTAGCCAACATATACCAACATTCATAAGGGCGCTGTTGCTAGGGCGCCGTAAAATGAGGATTCCAGCCCTTGACTAATCACATTGTTGTGCGGCCCAACGACAAAGCTTACGTCGTTATCCAAATGCAAAAATATGAGTCTATCCGATAGTCCAAAGCGGAGTGCCTCATAAAGCCAAAGGCGCGAAAAGTCTCAGAGAGGCACAATTTTGTGAGTCACAGGAGATGGAAGAAAAATCGCGCTCGCAACGCTCGCGCTTACAATTTATTTCAGTTATCTTTTAGGAAAAATTCCGCACTTTGTCCCTTACGTATATACTCTGTATGATGAAATCCATAAATTCTGTATTGCGTTAATCTTTAAATTACGGAATGAAAAAATTTCGCGCTCGCTACGCTCGCGATTTTTTTTATCTGCGTTGAAACTTCTTCCCAAGGGCGCCGAAACTCAAACTCGCTCTACCCTGATCGAGTGCACAGGCCGGCGCTGGGTGTAGTGAGGGTACAGGGGAATAATCGGAAGAACAGTCAGCACCTTATAGTAATTGCCAAGGTGGCCGAATACCTGCACTGAGAGAAATTTGCATTGTGAATTTAACAAGTTCGACTTGTTGCGGTTTATCCGTTTGAATCAGCCAAACGTATGTTTAAAACAATATGTGTCAGGTTGTTTTTATAAAATCGACTTGTTGATTCAAATATATTGCCGATTCAAATGACAAGTAGCTTGTTGTTTGAACCAAAGAGCACGTAGGCGCTATTTTAACCAAAAAACTTGTTGAACGAACGTGAAAACTGGTTGTATTTTCTCTCAGTGTGGTGGTGGTGGTATACATATTGTGTTATATTGTGACACACCTTTGTTATATCTCTTGCTGAACTTAAGGCCGCAAATTAATTGTACTTAAGTAAGTGTGGACAAAGCTACTTGCTATAATAAGATATAGATAGGTATTCATCTCTCATTCTATTCTATAGCATATTTGTGTCCCTACTTACGTAAGTAAAACTTGCAAGTGTATTTGAGGCCTTATTGTGATTCCAAGATATGGTTTTATTGTCATTCTTACGGTGGATTCAAACATATAAAATACTTACGTTAGGAATTAATGTAATGACATACTTATTCTAAAATATGAATAGTATTTTTTTATAGTATTAATTAATAATTATTTAAAAAGTAATAGGAGTGTAAAGGGCTTCTTAGTGTAAATTACTAACAAAACATAAATAGTATTTTCAAGTAGACAGGACCCTCTGCCACGGTTTCAACCCCCTTAAATTATGATTGGTATTCCGTAACTCTTACCCTACGAAATTGATCCCTTCTGTTGGTAGTCTCATAACACTGGACAGGCATCGTTAGGTATACAATGTGTACATTGTATATTAAACACGATGCATAAAATTACTACCCTTCTCATCCAAATATTGCCATCCTAATACAAGTTCCAATATAATTTATTTAATAGTATAACATTTTTACCAAAGACTATAGTTTCTTATGCAATTCGCTTTTTCTTGAAAATTATAAGTACCTAATTCATTACATATATATACGCTCACACTTGCCTTCCGAAATGTATGTGTAAATAAACTAGTGAACGGGAATTTGAAGTAGGTAAAGAAAACAAAATTACAGACGCATAGATCCTATTGCATATTTTAAAATATAAATAATGTAATAATATTATATCAAACTTTACCATAGATAAGTAACATGTAGTACAATATCACAACACTTAATTTTATAAATAGTTTGAATTTTACACTTACGATTGGAAGTAGTGCAACAATAACATTTATTTTATTTAAGTCAAGCTCAATAATTCAAGATACCATTACATGCTGAAAAGAAAAGACCCATGATGACAGAACTGTAAAAAGTGTATATTGCTATTAGGTTAACTAAATAATATACAAAGCTTCATTCATGTAAAAGAGGGACACGCCTGGTTTTTTAAAATTAGTACATTACATCAGAGGCCGGGAAAATGAGGATTTCCGGCCAAGTGGGTATATAGGGGCGAGGGGATAGGGATACAAGGCCGGGAATCCGTTTTCACGCCGAGGCATGTATAGTGCTTTTCTCAAACATACAATGAAATAAAAAAAAATGCTCTAAATGACAATATTTTATAAAAAAAAGTTACTTTACAGGCCTAGGCCTAAAAATAATATGAAATCCCTTTACAGTCCTCTCGAGTTGTTGCGCCCAAAAAGCGATACTTCCCAGCCCATTTTAAGGAACGTAAAGACAATATTTCATTGCATGTTTGAGAAAAAGTAGTTTTTTTATAGATAGTGCTGACGTGGAACGTCGGATGTATGTCAGGAAATTAATGATCGCTGTGTAAGGGAAACGCTTAGGTTGTGAATTTGACGGTGAGAGGCCGTTACAAGTGTAAGATCTAATCAGAACAAATTCTCAAAAACTCTCAACCTGACGAGCTACATAGTTAGTACCGTTTAAGTATACCTATAGATTATAACTATTACTGAAGTAGCTAATGCTGTAATGTTTATTTTAACTTACTCTAACATTAGACATCAATAAAACGCGTTTCACGTATAATAGCGAACATAAGTTAACTAACAACCCTCTTGCATTATACGTTGCAGTATAAGTAATATAAGTATATAACAATAGGTACCTACCAAGTTTTTGAATAGAGACTGTGTTTGAGTTTTTGAATAGTGCCTATAATATAGTTAAAGTTAAATATTAGGCCTTTTAACTAAACAATATATAAACAATAACAACATTTTTTTTTTAAACTATATGTATTATAACTGTTAATGTTGATCTAAATATGTGAAGTATTTTTATTAAAGTAGGTACCTATCTACCCGATGATAAAATCCGAACCATCCTCGTACCAATAAATTTTAATACTAATAAGATTTCAAAGCTCTTACAAAGACAAATATAGATTCATAAAATAACCTGTAAATATTAGCATAATTATGTGATTTATTTTAAGCTCAATCTTATACACTGTTACAGATAAAGACTAGATTACTTACCCGCTAAAATGGAAAGCAACTTAATGTAATACAAATACAACGTATTGCAAATATCTTTATAAAATCAAAATGAAGTCCGTCTACTTAGACTTTGATAATGGTATTCCTGGCACATGCTTGTGTGGGGTGGCTCTTAGAGTGTGTGCCCACGGACGACAAAGTCCCGTGGGCGCATACCCTTAATATGGAGCACGATGCAACAGAGCCACACTGTTGACTGTATGTTGCTGACCGATTGATTACTTTTTTATTGACCGGGGCGACAGGGTGACTGTATGTATTGGTTTTATTGAAATGCTGTGTAATAAAACAAATGGTGTCCACTTCACACTTTGTCTCTGCCCAGCTACGACAGACTTGCCTTAGTCGGACTTCATTAATAAAATAAACTGTTACTACAAAAGTTAGTTTCAAAACCGTTATATAATTAGAAATAGAAATTACAGCCCGTCTCATGTAAGAAGCCATTATGGTGCATATGACATCAAAATCTTAAAAAAGTAGGTAAGTACACACATGATACCACTCTCGGTGTGTTACGTTTAACGTATTAGGTATGTCCTTTATCAGTTTCTCCGAGCGTTGTAATGTATATTAATTTTCAGCGAGTTTGTTATTTTCTCGTACTATTTCTTCTAGCTGTTCAATCCTGTTCAAAAGGGCGCTCACAGTTTCCTTTAAGTCTGCATTTGCTTGTTCTAAATCAAATATACGCGCATCGTGGAATGTCTCATTGACAGCAGCCCTACGCGAGCGCGACAACGTATTACTATTCTCCACACGATTCGCAATCCGCCCAAAATCGAATATCTATCGAAGGCAGGTCATCACAGGATACCATTCCATCTTGCACTTCAGGAATCAAAAATACGTTTTCACCGACCGTATCAATATTGTCACCATTATCGCACAACACTCGAGCTAGACTTGTTTTTTGTATTTGATCCAGTTGTTCAGGCTTAAATAGATTTGGACTCTCATACCATAATCGGTCTCCATCTCGCAAACGCTTAAATTGCTCTATTAGAAGGCAGCTGAAAAGTGGGCCGACTTTACCTCCATCCACCTGGTCTTCTAATATTCCTCCTACCCAGACATCGATGTTGTGAACAGATCCATAAAGCTCTTTAAGTTTGTCTCTTATATTTACATCCGATATTTCATGAGATAAGTCATCAAAATCTTTAACTTCGCTCATGTTGCAAACTTGTCTCCATTTCGTATAAGGCGGAATAGCATGATCACGTCCTCTTTGAATATTAATAGCTGCAAGGTCTAGAGCAACTGCGTGGACAGAATAAAAGAGTTTCTCGGTTAGTTCTGAGTTTAGATTTTGAGTAGAAGTTTTCAATTTAGCCGGTGTTGTGAACATACCACGAAGCAAAGGGTCCACTCCGCCTTCGTCGACAAGTCTCCAGGGAGCAAAGAATGCATTTCTCAGCAGCAAATGTCCTTGAGGAATGGGTTCGAAATCTTCATCGTAACGATGCAAAATTGGATTAATCATAGAATGGCCAAATCTTAGCGCCGCTGTAGCGAAAACATTTGAAATTGAAGGGTTCAAATTGCTATTGTATCCCGTATAATCTCCTAATTTATCGTAACCCTTACCAAGAATAATCGGTAACCAGTGTTTATAAGTTATCATTTGGATTTCTGCTCCAACTATTTTCCTTGCTTCCTGGTATACCTTTTCTCCGTCCCAAAATGAGTTCAGGGATTTCAATTTCAGGGCAAGACGATTGTGTTCACGCATCCAGATAGTATGCATAGCCGCTAAACCAACTTGTTCATTGGCTCTGATGTCACCTGCAACGAAACAAGCGCGGTCGCTTTCTGCAAGGTTTAACCTGCAATCCATTCCGTTTATGCCTGTTGTAGGTAACAGTGGCTTTCTTCCGGGAAACGTAACGCCGACACGCAATAATCCGTTCTCGTTAGTCAAATCTCGTAGGTCAGTAGCTACAGCACTTTCGAACCCGTAAACTTGTGAAGCATCAATAAATGAAGTTAGTTGATTAATTTGTTCTCGCGGCTGCAGACTTCCAAATAAAACGGACGTCATTCCCGATCCACATACCGAACTTGTTCTAATAAAGTCTATGCACCGGCGATTTGTGATTCGTGGATCATTATTTGGAACATCAATGGGAAAACATGGAGCTGCATAGTCACATGTTTTTTTACAATCGACTCCGTCCCACGTTTGAGAGCTTACAGATGGTAGCGCGTGATCTAAATCGTGGTCCAACCACTGGCCCCATTGCATCGCCATATGCGAAATCTCGATATCCTGAGATATCTCTGTTGTAGTTATTATAGAGGTGGATACGGCCCGAGCACTTGGTAGTTCATATCCATTGTATTTTACACCTTTGTTCCAACCCACTGGTTGACTAAAACCATTTTCATATATAGGAAAAAGTATTCTCCGAAAACCTGTCAAAGATGCACCCCACATAGGGTGTGCAAAATTATTGCAGCTGCCGTCGATACTGCGATATTTGTTGTGAAAGCACATGTCCGAACAATCTTTACTTTCTCGGTGTGCCGTGCAGCCCGATAATCGGGCAATCAAATCTAGATTTTGCTGACCGAGAACATTGTTGTAATTAAATGATTCTACACTCGTTACATTTAGACCACCTTGGATAAAATCTTTTACTTTGTCTAGAGTTCGTTCATATATTTCAGCAGCACGAGCTAGTTCTCGTGCGGGCGCGTTTGGGAAGTGAGCTATTCTAAAAAGATCGTGGACGTCTTTTTTTGCTGTGGTGTTTGTAAATATTTCTTGTACAGTTCTAGCAATCGCTTGATCTATGTCTCTTGTCGCTTCAGTCAGCGCTATGTTGACATATTGTTCTCCTGGAAGTGTGTGATCCTTAACGGAAAGAAACAAAGATGCAGTATCCTTACCGAATTCATTAGATGCCAAGCATTCGTACCGGCCGGTGTCAGTTAATGTTACATTGTTTATTATTAAACTACCTATCAAAGTTATCAAAATTCTATCTTCCAACAATATTGAGGAACCATCTTTAGTCCATTCCACGGAGGCAGGAGGGTCACTCTCAACATCGCACGGTAACTGTACAGATGTCCCTTTATAGGCGTCGGTATCGACCGGCTTAAGAATTATGCGAGGCGGTATTACTTTAAATTCTTCAACATTTAGAACTGCAGAAATTTCTGTAATGCCTTCGGAATTTTCCGCTCTGCAGTGATAAATTCCGGCGTCGTCCTTTGTCACTTCTAGAATGGTAAACTTTTCATTTTCATTTGTAAAGACATAGTCGTCACTTACTGGTAATGTCATGGTGTTCATAAACCAGCTTATGACAGGTTTTGGTGATCCTCGAGCCGAACACGTGAATTCAATGTTATCTCCTTCAGTAGCTGTAACGTCCTTTGGCACATTGATAAATGAAGGGGGAACTGTAACAAAAATAAATGATTGGTGAGTAGTCGTCAAATGTACACTACATATTCATGAATACTATGCAAAAACTACAGGACAATTACCTAAAACTTGAAGTTCAGCCGATGCATTCACTTTGCCATGTACATTTTCCGCTACACATGTGTATTCTCCAACATCAACGTACTGCACGTCCTCGATGAAAATCGAGCCGTTCAACTTTAAATCCGTTCTGATGTCAAGTAGAAGCCTCGTTCCTTTGAAGTACCAGGAGATATGAGGCGGTGGATTTCCTTTAGCTACACAATCAAATCTGACTCGAACGTTTCTTTTTTTGACTACTTGACTTGTAGGCCTTATCTTGAAAACGGGAATGTCTGAAAATGTATATGATAAATTAGTAACTAAATAAAACATACCTCTTATAGTTAAGTACAACCTGAATTGTTTCTTAGAATTCTGAGGCCACGAAAGGCACTTCTCGAGTGCCCTTTATTAACTGATTGTCTTACAGCGGATAAAACAAATTTACCTACAGGTAGGTACAAAAGTCTACTCTAACGAACGTGCGTTTCGTGGCTTTTTTCCTCTTTACTTTCCTCGTTATTTTGCCTCTCTCGACGAAACTAAGCATTGCATACTATTTAAGGAAAGTTAGTGTTTTTCAAAAAAAACCTCATACAAAAAAACGGCCGACTGGCCGAACTAGGTAATATGCAGACATTAAACTTCGATACCGAATGACTGTACATTATCCCAAAGTTTCATCCTTGAGAAAATGAGGAAGGTCTGGCGGCTCTGGGCTCTTAGTCCATTAAAATAACATATGTATTTGAACGAAATATGTTTTTACCATTTTCTGTAGCTTCGTCATGTAACATCATCATCATTCTTGCGGGTCGGGAACGCGCTTCTCCAGTCGGATTCTTAGCCATGCACTCAAATATTCCGACGTCCGTCTCATCCACGTTGTGTATCATGAGGCTGCCGTTCGTCTGTACTTCGTATCGGGTAGTCTCTAAAGGGAGGGCCACGGAGTCGCGGAACCAGACTATTTCAGGCCTCGGGTCCCCAGCGGCGGTACAGGTAAATATAGCGTCCTTGCCAAACTCTACCACTACGTCTTCGGGACCTTGGTGTATTTCGGGTTGCTCTGAAAATGGAAACAAGAGTTCACTTTAGTCTTCTCATACGAACACGTACTACGTATTTTGCCTATAAATATGGAAACAAGCATGACGATAAAAAGCTCTGTTTTTCATGCTATGGGTTGTTGTAGGTAGGGACCTCATTCAAAATTAGAAAACGAAATATAAAATTGATAGAATAACATTGTAGAAGTAGTCAATTATAACTTTTTTTCATTAGATTGTATGGCAATTAAAAGGGATCATTCTGAATTTTGTTTTCCAAAAAAAATATAAACCATTTTTGGTTATAATTCATGAGTAATAGAAAGAAAAAGTTGCAAGTAGGCTTCTAAATACGAGATACTTTTACACGCGCACATTTAGTTTATAATATTCCATGGTCTCATTGGTCCTAAACGACTCACTGCAATGCATGTCATATTCCGTGAGAGTCGCGATGGGGACGCCCAGGCGGTCCGGCGGGCCGTAGCAGGTGGCGGCGACGTTCATGTCGGTGTGCGCGCGTAGCATGCGCACCAGCCACAGCGCGCTGCAGTCGCACACCAGCGCGTTGCTGTCCAGCCGCAGCTTGCGCAGCTTCGGCATGCCCGTGAACGAGCCGAACGGCACGTGCTCCAGCCGGTTGTTGTGCAGGTATCTACAAGCAGTCCGCCATTTAGTAAACAGTTGTTGGTGTCTGATTTGTCAGTGTCAGCTTGAGCGGCCAGCTTGAGCGCTCCTGCGGGCGACCCTATACTTCAAGCGAGGCTTGATATATGAGAACTGAACTTAAGCAACTGATGCCTGAATTTCATAGAAATCATTGTCATACTTATTTTCTGATATACCTATTTAAATTATGTCACTAAAGGGCAACAAAACTTGACGCCCGGTTTGGGCTAGTGGACAGTGACCCTGCCTCCTAAGCCGACGGTCCTAATAGTCAATATGTGTAAGAATGTCCTATAATATAAATTTATTTATCAAAAGTAGGTACGTTGCTGTACGTTTGCCTCTTGTATTCTTTACATAATGGAGTGGGGAGGAGCAACCCTTTTCTTATTTATTATAATCAAAATAGTGGCGTCAGACCTACTTATAAAAAGAGGTGAGCAGTAAACTTTTTGTGGCATGTAAATTAGAAATAGGGATGACGACTACATAAAAAAATAGCATTCTGTTTATAGTCCGTCAGATAGATCGTCCAAAAATAATGAACACATATTTTTCGCTTTTTCTAATTAATGAAAAAATACAAAGATATAGAGGATTAAAGTTCCGGAGTGGCGATATGACGTCACTTCTAAGTAAAAATTGTACCTAGGCGTGACGTCAAACGAAACTTCAACGCACGGTATCGTCGTCATTTTTCGTTTACGAGAAAAAAATAAGTACGTGTCTAAAATTCGTTGATAACCTAACTGACGGACTAAATAGTTTTTTTTAGTCGTCTCGCCTATTGAAAAGTTCCTGTTAGTTATCGGCTCACAACCGCATAAGTTTAATAGACGCGCAACTTCCTTGCGACGGCACTCTGTCATCGCCCGTTTCGCCTCGCGTAAACATAAACATAACGAGCCCGGAGCTCAGTTCCTATCACATAACGAGTACTTGACTCATATGAACTAGAATATAATAAATCATTGGTGTGCATTCTATGCCCTTAGACGGTCTTATAGGGAAATTTATTATTCTGTGTGGAAAGCCACATATTATGTACCTGTAATAATATTTTACTATGTGACAAGCTTTTACCTACAAATACAATCGGGTCAGACATTTTTGCGGTCTTCGATGGCATATGTGTAAAATAAGTATTATTGCTGGTGACTGTACCTGCTGTAAAAAGAAAAGGAAAAGTTCGGGAAACGAAGAAAAAATATTCAGGATGATGGCGGTCGTTGTTGCCGAATGTCGACAATATCATTTGATGAACGTCATGCTGAGCTGAAGTAGATTTATTATGGTTCTCATTTAAGAAATCGTGAAAAAATAACCATTGGCCTGTACATAACTTTGTTCTGTTATCCTGTACGTGTACTCGGGTCCTCAACGTACCCGTCCGATATTTTGAGGAATTTAGTCCCATTCATAACATGATCACTAATCAATTTACCCTGTTGTTTAACACATTCACTGCCAGGAGGCGTGGCCTAGGATCAAACTTACATGTCGGTGAATTCATATTATATGTGTTGGCGTTGGCGGTAATGTATACGACGTATTTACATTTACGTGGCGGGCTGCGGGCTTACTACAAAAAATCGGTCGTTTAAATAAAACAATCAATTTTTGACACGTTCATAAATATTGCTCGCTCGCTCTCGTATTTGAGTGAATACACATAGGCAGCGCCGGCCCGTGCACTCGATCAGGGTAGAGCGAGTTTGAGTTTCGGCGCCCTTGGGAAGAAGTTTCAACGCAGATAAAAAAAATCGCGAGCGTAGCGAGCGCGAAATTTTTTTCATAGTAAGTAATGCCGTAATTTAAAGATTAACGCAATACAGAATTTATGGATTTCATCATACAGAGTATATACGTAAGGGACAAAGCGCGGAATTTTTCCTAAAAGATAACTGAAATAAATTGTAAGCGCGAGCGAAGCGAGCGCGATTTTTCTTCTATTGACGCAATTTATTAAGACTCAACCCGCTAGCGGGGAAGCAGCGAGTTTCCAAGTTTTGATCAACTGCAGAGTTGCGGTGTTTGGCATATTTTGGGGTATTTTGACTTCACAGGGCGCCTATGTTCCCGTCTTTTAGGCCTTATATTTCGCCATCACTATTATTTTTATATTACTAAGAGTTATAATTAAGACATTAACTGCGAACTCGATCGTCACCGTTAGGATGCCCATTTCGGTAATTTGCCACTAAGTGCCCTTCGGGATCTTAGTCCTTTGAAGTTCGCTCATCTCCTGTGACTCACAAAATTGTGCCTCTCTGAGACTTTTCGCGCCTTTGGCTTTATGAGGCACTCCGCTTTGGACTATCGGATAGACTCATATTTTTGCATTTGGATAACGACGTAAGCTTTGTCGTTGGGCCGCACAACAATGTGATTAGTCAAGGGCTGGAATCCTCATTTTACGGCGCCCTAGCAACAGCGCCCTTATGAATGTTGGTATATGTTGGCTACGTGGTGCAACTTTCCACTTAATCTGAATTACAAATCTAGATTTTCAATAGTTGTATTAATTCCCGACTCCTCTCGCCATTTTTTGATATGTGCGCGCCCACGCAATGTATAATTTTTTGTATGGATTTTTCCACATTCTTGATTTTGGCGCCCCCTTACCATGTGGCGCCTAGAGCGGCCGCTCCACTCGCTCTACCCTTAATCCGGCCCTGCACATAGGTCCCCAATAATGCCTGCACAACGATTTTAGAAATAAGATTGCGTAAAATATGCTGACCAAATTAATTACAGACTCCTCTAGAGCCGTTTCAAATGGAATTCGATTATTTCTTTCCCCTAAAGTATTCACCTACTTCACCCATATTTTAAAAGATTTGAAAAGTAAAGATAAGACGCAAACCAAAAAACAATTTCAGTGCAGTATTGACAATCAAAAAGCAAATACAGGTGTAATGCAAAATGTTGTTTCATCGCATTTTCACGGAAACGCACGAACGCTTCACGGCATTTGTCAGTCGCAGTACAAGAAGTACCAGCGAAACTAGCGTTGACTGAACTAACGTGACAGATACCATGGGGAATTTAATTACACAGGTCAGGTACCATGCACGGTAACCGTTGGAACCGTTCCAAGGGTGGGGTCATATACATATTGACCACGTGATACCTCCCCTCCCCCTTCTGAGAACCAAGCTGGATCCGCCTGTCGGATACCTTACTCGTCGGCTAGCCTGAAGGAGTTCCTCTAATCGAAGATCACATCACATCGCACTCGAATCAGAAGTGTCATCCATGTAAGCGATGTGAATGACGCCTGTGCATGTTACTAAACTTAACGCTCACTTATGCAATTGTAATCAGTATGAACTGAATGATCATTCTTGGAAAACAAACAATTAGTTTTATAATAGGAAACACATGAATGATAAATACATGATAATATTTTTAATAGCCGAGACGACTCTAAAAAAACTATAGAGTCCGTCAGGATTATCAAAAAAAATTGGACACATTTTTTTCTCGTATAAACGAAAAGTGACTCTCGTAAACGTGAGTCTCGTAAACGACGATAGGTATTACAGTGCGTTGAAGTTTCGCGTGACGTCACGCCAGGTACAATTTTTTTACTTTCAAATGACGTCACAAGCCCCCACTTCGGAGCTTTGATGCTCTATTTGTATTTTTTCATTAATTAGATAAAGCGAAAAATATGTGTTCAGTATTTTTGGACGATCTAACTGTGGGACTAAACAGAACAGGTACTATATTTTTTATGTAGTCGTCACCCTCATCCCTATTGTGCTGCTATGTAAAGAACTCCATACTTAAGCGTTTTAATGGCAATTTATATACTTTTAAAGTTTACATAATAGGTATGAAATATTAAACAAAGGCATGATGGCGACGTAAAGTAGATTTGAATAATAAGATAGTATATAGGTAGATACTCAGCAACAGCGTTTACTAATATTCTAGACATAGTTAATAATTTAGTCAAAGAAACCTTGAAAGCCATTCGCCACCTACTCGGAGTCAACGGCACCTGTTAATTGCTATTTTACCTACTAACACACGTATCTTACTGAATTTTACTTTTAGCCGTTAGGTAACCGAGGATGCGTTATCAATGTTATCATATTCATTTAGTCGTAGCAGGCCTACGTCACTCGCTCGCGGTCGGTCGTCAAGTACTATACCTACCCGCTAGCAGTTGCCTCGAGGTAACAAGTGGCCGAGGGGCGTCACGCGCCCGCCTGTGTAGTCACGTGGCACGTACCTACTATTCTTCTGAGTTTTACGTAAGTAGTAACTTATTAGTAAGTAAAATATTAGTTAAATAAAGCGTCGGTATTGTCGTTTTGTGAGCAAGTGACGGATCTGTTACGTTCGCAACTTATTAGATAATAATCCGTTGTAGCATGCAGCGTGTATTGAATTGACCTATGTTGTAAATCAAGTCACAGTTAATTAAGTTTAAAGTTTATAATAATATCGCAATATTCAACAGTACTTAACAGCAATATTCATAAATTACTTATCTTAGGACGTTCTTACACAGATTGCTTTAAGCCCCAAAGTAAACTCAAGAAGACTCACTACTCAGACAACGATATTATAATTGTACATGTATTTAAATACATGCAATACAAAAATTTAACTTTCTGTGCTCATCGTAGGTACCAGTAAACTGCCCTTACCGGGAGTCAAAGCAGGACCACGGGCTTCAATAGCAGGGTCACTGGTGGTGATGCCCTTCAGGCCAGACCGGTTGTCAAAATAAATAAAGTTTTTTTCCCCTAGTGCTCGGAAACACGTGTTTTGTCCTTTAATACCAGCGGGTAAAAACGCGTTTTATCCACTAGTGGGTAAAGTAATTTGACCTTGAATAAAGTCAAATTAACTTCTTTAAAATTGACAAAAGTAGTTGAATCTAGTAATTAAGATGATTTACCACCCGTGGAACTACTGGAAGCAGTGATAAACGCATTTTCTTGCGTTGTAGTATCCTCGCTATAGTGAGGGGAAAAGTTTTGTGTTACACTCGGGTGCAAATGTATTTTACTTCTCGTGTGTTACAAAACTCGCAAGTTCAGGATTCTATTCTGGAACCACTCGCTTCGCTCGTGGTTCAACTATAGAATCCTTTCACTTCCTCGTTTTTCAATTCCACACTCGGCGTTAAAATACAACTTTGCCCCCTTGTATAACAAATAACTATTGTACCTTTTCGATACGGAACCCTGAAAACAAGACACTGGTACTCACAAGCGTTCCAGGCGGGGCATGTGTGAAAATGTGTGTGCTTGAATCTCATGGATTTCGTTCACGTGCAAGTAGCTGAAACCAACAAGAGTGAAAACAAAAACAGAAACGAAAACTGGATTTATTGTAAGTGCGTTTTCACACTATCCGATCCGATATCGGATGTCGGAAGGATTTCAAAGGCAAGAATCAAAGATGGCGGCTTAATTGTATGAGACATCGGTCCTACATCCGATATCGGATCGGATAATGTGAAAACGCACTAAGGTCGATTAAAGAACATTAAATCACAAATTGATCAGTAGGTAACGTAAATAGGTACTTAATATTGATAAAAAACGCATATTGTAATAAAATTTATGATAACTTATTTAGGTAGTAAAAAAATAATAATGTAAAAAATAGTAATGTAGAAAATAGAATATTATTTAATTAATAAAAGTAACCGTGGATTTATGCTGCTCGATTTTCTGAATAAAAAAGTATAGACACTCCTCCGATTCCGATACGATATTGATTTCATGGTCGAATATCCATTTCATAACAGTAACATAACTAAATACTACAAGCATTTAGATCATGTTAATTATTCTTGAAATTGACTCGGAATACAGTAGAAATGTATAATGTACTTGATTAGCACCATGCCAGTCATTCGTAGCCAATTCGCATTCGTATTAGACGTAGCTGAACGCACACGCTTGTGATTATCCTTTGAGCTCCAATGACACGCTTGATTAGACTACGAATCCCTGGGTAGGTAATAAAGTGCCCACTTGAACCGATTCGCGGTAGGTACCTAGTAACTTGAGCGTGGCAGTGGCATCAGTTTCTGTATCAGGGTATCGGCAGGGCCATCGTCTGGCTCCTTTTACGGAGGAGTCTGTTAACTCATCGCGGCGCCTATCGAGGTTACGGTGCGTGCTGTGGCTGCCCCGAGATAATGTGTCATGTTGTGCATTCATTAGTCAGCCACTTTTTCATAAATACAACACGCAACCAACCCCACTTTAAGTTCGCCGGGTGATAACGACCTGTCATGTTACTCGTATTAGGCGCTGGCACTTTTTATTCCTAAGTAGGTAACTGACAGACCGATAAAATCGGTCAGTGGACCTTTTGAATTCGTATTAAGGCTGGTATGGTGTTCTTTGGCCTTATAAGTTATATTGTATCAAGACGCTAAAAATACAGGACCTAAATTAAGTTCCTGTTAAATTATTATTAAAAAGCTGTCTTCGGTCATCTGACAAAGAAAGTCGCTAAAACACATGGCATACGAGCATTTTCAGAAATTGGGACCCAAAATTCTCAGTTTAGCATAAAATCTACTTTTTTCACATTCTCAATGTAGATTATCGTTTAAAGTTTAAGTAATTAACACAAAAACAATATTTGTATTAAAATTACATGCTTAATTTAATTACCTACAAAACTGACAGCCAGTCTGAGTCAGCAACTTTTTGATAATGCCCTACTAGATATTTAAGTGTCCGTTTTAAGGTAAACTTACAGTTGTTCCAAATGCGGCATGGTCTTAAAGACATCGGGGTCGATAGTCTGAATCCGGTTCCTGTAGAGGTATAGGTACTTGACTCGGCGCAGGCCGTGGAAGGCGCCGGAGCGCAGGGCGCGCAGCTGGTTGTCGTTGAGCAGCAGCGAGCGCAGCTGGTGCAGGTGCGAAAACACGCCGCCGCCGATGTCGTACAGCTTATTGAAGCGGAGATCCCTGGAACATTCGCACCTAATTAGGGCATGCACTTCTTGATTGTACGATCAAAGCGCCTATTACAAATTTTAATTTCGCCAACTAGATTTCGTGAATTTCGTTTCATAATATCTCCACTACTATCACTTCACATTTAAATTTAATAATAGAATTGTAAACGAGTCATGATTCACAATTTCTAGCACTCATGTTTCCTCAGTTTTCCACAGACGCGCGCCATTTAAACTTAGGAACCATGGCCACTATCACACGTAACATTTAGGACAGTCACGTTTCCATTACAAAGCCACGCACGCTAAGCGCTTCTGATTTTTATTTATAATCATCACTGAGCCCGATTCGGCCAGGATTGAAACACTTAGGGCCACTTGCACCAACGGAAATGGAGGGTTAACCCGAGGCTAACCCACCATTTTAAATGGGATTTGACAGATGACCCACTAACCCCGAGTTAAGTTGTTGGTCTTGGGGTTGGTTTAACCTTATGGCCCTGAGCTTTGTTAAATCATGCCATTTTTGACTTGACGATTTTAGTATGGATGCTCCCATCTCTCTTAACAAGAAAAAGCTACGTGCAGAGTATGAAGCTTTCAGGAAAAAGGTAGCGTTTGCTAACCCGCAATCGAGAGTTCACTCTATTTGCTTTGAGATGCGCTAGCATTTGATCCATGTGAAACAAGAATCGAAGATTGAATATCTCGTTTTAATTGAATGTTCAATTTACATGGAATAATAGGAATACGTTGAAATTCTTTGTTTAAATTTCAAAACATAAGAGATGTATTGTAATACTTTTTACATACATACATAAACAAATACAACCCATAAGGGGAGGTAGAGCACATGGTATGAAACTGCTCAAATTTCAGTTCCGCTCTTAGTAATTAAGAGTATGACAGAAAAGGAAATAGCGTCACGCCAACAAAGTCCAAAATTAAAAATGAAAAAAAATGTTTTATTAGGGTGCCCCCCCTACATGTAAAGTGGGGGCTGATATTTTTTTTTTCATTCTAACCCCAACGTGTGATATATTGTTGGATAGGTATTTAAAAATGAATAAGGGTTTACTAAGATCGTTTTTTGATAATATTAATATTTTCGGAAATAATCGCTCCTAAAGGAAAAAAAAGTGCGTCCCCCCCCCTCTAACTTTTGAACCATATGATTAAAAAATATGAAAAAAATCACAAAAGTAGAACTTTATAAAGACTTTCTCGGAAAATTGTTTTGAACTTGATAGGTTCAGTAGTTTTTGAGAAAAATACGGAAAACTACGGAACCCTACCCTGAGCGTGGCCCGACACGCTCTTGGCCGGTTTTTTCAGGGACAGATTGCTAGCCCATCGGCCTGTGTCGAGGGAATCGATACATAAAGACTGTATCGTTAAGTATAAATACAAAAACTAATTGCTATATTTTTCGACTTTGTATTTTTATACATAATATATCTAATTGCCTTTGTAGATAAATACCACACAAACCAAAATATGTTACAACGAAACAAAACTGATTAGTTTTTGGTCAGTTTTCTGACTTTTTGTCTCATGCTGCTCATTAAAGATCAGAGAAAGAAGTATGGGTCCATATCGGGTCGCATATATTTTTTGTAATATCTTCTATGCGCATAACAACTTATGGCATCATCATCAATGTGCATACATATAGGAAATCATATTATTTTTTGTCATACTTCTTTTGCTCTAATAATTAGTGTCATACTTAATAGATGTCATATACTCCTTATTCATACAAACTTAGATTATAATAATCAAATGTCATACTAACTATCAGCACACTTCTCAGGTTTGATAATTGTTTTATACATAACGATTTTTAGAATATTTAGTAAGTTATATAAGTAGTAATAGTTCACTATATCCCCTTGAAACACTTTAATTTTTTTGTTTTAATTAAGTACAATTTATTACGCATAATATTACTTCATTTTGGTTTTTTCTAAAATTTTACAATTTGTAAATTGTTTGTTTGGTCACAGTTGTAACCTAACCTAAACCTTATTTAAAAGCGGTTCGTTGTTGTGTTGGGTCGCAGTTCTAACGTAACCTAAACCTACTCTGTAAGCCGTTTGTTTCTGTGTGATCACAGTTCTAACCTAACCCAAACCTACTCTGTAAGCCGTTTGTTTCTGTGTGGTCACAGATCTAACCTAACCTAAACCTAGCTTGTAATACGTTTGCTTCTGTGTAAATCACAGGTCTAACTTAACCTAAACCTACTCTGTAAACTGTTTGTTTTTGTGTGTGGTCACAGTTCTAACCTAACCTAAACCTAATTTAAAAGCCATTCGTTGTTGTGTAGGTCACAGTTCTAACCTAACCTAAACCTACTCAGTAAGCCATTTATTGCTGTGTGACCACAGTTCTAACATTTTTTTTTTCAGTTTTAACCTAACCTAATCTGTAAGCCTACTCTGTAAGCTGGTCGGTTTTGGGTGTGGTCACGGTTCTAACATAACCTAAACCTATTCTAATAAAGAATTTAAGCCAATGGTCATAGTTTTAGTAAAGACGTATGTGATGTGCCATGATAAAATCAACAATTTGAAGTTTCCTAGAATAGAAACATCTATAAATGTGTAGTACGACAAATGGTAAAGTTTTGTAATACATAATACGTCGAATAAATGAGTAGCGATGTTTTGTAGTTCTGCTATTTAAAGTACTTTGAAAAGAATCAGCGATGAAGAAATATTACTTGAATAGTATTTATAATAAAAAAGAAAATTTCAAATAAATAGTAGTGGAAACAAAACAACTCGAAACAATTTTACTTCAACTAAACTTTCGATGATTTGTTGTCGATGAAATCTTCGTCATCGCACCTAACTGGGCTATGTCACATGAGATTTGTGTTACTTATTAGTACATTAAATTCGAGCCTAACCAGTTATAAATGGAACGTATGATGATTTCTAAATATATGACTTCTTTTTTGTATACAATATTAATACTATGCATAGTAATACATCGAAATAAAGACAATTATGCTCAGCAAACTTATGACTTAAATTTTAATAAACATAAAAAATATTGCAATAAAAAATATGACATAACACAGCTATGACGTAAAACAGGTATGTTCAAAAATTATTCTGACTTCCAAGTTTTATGACATACAATGTTATGTAAATAGTGCTCTGACAAGTGAAAATATGACAATAGTTTATAGGCCACCAGAATGTAACCCCAAAAGGGTAGGCCACCTCTTGGTCCAGTCTGATCGTAACTGTTGCTCTGCATCGGCACTGCGGGCTGTTTTATGCAATTTGGCTTTAATATAGTCCAGTAGCCTAAAAGTCGGGAACATAGGCGCTAGCTCTGCAGGAGATCAAAGCTTGCGTCAATAGGAAAAAAAATTATCAGTTCTCTTTTAGTTATTTAATAAATTGTATGTTTACATAAGATGGTACATGTACATGTTTAATAAGTTTCAATACAATTTTACCAGCTTGGTGTAGCATTATTTAAACAATGTTTACAAAAGTAAAACTAGCATGCAATACATTTTATTTTATTTTACAAGCTGAAAGTATTCTTTAAGACTATATGGACACAGCTCGATAAGATATTTTAGACGATTGAAGAATTTAGTGGGTGAAAGAGACTTTATTTCTGTCAGTAAGGCATTGTAAACCCCTGCCGCAACCTGACTGTGGCATCTCATGAACAATGCTGATTTGCTCACAGGAGCCTGGACGTCATGGGCAAATATCTTGATGAGCATTTCGCTATTAAAGTTTGTTTTCGGCGGATATGTACTAGGATATCGCCTTACAATCTTGCATATCTCCATAATATACAGTGTTTTCAGAGGAGATTCCGCGCTCGTGTTTTCATTTCAAGTCTGTTTTCCTGACTTGGCCACTATAGTACTCCATTTTGTTTGTTATTTTATGTTGGTACATGATATCCACGTGCAGCCCCGCGTAACTATACTAGGGTGCGACTGAGAAAGTTCAACCCTTTGTCCCTTTCGTACTCTGCATGGTGAAATCCATAAATTCTGTATTATATATTACGGCATTACTATAAATAAATTATTTCGCGCTCGCTACGCTCGCGCCTTTTTGCCTGCGTAGTGAAACTTCTTGTCAAGGGCGCCGAAACTCAAACTCACTCTACCCTGATCGAGTGCACAGGCCGGCGGCGGCGCTGCCAGTAGTGCTCGATGGGGCGAAGCTCGGGACAATTTGGCAGATTCAGTTCTTTGGCCACAAAACGCACATTATTATACTCTTTGTACAGTTTGTACCATTTTAGTACCTTCGCTGCATGATGGCAAGACGCTATCAGGTCAAAATATAAAATAGGTAGTTTCACAGTCGTGCTTTTTTATCATAGGTAACACTCGCTTCTGGAGACACCCCTTCATGTAGAATGTAGATGTCGGTGTCAATAGGTGAAGTAGTAAAAAATGCACTCGATTTCAGTCCACATTCACAAATGACCTGCCAAACCATATTTATTTTTCCAAATTTCTCGACGCAAATTGACATTTCAGGTTGTGAAACCTCTGTTCTTTCGCGAACTGTGTAATATTGGGGACCTGGCAAAGACTTGTAGTCCAGTGTCACATAAGTTTCGTCATCCGTTATAACACAGTTGTGATTTTTAGACAAAATTGAGTAGTACAACTTCCGGGCATGTTTCTTGACAGATGCATTGCGCTTATCGCTCCTTTTCAGTTAGTTCTGTTTTTTGGATGTCTAAATTATTCCTCTTTGTAGGACGGTGGACGGTCTTCTTTGTCGAACAGATATATATATATATATATACTATATATATATATATATAGTATATATACCTCTATATTAGATGCAAACGCCTTTACTATCTTTTGGTCCAGTTTTGGGTTGGATGGACCTGGTCTTTGCCCTGGTCGTTGTCGGTCACTGAAAGTACAGTCTTCATCGTACTTACGGATTGTAGTTTGAACTGCCCCCACACTGACCCCTTGCGTTTGTGTTAGTTTTCGGTACGTGATACTTTTTACAGTTTACCATTTGTCCATCACAATCGATTTTCGCTGTTGCGGAGGCCTCTCATTTTTTTATGCGAACCAAATGTGAACACTAAGTTTAAGGAAATCAATTCTGTGATCAATGTCACATAATTATGTCTAATCACTAATCAGCTTTCTTTTTAAAGCTCTGGATAGTTTATGATGCCAGGATTAAGTTGTGTTTATACTTAACGATACAATCTTTACATAGAAACCTTATCCCACAGTACCTACAGTCGACTTCTACGACACTCCAGGGAGAACAGGGGGTAGTAATTCTTAACCCGTCACCACACAATGTAACTATTTTCTTACTACGATTAAACGGAATAAAATCCCACATAGGTATCACGCCGCTCCGTAGCAAACATAGACATAGAAAATCTTTATTCAACCCGACATGCTGGTTTGTACTGTTCGTAGTTCGGTTTTATTTTTTAAATATCCAGATGTATTATGTGACTGATATTAAAAGCATTTCTATTGTGCTTTGTTTCAGAACGTTTCCAATGGTTTCCAATATCTCTCATCATAAATTAGCACTGTTGTCATGCAGGCAACCCGACTGCAACTTGTATGGAAACTGTACAGTCAGCGTTTTGTTGCCATGTAAATTACAATCGACTTGCAGTTCGTCTGGACCAGCCCTGACACTTCAACGTGTCGTCGATGTCGGTGAACTTAATCATTGTTTCTATCCCTTGCAACTTTACCAGCAGTGCAATCTCTCTTTTCTCGTGTTACATCGTGTATATTCATGCGTTTTATTTCTGTAAGAGCCACTTGCACCAACGAAAATGGAGGGTTAGGTTAACCAGAGGGTTAACCCACCATTTTATATTGAATTTGACAGATGACAGCCCACTAACCCTGAGTTAAGTGGTTGGTGCAATAGGCCCTTAGTCTCGTAGAAGTTTAAATGTTAATTGAGTGCTTTAGACGTCAGTTGATAAGTCAGTGAGAAAAATCCCTAATTTTAAAGCCTGACCAGAAATATATGACTATTGCCAGGAGGGCGCTGTTATTTTTATGATACGTCTTGATTAAACTGGACACAAGAGCTAGATGTCATTGAGAATGCAGTTAGTTCAGCATGTTATGCTCTGAGAACACTCAGAGATGAAATCGACCTAGAACATCTTAAAATAGTATATTATGCTTTAATAGAGTCATAGTTCAGATACAGTATCATGCTATGGGGAAACAGTTTCCAATATAATATCAATAGAGCTCTTATCGCTCAAAAACGAGCTATTAGAATCATGTTTCGAATTCCACAAACGACCTCTTGTAGGCAATATTACGTAAAACTTGGCATTCTTACGGTGCCTAGTTTATATGTGCTCGTGCTTCTCACAGACCTAGTTAAACATATGTCGAGATTCGAAACTGTTGAGGAGCTAGAGGTACGTAAACTGTCACGGACCAAAAAAATCAAAGTTAATTTTCGTCCTTTGTCAAAAATAGAAGAACACTACTAGACACCAGGCGGTTAATCTATTTAATAAATTACCTCTGGAACTAAAAACTATTTCCACATATAGCTTATTTAAGTATAAATTGAGGCAAATCTTATTGAGAGGGTGTTTCTATTCTGTAGATGAAGTGTTTGATTTTCGTAGGTCCTAAGTGTTGATTTGATTTATCTGTTTTGTTTAGTTTTAAGTGTTGTTTTTTTTTTGGCTCTTTCATTGAATTCAGTTTGTGTAGTTTCATAAGTCCTCGTTTTTGTTTTTTTTTCTTGTCTCTCATTTCATGTACCTATGTATGTTCAAACACAATGTATATTGTTATTGAATAAAAATACTATGACTATGACTATTTCTGGTATGATCCAGCTTTGGTCATAAAAGTTCTTCTATTTTAAGTATTACTCAATAGCGAATGTCGAACAAAGCAGTAGTGTCTTGTCATGTCGTGTCTTGAAGATATTTATGGTACAATAAGTTTGGGTTATTTAGGTAGGCGCCTTTTATTAGTTTTGTCAGAAACAATAAATCGTGGGATACGAATTTATGGGTTACCATTATTATATTGGTTTGGTACATTAGAGGTACCTTTCGTAAAACTGTTACGTAATATTTTTTGGATCAGCTTTCTGAATCTTATAGATTTAAATAATCCGATGTTTAATGTAGGCGTTAAACTATGTAGGTAGGTAGAAAATTCATTGAACTCGTATTATGAGATGAATTGAATGCCTATGACTGTGGGCTTATAATTCCATTTCAAAATTGTGAACGATTTAGAAGTTTACCTATTTAAGTCCATTACAGTTTAGAATTGTTGAACATTTATCAAATATCAAACTTTATTGCTGCAATATTACACATTACATATATGTAGCAGGTAATACAGACCCTGTAAGGGAATAGCAACATTTTGATGCATCATGGCATGCTACCTTTCTATTCATTACCTTTAAATAATTAGCTAGTTGCCTACCACGGCGTCATTCACGTGGATTAATCCATCCATACTAATATTATAATCCATACTCCATACTATATATACTATATATACTATATACTATAATATTATATTATTATTATATTATTATATTATATATTATAAATGCGAAAGTAACTCTGTCTGTCTGTCTGTTACGCTTTCCCGCTTAAACCACGCAACCGATTTTGATGAAATTTGGAACAGACAATCTTTAGACCCTGAGATAGAACATAGGCTACTTTTTATTTCGAAAAAAGGGATGAAGGGGTTGAAAAAGAGGTTGAAAGTTTGTATGGGATTTCTTAATTTTAAAAGATAAAACCATGAAACTTTATATTTTAGCACTTGATAAGAAATCATTGAACATCTTGATAACGGATAGGCATAGGGATAGGGATAAGGATAGGGATAGGGATTGGGATTGGGATAGGGATAGGGATAGGGTAGGGATAGGGATAGGGATAGCGATAGCGATAGGGATAGGGATAGGGACAGGGATAGGGATAGCGATAGGGATAGGGATAGCGATAGCGATAGCGATACGGATACGGATACAGATACGGATAATATGGGTATCGTTAGAGGGATACGGATAATCGGTCGGCGGTCTCTTACAATCAATGTGCTCTAAGACGATCGTTGTTTGCTTGCTTGAAGATTACGTTTGCGATAAGTATAAGCAAATTTTTAAGGGATAATAGAAAAAAGTACTTTTTACCCACCGATCATAGTGTCGAAATACGGGCTATGTGGGATGTTTATAAAGGTTTCCCCAGCGTATATAGAATTACCTACGCTGTGGTCGATGTGTAATATTTCTACAATCATTGCAAGCAAAAGTATTATGTGCAATCGAAATAATCGCAGATAAGTAAATATACCTACAGAGAAACCTAAGGTTCCAAATGAAAATCTTAATGAATACTTTTATTACGCGGGCAAAGCCGCGGGTAAAAGCTAGTTTCCCAATATAAATGTAGGAGTATCTCGATATGGATGAACAAATGTAAAATAATTTTGGTTATACATATACTATAGTATCAAGATTTTGTTGACCGTCTGTATACTTATTGTCGGCTATGTCCATAAAGCTTCAATTGGAACTTTCAACCTCAACGACGAGTACGGCGAGTGACGGTCTTAAAGTTTTTAGTTGAAAAAGTCTTATTTATTTTCTAATACCATAACGTAAAGACACTTGTATCGATATATTAAAGGATAAATTGTACAAAACACATAACTTTCAAACGCGAGCTGCACTTACATCGAATCATTGCATCAAAGCGTCCTGGGCTTGTATTAAGCGTACTATTCGCAAGTGCATTGTAGCTAAACACAACAAAGAGTTTATTGTAGTGAAAACTAAAACTACGTTTTCGGAGGAAGACTGGACATTTTCGCTGATTTTCTATTGTATTCGATTTGGATGTGAAAAGCTATATAATTCGTAAAGGTATATAGGTAGGTAGGTTGTTTTTTTTGTAATTTTTGCACCGCCTACAACTTTTCTGCTTTGTATACTTAATGGTTGACTGGTAAAGAATGCCTTATGGCATTAAGTTCGCCTATTGTACGCTATATTTATTTATAAGTAGTTGAATTATAATTATGATCTATTTACAGCTACTTATGCATGACCGAATAACTGCCTTTTCATTAACTCAATGTAAATAACCGCCTATTCAAACGGCAATGAGTTTGTGTGGTCAGCTGATTTAGAGTCGTGGCTAGCAATAGACGGGCAATGGTAAGGTAACGAGAATGAATATTTAATGGATACTAGCGACTGGCCCCGGTTTGGCATGGGAAGTAAAGTACAAAAAAATATGATTAGTAAGTTTTTCTTAAAAGATAAGACATGTAAGTACTATTATTGTGAAAACAGCACAAAATCCATTCAGTAGTTTTTAAGTTTGACGCGAACGTACATACTAACAGACAGACGCGGTGGGCAACTTAGTTTTACAAGGTGCAGTGATAGTTGTAGAGGACTATTCAAAGTGAAAGGTTAGGTTCCTCTTGAGCTGCCCCACCTCCGGTGTCACAGTGGTGTGGTACTTATGGGACAGCCTGTATATACTTGACTATATATAACTATTAATATAACTTATTTTAAGTGTAAGTGTGTTTTCGAACTATATACAAAGTTTTCGAGGTATAAAATCAGTTATAATTTGTTGATATTTCTTGTATTGTTGTGTTTTTGTCCATAAATGACATCACCGTCCATTATAGGGTAATTTACATTATAATTAAATTTTCTTAATTTAAATTACATTGTATTCTATTGCATTGTATTATAACATCGATGATTTTACGCCATGCTTATTTATGCTTGTATTTTTATGCTTATGTCTTTAAATGTTTAATATGTATAATCAAATCAGTATCGCCATCTACCCGACTATCAACTAAAGACGTGGTGAGACCACGTCTGAAACAGAATTTTTTAAATGTTTTCGATATACTTAAGTAGGTCCGTTTTATTATTATCCGTACCTTTATTTATTTTATACGGAGTTATATTATCTTTGGTAATAGGGAAAGTAAACCAGACATAATCGTTTATCATGTTTTCAACTTCGCTGTGTTTCATTTGGAATTTTGTAAATAAATATCGACCGGTCAGATTCGCGGTAAACCCAGAAATCCCATGAAACAATCCAGACTCTTAAAAATAGGAAAGAAAATAATCATATTTCTGAACGTTTACTTTAAGATGTTTGTATCTTCTGCATTAAATCTACGTCTCTATGTTTATAATTCTTTACTTTATAATTTATAATTTAATTAATTTTTTTAATTTATAATTTACAAGCATCTTCTGGAATAATTTCTGTGCGTGTACTATCTTAAAAATAGGTACTTCGCATCTATGTCTTATATTAATATAAGTAGGTACTTCGATACTAATGTGACTACCATGTGTTCTGAATAGTTACGTGTCGGTAGCGAGATCGTTACGAAGAATGCATACTTTGTTAGACTTGTATGCTGAAGTTTTTGGTCGCTATAAGTGCTAGTTTTTTTGCTTGCATCTATGACTGTGTAGGATATAGGAGGTTACAGAACAAATAGAACATGACAGAACATTGAGTTCTTTGTATACATATACCCCCTTATTTATATACGTACCTACACTAAAGTTATCAAGCCGATAAAGTTCTTTTGTCCCTACTGCACGCGGTCCTAAGTGACCGGCCACACCAGAGCGTCGCGTGTCTCGGGGCGCGCAACGGGCGTCCGCGCCACGCCGCTTCAGTGTAATTCAAAAAACGCCTCCTCAGTACATTTTGTATAGGAAAGACGTAAGACGCGCCCCAGGTGGCGTGGCGGCGGCGGGGCGCGCGCCGCGCCGCTTGGCGGCGCGCCTTACGTCCTTCCTATACAAAATGTACTGAGGAGACGCTTTTTGAATTACACTCAGGTGGCGTGGCGCGGACGCCCTTTGCGCGCCCCGAGACACGCGACGCATAAGTGGGAACGCTGCCTAAGTCGGGCGTCGAAGGGGGTCTATATTAATTCGCATAACGTATTAGTGTGATAGAAAGGGACAAACGAACTTTATCGGCTTGATAATTTTAGTTGATTACCTACGTTTATGAATAAAGGGGGTGCCCTCTATTTCGCCTATCATTAATTCGCATAATTTGAATTCGCATAACAGATTTGGCATAACATAATTGTTCATAACATTGAATAAGCATAATATTAAAAATGCATAATTCTTATTTCGCATAACAATGAATCTGCATAATTGAAATTTGCATACTATTATTTCGTATAACTTTAATTATCCTAAAATGAATTGCCATACTTACTAACTGTATGGAGCAAGCGATTGGATCAATCAGGAGCTGATTTTCCAATTTCGAGCGCTCGATTTTGAGTGTTTAATTTATACTGTCTCACTTATTAAGCATGAAAAAAATGGGGGTAAGTAAGGTACAGCGGGGCAAATCTCAATTTCTTCCATGTTTTACAATGTTTGCATTATTAAAAAAAAAACTTTATTTTTAAGAAACATACATGCATTTATGAACTTAACTGCTAATCTTAAATTAAAAAGATTATTTGAGTTAAGAGTCTTTATTTTATTTATACATTACTTATTAAGTTTTTTCGTTTTTCATAAGTGTTTTTCAGAAAATAGCGTGTCTACCAGTTATGTAGTAGGCGTGTTCAGTGGATGTGGATACATGTAATAATGGAATAATGGAGAAATAGTGTAATCATGGAAAAAATGGATTAGTTACAATTGCCTTTTAGTCTAGATTTGCCCCGCTGTACCTTACTAAAGAAATTGAAAATGGATAGTATTTAAATAATATTATTTCATCGTTGAGATTTTCGCAGATTGCACGTGCTAATACTGATACACGAGCAAGCGGAAGATTCCAATATTGAACCGCAAGCGTAGCGAGTGGTTCAAAAAGTGGAATCTTGAGCGTTGCGAGGGTTTCAAGGCACATTAACCTTCGTACGGCACGTTAAACATTGCCACCGAGTTTGAAACAGAAAATTTTTCACCACCCCAACACGAACAAAATACTGACTATAAAACATCAAACTAAATCAAATCCATCGATTTCTTCAATATTTATGATTCAAAATCATCATTTATAGGTAAAATTCTTAACTAAACGTATTTATTTAGCGTGTCAAATGAACTCAGTAAAACCAGTTGTCCGTCTTTGATCGTAGCTTGCAGCATTCGGGCGTCAATTTTTGTAAGTTGAATCAACAAAAACATTAAAAATGCCTCGTTACGTGATATTTAATTGCAACAACACAACCTGAGACATGTATTTAAAATCACGGGCAAGTAACAACTTCAATCAATACAAGATCTGACACGCTCGGCCGCCATACAAATAGATGTAAGTACTATGTACTTGTTTTTCTATCTAAATCTAGTTCTGTGTAATTGATAATATAATAAGTACAAATCGAAAAATTAGCCATTTTATTTTCTTTCTTACTTATCTATTTACCTACTGGGTAATCATGTCAATTGCTTTAATGCATCCAAATGTGCCTTCCTAAAAAGTAGTGAGCTTCTGGTTAACCCTCCGTTTTCGTTGGTGCAAGTGGCCCTAAGACAGGTAAATAGGTACTTAAACCATGAAACTCTGTCGCCTTCTAGAAATACATATTGGAAATCAAAGTAAGCTCGCCTATGCGAGACGTCTCAATATTTGTCAGGTGAGTGAGCTTGAAACTGAAACATGACACGAATGTCCTCCCACCAGATACAGTAGGACAAATAGTTATTTGTTATACAAGGGGGCAAAGTTGTATTTTAACGCCGAGTGTGGAATTGAAAAACGAGCAAGTGAAAGGATTCTATAGTTGAACCACGAGCGAAGCGAGTGGTACGAGAATAGAATCCTGAACTTGCGAGTTTTTTAACACACGAGAAGTAAAAAACATTTGCACCCGAGTGTAACACAAAACTTTTCCCCTCACTATAGCGAGGAAACTACAACGCAAAAAATGCGTTTATCACTGCTTCCAGTAGTTCCACAGGTGGTAAATCATCTTTATTACTAGATTCACCTACTTTTGTCAATTTTAAACCAGTTAATTTGACTTTATTCAAGGTCAAATTACTTTACCCACTAGTGGATAAAATGCGTTTTTACCCGCTGGTATTAAAGGACAAAACACGTGTTTCCGAGCTAGTGAGGGGAAAAATACAATAAATAGTAAAAAAAAAACATTACAATAATAGTAATTTTAATTAGTTACAAATTGAGAGAGAAGAGTCGTGGAATGTATCGGACTCCATACCTTTCAACTCTTCTTTTTAACCCCCGACGCAAAAACGACGGGGTGTTATAAGTTTGACGTGTCTGTCTGTCTGTCTGTGTGTGTGTGTCTGTCTGTGGCATCGTAGCCCCCGAACGGCTGAGTTAGTCAGGAGTGTTCTTAGCCATGTTTCATGAAAATCGGTCCACTATGTCGGGGGTTTTTCAAAATTTTACAGACTCTAGCTCTACTAGTGTAAGGTGCAATAAAGTTTAAATAAATAAATATTTATTTGAAACTCATTAGTTGAAGTAAAAGTTAATAATATAGGTGAAAAACTTAAGAAAGTCACCTGTTGTATGTGTGAGTGACGTGTTCGAATAGGCGTTTGTTTTGTTTGTGTTACTAATTTTAAATATGTGTTCTCTATTCGAACACGTCACTCACACATACAACAGGTGACTTTCTTAAGTTTTTCACCTATATTATTAACTTTTACTTCAACTAGTGAGTTTCAAATAAATATTTATTTATTTAAACTTTATTGCACAAATTATCAATAAAAAGTACAAATGGCAGACTTAACGCCTTAAGGCATTCTCTACCAGTCAACCATTGGGCAAAACAGAGATAGTTTGGTGCACAAGATTCAAGAGAATATATATTCGTGTAATGCGTATTTATTACAGTAGTATATAAGTATTTGCATAATATTATGTAGGTATATTGTTGTCTGAGTACCCACATCACAAGCTTTCTTGAGCTTACCGTAGGGCTCATCGGAGATTGAGTCAATGTGTGTGCGTTTTCACATTATCCGATCCGATATCGGATGTAGGAAGGATTACAAAGGAAAAAAACAAATATGGCGGCTTTAATATATGGGATATCCGTCCGACATCCGATATCGGATCGGATAATGTGAAAACGTACTAAGTATGTCCTATAATATTTATACATACATACATACAATCACGCCTGTATCCCATAAAGGGGTAGGCAGAGCACATGAAACTACTAAAGCTTCAGGGCCACTCTTGGCAAATTAGGGGTTAAAAGAAAACGAAACTGTGGCATTGCATAATATTTATTTATTTATTAAATATTATCGCTCCTTAAAGAAGCTTGTGACTTAATATCTTACATATTTATATAGGTATGTAAGTAAGATTTTAATATCTGATGAAAAATTAAAATTGACTGTTGCTTAAAAAAATATAATTAAATAATGCTTCTATTTAATCTATTTGGTAACATTTTCGGAAGTTATTATGGTTTTTAGGGTTCCGTAGTCAACTAGGAACCCTTATAGTTTCGCCATGTCTGTCTGTCCGTCCGTCCGTCCGTCCGTCCGTCCGTCCGTCCGTCCGCGGATAATCTCAGTAACCGTTAGCACTAGAAAGCTGAAATTTGGTACCAATATGTATATCAATCACGCCAACAAAGTGCAAAAATAAAAAATGGAAAAAAATGTTTTATTAGGGTACCACCCCTACATGTAAAGTGGGGGTTGATATTTTTTTTCATTCCAACCCCAACGTGTGATATATGGTTGGATAGGTATTTAAAAATGAATAAGGGTTTACTAAAATCGTTTTTTGATAATATTAATATTTTCGGAAATAATCGCTCCTAAAAGAAAAAAAAGTGCGTCCCCCCCCTCTAACTTTTGAACCATATGTTTAAAAAATATGAAAAAAATCACAAAAGTAGAACTTTATAAGGACTTTCTAGGAAAATTATTTTGAACTTGATAGGTTCAGTAGTTTTTGAGAAAAATACGGAAAACTACGGAACCCTACACTGAGCGTGGCCCGACACGCTCTTGGCCGCTTTTTTATATTTGTATCCGGGTAAATGAGAGGCACTAATCACAGTTCACCGGGTTATTTTAGTTAAGTATGTTATATTATAGGAGGGCAATTTCGACTTATCATAATTTATTCTACGTTTTACATTATTTAATAGTTACCTATAGTAGCCACTATTCACATATGGCACGCGTGTTCAGTGGATACTGGATACATATAGCTAGCTATCTATCGCTTTTCAGTATTGGCGCGACAGAGCCAGGCTACGTTTCGATCGGCGTCTAGCGTCAACGATTGTCATTTGGCTAGGCCGCCGCCTGGAATTATGGGATTAATCTGTTGGTTGACATGACATAGTTCAGGGCGCGCTATGCTGCCGCACCTCAGCTCAGACAGACGGTCCGCTGCCATTGTCAACTATTACATGGCTGAGAGCATACACGACAATGCGTATTATCTGTGGCCTTCGATTCACTGTCAAAGGTAACCCTCTAGTCAAGGTTAACTCAATTATCAACTAGGCAGTTCAATTCTATACAAATTTATGAAACAGTACATGTACCTACTCATAATATAACATAGGTACTAGGTACTGCATTTGATCATCATTGTACAGAAACAAACAAAACCACAATAAGAATCTACTTGATATTGATCCTTTTAACAATTCCTTAGGTAAGTACCCTATCTTTGAGTATAGACTCAAAATTACTCTTAAGACGATTCGGAATCTCTCATTTCTCCATACAAAGTTACAAACGCTCTCGCCTGTTTCCTCCTTGGTTTTTGAAGTTGGATCAATGATTTTTTCAACACAGATTCTTATGATATTTTTGTTTTAAAAGGAATTAGAGCTTTTCAAAGTTGGCCGAAACGGCTTAATTGAATTTGCCAGAAAGAAAGGCGTGGTATTCAAAACTGAGATCAATTATCCAACAAAAACGCTACGGTCCGACACAGATAATTTCATTGTTATTCTGATTTCCCAATTTCGTAACGATTACTTAAGTTTTGGAGGAGGAAACAGTCGAGAGCGAAACCTCGATTTTTGCGGTTTTTACGCGGAATTTCGCGCCTGGGTTGCTGTTGTCATCGCACCAAATTTAGGGGCGGGGCTAAGTTTCTAAATGCGTACACTGGAATAAAGTGATGGGTAATAATCTAGTGATGTGAAAAGTCTTTCCAGTTGTTTAAGTACACTACAGCACAGCTTGCCAAAAAAGAGTAGGAATCAAAAAGTGCCAACATCATAGTGTCGTCACGTTTTGTCACACATATTGATTTGAAAGTGACACTACAATATTATCACTTTTTAATTTCTTCTCTTTTTTGCCGGTTTTCTCCTACAGTGGTAGTGATTTATATTGCAGGAAATTTTCTTGTATAATACGATATATCTCGTAAGTAGTAATCTGCGACGAGACTCGTCGACCAGACTGGAGGCGTCTTCTTATTTCAAAATATGATTTTATTTGATATAACAACTTCCCGACTGTGTATGTTGCAGAGCGAAATGAAGGTACCATCTAATCAATATCATTAATTCAAAACTGAAATATACTTTTTCAGTTCAGGTGGCGCTTTTTTTGCGAGAAGCGGTTCACTTATTGTCAGGTCGAAACCTCGGAGGGCCATCTGTACTGAAAAACGTCGTACGATACACGTGCGAAAAGGAAATTCGTAACTAAAAACACAACATGGTTTTAATTTATCGCCACTCGTTTCGAACTTCCTGTTTTTCGCACTTGTATAGTAATGTACTAATTCTAGTTTCATACGTTTAATAGCGTTGGAAATGTTATTATTCAAGGAACGTTTACGAGACTATTTCCGCGTAGGATTAGTTTGCCGAGAAATCTATCTAATAAAATGTTCATGCCGCCTTCATACGAGGTGTGAAAGCCATTAAAATGCGTCAAATAAATTATGCGAATATATAATACATATCAATTATTACTTACTTGTGTTAGCATTCATAATTTATTATTTAGATTTTAGTCATATTTAAAGATCCAAATATGTAATTTAAATTGCGGTATATTTTGATAAACAATGTCTGTGGTTTATCAAAATATACTAAATTAATAAGTAACGGAAGTTAGGATTTGACATCTCGTGCTGGCTCCCGACTGGTTCCGCCATCTTGGTTCGTGACTAGTGGGGAGGGCAAGATGGCGCCAACGGACTGACGGTTGTGAGGTAGAACGAGATAGACGAGGAATAAGTGCAAATCATGTAAATGAGATCATTACGTTTTGATGTAAATTCTTGTGGATTATCGGAGTGTTCGTGAATAAACGCCCTGCAGAATCATCGGATTGTTTTATTGAATTGTCTGGTTTACAAATCAGACGGTGGGATTAATCGAGGTTATCGTATAAACCTTGGTGAAAAAAACTTACGCCCTTGAAGGTATGTAAAAATAGTGATCACTTACCATATTTTAATAACATTGATTAAAGCGATAGCCATAGAAATTGCTTATTATTCCATGATCATTATGAAAACAGTTTTGATAAAATTAACTAAGTTTTTTTTTGTCTAGTAATTACATTTAGTTATTCTCAGTGAGTACGTTTGATATATTTATGTTTGCAATGTTTTCTACAAAAATTACGAACTTAAATTGTCTATATAAGAGTTGAAATTGGACGGTGTTATGGAATAGCGAACTAAGCGCCAAAATCCGAAAAAAAAGTTATGAATGCAGTTCGGATATAAATGTGATAAGCTATAGTATTGATTATTTCTTTGTTGAAAAATCATGCTTACAGCCTTATTTTAAGGGGTAGAATCAAGCGACACGTTAAAATTTGTATGGCCCTGTATACTAAGTCGTTACGTAAAAACGAATTGAACGCCAAATTTACTTTTACAAATTATAATAAGCGTATATTCTAAATCGCAAAATCGAGTTCAACGCCATAAAGATGTTATTAATTCGTTTTGGTTTAAAGTTTTGATGATTTATAAACGCAATATCGATTTAACCGCCCTATTGGTGTCGTTTAATTCGTTGTTACATATTTGAAATTGCAGGATATTTCGCTTAATGAGAACTAAGTATCAAGAGGTTTTGTTTTATCATAATATCTTATGTGTGTAATCCTGGCTAGTACTAATGAATTATTATTAGTTACAACGCCAATTTTGCCATATATGCTGATTTTTTTGACATTTATTAAAAAAAGTTGATTGCAGAACAAAACTAAATTGTTAGACGGATTAGTCCTAATCATTGTAGAGGAAAACATTGTTGTTAATTTATTTACAATAGCACTATTTACTCAAATATATGGAATTTTATTTTATTCCAGTATTCACTTTACCTCTAACAATTTGCATTAAAGAATCAAGCGACAAAATATGTCTCATAGTACGCTACGGCGAAATAAATTAACCTCATCGCAGTATTAGTTCAATAAAGAATCAAGTGGAAAAACGTTAATAACTTCGAAACTTGAATAGGTATGGTGTTATTTTTTGTTATCAATTTAAATTATGAACACTTTTATAGGTTCAATGTCAAAATTAACTTTTTTGCTTTATAAATGAACTTACAACAACTGATTCAAATTTCAAATCTTTCTAGCTCATTTTCTCGATTTCAACTAACTGTCGCTTGATCGCTTATTCCATAACACTGTCCAATTATAGTTAACTTTTCAAGTGGTATGTCAATTAAGAGCGCTATGACAAAAAAAGGCGATATATTGTAAAATGTACAATATTTATCGGCAAAATTGTACACTTTACTCATACTAAAAGACAGTAAAAGTACTTGTTTCAGTTAGAAAATCTAATTAACTGTCGGTTCATTAAAAAACATATGGAAGAAAAAGCTTTTTCAATTAGTAATGATTTTTTTTCTGATGCGCGTTTAGGAAAAACCGTGCGAAGCACAGATTTCGGAGCTTTTATTATGTACAATTTGATAAGCTCACTCTCATAAATGCGGTAAATTTAAATTCCTAATATCTTGTACTTTATGCCCATTAAACAATATTAATCATTTAATCCTTTGAAATTGAGAAATTGAAAGTAAAACGAACTCAATTTTGTCTTGAAAATACATCGAAACAAGTGATCATTTCTCCGAAAATCTACATGTTATCGAAGTTATTTTAGTATAGAAATAATCTGCACAATGTGCTTAAATTGCTGTTATCCATTTGTCGTTATAATATTTTATCATGATTTTTTGCCAATTTTTTGAAAACTAGCCTTCCTGTCGCTATTTTACCGGCGACGGACGCCTGCGATTTCAGTGCCGCGCCGGAGCTCGAGGAGGTGAGACGTATGTAGCTTCGCTCTCCGAGTTTTCATCGCGAACGTCGAGAATATTTATCGTTGTGTGGGTCGGACCTTCCTGTCGCTATTTTACCGGCGACGGACGCCTGCGATTTCAGTGCCGCGCCGGAGCTCGAGGAGGTGAGACGTATGTAGCTTCGCTCTCCGAGTTTTCATCGCAAACGTCGAGAATATTTATCGTTGTGTGGGTCGGACGCCTTGTTTATTACACGGGCTATCCTCGCATTGTGTGTGTGTAAACAACGACCAACGAATTTGATCCTAGATCCGTAAATATTTGCTTTTGTAATATTTTGTTATGTTTGAATGTTAAAGTATTACAACGTTATGATGATAAATATGCGAAAATTACAATATGGTCAAGATGATAAGACACATCAAGATGGTACTCGGGATCTGATGATGGAGCCAGAAGGTGGTCACCAGTACCAGTGAACCATGTAAGTAAACGACTTCGTGTTTAGGCTCGTTGGGTTCGTCTCAACAAGACCTTTGACAAGAGATGTTAGTCAGGGTCTGATGATGGAGCCAGATGGTGGTCACCAGTACCAATGAACCATATGACTAAACCACTTCGTATTTAGGCTCAATGGGATCGTCTCAATAAGACCTTTGACAAGAGGTGGTACTCGGGATCTGATGATGGAGCCAGAAGGTGGTCACCAGTACCAGTGAACCATGTAAGTAAACGACTTCGTGTTTAGGCTCGTTGGGTTCGTCTCAACAAGACCTTTGACAAGAGGTGGTACTCAGGGTCTGATGATGGAGCCAGATGGTGGTCACCAGTACCAATGAACCATATGACTAAACCACTTCGTATTTAGGCTCAATGGGATCGTCTCAATAAGACCTTTGACAAGAGGTGGTACTCGGGATCTGATGATGGAGCCAGAAGGTGGTCACCAGTACCAGTGAACCATGTAAGTAAACGACTTCGTGTTTAGGCTCGTTGGGTTCGTCTCAACAAGACCTTTGACAAGAGGTGGTACTCAGGGTCTGATGATGGAGCCAGATGGTAGTCACCAGTACCAATGAACCATATGACTAAACCACTTCGTATTTAGGCTCAATGGGATCGTCTCAATAAGACCTTTGACAAGAGGTGGTACTCGGGATCTGATGATGGAGCCAGAAGGTGGTCACCAGTACCAGTGAACCATGTAAGTAAACGACTTCGTGTTTAGGCTCGTTGGGTTCGTCTCAACAAGACCTTTGACAAGAGGTGGTACTCAGGGTCTGATGATGGAGACAGATGGTTGTCACCAGTACCAATGAATCATATGACTAAACCACTTTGTGTTTAGCCTTATTGGGTTCATCTCAATAAGACCTTTAACAAGAGGTGGTACTCAGGGTCTGATGATGGGACCAGATGGTGGTCACCAGTACCAATGAACCATGGAACTAAACCACTTCGTATGTAGGCTCATTGAAATCGTCTCAACAAGACCGTCGACAAGAGGTGGTACTCAGGGTCTGATAATGGAGACAGATGGTGGTTACCAGTACCAGTACCAATGAACCATATGACTAAACCACATCGTCTTTAGGCTCATTGGGATCGTCTCAATAAGACCTTTGACAAGAGGTGGTACTCAGGGTCTGATGATGGAGCCAGATGGTGGTCAACAGTACCAGTGATCCATGTAACTAAACCATTTAGTAATCAGGCTCATTGGGTTCTTACTTCTCCTTAATAAGACCTTTGACAAGAGGTGGTACTGAGGGTCTGATGTTGGAGCCAGATGGTGGTCACCGGTACCAATAAACCCATGTAACTGAACCACTTCGTTTTTTTATGTTATTCAAATATGCGAGTTGATTTTTGGTGACCACAATCTCTCTCCATCATCAGACCTTGAGTAACACCTTGAAGTAATTAGAATTATATTTGACTTATTTTATCATCATATTAATATATACTTTACTCTAATACTTATCATATAACAAAAGCAAACATTTGGGATGGGATCTACTTAAATATGACCACAGTTTATAATTATTACTTTAAATTTTTAAATAAATTTTAACGTAATTAATATTATTTTGCGCTATATTCTAGTCTTTTCGTACAAAATAATGTTTATTAGAAATCAAAAGTTTATATCGAGATAGTAGATTGTGGTTGTTATCAAAATTCCATAGGAAGGATCAAGATTGTTTTGTCCATTATTGTAGTGCGAGCGAGTGATAAGACGTGCTAGAAAGGGTCGGCATATTGGGCTCGCGCGGCGGGTAAAATACCTAATTTCGCCCGACGCCGAAATGTTATAACGCTCTTAAAGCGTAGTTAACGCTTATGTGTCGACATTTCTATAGACGTCGCTCGCCCGAAAGGATAAAATATATTGAACGCAGTTTTACATTTTTTTTTAATAATAAGTTTTTAAATATTAACAGTAGGTCATAGTTTATTTACAGTAAGTTTACAAAGCCTTATGAAATTAAATATGTTTAGTAGTTTTAAAAATCAATAAAATATAGTATTTATAGTAAGTATTTAAATTTAAATGAAATATTTACATTAATTTACAGCTGCTAAAAAAAATAACTTCACAATGTTGAAAATTATTTGAAAGTGTTAAATTATGTTATAGCGAACTTACAAAATATTTAAATTACGTAACAAAATGAGGAAAGTGTCTCGATAGAATGCAAATTAAATTTCATTAACGTATGACAGGATTCATAACAGTTTACAACGATTGTACCTATCGAAGGTTACTATCCTTCAGTGTTGTAAATTGCGAAAACAATGGTAGATAAAGTGTCGCCCGATTTTTAACCAATTTCAATTCCAAGTCTATCTGAAACCTTGTCTTATTGACAACGTGTAATATTTTGTCATAGCAGTAATTTCGACAGTTACTATGAAAATGCTTAACCGTTTATTATAAGACCATAAAGTTGCTATTGTTTATTATAGTATAGAGGCACCTTATTGCAAGTGATTATTTCGATGTTTACAAGCGATTTATAAGTTCTTAAACACTCAGTAAACTTTCAATCATGTGCATCTAAAGTATAATTGAAGAACATTCACTTTTGGTGACATTTTGCAGTTACAATCATGGCAAGTGGAAAAGAGACGAGCCCAGGACCCTCTCGTAGGCGGAAAAGAGATGAGTCCTATGAAGATGATGACATTGATGACAACCGTAGCCCAGAGCGCCAGAGACGTCGGCACTCCGGGCACCGCAGCAGCCGCAGTCGACATAGGAAGAGCAAGAAGGTGAGGCGGTCTAGGTCTCATCGGCGAAGGTCACGCAGTTCTTCACATCGTCGGCACCAGCGCAATAGGTTGCAATCACGTGAACGTAAATCTGTCACCCCAGCTAGAACACCCCAGCAGATGGCACCGGCAGTTGCTGATACGATTTCTTCAGAAACATCCAATTCATCTGTTAGTAATAAGGAAATGACAGATTTCGCCACACAATTTAAAGAACTCATTCAGACTATGAAAGCAGGAGGTAATAATGAAAGATTTCCGACTATGAATGTGATACCTGAATATGACCCTGCTAAACGGACGCAGACTATTAGTACATGGTTGTTGAAAGTTAATGAATGTGCGCAAATTTATAGCTGGACAGAACGACAAACTATCCATTACGCTTTACCTAAATTAGTTGGTCTTGCGCAACAATGGTATCAAGGATTACCGAGTCTCCTATTTTCATGGTCTGAGTGGCAGGAGAAGCTGAAGTCAGCTTTTCCCAGTGATGAAAATTATGGGCGACTATTGACTGAAATGTTGGCCTGTAAAGCACGATTTGGTGAATCGCTGTTAGAAGAATACTATTATAGGAAAATGATTTTGTTAAATCGATGCAATATAACGGGTAAAAATGCAATAGACTGTCTGTTATTTGGCATTGAGGACAGGTCTGTAAGAACAAGCGCTGAGGCTGCTCAATTCACAGAGCCTGATAAATTATTAGTATACTTACGAAATGTGAAAATTACGAAACCCAACGAAAAGACTAACGCAACTTTCCAGGCCGGCACTTCGGACAATAGGCGTCCTAGGTTTAATAGATCTGTGCCCAATAATAATGAATCTAAAAGCAATACTAAATGTTACAATTGTGGCGAAGAGGGTCACCCATATTTTAAATGTAAACTTCCAATCAAAAGATGCAACTCATGTAGTAAAGTCGGGCATATTGCCAGTGAATGTTCTGTGAAAAAAGATACCACTGAGAAAAAGACTGTTTTGCGCATATCACTTAAACAGGGAAATGATACCAAATACTTCAAACCCGCATTGGTTAATGGTAAGGATTTTGATTGTTACATAGACTTTGGCAGTGAATGTACTGTAATGAGGGAATCAGACGCTCGTAAATTGACAGATGAGTGGACTCTGACAGATTTACCAGTGCTTACAGGTTTCGGCGATGGGCTAGTTAACTGTATAGGAAAGTTTGATATCAATTTGAAAATTGACTCTGCTCAAGCGGGTTTAGAAACGCTGGTTGTTCCAGATCATCTCCTAAAAGTACCTTTGTTAGTAGGGCAGACATTTACCGAGCAGGAACACATCGTTGTTTATAAAACTAGCAAGACTCTTAAAATATCAACCAACACATTACAGATTAAAGAAAACGTGCCATTATATGTTCATAAGTCAGTCAATGTTAGGGGCTACACGATTGTAGAAGTGTTTACGAAACCGGTGTATAGTGGGGATTTGTTTATCGAGCCAAGTATGTGTTTACAGCCAAGAAAAGAATACGAGAGTATACAAAGTGTCATTAAAATGGTAGATGGCTGTGGTCAGGTCGTAATCAAAGGTTTAGTCGCGGAGGGTTTTAATTTAGAAAAAGACGTATTGCTAGTCCGTGCGATACCTTTGAAGGAAGCTCCTAAAACCACGGAAACATATAGTGTCAATAGAATCGAATGTAATACTAGTAGACAGGACAGAGATTGTTTGATTGATGAAACGATGGTAAATGTAGATGAGAATATAAATAAAGATGATCGGCTTAAATTGGTAAATCTGCTTAATGAATATAGAGATTGCTTCGCGTTTTCAATTAAAGAACTAGGCTGCGTCACCAATACGGAAATGAATATTAAATTAAATGATCCTACACCTGTGGTATATAGACCATATCGGTTACCACTTTCAGAGCGAGAAGTAGTGAGAGGTATAGTTCAAGAACTTGAAGAATCAGGTATCGTTCAGCAGTCTTCTTCAGAATACGCATCACCGATTTTGTTAGTTAAAAGAAAACTGGCGATTACCGCCTTTGTGTGGATTTCAGAACTCTAAATAAACGCACAATCAAAGAACATTATCCTCTTCCGAGGATAGATGATCAGCTAGATAATCTTTCTGGTCATAAATATTATACAACCTTGGACTTAGTATCAGGGTATTATCAGATCCCCATGGCGGAATCTTCAAGACATCTAACTGCTTTCATAACGCCAGACGGGCATTATGAATTCACAAGAATGCCCTTCGGGCTAGTTAATGCACCGTCCACTTTTCAAAGGGCAATTAATAACATCTTAGGTAATGCTAGATTCAAAGATGCTTTAGCATACATGGATGATGTGAATATTCCGGCGAAGACTGTTGAGGAAGGCCTTACTAAATTGAGAGAGATATTAGAACTGTTTCGAAATTCAGGGTTAACATTGAATCTTAAAAAGTGTCACTTTCTGATGCAGTCGATCAATTATCTCGGGTTCGAAATTAGTGAGAAAGGTATACGGCCTGGTGAGAGTAAGATTGAGGCGGTGGAAAAATTCCCTAGACCAACTGATCAGCACAAAGTACGACAATTCGTAGGACTGGCTAGTTTCTTTCGCCGGTTTGTCAAAGGATTTTCATCAATTTCAAAACCTTTAACTCAACTGTTGAAGAAAGATGCCCGTTGGCTATGGGGAGAGGCTGAAGAAAACGCATTTATCACGTTGAAAAATGAGTTAGTTAAACGACCAATATTGTCGTTTTATGATCCAACATATGAAACGCAGGTTCACACAGACGCCTCTAAACATGGCATTGCGGGCATACTTCTTCAAAGACGAGATAAAAACTCCCCATTCACTGCAGTCGCGTACTTTAGTAGGCAAACTTCGCCGGAAGAAGCTAAATTCACTTCTTATGATTTAGAAACACTGGCCGTGGTATGCTCAGTACAGCGTTTTCGCGTGTATTTGTTAGGGATTTCCTTCACCATCGTCACAGATTGTAACTCACTTCGAGCCACTTTTGATAAGAAAGACATGTTACCGAGAGTAGCGCGTTGGTGGAGCATACTCCAAGAGTATGATTTTAGTATTGTGTATAAACCCGGACTAACTATGTCCCACGTCGACGCGTTAAGCCGTAACCCTCCAGAGCTAAAATCTACCCCTATTTTAAACATTCAAAGTATCAGTTCTAATTGGATAACTACGGTACAAAACAGCGACCCAGAACTTCAGAGAATAGTAAACATACTGAATGATCCAGAAAGCAATAATATTGTAGAAATCAAAAATAATTACTTGGTTAAGAGGGGGTTGTTATTTAGGAAGACTGAAGATGGGGATCGCTGGGTTGTACCAAAAGGCGTTAGATGGCAGGTATTGAAGGCTAGTCATGACGATATTGGCCATTTCGGTTTCGACAAGACGTACGACAAAATCAAGAGCAATTATTGGTTTGCTAAAATGAGAAGATTCATTAAAAAATACGTTGATTCGTGCTTAGAGTGTGCGCACGCAAAGGTCCCAGCTGGAAAAAAGGCTGGTGAATTACATACAATTGAAAAGGTTGACCGGCCATTTCATACTATCCATATTGACCACTTGGGACCTTTCGTACGCAGCAAAAAGAAAAACGCTTATTTACTCCTAATAATAGATGCGTTCACAAAATATATCATGTTAATACCAGTGAAGAGCACGAAAGCTGTCCATTCGATTAGAGCTATTAAGCACTACTTTCATACGTTTGACGTACCGAAACGGCTGATATCGGATCGCGGAACTTCGTTTACGGCTAAAAGTTTTAGAAACTATTTACATTCTCGAGGGTGAAACATATTCTCAACGCAACCGCAACACCACGTGCAAATGGGCAGGTGGAGAGGTATAACCGAACGGTGTTATCCTCTCTTACTGCTGCTACCCATGGCAAGTCGGAAGCGTCATGGGATGAATATGTTGATGAAGTCCAATGGGGCTTAAACAACACTCTAAACAAGGGCACGGGAAAAACACCCTCACAAGCACTTTTTGGTTTTAAGCTGACTGGAATGTCTGACTCGGTTTTACAATCGCACATTGAAAATGACGAGACTGACGCTCTGGTTGATCTGGTTGACGATAGTAAGAGTACGGTAGTTGAGGATCAGTCAGTAGATAATATTCGTAATGACATTTCTGAACACATCCGGTTAAACCAAGAAAAACAAAAAGTCGCTTTTGATAAGCGCAGAAAACTACTCACTTTTCAGGTTGGGGACTTAGTAAGGTTGGAAAGAGATATACCGTCGAGTGGGCAAAGTAGAAAGCTGGTGCCTAAACTCCGGGGACCATATCGTGTTGTTAAAGTACTTGATAATGATAGGTACGTTGTTGAAGATACTCCACTTTCGCGAAAGGGTAATAAACCATTTAGTGGAATTTTCTCCGTTGATAAAATGCATCGGTGGATGGTATTTAATAGAAGTAATGACACTGATTCTAGTAGCGAAAGTGATGAGTCGTAACTTTTGATTGGCAAGTAAGTAGGAGTAATGCAAATATTCTCGCATCAAAGCTGATGTAAATTCATGTACAAGCGTCATATTATGAATAAATAAGAATATGATTATGATGAGCTACAATGGATTATATTCAAGAACATTATGTTAAAATACCTTATCAAATATTGTGTAAAATGAATGATCTATAAAATGTCGGAGACATAAAGGTGCTCCAATATCAAACTAAGTTTAATTGAGGCAGTGTCGGAGACATGAAGGGGCTCCAGGCTGTAAGTAGTTATAGGCAGTGTTGGAGACATGAAGGGGCTCCAGGCTGTAATTAGATATTAATAGGCAGTGTTGGAGACATGAAGGGGCTCCAGGCTGTGAGTAGATGATATTAGTGTTGGAGCATGAAGTGTTGGAGACATGAAGCAAACCTAATAGGGCTGAAGCCTTTGTGCAAATTTTCAGATTTTTAAATCAACATCCAGGCTGTGAAATTTTCTAAAATTAGATGTTAATAAGCAGTGTTGGAGACATGATTTTGGGGGCTCCAGGCTGTGAGTTATGTTGATAGGCAGTGTTGGAGACATGAAGGGGCTCCACACTGAAAGTCAATTGTATGAGTGTTGGAGACATGAGACATGAAGGGCTCCAGATTGTGATTAGACTGATTAGATAACATGAGACACTGATTAGATTAGAGACAGTATTAGAGACGTAAAGGATCTTTATACTGTAATGGTTTCGTAAGAAAAAAAATTGTAAATCATTGGTTAAAATGATTGCACAAATATCGTTTAATAATGTTACTAGTATTATAAACATAGTTAAAATATAGTTATTATGTGTGAAAATGAGGTATCATGAGCCAACTTATCTTATATTTCTTGTAAAATAAATACATATATTATATACTTATAACAAGAAATAAGTAAAACAAATGATTGTAATATAGTATTAAAGCGTAAGTGTAAACAATTAATCATAGTACTGGCATTTTATCGAGACGATAAAAAAGTCAGGAAAGGCCGACTGTTAGCATTCATAATTTATTATTTAGATTTTAGTCATATTTAAAGATCCAAATATGTAATTTAAATTGCGGTATATTTTGATAAACAATGTCTGTGGTTTATCAAAATATACTAAATTAATAAGTAACGGAAGTTAGGATTTGACATCTCGTGCTGGCTCCCGACTGGTTCCGCCATCTTGGTTCGTGACTAGTGGGGAGGGCAAGATGGCGCCAACGGACTGACGGTTGTGAGGTAGAACGAGATAGACGAGGAATAAGTGCAAATCATGTAAATGAGATCATTACGTTTTGATGTAAATTCTTGTGGATTATCGGAGTGTTCGTGAATAAACGCCCTGCAGAATCATCGGATTGTTTTATTGAATTGTCTGGTTTACACTTGCAACAACCACTTCACTCAGGGTTAGTAAATTCCATATAAAATGGTGGGTTAATCCTCGGGTTAACTCTTCTTTTTCGTTGGTGAAAGTGGCCCTAAGAGCAATTCAATGTTCTAAATTCAAATTTAGTAGGTATTTATGCAACAAGTTAAGTTTTTAGGTTATGCAACAAGTTAAGTAGTGCTGTCTTCGCCATTAAGAAGCTTCAGCCGCTTATATCGAGAAGAGCACTGAAGGCTGTATATTTCTCAAATTTTCACTCGCTAATATCTTACGGGACGTTGATTTGGTGAAATTCCACTGATGCGAAGCGAGTTTTGATCCTTCAAAATCGTGCAGTACGACTACTAACCGGAGTACAAACTAGACACCCGTGCAGGGAACTCTTCAAACATAACGGTATAATGACACATTACTCACTTTACCTCTTCCAATGTTTGTGAGAAATAATTCGCGTTGCAAGCGCGTTGAAGTTTCCGGGAAACAAATTCGATCCACAGGGAGATTGCGAACAGTGCCGCGTCGCATGGCACTTTCAGTAAAGAACCCGCGAGAGTGATTGGACCAACATACTATGAAAAACTACCCGCGAAATTGCGAACAGAAACATCTGACGAAACTTTTGAACGCCAATTGAAAATCTTTTTATTGGAAAATCCATTATATTCTGTAAATGAGTATATGGTAATGACATGGAATATTAATTGACTGATGTAATCCATTATTGTATTTATTCGTATTTTAATTTTAGTTTGACGATCATTATGAGATAAACCTTGTTTTTTCTTTTTTATGTAAATTTTATTTATAGTTTTTTTTTTTTTTTTTAATTAGTATCAAATTGTAATTGTAATTAACATTTCTATATAAAAATCATACTCGACGATCATAATATAGATTCGTATAGATTAAGGTAGAATAATTTATCATGTAATTTTATATTATGAAATAAATAAATCTAAATCTAATCTATGAAACCCGTTACCCGCCTAGTGGCGGGTTAAGAATTTCACCACCCCCTTTCTTCCCGTGGGTGTCGTAGAAGTCGACTGCGGGATATAAGTTAAATTGTGGCGTAGGCGAGGGGCCGGCAACAGTGGCAACCTGTCACTGAAATGTCAAAATTTCGATTTCCTTTGAACCCTGAAATTTTCGGCACTGAAACTTGAGAAGTTTAACGTGCTCTGCCTACCCTGTTATTTATTTAATATAATTCGAATCGTGATTCGATACAGGCCTGATTGTATGTATGTTTACTATGAAACCTACTCATTATAGATCTGTGATTGTCGTAGGCATTGAAACTATATAGTCTACATATAGACGCCATTGATGCCAGTTACCGCCGTTACCGGGGGTGTCAAAGGTAGAATGTGGTTTGGGATGCTTGCTTACGCCCTGCATCGTATTATGTGCATTGGGCTGTATTGGTTCCATGCGCGGATCCAGGGGGGGGGATCATGGGGGTCATGACCCCCCCCTGGAGCCCAGGTTGGCCATACAAATAGACCACGTGACCCCCCCTCTGGGGCCTGAGCCTTTACCACGTGACCCCCCCCTGGGCACGAAGCTGGATCCGCGCTTGATTGGTTCACCGGGTTTCCATAGCCTAGTGCATGCCGATTGCCCTGTTCAACGTCAATGGTACTATTAAAAGCTTACAGTAAGACCAACAGAGTGAGTGAGCTTAATCCAGTGTCTTGAGTGTCTTCATCTCGCCACAACATACTATCTTCTTCTTCCTCCTACCCTTATCCCACGTTATGTGGGGTCGGTACAACATGTCTTTCTCTTCCATTCTCCCCTATCTTTCGTCATCTCAACACTCACATCTTTCTTTCTCATGTCCTCTTTCACACAATCCATCCATCGTTGTTTGGGTTTACCCCTCCCTCTCCATCCATCAACATTCATCTCCAACATTCTTTTGCCTATATGACACTCATCCCTCCTCATTACATGACCGTACCACGCCAACCTGCCACTCCTCATCTTTTCCGTTATAGGCGCAACTTTCAAACTTCCCCTAATATACTCATTCCTGATCCGATCCACCACGCCACAACATACTATACTATACATAATATACTCGTACCTTAAACGTGTAAACTCAACAGGTGAACTACATTTTTTATATAATTATGTGTCGTTTAAATACATAGGTAGTTTTGATAACCTGTGTGACGTGTTAAGAATTTTACCACAAGCTTTTCTCCCGTGGGTGTCGTAGAAGTAAGCTATGGGATATTCAATTGTGGCGTAGGCGAAAGAGGCTGACAACCTGTCACTGTAGGTAATCTCACAACTTCGTATTCTTAATTGTATTCCATCCATATTCATAAGTATCTGTTAACTATGGTTGATGCAACTGGCCCTAAGCTAAGCCTCATTATTCATTTTCAGCTGTTTGAGCAATGGATTTTATTATGTGGTGTCATTTTAGTCACAGTATATCCAAAAAATATTCTTGTAGGTAATTTACATTTAAGAAACACATTAGATTTAGTTGAGCCCAGTCGATAAGAATATAAACCTTGCTGTCTAAAGAATCTATTTGCGTGTAGTTGTTTAAGACTTACATCTAACTGCTTGTCTAAACAGCATAGCTTCGGCGATCGACCTGTAACAGGGGTGACTCACGCTACACTATATCATACATTTTTGTATGTACTATCTGCTTCTTTGTCTGTAGAGAAAGGTATGAATTTTAAATTTGTCGCCTCGTCCACGACACCCGACTTGTATTTATTTTTATGTACGTTACGTACATCCCTTTTAACCATATATTAGTGGGTATTCTCATTTTATACCCAATATTATTCCTGTTTTAACTAAATCATTTATTGCACACCATAGTGCATAGTTATTACATTAAATATGGTTGTAGGTCCACATAACACCCAGAGAAGGGTAATTGGGAAACATTCTTAAAAACTAGTTATAAAGTCTACAGTTTGGCATATTTTTCAAGATATTATAGTACTTAACTAAAGCCATAGGCATCTAACTAACATTTACCTATTATCAACATTCAAGACATTAACAATGTTGTTTATATTATGAGTTACTGCTATTAGTAGGTATTTGCCAAAGGCACCGTCATTTGCATTTACAGTAGGTTCAGTATTACCTAGGTACAGCGTTTCATTCTATTTTAGTCCTGGTGGCCTCGTCACGGTCGTTTATACCGATACGTTCTAATAAGCACGTTTTGTTTTCATTTACTTGTAGATATATTATAAAACAAGTTGGTACATAATGGTTGATCGGGGGCGGCGGCTGAGCTCAGGGAGAGGCCATGGCCCTCGTTCCGGGTCTTTTCTGATGCAGAGACTGTCTATCGCATTTCAGCGTGGGATTTGCATCTGGAAATGGCCCGCGGCGAGCTTCGTGAATAGATTTTTGTTTTCGTTTTATTATGTTAAGTACATAGTACCTACTTATGTAACATTTTAATTAGATTAGTGTGTTCAAGTTAGTTTGTGGTCAACTTTAATGTTTATTTTTTGTTTTTAATATATGTAGATATTTCAATTGATTTACTTAGGTAGGTAGTTCTAATTCTAATTCAAGTTTTGTGGCAAAGATGTACTATACTCTATACCAAACATTATTTTTTTATAAAGTATCTACAATCTTCATACTAAGAATCATACCTATACCTCCATTTTTAGCGCCATCTATTAAATACTATCATAACTACACTGATGATGCCTACAATTTTTTTTAATGTGTATTGATTGATGTGGTATCATGATATCAAAATAAAGAAGCATGTCATAATTCTTATAAAAAATAAAAACGCAAAAATATTTGGGGAAAAGATGATTTTGGCCTCTTCCAGTCTCTTTCTAAAAGGCCCATACATTTCAGAGGTACGCTTTTTTGTATGGGCTTTGTCTGTCCCGTATTATATGGTCCTTGCTCTATACTATACTAGAAGAAGTTAATTAAGCAATTTTTTATCCAACGCAATGTTTTCATGCTCTCAAAATACGTGTAGGTAGTATCTTTTTAGTAGGTATGTGTACTATTTTAATTACATGGTAAACATTGAATTCAACTGATTCAATAAAAAACGCATGTAATTTTTTTTTACAAATCTCCTATACATACAAATTACACGTATATATTTTATTTAAGACTCTGTTGATACACTGGTATTGCCGGTATCAACAACAATTACATTCACATTTTGTCACTGTGACATTCGACAATCGTTGCTAGTTTTTTTTGTAGTTTCAGATGTGAAATTTCATCGAAATCGGTTCAATTAATATCAAATCACATATTCCTTCCCTGCGACTCAAAATATTTCAATCAATACCCATCTAAATCGGGGGGCATTTCACGCCAAGCGGACAGCGAACATAATGTCATGTCTAGTATACGGACATGTGGTGGGATTCCGGGCAGAGCGGGCAATAGAGTCGCCTAGGTACATTTAATGATTAAATGAATAACGATTAAATGATTTATCTAAAACATAAGTACATATTCGTCACTTTTTAAATTTTATTCCAGTAGTGCCAAAGTTTTTAAACTAATAAAAGTATATATTTTAATGTTTCAATATGACTAGTCAAAGGCAGTCCAGAAAGTAATTGAAAATTTAAGCTACGGTCTAAAGTCTAGAAGAACAAACGAGGACTTGCCATTACCTTGAAATGGGATACTCAAAAATTAGTTTTTATTTTACCTGTTTTCAGTAGGTCTTAAGCCATTGGTTACCTTAATAAGAATTAAATTTTGATCATTAATGTGCCACATGCTATATCGAAGTTTTTACGTTTGTCAAAATACTTTTGATCGCTTTTTTAAATATCATATAAAATTTTAATTTATTCATTCAATCACAAGAAGTTAATAGACAATCCACTGCCCGCTCTGTCCAGAATGCCACCACATGTCCGTACACTAGTCATGTCATAGAATTTGCTGATATATCTACCTATTTGAAACAGTTATAGGTATTACTTGATGTCGTGAATACACGTATTTCTATTTTATTTTTACTTCGCACCGTTTCCGGTTTTAAAGCATTTAAAATATGGTAATACTTATCAGAGGAGAGCTTTTTTAAAACGCTGCTAAAACTGTACTAAAGAAATTGGAAATAAAGTAGAATTTTGGAGAATTTTAAAAATTTAGTTTTTTTTAATAGTTTTTATACTTTTTTTTCAATAAATTATCAAATTGATATAGAGATCTACGTCAATTTTGAACTAAAGTGACTTATTCATATACATACCTAATACCTACATACACAGACACAGCAATTTAAGCGAGAAGAGGAATTTTAAAGGTTATTTTATTTATTAAATATTTTACGTGTTTTTACTGTGAATGTGAAGCGAATTCTGCAACCTCGATTTATAAAAAAAAACCGGCCAAGTGCGAGTTGCACTCGCGTTTCAAGGGCTTAAGCGCCTCTTTTTTAGTAGGAACTTAAGTCATTTTTGCGAATAATCGATATTTTGAACAAAACGAAACAGAAATGAGTTTATATGTAATATTCCAACGCGCTCACACAATTTCAAGAGCGCTCCACCACAGAATATAATTATAATAGTACAAGTACAGAAGGCTCACTCCTTTGATGTTCACAAAATGCCGCCATTCTAAATTCTTACCTACATTAACAAACGGACCGCACGCGAGCAGCCAATGAATGGGCCGCGAACTCGCGGCCGCTGACATGTACTTGTAACGCGGCGATAGAATCGCGGAGTGAGCCGCCCCTGGTCTTACGCTTTACTGTAGATTTCTAATAGGTTTTCCTGTAATGTATAGATTGAAAACTATCTCGTGTATTTTTTTGAAAATTTTACGCTTAGTAGTTTCGGAGATAAGGGGGGGGGGGATGGTCATTTTTTGCCTATTTTCTTAAATTACTTGAAAATTACTTTACAAAAAATTATTAAAGAAAATATTCTTGAAATACTTACCTATAAAAAAGCTCTTTCATTTGATAACACAATATAGTTCTAGAAACTTTGATTTTTAATTTTCACTTTTACCCCCCAAAAGTAGCGCCTATAATTGAATTTTCTTAATTTAAATTACATGTCCGTCTTTGGGTCACAGGTTTACATATGTGTGCCAAATTTCAAGTTAATCGGTTCGGTAGTTTCGGAGAAAATTGGCTGTGACAACGGACAGACAGACACACGAGTGATCCTATAAGGGTTCCGTTTTTCCTTTTTGAGGTACGGAACCCTAAAAACTAGCGACCCACCACGTAGCTTTAAAAATCTAAACAAACATATAAGGTCAGTGCGGGCAAAACCGGCATACTTTATTTGAAATAAAGTTTGAGTGGATAAAACTAGACTATTAAAGTAGTCTGGACTGTCTGGAGTGATCCGCATGGTCCCATCCTATTGACTAGCAAATTTTATATTCCACACAGCTTTTATAATATTTTGGTGAATTAAAGTAAAATTATGTGATAAAAAATCACTTTTTTTAAGGCTCGGCGGGTTGACCGTCCCCACGCGCTGAATACGGAAAGACCGTCTAGTTTTTTTTTATTATTATAAATGGGCTTACTCTTGGCCACAGACTAGCCAAAGGCGTGGCCTACGATGGAGTGAGCTCGCCCAGAAGATGCCTGTTCTCTTGATTTGAAGGTTGACGGGTTATATGAGCTCGTTGTCGCGTAATTTCATATGGAAATAAGTATTAAAACTATGTTCATTGTTATATTCTGTAATAACAGGGAGTAATGTGATAGATCAGATATTAAAACAAATAACGTTGATATGTTCAACATATCAGCATTTTTCAGGTTCCGTAGTCAACTAGGAACCCTTATAGTTTCGCCATGTCTGTCTGTCCGTCCGTTCGTCCGTCCGTCCGTCCGTCCGCGGATAATCTCAGTAACCGTTAGCACTAGAAAGCTGAAATTTGGTACCAATATGCATATCAATCACGCCAACAAAGTGCAAAAATAAAAAATGGAAAAAAATGTTTTATTAGGGTACCCCCCCTAGATGTAAAGTGGGGGCTGATATTTTTTTCATTCCAACCCCAACGTGTGATATATTGTTGGATAGGTATTAAAAAACCCCTCTAACTTTTGATCCATATGTTTAAAAAATATAAAAAAAATCCCAAAAGTAGAACTTTATAAAGACTTTGTAGGAAAATTGTTTTGAACTTGATAGGTTTAGTAGTTTTTGAGAAAAATAAGTAAAACTACGGAACCCTACACTGAGCGTGGCCCGACACGCTCTTGGCCGGTTTTTTCTATTTATAAGGCAAGACCGTCATATGTCCCGTAAATGAGGTTGATAACCTTCTTTTTTCAGGTCCAGACAAAAGCAAAGCCGAAACTTATAATTAAAATTAACCTACAACACCCGTTTAAACTCGACTTATTTCCCATAAAGCCTAAAAAAGGTGCCTTACTCTTACTTATATGCCGGTCTTTCCGACTAGGCACAATTTCGAAGTTACATATCGTCACTACTTTTAAAAAATCTCGTATCTCACGCTGCTCCTCAAAGTTAAAACGCAGTAAGTCTATATGCATTCCATACATGCTTACTACAATTTTCTTTTCATTGACAGACGAAGATACAAGTTTTTTTAAAAGTAGTGACGATATTTCAGGACATAAAACAATAAATTGAACGCGTTTCAAGAGCATTAATTGTACTAGACAGGAAGAACGATTATTAAATTAACACGTTACATACATAATGAACAGAAAAACTGGTATATCTTCGGAGGTGTAAGAAGTGATAGATATATAAATACAAAAGTTATATTCAGTAGGTAGACGGTCTTTCTGGGTAGACGGTCTTCCCAACACTGACCTTACTATAGGTATGTACTTTGTCCCAGCACGGGGACATGGAGACAGCAAGATGCTACTTTGTTTTATACTAGATGACTACATACATATATGTATTAGGTATAGGTAAGTGATGAATTGATGATACTTGGCAAATATCTAAGTAGGTAGATATCAAGGTATCTAAGACGCAAAAATGGATTTGGTCCTCTAGAATTAAGTAGATGGCTTTAATCTAAAATATAAATAAACTATGTTCGTCCTAATCAAATAAAAACTATAGAAGTTACTAAAGTGTAATTTTTAGAAATATTAGCTACCGGTAACAAAGTTGTAATTCTCGTTAGTTTTCGACAACAAAGTTCTATTCAGCTTTTACTCATAAATGTGTTAAGAGAATCTGTTAAGTGAAATTCAGCTGAAATTATTAATTAAGGTTTAAGAATCTTACATCTGCCTTCTGGTTCAAAATAGTTACTGTCTTATAGGTACTGTAACTTCCATGCTGCCATTGTTACTGATCCCTTTAGTAGGTATACTTCAAGAATAGAAGCTAGTAATGTAGGCTATATCCCGTCATGCGTGCTTGTCCGAACCCGAACAGACTTTAGCCTCGTAAATCCAAAATAAACGCTGAATAAACTGGACTGTCGAGAACACAACAAGCCAGCATAAAACCTAGCAACGTATCTAACATGAAATACAAACGTTTTTAAGAAGTACTCTAAACAAGAGAAAAATAATTACTTGATTTTATAGAAATATTATTCTAAGTATCCTTATTTCTTGTCTACTGAGCTTTCAATATTGTTGTTGTAACTAGAAGATGCTAATTAGCTCTCTACGATTTTACCTATCTGTTGCAGATAATAAACCGTGGAACTACATTTTTCTAAACTTAAGGAAAAATTCACACCTCCGGCAGGACTCGAAACTGTGACCTTCTGGTATCCGGTAGGCCGGTCCAGCCACTCTGATCAACTGAGCCACAGGTCAGGATAAAAACCGCGGACCCGATGAAACTTTCACCAGTCATCGCCTCTTCCGCGATTTTTCGTAGGTATAATTACACACATACATTATACAGTGATGGCCATGAATAATGAACCCTCGTGGACGTCAACTGCCACTTCGCTGGTAGGTTGAGGAATGGTATCCAACAAACACGTATTTAAAACAATGTTAACTCAGTAGTCGCCTCCCGTTTCATACTTTGTCAAATGATAGTTTAAAATATCTAATACTAGTATATGAGTAATTAGATCTTCAACGTTATATGTGACGGCCCTTCAACATTTCGGCGCATGGGTATAAACGTAGGTACTCTAAAGTTATCAAGCCGATAAAGTTCGTTTGTCCTTTTCTATCACACCAATACGTCAGAAATCCCACAAACGAACTTTATCGGCTTGATAACTATTAACTATAGAGTACGTTTATGAATAAGGGGGTAAGTTCGTAAGCATAGGTAAATTAGGTAAGCATAATACAAAGACAATAACTGTAGAAATTTGAATTCTCTCGGATTAGCAACTATTTTGGCGACAGAAGTTTAAGTAAAAGAATTCCGTAAGTAAATACTTTTTAAATAGCATGATCAAGAATGCAACGCGTAAAAATGATTCAAGTTCGCTTCGCCCGGCAAAAAATACTAATGTTCACGAATTGCCGTTTCCCGGCCTCTGCAATAATATACTATTTCCGTGCGTTTATGAGAATTTTCCTGAGCGCTTCAACCGCTTTGACTTCGGTAGCAACATCAAAGCCGCCAGTCCTTCCTAATTTTTTCAGGGATTAAACATGTGACTTAATGTAATTTACGCCGGAAGTAACTTGAGAAAATAAGGTATAGGTACGTTAGTTAAACATCTGGTAAAATTTACTGCCGGCGGAAATGAATGAAATGAATTATGATTATCAATTCCTAACAGTATTTTCTAATACACATAAAAATCAGTCTTGAAAATTTGGAAAGTCAGTGTTGTTCTAGGAGGGCGATTTTTGAATCTCGCATACGGGATTTTGTCACTAAAATACCGGTTGAAAACGGTGACTTGTATATTATTTTCAGTGACAATTTTCTGGATTCGAACGCGTGAGACTCAAAAATCGGCTCGTCTGGGCGCCTCTGGGCTCATAGTCCTTAAGAGGATACGGTAGCGTAAATGCTAAAATGGAAAGGAGCCCCCCCTTTCAACTTGGGAATTTTAGTTAAATATACAAGTGTTATTAACTAGATTTATCGAAAAAAATTGTCCATTAAGAACAACTCAGTCAAAAGATATTTCAAAAAAAACTTTAAAATCGAGGTTCCGCTCTCGACTCTTTCCTCCTTCAAAACTTAATCAATCTGAACAAAATTTTAAAATCTGAATAACAATGAAATAATCTATGTCGAACCGTTTAGTTCTTTTGGTTAATTGTTACCAATCTTGAGTATTACACCTTTTTTTGCGCCACAATGAAAAAGGCCGTTTTTGGAAATTTTTGATTGGCTTTAGAATCTTTAAAAAGCAGAATATCAAAAAAATCAAAACGGTCCGACACAGATAAAAATAATAACAATCTGTGTTGAAAAAATCATTACTCTATCTTCAAAAACCAGGGAGGAAATAGCCGAGAGCGTTTGTATGGAGAATTGACCCCTACCGTATCGTCTAGAGTCACATGAAGTTTGGACAATTTAGAAGTAGCGCATTTCTACCAGAAACGATGAAAACTCAAAGAGTTTGAAATGCTCTTATACTACAGAGTAACGTATCTATACTAAAACGTTTAAAACCCTTGGTACCGGTTCAGTATATTTATGGAAACTGAACGCCGGTGGCAAGATTCCCGTCAGAACCCATGATGTACGAAATTATTTTTTAAGTAGTCAGTGTTATCTTTGCAGTGATAAGAGTGATAAATATCATACCGTAACTGTTCCGTTATTATCTTCTGGCCGAGTCCGGCGGCGTGATTTCGTCACCCATTGTTTATTTAAGACACTCTACTTATGAAGATTACTAACAACTCCGGTTTTGGGATCAACATTTGTGTGCATTTAATGTGCACTGCCGGTCATACGCAGACATTTGAATGCACCGTGGGCCTGAATGTCCCGAAAGATTTTAACCACGCGTTTTTGATTTAAAAACAAGCAAAAAATGTCATATGACTTTTGTAACATATTTGGACATACTATATTTTTTTCTTATTATTTTACTACTGTTTACATTATTTTACATGGCCTTTAATAAGTCATAACCAAAAAATAATGTTTTACAGTTTTTTTTTAGGTTATATGTTTTTCACTTCAGTCAAAAAAGCGGTTTTGCCCGAGTTATGACGAAAAACAGATTTAGAGAAAGATGGAATTGTCTCTGAATCTGGGCCAAATCCAGATATTTTATAATGATATTATAGTCTCTAAACATAGTCAGGAATAAACTGTTAAAATCTTTCGGGGTATTCAGGCCCACTGTGTATGTATTATACAAAAATACATTTCGGTTGAGTTGAAGACACAGTCATTGAAGTACTTATTATACCAAATTTTTAATACATTACCTTTCAGTATTTATAAATATTGACTTCAAAGCAGTGTAGTCACGGTAAATGAGTAAAAATCCCTGTTATTTTTTATAGGGTTTTTTTTTAGTAAGTAGAAATAAAATTGTAACAAAATGAGATTTAAATCTTTCTCTTATCTCGACGACTAGGTATTACATGTGGAGATTCACGGGCAATTTTTTTCTAGTTGCGCTTACCATTGTTCAGTTCATAAACTATTTTCCGTTTTTCTCAAAGCTTGGGTTTAAATAATTTTCATAAATCAGTATCTCATCATACAGAATCCTGATGAATTCACGGTACCTACTACTATTACTACTGTATAGTAATTACAGTACTTTTTGTCTAAAGATCATTGCAAGGCTTGTCTTTTTTTGCTGATATCAAACAAGCTATTGAAGGGAATACTTTATACCTACTTAGTCATTACTTTAGTCATTATGTAATGACTTTGGACGCATTCTACCCCAAATGGTGACTAAACGCTGACGACATGGTCAAGTGGAAAAAGCGAGAGGAGGAATTTGGGACACTAAAAGTCTAATAAAAAAACCTAGTCATTACCTTATGACTATATATTACATATAAGTCTCCCGATATTTGCGGTGTTTTAGTGACCTCGATACTTCAAATAGTTTGAACTTCAGATAATACCATTTGATAACAATTAAAGGTCTCTTCTGTTGTCTTCAGTAAAATATTAAATAGGTACATAGAGACTCACTTAAAACGAATAAATTGGGTTATTTTTTTAGAGCAAAGCAATATAGTAACTAAGTCATTTGCCTAATTTAAAGCAACATTATGTAATTTATGTAGGCTAGAAACTTGGCCACATGTTTGTTTATTCTTATAAATAATGGCTAAACTGTATTAATTTCAGAAAGTCACATGTCACAGGAATAAGCCCATTTTTTTGATTGACCTGTTATATTTTCGTTTCTCTCTATTGGTCTAAGGTACTTATGAATTACTAGCTTTTGCCCGCGGCTTCGCTCGCGTTAGAAAGAGACAACAAGTAGCCTATGCCACTCTCCATTCCTTCTACTATGTCCACTTAAAAAAAATCATGACATTTCGTCGCTCCGTTTTGCCGTGAAAGACGGACAAACAAACAGACAGATACACTTTCTTATTTATAATATTAGTATGGATTATGAAAGCAGCATTGGCCGAGGGGATTATACCGCCCGGCTATCAATTCTGAGATTGTGGGATTTCGGAACTTAACTATCAACGAAATATAAATTGAAATTTACCGCTGTAAGAGATTCGCTTGAGGTTTTAGTTTGACTATTAAACCCCGATGCCTCGTCCCCGTACCTCATAGACAATTTGGACTTTAATTAACAAATTAAAGATTATTTCAAGGGTTAAGAGCCCTTGACGAATGTTCGAATTGAACGGCTAGACCAAGTTCTAAAACTGATCGGTGATCAATTTTGAAAGTTTATTTTGTTTGTGACACTACAGACCGATAATACCGCTTCGCCAGCCGCCGGCAAACTTTACTCGCGAGACAAAACTCAATTTAAATCAAGCATATTCGCAGAAGCAAGCCTCTAGGTAATAAAATTATCAGGTATTTGGTAGCTAAGAAAACTTTGGTAAGATCCGTTTCGCAACATAAACACTGCGACTCATTCGCGCCGCGCTCCACAGTATATCAGCATAAGTAGGTACACATAATATGTAACCAGGCTAACAACAGGTTATAAATAGAAGGGACCAGCGCTGATATAAACTCTATACTTACAGAGTGTGTATGTCGGATGGAACTTTCGGCACGGCAGTCAGGCCCTTGCGCAGACACCGCACCGCGTTTCGGACGCACTCGCATTTTGGCGGGCAATCTTGCCCAGAAGTTAAACTTAATTTAAAAAGTAAAAGAAACTTAAAGAATATTAAAAGTCTCATTGTTGGTTTTTGGAATAAAGTTCAAAAAAGTTTTTCGTTCACACCGAGTACTAATGCACTTGGAGGTGCGGACGCGGTCTCAGAGACCGAGGGAAGACGACCGACCGGCCGGCGGACGCGCCAGGAGTGCAGTGGCAGCGCACTGGCGAGTGCGGGCCGCGCCGCGCGCGTGCCGATGCCGCGCGCTGCCGCCGCGCGCCGCACGTCGCGCGTCGCGGCCATCCCGCCGGCGCCCGCCGCGCCGCCCGCGCCGCACGCACTACTCACACCTCCTCCAACAAAATTACATACATATATGACTATATTATTTTAAAATTTTAGGTAGTATTAAAATTTTAAAAAGTGTGAAAATCTCGAAAACCAGGCGACTTTTACCAGGGGCGGCTCACTCCGCGATTCTATCGCCGCGCTACAAGTACATGCTGGCAGCCGCGAGTTCGCGGCCTAATCAGGGGTGGCGCGCGTTCTCACGAAACGCACGTTCGCACTTTCTATTGTTACATTACGTAGCGAGATTTTTTCAAGGTTCATCTGCGATGTCCACGTGTAGAATGGCTAATAATGCTTAGTTAAATAGACACCATGAATAAAATAGGACAATCTTACACTGATCTTATTGATTAAGTCCAACGGAAAAGTTCAATAAGGCTTGTGATGCTGAAGGCAATAATATATAAATACCTAGAAAGTACCCAGGACTTGAATATATGGTATAACTATTTATCTGAGAATTAATGCGTTTTAAACCATAGGCAACCCTATCATCCGACGTTGCGCACGTGCGGCTCATTTCTTTGTTAGAATTTTGTAGGCATTTAAAAAGGCGGCATTTCGTGAACATCAAAGCCTTCTGTACTTGTACTATTATATATTCTGTGCTTTTACTAAACCTTAATGTCGATTTTCTGGACCAGTATAAGGTGCCCTCTTGGTGGTTAAAAGGTTGTCCATTCATTACCGGGCACCCGGTATATTTTTTTGAAGCAGAATAAATCCTATTGATTTGTGTATTTATAAGTAATAGGCAACGACGGGTGGTTAGGCACCTACAGATTTTTATTAAAGGTGCAGACTATAGAGTTTGTGAGGGCTGGTGCGGTTGCGAAAGATTCCAATATTGAACTACGAGCGTAGCGAGTTTAACTTTCGTACCTTCAAACCCTCGCAACGCTCTAATAGCGCTCACTCAACGCGCGAGCAAGGCACGGAAGTTATGGTGATCCTAACGGGCTGCTATAAATGTTAAATTGTTATAAGTGAAAAGTATAGGTAACCGAGTGAAACACAAAAATGTTCACCACACCTACACTAGGAAAATACTAACTGTAAAGCATCAAACTTCAAACTATTATTCTGGTCCAAGAGCTGGCAGGATTTTGGAGTAGGTTCTTGAGGCAACCTGGAAAGGTGCTCAGATGCTTCTCTGATCATAGCCAACATCAGGTCTGCAAGTCTGGCAGCTGGGGAGCGGGGCTTTATCGAGCTATGAATTTTTGAAGATTTAATTTTTTGAGGCCCAAAAAAGGTGTTTGAGGCAACCTGGAATTATTAAAAAGTGAAAATAGAGTTCCTCAGAAGTCGCATAGTATTTATGCCAGATCGTTTGGCCGGGTCCTTCACCGTGCCAGAACGGTACAAAGAGGTAAAAAAAAATTCCAAAAAAGGTTCTTGAGGCAGTCTGTCATTTTTACCAGTGAAAGATGAGGGTCTAAGTAGCCATGGAAAAATAATGCCATGACATGAGGTGGGGTCCGTACCCTGCCATTCGATCTTGAAAGTCAATTTTTTAGTTTTTCGTAAATAACTCGTAAACGGTGGCCCGCAGCAAAAAAATATGTTAAACAGAAAATATCTACATAAAATTTCCTACAAGAAAGGTTATGTACGTTTTTTCGATAGGATCAATATATAGATGGATAATTTAGTAAGAAAGTTTTTTTAATCGATTACATGCTCCGTTTTTCGTCAATACCTCGTAAACGGTGGCCCACAGCAAAAAATTATGTTAAACAGAAAATATCTACATAAAATTTCCTATAAGAAAGGTTATATAAGTTTTTTCGCTAGGGTCAATTTTTTAGTTGGAAAGTATTTTTAAATAGATTTTTGGGCCGTTTTTTGTTGATAACTCAAAAACGGTGGCTCACAGCCAAAAATAATGTTAGACAGAATTAATCTACATAAAATTTCCTACAAGAAAGGTTCTATAAGATTTTTCGCTAGGATCAATATTTTAGTTGGAAAGTATTTTTAAATAGATTTCATGGGCAGTTTTTTGTTGATAACTTGAAATCGGTGGATCACAGCCAAAAATAATGTTATACAGAATTAATCTACATAATATTTCCCACAAGAAAGGTTCTATAACATTTTTCGCTAGAATCAATATTTTAGTTAGAAAGTATTTTTAAATAGATTACATGGGCCGTTCTTTGTTAATAACTCGAAATCGGTGGCTCACAGCAAAAACTAATGTTACACAGAATTTATCTACATAATATTAACAAGAAATGTTCTATAACATTTTTCGCTAGAATCAATATTTTAGTTGGAAATTATTTTTAAATAGATTTCATGGGCCGTTTTTTGTTAATAACTCGAAATCGTTGGCTCACAGCCAAAACTAATGTTACACAGAATTAATCTTCATAATATTTCCTACAAGAAAGGTTATGTACGTTTTTTCGATAGGATCAATATATAGATGGATAATTTAGTAAGAAAGTTTTTTTTAATCGATTACATGCTCCGTTTTTCGTCAATACCTCGTAAACGGTGGCCCACAGCAAAAAATTATGTTAAACAGAAAATATCTACATAAAATTTCCTATAAGAAAGGTTATATAAGTTTTTTCGCTAGGGTCAATTTTTTAGTTGGAAAGTATTTTTAAATAGATTTTTGGGCCATTTTTTGTTGATAACTCAAAAACGGTGGCTCACAGCCAAAAATAATGTTAGACAGAATTAATCTACATAAAATTTTCTACAAGAAAGGTTCTATAAGATTTTTCGCTAGGATCAATATTTTAGTTGGAAAGTATTTTTAAATAGATTTCATGGGCAGTTTTTTGTTGATAACTTGAAATCGGTGGATCACAGCCAAAAATAATGTTATACAGAATTAATCTACATAATATTTCCCACAAGAAAGGTTCTATAACATTTTTCGCTAGAATCAATATTTTAGTTAGAAAGTATTTTTAAATAGATTACATGGGCCGTTCTTTGTTAATAACTCGAAATCGGTGGCTCACAGCAAAAACTAATGTTACACAGAATTTATCTACATAATATTTCCTACAAGAAATGTTCTATAACATTTTTCGCTAGAATCAATATTTTAGTTGGAAATTATTTTTAAATAGATTTCATGGGCCGTTTTTTGTTAATAACTCGAAATCGTTGGCTCACAGCCAAAACTAATGTTACACAGAATTAATCTTCATAATATTTCCTACAAGAAAGGTTATGTACGTTTTTTCGATAGGATCAATATATAGATGGATAATTTAGTAAGAAAGTTTTTTTTAATCGATTACATGCTCCGTTTTTCGTCAATACCTCGTAAACGGTGGCGCACAGCAAAAAATTATGTTAAACAGAAAATATCTACATAAAATTTCCTATAAGAAAGGTTATATAAGTTTTTTCGCTAGGGTCAATTTTTTAGTTGGAAAGTATTTTTAAATAGATTTTGGGCCGTTTTTTGTTGATAACTCAAAAACGGTGGCTCACAGCCAAAAATAATGTTAGACAGAATTAATCTACATAAAATTTTCTACAAGAAAGGTTCTATAAGATTTTTCGCTAGGATCAATATTTTAGTTGGAAAGTATTTTTAAATAGATTTCATGGGCAGTTTTTTGTTGATAACTGAAATCGGTGGATCACAGCCAAAAATAATGTTATACAGAATTAATCTACATAATATTTCCCACAAGAAAGGTTCTATAACATTTTTCGCTAGAATCAATATTTTAGTTAGAAAGTATTTTTAAATAGATTACATGGGCCGTTCTTTGTTAATAACTCGAAATCGGTGGCTCACAGCCAAAACTAATGTTACACAGAATTTATCTACATAATATTTCCTACAAGAAATGTTCTATAACATTTTTCGCTAGAATCAATATTTTAGTTGGAAATTATTTTTAAATAGATTTCATGGGCCGTTTTTTGTTAATAACTCGAAATCGTTGGCTCACAGCCAAAACTAATGTTACACAGAATTAATCTTCATAATATTTCCTACAAGAAAGGTTATGTACGTTTTTTCGATAGGATCAATATATAAATGGATAATTTAGTAAGAAAGTTTTTTTTAATCGATTACATGCTCCGTTTTTCGTCAATACCTCGTAAACGGTGGCCCACAGCAAAAAATTATGTTAAACAGAAAATATCTACATAAAATTTCCTATAAGAAAGGTTATATAAGTTTTTTCGCTAAGGTCAATTTTTTAGTTGGAAAGTATTTTTAAATAGATATTTGGGCTGTTTTTTGTTGATAACTCAAAAACGGTGGCTCACAGCTGAAAATAATGTTAGACAGAATTAATCTACATAAAATTTTCGACAAGAAAGGTACTATAAGATTTTACGCTAAGATCAATATTTTAGTTGGAAAGTATTTTTAAATAGATTTTATGGGCCGTTTTTTGTAGAATCAATATTTTAGTTGGAAAGTATTTTTAAATAAATTACATGGGCCGCTTTTTGCTGATAACTCAAAAACGGTGGCTTACAGCCAAAAATAATGTTATACAGAATTAATCTACTAGTTGGAAAGTATTTTTAAATAGATTTCATGGACCGTTTTTTGTAAATACCTCGTAAACGGTGGCCCACAGCTAAATAAAATGTTCACGAGAAAAAATCTACATAAGATTTCCTACAAGAAAGGTTCTATACGTTTTTTCGCTAGAATCAATATTTTAGTTGGAAAGTATTTTTAAATAAATTACATGGGCCGCTTTTTGCTGATAACTCAAAAACGGTGGCTTACAGCCAAAAATAATGTTATACAGAATTAATCTACATAATATTTCCTACAAGAAAGGTTCTATAAGATTTTTCGTTAGGAGCAATATTATAGGTGGAAATTATTTTTAAATAGATTTCATGGGCCGTGTTTGTAAATACCTCGTAAACGGTGGCCCACAGCTAAATAAAATGTCCACGAGAAAAAATCTACACAAAATTTCCTATAAGAAAAGGTTACTGCAGTTATAGGTTACTACAGTTTAAATCCACATCCACATCACTTTTGTCTAAACTCATTTTGAAATTTGAAAAGCATAGGTATTTGATAAATCCGAGCAAATATAGGTATAATTTTTTAAATTTCCGCGCTTAAACTTTTTTTGAAATCTTTTTGAGGCAAAGTTTTAACCGGTGACATTTACCGCATTAATAGTTTGGCAAAAAAGAGTAGAAATTAGAAAGTATTATTAGGGGCGCCACAGTCTATGTAAACCGTTTTGCGAGGGGCGACCGTCGCGGCCGTCGCCGTCGCGTCTCATCGCATCGTCTACTTCCATATCGATAAGGTTTGATTTCGTATGCGTCGCATCTCCGTCGCGCGACCATCGCGCGACCGTCGCCCCCGAAAGCCATGGCGTGAGCATTTCTTTTTTTGCCACTTTTATGTAGTGTGATATTTTTTAAAAAAATATGCTATTTCTAATCAGAATTACTAGCTTTTTCAATCCTAGTAGTTAAAAAAATTGTCCCATACATTTTTTTCTTATTTTGTTACCATTTTCCGTACATGTTGTATAGGGTAACAAAAGAGGAAAGTGTAAGCCAAATTACAACTTACGAAAATGCAGACGAAAAAACATTGCAACATTTTTTATGGGAAACAAAAGAGATCCCATTGAATGCTATTAGCGAAGAAACACATGCTTATTAATCATTATGACTTGTGATAAAATCCTTAGAACAATTATTCCGAATAAGTTTATTTCCTTCAACATTATGGATTTGTACAACTATGGACTTTGATTATTATGGCTAATAAATTTTATGACTAACAATAATTATGACTTTCAAAAATCGGCACTACAATTTCTGACGTTTAATTTTATGACTGGTGATAATATGACGGAAAACGTTATGGATAGTAAAAATCGGACTTAAAAAATTATGGGAACCAATAGAGACCCATATGCTTTTCGTGAATGTAGGCACCCCCTACTGCCCCTACTGGTGGTGCCGGCCGCTCGAACCGTGTTTTGCCGCAAGTCACCGCTAGTTCGTGCACTGAAAATAGTGAATGAGTTTTTAGACGTAGGCGCCACGTCTAAAAACTCATTCACTATTTGCAGTGCACGAACTAGCGGTGCCGGTGACTTGATGTTGATATTCTTGCGAGCAGATGGGCGTTTATACGTGACGAATGCATGAGGTTTTGTGTGGGATTGGAGGAATGAAGGCATCTGTTATTTATTACTTATGTTTTGGTATGTAATGTTTTGATTTTGCTGTTTATTTAATATTTAATTTTGTGTTACTTGTTGTAATGTTTATTTAAAATTCACGGTGCTTTAGTTTTGTATACTGTCATACTGTGTAATTTTCTTTGAGTAAATAAATAAATAAATAAACCTAGCGAAAAAACGTACAAAACTTTTATTGTAGCAAATTTTATGTTTGTTATTCCCGTTGAAGATTGATTTAGCTGTGGACCACCGTTTTCGAGTTGTTTGCAAAAAACGGCTCGTGTAATCTATTTAAAATACTGTCCTACTAAAATATTGATCCTAACGAAAAATCTTAAATAACGTTTCTTGTAGCAAATATTATATAGATTATTTCTGTTTAATATTATTTCTGGAAATAATTTCTGATCCTAGCGAAAAAACGTATATGTACAACCTTTCTTATAGGAAATTTTATGTAGATTTTATTCTCGTGAACATTTTATTTAGCTGTGGGCCACCGTTTACGAGGCATTTACAAAAAACGGCCCATGAAATCTATTTAAAAATATTTTCCAACTAAAATATTGATCCTAACGAAAAATCTTATATAACCTTTCTTGTAGGAAATATTATGACGATTAATTCTGTATAACATTACTTTTTGCTGTGAGCCACCGTTTTTGAGTTATCAACAAAAAGCGGCCCATTTAAAAATACTTTCCAACTAAAATATTGATTCTAGCGAAAAAACGTATAGAACTTTTCTTGTAGGGAATCTTATGTAGATTTTTTCTCGTCAATATTTTATTTAGCTGTAGGCCACCGTTTACGAGGTATTTACAAAAAACGGCCCATGAAATCTATTTAAATATACTTTCCAACTAAAATATTGATCCTAGCGAAAAATATTATACAAACTTTCTTGTAGGAAATATTATGAAGATTAATTCTGTGTAACATTAGTTTTGGCAGTGAGCCACCGATTTCGAGTTATTAACAAAAAACGGCCCATGAAATCTATTTAAAAATAATTTCCAACTAAAATATTGATTCTAGCGAAAAATGTGATAGAACCTTTCTTTTAGGAAATATTATGTAGATAAATTCTGTGTAACATTAGTTTTGGCTGTGAGCCACCGATTTCGAGTTATTAATAAAGAACGGCCCATTATGTAATCTATTTAAAAATACTTTCTAACTAAAATATTGATTCTAGCGAAAAATGTTATAGAACCTTTCTTGTGGGAAATATTATGTAGATTAATTCTGTATAACATTATTTTTGGCTGTGATCCACCGATTTCGAGTTATCAACAAAAAACTGCCCATGAAATCTATTTAAAAATACTTTCCAACTAAAATATTGATCCTAGCGAAAAATCTTATAGAACCTTTCTTGTAGGAAATTTTGTGTAGATTAATTCTGTCTAACATTATTTTTGGCTGTGAGCCACCGTTTTTGAGTTATCAACAAAAAACGGCCCAAAAATCTATTTAAAAATACTTTCCAACTAAAAAATTGACCCTAGCGAAAAAACTTATATAACCTTTCTTATAGGAAATTTTATGTAGATATTTTCTGTTTAACATATTTTTTTGCTGTGGGCCACCGTTTACGAGGTATTGACGAAAAACGGAGCATGTAATCGATTAAAAAAAACTTTCTTACTAAATTATCCATTTATATATTGATCCTATCGAAAAAACGTACATAACCTTTCTTGTAGGAAATTTTATGTAGATATTTTCTGTTTAACATATTTTTTTGCTGCGGGCCACCGTTTACGAGTTATTTACGAAAAACTAAAAAAATGACTTTCAAGATCGAATGGCAGGGTACGGACCCCACCTCATGTCATGGCATTATTTTTCCATGGCTATTTAGAGCCTCATCTTTCACTAGTAAAAATGACAGACTGCCTCAAGAACCTTTTTTGGATTTTTTTTTTTACCACTTTGTACCGTTCTGGCACGGTGAAGGACCCGGCCAAATGATCTGGCATAAATACTAGGCGACTTCTGAGGAACTCTATTTTCACTTTTTAATAATTCCAGGTTGCCTCAAACACCTTTTTTGGGCCTCAAAAAATTAAATCTTCAAAAATTCATAGCTCGATAAAGCCCCGCTCCCCAGCTGCCAGACTTGCAGACCTGATGTTGGCTATGATCAGAGAAGCATCTGAGCACCTTTCCAGGTTGCCTCAAGGACCTACTCCAAAATCCTGCCAGCTCTCCGTCTATTCCCAAATTATTATTTCCCAAATAAACGTTTGGCAAAACAACTTATCGCAAATTGACATTTAGCAAAACTTTTTTTGGCAAGTATTTGTTCCCAAAATATTTACTTGGTCAAATTTCATTTTACCAAATATTATTTAGTCAAAGGTATTGTTAGGCAAAATTTCCATTTCCCAATATATTGTAATTAAATGGCGCACTAGAAATTTGTTTGTTGATTTTATACTTTGTGTCCAAGATTTGTGTGAAATAATGTGTATGTCGTACTTTTTTTCCTCCTGCTGCAAATGTCAAGGAGGGATCATCCATTAATTACATCACACCTAGAGGGGGGGGGAGGGGGTCCACAAAATGTGACATGTTGTGACAGGGGGGAGGGAGGAGTTCGAATGTTTGTGAGTCACATACAAAATATTTGCAATATCTAAGTTAAAATCTATTTCAACTGAACCTCTGTGATAAAAATACAGAGTTGGCAACAGCTCAAGAAGATCAAGTTGGCTTAGTAGAAACTGTACAGAGTATAGCAGTTTTTGGTGGTGCAGCCGATGACCGCCTCGCACTGAAGCTATAAGAAGCAGCAAAACCTTGGACGACTTACAGGCCGAATTGATTAAACGAGGATACGACATCAGTAGATCTGGGTTGTACTTAAGACTCCTTCCCAGGCGAGTTAACACAGAAGAAGGAAAAAGACATGTCGTAACAGTCTGAAAGAGACACGTTGCTACGATACCAAACATTTATTCTTAATATGACAGTTTCTTACATATATTCTATAAAAACCTATCGTTATCTAGTTTCCGTCTGTAACAGCGACATCTATTGGGAAATCGAGTAACTAACCTAAACAAAACTACATATCGGCTCGAACATACTCCCGCCTAAATGACAGAATGTCATTTCTTAATGAAATAAAATTTAAAGAAACATAAATCTTCTCTTCTCTTCGATAGTTCCTGTGATCGTTTATCTTTATTTCCACTTTTCCTTTACTCGTTTGAGAAACCTGGACTGCTACGGCTTCCAAAGGCAAATTCTTAAAATTGGAATGTTATATTGAGTGTCTAGGATAATAAAGGCATGTCTAAAAATCATGTTAGACGAACGTCGACTCTTCCCCTCACTGTGCCTCTCACTTTTCTTTTTGTCACACAGAATTTTCTCTATAGACCTCCATGTGTGCGACACAATCTCTCCATTATTTTCTTCTTTTATAACTCTTTTCTTGTACAACTCTTTGTTTGTCTCTTCTAGTGTATGTTTCTCAATCTCTATCTCTCTGAATTCTAACTTATTTGGCATGCGGTTTAACTCATCTCTCTCATGTATGCCAAATAAAGCTCTATCTCCGTGAATCTCGTCGATTTCTCTCTCTCTTTCGTCTCGTTTATACTCGGGTTTGAAATCTCTCCCCTTGCGCTTATACTCTGATTTGAAATTTCTCCTCATCTCCATATCTCTCTGCTCTGTGTGTTCAGACTTTTTTCTCTTTTCTATATCATTCATGTATTCTTTTTTGTTTACGAATATGCTCTTCAACTCGTTTTCTAACTCAGTGGATTGGTAAGGTGTACTGTACTCTCTTCGCAACAACGTGTGATGACTTCTCTCTGAACTGTATTTCTCTGATGTGAACTCTTTACTCTGGCTTGACGAATGACGCTGCTCGCATAACTCTGGTTTGGCTACTGATTCTCTATGAAATGACTGTGACTTGACTTGTGACTCTGTGTTTGTTTCCTCTTGGAGCTGTTCTCGAACATCTATCATGTCGGCTTTCAACTCGATGTACACTTCTTCGCACTCGAAAAATATGTCTGTCTTTAAATAGTCGAAAGCATCTCGGTCTTCCGGCTTGATTTGTCTCGTAATTGTTATGTAGTTTGCGAAGAATCTGCTCCAATACTCTTGCAATGACTCTATTCTGGTTTTGACATGACCCATTGTTAACTTCTCGCTTGTTAAATTTTTGAAATTCTCTCGTGCTTTTACTATTCTACCATAAATAAACTCTTGCTCCGCTATCAACTCTTGCAATAATTCCGACATCTTGGAGTTAGCTTACCGAAATTATCTCGGGGGCTTGATTTTATGAAAATGTTGCTAAAATCGGACTCATCTTTGTTTGAAACTCATACTCTCACGAAACTATTAGGACTCCAAAACTCGAAATATCTTTCTGAGCTATAAATTTTCTTGAAAAACTAGGAAAAATTCACATAAAAACATTGAGCTATTACTACTACGTATAGAGAAGACATCGCCCATCGCTACCGTGTTCCGTTCAACTGCGGCCGGCCGGCCGCACGTCACTCAGTCGCTTACGAGTACTGAAGCGCGGCGGTCGTAATATGTTTTAAAACGAAACAGGATAAAAACTGGTTAAATAATTTAAATATGCCCTCGTGTGTGATGCGATATTGCAGTAACAATTCAAGCAATACGTCGAAGTGCAAAGGAATAACTTTCCGTAGGTAAATAACTGTATTAATCATTTTAAATTTTAATTTGAGCAAATTGTTTAGTGGACGCCATTTTGCGTCTCTTGTCAAAGACTAAAAATTGAGAGATGTGACGTTGTGTGCATTGTGTGGATACTTGGATAGTAAAAGGCGATGTGCGGAATATAATATAAAGCCTGACCAAAATATATGACTATTGTCATATATTTTGGTCAGTTCTAATGAAATTCCGCAGCATGGCGCGTAGTCGTATAAAGAACTTACTTAAGTTAATAGATGAAAAAAGGTAAAATATGATTTATTGTTTATTTTCTAAGTACTTTTACTTATATTACTTTACATTTACTTTTTTTATTATAGGTTTTGCACGTCTGGGCCTTAAAGACAGGGAAAAATGGATGAAACACGAAGCTAAAACTGATCAGACGATAAATTATTTTTCAAAGCGGCAAAAGTTAACAAAACATATTATTTAAGGGTAATTAAATAAAAATAATATTTTTACATAACTATATGGCTGTTTTTTTTACGAAAGGTTTATACATAATTATGATTTACTACTTAATACTTATTGCATAGAAAACATCCATGACTCAGGAACAAATATCTGTGTTCATCACATAAATAAATGCCCTTACCAAGATTCGAATCCAGGACCGCGGCCACAGTGCTCAAAAATATCTGAACATGAACATGCCCTCTAACGCCATGACAAATAGAGGCCAGCTCAGATGTTTGAGCACCCTGGTCGCCTCGATATATCTGATGGTACAACTGTACATACCTCAGGGGATATAAGCCTCAGAATGAGAGGGTTTTTTTGAATCGTTATTTAAAATTGTCTATTTTTTTGTATAAACAAAAAATAAACAGACAATTTTAATACGAATTAATATGAAATTTAACTTGCACGTTCCCGTACGTATTTAATTAAATAGGCAGAATATAAACAAAAGTGACGCCTCTGCGGAGTTGACATCGTATGACTATTTAGCCGCCCTCCCCCCGCCCCGCACTGCCGCGCTTGCTACCCAGATTTTGTTTGCGCCGTCTGTTCTATGTACGTAGTACATTATACTTCAATGCATAAAAATCATGAATTCTGTTGTTTTGTTGTTTGACGTCTTTCTAGAATTTTCCGAATTCAATTTTTTTTCCAAGTCTGTGAAATCTTCTCTTGTAAATAGCACTGATGGAAAGCGGCGAATTTTCTGCGTTTACTCGTAGGTTTGAAATTGTATTTAATTTATGTAATCTTCCGGAATCTTGAATTTTCGTTCTGTAATTTTGATTGACATTTTTGATGGTTCTTTTCTCGAATGACTTTCTAACTGTTCTGAGACTTCATTTCAGATTCTTGACTCTATTTCACTGTTATTATGAATCACTTTTGAATGTTCTTACTAATGTCACTTATGTCATTTCACTTCTACCTTCGAAGGACCACTTGAAAGAGACACGTTGCTACGATACCAAACATTTATTCTTAATATGACAGTTTCTTACATATATTCTATAAAAACCTATCGTTATCTAGTTTCCGTCTGTAACAGCGACATCTATTGGGAAATCGAGTAACTAACCTAAACAAAACTACATATCGGCTCGAACACAGTCCCTGAAAAACTATGCAGACCGGACACTACGCTTCATGCAAAACACATGGATGGCAAATTCTGTACAGCTACCTGTACTATAAGAAACCTAGAGTCTCTAGCATCAATATTGGGTCCTGGGCAAGTTTTCTTTTTATCAATGGATGATAAGGTACGCGTGCCCTTGGGAATAACAGCTGCCCACGCTCAGGCACCTATATTGATGCACCTGGATTACCGGGTAACATTACCGAACCATGATTTTGTAGTAGCTGAAAGGCATAAGCTTATCCCTTCAGTGTACGCCAGCATCGTTATAAAGAAGGGCGGAGAAGGAAAGCCAGAATCAGTGACACGCTCCAGGCCTACATACGTATCAATTCGAAGTGGCAAGCATTCTTCATCGAATGCAGAGACTCACGCCACCAATGTGCATAAACTGTCAAATCTACCTGCATTCGAAAACTTAATGAGAACTTGAGATGGTTTTGCGAAGCCCGTATTTGTTTTTACTTGTGACGGCGGACCCGACGAAAACCCGAGATATGAAAGAGTGATAATTTCAGCAATTCAGCATTTCAAAGATTTTGATCTGGATGCTATATACATAGCTACTGATTCTCCAGGTAGAATTGCTTTCAATCGAGTAGAAAGGCGAATGGCACCTATCAGTCGTGAACTGACAGGTGTTACCTGAAACATGACTGAAATTGACTTAGCCAACATTTGGAGCGAATTGGTTATTGACAACTTTCCTGTTATCGCCGAATACATTTCACCAACAATCACCAATTTGGACATTGAACAGGCCAAATTGCTTAAAAATTACGCTACTTGGTACGCAATTCACGTCCGTGAATCTCAATATCTGTTACAGATAGTGAAATGCGACGTTGCGGCATGTTGCGGTGTTATTAAGACAAGGGTTTTTACCACCACCTGTTTTGATAAAACAGACGGCAGAAGGGTATGGAACTGTAGGAACCGATGACACCGATGCTAAATTCGCCCCACTGTTATTGCAGTTGTCTTTGGATCTACGAGCGTCATCACTTTTCAAGCAGGTTCCGTACGATACATATTGGCCCAAGTTTATAAGCGTACCTGTTCAAACGGTCTTTTGACATATGTGGCTTGTATCTGGCATCATACAAAGCACACCTTCACATGAAGCAGGTACATAAAAAAAAAGAAACTATCCCTAGCTCCGAAAATCCGGCCTCAAATAGACGGGCCAGGGAAATGCTTCGCTTGATTAAAAAAATTGACGACCGGTCTGGCTCAGTCGGTAGTGTCCCTGCCAGCTAAGCCGCGGTCCTGGGTTCGAATCCCGGTAAGGGCATTTATTTGTGTGATGAGCACAGATATTTGTTCCTGAGTCATGGATGTTCTCTATGTATATGAGTATATAAATCTTATACTATTAAACGAGCAATTCTTGTATATTTATTTATTTATTTATTTATTTATTTATTTATCTATTTATTTATTTATACCGACGATCTCGGAAACCGCTCTAACGATTTCGCTGAAATTTGTTATGTGGGGGTTTTCGTGGGTGAAAAATCGATCTAACATATCCTTAGGTCCCGGAAAACGCGAATTTTCGAGTTTTCACGCGTTTTTCTTCGCGCGCCATCTCGTGTGGAGTAGTTGTATTGTTGAGACAGAAGTCTTTCGGTCGATGTAAGTATTATTTACTTCAAAGACTAGATGGCGACACAGGTCAAGGCTAACACGAATAGAAAAATACACTCTGAGCTTTTGTGACGAAACGCGCGCCATCTCGTGTGGAGTAGTTGTGTTGTTAAGACTGAGAGTTCTTTCGATTGATCGATGTAGGTACTATTTATTTTCGAACTAGATGGCGACACAGGTCAAGGATACGAAACAGAACCGAGCGAAGCTCGGTCGCCCAGATTGTATATTTAAGTATGTATATCGTCGCTTAGCACCAATAGTACAAGCTTTGCTTAGTTTGGGGCTAAGTTGATCTGTGTAAGGTGTCCCCAATATTAAAAAAAAAATGACGCATTGTGGTACGACGAAGGAGATGTGGACTCTAATAATGTCCCAGAATCTGTCGAGAGTGTGACAATCATTCAATCATCCCTGGCCCCGTAGCCGAATGGCATTTCTCCGACGCCAAACGAAAGCGATACGCCGCTGGCTCTGTCGCGCCAATACGCAAGCGCGATAGAGATAGATATCTACTAGCGCTTCGTTTCGTGAGCGTTTCGTGAGCGATTGTGCCATTCGGCTAGCCACCCTGACATGCCAGTCATCCACAACATAAAAGAATGGATGCAAAACCCTTGGACGGAGGAAGAGTGAGTGTTGAATTTTTTTAATATTGTTGATTTTCTCATTTTCTGTTCGTTAATTTTATAAATCATTTTAAGCAATCCCAATAAAAAGTTACTTTCAAAGTGTTTTGTGATTTTTACCTTTTTAAACTAAGAATCTAAATGTGACGTCACACTAGGGGGGAGGGGTGTAGTTTAGTGTGACGACGTGTGACAAGGGGGGAGGGAGCGGTCAAAAAATCATGAAATTGGTGTGACGTAATTAATGGATGATCCCGGATGACATTTTCACTTACATGTCCGTATCCACATTTTATTAAAAAGAAACATTATGTTTTCAAGACCATTATGTTCTATTAATTTTTAATTACTTTAAAAAGCCATTTCCGGTTTGCTCACTGTCAACCTAACACGCTCCTCCTCGCTTCGCTCGTCGTCGCACCTAAACTGACCCTGTCGCACGCGAGTTTTCTGTTACAATACTAATAAAATTATTACATTACATTTATGCCTTGTAATATTTATTGTCAAACGTGGTTTTGCATGGTGTAATTTGTAGAAACATTTTTTGACAAAAATAAAGTTGAGCAAACTTTTCTTGTCCAACTGAAGCCTTGGGAATAAAACTGAAATTATCATTTGACAATTTTAAGTTAAATTTGGCAAAAAAAATCTTCGGTAAATTAAATTAATCCCGTAGAAATGAAAATGCAAATGCCTAAATATTTTCGAAATTTGCGATGTGAAATTTTGACCAAACATGTTTTTGGGATATAAGTTTTCCCATTAAAAACGTTTGCGAAATAAAGTTTTGTCTAAGTAAAATTTGACTAAGTAAATTTGTGCTAAATGATAATTTGACCAAACAAATTCATTGCGAAACATACCTTTGCCAAACAATACTTTGGGAAATGAAACTATTGCGATATGATTATTGGGAAATGAAATTTGACGAAACGTTTTTTGGCGAAACGGCAGGACACCGATTGTATGAAATTACATAGCACACTAAACTTGTGGATACAATGCAACTTTCTCATCTGTTTCCGATGAATCAAGATAGCCTTTAACCCCACCAGTTGGTGTGGTGAAAATTATATTCTTAAATTCCGATATAAATTCAGAAACGGAATCTACCTATAGGTAATATGCATTTTGTAGCAGCAGTAATTTTTGTTTTAGGGTGAAGTCTAAACTTGTTAGGCCCACTTGCACCAATCACTTAACTCAGGGTTAGTGGGCTCTGGGCTGTCATCTGTCAAATTCCATATGAAATGGTGGGTTAACCCTCGGGATAACTCTCCATTTTCGTTGGTGGCCCTTAGTCGTGTTAGAATGAAATGTTTTCAAGATATTGCATACATTTTCCGGAATTTACCTAGTTTCTGGGTTAGGGATTCCGTTTAAAAGATAAACAATTAATATTATTTATTAGTACAAAATGATTTTTGGATATAGCTCTATCGCTTTTCCAATTTTCCAGTGTAAAGGATTCGAGCTACTGTCGAATGTACTTCTGAAATGAAAATAGATAGTAATGGTTTTTAAATCTATGCACACTAGTTGATTAGTTGCTGAGCTGTATTTTCTGTAGACACGTGCGCGTAATAACCGAACTGTCCCTACCTGCAGCCTAGCCCCACAAATCTACGCAATATGTTAAAATACGGAATGGAAAGACGCATTATAAGGATTAAATATTTTCTGTATTCGTTTTTGTAAGTATGTCCTGATGTTTTTCTCTACAGTTCGCAATTCGTAACCAATTCTCGTGACATTTTGTGACCAGGGGGCCGATTTTTGAGTCTCACTGTCACTAAAATAACGGTTGAAAACGGTGACTTGCCTATTATTTTCAGTGACAATTTTTTGAATTCGAACGCGTGAGACTCAAAAATCGGCCCGCAGATTAAAATGCGGAAATTACCATAAAGAACTTACTTACGCGTTAATAGCGTATATGGCGCTTAAGACCGTCTTGAAGTGACAATGATAATTTTGAAGAGCTGTGTTTTTCACTTTTGTGTCTACTAATACAAATCACAGACCAGTATTTGAAATGAAACATAATTGAAACGAGCTACCATTGAATACACGATCATCCTACACAATGATACTCGTTCATGTCGTAAACTACGATACGTTACGTGCCACGGCTGTGGTTATTGTTTATGTAAATGACAATGACAAGTTTATTCGTAAATTATCAACCGCCATTATGTTTGTACCTGAAATTTGTGTTTCACTCGGTGGCAAAATTGGTGTAACTCTCGTGCCCTGAAACCCTTTTAACGCTTAAGATCCCACTTTTTGAACTACTCGCTACGCTCGCGGTTCAATATTGGCACATACGTTTATCCAACAACTTTGATAACAAGAACTTATACGCCTTGTTACATGTAAACAAATAGACAACTGTAATGCTGTAGGCTAATAGATTCATATCTGATTTGGCACAAGAAAGTGTCTTCTGTAATATTTGACATAAGAAACCAATATTTTTAGCGAATTTTTTGGCCACCGAAAACGCTGTTAGCTGTGTAATGACGTCATAGAAAACGAACTAACTTCATGTCGAATCAATCACTAAGGCGAACAAAAGGCGCAAATATTCCGCACTCAGCGACGGCTACATATTTGCGCCTTTTGGGGTCGAGACACTTGGACTGTGGAGCCCTGAGTGCTAAAATCTTATTTAAGGAAATTTCCCAACGCCTGGTTGACGCGTCCGGTGACCAGAGGACTGACAGCTGCTTTGGCCAGCGATTAAGCTTGGCCATTCAAAAATGCAACGCTGCCAGCCTAGTGGGCACCATTACCGCGGACGAAGACCTGGGGAGCATTTTTTATTTGTAAATATATTTTAAGTTAATTAGTTTTAAGCTGTACCTACATAATATCACTGACATAATGAGTTAATGACCTTTATGCCTCATACTTAAATCTCAGAAAGTGTTGTGTTGTTGTTGAATGACGTCAATCACAGATAATCTGTAGATTAACAAGTCTGATGTTGTTTTTGCCTGATTAGGTATGTGAAAGTATACTTTAATAAGTACATTACGATACAAGTGCGGAAAAAAGGAAGTTCGAAACGAGTCACGATAAATTAAAACACGAACGAAGGTCGTCTTTTTAATCGACACGAGTTCAGAGAGAATCAGTACCTACTTACAGATGGGGTTTTTTACGCACTAGTGCGAGAAGTGTTTCATTTCTTGTTAGGTCAAAACTTCTGAGGGCCATCTGCGAGCGTAGCCGAATGGCACAAACGCTCACGAAACGAAACGCTCGTAGATATCTATCTCTATCGCTCTTGCGTATTGGCGCAACAGAGCCAGACTACCTTTCGCGGCGTTTGGTTTTCGTTTCGCGTCGTAGAAATGCTATTCGGCTACGGGCCTGTGCCTACTGAAAAACATCGTACGATACACGTGCGAAAAGGAAATTCGAACTTCCTTTTTTACGCACTTGTATCATAATGTACTATTTAGCGATTTTTAAGTCATAATAAAATATAATTAGTGATATTTTTTTGGTTAATTGGACAGTAGTTAATAATATAATAGACAAACTTAAAAAAAGGGTCGAAAAGCCTATTGTACTGTTACAATTAAACCTCACGTAACGAGGCATTCTTTGTTTTCGTTGAATAATTGTCGCGCTAAAGCTTGACATATACGATATATCTAAGTATCTGAAATCTGTGGGTTAGATGTAGAACCAAGTGCAGGAATCCCGACGAGCTAGGATATAATCCCTGGAAACGCTTTTTGGTCAGATTTTTCTGGAACGCATGTATTAAGTATCTACAAAATGCCATGCCGTTCTGTAAGGTACAGGGGTACAATATCGACTGGTAAAATATAAAGTACAACATGGACAGCTGATGATGATACAATGTACTTAGTTAAATTAATATTCTTTTTTCTTTAATATACGACATCTAATTTCGATTTTTAATTTAAGTATTTGTTAAAAATATTAATGAACATGTTCCCATAGACGCGTATAGATGGCAGCACCAGTCTCTCTAGCTATATCGTAAACCTGTAAAAGGTTTCGTATTAGGAGGTGCAAGCACCTACTGCTTGCCCTTAGAGTTAGTCAAAGACGCATAGTTTTAAAAAGATGGCATAATTAAAAGAAGATATTATATTTCGACAGCTTACGCTGTGACGGGGTAGCCTAGGTGGCGTTAGCCCGGATTGTTAAAGACTCCGGTTCGAATCCGGCCTTCGCCACTGATCTTACTCTGTCTATTGACAGCATGTCAAAATTCAAATTTGAATGAATCTTTGTCAAGGTCATGCATTTAAGGGTTAATTAATATGTTTAATGACATCTTATTTCGATTTTTAACTTAAATATGGTGTATCAGTGTGAGCGGGGCAATTTAAACTATCGCTAAAATATTAATAAAATAAATAAACATTATGTAGAATGTCAGACATACCATATATATAACTCCGTATAGACAGATAAAGTCTAAAAAAAACGTACCTCAGTACCATACAGAAAAAGGTACGGTGACCTAGATGGCATTACACCTTTAGGGTACGCTCAGCTAGATGGCGCTAATATTAATATTTAACATTTTAACACATATCAAGCTAAGAATATGGGCGAAATTGTCAAAACTGAGGTTCAAAAGTTTTAAGCCTGTGTCAAGAGATGGCAGTCTATGCACTGTGATTACACATTTTACTTCGACAGTAACTCTCTATTGGACATACGAACAAAAACAGACATTTAAAATACGAATATGTCACCCTTCTAAATAGGTAATTAAAAACATGGAAGATGAAAATTTAAGATTAGTTGAAACTAAGGTACTGCAGTCAGAATTGCCCCCTGAACCTCACTTCAATAGATAGCAGGCCTTGTAGTTTACATAGATCAATAGGTACAAGGGAGCTATGGAGTAGATATTGATTAGCTAAAACCTCAGATTTGTAAGTAGGTATTAGAGTTTCGTATTTTACCATAATAATTAATTATATTCCTCTTTCAGGTGAATCCACGTAAAAGTAACGTGAGTCATGATTTCATTGAGTGTTTATTTGAACTACGCAAATGAAAGGATCAATGCATATATCGGGAAATAACACTTAGTCCTTTTTCACATTATCCGATCCGATATCGGATGTCGGAAGGATTTCAATGGAAAAAACCAAGATGCGCGTGTGTGTGTGGATTGAGTGAGCACCTTCCGAAAATAAAAAAAAATATGCTGATCATTTAGTAAAAGTTCTAAAACAATTGTAAAACGAATCTCTGAATTTGTAAAAAGATAAATCAAAAGATACAGCCATTAACATGTGCTCACTCAGTTCTCACAAACTACCAACGAAAACAGTGAATATATTCATTTAACATATAATATTTATATACTAACATTTAGTAAAAAATAGGCCAACCTACCTCTATAAATATTAGATCACCTAGTGACGTATTAAATTTTTTACAAATAGTTTCTTATGCTCACTCAATCCACACACTTTTGAAAAGCCGAATTTTGATGAAAAACATAAGATTTAGACCGCTATTATATGTGTATAGTTTAGTAAAAGTGAAATGGGAATTTGTAAAATACAAAACGAACCACTAACGTGTCAGGTTTTTTTATAATAAATTTTTGTAAGTGCTCACTCAGTCCACACGTTTTGAGAAAGTTAAAAATGTAAATATCTTACGATTTGTAGCACCTAAGACACTCGAAAGTACTTCAACATTTAGTAAAAATTTTTACTAAATATCCACCATCTAATATTTTATATTCGTTGTCTGGTTTTAAAGATATTCAGACATAACTTTTCTCATACAAATGTATCAAGTAGGGTGACCACACTATGTCGGCTCCTGATTTTCCCCACCTTCCCATTGTCATATTGAGATTGGGGAGTTTCGTTCGTTCAATTTTGATAATATTAAACTAATACCATATTAATTCTCCATCTGCAAACTGTTTTTAGGTTATGTTCTTGGCCTAGTGATGATGTGTATTGTGTAATTTTTATCGACGTCAGGATAATAACCATATCGACATGCATGCATTAAAAAGGACATGAATGATAATTGGTAAGAAACAAAGAATATACTTCACTAGTAAGAAACCAGAACCTGGTAATCTAATCGCGCTAACAGATGAGCGTACCGGATTTGTAAGTGGGAGCGAGAAATAGTTATTCTTTTCTCGCTCCCACTTACAAATCCGGTAAACTATTATCAAAATTGAACGAAACTCCCCAATCTCAATATGACAATGGGAAGGTGGGGAAAATCAGGAGCCGACATAGTGTGGTCACCCTACTTGATACATTTGTATGAGAAAAGTTATGTATGAATATCTTTAAAACCAGACAACGAATATAAAATATTAGATGGTGGATATTTAGTAAAAATTTTTACTAAATGTTGAAGTACTTTCGAGTGTCTTAGGTGCTACAAATCGTAAGATATTTACATTTTTAACTTTCTCAAAACGTGTGGACTGAGTGAGCACTTACAAAAATTTATTATAAAAAAACCTGACACATTAGTGGTTCGTTTTGTATTTTACAAATTCCCATTTCACTTTTACTAAACTATACACATATAATAGTGGTCTAAATCTTATGTTTTTCATCAAAATTCGGCTTTTCAAAAGTGTGTGGATTGAGTGAGCATAAGAAACTATTTGTAAAAAAATTAATACGTCACTAGGTGATCTAATATTTATAGAGGTAGGTTGGCCTATTTTTTACTAAATGTTAGTATATAAATATTATATGTTAAATGAATATATTCACTGTTTTCGTTGGTAGTTTGTGAGAACTGAGTGAGCACATGTTAATGGCTGTATCTTTTGATTTATCTTTTTACAAATTCAGAGATTCGTTTTACAATTGTTTTAGAATTTTTACTAAATGATCAGCATATTTTTTTTTATTTTCGGAAGGTGCTCACTCAATCCACACACACACAGATGCGCCTGTAATGTATAGGATACTAGCTTTTGCCCGCGGCTTCGCTCGCGTTAGAAAGAGATAAAAAGTGGCCTATGTCACTCTCCATCTAAAAAATCACGTCAATTCATCGCTCCGTTTTGCCGTGAAAGCCGGACAAACAAACAGACACACACACTTTCCCATTTATAATATTAGTATAGATCGGTCCTACATCCGATATTGGATCGGATAATGTGAAAACGCACTTAGGGTCGGTTGCACCAAACCGTCTGTCACCGTTAGTGCGTTTTCACATTATCCGATCCGATATCGGATGTCGGACCGATATCCCATACATTACAGCCGCCATCATGGATTTTTTTCTATTGAAATCCTTCCGACATCCGATATCGGATCGGATAATGTGAAAACGGTCTTAAAGCGTTATAAGTATGGGAAGTTCCATAGACGTCTGCTGCGTGACGATGATGTGTCTGTCAAATGTGGTTGATGCAACTGGCCCTTATTTAGAGATATACATATATTTTAATGCCCTAATAGGCTATTCTCCCAGAGCTGTAAGAACCTCTTTTTGACACATGACAGCGTCCACAAAACGTAAACACGCGCAACCTAATGAAATTATAAATAAAATCCTGTAATCATATTTAAAAAAATTAAGTACTTAAAAACAGTATTTCGCTTACTTTAAACATAATCTAACACATGTTACATTTTTGCGGATCTTCGTTAGTGAGTATCATCGAGTACATACCCTAATAGAGCAGAAATGTTATTTAATTTGTTCGAGAACGATTCCGCCAACTCGCGGCTACTCATATCCCCTCTCACTGCGCTCCCATTGGCTGATACAAGGTCAAGTAATAGGTGCTAGGGATGAGGTAGTGCGTAAGTAAGGTTTATCGATAAGGATATTTTAACCCCTTACGCGCTTTATGCACCACCGTGTATCCAAGCCCCAAAAGTCCGTAACATTGCATGCACACACGGTGGAGCAGAAATCTATTACTATTAGTATAAAACATATATTATTATTAGTATAAAACACGGTATACAAAAAAGGGAAAACTATATTTTCTTGGAAGTAAAAATGGTATAATAATCAGATTATAATTATTTTAAGTAAAAGTTATGAAATTTTCCAATCCCTAATTATGTATCTTCGAGTTTCTCAAGTTGTGTTTTTTATTTCGATTTAAATAACAATTTATTATTTTACAAATTACTTGAACGTAATATTTAAATTAATACATATATCAGATAGAGATTTTACGAAATCGTGTCACCTAAATATACCCAAAACATATCTAATTACACCTAAGAATTAAGTACCTAATACATATAATATAATCAATCAAGCTTAACATAATCGATAATATACAAATATTCGACATAAACCATTAATGCAAACTTTAGTGCAAGATAACTTTCTCTTTTCGTTATTTAAATAGAGTGTAATCATTATGTAGTAGGTACACACAATAATATTCCTTACTCATTACTTAAATATCGATACACCACTTGATGCTATAAATTAAGCATGTACAACACTAGTGCAGACTGGAAAGAGATGGTGTGATGTGAATTGAGTTACGTGGAAGCAAGAGATAACGACATACGTCTAGCTTGCGTCATCACCTTTCACTTTTGTTGTCCAGTTTAACTTGGCCTCCGGACAAAATTTAATATAAAGTAGTTTATAATTTAAAATCGTAACTTACCGATGAAAAGTTATTCCTTATGTTGTCTATCAGATGTTTTGCTGTTTTTTCTACGAAACTTAATAGCACAGCACGCCATTATAATAATAGTAAAACAAACTATAATTTATTTCGCAATTCGCAGAGACGTACGCACGGATCCAATACTGGTTTTGTACTGTTTTAGTGAGAGCGTGCGCTAACATTTATAAGTGACAAATCACATATCCGTTGCGCAGACGGACAGCCCCATATTACCACTCTATTGGGTATGTCCTCGATGGTGAGTATTTTACGATATTAATTTATCACGCAGGATTTACTTATTATGTCATTTACTTATCATTCATTTTTATTTTTAAACTAGTGCTGTGGCAGAGTCTTTCATCGATTCAAATGACATTTCAGTAAAGTGATAGAAATCGTATATTTGTTTAAGCGCCTCCTTGTACATAGGGCCTAATCGATTCAACCAATTCGAAATTACTTAATCGTTAGATTTGGCAAACGATACGTCTTAGCCACATCGCAACATACTTCAAAACAAATGTGTCAAAAATGTGAACTTACAGATCCGGGACAATAGTTTCCTACTAGTCAAATCAGCTTCTTTTTATGAACTGTCAAAACGATTTGTTAATATGGAATGACTATGAAATACTGAGGAGTGACGTCACGGTCAATTCATGTACCTACTTAATATCTTTCTCTTAGACTTATTTAGTATAGGAAACTAGCCTATTACATTTTTTTATACCACGTCGGTGGCAAACAGGTATACGGCCCGCCTGATGGAAAGCGGTCACCGTAACCTATGGACGCCTGCAACTCAAGGGGTGTCACATGCGCGTTGCCGACCCATTAGAAACTTGTACACTCCTTTTTTGAAGAACCCCATACTGTAGTTCATCACCTCGACATCTGATGCTACTATCATGTCGCCTAACGTAATATTTACCCTTTTTCTGCAAATAAATATTGTTTGTTTGTTTTAGTTGTTCACTTAGGTGATTGATTTGCCGATACGAGCTGAACGAGACAATAGGACAGTAATAAAATCAATTCACCTAAATAGTTATTATTTAAGACGTCCAAAGATCGCATTCAAATCAACGAGCGCAATTGTTATTTATGCACTTACATTACACATGTAGAAAGAGGATCGAGTATTATAGAGAGTTACTGTCGAAGTAAAATGTGTAATCACAGTGAATAGACTGCGTTTTGACAATTTGGCCCATATTTTTAGCTTGATATATTTGAAAATGTCAAATATTAATATTAGCGCCATCTAGCTGAGCGTACCCAAAAGGTGTAATGCCATCTAGCCCCTCAGGTGGCAGAGCTACAAGTTGCATAGGGGAGAAGTGGCGCGGTCATTTTATCCGGACTCTGGGAAAAACAAGCTGTTAAGTTGCAGGGACCGGGTCCCGGACCCCGTGCGACGATATGCCTAAATATATAAGGTCCTAATTTATTAGATGCAGATATTTTTACAGCTGATAGTACTCGGTCTCTGGAGTATATTAAACCGTGAAACATTATAGCTTTTACGATGTTTTTTTGGAGAAAACGGAAAAACAAATTTGCTACGTAAAAACACCCTGTTTATGTGATTATTAAATGAAAACTCATTGAACAGATTCTAGTACCTCTTTTACGTACCACTCAACTGTAACTGGCCACTTCAATGACATGTGCAGTTTTCCCGCCGAACCTTTACGACATTTACAACAAACAATTGTTGACATGACAGACAGTGTTATTGTGACATGTGATAATGCACATGATGATTTTTTTTAGACGAAATTATAATTAATTTTTTTGTTAGGAAAATGAAATCAAAAAAGTTACATTTTAATGTAAAGTATCATGTGTTTAAATATCTGCAACTTATAAATTAGGACCTTATATAAATAAAACCGTCTAAAACTATATCTAGCTTCCTCATACTTGCACGAACCATTCCTCACTAAACAAGGACGGCATTCAGTAAAGGTTCAACACCTTCAACTTCAAAACTTGAAATATGACCCAATTTGATTGGACCATCCGCCTGCCATGTTTGAGACACGTGTTTAAAAACCGTCTTTTTTGCAAAAAATGTACTGTAATATGTTAAAAAAGAGATATAAGTGTAAACAAATGTATATTTAAGAGGCCTTATTCCTAAAGACGAGCGTTTTTGGCAAAATGTAACCTTTTTCATTCAAAATTATAAAGAAACTATAAATGATTAATAAAAAAACTGATAATGTTCCTTAAAGAACATATCTTAAGCTAGGTAATAATTAGATAATATTTTAAAATATGTCTTTTTATACTTCAAAAAATCAGTTTTTTCGGAAGACGTTTTCAAATTTCATAGTGGGATAACTCGTTTCCAATCGTGATTGTGCTGTTAAAAATGTCATTTGGGGTAATAAATGATCACAATCCTATTTATTATATCCTATACGAGATAATCAACTATTGACATTTTAAGATTTATTTGAAATGGATGATAAATAACCTTCCGTGTCTTCCCCATTTTTTCGATAAAAAGAGGTTTACATTATATATTTTTCCTGCGGTTCCTGCGTATATTATAACTCTTAAACAAAAATATCCTAAACTAGAACTTCTTGTTGACATAATAAAAAAAAAATCATACATATAGGACATACCTTTCTGTCGATAGACATTTTTTAAAGCACCTAAAATTCTAATAAAATACACTGCTGACACGGGCCCGCTCAGTCTGCGCCGAGCGCTCGTAGACATGTCAGTGGCAAACAAGCATACGGTCCGCCTGATTTTTATACATGCAATTTTTTGCATTTCAGATGGTTATATGGATTTCAAGTTTTACTTGAAATCTGATGAAAATTGAATTTTTACTATATTTCGGGACCAGGACGAGGTTCTGGTTCTCATGATGGAGTCAGGAGATGGTCAACAGAACTGCTATTTTACTCATCATAACTCCACCATGTTTAGGCTCATTGGATTTGGGCTGACGAGCAGAATCGATCTAGATGAGGTCCAAGGTCTCATGATGGAGTCAGGAGATGGTCAACAGAACTGCTATTCTACTCATCGGAACTCCACCATGTTTGGGCTCATTGGATTTGGGCTGACGAGCAGAATCGATCTAGATGAGGTCCAGGGTCTCATGATGGAGTCAGGAGATGGTCAACAGAACTGCTATTCTACTCATCATAACTCCACCATATTTGGGCTCACTAGATTTGGGCTGACGAGCAGCATCGATCTAAATGAGTTCCAACGTTTCGTGATGGAGTCAGGAGATGGTCAACAGAACTGCTATTCTACTCATCATAACTCCACCATATTTGGGCTCATTAGATTTGGGCTGACGAGCAGCATCGATCTAAATGAGTTCCAACGTGTCGTGATGGAGTCAGGAGATGGTCAACAGAACTGCTATTCTACTCATCGTAACTCCACCATGTTTGGGCTCATTGGATTTGGGCTGACGAGCAGAATCGATCTAGATGAGGTCCAAGGTCTCATGATGGAGTCAGGAGATGGTCAACAGAACTGCTATTCTACTCATCCTAACTCCACCATGTTTGGGCTCATTAGATTTGGGTTGACGAGCAGAATTGATCTAGATGAGGTCCAAGGTCTCATGATGGAGTCAGGAGATGGTCAACAGAACTGCTATTCCATCCATTCCATTTACTGAGTGCCACCTAGTCCAACTCCTGGTCCTTACTGAAAATCAGCGTCGCGGAGCGAGCCATGTGGCTCACGCCGAGACACCCAGCTGAGTAATGACCTTTTAGCGCAATCCACTATTATGTACAATTAGATTAAGCTAGTTATAAGTATGCTGTGCTAATAAACGTCTTTTCTTTCTTTCTTCTTTCTTTCTATTCTACTCATCGGAACTCAACCATGTTTGGGCTCATTGGATTTGGGCTGACGAGCAGAATCGATCTAGATGAGGTCCAAGGTCTCATGATGGAGTCAGGAGATGGTCAACAGAACTGCTATTCTACTCATCATAACTCCACCATGTTTGGGCTCATTGGATTTGGGCTGACGAGCAGAATCGATCTAGATGAGGTTCAAGGTCTCATGATGGAGTCAGGAGATGGTCAACAGAACTGCTATTCTACTCATCATAACTCCACCATGTTTGGGCTCATTAGATTTGGGCTGACGAGCAGAATCGATCTAGATGAGGTTCCAGGTCTCATGATGGAGTCAGGAGATGGTCAACAGAAGTGCTATTCTACTCATCATAACTCCACCATGTTTGGGCTCATTAGATTTGGGCTGACGAGCAGAATTGATCTAGATGAGGTCCAGGGTCTCATGATGGAGTCAGGAGATGGTCAACAGAACTGCTATTCTACTCATCATAACTCCACCATATTTGGGCTCACTAGATTTGGGCTGACGAGCAGCATCGATCTAAATGAGTTCCAACGTTTCGTGATGGAGTCAGGAGATGGTCAACAGAACTGCTATTCTACTCATCATAACTCCACCATATTTGGGCTCATTAGATTTGGGCTGACGAGCAACATCGATCTAAATGAGTTCCAACGTGTCGTGATGGAGTCAGGAGATGGTCAACAGAACTGCTATTCTACTCATCGTAACCCACATGTTTGGGCTCATTAGATTTGGGCTAACGAGCAGCATCGATCTAGATGAGGTCCAAGTTCAGGACTGTCAGGAGATAATTCAAGTCCTGAAGTGTGGTTCTGGTTACTCTATAGTTAAGGGGCGTTCATTAATCACGTCATATTACATTTTTGGCCTATTTTAAACTGGCTGACAATAATAATGAAATCTTACTTACTGGTCTAAAAATCTTATCTTACTTGACTAAAAATTATTTAATACAATGTCTCTACTCTATTTAATACAAACTTTGGGATTAGTTGACAAAGCGGACCCCAGGATCCCATAAGCCGTGGCAAATGCCGGGATAACGCAAGGAAGATGATGATATTCGTCTTTGGGTCAAAGGAACAACATATGTATGCAAAATTACAGTAAATCGGTTCAGTAGTTTTAGAGAAAATTGGCTGTGACAGACGGGCAGACAGAGGCACGAGTGATCCAATAATTCCTTTTTCCTGTTTGAGATACGGAACCCTAAAATAATAGCGCCGAAATATGATTTTTTGTTTACTACCGTTTACAACTACTATCCATACAGTGTACAGTCACCGGCATAAATAAGTGATGATTTCTGTACCTTGTCATATACTCTTTGAAATGTCATACGAAATTGTCGAACGATCTATAGCGACTAGGTATAGAAATCTCATCACTCCTTTATGACGGTGACTGTAGCACAGAGAAACAAAAAAAGTAATATGTTTCAACCCCAACCCTCCCCCTTCTCCATCATGATGATAGTTGGTGATTTTTCCATTTTTTACCCCCTTAGGAGAAGAGTATCCAAAAACGCTGCTGAAATCACTTTTCTCTTATTCTCTAATTTCAAGACTATAACAAAAAAAAATCATCCCCCTACAAACTTGCACCCCATTTTTATGCCCTTATGGGTTGAAGTTTTCATAATCTATTCTTATCTCTTGTAAACTTAGAATCCCCATGTAAAACCAAAAGAATTGTTACTAGCGATTAAATTCAAAACTATCAAGATTATTCTTGCCTGTGTTGAAACACGCGTTGCGTTGCCGGTGCTCGCGTACCGTGCGTCAACGCCATCTATCGATGGCTATTTCACGAATTTGATGAGTGCTCAAAGGAATAAGGGCTCTTATGACTTTTTTCTCCAATTTATTGTTTTTTTGCCTAAATAAAGTTACTTTAATAAATGGAAGTGGAAAATGTAGCCATCTGATATTTGATCGAGTCTAGCAAAATTCACGTATATGGAATGTCTTTTTTTTTCTACGGAATGATTTTAGCCGTTTCATAATGAATCCAGTGATATATGGTTTATGCACAACATCCCTACATTTTTTGAGTACCTAATTATAATTTTTGTAACATAAGTAACATTCGCGATGACCACCCGTGAGGGCCCCGCCACTCAAGGGTAAACTTTTTCTGTCATTTTATCGGTATCCTTGCCACTCAACAGCTTTTTATTTCAAGTCCGGCTCCCGGTTACCTGCCACTTTACGTGCGGTCGGCTCCCGGATTTCGCCACCTGAAGGGCTAGGCTACCGTACCTTTTTCTGTATGGTTCTGAGGTACGTTTTTTTTCTTAGACTTTATCAGTCTATATGGAGTTATATATGTCTTTGCACATGTATAAAGCTGGTAGAGACGGGCTGCAATCCGGAGCAACCGGAACCGCACGCTTACAGGAGTTTCCAAACAAATTAGAATCGTCTGTATCGACCTTTAATAAGTACTGCTCCAAGGCTAGGGCCACATGCCACAAGTGCCCTACAGACTAATTTGTACAACATACATTCAAGCTGGCTTGAGATTGTCGCGGCTGGTCTAGCAAGACACATGTTGACATGACATATTCTGTATAAGACCCTGTAGTAAGCATTAAAATTTTAATAAAAGTACAATACGTATCCAGTGCAATCTTATTTTTTCTCATTTATCTTTAGGCTGATTCAGGACTATACTTTAATTTGACGTGAACGAAGCATTATATTTATAGGTCACGTTTTCACAATCGTTTCAATTAAATTATAGTTTCGATAGATGATGTGTTACAATTTGTAGGCATCATCAGTACATAGTTATGAGAGTATTTAATAGGGGGCGCTAAAACAATGAGGTACGATGAAGAATGAAGATTGTAAATCCTATACAGGGTGTAAACCTAATACGGGTGAACCTCTTAACGGTGGTAAGTATAGGACATACAAAATGGAATTAGATAACTTTTAATTAAAATTGAAATCTTTGGGAATTTTTTCAAAAATTCATTATGGGGTGAAAATTAAGAGTAACTCAAAGACACCTCTTAATTATTTTTTATTTTAATTTTTTAATTTTTTATGTAGTAATTAATGATAACAATATTGAATTATATGCCTGGTTTCATTTATCGCCCTTATTAGGTTTACGCGCTGTATAAATCATCCTTGATTATGACTGAATACTTGTGTGCGTGTGGATTGAGTGAGCACCTTCCGAAAATAAAAAAAAATATGCTGATTATTTAGTAAAAGTTCTAAAACAATTGTAAAAGGAATCTCTGAATTTGTAAAAAGATAAATCAAAAGATACAGTCATTAACATGTGCTCACTCAGTTTTCACAAACTACCAACGAAAACAGTGAATGTATTCATTTAACATATAATATTTATATACTAACATTTAGTAAAAAATATGCCAACCTACCTCTATAAATTTTAGATCACCTAGTTACGTATTTAATTTTTTACAAATAGTTTCTTATGCTCAGCTCTTATGCTCACAGAGGATTAGAATACCGTTGCACCAACCAACCACTATTTTTAACTGCATACGGTTGGTTGCAACTGACCTAACCGTAATTATAGGCATAACATATTTAATAGCTGCAAGGATTATTTATGTAGGATTTACAATCTTCGTACTAAGAATCGTATCTCCATTTTTTAGCGCCATCTATTAAATACTATCATAACTACACTGACGCCTACATTTTTTTTTTCAAAATGTGTATTGACGTAATATCATGATATTAAAATAAAGAAGCATGTTAAAAAAGCAGTATGATTTGGCCACTGCCAGGCTGCGAAACAGCGCGCCATCTAGTTTTAAGCCTAAAAGGCCCATACATTTCAGGGGTAAGTTTTTTTGTATGGGCTTTGTCTGTCCCTGTATTAAATGGTCCTTGATAGCTGTAATATTTTTTTAAGACATATGCAGCAAACGAGCAGACGGGCAGTCTGATGGGAAGCAATCATCGCCTATAATAGGTGTAGAAATAAAACAAACCGTTCAGTGCACATTGACTAGGCTTAAGAGTCAAAAGTCTAGTCGAGGCACCTCACAGTAAACATTTGGTAGATATATACTTTAATGGCGACAGAATATATAACACTGAAATCCTAATGAGAACATTGTGTCCACTGAAAGCTCAGTTGTGTATTACTTAGTCGGCACATTTATGGCGAACCATTATAATCTAGCTGAATATGACTTAATATTAGAATATTGACACAATAATTGAAAACCACAATTACTAAGTGAATTAAGAATGATTATATGAATTAAAAACAACTATATGAATATTACAACTCATTGTTCAAAATTGTCTGCTACATGCTATAATAATATGAACATACTTGAAAATCTTATCACTATTGTATGGTAATTATAATTACTTTGTAATAATAGTACTAACTTACAACAACACAAATAAAAGTATCTCATGTTCATTAAAATTATCATTACATTATTATAGGTACCTACTTCGAGAACGACCATAATCTTCCGTTTACAGTTCTCTAATTCATTCATAGTTGCTTCCTGACACCTAAAACTACCTAGATTCAGGTCAAATACATTCGAATGATGTTGGGTAAAATCTCTGGTTATTTCCACTACTTACCACAAAGTTAATATCTGTGGTAATTAAAATGACCTCTAGTTAAATCTCAGTAATTACCACGGACAACTAGGTGGCGATTAGTAAGAAAAACCCAAAATGTTTTATTATATTTAAAATAGACAGCTCGCACGCAAGTGTCGCGACGGTTACCCTATAAAGACAGCGGCCTCGCTAGCCTCGCCCCATGTCGCACGCGCGATGGTGGCATTCGCAGGCTGTGCATGTGCCGTGGTGAGCAAGTGGCAGCCTCATGCGTACCTCTTTCCAGTTCGTGTCACACTGAAACAGGCTCTGCTACTGACTCGTTTACACAAGCCCAATCTCTACATTATTATTTAACTGTTTTGATATTATTTGTGTTTGATAGTTCATTCAGGATTCGTTTGATTAAAAAAACTTCTTCAAACTAGTACATAGCTTATGAATAACAATCGTTTCTTAATCCATTAATTCTTCCTATATTAAACCTTATATTTATTGTGAGACTAATGGCAGTGATGGTCAGCAGTTGTCGGGAGGGACGTAGTCAACCATTCCCCAAAAATTCTCAAATCAAAAATTACGTCAAATAAAGTCTTGACCTTATTGTATACAGAGTTAACTATTATCGAATCCACGAGTGACCCGACGAATATTTTCATCTTCATCAACTCCTTCCCTCCTAGTCTACCGTAAACCGTATTTGGTTATGCTTAATCCTATCTTTATCTATAAGTGATATATGCAATATCTTCAGACCTACTAGAGACTTACAAGTATCATTTATTATTATACTTATGTGAGTAATGTTGTACGGGGACTACGGGGACAAGCCGAATGTAAAGAATCATTTCAATGTTAGTAAAAGTTTACATTTTTTAAATCAATATTGTAACATCCTACTACGGCTGTAAACCCACAAGCTTCCACTACTACTATCAGCCTGGTGTTTGTTTGCACTTAGATGTATAAAAACATGCTAAGTATCCAATAACTTGCAAGGCGAATCATCGGGCTAGAATGTTTTGGATGCGACAAAAAACATGATCTTAAGCCTGTTTCAGTGATTACTACAATAAGGAAAACTTGGAAATAAGTACCTAAGTAATGTGCGAAAACAAACCGGCCATTTGAGGAGACAGGAGCTAGTGGTGCGCCCGAGAGTCGGCACGGCATCGGCACCCGCGGTGCGCGTGAGCGAATGCGGTGGAATGTGGACAGGAGCCGGCCTCGCGCCTGTGCCTCACTCTTACACGGCCGACTCGTACGCGTAACAAATTATTCTTATCAAACAAGGGATTCTAATTCGTAGATATTAAAATTTGAGTACATATTCGTTCTTAATCTTAACAATTAATACAATATCAAAAACTTTATGGACTATGAATTACATAATAACATGAAAAACAGTCTTCCAGGCTTTTTCGTTTATCAAAAATTTGTAAATTGTAAATTTTTAGTTGTAAAAACTGATAAAGTACAAGAATCTCAAAACAGTCTAATTATTTACCAGCTCATTTCTAATCGACGAGCCGAAATTTATAATTTGATAATACTACCCAATTAACTACTAAACATCAGCCAATTTTTGGTATCAATATTAATTTTCTAGACTAAACATTGTAGCTTATTTAAAATTCATAAGGAATGAGATGAGAACGAAATAGATGTGTCGATGAGTTCGGTGACGGCGAACAATAGTGGAATAGTTTGTGCTAAACTAGACGGACACTACGAGACGAGAGCCGGGCGCGGGCGACGGCCTGGCCTGCTCAGTAACCTACTCTACTACAGATCGAGTACTTACCGCTCACGGATACTTATAAAACATTTCATCATGTATGAGTATTAATATTATTTACGTACGTATCCCTTATTAAATAGATAATTTATCTGAATAAAAAGATTATCTAATCCTGTAAGTACCTAAACAATAATATATCTTAGAGCTTACATTAGCCAATTTCCTATCGACGTATGAAACTAATAGAAATACAATTTAATAATAATTACAAAAGATGTCAGTCACAATAAAAAGAGCATTCGAAACGGACAGGAGAGGTTTATGTTCGAGATTACCTAGACGAGACGACATCGAGCGAACACATGTGAATGAAACATTAAAAGCACACTATACCGATTGGCGCACGGGCGTCCTCGTGAACGAAAAAACGGGAAAGACAAATGGATTTACACGCTTACAATGTACAGGATGTCTGCCGAGCCTGCCGAGCCTGGCTCTAGTGCGCCGCCGCCTACTTGTCCTCAGGCTCCTTCTCCTTCTCCTGGCCCTCCCCGCCCTCCTTCTCCTTCTCGTCGCCCTACAACGCAAAATTACTTTTTCATATTTTACACATCAACAACCGATTCATACCAAATCAAATGGTTGCAGAACCATACAACGCTGCACCTAGGCCCCATTTTCTCTCAGAGTATTTGACATATACATACCTACTACATTTGCCATTGTTCGATTTTTTGATATTCTACTGCAATTCAGAAAAGTTATATATTTCATTTATTTTTTTTAAAGCTGAAAACTCCTATATAAAAGTAGCATCCGAAAAATGTTTTCCAACGCTTAGTTATGTCTTTTCGATGTACAATAAATATAGTAAAAATGTTTTATTTTATCCTATCTATTAGAAGGCGATTTCGCGTAAGTCGTGTAATTTGGTCTTGATTGAGATAGCCGTGATAATACTAATAACCAAACAACGTGCGCAATGGAATAACTTCTCAAGTGTCCTGCGCCATTTGATACTCAATGTATGGATCCGGTAAGTTCCTAGAATCCAACATATATATACCTACACTTGTTTATTAAGGCCAATACACAATTAATGTAACATTACATTACAAAATTAACAGGTAAAATGTGTTCGTTTTTAGTTGTTTTTTATTTATTTTAAACAAATGTTATGAGAATTGGATTTTGAATTATGAATACTGCAGTGTTATAAGGCAAACAACGTAATTGAATTTTAGAATTATATTTTATTTTAGCGCTAATACCTAACTAAGGCTCAGTTGTCCAAAGCAAGGCAGCGATCTAGTTGCAACGCAGTCGCTGCTGTGACCGTTAACGCACAGACACAGAGAGAGTCGTATGTTTATAATATTATTGTATTGTAACGTACCTTGCCCTTTTCAGGTTCATCTGGGAGCGGCTGTTTCTCAGCAGGGCCGGTGCCCTCCTTGGTCTCCTTGGTGTCCTTGACGGGCTTGGGCAGGTGCGCGTTGAGGTCGAGCGTGGTGCAGATGTCGTCCCAGTCGTGGAAGGCGCGCTCCTTGATGCGCGACACGAGCCCCACGAGGTTCGGGAAGCTGTCGTTCATGGCGTCGCGCAGCGGGTGGGCCACCTCCTTGTCGATGAAGTTCAGTTGAGCGAGGTTGGAGAACGCGACCACGTCCAGCTGTGGATGATAACAATCAGTATTAAGTCAGGTGACCAGAGTGTCTAATGTGACGGTGACGCTGGTTGCGCGCAGGCACAGCCGCGTTCGCGTAGTAAAACTTGTAACAATAAGTAGACCACTTTCATTCTTAAATAAATTGACTTCCTATCCGCCAAAACCAGATGTCGCCAAGCAATAGTTTAGTTGTTGTTAGTCAATTAACATAAATATTTTAAAATGGATATCCTAACGACAGAATAACTCATATTATTAAGGTTACGTGATTTGATTATTAACACTTTCGAAACCGGGCTCTACGCGGCGCTACGACATTTTCGCTACATACGGGGAAACCCATGTAATCGGCTACGCTTCTACGAGCGGTGTACCCGACAGTCGGGTTCTTGGTAGCGAAAGTGTTAATGTTGAATAAATATTTTTATCCTACATAGCTTCACAAACATATATGACCTCGAAGTGGTAAGCAAATATTGTGCACTAGATGCCATTCCGAAACTATTATAATACCGTGTCAAAAGCTAAATTGTTATTTACCAAATACTAAAGACGCTCTCACGATACAATTCTCCGTTTAGAAAGTATGAAATGAGTTTCGGAGAATTATCTTAATTTTCTACTTTCATGTGGTAGACTAAAATGAGTAGATTGTGTTCAAGTCAATGATGACGTGACACGATATCATTACAGTGATGAAAGGAACGTAATGTAGGCATTAGTTAACTTGGCTGAAGTACCCCAATTACGAATCAACTGTCGAGAACGGTCTTCTTTACAACTCGTACTAATAATGTATGAACGTCGGCCTCAATACGTAATTACTTAAAATGCTAGTTTTTATCTGCAGAATTGTAAATTTTACATAGTGTTTAATTTAATGTGCCTACATGTAATAAGTTTTAACCAGTGTGTAAAAGCCATAATACGATAAATAAATAAATAAATTACTTAAGCGATCGATGAATACTTAACTTGATTAGTACTCGTACCTACCAAAATTTTATAAAACTTTCTCACTTGTTTCCATAAATTAATCCATAATAATATAATATGTGACTGATACATAATGAAAGGCACCAACAACTATGGACTATTGGTATCTTACATAGCATTTATAATCTACATGTACTAACTACTTAACTTTTTTACTCTTGTACCTAGACCGTTGAAACCTAGCCTAAATAAAAGCAATGCGTTTACTAACCAATCTTATTCTATCGTCGTGACTTATTGCAATGGTTTAAAATATTTGAGTCTTCTTTATTTTATCAACATTGCAACATCGGGACTCGATAAATAGTTCTCGGAAGTAAGGCGAGAACTCTTAGCTAAGGACTTGTTTATCTTAAATGTACCTACTCGTATTAAGAAACTGTTCAAACAACGACTGAATTGTATCAGGACATTTTTCGGGCACAGTCATAGATAGGAGATAAGAGGGTTTTGAACAATTAACTTTGTTCAATGAGAGTAGATAACTTTTGTAAAAGGAAGGTCTATCAAGGAAATGTTGTTATAAAATCCATAAACAACATTATGTTGGGTTAATTAATATGCTACTCTGTGTAGGCCCGGTAAAATATAGGGCATGCTCTTGTGGCTTTAGAGAAAAGATTGTGTCAGACATTTTAGCGGCCTTCGTTGTGTAAGTAACATATTATTGCAGGTGACAGTACCAGGACAGAGAAAATATTTTCTTAGTTTTCGCAGCAGCCTCAAAGGAACCTAAGAAAAAGTCTCCGTTATAACCAGTTAGTGATAAGTTGGTAGCTAGTGAGAATAATGCTTCACGTTCGCAAGTCTACCCTGTGGCTCTTAATTGTTGGTGTTATTAAAACTAAGTAAATATTTGGACTTTTTAACTGATTTATGCACTAGAACATCTATTAGGAACCCTATACGTGTAAAGGGTCGAAATTATGTAAAACCTATTGTCGCAGCCATCTGATTAGATTTGTTTCAAGTTCGCTAGCCCGCGCATTAAACACCGGCAGCGGCACCCCATTATGATGCCTAGGCCAACAGTTGTTAACACAAGACAACGTTCAACAAATTGACGTGCTAGATATCAAATTGAAACAGTTGGTAATGGAGAAGTAAAGTAGTGACGTACCAGGGTGGGTTCGTCGCCGAAGAAGAAGGGCCTGTCGGAGAGCAGGTCGGACAGCACGCGCAGGTCGTTCTTGCCAAATTCGATGATCTCCTCCTGGCTGTGGACGCCGATGCCGTGGGCCTTCGCCTTCTTCATGCCCTGGAATAATTTGCACATAAAATTTGAATCTATTAAATAATTACCAAATAATTATGTATTGCGAACATTTCAAATAACACCATCACTCAGACAAAGACATTATTATTAGATTAAACGAACTTACCTTAAGTGAAGTTCTATCTTAATAACATGATTCTCTCTCCCTGTTAACTTAACCATTGTATAACCTTTATTGTATCCAACATTTATCACAATTTTCAAAGCTTTTAAAAAAGAAGCTCGAACAGCTCCAGTTGTCTAGTCTATGGCATCCGGTACGACAAGTCATTTCGTTTAAAGTATATTTCAGTAGATTATTAGAGCAACCCTGTAAATGGGAAAAGTATATTAGCATATATACACAAGGGAAGGGATGGGACTCTCTTAACAGGGAGAGAGAATCATGTTATTAAGATAGAACTTCACTTAAGGTAAGTTCGTTTAATCTAATAATAACATTTATCTCTCTCCCTGTTAACTTAACCATTGTAGATGTTCAAAGATAGGGTTGCGAGTACATAATCATACAATCTGATTAAGAAATAAAGCTGTTTATTAAATCAGTAACATTTAAGATAACAATGTAATTATAATCAACATGACATTCAGTCTGATATCAAGTTACATATCGTACTACAAAACTGGTCAGGTTCTGAAGAAATTGGTCTGTTATAATGCTTAGCAAAGCAAATAGAGTTTTCTGACCAACCAGCTGTTTTTTGGATAATATCTATGGATATACCAGATCTGCTTGCAGCTGATGTGCTGGCGTGTCTAGTGCTATGGGCTGTAAAGATGTTAACGTCTATGCCTGCCTCCTTAAGTACATTTTTTATCCAGCGACTTATAGTCTGGGTAGAAACAGCATGGTGAGGTTTTTTATGCGTAATTAAAAGACTGTTAGTATCTCTAATAGACTGTGTTCTTTTGATATAAGAATTTAAAGTAGTGACTGGGCAGACTTCAATCTTATTACTGAATATTTTTAAATTTAATAATGGTTGTTTACTGTTTTTTCCTGAAGTTTTAATTAAATCTGGTATAAAAATTTGAACTCCCTCATGAGTAAATTGAATATTATTAATCTTAATTAAGGATAATGTTTGGACTCTGTGTCCTGTCGTTAAGGCAAGTAACATCACCACTTTATGGGTAAGCTGTTCCAAGCTTATAACTTCGTTAGGGTACAAACCTTTTAAATAATTGAGGACAATGCTAGGGTCCCATGTTATATTATATTTTGGAGTAGGAGGTTTTAATCGAAATACTCCTTTAACAAACCGTTTTATCCTATCATCATTTCCTATTCTAGGTCCAATAAGAAGAGATAGAGCGGATCTAGTACTATTAATTGTGCCATAAGAGGCTCCATTTTCAAAACGCTCTGTTAAAAACTTAAGTACGAATGGTATAGACGCCTGATAAACATCAATCTTATTTTGCTTACAGAATAGCCACCATTGTTTGAAAGAAGTATCATACTGTTTCAGCGTGTTATTTGAAAGAGAATTTAACATTATCTGAATTGCTGATTTTGGCGTTCCGCGCCTACTGTACGCCTCGCCGATAGCAGCCCGGCAGCCAGGGTAAGATGACGATGTAGGGGATGGACATCTCTGAAAGGAGACGACAGTAAATTTTTATTAGGCTTGAATATTAAAGGGTCTGTAATTAACAATGATTTTAGAAGAGGGAACCATGACTGAGAGGGCCAATATGGGAACACTAGTATACCTTCCGCTTTTTCCCTTTTAATTTTGTTTAGACATTTTAACAATAAGGAAAAAGGAGGAAAGGCGTAAAAGAAAATATCACTCCAATTGACAGTGAAGGCATCTACGGTGAAAGCATATGGATCAGGTTTCCAGGAAATGAACTTCAGGCATTTATTATTAATCCTTGACGCAAATAAGTCTATATCAGGGTGGCCAAATGTTTGTATGATTTTATCAAAATATTTCTGGGAAATTTCCCATTCAATATTAATTTTTCTGGATTGTTCATCTGCTTCAAAATTATCGTTAGTGTTTATATAGGAAGCAAATATCCAAATATTTCTTTCCTCACACCACTTCCACATTTCCCTTGTAATTTGATTGAGATGAGGAAACTGAATGCCACCCATCTTGTTTATATAAGCTACTGCAGTTGTATTATCAACTCTTAAAAGAATCTCACAGTCATGTAAATTATTAGCAAAACATTGTAGACCTAAAAAAGCTGCTTTTATCTCTAGATAGTTTATATGACTTTCTTGTTCAAGTTTTGACCATGATCCAGATGTTCTATTTGATGCACATACTGCCCCCAGCCCGTTTTCGACGAATCGGTGTTAATTTCAATGCAAAAATCGTGATTTTTAATTATGTTGAATTTGTGTAAATTTTGACTCCACCAATGAAGTTCAGAAAAAATAATATTAGGAAGAATCATGTTGGCTTCATAGTTCTCCTTGGATTTTAATAATGCAAGATATTTTTCTCTTTCTAGTAGTTTAGTATAAACCCAGCCATATGGAACAGCTGGACAAACAGAGTTAAGTTTTCCCAGTAATTGGGAGAATTCCCTTATTGAACAGGATCTTTTACATTTGAACTGCTGAATAATTTCCAGAATACTAAGTTGTTTCTTCTGTGGAACTGATAAGGAGAGGTTAGTAGAATCGAGATTAAATCCCAGATACTTGCATGTTTTGCTAGGGGTCAAAGAACTTTTTTCAAAATTAATTACAAACCCTAGGTCCTGAAATAGTTTACATGCTACTTTGATATCATTTAAACATCCATTATATGATTGGTTAAAATAAATACTGTCGTCTAGGTAGCATGTCAAAATTATATTTTGTTCTCTGAGGTAGGTACTAACTGGTTTAACTAATTTAGTGAAAACATAGGGAGCTGAGCATAGGCCATACGGTAAAGCGTTAAACTGAAATAATTGTCCATCAAATTGGAACCTTAGAAACTTCCTGTGTGTCTCCGCAATTGGCACGGAAAGATATGCCTCTGACAAATCAATGGAACCCATAAAACAGTTTTCTGATATCAATTTGCAAGCAGTTCTAATATCCTCTAGTTTAAAATGATGTGTTATTACATATTCATTCAACTTTTTTAGATTTAATATAAATCTAAATGAACCATTGGGTTTTGGTACTAAAAAAATTGGAGATGTAAACTGATTGGGGTCTGGAGAACACTGTGAAATTGCACCAAGTTTAAATAATTTCTGGATTTCACAGGTCATACTTTCTTTTTCCTTTCCATGCCACACTTTTTGTATTGCCTCATGAGGCGGAGGAATAGTATGAAATGGAATTTCGTACCCTTCCAGCCATTTCAAAATTATTGGATCATCAGTAATCTCAAGCCAATTGTCAATAAAATGTTTAAGTCTACCTGCATGTACCTCAGGTTCTATCGGTGATATCTGGACCTCTGCTTGTGGGAGCTGTGTCTCTCTTTCCGGTGAGGCTGGTTGTAGTGCTTCCGGGGTTGATGGTATTGTTGCCCACCACGCATCCGATGATACTGCTGACTGTATTGTGGTGGGCTCTTCCAGTTTAACTGCTTGAACTGTTTGTTATTTGCTGCTTGTTTCTGCTGCTTCTTTTCTTTCTCTGGATGGTTCTTAATAGTATTTGAAGTTTTCTGGATTGTTTGTGCAGCTCTGATCTTGTCAGCACAATCTGTACCAAATAAAAACTTATCGGTCTTTTGATGACGAATAGCATCTTGGATGGTTTTATTCGCTCCAGCCAAACAAAAGAATTTTCTCGAATTTGAATCATGGTGGTGGATTTCCCCAGCCAACTTCGCAGCGTCATTGATTTCTTCAATTAACTTTTTAGAGTTAATATTTCCTAGTAAAACGTCAGTTAAGCATTTTCCTAGGCAAGACAATAATGTGCCTGTTAAGCCCTGTCTTATCATAATCCTTTTATCTCTTTTGACCGAGGGATCTGAGAGTGTAGACGCAATCTCTGGATTAATTATCGGTGCTATTGCAGCAGAAAAATTGGCTGGTGGAGGGTATTTTTTCACAATTGCTTCTCTAGCCTCTTTACCCAAGCCGTCATTCATAATTTTTGTCCAGCGGGAGGCCAATTCAGGTCTGATAGGGTTTCCAACTTCTGCCTGTTCCTGACCTTCAGTCCCCAGAGCAAGTAGGAACTCCTCAGGGAGTTCATCGTCCACAATTTCTGTAATAATAGGTAATATTATGACAAAGTTGTACATGAATGTAGGCTCGTCTATCCTCAAGTGATAGCGCAAAATGTGTATTTTGTATTAAACTGTCTATCCGCAAGTGATAGCGCAAAGTTGTATATTGTATTAGCATTGTCTATCCGCATTGTGATAGCGCCTGCTATAAAACAAGATATAATAGTCAATGGCATGTCTTATATCCACTCTGCCTAGCCAGTATTTGCTACATCTTATATTGGTCGGTTTAATATGTATGAGATGTTGACAAGAAGAAGCCTCAGTATAAATCTGAACTATGTATATTTAACCATAAACGCACCTGCATTTATATCAGGGTCATCGTGTGGCCTAGTATGCAACGGTGAAGACGCCGGTGATGGTGAAGAGTCTTCTGTCGGCGGCTGCTGCGGAGTCTTCGACTGCGGTTGTACAGGAGGAGTAGAACTGCGATCTGGTTCGACGGAATGTCTTTGCAGCTTTTCTTGAAGTTTTTTTATCTTTTTCTTAATATAAACTTCATCTTTTTCTTTATCTCTCTTCCTTTTTCCCATTTTAACAGCACTCGCGAAAAAATAAGAGTAATTTCGACGCACTTGTTAACGATAGTTTTACTTCGAGACCAGTATTCAAACGAGAGAAAAAACGAACATAGTTTATGGGCAACCGGAAAGTGCCAGCATAGAAAAAAAAAAAAAAAAAAAAAATATATATATATAAACAATTCAAACGTTTTGGTCATAAAGTCTGGCACACATAAAGCGTCAGTCAGTATTACTAGTACGGTAAAGTATAACCCACTCTTTCTAAAGTATGGTTAATAACAGCGAAAGAAAGAGACGGTATGATACTCTGTCCATGAGACGGTGTTGATCCAAACAATAGAGTTTGACAGTAAAACAAAACGGAAGTTGTACTCTTCCGCCATTTCGATATATGAATGTATGACACTGAGATTTGTCTAAATAATCTTGTTTGGTTATTATATAACAATAAACGCAACATACCTGAGGTTCTTGTTACCTTACTTGTTTAAAACATAAGTCTCAAAACTGAATACGAGTCGCTGTGGAGTGAGCGCCGGACCGCCGCCGGCGCATTGTTTACATTAGGCGGATCACCGCTAAGAACATGATTTTGCCTGTCAATCACACTCATTTTCACTGTAATCACTTGTCTACATAACTTTGACATAGTTATTCACTGCATATTTATTTAAACAATTTAATAAAACAATATTTTCTGATGATTTTCTGAGAGTAACGTGACAATGTTGGTGCACAAAAAAGTTAATGACTTGTCGTACCGGATGCCATAGACTAGACAACTGGAGCTGTTCGAGCTTCTTTTTTAAAAGCTTTGAAAATTGTGATAAATGTTGGATACAATAAAGGTTATACAATGGTTAAGTTAACAGGGAGAGAGATAAATGTTATTGTAAATTAGGTCAGTATTAATTACTTACAGATTATTATGTATGTATATTTACCTTGCGACCAGACGTGAGCTTGTAGCAGAAGTTAAGGATGGGGTTCGGCAGACGGGTGTTGAGCGCGTTCTGCAGGTTGATCTGGTAGCCCTTGATGACGCTGTCGGGGTACTTGGCGCGCCACCACAGCAGCACCCACGAGAGGTGGTTCTCGATCATGGAGATCATGGCGTGCGACAGCACCCGCTGCTCCGGCGTCAGCGCTGTGTATAAAGCAAATAGGTCACTTGGAGTCCCTTGCACCCAAGCTGCGCTTCCAAATGCACATGCGCGAAGTGCCTGATGAATCTAGGATTCTAGGTCGCCCGGGCCCTCGATCCCGATTTTCATATGACAAAGAACCATTCGCAAGGTGCAATGACCTGAATGTACCTATTTAAGTGTACATTACTGGACGTGTTATGAATGCAAAGGTTATCAAATAACGTTGTAACAGGAGCCTTGGAACTGTACTGCGACGAGTCTACATGAACGATACAAATAACTAACGAGGTAATGATAAGGCAGTTCGTACCCGCATCGAGATCCTTGTGGAACTTCTCAGAAAGATCTTTGATGATGAAAGTGCTGTCGGCAATCTCTTCACCATTCAACTCCACGAACGGCAGTTGCCCCTTTTTGGAACGGAACTTCGCCTTGTGATCGACGTTCTGAAACCGACATTAAAACATGGTTATAGAGTAAAGTAGTTTTAACAATCACTCTTCGCAAGGCAATTTTTAAACAAAGGATTTTTGTTAGAGTGCGTGTATAGTATTATATGATAAACTTAGTACGTTTGCTTCCACACCACGACATATTCTAAGAATAGCTTGATAGGACTCGACTCTTGGAGCAAACAAACGGACGACAACAACAACAAGAGTGTTGTTTACAATTATAAGGGCCCATTATTAAGCTACCAGTTAGAGCAACAAGTGACAAATTACTGTTATCAAAACATTACTTTGTCTCATTTATGTGACCTTATTTCAAAGGGATGTTATGATAGCAGTACTACATTAGTAATTTTATTAGGAAATAGTCTTAATGTAGATAAGCTTAGCATAGATAAATTGATGTCCACTCTAAATGTTATTGAAAAATCTGGTGTGGGGAAAATTATATTATGTGCACTACCTTATGCAGAAAATGTATCATATGACTATAATTGTAAGATAGCTTACTACAATTCTTTAATGTACCATGCCATAGCTGTTAATAAAACCGGCCAAGTGCGAGTCGGGCTCGCGCACAAAGGGTTCCGTAGCAGCAAATATAATAAACTTATTATGTCAATTTATACACCTGCCAAAATTACAGTTAAATCAACCTATCTCAAAAACTATAAGAGATACTTTGATCAAACCAAAAATCGTTGAAAGAGTTAATTAGCATGCATCACCTCTATTTTTTTTAGAATTTTATACCCCGTAGTTATAAAAATAGAGGGGGGGGGACATACTTTTTACGACTTTGAGAGCTGATATCTCAAAAACCGTTCACTTTAAGAAAAATGTTTTTTAGAAAACTTTATATCATTTTAAAAGACCTTTCCATTGATACCCCACACGGGTATGTACATCGAAAAAAAAATTTTCATCCCTCAGTTACATGTATGGGGGCCCCACCCCCAATTCCTTTTTTTTACTATTTAGTGTCATAATTTTGTAGCGGTTCATACAACACATATTCCCATCAAATTTCATCACTGTAGTACTTATAGTTTCCGAGTAAATCGGCTGTGACAGACGGACAGACGGACAGACGGACAGACGGACATGACGAAACTATAAGGGTTCCGTTTTTGCCATTTTGGCTACGGAACCCTAAAAAGTACCATTTCTTTGACTTAAATAAATTCATTGAGCGCTTCATGCTAGCTCCACGGAAGGTATTTTTGCCAAAGAAATTTTTTGTATATTTAGTGGAGTTATTGGCCTTCAATATTGAGCCAAATAGATGTAATAGTGTTATATATAAGTCTCAGTCAGCTGACAAAGCCAAGGACCCCATGCCTCATTTAAACTAGATTGTAAGACAGCGGAAAAACACCTGAGTATGAACGTTGTTCACCAGAATATTCAGGGTTTTTCCAGCAAAGAATTAGAAGTAGGATTATTTTTAGATAGTAATAATGTTGAAGTTATGTGTATTACTGAACATTGGTTGAAACAAGAACAGTTGATATTTGATTATGTTAATTTTAAATTAGCTAGTTTTTTTGCCAGAAAATCTGCTGTTCATGGTGGCTCCCTTATTATTGTTAAAAATTGTATGAAGTGTAAAGAGCGCAAAGATGTTGTAAAATATTCCATAGAAAGAACTATAGAAATTTCATGTGTTGAATTAGACAGATATATTATTGTATGTGTTTATAGACCACCATCAGCTGACTTCAGCATATTTGAATCTACAATGGAAAATGTTCTGAAGTTAGTGTGCAAGGGCCAAAAACATGTTATTGTATGTGGAGATTTTAATGTTAACTTGCTCGAGTCATCTAGTAATACTGTTAAAATGCTCTGTTTGTTTAAATCATTTAATTTATTTAATTTATTTCTTGAACCTACCCGGGTAGGTGTGACTAGTGCAACATGCCTAGATAATATTTTTTGTAACTGTGAATGTATAGATAAGAAATTATTTAACTGTTTTCATTCCGATCACAGCGGCCAAAGGGCAGCTTTCTTAAACATTATTCATGATACTCCACAAACAATAACATATAGACCCATTACTGGATCTCGCTTGGAATCATTCAAAAATGAAATTCAACATAGTTTGTCTATAATACCATTTTCGCATTATGACTGTAATCATTTGTATCAAGAAGTTTTCAATGTAATTCTGAATCAATTTAATAACAATTTCAAAGTGAAATCTATTAGTGGGTCAAAAGTTAAAACAAAGTTTAGTGAATGAGCTACTGTAGGTATTCACAAAAGTAGAAAAAGACTTTATGAACTTTATGGTGAGAGAGAGCTGAACAAGAATTCAGAATTCCTGGACTATGTAAGAAACTACTCAAGAATCTTCAAGAAAGTGTGTTTAACTGCCAAGAAAAACTTTATTAGTTCTAAATTGAAAGTGTCGGACAACAAAGTGAAAACAACTTGGAGTATTATAAATAAAGAAGCTGGTAAATGTAAATCACGCGATTGTCAAGTCAACATTGTATCAGATAATCAACAAATAGTGTCGAACAGCGATGTTGCCTCGGCATTCGAAGATTATTTCTCAAACATAGCCGTTAACACCACAAAATGTTTACATTCTTCTGCGGCTCAAGCCCATTCATTACTTTTTGCTAATGTTAAGAAATGTAATAATTCATTTGAATTTAGTCAAGTAGACTCTGTAAATATTGTTAAAACATTCAAGTCACTCAATTTAAAGAAAACGGAAGACTTATGGGGAACATCAGTTAAAGTAATTAGTCATGTCATAGATATAATAGCACCTTACTTGGCCGTAATATATAATATTTCAATTTCACAAGGCACCTTTCCAGATCTTATGAAATGTAGCAAAGTCATACCGCTTTTTAAATCGGGTGATTCGAGTGATATAACCAATTTCCGTCCCATATCAATACTTCCTGTTCTAAGTAAAGTCTTTGAGAAGCTAATGTTAAATGATCTACTGTAGTAGAGCGGCGAGAGGGTCTCGGAAAAAGTTGATGTGACTGGAGAGTATACTGCTGACAAGTGGTATCGTTGTGATCGGTAGACTTTACTGAGTACGAAATAATGACTTGTCACATTCTCAGACTGTGGGGGGGTTAACTACGACGTCACAAAGATCGCGGTCCCGGGTTTCAATTTTTTGCCAATTTGTCTAGAACCCCTTATCCAATTTTGAAAAATGAGGTGTCGATTGAAAGCGTATAACATGCTGATTAAGATTTTTTATAAGTGAAAAGTATAGGTTTGTGAGTTATTTTTTAAGTAACAATAATGCAAAAAATACTTTTTTTTTACTATCTTTTTTGATTTTTGTGACTCAAAAAAGCAATGAAAACGGCCACTTAGCTAAAAAATATGTTATATGAATCATTTAACTACATTATTAAGCTATCTGTTGAATTTTAAATTTCTACGATCGGATAATAAATAAGCAAACTACAAGCACATACCTGTAGGCGGGGAGTACCGCTTGACGCGCGTTCCCATACATTCGGCGTCTACCAAATTACACCTCGCGCAAAATTCGTTTCAAGCAGATATACCTCTAATATTATTCATTGTAACCTATCAATATTGGTATCATTTGAAAGTACAATTAAAGTACTTTAAGAAGCAATGTCAATCATTTTCTTAAAATCAATAATCGCCAGTCTGCGGTGGTTACAAAGGAAAAAAGTGGGTATGGAATTTGGCTGGTTTCCTAGGTTTGATGACCCTAGACGAGTTTAAAAGGGGAGGTAAAGGTGACAAATATGGGTTGTTCTCTGGCCTAAAAGCTACACAGAGGGTCAGGGGAGAAAAAACTAGGGTTTAAGTTTAGTTTTAAGTTATTTTTTCTTTTATTTGTTGATTTTATTGTTTTAAATTTTTTTTGTAATTTTATCAAGGATACACGTTGGTTTCTTTTGCTGAAAATTCACTTTTTTATGAGAAATGTGATGAATTTCATGGCATTTTCCGATAGAGACTAAACTTAACTTTCAAATAAGGCCACATAGTCATACTTTTACTTATATAATATTAAGGGTAATACCAAGTAATACCGTTTGAACTCAAACGACTTAGAGGTGCGGTTTTTTGACCCAGTAGGTATTAAAAAGTAATCTTAAAATCAAAACGATTAGACTTCTGTCGTTATACACATTAAATCACTAAAATGAAGTTACCTTTAATGTTTTAGTAATTATAATCATTACTTTTAGCCACTTTTCTCAGAACATAATTATTCGACAGAAGTCAAGATAACATTAAGAGCATATTTATTATTAATAATGCGTTATAAATATGAAATAGTTGTTGAGGTACACTTGTTAAGTACATGCAGCTCCTGCAAATACACTCAGTGTCAAAAAAATCATTGACCCACATATTAGAGAGCAGGGCGCGCAGGGCACCTCGTAACACTATGTGTGGCACTGAGGAACCAGTGAAGTCAGGTCTATGGATTGCTACACTGCTGTCCCGCTTGCACTACTCCGCCGGGGCTATTACCCTTAATATTATATAAGTAAAAGTATGACTATGTGGCCTTATTTGAAAGTTAATTTTAGTCTTTATCGGAAAATGCCATGAAATTCATCGATTTTCTCATAAAAAAGGGCATTTTCACAAAAAGAAACCAGCGTGTATTCTTGATAAAATTACAAAAAAATTTAACACAATAAAATCAACAAATAAAAGAAAAAATAACTTAAAACTAAACTTAAACCCTAGTTTTTCTACCCCTGGCCCTCTGTGTAGCTTTCAGGCCAGAGAACAACCCATATTTGTCACCTTTACCTCCCCTTTTAAACTCGTCTAGGGTATTAAACCTAGGGAACCAGTCAAATTGAATCCCCGCTTTTTTCTTTGTAACCGCCGTAGACTGGCGATTATTGATTTTAAGAAAATGGTTGGTATTGTTTCTTAAAGGACTTTAATTGTACTTTCAAATGATACCAATATTGATAGGTTACGATGAATAAGATTAGAGGTATATCTGCTTGAAACGAATTTTGCGCGAGGTGTAATTTGGTAGACGCCGAATGTATGGGAACGCGTGTCAAACGGAACTCCCCGCCTACAGGTATGTGCTTGTAGTTTGCTTATTTATTATCCGATCGTACAAATTTTAAAAGCAACAGATAGCTTAATAATGTAGCTAAATGATTTATATAACATATTTTTTAGCTAAGTGGCCGTTTTCATTGCCTTTTTGAGTCACAAAAATAAAAAAAGAGAGTAAAAAAAAAGTATTTTTTGCATTATTGTTAATTAAAAAATAACTAACAAAACAATACTTTTCACTTATAACAAATATTAATCAGCATGTTATGCGCTTTCAATCGACACCTCATTTTTCAAAATTGGATAAGGGGTTCTAGACAAATTGGCAAAAAATTGAAACCCGGGACCGCGATCTTTGTGACGTCATAGTTAACCCCCCCACAGTCTGAGAATGCGACAAGTCATTATTTCGTACTCAGTAAAGTCTACCGATCACAACGATACCACTTGTCAGCAGTATACTCTCCAGTCACATCAACTTTAAAACTAGACGACTTTTTTCAATTCCGCCGCCTTACTACTGGGACACTTCAACAGACATAGATTACTTACAAGCAAACAGTTCGGTTTCACAAGGGGCCGTTCCACGACCGATGCTGCTTCGGTACTCATTAAACATATATATAATATTTGGGAAAATTCTTGTGATGCAATTGGCATATTTTGTGATCTTTCAAAAGCCTTTGATTGTGTGGATCATGGAACGCTCATTTTGAAATTAGAACACTATGGTTTGTCTATAAATGCCCTAAACTTTATGTCTTCTTATCTTAGCAATAGAACACAAACAGTAGTTGTTAACAAAACTCGCTCTAGCGGGACTGTTGTCCAATTAGGAGTGCCACAAGGCTCAATTTTAGGTCCATTCCTGTTTTTGGTTTATATAAATGATTTGCCATGTATAGTAAAAAACTTTTGTGAAATAGTACTTTTTGCTGATGATACATCACTGCTTTTTAATGTTGACCGAAAATCTACGGATTACAATGTAATTAATAGCACGTTAGGTGATGTACTGCAGTGGTTTACTGTCAACAATTTACTTCTTAATTCTAAGAAAACCAAGTGTATTCGATTCTCTCTGCCGAATGTTAAACCAATCGATACAAAAATACTTTTGAATGATGAATGCTTAGAGATGGTAGATACAACACTGTTCCTTGGCTTAACATTGGACAAAAATCTACAATGGAGTCCTCATATAAGGAAACTAGCAAGCAAATTAAGTTCAGCCGCATACGCCGTTAGGAGAATCAGGCAACTGACTAATGTTGAGACAGCTCGCCTAGTGTATCATAGTTATTTTCACAGTGTAATGTCATACGGTATTCTGGTTTGGGGCAAAGCAGCTGACATACAGACTATCTTTGTATTACAAAAGAGAGCCATTCGTTCTATTTACAACTTGGGAACACGTGAATCAGTAAGAGAACTCTTCAAAGAAATTAATATCTTAACTGTAGCTTCCCAATACATTTATGATAGTATAATTTATGTTGTTAAGAATTTAGACTGTTTCACTAAGAATTCTGATATCCATAATTATAACACTAGAAACAAAAATAAGCTTGCCATAAAGAAGTTTCGTGTCCGTAAAGTACAGAAGTCATTTGTTGGGCAATGCATTCATTTTTATAATAAGTTACCTGACACTGCTTTGAGATTACCCCTCCCAGCTCTTAAGAACTACTTAAAAAAATCATTGATGTTAAAGGCTTATTACAGAGTCGAGGACTATTTGACAGACAAAGATGCATGGCCCGAACCAGAAACTACAAAAAACGAATAGCAATTAAAATAATTGTATTATGTATAGAGGACACAGTTCAGATAAGAAAGCACATCAAATATTTTATGTTGTGTAGGTAAATTACATATTTAATGATATTGAGATTCATATTATCTTTTTCTTCTGTGACAATTTGATATGTTTTCTCTGAAGAAGAACGACGTATTATTAAGCAATAATATAATTTATTGAAATTAATTTCCATAGAGTACCTAGTCTGTTCATATTCTTTGATGAATACTTTTGCATGTTAAATTGTATCTTGTTATTTAATGCATGTTAGTTATAAGATGTAATGTTTTGAAAAGAAGTTGCCCGCCGAGTTTCTTGCCGGTCCCATAGTGGATACCCCCCTCCCAACTGAGGGGGGACTGAAATCTTCTCGAGGCTGAGGCGTAGGGTTAGAGCCGGCGTAGCTTTATTTGACGTTCATATGCGCATTGTAATATGCCTACTTGAAAAATAAATATTTCATTTTCATTTTCATTTTAAGTCTGGGCGTGTTTATACCTACCTATTACATTCATGCAAGTAACTTGCATAAGACGTGAAATGAATGTGATACTCCATTGTATCGACAACACTAGATAATCAGTCGTGGACATTATCGTGTAATTAAACTAAAGCGAAAAACTTTGGTTAGTACACCGAATTTTATAATAAAAAAAAACATTCCAATAATAAATAAATAAATAAATAAATAAATAAATATTATAGGACATTCTTACACAGATTGACTGACTGATAATATAAATCAATATTCAAGGAGTAAAAATATGAGTCTTAGTAATACTTTAGCAATAGCAGTAGTAGTTAGCACAGAAGTATTCTGTTCCGTAAAAAACGCAAATATGCATTATTTCAAATAAAGTAATGTAAAAAATAAACTTTTCTTTAAAGTTTCAAAGTAAGGTAAGTACAATTTTTTTTTTATTGGTTTCCGTGGAAAATTATTAAAAAAAGCAATAAGCAAGTTTTATGTCAAAATTTGCTCAAAGTTGTATAACATTTTTTCTTTCTTTTGGCTTCACAAATGCGTGGATAAGGGCACGATACCGCTCCGTTCTAATCCGAGAAAAGTGCCGTGCTCTTATATTATTGGACTTAATTATAGTTATTGGACTTAAGTTGACTATTTTGAGTCATCAGCCCAGCCAAGTGTGTTTAATGGGGGTAGTAGGTAGGTAAGTTTTATGTCAAAATTTGCTCAAAGTTGTATAACATTTTTTCTTTCTTTTGGCTTCACAAATGCGTGGATAAGGGCACGATACCGCTCCGTTCTAAGCCGAGAAAAGTGCCGCGCTCTTATATTATTGGACTTAATTATAGTTATTGGACTTAAGTTGTCTATTTTGAGTCATCAGCCCAGCCAAGTGTGTTTAATGGGGGTAGTAGGTAGGTATAAATAAATAAATATTATAGGAAAATCTTACACAGATTGACTGAGTCCCACGGTAAGCTCAAGATGGCTTGTGTTGCAGGTACTCATACAATGATATATATACTCGTAATAAACAAATACTTATATACATAGAAAACATTCATGACAGGAACAAATATCTGTGCTCATCACACAAATAAATGCCTTTACCGGGATTCGAACCCGGGACCGCGGCGTAGCAGGCAGGGTCACTACGCGCTAGGCCAGACCGGTCGTCAAAACATCATAAACACAACACTGGTCGGCCGGTATACATATAAACAAAGACATATCGTCACTACTTTTAAAAAATCTCGTATCTCACGCTGTTCCTCAAAGTTAAAACGCAGTAACGCATTCCATACATACTTACTACAATTTTTTTTTCATTGACAGATGAAGATACAAGTTTTTCTAAAAGTAGTGACGATATATAACTCCGTACAGACAGATAAAGTCTAAGAAAAAAACGTACCTCAGTACCATATAGAATAAAAAATAAGTTCAAAAACTAAAACCCGACTACTATAAAATGTGCTCTAAAAAGTATGAAACAAGATAGAATTATTTTATGAAATTATCATGCATGGTATTCACAGATGTGTATTCTTTTCAATACGTAAATTCAATGTTATAATAAGTTTGTAAATTTTATATATACTTGCAGAGATTCCGAAGATAACCGTGGTCTTATGCGACAATTATAAACTTTAAGGTACATAAGTTTTGAACTTCGACGCCCGGCTTGATGGGAACGAGTGCATCGGGCTTCGCCCGACACTTTAAGTTAGAGGGCGCCGAAGGCGCCCGGCTTAGGACCGCGTGCGTCGGACTTCGCCCGACACTTTAAGTTTGAGGGCGCCGAAGGCGCCCGGTTTAGGACCGCGTGCGTCGGACTTCGCCCGACACTTTAAGTTTGAGGGCGCCGAAGGCGCCCGGTTTAGGACCGCGTGCGTAGAGCTTCGCCCGACACTTTAAATTAGAGAGCGCCGAAGGCGCCCGGTTTCGGGCTTCGCCCGACACTTTAACTTAGAGGGCGCCGAAGGCGCCCGACTTGGGAACGAGTGCGTTTAACTTCAAGTTAGAAGGCGCCGAAGGTGCCCGGCTTAGGACCGCGTGACACTTTAAATATGCGCCTATAAGTTTAAGTTTACGACGTGACTCTGTAAGGACTCTTTAAGTAGATTTAGGACCGCGTCTATGGTATGTACACTCTCATGAAGCATACCGTATACTGAAAGAGACAGGTATAGCTGGCAATCAGTATCGTGGTACCGCATTTTCTCTCTCTTTATGAAAATTATAATAACTTTAGATGATTAACTAGCTTTCAGTAATATATTGTCGTAGTAGAAAGTCATTCGGGCATGATGACGTAACATACCTTTCATCTAGGGTTTCCTGCAATCTATGATACACGTCAGAATGTCAAAACAGCGTCAAACTTCATCTAGTTCTTATTATGACAATTTGCTGTACGAAATTGAACTTTAGGTCGAAAAAATATTGCAAATCTTTAATAAAATTAATATATAAAGCAGCCAAATTAGTTCCTTTGGCAAAAGCCTTCTTGTGTAACCGCAGTCGGATAATCCGTGAAACTATGTCAGAGCGCTTGCGGATTTCAATTCCGAGTCAATTTTTCCGAGAAATCAATGAATTATCCGGTGTAATCAAGTAAAGCTGGGAATAAAAGCTAACAATATATACATATTTGAAATGTGCTAATCAAGCCCTTTCAAATGATATACAACATGTCATCCTAACTTCATTTTATTTTTTTGATTCGTTACTTTATGCCTTCTAGAGGGCGCCATGTTTCGTTTACGGTGACGTCATATAGCCTATAACCAGCGGACGATTAAGACGATTCGAATGACATATCGTTTGTCAAATTCTAATGAGTACTTTAGAAGTTATGAGGGAACAGATGAACATACATACATACATACATACATACCCACATACATACCGGTCAAAATCATAACCCTCCTTTTGCGTTGCCGTAGTCGGGTAAAAAGGTACGGTGGCCTAGATGGCATTACACCTTTGGGGTACGCTCAGCTAGATGGCGCTAATATTAATATTGGACATTTTGACACATATCAAGCTAAGAATATGGGCCAAATTGTCAAAACTGAGGTTCAAAAGTTCTAAGCCTGTGTCAAGAGATGGCATTCTATGCACTGTGATTACACATGTTACTTCGACAGTAACTCTGTATAATACTCGATCCTCTTTGATATAAAGGAACAGTTATTGGTAATGTCAAAGAGAATCAAGTATTATAGAAAAGTTACTGTCAAAGTAAAATATGTAATCACAGTGCATAGACTGCCATCTCTCGTCACAAGCTTAAAACTTTTAAACCTCAGTTTTGACAATTTGGCCCATATTCTTAGCTTGATATGTGTTAAAATGTCAAATATTAATAGTAGCTCCATCTAGCCGAGCGTCCCCCAAAAGGTGTAACGCCATCTAGGCCACCGTACCTTTTTCTATATGTTTCTGAGGTACGTTTTTTTCTTAGACTGTAGCTGTCTATACGGAGTTACATAATATATTATGTCTGGTAATGTTAACCTAATTTTATGTCGGCTTATAATCCAGTTTAAAAACCGGTCAAGAGCGTGTCGGGCCACGCTCAGTGTAGGGTTCCGTAGTTTTCCGTATTTTTCTCAAAAACTACTGAACCTATCAAGTTCAAAACAATTTTCCTAGAAAGTTTTTATAAAGATCTACTATTGTGATTTTTTTCATATTTTTTGAACATAGGGTTCAAAAGTTAGAGGGGGGGGGACGCACTTTTTTTTCCTTTAGAAGCGATTATTTCCGAAAATATTAATATTATCAAAAAACGATCTTAGTAAACCCTTCTTCATTTTTTAATACCTATCCAACAATATATCACACGTTGGGGTTGGAATGAAAAAAAATATCCGCCCCCACTTTACATGTAGAGGGGGTACCCTAATAAAACATTTTTTTCCATTTTTTATTTTTGCACTTTGTTGGCGTGATTAATATACATATTGGTACCAAATTTCAGCTTTCTAGTGCTTACGGTTACTGAGATTATCCGCGGACGGACGGACGGACGGACGGACGGACGGACAGACAGACATGGCGAAACTATAAGGGTTCCTAGTTGACTACGGAACCCTAAAAATGGGTGAAGTTTCAATGGGTGGCCGGTGTTAAACAAGTCCCTCAGAGCATAATAAATAGGTGTGGAGTTTCAACTTACGCTTCGCCAGCGTCAAACAAAGCGACCAAATTACACCCCAATGGCCACCCTATCTCAACAACTGCGACATCCACCCACGGCCACGCTCGCTGTCATTTTTGTCGCGTTTTGTCCTCTTGTTTTCGAGTTCATTGCCTGCATAGGGCCCGTGCAATTACAAATTGCAACTGAGAATAGCGACCTATATTTGGGTGGGTTTCTTTCTAATGTATGCTTGCCGCTCGTTGCTTTTGTTTGGGACAGCTTTAGCTTCAATATCGTCTTCGTTTGCCGCGATAATTTAGATAGTAAACGCAAGTAGTAAATGTATGAACTTGACTACTTAATCAAAACTTATATTGTTGACTTCTTAAACGTTATTTTTATAAGTCCAAAATAAACAAGACATCCCCGGGAAGGTATGAGTCGATCAGTCAAATTGCTTAACAACAACAGGTTGTCACAATAATAGGCTTTCAACACAGCAGTTAAAGTCTAATAAAGGGCTGTAAGTGTAAGGGAACGGTGAACGGTACTCGAGTTCGGACAAAGCGGGCGCCGCGAGGGGGGAGGCGAGCGGGCGCGTGGCGTGCGCCCGGCGCCGGGGGGTGCGGGTGCGGCGTTTATCTGCCCGCGTAGCTATGGCAACGGGCTCCAGACGAGCGGGGAGAGCAGCTGTATTGATTTCGACTGGCGAGGTTCAGCGGCCGGCTACCCTCCCGCCCCGCCGAGGCCATCCGCCCTCACTCGTCCCGCGACACTGCCGCACAAACCTATATAGCCCCAATCTGTCAATTCGAGTGACATCCCTATTGACTTGTAATATTTACATGCAAACATTTCGGCACTTAATAAATGAGTGGAAAGCTCTGTTGCGTCAGGGTCTTGTAATGATTTACCTACGCAGGTACCTCTACCTACCTTATATTTATTATTCCAGATTTCATTACTTTTAAGAATTCTCATGATATATGAAAAAAGGACAAATTCATTAATTTTAAAATACTTGACTAGACTACGAGAGATTAATATTTAGATCACGAGCTAACGTACCTACTCAAGAGCAGAGGAACTAACGACAACTAACGTGGACCAATGTTCCACTTTTCAAAGTTGCGAGGCCCGAGGTTCGTTCCCCTCAGCGTGAATAATTGTGGCGTGTCATGTCTGATTTAACAAAATTGATGATTCGTCGGTAGCCATTTAAATTTAATAATGTTATACTTAATAAGTTTAATATCTTTAAAATGAGACATCTTCCATTAAATAAAGTTTGCCTAGAATAAAAACAGATGTACCTTACATTGTATTTGTATCCTGTATCTCCGTTAACTTTATTGAGTAAGTGGGTAAGTGACCCGCATCTAACTGAATGATTTGTTGCTGCTCGTAGTTCTCCTAAGCTAACAATCAACCCATTAAGTTGAGGTTTGAACGAGCGGGACGAGTGTCATTGATAAAAAACTCGACGCTACACCACGCGAACGTAGCTATCATTTGCTGTCATTTCATTATTCATAATTTAAAGTAATAGATGAATGTTATCGAGGAAGTGAAAAGCGAAGCTTATATTTTTTTTCTCTTAAGTTATTTCTTTTTTTCTAGTTTTAAGAATATATTGTTATGTACGTAGTACCTATGTGTGTGTACTATAGAGCTATAGTATCCTTTAATAAATACGATAAATATTTCATAGTTACTATAATTTCTGAAAACAAAAGTTTGAGTATGCGGCGCTTTCGCAAGCTTGCGGTTATTTTAGTTTCGCCCACTCTTATACAACCTTGCGATGTACGACTATACAGCTAACGTGACGTCACCCATTGAACTTATGTTACTAAGGGTGGAAACGGGGGCGGTGGGTGAAATAGTTACTTTGTTTCAGTCCAATGCCTAGTAGGCTGTGGCAACAGTGAAACTAGACCCGCAACTAGTGAGGGACAGTTCCCTGGTATGTTTCTTTACGGTAACGATGATATTATTTAGGGGATCTAGCACGAATAAGTCTTAACTCATCGCTGGTGATGCGGCCATCTTGATATATGGAAACGTTGGAAACATGTAGAGGTTCTGTTCGTTTTGCGAAAGGAAACGAGAAATTACTTTATCAGAACCAGGATTAAGGAGGTTAAATATATATATAGGTCAGGTTGACAAAATCTTAAGTAAGCCGATCTCTCGAGCTGAGCAAAACCGGAAAATTTTATATTTCGCCAACTTTAACCACAAATGCTTTGATAGGTAGGAAAGAGAGAGAGTAGATAGTCAAATTTGAGTATTACCTACCAAAGTTTTTTGTAAAATAGATTTATGAAGGTTTGTTTCATTGATCGGAGCGATAGCGTAAGCCTACGGACGGCTTAACTCGATTTGCTTTTTGTACATCAGGCAGGCAATTATGGTCGCGCGATAAATGATAAAACATCTGGCCGTCCCTATCGCACTTACTAATAGTGCGAGAGGGACGGCCTGATATTTTATCGTCTATCGTAGGGTTTCTGATTTCTCGACCTATTTGAAGTCTCGAGTTTCGAGAAATCTCGAGCCCAAAGTCTCGAGTCATCTCGAGTCTCGAGTCTTTTTTTATAAATGGTAAAATTTTGGTAAAATAATAAACAACAATATGATTAGTACTTTTTATTGCACCACACTATGATAAAAAATGCGTAACAGCAAAAAAAAATCTTCTTTGAAATAATCATAAATCAAATTTTAACAAGAAAACTACAATTATAGTATTGAAAATAACACCTAATCCTTTAACTTCCCCGCCTGTGAACGGGTTAAGTAAATTAAAATGTCATGTATTACATTATAATGTCATTGAAATTAAACGTTTAAAATATCTTCTTCCTCGTTTCTTCATTGCTGAGGATCGCGACCACAAGTAGCGTGTCTCCATTGAACGCGGTCATAAGCAATGTGGACTGCACAGTATACGCTGCCGCCACACGATTTCTTCACACAGTTAGACCATCTCTTACGAGCCCCACTCCAAGAATGTTTACCATTAATTGACTGATTGAATGTTCGCCATATTATGCATTGGTGATAATGTGTCCGAAAAATCTGAGGGTGGCTCTTGGCATATTTTGGAGAGCCGTGTGGTGATATTCAGTTCTTGCAAAATAGAGATGTTAGTTCTTCTAGCTTTTCAAGTTATACTCGTAGCAGTCTTCGCCAGCACCACATCTCAAAAGCGTCAATCTTAGCCACGTCAAAGCTTTTCAGGGTCCAAGTTTCGGCACCATACATAAATATCGAGATTATCGAGAAGACAAGAGATCGAACTAATCGCACTTTATTTTGACGTCGGATTCCTCTGTTCTTCCAAATCTTGTCGAAGTTAGCCATAGCACTCTTTTATCAATGACCCAAGATACATGAACGCGCTGACTTTTTCGTAATGACGAAATGCTTTTAAATAACACGAGGCTGTCAAAACTAGCTCAAAAAAGTCGCTGCCAGCTTACGTTGGAACGAGAGGTTAGATCGCTTTAACACGTTCCAATTTATGGCCGCCGTTCGATGCCGCAACCACCACCGCGCGATGAGACCGGGCAGAACGCAAAAAATTGCATTTCACTTCAGGTCGTACTTTACATTCGGGACTCGAGACGTCTCGAGTACCTGTCATTTTTTTCTCGTCTCGAATGAAGCCGAAATTCTCGAGAAGTCTCGAGTTCGAGACTCTCGAGCAGAAACCCTACTATATTCGCGCGACCATGCTACCCGTGCAGAATATCCAGAATGTTCTCTAGAGTTCGCAATTCTCAACCGGTTCTCGCAAAATTGTATTAACCTGATTCTATGATTTAACAGATTTCTTGTCTATTCAGTTTCTGGAAATTTTGCAAAATGCAGTAATTGTCATAAGCGCCAATAGCATGTACGCGCTTAAGACCATCGTAACTTGACTGTGAATACAGAACTAAAGCCTCGACCCAACATAGGGCGTTTCGGTAGCGTAGCGTTAGCGGAATGCGAGCGTCGTCAAAGCGGATCGGCGGCGCTCTGAATACGATCGCGTGGTCACACATTAAAGCGCGCGGTTGTTTTATGCGGAGATCGCAGCGTCAGACGAATGCGATCAACGGATGCGTCTGCCGCGCCTGCGTTCCAAAACAAGGCACCCTTTTCTTTACGGCAAACGCATGCGCTAAACGCTGCTGACAGCGCATTGTCATTTATTCTACGTGGGTGCTACATAGTGCAATATTGTTTTATGCGTTTAACGCTCCGTTCGCAGCGCTTTTTTAAATTGTTTGCGATTACCGCAGCGATTACTTGACAAGGTTTATTGTTAGGAAATTAGTTTTAATGTGTCTTTTAAGCAGGTGAACCTGTGGCAAAACAAAGAAGTACTAGCATTATTATTATTAGAAGAAGGAGAGGAAGATTTTTATATTTCTTTACAATCATATCGCTACACAGTAAAGTCGACCCTATGTACCCTAAAGAAATTCGAAATCATTTTTATCAAGAACAATGATATTTTTTTATGATTATTTGAAAAATACATAAAAAAGTTTAAAATTCACCAGACTTTTCGATTATTTCGCCTATTTCCATCCACTTTCGGTTGCGATGTTTGATATTTTTGTAATGTTAGTGTGAAAGATCATAGAGTACCGGTCCATTGTGATGTAATTAATAAATAATTAATGTCATGTCACAATTAAACTGAGTTGAGATGCAATGCTAAGTGAATTATTCTTCCTAATCTTCCTCCGTCAAATGCGGGTAGACGCACAAAACAACACTAATATGCGCAAGCGCTAGCCGCTTGCGTTGAACGGACACGTTTCACGCAATAAACAAGGATGCTCCTACATAAACTATGAAGATAAAATATTTTTATATGTGCGTTTGACGCATTGCGTCTCACGCTGCGCTTGCCGCTGCGTTAACCGCGTAAAACAATGGTCTATAATTATATTACCTGATTTGAAATGATCTGCGTCTATCGCATTGCGTGTAACGTAGCGTTTATCGCATAAAACAACCGCGCGCTTAACACAGCGTGCGTTGTGAGAGGACTTGTCTGAATATGGATTAAATGTTAACCATTTAGCTAATTGTTCTACTCCAAATTGTTGTTTTGATTTCTCATGTCATTCAATACTTATTAGAAGTTTACATTTAGGTACATATATTTCGCGGTTTAGAAGTTACCAATTTACCATGTGCAGAATGCGCGCCGCTTTGAATACGCTCGCAAGCCGCGCGCATTCTGCTCCGTCCGGCGCAGCGCCATCATTGCGCTCCGCTAACGCTGCGCTCTCAAAAGGCGCATGTGTGGCCGAGCTTTAAGAGTTTTCACTTTTGCGTTTTCTAAGCATATCGCGAAGGCCTACAGCGCACAGAGCCAATAGTTTATATGTCTGTTACCACAATGACAGCAGTCCCTAGAAAATACGGATCAATTATACGTTAAAGAATAAAATAAAAATAAACTACACGAGAACTGCATATAATCACCTGTATTTGGACAAGTAGTAGTTGTAGGTAGGTTGTTTTCTCCACAAAAACATTTCTTAGATTCCTTAATTTGTAATTAGAGATCGCTTTTTATCGATAAGACCGCCTGATATCTGCCATAGTTTAAGATACACCCATGTGCATAGTGTAAGTATCCTGTAACTTTTTATAATTAGTTAATTACTTATTGTATTGTACTGTATTTAGAAAGCCGTTATTTATACTTTTACAAATAAGTATGTAGGTGAAATGAACAGATATAAGTTTAATCTAGGCTACATTTCCGGACGACTTGACCCACAATCCACATAAAGGCAAGGGCAGGAGGGAAAAGGCTCGTAAACCGGCAACCAGCAACATGTAAAGCAAAGCGCAAGCAACAGGACGTTCGGGTGGTCTTTATCTAGTCTTGACTGGTACACATTCATGCTCGAAGTTCCGATAAGCGGAGATATTTTTATCGCAGTTAGTGACCGTTCTAAAGCTCGTAAATTCGTAATATTTATGCACAACGGAATGGCAGTGGTGATAGGCAGGTATTTGTGTTTTGACCTCTACTCTCTTACATTAATTTGTAGGAATGTTTTCCTGATACTTGACAGATTAGACATAATTTATCTTATAATAAAAAGCGTTTATAGTAGTATAAATAAGTAGGTACATATTTCTTTCAGTAATACAGTACAGACAAGTTCCCTACATATTACACATATATAAAGACGAAGTTATCTCTTTTATTTTTAAATTTCTTTCAGTGAACCTAATTTGTGTTTATCATTTTTATAATAAGTAATGTAGTTATTATTATTTGTTTGTCTTTTCCAGTTCTCGGGACCACGGGGTCCCGGATTTTTGGGAGGCGTGCGTGGGACCGAAGCCAACAGCGCAGATTATTATTGAGAGCCTGTCATGTCCCACTGCTGGGCAAAGGCCTCCCCCCGCTTCTTCCACTCTTCCCTGTGTTGAGCAGTCCTCGGCCATTCTTCCAAAAAGGGGTCTAGCTCGTGCGTACGTGGTTAATATTTTTGGTGGCATAATTTTTTTTATTCGCTTTTTAATGATAACGTAACATAATGTCACCTAATGGCCCGGTTTAAGCTCATTTAGACCTACAATTTTAACGTCATATTTTTTTTATTACAAAGGTTAAATTTTGGCACTTATACCAGACAAAAAATTCAATAATAATAAAAAGTACAGCACTTAAATAAAAAATAACATGGTTATTTTTATTATAATTTTATTTGGCACTCGCATGCCTGTATGATGATTTCCTAAATAAAAATGAACTTATGACAAGATCAGACAGTCCTTACGAGAGCGCCCCCCGAATCGGGACCAAATTGAAAGCTAACACGATTTGAAGAGCAAAGGGCGCTAGGTTCGGGTCGTACGGGAGCTCGCCGGGACCGGGAGCGGCGGAAGCCCGGGCGAGACGAGGCGCGGGGTTGGTCGATGGCCGGAGCGCCGGGCGCGACCGCGCAGGCGCTGCCACGGCGCGGGTCGAAGCCCTCGCGGACGCCGACCCGCGCGTCTAGGCTCCCACTCATAACATAATACACCACCTCTACATATCGAATCAGCTTTGTTAAATCCCGGCCGACACCTATCCCAATAATCGATAATGTAATTACATTCAATCTGTACCTAACTACTCTTGAAAAGCTAAAATTATTTAACGGCGGGGTCTCTCAAATTAAGTAGTTACATGTATTCACACACATTAAGAGTAAAATTACAATTTTATTTATTTAAACCCTGTGATGCTTAAAAATAAAAATAAAATACTTTGTTGAGTAATCTCTATGTTTTAAAGTAAGACAGGATTTGACAAGTTATACATATTTCCAACTTTATGGAAATTTTAATATTGAACGAACACGTTTACGTTGTAAAATTTTGTACGACTTTCAAAGGAGAACATCCGACACACGAAAGCTTTTTTGCCCAAGCTGAAAGGTCTCCGTTTCAGCTTGAATTCAGACACTCGGTGAATAAATTACATGCCAAATAATAATGAATTTAACATTTTTTTCTCTCTCAATTTGTGGCGTCAAGTTTATAGAATATTTTGTGATATCGATGATATGATAATATATACACTAAGTACACATTTACGAGACGCATAGCACATGTCAGTTTTGACACAAACTTAACGTCGGGCAACGCACTTTACGAGGCAGTACCTAATTAATAATTTCCCAAGTATTCGTAATAAGTAATACTAATAAACCTAAAAAATGATGTAAATACAATCAAGCAAGATATCCACGATCCTGCTATTAACATGTATATTCTAAGTACGAAAAAGCGCTCTGCTAGGTGGAAGAAGCAACAACCATCTAATCGAAGTCAATTTTAACAATGTGTGTTACTGTTCAGTAGGGTGTTAAATGTACACAATGCCAGAACACAATGTACCTCCGTTATTTAAACAGAAGCATTCGTAGAATCGCTTAGCATTGTGTGAAAATTTTTAGGTAGTAAATTCACTTTAGCAAGGCTGCAATGGTGCATGCGAAATACCTAAAAAAAAGAATACCTACTACCTACAGTCCTACACTTATATATGCCGTGTTTTAATTTAATCGATCCCGCGCCATTTATAGACGGAACGCCCTTGACTTGTTTATTGGTATCACTCGAAATAAGGCACTTCATATTTTCACTCATGATTTTACGGTAGTTATTGAATAAGGATTATTAATTTATTACAATTCATAATACTATCTATCAGGTTCATTTTTTCATGTAATAAATAGACAATTAGGCACTAAGTTAACTTTTAACACAGCGCGGTAAAGTTTAAAACTGCCCTTAAAATGACATAAGTAAAATATTTTTGTCGTCTTTTTTAAAAATTATAATGATGGATGTGACGACCCCATCGCCCATTGGTTTTACCAGTGCAATCAGTCAACGCAGGGCAGCTTGTGGCGAGCTGTTGGGGAACAGCGACCCCACGTACCCGAGTGCTCCTGGGGAGTTCTGTTACCCGTAAGGCGGGTGGGTGGAACAGCACTCTCTACCTCTGGCTTGCCTTGGCTGGCCGTCCAGAGTGGAGTTTCTGTTACCCGTAAGGCGGGTGGGTGGAACAGCACTCTCTACCTCTGGCTTGCCTTGGCTGGCCGTCCAGAGTGGAGTCGTTAGGGCTATACTGCCCCAGGGGTGGAAGTGAAAATTTGCATAAGACGCGAGTTGGTACAGTGGCTTAACAGCCAATGGGCAGAAAGCTGTGTACACCTCTCGACACCCTTCGAGTTCTCACACCGGTGTTGCCCTTGAGCCATCTTGGATGTCGCTTTTTGTGGGGGCCCATCTTGTGGGGACGAGTCACCGTCTGCCGGAAATAAAATTGGATACCGTTTTATTAGGCAGGCGTGTGGTTTTTTATCCATAGCCCAGTATTTAGTCCATCACTTTCATCAGAATAGACCAGTTCATTTTAGATTCCATTAACTTTCAAATAGTCCATACACCCTGGCGGGTGTTGCCTCTGCGTGTGTCCCATGATACGGGCAAGGGCAACATCCACTCGGTGTACCCCTTACATTTCATTAAAGTGTCGAAAGGGCCTCTACGCGTTGGCTTCGGCCCCGCGCACGCCTCCCAAAGGTCCGGAATACCATTGTTCCGTGATGGGAAAGACATACAAATAATAATAAAAAAAATATACCACTGCCACCGATGACACTAACGTTTAACAGACTTGACGTTCTTGTATACAAGATGAATACTTGCTTTATTTATGGAGTACCTACGTGAATGTTTTTTTTATTACATTTTCCATTAATGGTTTAAATATTAATGTATTCGTACATCGGCATTATTAGAAAGTGTTATTGTCAGAATTATTTTTAAATCGGGACTAGTGCGCAAACACTTCAAAGTTGATAATCAAGACCAAGTGCAGGTAGTTCGAAAAACTCGCGCGGCTGTCAGAAGGTGTTGATGTCATTTCAAGCCAGTCTTCTCCGAGACCATGGACAACGCCGTTCTTGAAACGTTAGAGGTCAGTTTAACCCCTGGAACGCCGTTGTCAAAAATGTACTACTGAATTAATAACCTTCAGTTTGTTAGTTGGGTGAATCAACTTTTTCTTGTCTGTTATTGCCATGGTTACGGTCCCCTGAGTCACGCTGGTTTTATGCAAAATTATGCTGCTTAAACTATGCAAACATGCATTTTTCTGGTGTTAACAAGCCCTTTCCTTAATTTGCCACCTACAAACATGGACTACATGCATGCTTTCATAATTTCAGTAGCATAAAACCAGCGTGACTCAGGGGACCGTAACCATGGCAATAACAGGCAAGAAAGTTGATTCACCCAGTTACAGTTTAACTCGTCTGGGACAGATCTGGAACAAGGCGTTTATTTGAGGGGTTAATATGTAGTCATACGCGATTAGGTCCCGATTTAAAAATAATGTGTAATAATCGTGAAAGTTTAAATCGGTGTTATTGTCAGAGTAACACTTAAGTAACTTACATATTATTAGTATGTCTTTCCCATCACGGAACAATGGTATTCCGGACCTTTGGGAGGCGTGCGCGGGGCCGAAGCCAACGCGTAGAGGCCCTTTCGACACTTTAATGAAATGTAAGGGGTACACCGAGCGGATGTTGCCCTTACCCATATCATGGGACACACGCAGAGGCAACACCCGCCAGGGTGTAAGGACTATTTGAGAGTTAATGGAATCTAAAATGAAATGGTCTATTTTGATGAAAGTGATGGACTAAATACTGGGCTATGGATAAAAAACCGGACGCCTGCCTAATAAAACGGTATACAATTTTATTTCCGGCAGACGGTGACTCGTCCCCACAAGATGGGCCCCCACAAAAAGCGACATCCAAGATGGCTCAAGGGCAACACCGGTGTGAGAACTCAAGAGTGTCGAGAGGTGTACACCGCTTTCTGCCCAGTGGCTGTTAAGCCACTGTACCAACTCGCGTCTTATGCAAATTTTCACTTCCACCCCTGGGGCATGTAGCCCTAACGACTCCACTCTGGACGGCCAGCCAAGGCAAGCCAGAGGTAGAGAGTACATATTATTAGTATTATTACGATCGTAATGATTGTATACTTATACCTATCGTAGGACTCTAAGAAATTTAAGATTAAATAACAATTCCAGCAATATTTTGACATAGTTAAAAAGAAAAAACAGACAAGTGCGAGTCGAACTCGCCAAACAGTTTCTCTGTACAAATTTTCAATCGTTAAAATATTTTTTTTTGTCATATACCTAACTATTACATTATATTATTTTATTAAGTATGTACAGTTTTAGCACTTTCTAACGATATCCTACTTGCCCTACTAACTAACTAATTTGGATAACTTAGTTTTGGAAACTCTCACCACCATCTTCAATATATCCTTTGGCGAAAGAACATGGACCCAGGCTAGCCTACCCATCAGGTTGGGCGGCTTGGGCATCCGAAAAATTTCTAGTGTGGCGCTGCCTGCTTTCTTGGCTTCGGTACACGGTGCTCAAATCCTCATCGGGAAAATTTTAGCCCCTTCCATTGGGGTCCTGGAGGCTGCGCACTGTACCGAGGCCAAGAATGTTTGGCAGCTAACATGCCCCAACACAGACCCGCCTGTCAACCCATGTTCGCAGAGGCAATGGGACGAACCTCTCTGTCGTCTAACAAGGGACCGCCTTCTAGAGACGGCTCTTGATTCGACAGATCGGGCTCGCCTCCTCGCTACTGCGGAATGGGAGTCGGGTCTGTGGCTGCAGACACTACCATCCATCACAATAGGTACATTGCTGGACAATACCACATTCCGGTTGGCTACCTGCCTCAGAATAGGGGCATCAACAAATGTGCCCCATCGGTGTCAGTGCGGAGTTATGGTGGATAATCTTGGCCACCACGGCCTTTCATGCAGCCGAAGTGCTGGGAGAATTCCTCGCCACGCCAGCCTCAACGATGTCATCCGGAGGGCCCTTGTTAGTGCAAAAGTGCCGGCCGTCCTCGAACCCAATGGACTGGCCAGGGTTGACGGCAAGAGGCCTGACGGAATGACGCTGGTGCCTTGGAGTATGGGTCGGCCGCTTGTCTGGGATGCTACTTGTGTAGATACCCTGGCGCCGTCCCATGTTCCAGGCACCAAAGTTGGTGCTGGGGCGGCTGCATCATTGGCTGAAGACCTCAAGCGTCGCAAGTATGTCACCCTCGGCAGTAGTTACATATTTGCGGCGTTTGGGGTCGAAACCATGGGGCCGTGGGGGCCAAGTGCGCGTTGCCTCTACAAGGAGCTATCTAAGCGCCTTATAGACGCTTCTGGTGACCAGAGGGCTGGTCAATACCTTGCTCAGCGGATCAGCATTGCTATCCAGCGGGGCAATGCGGCCAGCCTTCTGGGCACCTTACCCAACGAGCAAGACCTGGGCCAAATATTTTATTTATAAGTTTTATTGTAAGTTTTAATTTAAGTGTTTATTGTATTATTTTTATGTTGTTTATAAATAAATGAATTTATACCTAGTAACTTGACATTGAAATACACAAATACAAAATGCAGAAGATAATGACCACTTTGCTGATTGAAGTTAAATGCAAAGGCAACTAACTATGTATGTACAAGATAAATCGATGATGGTCTTAATCACCTTTGTGTATAAACTATGGGAACATAACAAGCTACTCATACCATAATAAGTTAGTTTAACTATGCATAGTAAGATAGGCAGGCAGATTATGTAAATTCACATTATAAAAATTACTAAAGACTGACTCACGCATTCCGCAGACGAGATAGGTTTGGTTTTAGAATCGATTAGTATAGCCAAAGAGGATTGAGTAATATAGACAGTTACTGTCAAAGTAAAATGTGTAATCACAGTGCGTAGACTGCCATCTCACGACACTTGCTTAAAACCTTTTGAACCTCAGTTTTCACAAATTGGCCCATATTCTTAGCTTGATATGTGTTAAAATGTCAAATATTTTTATTAGCGCCATCTAGCCGAGCGTGCCCCGAAGGTGTAACGCCATCTTTGGCACCGTACCTTTTTCATTATGGTTTTGAGGTACGTTTTTTTCTTAGACTTTATCCGTCTATACGGAGTTACATATGTCTTTGATATAGCGAATTGATAATAGCCATTTTATTTGTTACGAAACGACAAGATTCGCTACTTAGGAGGACAGAGGATATCGATTCTCCGTTATGGATTTTTTATTCACATTCATGTATAGGTCATCATAATTATTCCCCTAACTTGTACGTGTTTTTCGAATTAGTCATTATTTATAGCATTTTAAAAATCACTTTTTTACAATACCAAAACATTAATAAAAATAAATGTTTAAAATACTTCGAATGGTGTAAAAAGATTTCCATTAGCGTCAATGAATTGGCAGTGAGGCAGCATAGAGTTAAGGCTAGTTTCGTATTGATTGTTATTGTGGGCTACATTAGGTGCAGCGACGTGGTGCAGTGGGTTGAGAAAGTGCAGTCGGCATACCGTGTCATGATTTCATAGCTCACTGGCTTACTCGCGGCTGCGGTTTCTAGATCTCATTGCAACATGCGCGACTCCCGAGCTGTGCGTTACTTTTACGGAGTCGGGGAAACCTTTATTTACAAACATCCATCACGTTGATAGGCATGACTAACTAGTTATATTCAAACATTTCAAAATATAGGTCATTTTGAATCTCAATTAGAAATAATAAAAGAATTGGTCTGGTTTCTAGATTCTTCTCCGATTTATGAAGATTAGAGATGGGCCGAATATTCGGTAAATATTCGGTATTCGGCATATTCGACAAGTTTTTCAATGTTCGTATTCGGCCGAATAGTTCGGTTGCATTGCCAAATATTTACCGAATAAACAAAGTAAATAACTAATGAAGATCTTACGTATTCCATTGGATAATAAGCTCATATTTAAAAAAAAGCGCTGGTGGCCTAGCGGTAAGAGCGTGCGACTTACGATCCGGAGGTCGCGGGTTCGAACCCCGGCTCGTACCAATGAGTTTTTCGAAACTTATGTGCGAAATGTCATTTGATATTTGCCAGTCGCTTTTCGGTGAAGGAAAACATCGTGAGGAAACCGGACTAATTCCAATAAGGCCTAGTTACCCGTCGGGTTGGAAGGTCAGATGGCAGTCGCTTTCGTAAAAATTAGTGCCTACGCCAAATCTTGGGATTAGTTGTCAAAGCGGACCCCAGGCTCCCATGAGCCGTGGCAAATGCCGGGATAACGCAAGGAGGATGATGAATAAGCTCCTATTTTAGTAGCTTTCTAAGGAACTACTAAAAATGCGTCAAAATATAAACACAATTGTTTTGTAAAAAAGTTAAAAAACCGTAGTTTAAGAGTTGAGAAGAGTTCAGAGTTGTTTTAACTAAGTTTTAGTTATCCACTAAATCATAAGAACATAGTTGTAGTATGTATGAACATTATCAATCATTTCATAGTTTTAATCTTAACATTCGCTTTAAAAATATGGCGTAACCGAATATTCGGACGAATGTTCGGTTCGGTACTTTGAGTAATTATGTTAACTAGAGAGGGCACCTCAACTTGATTTTGTGTAACAACACTTACAGCCGATCGGCACAAACGCGTTTAGTCTGTGCCGAACGGCTGAGGTAGATTGACGTATCGCAATGAAAAATATTTCGTCTAAATAATGCCGTCATGTGTAGTGAGGTACTGTAGAAACTGCTCAGGAAAATCTAACAAAAGCCAAGGAGTGACTTATCATACGTAGGTTTACTGCATTTTTGTTTAAACACGCTTACTTTAAAAAAAATGTATCAATATAAACTCATGCCGATGCGCCATGTTGCGGCAGCCATGTTTCGTTGAAACCAAAGACTAAAAAATGCAACAAAAGTAGACGTGACAATATCGCAAGTTAGTTCAAGTTTCCTATCATACATTAAATTTATTATTTATCGACGCAAAAAAGGTTATTTAATTATTATTGTCAGAATTGCACAGTTTTCCGACATGTCCGTCTATAACAGATTCTCAATACGCGTGTCGAATTTCATGTGAGTATGTAAATGTAAGTGCAGTACCTAACCTGCCTGAATGAATTTGGGTAGGTAGACGGTCAAGCAAATTATGAGAGTATAAAAACGCGCGAAATTCAAATTTTCTATGGGACGATAAACACGCGCGCATACATACATGGATGTAGATAAAGTTATGTATGCGACTATACATAATTAGGCATTAAAACACTCATGTTATTAACACAACAAAAACAACACTCATGTTTTAATGCCTACCAATCCTACCATTATGCAAATGACACATAAATAACTAATATCCAGTTGCGGCTACGTGTACACATGTACGCTCAGTCCGTATGCAGCTTTATATGTGGGCATTTAAAAAAATTGGGACTCACAGAGTTGTTAAAAAAAGTTAAATCCCTGTCAGTTTTGCAACGATAATTAAGCATGGAATTTCAATAAAAACATCGTTTTGTTTTAATTATGTAAATTATACTAAGCTATAATCTAAATTCAGAACGTGAAAAAAGTTTAGTTTTAAATACAGATTTCAAGCTTGATTGTCGTTACAAAAGTAACAGCGATTTATGTTTTTTGTTAACAACTCACGCTAATTTGAGAGTCATAAATTAAAAAAAATGCCCATGTAAACCCATGTCACTTCTATACTACGACTTCTAATCTATGTACTCTATGCAGGGCTCATCATCGCGACCGAAACGTCGTAAGCGTCGAGTAAAATCGTAGCGCTTGCGACGTTACGGAAGCAGGCCATTGGTTAACACCCCGCCCCCTCGCCCCGCCTTCAGCTTACAGGCGGTGACACGTTCGTTGTTTGCTATAGCTCCTCTATACGAAGTAATAATTACTCAATGGTTCGGTAAGAGCTGAACCGAATGTTCGGCCGAATATTCGTATTCGGCAAAGTCCATATTCGGCCCATCTCTAATGAAGATCAAAATCGTGAAATACTAAAAGTAATTACGTATACTTGTAGTATTACAAAGCACGAGTAAGAATATTTCAGTAGATTGCTAACAAGACACTGGATTTACAAAATGTGTTCACCACTTGCCGCAGTGTCCCCGCCAAAAGACATTAAGATTATAAAAATAGACTCCTGTTAGGCCACTTAGTATCCTTCGGCTGGGTGAAATGGAATTACGTTTCTGTTAATTGAGCATTTCTTTTTTTTTTGCCACTTTTATGAAGTGTGATATTTTTGAAAAAAAAATATGCTATTTTAGTAGAGGAGTGGAATGAGAATTTGTATGGGGGGGGTCATAATAATTCCCACAGAACCGAAGTTTGGTTTTTTTAGTTCTTTGTGTGTGTCTTTTTGACATACTAAAAATATAGTAAAATATATTTATGCAAAATGCGTTTTTTCGACCGCCAAAAGTTGTATGAAAAATTACTATGGAAAAAAAACTAAAATTTAAAAATCGTCTCTGGTATCAACTTATGGGGAATTAGGCGGCAAATTTTTTTATAGCGTTGATGTTTAGCAAAAATATAAATATTTTTCACTATTTTGGTAAAATAAAAAATGATAAAAATCATAAATTTGATGAAAGGAAGTAATTAAAACATAAATTTCAGCAATGTAATTTTTTTCATATGTCCCACACCATGGTAAATACGGGTACGATCCGCCTGGTGATTAACAGTTACGGTAGCCTATGACGCCTGCCAATCTAGAGCCTCCACATGCGCGTTGCTGGCCCTTTAGGGTACCTTTCCACTAGAGATGCGCAACGTGATAGTGTTTGATATCCACCAATCATGTTCACTGTTCACAAAGCGTAGCGCTAGTAGGAACGGGTTCGACTAAGCTGATTGTGGATATCAGAAGCATCCATAACACATCTCTGGTGGAAAGGCACCCTTAACAGTCCTCAGCTAGCTCGCAGGATAACGCGCGTCCGCGGGAGAAAAATCCTCCTAAGCCTACATCGAAAACAGATGCCTTAATCTCGCTGTCCAAGGCTCTAAGTCACGCGGCCCCGGTAGCCCAAAGAAGCGCTGGCTGGACGTCGTGGGAGCGGACATACAAGAGAACAATCTCACGTCTAAGTATGCTGAAGACCGGGCAAAGTGGAGAAGACTGAGTAGGAAAGCGGACCCTGGCGCTAGGCCGGGAAAACGCTAGGTTGAAGAAGAAGAAGCCGCAGTGTGCGACCATATACGGGTCCAGGGTGTGTGGATGCGCAGATTTATGACTAGAAAAACCGATGATTATTAGGTTTTGGTTTTCTCTCGTGTTCGATATAATGCTTTATCGACAGTTTTTTTATGGGATGCGACAATTTATATACTTATATTGAACCCCACCAAAATACAAGTTTATGGTAAATACGGTTACCCAATAGGAGGATTTTTCTCCCGCGGACGCGCGTTATCCTACGAGCTAGCTGAGGATTGTTAAGGGTGCCTTTCCACCAGAGATGTGTTATGGATGCTTCTGATATCCACAATCAGCTTAGTCGAACCCGTTCCTACTAGCGCTACGCTTTGTGAACAGTGAACATGATTGGTGGATATCAAACACTATCACGTTGCGCATCTCTAGTGGAAAGGTACCCTAAAGGGCCAGCAACGCGCATGTGGAGGCTCTAGATTGGCAGGCGTCATAGGCTACCGTAACTGCTAATCACCAGGCGGATCGTACCCGTATTTACCATCGTGTGGGACATATGAAAAAAATTACATTGCTGAAATTTATGTTTTAATTACTTCCTTTCATCAAATTTATGATTTTTATCATTTTTTATTGTACCAAAATAGTGAAAAATATTTATATTTTTGCTAAACATCAACGCTATAAAAAAATTTGCCGCCTAATTCCCCGTAAGTTGATACCAGAGACGATTTTTAAATTTTAGGATTTTTTTTCCATAGTAATTTTTCATACAACTTTTGGCGGTCGAAAAAACGCATTTTGCATAAATATATTTTACTATATTTTTAGTATGTCAAAAAGACACACACAAAGAACTAAAAAAAACAAACTTCGGTTCTGTGGTAATTATTATGACCCCCAAGGCTATATCTCCTCTACTATTTCTACTCAGAATTACTAGCCATTTCAATCCTAATAGTAGTTGAAAAAAATGTCCCATACGATTTTTTTCTTATTTTGTTACCATTTTCCGTACATGTTGTATGGGGTAACAAAAGAGGAAAGTAACAAAAATGTATGGAAATTCTGGGACACTTTTTGTCTCCCAGTGAGATTGAAAGTACTCGTGATTCTGAGTACAACTGACCTAAAATTCCTTAAAACAATAAAAAAAAATATTGGCAAAAAAAAAGAAATGCTCAATTACAACATTCATAACATACAGATTCAATTTATTAATAATTTTCGGTTTCGCCTCAATTTGTTACCAATGCCACTCGTCTTTTCTGGCCTAACAGGCTGACACCCATAAACTCTTTACTTATTATTGACATAATGATTATAAATAGTGATTTCGTGCATACGTACTTAACGTATACGATATCATTTTGAACTTTTCTTATATCTGTTATATTACTTATATTTACGGAATAATCGTTTGGAGTGACTACACCTAACGATTACAGTCTGTAAAGCTACCGACAGTTATATAGATATTTAGGCGCCGACTATCCTAATTAGACTAGTTTAGGAGCCTTATGTTTAGGAGGCTTATATTAACGGTTCAAGACTATATTATAAGGCGGACTGCGCTGAATACGAATAAGCGGGTACGCGACGACGTGATAGTTGCATAATGCAACGGTTACCTACTTATATACTTCCGCTGTAACTGAAAGAGGTAGCTTACTTCAAGCGCTTCTGCACACTTATTTAAAACTATTATTGTAATGTGACGACTTTAAAAATTCAAAGTTTAAATTTTAACTCAGTGTGTTTTTAGGGTTCCGTAGTCAACTAGGAACCCTTATAGTTTCGCCATGTCCGTCCGTCCGCGGATAATCTCAGTAACCGTTAGCACTATAAAGCTGAAATTTGGTACCAATATGTATACCAATCACGCTAACAGAGTGCAAAAATAAAAAATGGAAAAAAATGTTTTATTAGGGTACCCCCCCTACATGTAAAGTGGGGGCTGATATTTTATTTCATTCCAACCCCAACGTGTGATATATTGTTGGATAGGTATTTAAAAATGAATAAGGGTTTACTAATATCGTTTTTTGATAATATTTATATTTTCGGAAATAATCGCTCCTAAAGGAAAAAAAGTGCGTCACCCCCCCCCCCCCCTCTAACTTTTGAACCATATGTTTAAAAAATATGAAAAAATCACAAAAGTAGAACTTTATAAAGACTTTCTAGGAAAATTGTTTTGAACTTGATAGGTTCAGTAGTTTTTGAGAAAAATATGGAAAACTACGGAACCCTACACTGAGCGTGGCCCGACACGCTCTTGGCCGGTTTTTTAGATATCAGTTAAATCTGTATAATATACCCAACACACATACACAACTTAAAAACATCCATCATAGTTTTGAAAATCTTTAAGACGATACAGGAGGGGTCAATTCTCCAAACGCTCTCGACTATTTCCTCCTGTTTTTGAAGATAGACAATGTTTTTTTTCAACACAGATTATTATTATTTATTTTTATTTGTGTCGGACCGTTTTCATTTTTTGATATTTTTAAAGACGCTAGAATAGAACCCATCAAAAATTTCCAAAACGGCCTTAATGATTATGGCGCAAAAATTAGCCAAGAAAACTTAACGGTCCGACACTGATTATTTCATTGTTATTGAGATTCTCAAATTTCGTTACAATTGATTAAGTTTTGAAGGAGGAAACAGTCGAGAGCGTAACCTCGATTTTAAAGATTTTTTCGCAATATCTTTTAACTGAGATGTTCTGCATGGACATTTTTTTTTTCGATAAATCTAGTTGATAGCACTACGACACACACATATTATATTACACATATTGAACTAAAATTCCCAAATTGAAAGGAGGGCTCCTTTCCATTTTTAGAATTTTCGCTCTTGTAGCGTCTTAATATATATTTTTTATGTCACCAGTCACCGCTTATGATACGAGGACATGCTCTCTGGTCGCATTCCATCGCCAAATACGTAGGACAAAACGCAGCGCCCTATAGAATAATAAGTGCTGCCGATACCCATTCAAGTCAGCGAAATCGATTACATTCTACTCCTGCTGATTGCTATTCGAAAATATTATCATATTTATCATACATCATGATTGGGTGATTCTAAGTTAAGAGGTAATACGTTGTATGGAGAGACGGCGCGAACTTTTTTGTTGTTTTTTACCTATTTGTTTATTTGTATTAGTTAAAACTGCCAATTTGAAGTGTTTACAAAGAGGACCAGTCAATTTATTTGTTTTATCGTGTTTTATCAGCGACCAGGGGAAATACTCAGTCCAGGGGAGATACTATTGCACAGGGGAGGATACTTTGTGACCAGGGAAGAGACAGTTGTATGAAAAATTTAGTTTTATTTTTTAAGAATTAACTCTATTTATTGTTTTTATTATAATTATTGATTATTTGTACTCAGACTTTACATTTCATAACATTCTTACAGCAAGAAAAGTGATAATTCCTTAATGAGTTGTCTTATTTTTCACTTCTCCATATTATCCATTAAAACAAAAATAATTTTAATGTACAATCAATAGGCAACAAGTAAACAAAAACCTATCCTATTAATATCAGTATTAAACCTTTTTATTAAACAGCTTCACGAAAATTTCATATGAAGTTGAATGTGAATGTGTCCTCTTTTTTCTTAATAGTTGCGTTTTTCTGGAAAGAAAACCTTCTATCGTAAAGCTAAAATAAAAATAGGCACAACGCTAAACAAAGGTTAAGAGAAAACGGAAATAAAAATAATCAAAACTAGTACAAAAGTATCTCCCCTGGCTTTTTTGATACGCCAGGGGAGATACATTTTCGATGAAAATCAAAAATAGCTGTAAAAGTGTTTCTCGTACGCAATTCATAAATAAACGTAACAATATATTCAACATTTACAGTGGATATTGTTATATATATATTAGTATTTAAACAAATGATTGTGAAATAAAAGTGACCAGAGGAAAGACTGCATTCACTCAACATTTCTGTACCCAGCGAGTGCCGTGGCCGAAATAATCAACAAAACGGATGCATAGTTGCCTTACGCGCCTCTTGAGTATTAGAGGACAGAACCTCCACAGATTAACAAATTAAACCGACTTTTGAACGAAAACTAAAAAGCCAGGGGACGAGACACGAAACACGTAGGACAAAGTTTGGAGTTCATAATTGTTGTTAAATACAGTAATATAAGAAATTCCACTCATAAAATACTGTTCCTTAGTTATTTGTGTTTGTAAAATTAAGGCTATTAAAATAATAAGTGAATTTTAACAAAGTCATAATTACTTGTTGACAAATAAATTCGGTTGGGGGACAGGCCAGGGGAGAGACATTTTTCCTACATTAGAGCTGATTGTGACTAATTTACATGAATTTCTGTAATAATTTTGAGTGCCCAGGTAGAAAACATTTAGTTTTATAAAATAAATATGTTATTATGAAGTATTATCTTGAAAAAATATATTTTTTTGTCAGTGCCGTCGAAAGTACCTCTTAACTTAGAATCACCCGATTACCATTGTCAAACAGACATCAATTGCGCACGAGTACGTGCGACTATCAAACTACATAGATAATCCAACTCAAGAACTTTTAGATTTTTAGGGTTCCGTGGTCTACTAGGCCCTTATTATAGTTTCGCCATGTCTGTTCCTCCTTCCTTCCGTCCGTTGATAATCTCAGTGACCGTTAGCACTAGAAAGCTGAAATTTGGTACCAATATGTATATCAATCACGCCGACAAAGTGGTAAAATGAAAAGTGGAAAAAATGTTTTATTAGGGTACCTGTACACGTAAAGTGGGGAGTGATTTTTTTTTCATTTCAACCCTAACGTGTGATTATATTGTAGGATAGGTATTTACAAATGAATAGGGGTTTACGAAAATCATTTCTTGATATTGTTAATATTTTCGGAAATAAGAGCTCCAAAAGTAAAAAAAGTGTCAAAAGTTAGGACGGGACGGGGGGATGGGGCTCTAACTTTTCAACCATAACTATAAAAATATCAAATAAAAAATCACAAAAGTAGAAAACTTTAAAAGACTTTTTGGAAAATTGTTTTGAACTTGATAGGTCGAACAGTTTTTGAAAAAAAACGAGAAACTACGGAACCCTATACTGAGCGTGGCCCGACACGCTCTTGGCCGGTTTTTCAGGAAAATTGTATGAAAAAATGAAATGAAATGAAAAAAGTATTTATTAACTCCACCACAAAGTATACATGTACAATAATTTTCTTATAATTAATGGATGGTTACAATAATTGCAAAACTTGTGCGGTGGAGACTGGTGCCCAAACTAGGTTGAACCTGTGTGTCAGGTCACCAGGTCTCCAATCCTCAGATGTGTATAGCAACACAGATTACAGTCACTTTTGTTATACATATTTTATTGATATGGAGTTTAAAATAGGTAAATAAATAACATAAAGTAGGTAAGTAAAACTATATAACTTAACTATTTATTTATGGTATGGTATGTTGCCTATAAGATTATTCCACGTCCAAAGGTTTGGAGTAATAATACTAATAATAAAGGTATAATGATAGCTCATTTTACTCACCTGAATTCATTCAATATTACTACACGGTCATAACTGCGCTACTTTTACTTAGGTAGGGACTAGGGACTAACCCAGAAACATTGTTTGTGTGGCTTACCGATATGCATTCACCTTAAGTATCGGTTTTATTTTAATGCCTTTCAATCCTTTCATGAAGAATCTCCCTACAAGTTGGCACGTTGCCCGTGTTTGAGTTGAGGTATGTATATAGTTAAGTGGTAATTCTAGGTACAAATTTATCGAACAGTGGGTGGCTTACCCCATAAAAGAAAAGTAGGCGCTGTTTCTATAGGTCGCGTGACAAATAGCTGGTTGCCTAATAGGCCGAACCCAGTCAGGCTACTTCCCGGAGGACTTTATTTCATGAATATTATTAGCATTATCATCAAGGCCCTAAACATGTAAAATAATAATGACAATTATATTGGGTTGGTAAGAAAGTAATGAGCGAATCATAACCAATATTGTAATTTTTATTTAATTTATTATTTTAATCATTTATCAAAAATATAATGGCCTTCGTTATCTACTACTTGTCTCCATCGTTCTGGTAAAGAATGAATAGCATCGGCGAAGAAGTTCTTAGGTTTAGATTCAAAAAACTCAGCTATGTACTGTCGTAGATGGGCTTGATATTCGAACTTTTTTTCATTCAAGGCATTGCTTAGCGATCTGAACAATGCGTAATCCGTAGGTGCCAAGTCTGGAGAGTACGGTGGATGAGGTATCACTTTCCAACCTAGCTCCAATAGCTTTAGCCGAGTCACTTTTGCAATGTGTGGGCGAGCATTGTCGTGTAAGAATAAAACTTTAGCATGCTGTGGACGATTCTGACAGATTTTTTGGTTTAAATTTTCAAGCTGATTACAGTATACTGATGCGGTAACAGTCATTCCACTTGGTAGGAGTTCCCAGTGAATAATACCATGAATATCCCACCAAACGGACAGCATAACTTTTTTCGGGTGAGGCTCTGTTTTTGGTGCCTCTATTCCTTTTTCGTTTCCCAGATCAAGGGGGAGAGGTCGCCCGCGGACGACCTGGAGGCGCACGGTGGAAAAGGAGGCTGGCTCAGTGGGCCTCGGCTGGGCGCGCCTGGAGGAGGCCGCGTCGGACCGGGAACAGTGGAAATCCTTCCTGAGAGCCCTATGCCCCTGATGAGGGACAACAGGATAAAATCATCATCATCATTCCTTTTTCGTTTGGAGCTAGCCACTGACGTTTGCGTGTGTGATTTATATATAAGACCCATTTTTCATCTCCAGTGATAAGATGGTCCAACCAGTTGAATGTGCGGCGAAAAGACAGAAGTTGTATGCAGATATCGGCACGGCGGTTTAGTTGATCTCTATCAAGTTCGTGCGGTATCCAAACACTGTATTTGTAGTTTTTTCCCAACTCGTGTAAATGTATTTCTATGGTGACATGAGAGCAGCCTAACTCGGTAGCAAGAGTACCGACTCGTTAGCCTCGGTTCTCCTTCAATTAAGGTTTTTAATTTGGCTACATCAATCTTCACCGGTCGACCAGACTTAGGTTAATCTGATAATGAAAAGTCGCCACTACGAAACCGCTGGAACCATCGTTTCGCCGTGGCCTCAGACACAACTTCAGGAGCAACACGCTGACATATATTACGCACTGCTTCGGCGGCTGAATGGCCAGACTGAAATTCATATAGTAAGCAATGCCTTACATGCACTTTTAATTCGTCCATTTTCTTCCTTATATTAGCTCGGCGACAGCTAGTGAATGACTGACGAGAAACTGTGCGACTCGCCCTTTATATACTCTTGACCATAGAAGATTCTAGAACTCTCTCAAAAATTTTATGTGGAATTCAATCGATCGCTCATTACTTTCTTACCAACCTAATAAAATTACACATTAACACCTATGAATAGACTAAAATCTAGAATAGGTTTAAAACAAATTGCTATAATCCGTCAGAATTTATGTTGCAATGGTTAATTGTAAGGATTGATAATTATAAAGCATACCTACACTTATCTATTTATAATATTACGAATAGAAATATCCGCAAAACCGTTGTATTCTGCGATTACTAATAGGTCTTCGTATTAAAGTCATCATATAAGTAGAAGCAAGCCAATATATTATAAGATCGATATATACACGCCAGCTACAGGTTTAATAAGATTTGCAAAATGACTTTTCACAGTGATTCAACTTTTCAAAACAGATGACATTGCAAAGTTCAAGTAAGGTACAGCGGGGCGATTGTAACTGATCCATTTTTTTCCATTATTACACTATTGAGTTCCACATGTAGCCACTGAACACGCGTGCCATACATGTAACCAGTGGACACTAATTGATAATGCAAACATTGTAAAACATGGAAAAAAATGCATCAGTTGAATTTGTCCCCCAGTCGAAATTGCCCCGCTGTACCTTACCCTTTGTATGCAGAGATGCAAGCAATTTAGGCGTTTATGAGTATCTTAACTACTTTAGCAAGTAAATTGTGTGTAGGTAAGTACAAGTCTAAGATAATCTATTGACAACGTAAATCGTTTAATTGCGGAATGGAAATAGTCGTTTTCTATTTGCCGCTCTCGTCGTAAGTGCACTTTCTTCGCCTTCGACTCGAGGACTGTAAGAAAGTATGTCAAAGCTAAATTAAGTAGGAAGTGCTAAGCGCTTTTACGAGTGAATTCAAAGCACAAAGTTTCTAAACCTAGGTAGTTGTTACTTTAGGGTATTTATTATACAACGCCGAGACCTCTTTGATTTGATATTTATTGCCGTGAAAGACGGACAAACAAACAGACACACACACTTTCCCATTTATAATACATATTAGTGGATATGGATATTCCTTACAAGGGCATACGGCGCGGCGGCAGTACCACTGCACTGTTATATCTACATACATACATTTTACCCGCATTTTTGCAAATTTTTGTGATACTGCAATTGTCCCCTGAAGGCTTTTCTCTTGAATCATAATAGGATACCCCGTAAACTATAACCTCAATATTGTATGATAGGTATGACGGGTACCTAGAATACGTTATTAATAGACTTAATAGTCCCTTAATGTTTTGACTCTCTTTCTATCAAAAAAATTTGGTAAACAATACCACAACAATACTTAATTTGTTTACTTTTTTAGGGTTCCGTACCTGGAAAAACGGATCCCTTATAGGATCACTCGTTCGTCTGTCTGTCCGTCTGGCACAGCCAATTTTCTCCAAAACTACTTAAACGATTAACATGAAATTTGGCACACATATGTTGACTTGTGACCCAAAGACGGACATGTAATTTAAATTAAGAAAATTTAATTATAGGGGCCTCTTGTGGGGGTTAAAGTGAAAAAATGACCATGTATACGGTCCGCCTGATAGAAAGCGTTTACTTGTTAACGAATAGAAAATACCTACCACTTTAAAACGAAGTAATAAATGATATATTTATTAAAGCATTAATTCTTCCTGCTATTGTCTGTATTTCATGAGTAAATAACATATTTTCCAAAATATGAGTCAGATGTTTGACGCAGCTGTTGATCACATGGGAGTGTTTTATCCCGGCCGCTGCTGCATGCGGTCATCAAGAGGAAACAAGTATGTAAGTACCTATATAAAATCTCAAGTGCGCAGTTAAAGGAAAGGGATCAATTTACACATGGATCTTCTGAGACCAGTAAAATTACTCTTTGACTGCTATCTTAGAGATTAATGATTGCGTGCCTCCATTAACCGTCGCCCACTGGAATTGGGTCGTTGACCGACGAGCTGGGCCTAAGGCCAGCAAGGGGACATTTTATATCTCGAACTCTTCACCTATTTAACTTGTTAATCATTTGGAATTGCGGTCATAAATTAACATGACAATAGTCCTTAGTTATAGAACGTCATTTTTCCTCCCCCTGCCGATAACGCTTTTATGTACCTAAGTATTTTTTGATAAATTAACGTTATTAACACAATCAATTTTAATAATATACATCTATTTAAACTTTCTTCAATGATCAATGATAACATACTTATTAGTGAAACCAGCGTAAAAAACATTCAGACGCGACGAGAATCTCGTTTTATAAATTTTTAAGTAACTTATTGATGAGAATTAGGTACCTAATACGTAGCTAATAGTTATGAGATACAATCAAACCAAGATTAAGCTGTAATAATCAACGAGCATCAAATGCTCTGTAATGATTGAAGTTGAAAGAATTAAATAAAACTAATTTTTTGTATACAGGTTGGTCCAACTCCAAACCTTGACGTCAAGAATTTTTTTAGATCCTCACATCATGGGCTATCATTTTGCTGAACCTCAAGCCTTCTTAAAAGCAAAAAAGAGTGATAACATTTTGAACGTAAAACTTTTAAGTTGGTATTTTTTTCCGACGTAGACTTAAATGCTTCGCTTGTAGTGATGATTATTGATTATGCAAAAAGAAACTATGTAGTGTAAAAAATCTACTCTTTTTAAATAATTTTTCAAGGAAAAAAATCAAAATTTCGAAAACTACAAATAATCGGCTAATATACATGGCGGTGTATTCTGATAGCCCATGATGCGAGGAATCAAAAATAAACTTTTTGACGTCAATTTTTGGATTTGGTGGCCCGGATTTGGACCACCCTGTATAAAAAAGTGTCTTCAAATATTTCTACTGCACTAATTATACACGGAGTGCGGGACAGATTGAGAGAGCGCCGGGTTGATAGGGGTACCGCATTCATGTCATTAGTTTTATTGCAGTCATGTTGATGGCGAACAAGGTTAATGCAAAAGGGCAATGGCCTGAATACCGTTCGTCCTACACCCTCCCTCTGGAGCGAGCTAAATAAACATTCAAGTACGTACAGTTATAGGTAATAATAAGAACGGGACAGAAATAATGTCTCCAGATATCGCAGGTTTAAACTTCTTGAGAGAAATATCATTTCAGTAACTTCGGAATTCTTATTGTAGGTACAAATACCACCAATGTTATAGAAAACTTGTTTTAACATATGTACGGAATGTTTCCTTGAAATAAACAAAACCACTCCCTACTTGTAATTGACAGCGACCTTGATTCGGTATTTTTAACTAGGTAGCTTTGTTGATTTTAAAATAAAAACAACATAAGTACCTAACATAAGACCCCAATGCATCAGGTATGTTATAGTTAAGTACACGATGTGTACTCGTATACCTACCATGAATACTATTAAACTGCGTTAAACAATGTGTCGCGCACAGCCTGGAGCATTATCAAAGCACGCACGCATTCATTAGTCCTTCTAGTAGCCACGACAAACTTAAAAACAAACATGATAGGAATTCTATAGCTCCGCCGACGTGCGATGTGCCATGTTCTGACGCATGCAAAGGTTACATCGTTTCCTACCTACCTCTAGGTTCTCTAGAATGAGCAAGCGTTGTGATTTGATGGTTCAATACTCTTCGGTTTTTACAGTATAGGTAATATTGTAATAATAAATAATTGAAAAACAAATACCTACTGAGTTTTTGAAATTCATCACCTAAGGGGGTTAAAAAGAGAACGAAAGTTCGTAACGTATGGGAATCACATTTTATTTTAACTACAGGGTGGCCCAAAATTACGTTGACAAAGAATAGTAAAATGTTGAAATAAACCAAAATATCGAAGTTACCGAAAATATTTTTTGGGCCTATATATATTGAATATTTTTCTACATTCACCATGGATATTTCAACATCATTAATGTCCATTTAATAGCAAAGTTTGCAATGTAGACCAATTGTGTAAAGATTTTTTTTTTCCAGATTCATGAGCTCGATTCGATACGTTTCAGCCCACTTACGTAAATTCACTTAACTTAAAACTATAAATTATAGTTTGTAATTAATCTTAAAACCCTAGCCCGTTTATTGATTACAAAAATTAGGATATTTTAAAAGCTATACGTGCAATAAGTTAGACGAAAGTCATACTAGCTAGAGGTCATGCAGTGGCATATCGTTAATTTTTTGTTGTAATATTTGTGTTTGTACTTCAAAGTCAAAGGAGGATATTTTGAAGACGATTCGATTTATTTGGTCAAAAATTATTAAGGTTTCACATTTTAATTTGTAGGACACTCATTCGTGTAAATACGGAAAAATAACTATACAGACGTTTGTCAATGTATTTTCGGGCCACCCTGTATAATTCTAAATTGATTCGGCCATGTCGGAAATAAATGGACGCAAACGAAGTCGTAGACAATAACAAGTATTTATGATATATCTTTTTAAATCTTAATTTAGCAGAATTCCTAACTAGTTTAACTTGTTACATTACAAAACTACCTATTCTGCGTCGACTATGTTGACATGTGCCATTTTGGCTGTTTTTTTTACGAAGAGAAAACATAATATTTACATGTTACACTCATTACGTTAATTTGTAGAAAGCAATTTTTGGACGTAATGCCTCGCGATGTTAAACAAACTATATGTAAGTAAATTAATCACAAGGTACTTTAAACTGGTCGGCAACTATAACTACTTAGCTACCTTAGATACTTGTTCAACCTTGATTCGAACAAAAAAATTGATCTCATTGAAGCTTTTTGCCTCGCCACTGTCCGACGAGGGCTATGGCATGGGTATGATATGGTATGATTCATATACATATATGAGTAAAAACATAGTTACTATCGTTGGAACTAGAACGAAAGAAGGTACTAAAAAAAATTTAAAATATTTCAAAATTTATTATTTATTAATCAGGCAGGCAGTTGTAACAACTGATAGTTGCCTGTATCCAACTATTCTTTCTTAATTTCTAATAACAATGCTGAAACATTCCATATAAAAAAAAAGTTTGTGCTTTTTTGTATTGTGCAATAAACTTGAAATAAATAAAAATAAGTAAATACTTTATATGTATATAATCACTCCCTACGATCGAATTCGGAGCATTATCGGTTATGTTATGTTAGCGGCTCATACATTAAGAAAGCGGTATGGTTCCTAATAACTTGCGCCTCGTTATAGGTAAGTTATCATTATTCGTAACGCGCATTCCTATCTATTACATCCACCACCGCCTGCCTAATACGTGCCCGTCCGGGAAATCGCTTGCTTATTACCGTTGTACTTTCACGCAATAATTTCTAAAGTTCTGTGTAAGATCACCGACCTACGGGTCGGTTATGATGGAAAGAAAACATTTGCATACCTACTTAAGTACACGTTTAATTTCCTTGGCCCTTTCGGTCTCGCCTTATCAGTAGAGAGAAAACGGACAGGTATACTAATATTGGTTCTTGCTCCATGACAAACCTATTTGCAGCAGGTAAGACGTGACGTGCATGTATTCGTGAGCAAGCCTTTATTGATGCAGTGTATGTCAGCAGAAGCTGATGTCTGCAGAATACAATTCATATTTTAATTTCATCACCTGACCAGTCTGTGCTGACTATAATTAAAGAAGTAGGTAGAAACCGAGAAAATTCAATTTCTTGGGTCTTAATTACACAACATCTACCGTACTCATAAAACTTTTGCAGTGCGCAGTTGAATTTGTTCACTCTGAAATTCTATGTAACTTTTGTTTAAGTTTCATTGCTATGAAAGGTTTCCTAACTTTTTCCTGTATGTCGAGACTGGAATTTTCAAATGTCGTAATTGACAAACACCTACCTACCTACTTTTGAGAAGCCAAAAAAACAAGTGTCAACGTTTCAAACTTGTATCCTATAAAGACGTATCTTAAATTAATACTTTCCAAATAACGTAATAGCTGCCTTAATTTAGAAAATATTTTAGTTAATCGCTACATACAATAAATAATGCCGCCCGGATATTAATTTTTGTTTATATTATATTTATATCGATTTCCGATCAATCGCGAAGTAGGATGCTCAATGATCTGGATTAGGCACAATTGTAGTTTTGGAATCAAACAATGGAACATTTTCGTATTTTGGTTAAATATATGTATTTATAAATATTTGTTTAAGTTGCAATACTTGTCGCTAAATCATACCAAATCTGTAGCTCGGCGCTCTTTAACACTTGGCACAGAATTGACAATATTTTCCATTAGCTTTGTCCTCTAAAGAGGGTAAAATGTTGGTTATTTATACGTTTTTAATTTAGATTATAAATTAAAAGTAAATGAAGCAAGATAAGTGGGCGGGGATACAGTATTGCGTGATCGGTCTTGTTGCGATTGTTTTTCGTTTACGAAACGAGCAAACTGCATTCCATAGCTGCGCCTATTTACTACTAGGATACACTAACTCTACTATGACAAGCCAAGATACAATTCAGTTTTACTGGAGGACTCTGAATAAATCGGGGAAAACCCGAAGAAAGGCCTGCTCAGGAGCACCTTAATGAAACAGGTGAGCATGTATGCGCAATGTTATGAGAGTGAAAAATAACGAAAGAGGTATAGACGTTAAACTTTCGTGAGACATATTCAAATATTTTTATCACATTTGCTGTTTAATGGTCTCATTGCGTCTACGTGTACTGAAGCATAATGTACTATTTTATTCCCAAGGGAGTAATGGATTTAGTTTTAAAAATTAATACAATCCGTACAATACTTCAGGCAAAGGATGTTTCAATCAGCCAAGGATTTTTGTTGCACAACCAAAATTTGACTATTAAGCTATAAAAGATATTATACAGTATGAAAAATTCAATTTTATTATGTTTTACCATTATTTCAGTGTGTTTTGCATTTATTTCGTAAATTTAACTCAGATAAGTCGCTATAATTTACAATCTGACAATATACTCTCTACTCGCGCTTGACCGCGTGCATACGCGAGGCACCCACCGTTGCCTAGCAACGGAGAGTACAACAGATCAAAATATTTAAATGAAATTTTTCGTTTAATTATATGATTTATATTATGCTTTTTTGAACATTGCATTTAAGTTATATGCAGGATTTTCGTGTTTTTTTTTTCGTTCAAAAAGTGTTTGTTATCAATAACAATGGATTTAATATGAATAATCTGATATAGATGAAGATACACTACCGGCCGCAACGCCACCATTGCGTTGAAGGTTTTGCCTTATGACTTTTTCCTCTGTATTTTTCTCTCAAATGTGATGAAAAACATTGTGTGTAACTCAGGAGGTAAGGATATTAAATACTCGTGTCTATATTCACTCCAGCCTGCGGCTGTCGTGAATATATCACGACACTCGTATTTAATGACCCTCTTACCTCCCTTGTTGCACAATGTAGTTAATGAATCTACGGTTGTACTGACGTTATTATATCGCTACGCTACTGCTGCGACATGTTTCGGGCCAATTTATGCCTGAAGAGGGGCCTCCAAAATTGGCCCGAAACATGTCGCGCAGTAGCGATATAATAACGTGAGTACATGATTATGGTTATGGGCTCCGTTTTCCGCACTTAGCCTCAAAGATAGAGGCCATTGTGCGTGCTGTATTTGCCAGCTAAGGGTCTAGCCAGCCTAACTCCGCCCAGAAGCGCAGGATCCTCCTGGTGTCTCCACAGGCTTCTCGGAGTGACCTCGTCGTTTTGAGGATTTGAGCCCGTTGTGTGTTCACTCCCTCGCATTCCAGGATGACGTGGGCGACCGTTTCTTCGGCCGACAGGCACCCTCGACATAGAGGGCTGTCGGTCTTACCTATAACATGTAAATGTTTGTTAAGTGGGCAGTGTCCAGTAATGTTGCCTACGATTATTCATAGCGATGCTCTATTTAGAGTTAGTAGGCGCTTTGTTAAGCGCGCGTCCGGGTGTGGCACTACTTCCCGGGAATGTCTAAAGGTACTGGTGTTTGCCCATTGCTCAGCGTGTTGTGTTCTGGTTTTATGACGCATCCATGACCTCAGTTGACCAAACGGTAAGGGAAGCATCGGGATTGGCCCAGTCGCCTTCCGATCCGAACCTTTCCTGGCCAGCTCGTCTGCTGCGTCGTTCCCTAGAGAGCCGCTGTGCCCTTTTATCCATTGCAGCGTGAGAGCGTGACTAGGTTGTTTGACCCTATCACCTCCAATGCTCGGTGGCACTCTAGTATGAGTCCGGACTGAATGGATTTACTGTCTAGGGCTCGTAGTACTGCAGCGCGTCGCTCAGCCACTGCGTTGGCAGCCTGTATAATGGCGTTGCATTCACATTGGTAGATGGAGCTGTGTTCGCCTAAGGCTGTTGAGATACGCATGTTTATTTCGGGAGAATACAACCCGTACCCGACCCTGTCTTGGTTTTAGAACCGTCGGTGTATATGCGTAGTTCGTGTATTCTCGACCAATCGTTTCCTTCCCCAACAAGTTGTATATTTTAGTTTCTGTTAAAGATATATACTTTGGGTATTCTGTCATTAGGAGCCATCATTAGTGGTTGGTAGTCAATCGCGTTCCTAAGGATCGTAGTGTGAGCCCCGTTCGATGCACCCCAGAGGTTGAGTGATTTAAGCCTCACCGCCGCGGAGGCCGCCTCTTGCTGTATGAATAGGTCCAAGGGCGGTAGTCCTAAAAGGACCTCCAGGGCCTCTGAGGGTGTAGTTCGCATGCAGCCCGTGGTAGCAATGCTTGCTAACCTTTGGAAACGCTGCAGTTTATTCCTCGCTGTGGTGAGTTTGGTCCTTGGCCACCAAACCACAGCGCCGTATGCAATAATAGGCCGTATCACTGCAGTATATAACCACATGGTAATCCTTGGGTGAAGGCCCCAGGTCTTACCCAGAAGTCTCTTGCACTGCCAGAATGTGATGCGGGCTTTATCTAGTTTTAACGTGAGTACAACCGTAGATTCATTATATAACGAAATCGGTGTTTCAGGGGATCATAGCTACCTAGTGGAAACCCCTCCGGTTAAAGATGCGTGAGAAAATTACATAATCTATAATCTGGCACATCGACTTTGTCAGTAGAAAAAGGCGCGAAATCTAAATTGAATACGATAGGTCAACACGTTTCTACTGACACAGCAGTCCAAAGCTAGCTAAACAAGACATGTGACGTCTAAATAGAATAGGTAATCAATTTCTCGCTCAAAGAATTGCTATAGGCTACTAGAGTCATATCAAATTGGGCACAATAAATGATTGTCTTCTGTAGTATTTGACATAACACAACAATATTTATAGAATTTGGGTATTAAAAGTGTAAATGACAGACGTATTTTCGATTAAAAATGTGTGTACAATCTTTTATTTATTTTGGCCTCGGTAAACGCTGTGAGCGATATAGTGACGTCGTCGAATTCAAACCTTACTGCATGTCAAAACAATCACTGACATATTGAACTTTATGCCTTCATACTTAAAAAGTTTGAAAATGTTGTTTTCGAATAGAATGACCTGATGCACAGATAATCTATAGATTAACATGACTGTGTTGTTTTCGCCTGATTACGTAAAAGTATATTTTAAAAATATTTTTTGCTGTTTTTAAGTTATAATAAAATATGGCAATATTTTATTTCGGTTAATTGGACAGTACTTAATCATATAAGACCGACTTTAAAAAGGGTCAAGTTAGCCTAATGGGAATGCCGCCTTCGTGATGGGTATCCTGCCTATTTTATAGAGGGTGGGTTTTAAGTTTTTATTTTTTAGATAGGTAAGTATTGTTTATGATTTTCTCTTCTTACTAGTGTAACACGTATTTAATTAAAGTTTGTTATATTATTCATTTATACGCTGTTTAATTTTAATGATTAAATGTTCTACTATATTTCTGTAATCAATTATAATAAAAATAAATAAATATTGGGGACACCTTACACAGATCAACTTAGCCCCAAACTAAGCAAAGCTTGTACTATGGGTGCTAAGCGACGATATACATACTTAAATAGATAAATACATACTTATATACATAGAAAAACATCCATGACTCAGGAACAAATATCTGTGCTCAGCACAGAAATAAATGCCCTTACCGGGATTCGAACCCAGGACCGCGGCATAGCAGGCAGGGTCACTACCGACTGAGCCAGACCGGTCGTCAAAAGTACTATCTGTGGTGAGACTCACGGGCTCTAGATCTATATGCCAGCGCTCTGCCAACTGCGCAAGCAAGACTTCGACCAAGTTGGTCAATTGGTCAATGGGACCTGTAGCAACATCCATACTAATATTATAAATGGGAAAGTGTGTGTGTCTGTTTGTTTTCCGTCCTTCACGGCAAAACGGAGCGATCACGACAATTATGATTTTTTAAGTGGAGATAGTTGAAGGGATGGAGAGTGACATAGGCTACTTTTTGTCTCTTACTAACGCGAGCGAAGCCGCGGGCAAAAGCTAGTCTACCATAAAAGTTTTCATACTGTTTCTTGGTGGCTCAGTTGGCAGAGCGCTGGAGTATTGATCCAGAGGCCGTTAGTTCAAGTCTCACCCAAGGCAATAGTTTTCCACGTTTAAATACACTGTCTGTATACTTATTCTAAGACTAGTGGGATTTATTGCAGACGTTTCTGCTTGACATTAAAATTATTATTAATCCAATTCAATTTGATACACCCATTACAGTAATGCGGATATTCTGGTTATATATATCCATTTAATTTACTACTAGACAAGCAATTCCATGAAGGCTATTAACTAATACTGTTAGGTGGATTATATGCATCAATGTAATTAATGTGATATGGTAATGTAAGGTGTGGTCTTATTTAGTCATGTATTGAATACATCAACATTACATTCAATTGACATTTATGTAAACAGCAAAAGTACAAAAAATAAATGTGTTCAAGTGATATTCAGAATCTTTGGACTATTGAGAACCATTGCAGAGAATTTACATTCCTGAGCTTTATTTGGGTGATTCTAAGTTAACAGGTACTTTCGACGGCACTGACAATAAAATATATTTTTTCAAGATAAAACTTTATAATAACATATTTATTTTATAAAACTAAATGTTTTCTACATGGACACTCAAAATTATTACAGAAATTTATGTAAATCAGTCACAATCAGCTCTAATGTAGGAAAAATGTCTCTCCCCTGGCCTGTCCCCCAACCGAATTTATTTGTAAACAAGTAATTATGACTTTGTTAAAATTCACTTATTATTTTAATAGCCTTAATTTTACAAACATAAATAACTAGGGAACAGTATTTTATGAGTGGAATTTCTTATATTTCTGTATTTTACAACAAATATGAACTCCAAACTTTGTCCTCCTCGTTTCGTGTCTCGTCCCCTGGCTTTTTAGTTTTCCTTCAAAAGTCGGTTTAATTTGTTAATCTGTGGAGGTTTTGTCCTCTAATAAACAGGGTGTTATGTGAAGTTACCGTCAAGAGGCGCGTAAGGCAACTATGCATCCGTTTTGTTGGTTGTTTCGGCCACAGCACTCGCTGGGTACAGAAATGTTGAGTGAATGCAGTCTTTCCTCTGGTCACTTTTATTTCACAATCATTTGTTCAAATACTAATATATATAACAATATCCACTGTAAATGTTGAATACATATATTGTTACGTTTGTTTATGAATTGCGTACGAGAAACACTTTTACAGCTATTTTTGATTTTCATCGAAAATGTATCTCCCCTGACGTATTTCCCCTGGCTTTTTTGATGCCAGGGGAGATACTTCTGTCCAGAGGAGATACTTTTGTACTAATTTTGATTATTTTTATTTCCGTTATCTCTTAACCTTTGTTTAGCGTTGTACCTATTTTTATTTTAACTTTACGATAGAAGGTTTTCTTTCCAGAAAAATGCAACTATTAAGAAAAAAAGAGGGCACATTCACATTCAACTTCATATGAAATTTTCATGAAGCTGTTTAATAAAAAGGTTTAATGCTGATATTAAAAGGATAGGTTTTTGTTTAATTGTTGCCTATTGATTGTACATTCAAATTATTTTTGTTTTAATGGATAATATGGAGAAGTGAAAAATAAGACAACTCATTAAGGAATTATCACTTTTCTTGCTGTAAGAATGTTATGAAATGTAAAGTCTGAGTATAAATAATCAATAATTATAATAAATTCGTTACTTCATTATGTTACTCATGTATCTAATTAATGCCATTTGGAGAGAATTAATACTTATTTCTTATCTGATACCAAGGACCGTTTACATATTGATTAGTGTTTAATAGGACTATTATCCATGTGCTACACTACCTACTAAACCCAAGGTACTTATTACACTATATCTGACAATAGATGTTCAAAATGAATTGATTTGTCTTAGTTTTCAATTATTTAAAAGAAAAATTAATCTAGTTTTAGGGACTATTTAACAATCTAATACTGCATGTAAATGTAATGCAACTCACATACTCTCACACTGTGTGAAAGCGCCCGAAGTTTTGGTGTATTACCATAAAATTTAACAGACTGATCTGTTTAAAAAATATATTATTGAGGAGTTCTGTGGTTGTCTTGATTAAACATAACTTTTTACAAATGCTTGATTTGCTAAATAACTTTTTGTTTTATTATTACATTTTATCTAAGCAGACAGGCATTGCATGATATGTTGATATGCAGTAATTCAGTGGTCCCGTTTTAATGATGTTGGTTTCTTTGGCATAGTAAATCCTGTGGCAGTGGCAGTCCTAGAACTACTGGGGACATAAGATCTTTAGAACAGAATGCAAAGATATGGTTTATTGCAGACAGCTTAAAAGTATGAAATATAATTACAGGAGTTGTTAAGTTACAAACAAAAACTGGAATTATTTATAGTAGCCCTAAAATGAGTTTGACACTGATACCTATGTTCATTAGCATGTGCCTATTTTACTTTTTATACTGACATAATTATCTGTGTTGGAAAGATGAAAGATGTACCTATATAGGAAATATATGACACAGATATTATGAAAATGACAGTGCTAACCTGGTATTGAACTACGGAAAGAATACACGGTGAAATAAAAAGGACTGTTCAAACTATGCATAGTGAATTTTGAGGTCATAATGAACAAGATTAATTAATGGGCCTAATGCTGAAATCGCAAAAAAAATTTGGCTGTTTCATACACTTCGACTGTCATGATGCTGTTCATTTCTATGAAACTGCCAAATTTTTTTTCGTAATTTCAGCATTCATCCCATAGTAAAAGTTGTTCATTATGACCTCAACAGTCACTATGCAAAGTTTGAATGGTCCTATTTATTTCACCCTGTATAATCAATTATATTACTGAGGTTTATAAAAATATCAATTTTTAACTATTTAATGTTATTATTTCAATATAGTAACAATATTTTGTGTTAAAAGTCTAGACAGAGAGTGAACAGTTGAGGCTTAGGCACTGGTCTCACAGTGAGCTAGTAAGCTATGAGCTATCGGCTATAAAAACGAACAAATAAAAGAGACATGGCTATATTGATAGCTCACCGCTTGCCGAGTAACTATAAACATCGCCGTGTCTCTTTTATTTACGCGGGAATGACTATCTTTTGTTCGTTTTCAATGTTGTTATAGCTGATAAGCTCATAGCTTACTAGCTCGCGGTGGGACCAGTGCCTTTATAAGGGATCACTTATATTATACGACTCTTCTTTATCTCCGTGGACTTTAATACAATCAACAGCAGATATATCGGAGCTGCCAAAGCTTTCACAAATATGGGAACACTCACTGTAAGGCCTGATTTGGACAGCGAGCGAAGGGCTGCGGGCTGTTGAGGTTACAGTTTTGCACAGCCATCAAATACAGCAAATAAAACTCGTATTCGAGTTCTCGTACCGTCTAAATGGGCTCTAACATGTTGACAATACAGGTTTCAATATTTGTGATAGCTTTGGCAGCTCTGATTATATTTGATGGAGACTGTAAAACCTTGCATTCTGTTTATTTACAGTTATCAATTTATTGATAATGCGTGCATAAATAGGAATATAATCATATGCTTATTAATATTAGTGTATACTGAACTTTATAGTTCTTCTTGATCTTGAATATATAGGTTTTTTTTTTAATACTAATTTCCAATGTACTCAGGTGATAGTCACCGAGTGATCCATAAAATACATAAATTGACTTTAACTAAAGAAAAACGATGCATTCGCAGAAGACGCAAAATTCGCAGTTGCTATATCGTAGTTCAACGTTTGTAACTACTGTAACAAATTTAAAGTTTTATGTGAAGCTTTGCACTATTTATTATGTACTTTAGATATGTAGTTCATCTAACTACAACACATATTCGTCGATACACGATAATCAGCAACATGTTAAACCGGTCCTCTAACTCCCGGTAGGTACCCAACATATCAGACTTCAGTTTCGGTTCTTTATCACATGCCAGCCAGTTGCCTGTTTCTAATATAAACAAAAGACTTAAAATGCCATTAAGTTTCATTCAGCACTTACCTCGTACTTTACACCAGCCAAACGCAGCCATGTTTCTACCTTCAAGCAGTACGGGGAAGTCGACGGCAACAGCGGTGTTCGCGAAAACTGATACAAGTATACGATATCTTTTTCGAAATTAACTTTATGCACTGTAGGTTTTGGTGGTGCCGGTTCAGGTTTTTTCTCTTCGGCCTTTTCTTCTACTTTCTCTGCCGCAGCCGGCGCCTCTTCTTTAGTTTGACCATTATCTACGGCGGCATCTTCTTTCAGTTCTTTCTCTTTTTCAGTTATAACTGGTGCATTATTCGTTACCTCTGTCGCCATTTCTACAAATTTCTATAATAGTCTTTTTCAAAAACTTATTATTCACGCACTAAAATCACACGACAAGCCCGACCCGAGAGACAGCGCCGCTTAAATAAATTTAGTTCACAGCCGCTATGCTAGAGCGCGTTGCAAACGCAGCATTAAGTTAACAAAGGTGTCCTGTCCGTTTGCCGCTGGCGATCTGCCGCATATGATGAATCAAATGAACGACTTGTTGCTAAGCAACGCTTAAAATGGCGGTTACGCTCCAACCAATCAGCTATCAGCAGTAGTCATTATGAAACACGTTTCACGTCTCTTTAATGTTAAAGTGATAATAATTTTGATTTTTTAATTTTGTATTTGTGTTCATAATCCAGTAATACATTGTAGAAATATATTTTGTCACAGTATAATAAAAAATAACACGTAACATTTTTTATGTTTACGCGAAGCACCGGAAGTGGTTGTTTTCGCGCGTAATTCAATTGGTATGTTTACTAAAAACGTTAACGACTGCATTGAAAACAGCGAATACTCATCAAGTGGAAACATTTTCTTAAACCTACAATTACACACTTATTATTATATTCCATAGTTATAATAAGCGGCGAAGTACCACGTTGCGGGTGTAGTTAGACTACACCTACAGGTACTTAATTGAAGTCTCAAAGATAAAATAATCTCGACATTTTTTTGTTTTCATAAGCCATTAAAAAAAATTAACGTTCTGGTGTTTCGCCATTTCCAATAAAGTTCATCAAAAGTGGGTCGAAACGGTTCGTGTAAATAGTGCATGGCCTGCGCGCCGCCTGTTGCTGGAACTTGGCCTGCGCACTAGGATGTGCTTAGATCACAGAACACCCTTAGATCAAGCCATCACTAGGAATGAACAGCAAATTCAAAAAAAATAAGCCTGACAAGTTTTTATTTGACCCTCGCCACGTTGCGGATTTTCAGCTGAACTAATTTCTTTTACTGGCAAGGATTAGAAAGAAAGAAAGAAAATATATTTATTTGGTATAAGAAAAGTATAGGTACAACACAATACAAATAGAGTGAACCGGTATACCAAATAGGATGCCGCTCAGCGTAGACCGTGTCTAAGAGACACGGAACTGATTTTCAGGGCACCCATAATTAAAACTAAACTTAAAAACTAAAACTAAACTTAAAACTACTTATAACAAGATCAAAACAGACCATACAAGGAACTGCAAGGAACATACAGAACTAAAACAGAGAGAGAAGAAAAATCAAGTACTAATTAATAATCCATAAAGAAAGAGAGAAAGATAGTGCATTGGTTATAATTTAGTTATGAATGTGGCCGCTTAGTACTATTGTTGTTGAAACTCGTCATCGAATGTCAGTGATGTAACAAGAAGTAAATAATTTACTTTTTCTAACGGTTTCATCGCAAACATGCCCAAAATAATATTAAAAAAGTGAAAATACTTAACGTGATATAAATTACAACAAAAAGGATGAAGGATATATAATTTCACAGCATGTCGATAACAATGTTCCGAAATCGGTTGTTGACATGTCCGGTACTGACAGTTTATAGTGCGGTTCTCCTGTATTGATTAGTGGGTTTCGATTTAGCTTAATATATTTTTTTCTTATTTTAAGGTGTCTGTAGCTCTGCCGTGAAAAATATTTATAGAAATAAGGAGGCCGTTCCATCATTACCACCAGTACAAGGGAGAGAAGGTCCCATGCACGTCATGACTCATGATTCATGTTTTTAGGCTGTGCGGAAACAAGTAGCGAGTATATGTTTTTTTTTATTAAACCTAGAAGTCTTAAAATAGTCCACGGCTTTCCCATTTAAGGTTTTGAGCTCTTAAACGTTGCCATTGAATTTGGTGTTAGGGCTATCCAGCACCATATGGCGGATTGTTTGCTTTGGTATCCCACATTCGCAAGTCGTGACTCACGTTACTTTTACGTGGATTCACCCGGCTATATTTAAGCTAGGAACAGGAACATACTACGCGGACGTCCGCCGTCGCGCGACCGCGGACGCGGATCTAGACAATGAATATACACTTAACCGTGCAAACTATCGGTCGTCCGTCGTGGACGTGGCCTTGAGCGAAATCTGGCTCGCTGGATGTTTTGGTCAGCCGAAGCCACGTCCCGAAGACCGTGCGCACTGATCGGTCGCGGTCGCGGTAGCGCGACCGCGGACGTCCGCGTAGTATGTTCCTAGCTTTATTATTGTTTGCCAAACTGCTCAGTCCGCGCGGAATATGTACAATCTGGCAAAAGAGTAGAAATCAAAAGTGGTAACCATGTGGTAACATCGTACCTAGTCGTACCTTTTTCTGACACGTATTGATTTGAAAGGGATGGCACTACGATGTTGCCACTTTTTAATTTCTACTCTTTTTGCCAGACTAATAAATTTCACTTTATAACGTCAAATACTATATAAACTCTAGAGTTAATACGTGCAGCTTCTGACGTTTCCCATACAATGGAGAGGCAACAATTTTACTAGCGCCATCTAGCGGTACGAGTTGTTCAAAGTAGTTTGTCAGCCTTTTATTTTAGTAAATTAAAATAGAAAATGCGATTACTTGATCTACTTTAACATTTTAAGACGGAATAAAACAAAAAAGTTTACTCTGTCAAACAAGTCTGTCAGTAAATAAGAACAAAGAAAACTATATGCATCCTTTTCTTTAGGGTGCTAGAGAAAAGGATACCTATAGTTTTCTTTGTTGTTATTTACTGACAGACTTGTTTGACAGAGTTTAAGAATGTGTGACTTTTTTAAATTTTATACTGTATGAACGGAAACTATTTTGATCAACTCATGCCGCTAGGGTCGCTAATAAAATCGCATGTTGCCAACTTTGGCACTAAGCTGCACGTATTAACTCGTAGAGTTTACATAGTATTTGATAACGTAGTGATTCAATGCTCTTTGTTATAACGAGGTAAAATCGGTACTAAACTTGCAACCGGTCTTTATTTCCAATAACTTGCTGGCTCTAAAATCAAAGCAAAATGTGGTGGCGGCAATATTTAGATGAAAAATGAGGGATAGATGCCTACAGTTGACAAGAAAGCGTTATTATGGCAAAGATCTCGTAATATGTGTGAAGCGAACAGTGTCCGACTGAAAATTTTAATTTGAGGCTTTTTTCTACTGAAGCCATTTTTTTCCATTTTGGATTTGGAAAAGGTTCCAAATTGGAACCTTCTCTTATTTCTATAAGGGCCACTTGACTTGCACCGACGAAAATGGAGGGTTAACCCACCATTTTATATGGAATTTGACAGTTGACAGCCCACTAATCCCGAGTTAAGTGGTTGGTGCAAGTGGGCCTAACAGTTCAAAACACGATTTAAATTTCTACTTGTACAAGTACGTAGGCTTTAGTTATACTTCCGTGGTCGGGACTTACGAGGATAATGTATGTTTGTGTACACATAATGCATGTGTGTGCAGGCTGTTTCATTAGACACCAATAAAATAAGATGACCAAGAATATCGTAAATAAATGAAAGTTTTGAACATTTAAATAACCTAACGTATCAATAATACTGGTATGAAACGATTGGTTAGGTGCTCATACTTAATGCGCAGGATAAATACAGCACACGTAACGTGTCCAGAGCAAGTCCAGAGCCACCCTGTATTTTAACAGGGGAACTATTATATTTTATAGTAAAGCAAAAATATACTATACTCTTAAAAAGTGACGGTGATTTGGAAAATGTGTGGATAATAATCATAATTTAAAATAAAAATCGGATATAGAAAATATTACACTTTATTGCTTTACTGTCATAAAAGCATAAAAATTAAATATTAATTTGTATCTAGGTACGGATTGGTACCTATTTATTTATTTATAAAAAAGTAATCACACTTTCTAGGTTATAACTGTATTAAATAGCAATCCAGATTGCTAATTCAATTGTGTTGTGTGCCACTTGATACAAGCATTTACAAAAAGTATTACATTGTATACTCGTATATTGTACAGTGAATAAGTAAAGTGAAGACAACAAACAAAATCAACCTCTTTGACGCTTGCCATAAAAGGACACGAAGAAAACAAGTTATGCATACGGTTATAAAGTTACAAGAAAATTTCATCTTTATAGTAAGAGGCAAAGCGGACCAAAAGAGTAACACACCGATCTGCCTTACGTGTTTTGTTCTTAAAAATAAAGTCAAGTCAATTTGACTATTTTTAATGTTACGCTATTACCGTTACGCACCGTGAACTAAACGTAACTAATATATTTCACATATTTGAACTAAACTAAAATTCTTAACCTTGTGATGGGTTGCATTAAAAGTTGATAACATGTAAATACAATAATAAAAATTATGTCGCATGAAGGTTACACTATTGAACCTGTCTTTATTAAATTGTACAATAGTATTTGATATTTTTACCGTAACATGTTATGTCGTCACTAGCTACATACTTTGAAAAAAAAAAAAACCTTGAAAACTTGAAAAAAAAATCTGTTCTGTAAATGAAGAGAAAAATGGAGTATGTATGGAATGCATATAGACTTACTAAGTTTTATCATTGAGGAGCAGTGTGACATTACGAGATTTTTTCAATGTAGTGACGATATAATATATTAGGTAGGTTACTGTTTAATTAAAAAGTAGGTACCTAAATACCTTTCACATTTAAATATTCTTTTGATGATCTTTAAATCTATTCCATAAAATTGAATGTCAAGATATAGCCTAACCTTCACATACAGATTTGCATGTTACATAACTTCTTTAGGTAATATTAACCTATAATCATTCTATACGATACGTACATACAGATAGATCGTATATAATAAATCCTGTAAAAATAAATTACTTTGATACAAGTCACAACACATTTACTTTTGACAATTACCATTTTAGTTCATAGGTTATTCAACTCAGTCACGCTTATCAAACATCTAAGATAACAAAATTACAAACTTAATAATAAAAACAATCGGACCAAGGGTCAGATGCAGAAGGCGGTACTCTAAAACACGGGCCGGATAGTCCGATAGTTCCTCTCTCTGCGGCCCTGACTGCTGGCAGCGTGGGTCCCGCCCCGCTGCTGGCAGCACTCTAGGTTAAGTTTCTTATAATATGTACCTACAGACTCGTGTTGAAGATGTCTTACGATTGTGATCATATGAGGTAATAGATCTCATTGTGATGATAGAACCCAATTATTATTAGTAAATATTGATAGTCAAAAAGGGTCTGACTTTACCCCGCTACATACTAATATGGAGGATCAACGTATTACTTAAACCTTTTTTCACAGAATTGGAACAAAGATCCAGAGAATTACACCATAAATTCATAAATACTTAAAATTACCTATAGCTAATCATAAAGAAAAAACAATGTATATACACGACATGACTTGTTTTAAACTGAAACGTTTATCTATCATAACGATTTTTTTTCCTATCTACTAAGAGTGATGAGAAAATACACAATTTAAATGTTACTTTACAGAAGATCTTACCAGTCTACCTAACCTTAGAATAATCCTACTTATAACATAATTTGGTTTTAAATTCTTTGAACCAGAGTACTTGAGTAGACTCACTCGTTATCATGTAAATCTTGCTTGAAAACATGTTTAGCATTCAAAGAAATAAAACCAATTGAAAACAATATTAATTATTGACCATAGAATTACAGTTAAACCAGAATGAGTAGTTAGGTCAAAAAGTGTGTCCACATGAGAGGTCATTGTTTGGGCTGGTGTCCCTCTCGCACTTACTGACAATGTCAACATTATTCAGTGACGTCATCACTGTCATACATTGGGGATACCAGTCAATTTTCAAAGTTACTACCAAATCTACTAATACCCATTTGAACATATTTTTTAATTATACAAATCTTTGATTTATTATCATCAAAATAATGACATTATAATTATTTTCCAATTCTTTGAAATATATCGAAACCCTAGTTTGAATATAACACTAAAATAATATAAGAAGTTATAAAGTAAGGTAATATACAGATAAAAATACTACTACTATGGTAACCTCATTAACACTGGCCACACGTGCGAGAGGGACACCAGCCCAAACAATGCCCTCTCATGTGGATCGTTTTCGCTAGTCTAATACGATTACCTTTCTATTTCAGTGATAAGGTTCAATTTAGTATGGCAAAAAATGTGATTCCACAATCTAGTTTAATAATTCTAGATCTATGATATTGACCAGTTAAAATACAACCATTGTAAAAAGCATATTTATGTTCAGTAGTAAAAGTAATACACGCTAATTTCTGTATAAGAAATTCAGCTTGAAAGACTTGTAGTAGTCGAGTCGACATGCATCTTAAATTAAAAAATCTAATATAGCTTATATGTTAACCAAAACATAAGAAATACACTCATAAAAATTGAAAAAAAAAATATGCAGACGTTGCACTTTGGATAACAAACACATTGACTGAAATGACTCCATAAACGAACTAATTGCCCATATTCGATCAAAGTAAATAAAAACTATAGGAAGAAAGAGCTAAAAAAAAGATGAAGACGCATTCGTTGATACGGACTTCAGTCTTTTTATCTCTCATTGCATAGATACGGGAAATGTTTATATTATAGCCCAACTGTCTACTCGGAGCTGAGCTAGACGGTGTTGATCTACTCCACGTCCATCAGGCCGATAGTCAGCGGGCCCAAGCCCATATGAGCTATTCTCAGGGCCACACAGCAACCACAGTTAGCAGACATATTCACCGTCACGCAGTCTATGGAAATGCCAATACAAAACATTTAGACGCTAAAGGTAACGGACGGTTTGGTGCAACCGCCCCTGCGTTTTCACTTAGGGTTCTGAGCAAGCATTCGTTCGTTCGTGCGCAGATGAAAACACTTGACTTCCATACTTTAATCGGCGCAGGAACGAACGAATGCTCGCTCAGAACTGTTCAGACAGGCAAGTACGGTCGCGAGATAAACGATAAAACGTCAGGCTTGCCCTTTCGCACTGTTTGTAAGTGTGATAGGGACTCACCGGTACTATAAAGCTTATCCCTCTAGTGTGCTACGCCCGCAGAACGCTATTAGTTTAAAACGTCTACAGCCGGGCCGTCTACTCTGAGCTGGAGCTGGAGCTAGACGGCGTGTAGCTGTAGTAGTCGTTCTGCTAGGCGGTGTTGATCTGCTCCACGTTGAGGTGCGTGATGAAGCGCAGTCGCATCTGGAGCGCGGGCCGCAGTTTGCGGATCACGGTCTCCACTTCGCTCTTGAGCGTGTCGCCGACGAACATGTATTTTATGTGGTAGCTGGTTTGTTGGTTAAGGACATTGTTGAGATTCATTAAATATAAACAAAAAGATATTTGTCTGTGTTTAAGTGCAGATACAGACAGACTGCAACCGCCGGCGGAAGTGGCTGTTGGTAGTGTTGGTGTGCAGTTATCATCCAAGTTGCAGTTGGGTTGCAGTCTTGTACCGTTTCTTATTTTTAGGGTTCCGTACCAAAAAGGTACAAAAGGAACCCTTATGGTGGGACGCATCAGACCCATAAGCATACCAAAAAAAATCGGAAAAAATCAAGACGCTTAAGTACCTACAAAGCTATAATTTTGTACAAAATCACTGATACTTTTTTATACTGGTCTAATGTAGTACATAATTCTATGGTCACTTTCGGCCGCCATCATCAGATACGATCTGTGCCAAGGTCGAGTCAAACCAAACACAAGGAGATAATGCTACCACCACAGTATAAAACCAGTAATAATTCTTCTAACAAATTTTGCGCCGCGCGGTTTGTCCTTGAATAGCGCTCGCACGCAGCGAGGTGCAGAGAGTACATGTGGAAACGGACGATTGCGGTCGCGCCAGTACGCGCCTCGCCGCGTGGCGCTGCCAAGGTCGCGCGCGGCGCGTGCTATAAAGCCAAACACCGAGGGAGATTCACTACTGGGTCGTCCTTATACTGTGCTGCCACCTACCCATATATCTCTAAATACGTTGTAAAAAGGATACAGCAAGTCGCATATAGGATCAATGTACTGCAGATGCGGCTGCGTCTTGTCGATGTGCGCGAGCAGCTCGTAGAGCGCGATGGTGATGTCCATGACGGCGCGCGTCACGTCCGCGTTGAAGCGCTGCAGGAACGGCCCCACCAGGTGGCACAGGAACACCAGCTGCGTCTCCGTGTGGATCTCGGGGGACAGCTTCTCTTTCACGAACCTGGAAGATAATATCGTGAAATGGGGTAAATATGGAAGGCCGGGGTAAATGTAGCTTGGCAAAAAACAGTAGAAATGGAATTAATTTTTTTTATCATAAAACACTTGACAGTTCTCATACAAAAGTGACAGAATAGTAGCCACATGCGAAACGGTTTACATAGACAGTGGCGCCCCATTATTATCTACTCTTTTACTAAAAACACTCACATAAAATACTTCCTAACGAAACTTTACATACGTAACTTAATCGATCTTTACGTTGCCTATCAAGACTTGGTGGGCAACATCAGTTATCGTACAAAAAACATTATTATTATTATTATTTGTCAAGGCGATAAGGCGTGCTCAGATATGTTTGCGCACCCCGGCCGTTCGATATATTTGATGGCTGTACACATGAACATACTCACTGAGGGTCCTACATGATCTGCCCGGCGCCCGCGTAGTACCAGACGGCGTGAGCTAACGGGACAGACTACCTAGTCGTTTTGACCGAGTTCGTTTGGCACGCTAATTAGATGCGTTTGCTTGATCTGTGGTTTATATGAAATCTGTGGTACACTCACTGAGGAACCTGCATGATCTGTCCGGCGCCCGCGTGGTACCAGACGGCGTGAGCCAGCGCCAGCGTGAGGCTGTACTTGTTCTCGAGCATGGCGTCGTTGGTGGTGGCCAGGTTGAACAGCTGGAATGGCGAGTGCTGGTACGGCCACTCTGTCATGTCGCTGTGGGTCATGGCTTCCAGTATCCTGGAGAAATAAAATAGTGAGTGGAGTGGAGTCCCTCCGCGCGGAAGAAATTAATCTTCGTAACATAACCTTTAAAACATTCTGTCCAGTGACTGTCAGTTTTCTGCGTTCAGTTACTTCCATCTTTTTACTGTTTTGAATATTTTACATTGGTAATTGCTCAAATTATTGAGAAAACGAACATAAACTCACGAAATGCGGACAAGTTTAAGAGTTTCACTTCAAAAATTAGCATAGCATCAGTCTAGCATTTTTTCAAAATTCGAGTTGGCAGTCGCATTAGAAGTTTCACTTCAAACAAAGTATTTTGTAGGGGATTATTAGGGCAATATCTATATCTCTACTAATATTATAATTGGACGTAGTTACGCAGAAACGATCCAATCCATCTGAAATTGTCATTGAAATGAAAGACTTTTGTTTTTCATACAAGGTCTAAAACTTAATGACAACTTCATGTGGATTGGAACGTTTCTGGGTGAATCAACTTTTTCTTGCCTGTTATTACCATGGTTACAGTCCCCTGAGTCACGCTGGTTTTATGCAAAATTATGCTACTTAAACTATGCAAACATGCATTTTTCTAATGTTAACAAGCCCTTTACTTAATTTGTCACCTACAAACATGGACTACATGCATGCTTGCATAATTTCAGTAGCATAATTTTGCATAAAATCAGCGTGACTCAGGGGACCGTAACCATGGCAATAACAGGCAAGAAAAAGTTGATTCACCCTTCTGCGTAACTAAGTACCTCCAATTGGAAAAGTAACTCTGTTTGGTGTAGTGTGTAGTGCAGTTCCATGCAGGATACGTACAAGACAAGATAGCAGTGGCGGAGCGTCGATACAACTCGATTCCTAACGGGTTCCCCAAAATTCTCTAGTATCTGTAGAAGTCCATACAAAACAGATTCCAAAAACCCCTCCGGCTTTACCAACGAAAATTTTCACGCCCCGCCCCGCCACTGCAAGATAGTATAAAGTATTAAGACTTACCTATCATGAATGACAGTCCAGTAAGCATCAGGCAGAGCAGCCATTATTAGTCCTATCGCGTTGATCCAGAGTTGGATCTTGGTCGCCGGTATGACCACAAAGCCCTTAGTGACCACGTCGAGCAAATTATTGCCAACAACATCGGGTGCCATTGGTAGTGACATGAGTTCTACGCAAGTCACATAAAGGGAGTGTGCCGACGGATTCGGGAACTCGTTGAATCGCCAGTCGGTGTTCGGGAAGTGGGATACGCCTGTCATTGCTGGGGGATTGTTCAGGAAATATACAAAGAGGTGCATTGGCGAAAGAAATAAAAAAAAATGTTATTAACCGTTTTGACAAATCATTCACAAAGCATTTTCAAAAACTCATTAAGTAGCTTTTATGTTATCATGTCGACTACGTGACAACTACATAATATGTACTAATAAGTCACAGAAATTTATAATGAGTAGGAACTAGCGTTAAAAGCTTGCGACTTCGGAGTTCATGTGTTAAAACGTCGGATGGAGGACGCCGTACTACTACCAATAAGGCCTAGTTTTTTCCTGGGTTGATATTTATCCACAGTTTCATATATTATCGACAAACGAACACGTAGCTCTCACGAACCCTGTCAAATTAAAAAAAAAATAGGCTTATTCATGGCAACAGACTAGCCGAGGCGAAAATGTGGCCTACGATGGAACCTCGCCTAGAAAGGGAACCTGTTCACTTTTGATTCTAAGGTTGCTGGGTAATATGAGGTGTGAATTCCACTCCTTGGCAATAAAGAAGCAAAGCGCTTCGTGCCAATTGTTGCAATATGTAGATATTGCAACAATTTGCACGTGAAAGTAAAATCCGGCCGAGAGTCTAACTTTGAGTATATAGAACTCGTGAAAACATCTCCTTTTAGAATAGAATGAACATTTATTCGTGAACATACACATAATGACAACAAGAAAGAAAGGCCTGGCCACGAAATGGCTTCATCTCAGCGTGTTGCTGATAGCTTCCAGCGCTGATCTTCAGATGAGACTCATCATTCGCCTGCCCTTATCTCATTGATTTGGGGTCGGCGCAGCATGTCTTCCGCTTCCATACCTCCCTATCATTCGTCATCTGAGTCATCTCATCATTCACTTGCTTTCGCTTCATATCATCTCTCACACAATCCATCCACCTTTTCCTCGGTTTTCCTCTCCCGTTACTTCCTTCCACACTCATTCGCAATGCCTTTCTGGTCACATGACTTTCACCCCTTTCTTTCATGATCTTCAGATGAGACTATATTAAGTGAGAAAGATTTTTTAATTCAAAAGGATACTGTCAACCATCCTGTTAACCAGGCTGAGGTAGTAGTTGAGGTCGGGCGTCCAGGGCGTGGTGTCCGCGTCCGGCTTGACCAGGTACGCCTGGAACGCGTCCGTGGTGGCCCAGCCGGCGGGCCGCACGTCCTTGAGCGACCCCAGCACGGCGTTCACCAGCTTGCGCTTCAGCGGCGGCTTGTCGCGCAGCTTCGTCTCGTAGTAGTGCAGCGTGTTGTACAGGAAGGTTACTGGCCGGTCTGGCAAATAGAGTAAGGCTTAGGGCCAGTTACATCAAACCGTCTGTCACCGTTAACCCATAAATGCATGATTTTTTCTTTCAACGAGATATTAATATATATGATAGACAATGATTTTCTGACTCTGGGAAAAATAATAAAAAAAATATTTAATATCGATTTTTATACTATATCAGCGTTAGAAGTTAAATATGTCAAATCTTATTTATACAAATATATCGTAATTGGTAAGTTTTATTTTTAAAAAATTACTACTATTAAAAAGGTACACTATTTGTGGAACCTCTATGATAAAATGTTTAAACATAAACTAGTAACTAACTCCGAAAAAATCAGCCTAAATAACATACTAAAAATCGCCATCGTCCTGTTTTTTCACACTCTTCCGCCATTTCATCTTAATCCTTAAATATTTAATAAATAGTAAATCATCATATTATTTAATTTATTTAATTGTTTATTAAATAATAATAAATAATGAATAATAATTAAGCAATAAATGATTTTGATTTTGGATAGCTACATATCGAGCCACGGGCCATCAAATATATGATGCATATATACATCACCATGCATTTAAGGGTTAAAGCGTTCGTTAAATTGTATTGTATGGAAGGTTCCATAGACGTCTGCTGCGTGACTATGATGTGTTTGTCAAATGTGGTTGATGCAACTGGCCCTTAAATTGGTTGCTTAATCTGTAACCTGCTATTGACCATTACAATAAATAAGTATTATAGGACAATCCATACTAATATTATAAATGCGAAAGTAACTCTGTCTGTCTGTCTGTCTGTCTGTCTGTCTGTCTGTTACGCTTTCCCGCTTAAACCACGCAACCGATTTTGATGAAATTTGGAACAGACAATCTTTAGATCCTGAGACAGAACATAGGCTACTTTTTATTTCGAAAAAAAGGGATGAAGGGGTTGAAAAAGAGGTTGAAAGTTTGATGTATGGGATTTCTTAATTATAAAAGATAAAACCATGAAACTTTACCATGAAACTTTATATTTTAGCACTTGATAAGAAATCATTAAACATATATTTAAAGTCACATACAGGTCGAACGCGATTAATTAACATTAAATAAACATGGTGTGAAATAAACATTAACTAAAAGCGGGTAGATTACATTTATTTGTCTACCCCGAACATTTATATAAATTAGTATCGGGTAGTTTTGTGTTGTTTACATCTCCGGTGACATTTTGCTGGGACGTCAATCTTCCGCGACCACGGCCAGTGCAACCTGGCCTAAACGTTGGGAAAAAAGGTAAAAATAATGTTAATTAATCGCGTTCGACCCTGTATGTGACTTTAAATATGTGTACAAAGCGCGAGAACTTAAAGTGTTATATCATTAAACATCTTGATAAGGGATAGGGATAGGGATAGGGATAGGGATAGCGATAGGGATAGCGATAGGGATAGCGATAGGGATAGCGTTAGCGATAGCGATAGCGATAGCGATAGCGATACGGATACGGATAATATGGGTATCGTTAGAGGGATACGGATAATCGGTCGGCGGTCTCTTACAATCAATGTGCTCTAAGACGATCGTTGTTTGCTTGCTTGAAGATTACGTTTGCGATAAGTATAAGCAAAATTTAAAAAATTGTAAGGGATAATTGAAAAAAGTACTTTTTACCCACCGATCATAGTGTCGAAATACGGGCTATGTGGGATGTTTATAAAGGTTTCCCCAGCGTATATAGAATTACCTACGCTGTGGTCTATCTGTAATATTTCTACAATCATTGCAAGCAAAAGTATTATGTGCAATCAAAATAATCGCAGATAAATATACCTACAGAGAAACCTAAGGATCCAAATGAAAATCTTAATGAATACTTTTATTACGCGGGCGAAGCCGCGGGTAAAAGCTAGTCTTATATAGATTGACGAAGCCCCAAGGTAAGCCCAAGAAAGCTTGTGTTACCCATGTACCTAGACAAGGATACACATAGACAATAGAAAATTTTAAAAACATAGAAAACAGTAACAATATCTGGACTCATCACACAAATACCGGGATTCAAATCCAGGACCATCGGCTTAGCAGGCAGCGTCGCTATCCACTAGGCCAGACCATTGAAATAAGGGAGACGAATTTAAAGAATATTATCACTATTGTTAAATGGCTGAATCCACATAAAAGTAACGTGAGTCACGACTTCATTGCGTGTTTATTTGAACTACAGTACAGCAGCAAATTAAGGGATCTATGCATATATCTGGAAAGTAACACTTATTTAGAGATAGATTATCGCTTGAACTTGCGTCGTGAATAAATAGAACATGCCTTATGCCTGATTTAGACGGCGTGTGAACTCGCATGCGATTTTAGTCACATTGCGGGCTGTTGATGTTACATACAATTTTGCACAGCCATCAAATACCGCAATGTAATAAAACTCGTATGCGAGATCTCGTACCGTCTAATTGGGCCCTTAAAATCGTGACTCGTGTTAGCCGCGGATTAACCCATATCATTACCTTTTTAGAAGTATAATGACTCACCGTGGAACTTGTAGAGGTAGCCCAGGTGCTCGAGCAGCTGCTCCAGGTTCTTGCTGACCTGCGGCGTCTCCAGGTGCCGGTGCACCACTATGTCCAGCACGGGAATGAACCGGAGACACACGTTGCTCAGGTACACGGGTATGGACCCACCGTACGCGCCACTGGCCTCCTCGGGCGCGAATTTCTCGGGGTACTTTCTGTGGAAGGCCAGGTGCTTGTCGTACCTGGCATTATTGAAGGTTTTATAAAATTAATCAGTTAAAAACTTAAATAGATCTGAACCCTAAAGTTTTACTGTGACACTCAAAACATTTTTATAATTTTAAAGTGAATCCGGTAATATATCGAATACCGCAAATACACATTGTAAGATGTATGACAATGCAATAACAGTAAGGCACCTCTGACTTGAACTGATGGGTGTACAAAGGAATTATGTCTCAATGTGGATTAGTTGTCAGAGTCAGACATAAAATATTGTATCTAAAACATTACATAAAGCTATCATGATTTTGTGACATTACCAGTTGTTCTGCTTCCAGTGTTCTGGCGAATTCTCCTTGACGAAGTCTTGCGCTCGGTTTCGGAGCTCGGAGCCTTTGAGTAGCAGAAGTTGGATGATGTACAGGCACACTTGGCTCTCGTTGCCATCGGGGTTTGGCCGCAGAACCTACACATACAAAATATAGGTAAAAGGTAACTTTGCACGGCACTCAAACTTCTTTTAGTGAACGTTAGTGTGCCTACCAAGTGTACTCACCAGACACAGCACGAGCCTGTCGATAGTAACGATGTTATACTTCCATATGATGTCATTAATGGCGTCGACGCACTTGTTGATGTGGGGCCCGCCGGCCGGGTTGGTCACTTCGTACACGAGGTAGTCGCAGAACTTGCGCAGGTGGGCTGAGAGCGCACGAGCGCCGATGCGTTCGAGGATTCTGCACACAAAAAAAAACTTATAGCTTGTTGCGTCAATTAGAATTGAGATTTTGTAGAACTATAAGACATTATTACGTATTTGGATATTTTTACGGCCTTCGAAGGGTACTATTTGACTACAATAACTTACTTGAAAGCGATAGGATTGATTCTGTTCGTGTCAAAGATCATCTTCCACAGCAGACAGAGGAACAGCGGCGTGCCGGGCACGGAGAAGTGCGATATGATGTCGTTGTCGTTCGCCATCGACGTCCACTTGCGGTACTCCTCTTCTACGGACTTCTTTAGCACTTGCTTATTTTCCTTGGGTGCTGGATTCTGTACGATAACAGGATTTAAAAGTTAATTTCAAATCGCCCGTACATAGTTCTATTTCGTAGCGTTCATCCCGATATCTGACCACGGCTCGTGAGAGCCAGGTAAGATCCGGCCGCGAACGAAGTTGTATGAAGTCTCGGCCAGCCATAGTCTCGGTCAGACCTTACAGTCAGGGGTCCGTTTTAGCAACTTATCTTAGGATCTGGCGTAAACACTGGTTTTACGAAAACGTCTGCCATATGACCATCAAACCCAAACTTAGATCCTATTGGGATTAGTCCGGTTTCCTCACGATGATTTCCTTTACCGAAAAACGACTGACAATATATTATCAAATGTCCGCGACTACCGAAGTGAAAAGTCGCACACTCCTGCCGCTAGGCCATAAGCGCTTCTCAAAAGACTCATATACATTATATCAATTTATGAGCGTATCAGGAATGTTATGTTATGAAAGTGAAAGAAGCGTAAGAGGTGTCAGGGATCTCAGCATTATTATTATGAATCATAGCAAAGTCTCTGCCTATCCGTTAGAGAAACAGTTACTATAATCATGTATGTTTGTTTTCGGTTAACAATAATTACCAGTAGTATTCAAGTTACCTGTGAGAAGAAGTCGACGAGCACCGGAGGGAAGCACTGCAGCGTGTGCTGTGACCACATGTGCGGCGTGTTCGTCATTATGGTGGTGAGCAACTCCTTCACCGCCGCTCCGTCGTTGGCTGCCAGGAAAACACATGATTATTAGGGCCACTTGCAACAACGAAAATGGAGGGTTAACCCACCATTTTATATGGAATTTGACAGTTGACAGCTCACTAATCCCGAGTTGTTTTGAAAATAAAACAAATCAAATGCAATTCTGTTCGAAATGAAAAAAAAAAAAATGTTGAATGCTATCAGTAGATTTAAAATAACCACTACAAATTATCATGAATTCTATTCAATGATGTCAGTTTATCGATAACTATAAGGATGATTTTTGCTTTTAAATAGCAAGCGAAAATGACGCCAAATCATGCCACGCATGTAATGCCAGCGGACATAGCAAACTAGTTCGATAGACTTTATCGCAACGGTGCTTCCCTATCGCACTTATAAATAGTGCGAAAAGGACGGCTTGACGTCATATGGTTCATCACGCAACTATGCTTGCCTGCCAGTCATGTAATATTCAGATTTTGCAGATTATGTATGGATATGAGGTAGCTGGCAGCTGTGCAAGATTGACGACTAACCTGTCCCGCTCATGTAGATGCCCCTCGCCAGAGTTAGCACCAGCACTCGGTTCAGTTCCTCGTTGTCTTGAGACACGAGTGACTTCGGCTCGGACACCACTCGCGACATCTGTAGTTGCACGCCCGAACTGCCCAGACTTGTGATCAGTCGTAGCGCGGTGCTTTCGAAACTGAAATCAAAATATGTAAAAATATACATTTAGCAGGGTTTATTTTCCAGACACTTCCACAATGTTAAAAACTTCACGGACCCCCATCAAATAGGCTTGTGTGCAGGGAATCGTGTCTTTTGTACTATTAGTACATGTACTAACATGTACTAATAGTACAAAACACACGATTCCCTGCACTGTACTAGACCGAACTACTCCCAAATGATTCTGCTCTCTAGTACATTTAGTACACTCACACATGCGCAACAGAATGGGAGCAAAAGGAGCGAAGAGCCGAGAAGTGACAATGACAGCAAAGCGAACCCTGTGATCCGACCACAACCGAACTGGAACCGACTGACTCGGACCGAGAGCGCGCGAAAACGGCTGATCAGCGCTCGGCTAGTACGAACGAGCGTTACTGTACGGGAGGGCACACACTACAGATACAATATCCAGTTTGTCTATATCTTACCAGAGCTGCAGCTGCGTCTGGTTGGCCTGCGGGTACGCGGCCAGCGAGTGTATGTTGGAGAGCAGCGTGACCTTGTAGTGCGGCTGGATGTGGTGGATGCGGTATGAGAACATGTCCAGAAGGTTATGGAGGATGCCCCACGCTTGCGACTTGAACACGTTCGGGAGCAGTTGGACTGTCGACAAGATTATGTAAATTAATCTTTGGCACACGTCAAGGGAGGTCGTGTTCATTTCTTGGATTCAGTTTGCCATTGGTCTGACTTCAGACTTAATTTTTAACTTTATTGAACGACACTTTATTGAATTTAGTATGGTTTCCGACCACTTAAAAACACACACAATAACCTTAGGCACACGAGTTCAAGGAGACTTATGTATGTGCCAATTTTTTTTAAACTTGCAGTTATTTTTGCTGCAAAAAGGTATTTGACTGATTTACTTTTATAAATACCTTTGGTAAGTATAGAAATTAAATCTAGTAGGTAACCACTTTAACGTTTTTAGTTCTAAATTGAATAACTACAACTAATTTTGCGAGAGTAAAAAGAGAGTAGAATTATAATAGAACATTAAAGGTTCACAGACGCCATCTGAAGTGTTGTATTATAAAGCTACTCTCCATAACGATCGATCGACACTCACTAACGAAACCTTTGATTCCCAGCGACTCGATCTCCGTGTAGACCAGGAGCCGGCTGTACGTCTCGACGAGCGCCGGCGCCATCATGCTACTCCCCGGTATACTTGTCTTGTTCTGCGCCAGCTTCGCCACGTGCGTCACTATCGAATGGATCAGAGACATTTTACAGTGCAACGTCAAACTATCCAGTATGCACATAGACAAAGGCACTGTAGGCAACGGCGTCCCGGGATTCCCGTTGGACAAAGCTTTCTGACTGCCGAAGAGCGTCTCTATAATGATGCCCATGGGCCGTGCGTAGTACTCTTGGTTGGTGGAATACGCGTTACAAAGCAGAGCTATGCGGTAGTCTGAACCCATGAGGTTTGGTGTATTGTTCGATGTCATGAAGTGCTGTAGGAAGCTGAAACGATATATAAATTATCAAATTGACATAAGTTTGAACACAACTGCACGCATTGAAGCATAAACTTCGTAAAAACTGGTCAGTTCATATGAGAAATACATGGCGATCCAGTAGCGTTTCTACATATTTTCTTTTCCTACTTACTACGTACTTTTGAAATTATAAGTAGAAAAAAAAATGTTCATAATGGTTAAATAATAAACAGAAGAGAGTAGTAGTAACGTTGCTAACGGTAGGTATCATCATCGATCGTAATGCAATAAAGCAAATCACTAAAATCGACACGACATTATTTCTAAGCAATAAAATAAAGTATTTAATAAAGTACTTACTCATATTGCACTTTTAGGTTTTGTGGCATAGGCATTGTTTTATGTTCCGACTCCGCTTTTTTCAACAAGTGCATCCAAATGCACACCACCGCCATTTGATGCGTGCAGTGGGCCCTCGTACAGTCGGGGACAGGCAGCGGCTCCTTCTCCGGATACAATAGTTCGTGTAGCTTTATTATGGGCAAAAAGTTTGACAGCGGATTCCTTTGTATACTCCCAGAGATAAACTGAAGCAGCACCCACATCAAGTGATCTCTGCCTTTCCTCATATCGTGTCCGATCAGTTTGTTGTGAAGCCCCATTACTATATTGGGAAATGAGGCAAATTGAAAGAGTATTAAATAAATAACTTGTGATGAGAGGTGTAACCAGCACCAGTGCGTTGAAGACATTTCGTCGTCTTCGCTTTCCTGTTCGCTTTTCTCCATGGCTAGGATCATTAGTTCGACTAGTTGATCTTCCAGAGCGATGCAACGCTGCTTATGCTGCTTTTGCAATCCCAGCATGGAACAGACCATGTCCCTGGAATATGGCTGCTGCAAAACATGTCTCAGTAGGCCTATTTGTGGCTTCAGTAATTTGTCGTCGTACGGCAGACTTCCTTTTAGTGAGAATTTTAATGTGGTTGGATCTAATCGCCAAGGGTTGACTAGGTGGTCTGCATAGCCAGAATATTCGACTACTGGCAGCATATGAGAGTGCCCAATAATCGACACCATCTGTGCACACGGCTTGAAGCTTTGGACAAAGCTTGTCAGCAGCTTCGCAAGTTGCTAAAAGCGAAAACAATGTTAAACAACACCTCAAGTGCCAGAAATTAAAGTACTGAAGTGTTATAGGTATTAAAGTATTAGTTAACCGGAGTAAAGTAGGTACACATTGGTTTTCTTTATCAGTATTTCAAGTTATTTAACATAATTATAGCTCCATGATACCTGAACCATGTTAGTAATATAGAGCTGTCCACAGAATTGCAATTAAATATCATGTAACTTTTCGTTGCATCCTACCTACAAACATTGATACGTGAAAGCTGTGAGTAGGGACGGCCTACCTAGATGTTTTGACTGAGTCCAGGCACGCTAAGTAGGCGCGTTTGCTTCATCTATCATAGATTACAGATAAAGCAATACAGGTATATGGAGCTGTCCCAACTACACTATGTACTAAGTAGGTATAATACATACCCAATGTGGCCAGTGATTATTGTCTGGGTAATCTTTCTGTATTTCCGTGACGATGAAGTAAGCGGGCAGCAGGGACGCGTTGCGGTCAAAGATATATTCTATAACATTGTACAGCGCTTTCATCTGAGCCATTGTGGATGAATTTAACCGCACTGGTAAAGTGTGCGCTTTTTCTCTACAGCCCTAGAACATAAAAATAAAGAGATACATAATATGGGATATATAAATATTGGGGGTATCTTACACAGATCAACCTTGACACTAGGCAATAATATACATATTTATTTGCACACATTACATGTTTAAAAATGTGTATGGTTACAGGAATATCTATGATTTCATTGAATGATAGGACTAACACCAATAGTACGTACACTAAAAGCACAGCTAAAAGCAAATCTGCCATAAAATTAAATGGTGGACTGGCAGATATGAGATATATAGGATCAGCCAGGGACATTAAAATTATCTTAACATGAATTTTATGATTGTCTTGATAGTTAGTGATTGATATTATATAGGTAATTTCATGTAGTAAATGAAAGTAACAATATTGAAGCAGATGCAAAATTGAATATTTGTTTACTGATTCATTTAACTTAACAATAATGCCATGAAATCAGTTACATGCTGCCAATCACATTTTGTTAAATACTTGTGGGCACTTTTGCGACCTTGGCTTGATTGCTACTATAATTATTATTATGTATGATGAGTGATGACTGTTAATGTTTCCTGATTAAACATGATTATCATTATGAAGAAAATGCAAAACCGGTCTGGCCTAATGACCTGCTAAGCAAATGGTCCTGGGTTTGTATCCCAATAAGACAATTTAGGTTTTTGATTAACACAGATTTATATATTTGTCCTTGTGTTAATTACATGTATACGTCTGCATCGCTTAGTGCCAGAGAGTACAAGTTATGTGTAGTGCATAGTTTAGGATGAGTTTGATCTGTGTAAGATATCTCTTATTATGTGTATTTTCTTTATTAAAAGAAATAAAGTTTCTTTTTTCTTGTTGAGTAAACATCACAATTTCTTCAAAGTTTTGATGTTTAAAACTTTCACTACCAGACAAAAAAATGGCGCACTACGTCTGAAACCAGTCGTAATTTATAACCCCGCCCGTCCGTTTGTCCCAGTGGGTTTTCCACTTCTCCGGCATCTGAGCAAAGTTCGCGAGTGCCCAGCACGCGGGTTCTTGGTTGCGAAAGTGATAAAATATCATTTACATACATTATTAAAATTATACAACAAACATCATACCTTCATGATCTCTCTGACGCCCTTGTAATCCACACCGCCTATAATTCTTCTGATCAAATTGAAACACTCAATCCAGTAATCCGCATTTTCATAGGAAAGTTTTTCACTAGTCAGAATGCAGTCACAGAGCATCCTGTAATATTAAATGGGTTAAAAGTCAAAATGAATAGGTGAGGTGTAAACTTTAAGAAAACATAAGATATTTTATATTACTGTAATTATTGAGAAAACGAGGGGAGGTCTTTGCCCAGCAGTGGGACAGAAAAGAGGCTAATTAAAAAAAATATATTGAGTAAGTACTTGGTTGTGAGAACAACCCTGAGATAAAAAAAAAACAACAAATACCTTTTTGTTTATAATACTGGACTTTAATTAGTCAATTGTATGGTGTTAACCTTAAAATATTTGTGATTTCTGAATTAAATTATCATAGCTAAAAATTGTTACAGAAATCATAGCAACCAAGATATATGTGAGTGTGGTTAGTAAAACGTCCCACTTTGTCGGTTACCATTAAGGCGAGATTTACTTGTATCTTTATATGAATAAACTGACAAAGCGGCTTTATAGCAATCAACAAAGTGGGATGTTTACCCATGCACACTTGCATGTTATTATCTTTTATCACTTATACAATGTTACCCATTGCAGAATGAACTAATTTAATCACATAATTAAATATGGGTATCATTCAGTTGTTAGTTGAATTGTAAGCTATTATAGTATGTCTACAAGAGTACCGAATATTGCCTCACATAATTACAGGGTTTGAGGATATATATCAATGGATATATCAAGATATATATCCGATATATATCGGATATATATCCAGCTAGGTTCGACGATATATATCAATGAATATAAATATCCGATATATATCTTTTTTTTAATAAATATTCCAATACAAAAATGGTTTTGAAAAATGTAACATTGTTAAAAAAACTTGTCTTTTGTGTTACTGTTTTTCTACAAAATTTTATGTTTTTTAGTACATTTTTCCTTATCTAAAGTAGTATTCATAAATAACGCAACAAAAAAATGAAATGCCTTCCATACAAAATGGATATATATCAAAGTTGATATATATCCGATATATATCATAAATATCCGATATTTTGATATTTATTATAAATATCGGATATTTTCGAACCCTGCATAATTAGGATAATACTAATTACTCTGTAATAAGTGTACACTGAGAATGTACAGTTAACCGATTGGAACCCTAGGCCACTCTACAACCATGTCAAAAAGACAAGCAGTAAGAGATTTCTTACAATCTGATTTATAACGTCACTATGACATAGTTCTACAGTGGCCTAGGGTTCCAATTGGTTGACTGTACTAAAAGGGCAGATGACTGATAATAATTTAATTCCTCATTTTATAACCTTGTAAACACATGTGGATGTGATCATCAAAAGATACTCTCTAAACTAAAACATCTCATTTACAAAAATTTAGACTTAGTTGTATGTATATTGATAGTGATGCTGTATGTCATGATTACTACATAGAGTTTAGTTTTCACTGATGGGTGAATTTTAATAAACTAATTTACCATACTAAAATGTGAAAGGCAAAGCCAAAAGTATTCATTGATAAAAACTGAAACCAGGCATAGCATGGAAAACCATTTATACATTCAGTAGTCAGATACTTTATTCAATTAATTTAGTAACAACATTATTTTCAATCCATGAATTACTTAGTCATTAAGCCAGACAGCCTGATTATAATGACAATATAAAATAGGAGTAATATAAGTGAGATTATTACTGAGTCAGACATAAGAACTCCTACTTGCAATTTTATTATAGAAATGTAAATTATACTTACCGAGCCTGTATTATATTTGTGTTAACTAAGTTTTCCATGAGTGTTAAAAGTTGCTTCATTTTGTGTCTGTTGGTGAGAACCGCAGTCAGCGTGAGGTACTGCCTGATGGCAGACTCCTGCACATCTGCACTGATTGTAGTCATGACTGCACATAGTTTTTTCTGATAGGTTGCTAACCTCTCATTCTCCTGGTCGGGTTTATAGACCAAGAAGCAGCTGAAGGCTTCTTCAACTGCTTCCACTCTCTACGAATAATAAACAATATTAATTTGACAAACTTGCGACAAGACTGTAAATCTTTGAATTGTATGATAAGACATATAAATAAACTAATAAAGTAAAAAATTAATACAGCAAGTACTGTATTATTAAATCACGACGTCCCCATTAAGCATGCCGTATAAATAGTTAGCTCTTTCTTGTATAAACATTTGATTATTTAAGAATAGTACACAACCACTATTCAACAAAACAAAAATAATTCTTACCAATATTTCATTGACTATGTTAGCAACCTGCGATTCCGCCATCGTAAAGTATAAGCTAGTGGCGGCTTTCATTAAGACATAATATGTTATTTACAGTTGCACGGTCAAAATTTAGTTCCACTTTATTGCAAACCGAAAGATGTGATGTACAAAATGTACATAGTACATATGTACTAAACTGATTGACAAATAAAATAGTAGATGTGTTATGTTTTTTTTTTAATGCTTCTAGTTAAATTGCCATCGACCATAGACATTATGGTAGTAAAGCAATGTATACATATAGTATTATTTTGTTGGTTGGCTATAAAAACTGATATTATAATTGATGTTTCTATTAATTGTTAAAATGTATGTTTAAACTGGTCACAAGTACAGCCGCGTAGCCTCTGGTATTTTAGCGTAAAATCACGTAAAATGAAGTTTCTGTTTCTCACCAAGCAACTTTGTTCTTGACCATGTAGAACATTCCTTAAAAAAATACTGGAAGCTGAATTCAATATTGTTAAAAAAAATGTCTTGTCTTTGGTATGAGCAATCACGGAAGTATAACTAAAGCATGGAAGCCATGCTAAAATAAGAGCTCGTTGACATGTATCTTACTCACACCACACTATTACCTTTTTTATATGAGCGAATGAGACAATATTCCACAACTTCTTTCGTTTTCTCGAACAAATGTGATGTCAAAACGGACCTGGGGTCCATTTATTATAAAATTAAATATACGTTTGTCATTTCAACTCGGTCTCCATCTTTGACAACTGTACATAGTCGTATTATATTGGTTCGAGTTTTTAGCGCGACTTCAATGGTCGTCTTGACGATATTTATTTATTTTGTGAAGATTTCTGATAGATCGTGGAAAAAATAGCTCAGTGTATATTTGTGATAGTTCAAGTTTCATTTCTGACTATATGGCTTGTGTGATCAAGTGTTGCAAATCACATTCAGGAAGAAAAGAAAACACGCAAGAGGTTATATCATTTCATCGGTAAGTTTCTTGAGTTTTTGATAATATTTATTGATACGACCTGGCAGAAATATAAATGTACATATTAGTAGTTTATACAATTCAAATCTTATTCAATTCTGTATAGATTTTTGCATATTTTTTGGAAGTTTTCTCAAACTCGGAAAGGTTATGTTTTTTAGCATAGTGATGTGATGTGTTTTATCGACCTTGCAATAATAACCTATCAATATTCATACCTTAAAAACGCCATCAATGATTATTGTTCTTTGTTATGATTCTCTTATTATTTAGCTATTTTACAAATTCAACTTTATATATTTCTTAGATTTCCGAAGAAGAAGACCGGAAACACGAAGTTCAAGGTGCGATGCTCGCAGTTCCTTTACTCCCAAGATTCCACCAAAAAGAAGGCCAAGAAGCTGAAATGGAGCAGGCCCCCAGATGTCTCCCCAGGCCCCGTAGCCGAATGGCATTTCTCCGACGCCAAACGAAAGCGATACGCCGCTGGCTCTGTCGCGCCAATACGCAAGCGCGATAGAGATAGATATCTACTAGCGCTTCGTTTCGTGAGCGTTTGTGCCATTCGGCTAGCCACCCAGATATCGTATCGTATTATATTAGATCAAATATCTCGGCGGTCGTCTGGCCGATTTTTAATTTAATTGTGTTTATTCCTGATAGATAGTTCATGATCCTGCTAAATTCTTATTTGTGATGTGTTCTAGTTCCTTGTGTGATTATGGCTTGTGTGATTAAGGGCTGTAATTCACGTACATGGAGAAAAGAAAACTCCCAAGAACCTGCTGTGTTTCATTAGTGAATTTCGGTCAGTTATTGATACTATTATTTGTAGGATCTAAACAAAGCATAAAATACGATATTTTCATAGTTTATATAATAACTACTACCATGTTAAACTCTGCATAATTTTGTGCATGTTTTTTTCGAAGTTTCTCCAAACAGTTTTTAGGTTATGTTTTTGTACTAGTGATGTGTCATTTTTATCGACGTCCCGACATTAACTCTATTGACATTCTTGCATTGAAAAGGACAAAAATGATTAATGATGATCAGGTATCACAGACTGGGTAAATGGTAATGTAACATTTCTAGTGAATTAAACTTATAGTATTTTTTAGGTTTCCAGAAATTCTCAAACATTATTAAAAAGAAACTAAAAATAGGTGAAACTATTGAAATAATAAATTTTGGTACCTACACTGCCGTTTTGTTTTATTTTCTATTTGATAGAGAAAATATTATTTAGGTAAGTATAAGTAGATTATTGAGTGGTGGACTAGAAATTAATAGAGGGATGCTACATGAATTAAATTACTTAGGTCTTTGCGTAAGGAGAAGAGAAGAATGTATTTATTTGTTTTATACTCGTATCTCCCATCTTCTATTTTTTACAAACTATTTAGGCCGATATTACACTATCATAGAAATATAGTCATAGACAACATGCCGTCCTTTTTATTCACGTTACAGAAAAAGGGAGGCATACAGACCTATGATTAAAGATATGTATGATAATGTAATATTAGGAATTGGTAAGAGAAGAGAAGTGACCGTTTATGTAGGTAAGTACATAAACAAACCATTTATTTGCAATCAGTAGGTACGGTTAGCCAAGAAGGCAAGAATGTATGAATATATGACTTTCATACCCAAAAAGCCACATAATAATCCAAATGAAATGTTTATATCAATATTGTATGTTTTCGTTACTTTTATATATATAACGTTTATATTATTTTTAAGGTGAGAACGTAAGTAAGTGCATATTTTATCGATAATTGAATCGACAAAGTAACATCCCTAGCTAACACAAAACCAGGGACCACCTACCAAAAAGAGAAATAACTAGCATATATCCATCCTTTTTCAATACATTATCTAAGTCATAAGGAAGTCAAGGATGAGTATATGCATTTTACACGAATTTTTATTAGGGGGGCTTGTGAGCAATGAACATTGAACAAGTAGAGAAATTATAAAATTATAGTAATGGAATGAAACGAGCACAGACTAATAACTGATTTCGGCAATGAGTAAGAAACGGGGAGGAAGGCATCTTATATCATTTTGTGTTGTTTGATTTACTATAAGTATAGTTTGATGTCTTTTATTTAATGTATAACACGGCAATATATGTCCGCGAGAGGTGTAGAAGAGTAATGTTTGGGTGATGGAGTCACCGCCTTCGTTTTCCACACATTCCGAGGTGCCTCCTTTAAGTGAAGACAGTGGTCTACTCATCACCAGCGGATCCTTCTCGAGCGATTCCGCTAGCGGCTGGCATCACGTTACGTCCGAGGTCAGTTGTTTCGAAACTTGGCACTTCACTTCCCCTTATATCATTTGGTAAATCTTTAAAACTAAAGTATTGCACTGTAAACTATTCTGCTCTCCCTTCTTTACTTGGAATTTTAATAAATGTAATTTCCTTTAAATGTATAGTATATCAAATGTGCAATATCTAAAATAGTAGGTAGTAATTATTCATAAATGTAATTAGTTGACATATCTTGTGTTATTTTTATTTTGATGTCAACAAAGCATGGCATGCATACTGTTGTCTTCAGGAAATATAGTTAACTTTTTACTTAATTCATAATAATTTCTGTGTTTTGACTTCTTTACAGCATTTTTTTTACATTATTTATTTACTATCTCATTCCCGTCCTGTGTATAATTAATAGCATTGCTACTACCATTTATAATCTACCATTTATTCTGTCTTATGCTACTTTTTCCCTTTCTGTTTTAATTTAGTTATTGTAATACTCTCTTGGTGGTTTAACACTTAGTGTGAATATCTTACTAAATAATTTCCTTTTTATTGTTTGTTTTGATGTGACTACATTTATAGGTGGAATTTATTAGATATCAGAGTTATTTAGTATCAACCATGTTTGCATTATTGATATATGTATATGTAACAAAATCCTACAAAACATATAATGTAACTATTTGAAACTTAAGATTTTATGTTTAACCTCTCGTATGCTTAGGAGCAGATCTGCTCCATATTGTTTCAACTTGAATATGTATTTATTATGACTGATATATGAATGACAATTTTTTCACAGGCGCTTTCGAAAGGTTAACAACAAAAGAAGTATAGGAAGGGTTGTTCTGGTTTCCTTTATAATCTTTTAATACATGAACTTTTGGCTATCAAATTAAAATCAACTTCTCTTCAAAATTTTATTATTTACTTTACATCTTATGTATAATTGCAGCCATGGTTGTGACTTATTGTACAAATGTATGCCCGAGCTTATATCCTTAGTCAAAAGGCCTGAGTGGATGATCGTAGTGGAGATTCACATGACATTTTTGTAAATTGATAAAAATAGATTATTACATTATACACAATACTTTACCAGGTAAAAATGACATTAAAATTAAACATGATCAGAAAACCAGTTTTATTAATAAAACTAACCAACAAACCATCAATATACTTTTTCCGTCCTTGTGCATAGGCCATTCTTGATTCAAACAATTCATAAATATTCACTTGATATGGCAAACAATTGAAACAATACATCATAGATACCTACATTGCTGCAAACTTCAATACAACTGTGTCTAAAAGAGGATCTTACTGCTCAAGGAGAATAGAAATGCTTTTCATGTTTTGCATTTGTAACATTCATATCCCATGAGTGTTCAATCAGCCATTACACTTAGTATTTGTTCTAACATTACTTATTATTAGCCAATATTCCGAAGTTTTGTAAGTTCAGTTAGAATGTAATTAATATTACATGGTGTGTTTGTCGCAGTTAATTTTTCTAATATTACTGAGATTTTTGCCTACTGCTCTAAAGTACATTTTATTTTAATACCTAACCTACTATTATAAATGTGTTTTGCTTATTATTGCCTCTCAAATGTTCATATTTATTATATCACACCACTAGCCATCTAGAGGTTGGCCTAAAATATTGATTTATTTTATTTATCAGATCATAAATTATCAAATTTATGACATTAGCTTCTGTTTACGTAATACTTTTGTTTATATGAATATTTGTGCAGGTCATTTTAATCTGCTGTTCAGAATTATGGTTGCAAGTGTAGTGTGTCCCATTATATTTGGTAATTTTTGTAGCTTCTATGAATTTGTCACTGCTGTTTTATTTTTGTATTGATTGCCACATTTCTACTTTATGCGTGTACTTGCAATGGCGACTGAATATGATTTTGTTTAAATGTGTAAGCTATTTTTATAGTGCATGTTGGTACATATATACTACATTTTATACATATTAATTAAAAGCTTTCAGCATATTTCAGACAGCTCTAATATAATTATGATGTTAGGGTGTATTGCAAAAACATGTAATCATCATCATTATCAATGCATTGCTTGGCTAGCCTGTTTATACTTTCTTTGGACAAATCAATATCTATTTACTGACCCTTATGTAATTTTATAACATTTAATTTCATTATTTAATGAAATGACCTTTCTGTATCACCATCCTCCTTGTGTTATCTCGTGCTCATGAGAGCCTGGAGTCTGCTTTGACAAGCAGTCCCAACATTTGGCTTAAGTACTAGTTTTTACCCAATTAAATGGGTAACTGGGCTTTATTGGACTTAGTCCGGTTTCCTTAAGATGTTTCTTTTCATCAATAATCGACTGGCAACTCATTGGTACGAACCAGGGAACGAACCCGTGACTTCCGGATTGACGACACCTGCTAAATAAAATACAAATTCGAAAAGATTAGTTACGAAAACTGCGTCTGCCGCGCCCGAAGTTTCCCCGCCCTTCTCAGAATAGGTTGTTCTGATTACATTGATATGCCTTGTAATGCAATACAACATAGCATGTAGTTTGTAGTGATCGCTACCTACACCCGTAAATGAGTGTGTAACACATATTAATTCATTAGTATTCCGAGAACTAAGGATTTTCTTATCTTGTATAATTATGTTATGATATGACAAAGCGAAATCAGAAAATCAGAAATAGCGTGATAAGAGAGAAGTGTGGAGTAGATGTAGATGTGGTGACAAAGATTGAGATGGGTATGTTAAGGTGGTTCGGGCGTGTAGAGAGGATGGATGAGAGGAGAGTAATGAAGAAAGTATATGAAAAAAGAGTGGAAGGGTCAGTTGGAAGTGGAAGACCTAGGCGAACTTTTCTTGTTCAAATCGGGGAAATATTGCAAAAAGGCCAGGTCAGAAGTACTCGAAACCGACGAGCGTGTATGAGAAACGTTATGAAAGTGTGTGAAGCGAAAGTGATTTGTCAGGATCGTAGTAAATGGAAATCCGTGATCTCTGCCTACCCCTCTGGGAAACAGGCGTGATTGTATGTATGTATGTATGTTATGATATGAATAACAAACCAATTGAAATAAAACAGTAGGTCAGTGTTTTACCTATTGCTATATGCCTTAATTATGACCAATTTTATATATTAATATCTGGGCGACCGAGCTTTGCTCGGTTCTATTTTAATATATCACGTCTTTAGATAAAAAAAAACTCTTATAAATACAAAAACAAAAAAAAAGACAAAAAACAAAAACTTAATTTTTGGCCGGGATTCGAAACCCTGACACCTACGATCTATCTGCGTACATTAGACCTCGTACGACTGAGCTAAGCGGAATCGATGCGCGCGCGGCGAAATTAACGACATATTTTACGTTTACTAACGCGAAAGAAAAACTCATGAAAACTCGAAAATTCGCGTTTTCCGGGATCTAAGGCTACGCTAGATCGATTTTTCAGATTTGTTAGACCTGTACCCCAAAAGCATAAAATTGTTGTAGTAATTCACCGAATCGCATTTCACCTCGATCTCATATTTAATTTTCGCATTGTGTCTTAATAGTTTTTTTTTCAAGTGGCTGTAAGTTTTAGTCGCATTTCACCTCGATCGTGCATTTAAATATCGCGTTGTGACTCAATCGTTTATTATTTTAGTCGTTATTAGTTTTAGTCGCATTTCACCTCGACCGTGCATTTAACTTTCGCGTTATGACTCAATCGTTAATTACTTTAGTCGCATTTCACCTCGATCGTGTATTGTATTGGCGACGTGATTCAACGCAACAGTATGAAGATTGAGTAGATTGATGATTCTGTAGACTTGGGTGTAATTCTTAATTTCGGATACTTGGCGTTAAAGAAAGCAAAACAAATGATCTAAGACACAAAGCTGCTTTATTACTCCTTAAAAGAAACCTAATTATCTTCTTAAACTAATACAAATCTGCTTTGTTACTACTTAAACTAAAACACAACAGAAAACGTATTAAACGTAAATTAACGTATCAATTTAATTAGAGTCCCAAACAAACATCGATCGCGGCGAAATGCGTCTACGGTAACATACTACACAAAAAATTTAATTCTACAATTTAATTAGACTAATGTCAAAAGCTACGCGAAAAAGTCGATCACGGCGAAATGCGTCTACGGTAACATACTATACAAAAAATGTAATACTTACTACAATTTAATTCTACTAATGTCAAAAGCTACACGAAAAAGTGCGTCAAGTAAAAAAATCTAGTGATATCTTTTTCATTCAAGGTGAAATGCGATTCGGTGAATTACTACAACAATTTTATGCTTTTGGGGTACAGGTCTAACAAATCATTTTTCACCCCGAAAATCCCCACTTAACAAATTTCAGCGAAATCGTTAGAGCGGTTTCCGAGATCGTCGGTATATATAAATAAATAAATAAATAAATATACAAGAATTGCTCGTTTAAAAGTATAAGATAATAAGGTGAAAGAAATGAATAACTTGATTTTATAAAAACCAATTTTGCTTATGGTATGTTTTTAAAAGTAATATATATGACTGTTTTTTGTTAATACAGTTGAAAAAAAAACTTCTTCCAATGCTAAAATAAATTTAGGTAGGTATAGTACAGACTCTATAAAACATGATTTTAAACCGATATGGTCCTCTTAACATCCTAAATTGAACGTTATAAACGTGTATGTTGTTCTACAGTTACAAGAGAGTGACTTCGATGAAAAATCTCTGTCACTATGCGAGTCGACGGAGACATCGGAGCGAATGTGTGGCGACTTTTTTAACACCGTCAAGAAAGGCCCTGGAAAAGTTTTACTAACGACTATTGACCCACCTCCCGAATTTCAGGTACATAATGTTATTACATCATTAAATTCATAGAAGCGATGAATAAAATTGCCGATAAGCTAATCTTAATTGCTTATCAAGATCTCGTATAGTGCGCGAGCTTTCAAAAGACCTTTCGGGTTTTGTTTGTTTATTGAGAAAAACGTATTAGAGCTATAATATGGGAGTAAGACAAGTCAGTGTCCATTTTATGAATACGTCTGATTTTACCCCAAACCGAAGGCCGATTTAAAGTCTCAGAGGCTGTATGTATGTTTTAATTATTAGTCTACCTACTCGTAATTTTCGACGAATATTATTTGCATTATTACATACGAGGTGCGGTCCAAATGTCTCCGGCCCGAAAAATATGGCGGAAGAGTTTAAAAAAAGTATGGATATCATTGTGTTCGTCATTTATTCCACTTTTTTGGTGTATAGTTTCTTTAGGTGTCTGTTGGCTGTAGGTTTTTTTACGGTGTTTAGTGCTAGGTTAGTGCCCAAACTTTTATCGTGCTTACAGCGAGATGAGTGAAAAACCGTGAGTTCATGAAACTTGAGACCAGCATAGACACCGCGTAGCGAGTTTTTTGAATGCAATTGCTACTGTAGATGAAACCATGGTTATGTAAGACGATACTCTGTACAAAAGAAAATTAATAGAGTGACAACGTCATGGTGAAAAGGCACCTAGAACAACCTCTGTCACAAAATGCACGAAAAAAGATAAAGGCTACGGTATTCTAGGGTTGTCACGAAATTCTAACGATTTACATAAAAGAAGGGTAGACTACGGTAAATAGCAGATGCTACGCAATATTTTTTGTGCAATTAGGATAGCAGATTATGCAGAATAGTCTTTAAAAACTTAGCAGAGGCACAAGGGCATCTCCGCGACAATTTCCCCGTTCACGCTGCTTCATTTTACAAGGTTGCTTTGACGAAATGTGTCTTCAAAAATATTCGGCACCTACCTTATATTCGAGACGTGACCCCAAGTGATTATTATTTGTTCTAAAAACTTAAGGTAGACTGAAGTAGAAAAAAAAATCTTCGTTTTACGAAGTGACCCGTGCGGTTTAGGGCGATTTTGAGGACAAAAATCTTTATTATTTTTATTAGGTGATGGAGAAGCTTATAAAGAGATTTGAAAAGTGCGTTGTGACAGAGAAATAGATACACCTTTATATCTACTGTTGACTAATATGAATTAATATTGCAGGATAATCCAGTGCCCATTAATATTGTGGAAGTCGCAACTTTATTTGTACCTCCAACTGTTGTGTACAATGACTCTGTAAAGTCCAAATCGTCGGTTCTTGAGATTCCTATGACAACGAGACATCTGTCTCCACTGTACGCGAAGAAGTTGAAACCGGAATCGTTGTACGAGCGGCGGCAGTGCCTGAACCACCGGTTCGCGAGCCCGCGGCTGCTGCACCTCAGCCCGTGCCGCGGCGCGCGCCCCTCCTCGCGCAACTCGCTCACGTCGCGCCTCTCCAGCAGCCACAACTCGCTCGTGACGCAGCTCCAGGACGACTCAAGCTTCATCACCCAGGCCATCTCGCACGACACGCTCTCCGCCAACACCTCCGACATCACTGACATGTACAATGTGCCCTTCGACAGCGACATCTACGCCGTCCCCGTCGACATGGTTCGCCCCGGCCATAGCAATATGAGAAAAGGCAAAAAACCACCCCGGACCAACAAGAAACGCGGCAAAAACCCAACTCAAAATTCGACAACGAATCACGTGCAGGCGGACAGAAATCACAAGCCAAAGGAAACGACGAATCGACATAAAGATTCCAAAAATAAAAGGCACAGCTTGCCAAGTTCGTCTTGTAGGAAAAACATATCTGACTCAGAGGCGGACTCGCTCCACCTGACGCTGCGCGAAATGCGAAAATATTTGCACACTCTGTACTCTAGCTCGAGCGACTCCGAGTGCCGGAACACGCTGAACAAGAAGAACGCCATAACGAACGTGGAGATCCACGTGCGGCAGCCGAAGGACGCGAAGACTAGCAAGGATAACGAGATATGCAGCGCGTTAGAAACGAATAACAATCATAAAAAGCCTCATAAAAACTCTTTCGGTATGAATATTAAGAATAAGAAGCACAAAGAGGTACCCAAGGAAGATTCGGTTGACAAGAGTGCGAAGACGCCGCGGGCGAGTCAAAAGAAGATGTCGCCGGTGCGGATTCTGTCGTTGAACTTGAAGCAGAGTTTTTGCAATCTGTTCCGGTGGCGACGGGCGGGCGGGCTGGAGCGCGAGCGGGACGAGGTGGCGGTGGAGCCGCCGGCGGCGGTGCGGCGCGCGCTGCCGCCGCTGCCGCCCGCGCCGCACTCCTCGCGCCGCGACGCCGACGACGCCGTCATGGACTTCGCCACCTCCATCCAGAGGGTCAAAGACGTGAGTACCCCATTCTTGGCCGCCATCAAGGGGCCCGATCAATCCCAATTTATTACACAGCCTAGCCAGTAGAATAACACGAGAAATTTCAAAAAAAATGTAAGCGCCAGCGATTGACATCTACTGACGAAGTGAGTGTGTTAGAGTATAGCAGTGTTTGTTGGAAAAGCGAGTGGTGGAATGTGCTATTGTGCTATTGTTTTCTACGTAATTTCTTTGCATAAGGTTCTGAAATATTTAAAATAAAAACTTTGACGTGACGTGAGGCAGTTGCATGATTACGCCTTGTCTGTTACTGATTACAAACTGACAATATTAATAAATATAATATGTCATATATTTCAGTATGGCTGGTACTGGGGCCCCATATCTGTGGAGGCGGCAGAGAAGATCCTGTCGAACGAACCGGACGGCTCGTTCATAGTGCGCGACAGTAGCGACGACCATTACATATTCACGTTAACTTTTAAGTTAAATGGCATGAGGCATGTGAGGATTGAACATGATCAGGGTAAGTACTGTTTAATTTAAGGTTTATCACTTACGTGTTAAGTTTGGCTCGTTGCCACAAAATATGTTTGAAAAAAGGAATGTATATTACGCTGTGCGAATGTTTGTTAGGAAACTATTACCTAGCAGTTTCTAAACTTGTTGTACAACGAAAAGATAAATTGGATCCCATCCCATCATCACGATTTCTTTATTCGTGCAAATTGCTTACTTCCATTCAGCCACTCATCGCGCGTCTATAGTGAGTTAGTGAGCCTTACGCGAAGCACGGACGTGCGAAGATAGTTCGTCGTGACCCATATAGAGGGCACGGAACTGAGAACGTGTTAACTCTTTAGTAAAATCAAATAACCGAGTAAAATTTTCAGGTAATTTCTGCTTCGGCGGGTGCACAATGTTCAAGGCGCAGACCATAGTGGAGTTCATAGAGAACGCGGTGGAGACGTCCCGCAGCGGGCGCTACCTGTTCTTCCTGAACCTGCGGCCCGTGCTGGGGCCCGTGCGTGTGCAGCTGCTCTACCCCGTCTCGCGGTTCAAGCGCGTGCAGAGCCTGCAGCACATGTGCAGGTGTGTAGTGACTGTCTCTCACGGCCCACACTATAGTGGAGTCATAGAGAACGCGGTGGAGACGTCCCGCAGCGGGCGCTACCTGTTCTTCCTGAACCTGCGGCCCGTGCTGGGGCCGTGCGTGCGCGTGCAGCTGCTCTACCCCGTCTCGCGGTTCAAGCGCTACCCCGTCTCGCGGTCTCAAGCGCGTGCAGAGCCTGCAGCACATGTGCAGGTGTGTAGTGACTGTCTCTCACGGCCCACACTATAGTGGAGTCATAGAGAACGCGGTGGAGACGTCCCGCAGCGGGCGCTACCTGTTCTTCCTGAACCTGCGGCCCGTGCTGGGGCCCGTGCGCGTGCAGCTGCTCTACCCCGTCTCGCGGTTCAAGCGCGTGCAGAGCCTGCAGCACATGTGCAGGTGTGTAGTGACTGTCTCTCACGGCCCACACTATAGTGGAGTCATAGAGAACGCGGTGGAGACGTCCCGCAGCGGGCGCTACCTGTTCTTCCTGAACCTGCGGCCCGTGCTGGGGCCCGTGCGCGTGCAGCTGCTCTACCCCGTCTCGCGGTTCAAGCGCGTGCAGAGCCTGCAGCACATGTGCAGGTGTGTAGTGACTGTCTCTCACGGCCCACACTATAGTGGAGTCATAGAGAACGCGGTGGAGACGTCCCGTGTGCTGGTGTGTGTGATACATACAGTCATACACACACCCTAGTGTGTTCGTGTCAGTGAGGGCAGGTACTAAATCCTGTGCTGCTACCTGCTACATGAAAACGGTCTTCCAAAAGATCTTCCGCGATTTCGTTCGTACGCATTAGCTTCTTTTTTAAGCTTTTATACAGAACATTTGAAATTATCTTATTCGTATTGTGACAAACATACACAATACATCGGCTCCTTGTATTTAGCGCTTAGTGTAATTTAGAATTGGAACTTTTTTCAAGCCAAAGGTTTATTGTAAATTCTGACATTAGTGGACTTTATTTAACATTTTCGCTGTGTTACCGTGCTGAAAGGCCTTATATATGAAGTATGAGTAATGAATTAACTATTGCCGCAGCGAAAGTGTTAAAACGCCCTGTTTTCGCTGGTTATCAAATAATAACGTTATTTTTTTTCTTCATTTCAGGTTTGTGATATTAAAATACGTACGACGGGACCTGATAAGCAACCTGCCGCTGCCGAGGCGTCTCCTGGACTACCTGAACGCCACCCACTACTACTCAGAGCTCCTTGCCGAAATATAGGACCTGTTTGTTGGTTAGTTATATTTGTGTGACGTGTTAGCTGGCTCAGAACCTCCTCGTCCACTATCTTACATTGTAACTTTTTTAAATTGCGCGCAATGAATATTAACAGTGAGTATATGACAATATGTTAAAAAGGTGACATACTAAGGTGGTAGAAGAGGCGGTCCTGGGATCGTAGACAAATGGCTAATTGTTCACGCTTCGTGGTGAACGACGCAACTCTATTATTTCGTATTAGCCACAGATATAGGAAGGAAGGAGATTGGACATGCCGGACGATTTATATTAATACTGCTGCCACGAGTTCTTGAACCCAAATAAAGCACTACGCTTGTAGTTGGGCGCTCCTATTGCGCAATACACGCGCATCATTTCCATGTCTGTGTACATGCGAACGACCAGCGAGTCGTGTCATCACGCAGACACACAACTGTATGCTCAATGAGTTAACAATTGCCACACGTACGCTGGCGGCTTGTCCGCTCTCTAGTGTTATACGCATATACTCAGATGTATTAGTGCAACATAGACAGTTGTGTATCGCCCGCCGCAGAGCGTTAGCGATTCGTCACTTGTTTACCCTGAGCCCGGTTATCGCGTAGACATCGATTGACAACCGACAAATGCAAACATATGTGATCATTGACTTGTACTTAGATTTAAGGTTTTTTAGCGACTGCCACGTATATTTATCGAAGTGGGCGAACGATTTTATTCTTTTGGGAATGTCACATTCGTATAAATATATAGCCATTCGACATGTATTACGTCATCATTTTGCATTCCATTGATAGGCTTTGAATTTCACAATAATTTATCACGCAATATTTAGACATTCAACTTTTATGTACCTGATAATATTCATATTAGTGACTTGTTTGTCTATACATGGTGCCACGTTCAAACAAAGGCTTTGATATTATTGATAGAGGACCTTAAAAATTACCGAACCGCTAGTATTGTAAATTCAGCTAAATTTAAGAGTTTCAGATATTGCAAACCCTCAGAACTTTTGAAATTTCAATCTGGTTTATACATGATGATTTTGCCATGACTGACCATACCCTGAGCGGTGTCATACTGAAGAATTTTTACTGTGGGACATGCCTAGAAATTGCGAATAAAAATCAGATGTTTAATAGAAAACATTGACATGTGACTCATCAAAACTGACGAGGACATCAGTTTTTAGTTACGTTTCTGGGTTGACCACATACTAAAAGTGGATCAGTATGATCTGCGTCACCTGTCCAGACACAGCAAAATCATCCTAGTGTCAGATGGTAGTCCACTCAATTATTATGTAACGCCGGGTCTTGCATGGGCGACGGTCGCGCGACCGTCGCGCGACCGTCGGCGTCGCGTCTCATACTTCCATATCGATAAGGTTTGATTTCGTATGCGTCGCATCGCCGTCGCGCGACCGTCGCCCACGCAAGCCACGGCGTAAGACAGAACACGACATGATATTCCTATTTTTAAAGTCAGTATGTTTCACAAAGAACATAAAATTGTTGATTTCTCAGAAACCTTTAATATTTACCGACAATAACGGTAAAATCGGTAACTCATAATGTCCTCTATCATTGGTTGTTATAAAATTGTATATAACGTGACAGCGATACTACTGTTATTAGTAGATTGTTTTCTTATGTGGTGTCTGCCACAAGCGGTTGTATAACATTTTATGACGGTCAATGAGGGAAACACCCTCAGAGCCACTTACGTGTTCCAGGGTTAGCCAGCTAACCCGAGGTTAAATGGTTAACCACAGGTTAATAGTACCATAACTCCGGGTTAGTGGCTAACCCTGGAACGTGTAAGTGCTCGTCTTTGTCCGATCTATATTGAACGCGTCACCGTGCGCCTCTTTATATTTATTTTTGAAAATTAATATGCTGGTACTCACGCAGTGTTATGTTACCCCGCTTCGTAGACTTGTGCTATTCGTGTGCGACTGTGGCCCGTTGTCTCGTCCGTGCCGTTTCCGTACTCGACAATATTGCGTCCGTATCGTACGTTTCGTTGTGAACGTCTACTATATGTTAATAAGTATTTCTTTACGGGTCTCCTCACATACGCCGACGCCGAGTTTGCAAAATCAGATAGAATGAAACTTTTATGTCCACGCAATAAGAGCGAAAGAGATGTTCAATTAAATATCAATTTGCTTAAAAGTAAAGTTGGGTTGGCAGTTATGTATCGCGAAAGATTTTTTTAATAGGCTTTTCCGAATCCGCGTCGATATATGTAGGGAGACCCTATGACGGAAGTTTACGGTTACCGTCGCGCAGTAGACCTTGCAATAAAATAACAATCTGTTGGGCCTCAGATACACTTTACGGAAGTAGGGAAGGAACACAGCTTTGCAAGAATGAAACAGCGAATAATCTCTGATTCTGTAGTCCCTACTTACGTAAATAAAACTTAGTGCAATTGAGGTCTTCGATAAATAAGTAGCCTTCACTAGGAACGACGTGATGCCAACATACGCTTTTACAAGCTCTAGCGACTAAGTATACGACTGAAGTTTCGCATAATAAAGCAATGCGTTTGTCATGGTACAAACTCAGTACATATTATATACAGAGTAGATACTTAAGTATTTTATATTTTGTGTGGCGATGTACCTATTACGATATACCATAGGTGTTAGCAGGTAAACTGTCCCGGGCGTGTGGGACGCGTATCATGTTCCAGCAATACTTAATGTTAAGTTTTAAATGAACGACACAAAATGTAGATGTATTTATTGTTACTCGTAATGATCTGGAAAACGTGTCATTTCGGATGTTAGCGTAACCTCAACCGTGGAGTTGAGTGCGGTGGTTGATAGGTTTTCTAGGGATGTCTACTATTTATTTCCCCTCCGGTTAGTGGGGTTACACTGTTCTTTAGTAACGCCTGTGAACGTATTACTAAGCTAATTTAATTATTAATTAAAATGCAATAAATAAATATGTTTTATGAATGAGTCAACTTAAATCTTTGTTCTAGTTGTTATTTATACAGTTTCGAGTTATGTGCTTTAAACTTTAAAGTACATCTCATGTTCAAATTTATTAATGGTTGTATATAAGAATCATTCAATGTAATGTTATTGTATTATTAAATTTTGAATATAAATTGATTTGACATGAGTGTGTGGTCAGCGAGCTGCTCGCGCACTGACATCGAAGGACCGAGTATTAGTAATGTTACAAGTTGTGAGTCAGTTGTGAACGATTTAATATATTATATTTCATCAAGAATTCAATAAAAGTTTCGCATTCTACTTAAACTATTGGCCTATTGAAAGATTCAATTGTCTTCTCTTAAATTTTGACCTAAATTGTAGCTTATATCTTATATTACGAACTCGCTCAGTATCAAAAGCGTCTTAGTTGAAGAACGGATGCACGGGTTATTTATTGGCTAAGTATTAAATCTAATAATTGTATCGACTCCGTAAAAAGACAATAATGAGGATATTCCGATTAATAATATGCCACAGCAAAAACTAAGACTTGTTACTTTTGTTACAATTGGTCGAACACAGTTTACTCGTATGTGGGTGCGTTGATGTGCGTCAGCAATTTGAGTTTTAGTATTTTAATTGGTGCGCAATCCTAGGACCGGTAGAAGAATAAAGAACATTTATTTAAGACTTATAATAACAGAGACTTACTACCCAATAAGTTCAGAATGTACAAAGATTTGTGACACATAATATTTTTAACATTTGTGTCTGAACGCCACAAATGTTAAAAATATTGTTAAATATATATGCCTAAACAGTCTAAAGGTCAGTTGCACCGAACCATCTGTTACGGAAATTAGCATTCGCAATTTTTTTTGCATGATATTTTCATAGATTGCGGCTTGCTGCGTAACGTTGATGTGTTGCTAACTGTGCAACTGACTCTATGTGACGGGTAGATCTAATCAACATCGCACATGTTTATTTTAGGTTATCGATAAAGTTGGAAAGAAAATTTAATGGATCTTGGGTTTCTGTAATTTTATTAACACTTTCGAAACCGGGCTCTACGCGGCGCTACGACATTTTCGCTACATACGGGGAAACCCATGTAATCGGCTACGCTTCTACGAGCGGTGTACCCGACAGTCGGGTTCTTGGTAGCGAAAGTGTTAACTTGCCTGCTTGTTGGTGCCAAAATGGCTAAACGGAATCTTTTATTTTTAATTTTCTTATAACCTCATAACGCATGAGCTCATCAAAGCGTTACAAGTTAAAACAATGCTGGTACTTAATCCAGTCAATTAGCTTATTACGTTATCGTGTTCCAAGAAAATTGGAAATCAAACTGCACTATTTATAATGCACAACAAACGAAGCAGCATTGGCGCGTACGACTCCTGTTTTATTTCACCCTTCGCTTATGTACTGTATTCGCTTCGTCTATTACTTATCGTTAATTGAATCTCAAAATAGTTATAATGTAAGTGTTTGTTTTATTTCTGCAGTCTGATTTTGGTACAACTTTCGCGTGCAATTTATAATATGTGTCACAGATCTTTTTACTTTATTGAACTTTATTATGTAGGTATTTATAATTAGATGACTGATGAGCCTCTTTGCGCACACGGCGTTTTGTTAGGGACCGGCCACATCTAAGAGACGTATGTCCTGAGGTGCGAAACGGACGTCCGCGCCACGCCGCCTGAATGTAATTCAAAAAACGTCTCCTCAGTTTCAGTCAGGAGACGTTTTTTGAATTACATTCAGGCGGCGTGGCGCGGACGTCCGTTCCGCAACTCAGGACATGCGTCTCTTAGATGTGGCCGGTCCCTTACAATTGCGGACGATTTACACTACAGAAGCAATTTCTTTAACAAACACAACTGTTCGCTGCCAAGCGTACTAACAGCAACACTCTTAGCTAACCATAGCCCTTGTAATAAGCAGGGTTAGCACATGATTGCCGCGGGAGTTTGTCGCCGCGAGACAGACTACCCGACCTTATGTCATTTATACAGTTAGAAAAAGACGTGTGATCTATCTCGCGGCCATCATGTGCTAGGCCTAAAGGATTACAATTTACAAATGTACAGCTAACAGTGTTGTCGATGGTATTATTATAAGGATAACCTATTTTGGCATTTTTGGCAATGCCGTGAAAGGTTACTGACCTGTACTGTAATGATTTCATTACATTATTTCAGTGGATTTCACATACGATTCTTTAATTATATTTATTATAGCCACAAGCAACATATGCTCAGAATGTCATATTTTAAATTATTATATGAATGGTTTTAATTTTAATAATATTATGAAAAGTATTTATTTATAATTATTTTAGACATGTTTGAAATGTAATCTGTCACCGCATTCAAATGTAATTAAGTTTAATGAATTACTAATTAAGGAATATTAGTATTGTTCCTTTCACCAAAGATCATTCATATGGCAGTAACTTATTTATCAGTTATTTATCATCACATAATTTATCTACGTAGGTTCTGAATTCACCGCTCATTCCTCATATTACTTGCATTGTCTATGGTGTTCGAACCCGAAGATAATAAACTATAGGATATAAAGCTAAAATAAGCAGTGTTGGTTAAATACCAGCGGCGAAGCTGGGCCAAACGGAAAGGTATATATTATTATGGTAATGTGTAGGAATCTGTAGTCAACGAGTGAAGCGAACGCGTAGCCTGATTCCCTTTACGCTGCCGAGTGCTTATATAATATAGATGAAGTGCATAAAAACTGTACAAGTTATAAGGAACTAATTGTAATACATATAAACCGTTAGTTGAAAATAAAAATGTGTAATTATAGTTGCGTCGCGTCGTATTGTTATCAATTGTAAAGTGTAATGATGTAATAAAACTTTGACTGACTATTGTTACGTAGAGTAAGATTTCATGCCATTATATTTTAACGACGTGAACACAGCTGATGGTAAGACTCTGTAAATAAAGTAAAGACCAACGAGTTGTTTTAAATTAGTCGATTTGTGTCGGTGCACTGATACAACTCAAGATATTGCTTATTTCAACGCCTCGTGTAAGCCAAGCAATAAATAATAAAATATATATGAACAAGAGTAATACTTAGTATAAGAAGGTGTTCGCTAATACTCGTTGATAACGAAAATACGCTTGCGGTTTAGCATATTAGCTTGTTTTCACTACAACAAAGTTTTACTTTTTTCTTACGCCAGTAAACAGATCTAATAATAATACATGGACTTGGAAATATGTTTGTTACACGAACTCAACTGCTTTAGCCATAGCGTCGTGATAAGATATTAGTTAGCTGCTTGCTTTGATACATGACGATAGTATAAATTGCAAAATGGCTTATGTTAAATTACCGTAAAAGTAACGCACAGTTGAAAACTTTTACGGTATCAACAAAGGGGCCATTCATGGGTCATTCATTTATGTATGTACGTCTCGTTTCGTGAATAACCAGGTCCGATAAATCGATTTTGATACTAATGCTAATTTGCTAGACGGCTTGTGTTGTGTTTAAAGGGAGATGTACTAGTTAGTGATAATGAAATCAAACAAAGTAGAACTAACTTAGCTTATGCGAGGCACAGGTACATTTGTCCAATATTAAGAGAATAGTTGAACAAACGGTGTTTGCGCTGTATTTTTTAACCGCCTTCCAAATCTCAAAGGAAGGGGTTCTCAATTCGTCTGTATGTTTTTTTTTATTTTTATTTTTTTTTAATGTTTGTTCCTCGATATCTCCGTCGTTACTGGACCGATTTTGAATTTTTTTTTGATTGAATGTATATATATGCAAACAGATTGGTCCCGTTTTTCTCAGAACCCAGTTCTGATGATGGGATCCTGGAGAAATCGAGGGAACTCCTCAAATCTGAAAGGCATACATATGGTGATTTTTGTGTTTTTAAAGGAACAGCATGCATTTACGTACGGAGCACCAAATGTCACTGGTGCAGTGGAACTCCTGATGATGGTCAGAATGGAATTCCTCAAATCTGAACGGCACACTTATAGTGACTTTGGTATTTTTATAAGAACAGCATGCACTTACGTCCAGAACAGTGACATTTGGTGCAGTGGAACTGCTCATGATGGTCAGAACGGAACTCCTCAAATCTGAACGGCACACTTATAGTACTTTGGTATTTTTATAAGAACAACATGCACTTACGTCCAGAACAGTGACATTTGGTGCAGTGGAACTGCTGATGAAGAGTGAGCCGCCCCTGGTTAGAGTTCCGTTCTGAAAATCATTCTCATCTGTAAGTACTTCAGAATCATCCAAATATCAAAATTGGTTCAGAAATGACGGAGATATCGAATAACAAACATTAAAAATATACAGACGAATTGATAACATAATCCAACATCCAGAACCCCAAAGGAAGGCGGTTTTTTTTTCTTAAAAATTATTTTATACATTGAAGGCTCTGGACCTTGAAATCGAACCGGTATTTACTATTTTGTATAATTGTAATAACCTAGGTAGATTCTCGAGTAAGTCTTGACCCGAACTTATTCAAAGGCTTCAATAATCTGTTTGTCACCGGTTGAAATAGTCGGTTCGAATGTTCCGGTGAATATCCCGAATGATCCGGATAAAATGCATAATTGTTATATCTTTAGCGATGACGGCGAAACACTAAACACCGCGATGCATGTCTTCCGCAACTTTTCTACATACTCGTATTCAGTTACGAACCTCTTATGACTGTGGTACAAATGAATGTGTGCTTTGCAATATAAATAGGCCTGCAGTCAAGGATATTTATGTCAGGCAAAATATACAATTTTGTTATTTGTATTATACGCACCTTCTTCCATACGGATATTTAAAGAAAGTAAAATGAACAAAGTCATTCTGTATATTGAATATGAAAGATCCTAGTGATATAATACCTACTATTGTCACTGTGACAAGGTACGAAATGGGTTGGAAATTCAATTCTATTACTGCAACCGGCCGAACGTGAAGTTCCCGTGTAATGTTCCCGCTTCAGACATGCTCGTAAAACAATCTGCCGCGGTAGTCAGTAGCCACTTTCACGTTTTATGATATGGCTTGATATTTCAGACATGCTCGTAAAACAATCTGCCGCGGTAGTCAGTAGCCACTTTCACGTTTTATGATATGGCTTGATATTTCACGATCAGCCGGATTTGACGATTGGCCACTGATAGTATATTTGTGCTTTAAATATCCATGTGGAACAGGGCCCATAGCTCAACCATGCTGATAACTATTTTATATATGATGTACTCTGATGAGGGTTTTTTAGAAACATGTGCTTTGTCATGTGCCTGAATATGACGCTCCAGTGCTGCCTATACAGATATTTGGTTTTACAGATTCTGTCGATCTTCTAGCTACTCACAGCTTCAATAATATGAGAGCGAAAGAGATCGTAACTTGGACACTTCAATACCACTTTCAAGTAACTCAAAGAATAGAGATAAACTATTTTTACACTGTTTTTTTTTCTCAGATCACCTAAACGTATATCTAAAGTAATTTCAGCCTTATGTAGGTAGCACTAGGCGACTTTCTGTCAGTAGCGCCATAATACTCGTAGCAATATACCGAATGTAATTTACGAGTGCGAGGATTTAAGACGCTACAGGAGCGAAAATGCTAAAATGGAAACCAACCTTTCAATTTGGGAATTCTAGTTTAATACAGGTAGTAGTAATAAATAAAAAAATGACATATAATCATCAAGATCAAAATAATAATAATCTGTGATGAAACAATCATTGATCTATCTTTAAAAACCAGGGAGAAAATAGTCGAGAGCGTTTGTATGGAGAATTGACCCCTCCTGTACCGTCTTAATAACATGGCTAGCGACAACATTTCGACCATTGATACGCTGCGTACAGTCGCCGTGTGCTATCTCCCTTAGTTCACTCGGACGTCAACAGTGCCGATCTATATTCTGCATTTCTTACTTTAGAAATTGGCGTAGGTGTAAACTGCACCGTGCAGTAAATGGGTACTGTTTAGGAATGGTTTAACTCTATAGTCTCATTTTGACCATGTTCTTGTCTGACAAAAATGGCCTTGAATTTATTTGCCGCTACCGTTAACCAGTAGACTAAAGGCTGATTTAGATGGTGCCAGACCTTGCATGCGAGTTTCATTCCATTACATGTGTTATTTGAGCGGCCAGATGAATATGGAATGTTACGTTTTGCTGCCAGAGTGCAGCACTATAGCAAATACTAGACCATAGAGTAACATGTGCATACTAAGCCTTAAACATTTTTTAGAGAAGTTTTACGTATAGGTAATTCCACGGAGGTTGAAGTGAATGATAACACACACAGCTAAATGAAGTTTAGTACTGATTGCAAAAAAATGAATGAATGAAATGAGTGAGCGAATGTAAAAAAAAACGATTAATATATTTTTGAAAAACATTATTATTTATTGATATACTTATCATTCATGGTATTAAAAGCAGTAAAAAATAATGAACAAATCCTTTTATTAAACACCGTCACTTGGCATATCTTCATCTGATTCGTTAGGATTGATTATAAGGTTTCGGTTTTCGGTTAAATCATCTATCATAGGTTCCCTTTCCCTATATCTTTCTTCGTTTTCTTGGTTTTTTCTGAAAATACTGTGAAACGTTTCTTTATCAAGTGCTGATATTTCTTCGTTTAATTTTCTCATGACGCTATTAAATGTGAACTCAGTATTACTAGCTGCCACTCTTCCTTTTATGATTCCCCAACAAAGTTCTATAGGGTTGAGGTCTGGATGGTATGGTGGCAGACGTAATACTGAGTGCCCATGTTCTTCCATCATTTTATCCAAAACAAATTTTTTATGGCGTGGCTTATGAAGCTTTATAATATCATATAAAACTGGCTTCGTGTTCTTTTCAGGATATGGTATTTTGTTTTTGTTTAGCCAATCCAACATTACTGCTTTGTTTGAATTTTGAATCGGACATTGCTCATACTGTACATTATGGTAAGATGCATTGTCTATAACCAAAACTGAATTTGGTTCTAGATTTGGAACCAGCTTCTCCGAGACCCATTTTCTGTAATTATTAAAGTTCATAGAGCCATGATAATCACCAGTTTTTTTATTTGATTGAAAAGTGAGTAGTGCGTTTGGTACAAACCCATTTTTACTACATGCATGCACAATAATACATCGTTGCCCCTTAGATATCGGCACTTTACATCCTTTATTAGATTTATCACTCCAAGCTTTTGGTGTTGAATGCGAACTATCAATGTATGATTCATCAGTATACACAATAGGCCGCTCCTGATTATTGTATTCTTCTAATTTATTAAGATATTGCGTCCGTTTCAATCTAATGTCATTAGTTTCGATGAGACACAATCTGTTTGATTGCGTTTTATTCCAGCGAAAACCTAATTTACGTACGATCCTCCATAATGAAGTTTTAGATCCAGTAAAGTTTATGTCACGTTTTAAAACTTCATGTATTCTTTTTAACGTTGGCATTTTTTTGTGTACTAAATGAAAGTCATATATGCATCTTCTTATGACATCGGAATCAAATTTATCAATGTTGGTTTTTGGTGGTAGTCTTTTTCGTTTCAGTCCCGGTGTGGTGGATTGTGCAGTTGATGATGGTGACGAGCTTTTAGTGCCAGTTTCTTTTAGCACTCCAGTTACGATTCGTTGAACTGTTGATTTTGATACACCAGTTACTTCAGACGTCACATTGTATATTTCCTTCATAGGTAAAGGTTGGCCGTCATTTCTTAAATTATATCTAAAATGACGGAATACGTTGAATACAATTTCCCGACTTTGGCTATTTAAAGTTTTACCACGACCTAATGTTTCAGAAAAAACCATGTTTACGTTGTTATTGGAATAAATATTTGTACATATCTCTTGGAAAACGCAGTTGTCAATAGGTATGACTACGATGTAACGTGTGCCAGTGACTTCAATCATATTTGAAGAGGTTTGATAACGAAATACCTAATAAGCAGACATAGAAGTCGCGGTGGCACGAATAAAATTTTGCTAAGGACAAACGATATTATTTTATTAAATTAAATTATCCGGTGAACTTTATAGCTCATATGAAATTTCACTTCCAAATAAGTATTCAGCTATCGATATATTTTATATCGGAAGGATGTCCCTATGTTTATTGACGTTATTGCTACCGCAACTTCTATGTCTGCTAATAAGTAATGACAAAATAAGTAAACACCATATTAACAGCTACGATGATAAAATAAATTTATTACATATTATCTTTGATTTCTACGATTAATATTACAATCATAATCTGACAATCACATACGAGATATTTTATTTTCTGTTTTGTTTGAAAATTGTTATATAGACGTAATTCTTAACAAAATAGTTAATAGAAACTTTTTGGTATTTCTTGCAATTCACTGTTGAATCTGCAGTCGGTACACGGTAAGAACACTAATTTCAAAATCTCGTTGTCATTACATGACAGTGTTATAGTGTGCGTGGCCTCAACTCAGTTGAAACTACCTATACTATTCGTTGAACTTGCAGGAGCTCAAAAATGATCAACAACGGAGTTGAATAAATAAAATATTACTTTTAAACTCGACTTGACTCAATGATTATCAACCTTAAACATTGTTGATTATACACCCGCAATGTAACTAAAATCGTATGCGAGCTCGAGCCGTGTAAATAAGCCTTAACACTCGACTGACTCGGCTGCGGTCTCTGTTCTTTTTGCTTGCATTTCTAACTTCGCTTGAAGCCTTAAAGCGACAGTGGCGCTTAGTATGTGTAGTGTGTAGGCCTTATACGGGCGTTGCATTGTACCTCACATAGAATATATTAGTGTTATCAACGTTAATTAAGAGGTATTTTTATGTTACTCTTATTTTTCCCGCCATTATTAATTTAAAAAAAGCTTAACAACAATGTATGTACCATACCTACTGTAAACATGGCTGCGACGACAGTTAATAACATTGACATTACATACATGAGCTTTTTTTTGAGAGTGTGTTGCATTGCATTACAGTCCGAATTATATTGTATGAATTAGTGCATTGTGTATTAAGGGCGGAAAGTGAAGAATTACGAACGAGCTGCTGTTTGAAGCCCGACGCCGAAGGCGGAGGACTTAACTCGAGTTTGTAATCCTTCAGCCGCCCGTGATAATATACACAATGTTTTTCATCACACTCGCGAAGTAAATAACTAAATTTTAAACTGTACTGAAATACCTACGCTGACATTTCGAACATTCGTCCGCCATCTTGTAATTTTTGACAGGTCGTGGAAGGCCCCACCCAGCCGCCGTACCATGCTTCCAATTTTATCACTTATCCACGTGGATAAGACATCTGTCACTCTCACACTGACATACTTGCCAAAGCGTGACAGAAGTCTTATCCACGTGGAAAAGTGATAAAATTAGAAACATGATACGCCGGCAGGTATTCACTTCACCGCCCTAGGGCGGCAAAATAGCCCAATACGTATCAGTATGCAGGCATGTAATAACACCGTTTACGAGCGAGTGTGATGAAAAAAATATTACTTGCAATTATAGTAGGTAAAATTTATCTAATTTCATTTTGTATGTCCTATACTACCGTTAAGAGATTCGCCCGTATAAGATTTACACACTGTATAAGATATGAATAATACCGTAACATATCACCAATTAATAAGTATAAAATGTGAATTTATCTGACTTGCACTATAAATACGGAACTGTAATCATAATACTGTGTACTTTATTATATGGATTTACTAATTTTGGTGTTTCAGTGATCCCTTTGTTAAAGTTAAATTGTTCAACAGGTAGATTCAAGGGAATACAATTTGCATTCTATACCGGATGGAACATTACGATGTATTATATCAGGACTACATTTTCCCCGTAGAAACTATACAATTTACTTTAATTATTTTCAAATTATAGTCCCATTTTTAAAAGGCTATAATTTGAAAATAAAGTAATTTGTAGGGGAAAAATCCCACCCGGTATTACGAAATGTACAACTCCGTCGACTTTATTTACGCCAAAAACGTACGTATATCGTCGGGTGACAAGCAAGACTAAGTTCCTACTACCTTAAGTTCAGAGCAGGGGCCCATTTCTCAAAGCTACAAGTTACAATTTACAAGCGGTAGTCAATATCTAAAATGACAAGTTGGAAATAGATTTCCGCTTGTAACTTATAACATTCAGTTTTGAGAAATGGGCCCCATAGAACACACAACATAGTTTTAGTGGAAAAATAGAGTCAATGACAAAATTAAAAATAGACAAGTATGTTATCGATACGATAAGAATATAGCTACAGTGAAACTTCCATATGTTTTTGGATAAATGTTATGTTTTAGTTTTCAAGCACTAAATAATAACAATAACTGTGACTGATTTGGATTCTTTAAAAAAATCTGTAGGTAATTGACATTATATCTTTTAGTTAATTATGTATTGATGAGTTAACGATAACTAATTTATGTTTCATTTTATCAATCTTGTTTTTGCCACAAAAACTTTGCCTGGTTATGAGTCATTGTGAACTAAGTAGTATCAAAACAAGGTCGATTTTTGCTTTTTTTTGCAACTAGTGACATTTGCTTGCTACCCAGTTACCCGAAGAGGAAGTTCGAAACGAGTGGCGATGAATTTAAATCGGCACGAGTCACGAATTTCCTTTTCGCACGTGTATCGAACGACGTTTTTCAGTACAGATGGACCTCCGAAGTTTCGACCTGACAAGAAATTAACCACTTCTCGAACTAGTGCGTAAAAAACATCATCTGTAGTTCTGTACTGAAAGAAAGTTCAGTTTATTTTTTGGGTATTTCGGTGACGTGATTACTGCGTTTGTATTTTATACGGCGTATGCCGTAATAAAGGGTACTTGTAAAGGTAATAACCAAAATATAGATACATTTCACGTGTCTTCTCTTTCTGAACAGACTCTTAAGTAGGGACAGGTTCCATTAAAATAAACCATAAGAATTTAAGTAGATTACTTACAATTTTTTTATTTTTATTTTTTATGTTAACTGAAAAGAAGCATAACTTTAAAAATATGACAGAATTACTTAAACAAATACTCAAAAGACCTTTTTGTAAAACTCAACACTACACTCGCACTCAGATCCGATGTTAAGCCCCTGCCGAGTAGTCATAGTATTCGGGTCGACAGTTTGGTAATATTGTACACCGGGGAACCCTGTATGCTGCCTGGTCTGGACATCGCCGCCATCAAGTGAGTAGGTAGGCTGTTGGACGCCCGCGTCTTGTTTCCCTTTACCTCCCTTTTTAGTTTTGCCTGATTCCTTTGTTGTTGGCGTTACTCCTGGAGATGACTTGCCGGACTTTGGCCCTGACGTTCCTTTTTCTTGATACACAGTTGCCCCTGGTGTTTTTTCAAGTACAGCTTTTCTCGATTGGGTTGCCGCATCGTTTTCTACTGCAGCTGGTCGTTTACAACACATTTTTAAGAAACAATTTTTAATTTTCATACATTGGGTAATCTTTGGTGGGGGTGGCGGTGGATATTTTCGTTCATAGCACTCTTTTGGACTGCACACTTTTGGAGTACAAACACCGGGTTCGCATTCGTATGGTTTTAAAGGTCGGACCTTTTTCGTTCCTTTTCCAGTTGATTTTGTTTCTGTTTTTACTTCTTCTTTCGTATCTATCTTTTTCTTACCCTTTTCTTTCTTACCCTTTTCTTTCTTGCCCTTTTCTTCCTTGCCTTTTCCTTCCTTGCCCTTTTCTTTCTTTCCTTTTTTTCCAGTAGATGTTTTTGCATCCGCTGTAGCTGTGTCGTCTTTTTTAAGAGATATGTTAGTGCCCATAACCCCGGGTTTAAGTTCTATATGCTTATCTTTTTTCCAAAATTGTAATTTCTGACAACATTGTTTCATAGTTGTCATGAAGTTCTTCTTTTCTGGCTGCGGTGGAGGTTTTTCCTCGACACTTTCCTTATATTTTGAAATGCTTGATGAACCTTTTTCTTTAAGTACTTTTCCAGGTTTTTCTTTCGTTTTTCGTGTTTGTGATGCCTGACCGGAAGAAACATCACTATCACTTTTCTTTTTACTTCCATACTTTTCTTGAAGTCGTTTAAAACATTCACTTGGACTGCAACTGCCCGGAACACATACACCGGAATCACATGGTTTATTTTTCAGTTTTTTATCGTCTGTTGGAAATGATGTGGTACAAAGACATCGATGTAAGGCTTTCTTACCTCCTTTCTTTTTGCCAGTATCTGGTGCAGGGCTGGATACTGAACTAGCACTACTTTTATCTTTATCAATGAATTCTACGCTGAAACTAACACCTGACTCAATTTTGATCGTTCGCCGTTTCGACGATGTACTGGAACTATCGTTTCCACCACTTACGGACCCGCTCCCAATACCCTGCGATTTTTGTTTGAATTGTTGGGAAGTACCCTTTTCTTTCTTCTCTGTACCTGCTTGCTCCATAACATTATATACCACTTGTATTTGCGCATACGGTCCTAAAGCGCCTTTCAGATTGTAAAAAGGCGATTGTTGGTGTGTAGATAACGGTGTCAAGTTAGTTAGGTTTCCATTTCCGGATATCTCGTTTTTTTTTCTAAATAGAGAAGTATTTGTTGTTTTTGAGTTAGAGAACCTGTTTTGTTTTTCTTCTGTTTTAGTTTCTTGTAGTAAATTGGAGTTTACTAGAAAATGTTTGAATCCGGCGTTTGTAGACTTTGAGATTTGAAGGTCAGACAAGTATGATGATACGTTCACTAAATATGTTGCGGATGGACATAATTGAGTGTAACCACTCTGGTCAGATACTAAAACGTACTGGTTTGAGCTTCTTTCTATATCATATAAGTTTGACGTCGGATATACCTGTTGCTCTGCTGTTTTGTGTGCTAAATTTGTATGTAAATACATTAGTAAAATTTTGTTCAATCCATGTCTGTTCGTATTGTATTGTATGCTTTTCGTTTGTAATGTGTAAGGGTTGGCTATGATAAGTTTTATTTCCCACCAGTTTTGATTGTCTTTCTGCGGCTGGGCTGTCCGTTTATACAGTTTTTGATCTAGGTAGTTGCACTTCTTTATGTTAGTGAAATTTTCACGAGGCCATTTTACTTCTTGTATTCCTACAATGTTTTTTACGGCGTTAACCGCAGTTGAAGACCTAAATTCTTTTTTTTTCCTCTTTGTTTCATTAAACTTCGTGATATTTTTTTCGTGGCATCGTTCCGTATTATCTGCGAAACCCCGACTTTCGTCAACGGTATTTCTCGCCATCAACATTTTCTACCTTTTAGCAGAGACATCACATTTTCTGAACTATGTCTACTTTAATCTACGCACACATGTTTAGACAGAAGAAATTCATTTCATGGCGAGGTTCACCTAGAAGAAGAAGAAGAGAAATGGAAAGTAATGGTAAATCATTGTAACTAATTTATCAGCTTATCACCTAATCGCCAATTAAAGCATATTAGAAATTTCATAACTCCCCCGGGAGAAAGATAACTCCCGCTACTCCTGCGTGCAATTGCACACTCACTGGGCGAGGGTGTTGAAATAATACATTCCGCTACAAGTGCGGAAAAAAGGGAATTAAAAAAAAATCGACATGAGTTACGAATTCCCTCTTCTCACTTTTTACAGTACATAGGTCATTTCAATATTTGTGCGTTGTTGCGTAATGAGCTACCTAACAAGTGCGGTAATATAGCGCCATATGTACTGAAAATCCAATTATGGCATTGTAGCACGTTGTCACAGAGCTTTGGTCAAAAAAAGATCATATATACGGCGTAAACTCAAATTATTTTTGAGATACATATCCTAGCTTTAGTCGGGATAACGTATTCACTGCCACCCTCTTTTTTCTGGTCATTCGCCAGGTGCCACACTTTGCTGTGCCCCAAAGGCACATGTGAGATGAACCGACCCAGTGCCTCCACCGCACATGTGAGTCCGTCCATACTAATTTGATGTTTATATACAAATTCTGGACATACATGTATGTCGAAGGCACTGGATGAAAGTCACGACAACGCGTAGGTATATGCGGTGAATGCGTTAAAAATACAGTATGTCGTATTGAAATTAACCAAAATGGATTAGAGAATAAATATATAATTATTATAGGACAATAATTATTAAAAGACAACTGGTTTGCTCGACTTGGCAGATACATACCTCGACTGGTACCCCATGCAGCACTACGATGGAATTGGAAACACAATATAATAGGTAGGTAAGTTGTATACATAGATCACTCTTCACGATCCATGACTGCTAACTATTATGCCGCATATTTGTAAATAATTATGCGCTTTGATATAACTGTAGATACATATGTAGTTGTAGTATTTTTATTGCACCTTACAAACGGAATGGAAATGCGGAGGAATAATGTTGTGACAGTAATTTTGAAATTATGTTATTGAATGAAGTTTTGGAATGAAGTTAGTCAAAGACAATTAGGATGACTTTCTAGCTTTTTAATTAGGCTTAAAGCTTGGCAAAAATGAGTAGAAATTAAAAAGTGGCAACATCGTCATGCCATGCCTTTCTTGTCAATATGTGTGAGAAGATCGAGAAGATGGTGAGAGTTGGTGAGAAGGGTGAGGGTGAAATATATGACTATGCGCTTTTTTTGAAGAATTTTATTAGAAGTATTTTCTAACTATACTGAACTATCAAACCATACATCAGAATAACAGCACCGTCGCGATCTTTCACAACTCATAGTAAGGCCGACTGCAAGGCAGTATCATGAATAGGGGTTTTAGATATAAAAGCTTGAAGCCCGCTTCAGACAGTTCAGACTATGCACGCGAATCACGGCGCGACGCGACTCCGCGAACGCGAGTGTGGATTCGATACGCAGAAAGTTCCACACTAGCGTTCGGGCGTAGCGTAGCGCATGTAGCGCATAGTCTGGAGCGGGCTTGATGTGACTATATGCAAGGATGATTTATATAGGATTTACAATCATCATACCAAGAACGATATAATACGGGACTGACAAAGCCCATACAAAAAAGCGTACCCCTGAAATGTATGGGCTCAATAGGCTTAAAACTAGATGGCGCTGTTTTGCAGCCTGGAAATAGCATAAATCATATTTTCCCCAAATATTTTTCTTTGTTTTATTTTTTATAATATCATGATATTACGTTAATACCTACACATTTTGAAAAAAAAAAGATAATCTGTAGGCATCATCTTCATCAATGTAGTTACTTATGATAGTATTTAATTGGTGAAGCAAGGATTATTTATATAGGACTAGCTTTTGAGCGCGGCTTCGCTCTCGTTAGAAAGAGACAAAAAGTAGCCTATGTCACTCTCCGTCCCTTCAACTATCTCACCTTAAAAAATCACGTTTGGCTGTGAAAGACGGACAAACAAACTAGACACACACACTTTCCCATTTATAATATTATATGGATTTACAATCTGCATACTAAGAATCGGACCTCCATTTTTTAGCGCCACCTATTAAATACTATTATAACTACACTGATGATGCCTACAATTTTTTTTTTAAATGTGTATTTGACGTGATATCGGAACGACGTGACGGTGAAAAACACGCAAAAATATTTGGGGAAAATATGATTTTGGCCACATCCAGGCTGTGAAACAACGCCATCTAGTTTTAAGCCTACATTTCAAGGGTACGCTTTTTTGTATGGGCTTTGCCTGTTCCGTTATTATATGGTCCTTGCACTGAATAATACAAAACTTACTTTGAAAAGGCTATTCTCTACGTTAACGACTCGTGCTGCCCTCATTTTGTGGACTTTGGGGTTGCTTTTTATAGTGTTGTCAAATTAGTTCCAACTGCCGCCGCAAACATTAATGTTAGACACTATGGTTGAACATATCCATAAGATAACATGACCATCAGCGCCACTGACACGCACGGCACGATGCCAATAATATTATTTTATCTACATTATTTTATTTTTATTTATGTTTATTTCAAATACGTTTGTCACGGTATTATATCGTCCTTGCTATATTCTGATGTATGGGGTGACAGATCAGTTTAGTATGAAGAAAATAGTTTTAATGAAATGAGGAGGCACACACAAAGGTTATGACAGATGGCGCCACCCTATTAGTCCATACGTCAGAGCGAGAAGATGATATGTTTTTTCTCTCTCTCACATATGAATGACAGTGACATGCCTAGACACTTGCACAGGCGCCGCCTGGCGGAATAAAATATCAGTGTGCCTCCCAATTCCGCACCATGGCGCATAGTCATATCATATAATTATGTATTTCTGGCAGGGTCCCGCACTATTTGTAAGTGCGATATGGGACGACCTGACGTTTTTATCGTTTATCATGCGACCAGGCAGACAATTATGGTCGCGTGATGAATGATAAAACATCAGGCTGTCCCTATCGCACTATTTGTAAGTGCGATAGGGACGGCCCGATGGTTTATCATTTATCGCGCGACCATGATTGCCCTGCATGCTTGCCTGCCTGCCGGCGTATCATGCTTCCAATTTTATCACTTGTCCACGTGGATAAGACAACTGTCACTCTCACACTCACATACTTGCCAAAGCGTGACGGATGCTTTATCCACGTGGATAAATGATAAAATTGGAATGATAATTGGAATCATAATACGCCGGCAGGTCAGCACGGGGAGCATGGTCGCGCGATAGACGATAAAATATCAGGCCGTCCCTATCGCACTTACAAATAGTGCGATAGGGACGGCCTGCTATTTTATCACTTATCGCGCGACCATAATTGCCTGCCTGGTTTTTAACTAATTTAGATGTTGGCAAAGGTAAGTCGCAGAACTAAAATAATTATTCAGGACTAGAATAAAATTAAAACTACTTTAACGATGCCTATGCTTATATATTATGTGCGTGCGCAAAGAGCGTATTAATCGTTGTTACAAAACTGACAGCGAGTTAACTTTTTGTTAACAACTGTCACTAACAGTGTGTGTAGCTGAATGCACAAATCACGAAAATATCTCTTTCGTAGCTATCTATCTCTACCGCTCTTGCGTATTGGCGTGACAGAGCCAGACTACCTTTCTGCGGTGTTTCAGGTTTCAGTAGCGTTTCATGTCGCAGAAATGCTATTCGGCTACGGGGCCTGGTATAGTCTCTAATGTAACGTAAGTTCTTGCTAATCTAACCATCGCTTAATCAAATAGTAGTAGTACCTACATAATTTCCCTGACTCACGTAAAGTAGTAATAAAGCAATAAACATATCTCTAATAACAATACACAACTTTATTTCAAAACAAGTTACGAAATACATTTACAATATACATTAGTAACTATAAAAGTTGACATAATTGATACGTCTGAATGTAAAAAATCGCAGAATAACGTATTCGGTGCTGCCGAGTCAGGTCGAGATAGTTGGCAAGGATTTGGATTGCCAAGGTTTATTATTAGAAAGAGTCACAATTCCGCATTACACTATAACATTGAACAACAATTTGGCCTAGATGTACCTATGTGTAAGTAATTACATAGGTAATAGTTTTATTTTAATAATTTTCTTAAACAGGCTTCTTTTCTATATTTCTTGAGTCATTGTACCATTGTTTTAAACTATTCACACCTATTACTTAATTGAACACCATTTGAACTATTTAAAAAAACATTTTGTTACTTAAATTGGATAAACCGAATCGAATTAGGTTTATTTTGTTATAAAAATCATGTCGTTGCATATTGTACAGAAGTTGCGGTTGATTCCGAAGCTTGGGTTTCAGTGTCACTGTCATTTGAGTTCTTGTGATGACATTGGAAGCAGCAGTCTGACGTAATTTCCCAAGGTTTACGATCTTCATCTGATGTACGGGATTTTCGAGATGATGTCATACTAAGAATAGAACTACTAAGAGCATCTATGTCTTGTTCATACCATTTAGGAATAATTTTACCTCTTCCTCGTCGTCTTCTCCTTCTACGCCTTCGCGGCTCTTTCTTCCTAGCTAGCATTAGTGAAATGAAGCTGTTAGCTGGTTTTTTGTCCGGCGGACGCCTGACGGTCGTTCCCAACTGTTCTCTAATGTTGGACATGAGATATTTATAACGACTATCCTTTCTTAATTTTTTTCTATAACTTTCTAATTCACTGAAACATGCACTCGGCTTAAGCAGGATGTCAGCGAAAAAGCTTTTGGTTTCTTCTTCTTCTTTCTTTACCTGGCTTAATTTCCTGGCCTGTCTGATACTATCTAGAATGTAAGTAAACCAAGAGCTATATCCTAGTTTTTGATATCGACATTCAATTGGATCGCATGCAGTTGTTTTTATGGGCTTAATTCGTTTTCTTACTTTTCCTATAATCAATCTGAATAAATTCAGTTTCTTCGCGGAACCCGAGAAGTCTTCGATGGTAGGAAAACTTTCCTCATATGTCTTTTGTTCATGTTTAGGCTTAACATTACGCATATTATAATCAAAACTAAAACTTGATTCCACACGAAACGGTTGATCAGGTTTTTCCGCCAATTGACATCTTTTGTCGCATTCCCCTGGACACACAATCTCAGGAACCTCGATTGTTGGTATCTTGAGTGAACCTGGTGGTTCTTTAACTCTGAATTTCACTTTTTCTTTTTTTGGATTTTGGTCTCCTTTGATTAACCTCAAGAAGTTCTTTTTTGATACTAATTCTAATAAGCAATCTTTTATTGATTTGCTGCTGTCGAATTCGGTATCTACAAAATTCAGTTTAGTGACTGGACTTGACGTTTTTAGCGTATGGTAATTGTTACTATCATCAGGTATACATTCTGTTGGTATTGCCGCGTTACTTTTCGTTATTCCTTCTTGCTTACTTGATTTTATGCAAGGCTCTTGTGCGTCTGGGCTCGTAGGCTTAGGTGGAGATATACTTTTGTAAAAATTAAAATCATAACTAACTTTAGATGCAATATGTAATGGTCGTCGTTCACATGGTTTAGGAATAGGACATTGACATTCATCGCCACAAACATCTGTACAGGTAAATGCATCATTTTTAGCATGTTCGACAGCCTTTGGTCCATTTCCTTGTGTTGAGAGCCACGGTCCACGCAATTTGGAGTAGAATGGATTTTTACTTTGGTTTTCGTCTATTTTATCAGCGCATGGTTTTGACTTATCTATTTCAGCGTTTCTATCTTTGGAAATTTCAAAACAAAAGCTGCAATCTGAACCAAAACGAATTGCTCTGCGGTCAGGAGACGGGGGTTGTATTGGTTGATTAGTCACATAATAATTTCCGTCTATTTTAGTTTTATTCGTTTTCGGAACACACAATGTTTGTGCATCTTTATAAAATGTTTCTCTTCCTGCTCTTAAGTGTCGACTTCTGCATTTACGCGACTGAGTTGCCATATTAATGTTATACAAATTGATACGCGAATCAGCCTTTAAAGAAGCTCCAATTTTCGTGCCTGTTTGTCGTAGTGGCACCTCATTCCATTGTTCTATTGCCCCTTTTAAATCACATTGAGGTTTTGGTTCACCGTAAGCATGACGATCTTTATACCACCCTAAACTAAATTTGCAGTTAGTACCAATGCCAACTGCTCTATTAGTATCGGTTTGATCTTCTAAACAAGTAGGTTCAAACTCTTCAATAACTTCCTCATATTCTTCTTTTTCTACACGTGGATGTTTTAACTTAGGAGCTCCGGAAGTTCCTCTATTTTTACAAAATATTTCTCTTCCTGCTCTTTGTTGGCGTCCTCCGTAACTTCGAGATTGAGTCATTACTTCGGCGCCGGTAATCTGTGATTTAACTTTATTTTTATAACCTTTAGGATCTAAGAGCACTTGACAAAGCTTTTTAATAGAATTGTCTTCATCACGATCGGCATGTACACTACAAAGTCCACTTCTACTTTTACGACGTTGTGAGTTTTTTGGTACAATCAATAATTCACAATACTTTTTGAGAACGCTTCCTTCGTTATCATCTCCTTGACAAATTGTTCCTTTGTGTTTGCAACATTGTCTTTTCGATACAGGGAATAAATTAGTAGGTTGTAACATCATATTACAAAATACTGTAAAAACATTGTCGTTATTTGTGTCATCTAGGTTGCAATTGGTAGAAGTTTGAGCCATTTTTTGCGTATATGGGGATGAGTGCTTCGAACATTTTATGATTTCTCTGCCATTACAACCAATACGCCGGTTTGCCGTAACTGGCTTATAGCTACAGTAAAATTCATCTTCAGTTGGTTTATAATTTACTTCTTCTCTGGGATTTTCTTGTAGATCCAAATATTTTTTTTGATTTGGTGTTCCTGATGTCCCTATTTCTCTACAAAATGATTCTCTACCGGCTCTTTGATAGCTCCCTCCGTAGCAAGGTGACTGAGTTTTTGCTTTCACACGAGTACCTGTAGGTGCTTTTATTAGTCTGCGAAATAGTCGTTTAAAAGAATCTTGTTCATTATTGGCACATTGTGCTTGGCAACGAGTTGATGACGTAACACATTTTTGGCCATTTTCGTCAGGCTCATTGAAACCGCAAACAAGTGCTGTAAAAAACTCCTTTTCGGAACTTTCTTCTTTGGTACCTTTGCAAGCTGATATGCCTCTATCCCTGAAGAAAGATTCCCTGCCGGCTCTTTGCACTCGCCCTCCATATTTATGGCGTCCCTGTGTTTCCGCTTCAACTTGGGCACGTTCAAGTTCATTAGAGTGAGGAATGAATCGCTTCAGTTTGTCTGCAATACATTTACATGTGCACTTATCGGCCTGTGTTACTGTTTCGGCGCATGTACAGTGAGGGTTTGACGTATTTGAATGAGGAATTAATTGTTTTAGTCTGTTTGCTATACATTTGCACTCAACTGATTCGGTAAACAAATTAACTAAATGTTTCAAAGCTTTATTTTCATCTTTTAAGTCTTTCAAAGGATCTTTCTGACAAAGAGCGGTGCACTTTGCACTTTCTTGGGCAATATGGGGTTCCTTCTGTCCATTAAAGGGTTTACCGAATACGTAATATAATTGGATATCTTTTCTATATATACATTTATTACTTTGACATGTATGAGATTCGACATTTTTATTGCAAGGCGTTTGTACGTACTGATAAAATTTTCTCGTTCACCATTGAAAGTGCTCTCTGTCGCTGTGTTGGGCTTATATTTCTTGTTTTGATTTGAAGATAGAGACAAAGCGTTATTTGAAATGTGTAACACGATTACTGGTTTGACATTTTTATATTTTCGTTTAGACTGGTCTGAATACTGATTCCGGTAACTGTCAAATTGTATGGAATTGTCATGGAACAAATATTTAATTTTTGCTGCACTTAAAGATGGATAGCAACAACTCCTGATTAAGGCGGGTCCATCCTGGGATGTGTACATGCTACAAATACGTTCGGACCAAAAGTAACGTTCGTCACATCATAAGGTTACCTGAAAAAAAAAATAGTAATTTGTTTTACAAGGGGGCAAAGTTGTTGTTTAACCGCAAGTGCCAATACTGATACCCAAACGGTAACAGAAAGCGAAAGGTTCCAATATCAGAGTGGTTCAAAAAGTGGAATCTTGAGCGGCGCGAGGGTTTCAAGGCACGATGGTAACATATTTTTCTATACTACACCAACACGAACAAAATACTAACTGTAAAACATTAAACTAACAAATCCATCGATTTACTTAATATTTAGGATTCAATTTTGCTATCTGTTTTCGAAGAATCAGTTGGTGTGGTGAAAATATTCTTACATTAGAGGCAATCCGCGGCAAAAGTAACAGTTCAAATGAACACTAAACGAAGTCGTGACTCACGTTACTTTTACGTGTTACATTAAATAGGTATTCAAATGAAATGCGATGAGCTAAGTAAAAGGTATCACGTTGTCGCTTACTCTGAAGACGATGTTTTCTTGTATTTTTATACGAACCTATGCGAACTAAGTATGCTATATTGTACACTACTCACAATCTCACAAAGGTTAGTGTGCACGGGAAAACGGTCCACTTTGTCGATTGCTATAAAGCCGCTTTGTCAGTTTATTCATATAAAGATAAAAGTAAATCTCGCCTTAATGATAACCAACAAAGTGGGGCGTTTTACTAAACTCATTCACATTTATTATCGCTAAGGTATAGCAGTGGTTAAGGTCAGTTGTTTTAGTATTTTCCAGACCAAATTTTTCAAATTTAGTTATCTCGACTTTCAATTTCTCAATTCCAAAGATAATATGATACCTAAATATGTTTCATTATTCCTGAAGCACATGAAGTTACAGTAAATTACTACATTTATAAGAGTGAGTTTTTCAGATTTTACGAATAAGAACTCCCTAAAGTACCAAATCAGATCTTTACGTGGTATTCATAAACGACCATCAGAAAAAAAAAACTATTATTTTCATTATTCCTGAAGATAAGAAGAGGGTCTAACTGAAACAAGTACTTGAAATAATAAGGGAACAACACACAATTTCATTGGTAAATATTGTCAATTCACATTATTTTGGGTTTTATTGTTCTTTTTTGAGTGACAAATTGACAATGTGTCACCTTTTGCTTGAGAGCGGCACAATTCCATTGAGAGGCCATTTCGGCCTCACATCTTCATTACTACCTACTTTTTACATTGTATTTGCCCTGTGTTATTTGTATTGATGTGTTGACCGAACAGATAAATTATTTCTATTCTATATCACCTCCGTATATGAATTTTTCGGTTAAAATTATTTTTCCCCTCACTAGCTCGGAAACACGTGTTTTGTCCTTTAATACCAGAGGGTAAAGACGCATTTTATCCACTAGTGGGTAAAGTAATTTGACCTTGAATAAAGTCAAATTAACTGCTTTAAAATTGATAAAAGTAGGTGAATCTAGTGATAAAGATGATTTACCAGCTGTGGAACTACTGGAAGCAGTGATCAACGCATTTTTTGCTTTGTAGTTTCTTCGCTATAGTGAGGGGAAAAGTTTTGTGTTACACTCGGGTGCAAATGTATTTTACTTCTCGTGTGTTAAAAAACTCGCAAGTTCAGGATTCTATTCTCGAACCACTCGCTTCGCTCGTGGTTCAACTATAGAATCCTTTCACTTGCTCGTTTTTCAATTCCATACTCGGCGTTAAAATACAACTTTGCCCCCTTGTATAACAAATAACTATTAAGGTAAATAAAACAGTCGTACCTTCCAGATAATTAATTATCTTCGACCAACTAGGCGAGCTAAACAAGCTCTATAGCTGTACGAAATAAACAGCTTGTTATATTATGTATTATGTATGTAAAGGTACAATAAAACTAATCCCTTAAAACTTGATTACTTTAAACACTCGGCATTTTTATATATATTTTTAAATTATTTTCCTTACGTCTAAATACAAATAACAAATATTTTGAATGACTTAATTCCATAGACATGAAATTCTATATCTTTGCTTAATATATCACTTCAACGTGATATATCACTGTCAACGTGAGTTATTAGTGAAAGTATGTAATAGTATGTTTACTTTGTCTATGGGTGGTATTAAGTTGCTATACTCTGTCAAACAAGTCTGTCAGTAAATAAGACTAAGAAAACTAGAGGTATCCTTTTCTCTAGCACCCTAAAGAATAGGATGCATATAGTTTTCTTTGTTCTTATTTACTGTCAGACTTGTTTGACAGAGTATACATACAATCTACAGACCTCGCAAAAATAGCAAGCGATGGTAGCCCAAAGAGTACTATTTTGACTACATGTTTTTTTTTTTTTTCATTTATTTATTTCGGGACTTTTAATCTTAAGATTATGCCAGTCCCATCGTAACTTAAACTAAATTACAGTCATCTACGGCCTTACAGTATAAATAATAAAATAAAATAAAATAAAAAAGAGCTTTATTTCATTCCTTACATTTTTCTGATATTTGATTGTTGGTCTCCATAACCTTAAATTTTTATTGGTGTTAAATTGTAATTCAGTAATCAGCTAAGCAGGAATGATCTGTAGTGAGGATCACAAAGCAATGACTCTATTCTAAACTTTATTTTTTGGCAACTCTTTGACTTGCTTTATGATTTTTAGGGTTCCGTAGTCAACTAGGAACCCTTATAGTTTCGCCATGTTTGTCTGTCCGTCCGTCCGTCCGACCGTCCGCGGATAATCTCAGTAACCGTTAGCACTAGATAGCTGGAATTTGGTACCAATATGTATATCAAACACGCCGACAAAGTGGTAAAATAAAAAGTGGAAAAAAAAATTTGTTAGGGACTACCCCTACATGTAAAGTAGGGACTGATTTTTTTCTCATTCCAACCCCAACGTGTGATATATTGTTGGATAGGTATTTAAAAATGAATAAGGGTTTACTAAAATCGTTTTTTGAAAATATTAATATTTTCGGAAATAATCGCTCGTAAAGGAAAAAAAAAGTGTGTGTCCCCCCCTCTAACTTTTGAACCATATGTTTAAAAAATATGAAAAAAAACACAAAAGTAGAACTCTATAAAGACTTTCTAGGAAAATAGTTTTAAACTTGATAAGTTCAGTAGTTTTTGAGAAAAATACGTAAAACTACGGAACCCTACACTGAGCGTGGCCCGACACGCTCTTGGCCGGTTTTTTATTGATGACACTGCCGGCGTCGAAAACAACTCGAACTTATGTAGTTTTCTCACTCTCTTGCACTCTTTCGCATTCTCTTCAAAGATTTCTAAAATAACAAAAATATTTTTTTAACAGCGAACTGTTATGACACTCATAAAAAGCGCTGGTGGCCTAGAGGCGCGTGACTTTCAATCCAGAGGTCACGGGTTCGGACCCCGGCGCGTACCAATGAGTTTTTGGAACTGTGCGAAATGTCATTTGATATTTGCCAGTCGCTTTTCGGTGAAGGAAAACATCGTAAGGAAACCTGCTTAACAGGCTCCCATGAGCCGTGGCAAATGCCGGGATAACGCAAGGAGGATGATGATAAGAGCTATGTTACTCACTATATTTTGCTCAATCCGATGAACTTAGCCAGATTTTTGAAAAGCAAGTTCGTTCCATAACATTATGCATAACATTCGCTTCAATCACAGCGGTTTCTTTGTACAAGTCATCGCCTTGCGATCCATCTAATCCCCCAATTTCAAGGCAGGCGCACCTCGTAATAGCTCCTACAAAATATCCACTTCCACTAATATACGCCGTGTTCTTTTGTTTTCCGTTAAATTCGACATGAAATTAGGTTCATCATCAGGAACCACCCTGTATATACCTATATATCGCTTTTTGTTATATTAAAAAAAATATATAAATGAATTAGTGTGAGAGGAACTTAATCATAACATTAAAGCCAGTGTCAAGCAAGTGTCAAGTGTCTGACGGCACATGTCAAAACAAATAAAATAACAATAGATAAACACTATAATAGGAAGTGGTAAGGGATGCCAAACACATGTTCAGTATTTAAATTTATTTTTGTTATAATTCGATAACCGTAAGAGTTACAACGCTAGTTTCTTAGATAAATTAGTGGTCTTTGACCTAATGAACCTTTCCTTAAAGTTAACGGAATTCAATAAAAACACAGTGTATATGAGTGATAGCTTGGTGGTAGCCCAAAAGCCACTTTCAGTGGCCCATTTCTCAAAACTAAAAGTTACAAGTTACAAGCGGAAGTCTCTTTCCAACTTGTCATATTAGACATTGACAACCAGTTGTAAATTGTAACTTGTAGCTTCGAGAATCTTTAAGCCCGCTCCAGAATATGCGCGCGAATCACTTCGCGACGCCGCGCACGCGAGTGTGGTACTTTCTGCGTATCGAATCCACACTCGCGTTCGCGGCGTCGCGACGTGATGATTCGCGCGCATAAGCGCGCGGTCGTTTTATGCGGAGATCGCAGCGTCAGACGAATGCGATCAACGGATGCGTCTACCGCGTCTGCGTTCCAAAACAAGGCACCCTTTTCTTTACGGCAAACGCATGCGTTAAACGCTGCTGCGAGCACATTGTAATTTTTTTTAGTGGGAGCTACATAGTGCAATATTGTATTATGCGTTTGACGCTCCGTTCGCAGCGGTATTTTAAAATTGTTTGCGATTACCGCAGCGATTACTTGAGAAGGTATATTTGGAATTTAGTTTTAAAGTGTATTTCAAGCAGGTGAACGTGTTAAGTTAAAAAACTCACCAGACTTCCCGATTATTTCGCCAATTTCCAACCACTTTCGGTTGCGATGTTGGATATTTTTGTAATGTTCGTGTGAAAGATCATAGAAAACCGGTCGATCTCTAATTAAATCAATCAGGAGTTCATAACCCTCCTTTGAAAATGGCATAATTTTACGTTTCTTTAAGTTTGCCATAGTGATGAAATTAATAATTAATTAATGTCACAATACTCACAATTAACCGAGTTGAGATGCAATGCTAAGTGATTTATTCTTCCTCCATCAAAAGCGCTAACCGCTTGCGTTGAACGGACACGTTTCACGCAATAAACAAGGATGCTCCTTACATAAACTATGAAGATAAAATATTTTTATATGTGCGTTTGACGCATTGCGTCTCACGCTGCGCTTGCCGCTGCATCAACCGCGTAAAACAATGGTCTATAATAAAATTATATTACCTGACTTGAAATGATCTGCGTCTATCGCACTGCGTGTAACGTAGCGTTTATCGCACAAAACAACCGCGCGCTATAGTCTGGAGCGGGTATGGGAGCGGGCTATAGGCATAGACGGTCAAACAAACCTGTCACTTAAAAAAGGCGGCAAATTTGAAAATGCAGGAGCGACCGGACAAAGGTTTAAGTTTTTTTTTATGTAGGACTAGCTTTTGCCCGAAGCTCGCGTTAGAAAGAGACAAAAAGTAGCCTATGTGACTTTCCACCCCTTCAACTATCTCCACTTAAAAAATCACGTCAATTCGTTACTACGTTTTGCCGTGAAAGACGGACAAACAAACAGACACACACACTTTCCCATTTATAATATTAGTATGGAAGTATGGATTTTCCTAAGACTGGCTGCTGGCTGGTCGCGTCTTTGACAGCCGTTAACTGAGGTTACCGAAAGCAAACCGAGAGCAGCTGGGCGGCACTTTAGCGTGAGTCAAAGAGTGGCCATACTGTAAGATAGTAAGTACTCTTTATTATACTGGAACCTTGCCAAGATCCCTGTTGTAGTGGTCATGCCGGAGAAGAAGACTCGACCCGGCTGCTACAAGTCCCCTCACTCCCCCTCCTCCCTCAATATCATCGCACTGATCGTCGTTAGCATACCATCGTTACACTTTGAAGACTAGTTGGTCACGCGGAATTTCCTCTCCCGGACGCTTCGGCTGTGGAATGAGTTCCCTGGGTGGCTAGCCGAATAGCACAATCGCTCACGAAACGCTCACGAAACGAAGCGCTAGTAGCTATCGGCTTGTGGCGCGACAGAGCCAGCGGCGTATCGCTTTCGTTTGGCGTCGGAGAAATGCCATTCGGCTACGGGGCCTGTAAAGATTTTCCTGTAAAGGTCTACAATGTGGTTTTAAAAAAGAAGTGTAGGATTTTAAATGGGCGTGCTCGTCCGGATGGCGGGTGTAATACATCAACAAATGGAGCAGCAGTATACGCCAGGAGTTATAGTTAGGTACGTCTTCATACATTATTACTTATTACGGCCCAGCCACGACATTGGTCTAAGCGCGACAGCGGTGAGCGGCAGCCATACGTGCGAATGAAAAGTCCCATCGCTGTGTCTCGCTCCAATGTATGGCCGCCGCTCACCGCTGTCGCGCTTAGACCAATGTCGTGGCTGAGCCGTTATGCGGCGTATTTACATTATTAATTGGCGTAATTACATTACATAATACATTTTCACGTTTTCTCCATTGTAAATGTATGGGGAAAGTTTTCTTCAATTTGTGTCTGTTTAGTACATTACTGTAAGTTGACCTTATCTCTAGGATTAAAATTTATGTGAAAATAAAATTTAAAAAAAACATTCTTTTTCAGACAAATCGATTTGTGAATTTTCTAGCCGAAAATTTTTTTTGGTCCCATACAAACTTTTGATCATTGATCGGAATGAGATCGATTAGCGTCAAATAAAAGTTTGTGAGAGAAAAAAAGGCTGTCAACGCCAATTTTCTTAAATTAAAAATAGAAGAGTTGGAGAAAAAGAGAGGCATACAGACCTATGATCGTGATCATCAGAATGGCGGGTGTAGGTACATCAATCAAGAAGTCCTGGTGCGGCATACTTCAGGAGTTAGTGCCAAGTATGTGCCAAATGTGCGCCAAAATTCAAGCGACGTGCTCTTTAAACTCCAGAGATATTTCAGAAATTAATGATACCCGCCATTCTGACATCAGTTCGGCGGGTGCACTTCCAGTTCTAGCTAATAGTTGCCTACTCAAGGGTGAAAGTACTGCCTAAGGTTAGTGCTCGCAATATTCTTTCACATGTATGAAGCACAAACTAATTCAGAGAGCCGTTGAAGAGTAATATGATTTCTATAAATATATCTATAAACGCCTGCTGAAATAAAATAGCGGGCAGCCACAATACATGCAGGCGCTGTTCACAAAAAAGTGATACACATACAATACAATTTATGGATACTGATAGATGTGACTTCACCCTTAGCTTATAATTAACACAACTCTATTAATAATAATAAAAAATGCCTTAAGACGCGTTTAGTATCCAGTAATCATTTATGTGTATCACTTTTTTTGTGTAAAGCGCCTGCATGCTTTGTGGCTGCCTGGAATGAACATTGCTATTTTATTTCAGCAGGCGTTTGTGTAGGCGTTACTGCAATAATAGATATTTGATTTGATATTGTTACACTTATTTGCAGTGTCAAAGTCTAAATTATCCCAGTCTATCTGGAGTATCCTTACTAGGAGTGCTTTTTTTTTAAAGTGAAACGCACCGAATTAGATGTATACCCAAAAATAATAGAATTTCATGGCATACCTACATACCTATACTTAAATCTATAATCCCTCAATTCCGTACACTTTATATGCAGTCAACAACACAGCTGTGAATACAAAGTGTCAAAAATATGTATACAGAACTTTACTGCCTGTACATTAAGGTGTGTGTTACATATTTTTGTCACTTTGCCTGTATTAACAGCTGTGTTGTTGACTGTACCTCTATGTCTCTCGAGAGCGCCAGAGTCTACAACATACTTCATCAGATCTGGCACTCACTCAAATGAAATAAATGTTTAAAGGAACCGCACAACAGTACAATTTATTTGAAACAAGTATTGCGAAATTACAGATACTTACATGTCAGCAGTACCTAGTAGACAGTTAAGAATATACAAAAGAAACAATTAGAACGAAACATAACTAGGTATTCAAAATCTGAACAAATGGAAATGTAAATGCGGTCAAATATAGATTGCAGAGCTGAAGAGCAATCGGTGCGTTTTACCATACCAACAAACAAAAAATATATATATTAGTTATGTAATATTGCTTGAAAATCAAAAACGTTCGTGTACGGTATTTGCTACAATACTTATTTGTCCGCATTGACTATTATTAGGCGTGTTCTGATTTTAATCCCAGATAATTAATTAGATCAGATCTATTCACATAACTTGTTATTATAATTTTATTATATAACTTGATATTAAATTTTTATTAAAACACGCCTGATTGTAGTCTTAAATTGTAACAGAATGTCATTACTCATTAGTAATTAGTATTACATAGGTACTGCGACGTTTACAGGTAGCGAACGTTAACAGGTAGCGACTCTAACCATATTAAACAACATTGTAAATAAAATGAATGGAAATGTTTCTTATAAGTACTTACTTAGGGTTTTTAGGCTTTTTAAAGAAGTTTACATTAAATCCGCAACCGGATCCTAATATGATAGCCTGTTCTCTTATTTGGTATGGCTGGCCACCATTGAAATTGTCTCCGTAACCCATATTGGATCCAAATGGCATAAAACTATTATATAAAGGCGTATTGCGGAAGCCAGTGGGCCCTCTTGGAGGACGAAAACTTCCACAACATTTGCACGGTGCAGAACCTAAGAATTGATCATATCGTGCTGGTTGTTGCAGTAGTGGGCACCTGCGGGATTGAGTAGCTGCGTTGGCGCTGCAACATGGAACAGTACACTTACGACTCAGTTGGGTACCAATGCCTGTGTCCACAAGTTTCAATTTTCCTGGACACCCACTACGATAGCATTTATCAGGAGTACACTCACCCGGCACGCATTCAAATCCTGGTCTTGTCTGGCTCCGTCTTGCCATTGTACCCTGCGCGTTGGATGTGGTTTGTACAGTGTTTCCTACTAATTGACAGGCAATTTTTCTCCAGAATGACTTGCAGCTCTTGTCTTGTTCCGGTATTAATACTTCTCTATCTCTTAAATTTTGTGCAGAAATTGCAGCTGCCCGCAAGTTGTTTGCTTGAGAGGGAGTTAGGGGTCTTTCTTTGTAAAACTGAAGATTAAAACTACAGCTTGATCCAATTTTAACTACATTTTTAATATTTTTATTTTCACTTGGAGTTTGAAGTGTTGCCATAGGCTGAGTCATATCGATATTGTCCTTATAGTTATTTATTGTACTGCTCGATTTATTTTTATATACAGGCAATGTTCTTGCTTGTTTGCGTCGTTCTGCTTCCTCTCCTCTGTCCAAGTTAACGCTCGTCGACTTAGACAAACCACTGCTTGAGGCTCTGAGGTGTTTTGAAGAAGTAGTGACGGATGCGTCAGTGCTAGTGCCGTCATCTCGGTTTCTTAACCTTTCAAAGCATACATATGGGTCACATTTATTTGGAATACATACACCAAGTTCATATTCGAAACCTTTATCATCAATGTTCACTGTTTGTCGTATACGCTTTGGTTTACCTTTCGACTTTTTTGGCTTTACGTTAGTCTCTGCATCACTTTGGATAGTAGTATCACCTTGGTCCTGTGATACTGGAGATTTTTGTTTTTTTAGAGATTTTTGTTTTTTTGTAGTTTTTTGTTTTTTTGTGATTTTTTCCTTTTTAAACGTTTTTTCAGTTGTTGGCGTAATTGCATCACTTTTTTCACTTTCATCTGTTTTAATTTGCTTAGGTTTTCTTTTCGTTTGCTTAGGTTTCTTTCCTTTTACCGTAGTTTCAATTTGGCTTGGTATATTTTTTTGTACAGTTGCATCTCCTTTTTCCTTAGATTTGTCCTGTTTACTGGTCTTCTTTACTGTTGCCTTTCCTTTTTTTGGTTTTACCTTTTTTCCCGTACCAGCTACTTGTTGAACAGTACTGACCGAGTGTTCTCCATCAGTTTCTGATACATATTGTTCGGGATATTGTCTAATTTGTTGTGCGTAAGGTTGTTTGAAATCTTTTCCTGACCCGCGAGGCAAATTTTTATAAAAATCAATGTTGAAACTCATTGTTGATCCAATGCGAACCGCTTGACGGTTAAATTTATGCTTCGATTTTGTCATACTTGATGCACCTCTGTCTCTATAGAAAGTTGCATTACCTGCACTAATCTTAGGTGTATTGTTTTTAAGTTTTTTTGAAGACAATTGGCTGCCACGCGATGCGGCGTAAGTACTATCAGTAAAAGAGTCCTCAGTGCCGATGATATTATTTGTAGCTGCTATTCGTTGATAGCAATTCGTAGGATCACATGTTCCAGGAATACAAACCCCGGGATGACATTGAAACATCTTTGATGTTCGGCGTTTTCCATCGGTAGGCATCCTGAACTGTACAGGTACATCACCCTGATTGTTCGGTAAGTTTACCACCGGGCCATAATTATGTCCATTAAGCCCAGAGCTTTTATGAGGCATGGATTTGTAAAATTCGATATTAAAGCTACAATTTGAACCAATGCGTACTGCTTGCCGATTTGGTAAATGCAGCATTTGTCTGTGCCTGGGAATACTAGACAAACCCTTTTCTTTAAAGATTTTCTCTTTCCCTGCTCTCACTTGTCGTCCTTTCAATTTGCGAGACTGAGTAGAAACGATTGAACTGCCAGTAAATGATGTGTCAGTAGAGATGTTCATAGGAGTAGACTTTATTCGTTTATAGCAATCAACTGGAACACATTTACCAGGGATACAAGTATTAGGTTTGCATACAAGCTTGTTTGCCGATAATTTTAAACATTTTTTTGGTTTGCATTTACCGGGGGTACAAATGCCGGGTTCGCATGCATATAAATTGTTTTGGGACGGTGAAACTTTTGCAGTATGATCATGAGTCACAAAATTGTTTAGGGGCATGCTTCTGTAAAATTCGATGTTGAAACTGCACTTGGACGCTATGCGAACTGCTTGCCGTTGAGGTTTGTATGGATTTTTAGGAACGTGCATACTACATATGCCTTTATCTCTGCAAAAAGTTGCTTTCCCAGAACGTAACTGATGATCTTTACTTTGGCGCCACTTAGTGGATGCCTGGCTACTCTGCGACATACTACTACCAGAGACTCCGCTTTTCGATTTTAATGTTGAAAAACAATCATTTGGGTTACATTGACCTGAGATACATACGGCAGGATCACATTGCATTCTTGGCTTACCTTCATTCATCCCAATTCCGTTGAACGGCATGCTCCTGTAAAGCTCAATGTTAAAACTGCATTTTGACCCAATCCGAACTGCTTGCCGATTGGGCAGATTCAATGATGCTTTAGGCCTTGGCATGCTCGACAATCCTTTGTCTTTGTATAAAGTCGCATTATCTGCTTTGATAGCTCGTCTTTTTTGTCGTCTGTTAGCAGATGCTTGGCTACTTTGGGATATACTACCTGTTAGGGAACTATCAACAGACGTTCTTTGTTTAGCTCTTAATATTTGAAAACATTCGTTTGTATTACATTTACCAGGAATACATGTGCCAGGCTGACATTGGACACTTGGCTTGTGTATTTTTGAATTGTCACCCTGATTAAATTCACTCATCCCAATCCCGTTACACGGCATGCTCCTGTAAAACTGAATGTTAAAACTGCACTTTGATCCAATCCGAACTGCTTGCCGATTGGGTAGATTTAAAGTTTCCTTAGGTCTTGGCATGCTCGATAAGCCCTTGTCCTTGTAAAAAGTTGTGTTTTCTAAATTCAGTCTTTTTTGTCGCCTCTTACTAGACTGGCTACCTTGCGACATACTGCCTGTTAAGGAACTATCGATACCAGATGTTTTGTTTTTAGCTTTGAGTATTTGGAAACATTCGTTTGTATTACACATACCAGGAATACAAGCACCAGGCTCACATTTGACACTAGGCTTTCGTTTTTTTCCACTATCATTATCGTCTTGCGTATTCATCGTATAAGCGTTTTGGGGCAGGCTTCTGTAAAATTGAATGTTAAAACTACACTTCGATCCAATCCGGACTGCTTGCCGGTTCGGCATGTCAAGAGATATCTTAGATCTTGGCATACTTGATGAACCCTTATCTTTATAGAAAGTTGCGTTTTCACTCTTTAGTCTTTTTTTCTTTGTTGAAGCTTGGCTTCCCTGAGATGTTCCTCTTGAACTTCCAGTAAGAGAGGCTTGGGAGTGCATAGCTTTCAATTGTTGAAAACACCTATTTGCGTTACATTCACCAGGAAAACAGACACCGGGTTCACATTTATAGTTTTTGACGGATTTGCGTTTTTTTTTATCCCGACCAGAAGTATCACCTTGGTCATATTCATTTGTTACAAAACCATTTTGGGGCATGCTTCTGTAAAACTGTATGTTGAAACTACACTTAGAACCAATACGAACTGCTTGCCGATTAGGTATGTTTAACTGCATTTTAGGCCTAGGCATACTAAGTGTACCTTCTTCCTTGTAAAACGTTTGCCTTCCTGCTCTTAGTTGACGTCCTTTCATTTTTCTAGATTGAGTACCAACTTGACTGTCGCCGCGTGAACAACTTCTGGGACACCCTGTATATGGGTCAGTACTGACGTCCATATGAGCTTTAAGACGTCGATAGCAATCTCTTGACACACAGTTTCTGGGATCACAGACACCGGGTGGGCATGTTTTTTGCGATTTATGCTTTCGCCTTGGTCTGATATGTTTTTTATTACGACTACAACACATATTTGCAGCTCCATTCGATCGGGTACTTAGAGGAGAATCTCTATAAAAATGTATGTTGAAACGAGTTTTCGATCCTATATGTACTTTCTGGCGATGGGACCTTCCCCGAGATGATAACGTATTCTGATCATAGATACTTTTGGTTCCTTTGGCAACTCCAGTACGTTTTCCCTTTGATCTCTTTTTTAAAGGCTTTTGATCACGGAATTTATAATTTCTTGCTTGAGATGAAGCATGACTGCCGTAAGGCATAGTTTTTTTTAATCGTTTATAGCATTTTTTTGGATTACATTTACTAGTGCAAACACCAGGTGGACATTGATATTGAGATATGTTGCCCGCTCCCGTGTTAGAGGTAGTGCCGCCACCCTGTGCAGAAAAGTCTGGAGTCTTGTTTCGTCCAAAGTCAATTGCAACATCCCATGTTGATCCAATGGCAACTCCTTGTTGACAAGGAGGGGGTAGCTGCATTACTTGGTTCATATAACTAACTTCAGCGAAATAAGTCTGATATTTTTTGTTAAAATTCTGTCTGTAGGATTTACTTGCAACACGTTTATGGTGCCTTTTAAGTGTAACTCGTCTACTCGTCATTAGATTGTTGAGGTTTAAATGTCGGATCAAAACGTCATCAGATCTGTACGCGTTATGGTTATTGTACATAGATGTATTCCTTACGTAAGGTTTGACATCTGTAATGGGGATGCCAATTCGTATTTGCGCCTGGTGTCGAGTTTCTTGTTCACTGAAATATTCGGTAGAAGTACCGGATGTTAAAATTATTGAACTATCGTTCAACTCACTGGAATTATTCAATTCTTCATTACTTTCTTCTATAGAGTCAGATGAACTACATGGATAAGGAAAAATATAATTAAAAATAACTGGCTGTCGTTCGTGACACTTATTGTTAAATCTTTTCAATGTGTTCAGAGTATGAGATTTCATGGTAAACCCGGCGATATATGACTGGAACGAGAGCTTTAATTTTAAAAGCATGTCAATGGCTGTGCTTTTCCCGGACGTATTATTATACATTTTATATCGTCTTCTACGGCGAATTCTTACGCGATTCCTACTCGGTGTATGCAAATATGAATTACTGGTTTTCTCATTTTTCTTGTCAATAGATGCAGTTTTTTTCTTGCTTTTGAAAATGGCTCTCCTTAAAGAAACTGGTAATAACCTAGATACAGTTTGCTTATTAATTTCTCTTTGTCTCCATTTTAATAATCTTATTTTAGCTGCCGTTTTCTTGAGGCTTAATGTAAGTCGTTTGACTGCCTGCAAATATGTCGTAGCTATGTATTTTGAGGGTTGCTTACTTTGTTGATCTATTTTTAGTTGAGATTTGTCTTGTTGAAATTCGGTACTAAGGCCTAGTGTGACCTTGTAATTTTCTGGACTGGGGTATAAAGCTCCACAATCCTGACGGGCTGCACATTTTATCGATACTTGTGAAGCATCGCAGCCACCTTCATCGGGGCGCACGTAGAGGCCACGGAGATATAACTTATGAGAAGTGTCACAATCACTTCTACCACAAACACAGCTTTCACCGAGCTCCATGATTCGCCGTATCCCCATGTCATCTACATTGATATTACTTGCTATTTTTTGGTCTTCGAGTTGTATCTGTTGCCTTGCTTCCGGGTTTTCAGACATCCTGCACCTAGAAAAATAGGAAAAAGAATAATGATAAGGAAATATGTGGCTCTGAATTACTCTGAAACGTAAGCAGTTGCCTACTCCTTTATGGGATACATCAGGCGTGATTCTAATATGTATGTATGTATATAAATATTATGCAGTACCGTTCAAGGCGGCCAATAATAATATATTAAGTATATCACATTTGTAAAGACGCAATAGGAAGAATCAAGCTCCGTCGAGAGCTTTTCAATTTCGTACCTTACTTAGCTAGTGGCTTTGTGGCCTAAACACGGTACTCTACTGAAAAGATTTCTATTATAACATACATACATACATACATACATACATACATACAATCACGCCTATGTCCCATGAAGGGGTAGACAGAGCACATGAAACTACTCAGGTTTCAGTGCCATACTTGGCAAATAAGGGGTTGAAAGAAAACGAAATTGTGACATTGCAGTGACAGGTTGCCAGCCTGTCGCCTACGCCACAATTTAACCCATATCCCACAGTCGCCTTCTACGACACCCACGGGAAGAAAGGGGGTGGTGAAATTATTAACCCGTCACCACACGGAATCTATAAAATATACTGTACAATTGTGTTATTATAACACAATTTTATAAAATATACTGTACAATTGTGTTATTACAACACAATTTTATAAAATATACTGTAGGTATATCAGTGGCGTAATCGAGGTGCCGCTCTTGACTGTTACCTCCTCAAAAACTTAACCAATCAGAACGAAATTTGAGTTTTAGTGCGGGGCGCATACATTTGAAAATAATTTACATCAGTTTTAATGGGGAATCAAATGAGGCAATACTAGTAGACCTGTGTTAGATATTTAAAAGGTTTCCGATAAGTGAAAGCAAATAAAAGTTTGCTGAAATTTATAAAGCAAAAGACCGTTTCATTGTATAAACTGTACGGTATGCTGCGGAAAGGTACATGTGTATTTTGGGCTCAAGCAGCATGGCTGTCAACCACTTTGTCCATCAGGATGGCGGGTGTACATCAACAAATGGAACTGCGGTGTTTACCATTAACTCTCAAGTGGCAGCATCCATTCTATATATCCCTTACAATTCATTAAAACTCCAAAAGGACCTCTACGAGTCGGCTACGGTTCCACGCACGTCTCCCAAAGGTCCAGAATAATCAGCCCTTTTATATGGCACTCACCCCTGCGCTTGCCTTCGCCGGCTGGCCAGAGTGAGTTCGCAAGAGCGTAACCTGTGCTCCTGAATGTCATATCGCCGGCGGCCTGCCGAACGGAATATCGGGAGCCAAGGCAGACTCATCTCTCGACAACCTCTCAGCCACTCTTGAAGTGTTGCTCTGTTGTCGCACGGTGGCCGTTTGGCACATACGGCCGTTTTGCAGGACCGTCTCAATTAGTTAACAAGTCACCACTTATCTTTAACAATTTTGAGATCTAATGGCCTTAGTTCCCATCGCAGCACAAAAGTGTTGCACTGCAATAGTCTTTGCACTTGGCGGGGACTATCTTCGGATGAATCATATTTATTGTTCGGAGATGGTATCCGCTACGTGTATCCTTTCGTTTATCTTAATAGTTATTTGTTTTACAAGGGGGCAAAATAGTTGTTAAACCGCACGTGCCAATATTAAGCAAGCGAAAGATTCGAATATTGACCCGCGAGCGTAGCGAGTGGTTCAAAAAGTGGAATCTTGAGCGTTGCGAGGGTTTCAAGGCACGAAGGTTAAACAAACTTTGCCACCGAGTGAAACACAAAATTTTTCACCACACCAACACGAACAAAATACTAACTATAAAACATCAAATTAAATCAAATCCATCAATTTATTCAATATTTGATTCAAAATCATCATTTATAGGTAAATTATACCAGCCAGTTTAAGACATCAAGTTAAAATTTGTATGAAATTACTTTGCACTCTTGTGGATAAAATGCAATTTTGCTATCTGTTTTCGAATAGCAAAGTAAGCCTTTAACAGTTGGTGTTTTGAAAATTGTTTTAAAGGGTCTCTGTGCTGACAATCAATGCCCCTTAGTCTATGAAGCCTTTGTGCAAATTTTCAGATTTTTAAATCAACATCTTCTGCCTCCGCAATAAGTTTGAAATTTTGAAAATCTCATACAAACCTGAAAATTCAACTTTTAGATAAAAATTTTTTTTCGGCAGTATTATGTTCAGTATATATTATTGATACATATTATTACAAGAAATTACCAAAAATTGCGAAAATAGCGTTAAAAATCGCCAATTTTCAGTATTTTAGCGGCTATTTTGGCGAATGTACTGAAACTAGACAAACTTTGGCGATTCTTGACGCTACTTTCGCAACTTTTTGTAGTTTCTCATAATGATATGTATCAATAACATATACTAAACATAATACTGCCGAATTTTTTTTTTACCTATCTGAAAGTTGAATTTTTAGGTTTGTATGAGATTTTCAAAATTTCAACCCTAATGCGGAGGCAGAAGATGTTGATTTAAAAAGCCGAAAATTTGCACAAAGGCTTCATAGACTAAGGGGCATTGATTGATAACTATTAGGTTTGCTAATTCCAGAAAAGTGTTTTTTCGCTCCACCCTAGTGCTGATGGCTTCGCCACACAAGACATGCCTCCCAAAGGTCTGAGACCCCATGGTCTCGAGATATGAAAAAAAAAACGAAGAATATAATAATCCGCGTTAACCTAATGAAATCATTACTCTAGCTCCATAAACCAGGGAGGAAATAGTCTAGGGCGTTAGTTTGGATAATTGATTCCTCCTGTTGAGTTTTAGTTGTAAGGTCAGTGCGGGCAAGACCGGCATACTTTATTTGAAATAAAGTTTGAGATGGATAAAACTAGACTACTAAAGTAGTCTGGAGTGATCCGCATGGTCCTATGGGCTAGCAAATTTTATATCCTACACAGCTTTTATGATACTTTGGTGAATTAAAGTAAACTTGTGTGATAAAAATCACTTTTTTTAAGGCTCGGCGGGTTGACCGTCCCACCAAGTCCCCACGCGCTGAGTAAGGAAAGACCGTCTAGTGCTCGTTGTCGCGTAATTTTAATTTCATATGGAAATAAGTATCAAAATCATGTTCATTATTATATTATATAATAACAGGGAGTAATGTCAAAACAAATAACGTTGATATTTTCAACATATCAGCATTTTTCTATTTACAAGGCAAGACCGTCATATGTCCCGTAAATGAGATTGATAACCTTCTTTTTTCAGGTCCAGACCAAAGCAAAGCCGAAACTTATAGTTAAAATTAACCTACAACACCGGTTTTAACTCGACTTATTTCCCACAAAGCCTAAAAAAGGTGCCTTACTCTTATATGCCGGTCTTTCCGACTAGGCACAATTTCGAAGTTACATATTTCAGGACATAAAACAATAAATTGATCGCGTTTTAAGAGCATTAATTGTACTAGATAGGAAGAACGATTATTAAATTAACACGTTACATACAGATATTCCAACTGCTTCTATTTTATTTTAATTTTTTGCGTAACCATGTTGAACTCGATGGTCAAGTTTTTTGTTAACTAGTGTTCGTCCTAAGGGATATCTATTGAAGACCAATGGATTAAGGATGAAAAACTGGTATACCTTCGGAGGAGTAAGAAGTGATAGATATATAAATACAAATGTTATATTTAGTAGACGGTCTTTCTTGGTAGACGGTCTTCCTGACACTGACCTTATCTATAATCCAACTCTGTTACTGTCTCTTTCGCATCAAATTTAGGGCCCATTTACACTGCCCGCAAACTCGCATGAAATGTGTTACAGCGCGCAAACTCGCATGTAATTGTTTTGTACATTGCCGTATTTTATTGGTGTGTATTGTATGTAACCTCAACAATCCACAATGTAACTAAAGTGGCATGCGTTTTTGCGCGACATAAATGAGCCTAGTTTAATAAAACATTTGAATACGTACTGTTTAAAGACAATCAATTAAAAAATCACATTAGTCGTGCTTCCGGACTGCATGTGAATTCACATACCGATACCTGTGAAAAATGCAGACAGTTAAGCATGCGAGTTTCATTACATTATAATAGGTAGGTATCCATACTAATATTATAAATGAGAAACTGTGTGTGTCTGTTTGTTTGCCCGTCTTTCATGGAAAAACGGAGCGACGAATTGACGTGATTTTTTTAAGTGGTGGTAGCTGGTAGGCTTGAGATGGAGAGAAACATAGCCTACTTTTTGTTTATTTCTAACCCCCCACTTCCCTAAAATGGAGGGGTGGAATTTTGTATGATGCATTCCAAAATTTTCGAATTTAACGCGAGCGAAGCCGCGGGCAAAAACTAGTATTAAATAATAATCTTACCGGACAGCACAAGGAAACTCTATTAAATACCCATCTTCAGGAAATGCGAACTGATATAAAACTATTTGGTGTAGAAGATTAACATGATCGTTGTATGGTTTTTTAATAGTGATTAAAAAATAGGCGGAATCAATTACATGTTAAATATTTTTATACTAGGAAAATTTTGTGATACCATTGATTGATGTTTGATATTTTAAGGACAGTATGTTGACGTTTTTTTGAAATGAAATAATGTTATAATGAGGTTTTAACGATAAAAAAATCCTTGTGAGTCTATGCCTTGTCCGTATCCGAGATGTTTATAATTTATAAGCAAAGAGCATTGAATCACTACGTTTTTGGTATGCAAAAGCAAAGAGGATCGAGTATTATATAGAGTTACTGTCAAAGTAAAATGTGTAATCTAATCACAGTGCATAGACTGCCATCTCTTGGCACAAGCTTAAAACTTTTGAACCAGTTTTGACAATTTCGCCCATATTGTTAGCTTGATATCTGCTTGATATGTGTTAAAATGTCAAATATTAATATTAGCGCCATTCCCCAAAGGTGTAACGCCATCTAGGCCACCGTACCTTTTTCTCTATGGCTTTGAGGTACGTTTTTTTCTTAGACTTTATCCGTATATACGGAGTTACATATGTCTTTGATACTATATTGAACCAATGAGGAGGCACACTGACATTTTATTCCGCCAGGCGGCGCCTGTGCAAGTGTCTAGGCATGTCACTGACATTCACATGTGAGAGAGAGAATAAACATATCATCTTCTCGCTCTAACGTATGAAATTCTATGGACTGCTGGCGCCATCTATCATAACCTTTGAGTGTGCCTCCTCATTGAACCATCATTGAACTATTACCAAACTATCACCGATATGTCAGATCAAAGAATATAATACTCACTAGGAGAAGAACGCCAACTCCATACAAAAAAATTCACACGTTTATACTAGTGGCGGTCTCAACATCATCAAAAGTGTAACGCCATCTAGGCCACCGTACCATTTTCTCTATGGCTTTGAGGTACGTTTTTTTCTTGAATCCGTCTATACGGAGTTACATATGTCTTGGTATAGGGTATAGGGCAAAATAGTTATTTGTTATACAAGGGGGCAAAGTTGTATTTTAACGCCGAGTGTGGAATTGAAAAACGAGCAACTGAAAGGATTCTATAGTTGAACCACGAGTGAAGCGAGTTCGAGAATAGAATCCTGAACTTGCGAGTTTTCTAACACACGAGAAGTAAAATACATTTGCACCCGAGTGTAACACAAAATTTTTCCCCTCACTATAGCGAGGAAACTACAACGCAAAAATGCGTTTATCACTGCTTCCAGTAGTTCCAAAGGTGGTAAATCATCTTTATTACTAGATTCACCTACTTTTATCAATTTTAAAGCAGTTAATTTGACTTTATTCAAGGTCAAATTACTTTACCCATTGGATAAAATGCGTTTTTACCCGCTGGTATTAAAGGACAAAACACGTGTTTCTGAGCTAGTGAGGGGAAAATAATAGAATTAGTATATGGCACAGGGTTACCTGAACGTCAACCAAGAGTTTCTGACGTTTCAGAATACATTATTTGATAGCGTAAATGTCACGGAATAACCGCAAAATTTAAATTTTGAAAAAACCCCGACAGCGACATAGTAGACCGATTTTCATGAAACATGGCTAAGAACACTCCCGACTAACTCAGCTTTCAGACAAAAGAAACTAAATCTAAATCGGTTGTTCCGTTGGGGAACTACGATGCCACAGACAGACACAGACAGACACAGACAGACACAGACAGACACAGACAGACACAGACACAGACAGACAGACAGACAGACAGACAGACAGACACGTCGAACCACTGTCGAACTCATAACACCCCGTCATTTTTGCATCGGGGGTTAAAAGGACATTCTTGTATTGAGATAGCGAAAAGCGTCTTGGTTAGTTCATTATAACAATTGACAACGTTTCAAAATTTTCAATGTGCCTAAATCGAAAACCATTTCGAGATATACGCTTGTAGATCACATAAATCATTTTCTTAATTTTTTTTTCCGCATATTTAGTATAAAAAAATCTTAAAAATAGTTTAAAGGGGAAGTGACGTCAAATAGCTGATTTAGAGCTGCCACTATATCAAAAATATCTTCCAGTTGGGATGTCACTTGAGTTTGACAGTGAAACTTATCACAGTTCGTAGCAAAGATATTAAAAAATTCATGGCTTAGTCTATGATTCGTAGTCATTCACTATTGCTTGACAGTGACACTTGACAGTCAGACATACCGGACTGTTTAAGCTGACAATAAAACTTTTTTTTTAGGAATGATTTTGTCGTTTTCTTAGGTGTATTAAACAACACATGTGACGTCACGAAGCTGTGTCTTGACGTTTGTAACTTACGCTCTTTCTGCTCGAAGCAGTAATAAAAAGGGAATTTCTCATTAAAATAGCAGTTTTTGGAAAAATAAAAAAATACGTGTATCTTTTTGTATTAAGTTCTTTCAAACCAAACAATAAAAAGTAGTACTCAAAAATATGAAATGTTGTCAATTGTCATTTGTTTTACAAGGGAGCAAAGTTGTAGTAGCGTTGGGCCAACTGTATGGAAAAAGACTTTGCTTTGGCATACAGTTGGTTCGACGCTACGCTCGCGAGACGCTAGATGCCACCCTACGGTGGCCCTAACCGCACGAGCCAATATTGATACCTGAGCAAGCGAAAGATTCCAATATTAAACTGTGAGCATAGCGAGTAGATCAAAAAGTGGAATCTTGAGCGTTGTGGGGGTTCCAAGGCAGGTATTTTGCCATTAAGTGAAACACAAAACTCTAAGCTATTAAGTTACCTATGTTTGGTGTGTACTCAGAATAAAAAGAGTGATATAGTAATCTGGATAAATATAGCATTAATATAGAATAATTTGATGTGGTATACGTGTAAATAGCATGTGTAGTTAAAAGAATATCTTGGTGGTTCTGCTGGGAGGAAGCTCTGTCGCAGAACCACTTTGACATTAGATTTACACAAAAACTAGGCATATAGAATTTTTCCAAATGGTCCTAGAATTTTATAGATATCTTATAGATATTTTCTGATATGTTTATGTTTTCGAAAGACAGTGTGGTTCTGCCGGGGAGCATGACGTATATTTTCTACAACTTTAACGAATAAGCAATAAAGCCGAGTACTTAAGTACTTATAAACATTGTTTAAAACATAGTTATTATTATAATTTATAAACTTTATTACAAAATAAACAAATATATTAAAAAACAAGTCACAAAAACACGACGGGACGTCACCACAACCTTCCTTAAACTTATTTATATGATTTTATTTTCTTTCTATTTTATATAAGTTTTTCTCTACTTTTATTCTTAAAACTGTTCACTTTATGCCAACTGAGTGTGCTCAATTCCTCTCTTGTGAATATATGGCCAACCGTAGAAATTCAAACTAGTCTCTAATTCTGCACGGGTAGCGTGGTCACGCGATAGACGATAAAATATCAGGCCGTCCCTATCGCACTATTAGTAAGTGCGATAGGGACGGCCAGATGTTTTATCATTTATCGCGCGACCATACTTGCCTGCCAGGTTGTCATGATTCATGAAAGTTGTCACGAATGGAATGAACGAAAGTTTTTATTGTGTGAGTGACACCTGTATCAGTAGTTATGCAGCCGTAACTGCCAAGAGCCACTATTTTATTGGTTAATCTGTCACATATCTTCATTTACTCATTATAAACAAATATTTTTAGACTCTGTACAGACAGACACACTATTAGCACCTAAGCATACATATGAATATGCAAGTGATACTAAAAGTTATACAAGTTTGTACAAGTCATAAGACTACTTTGTGTTCATCTTGCATTACAACATTTACGTTGATTAATTTTTTTTAAACATACATAAGGGTCACAATTACGACTTTTGCCAAGACGTCCCCCCTTGCCTCCGGCGCCAGGTTTATGCACTACAAGTCTACGAGTCGGCTGGAGGGTGTTCGTTCTTTGGCAAGTTTTAGGAGCTGTAACTGGTTTTTTGTCCCTTAAGATTAATTGGGCAAAACCTTTTTTGATTAGAGGAACCCTTACGCACTTCTTACATTTTTGACAGGTTGTAGTAAATTTACTCGTGGGCTTTTTCTGAGTCAATATTAAATGTGATAATGCCTTTTTGATAATAGGTTGTCGCGATGGGCACGGTGTCTTTTTTGGACAGCAGACGATATCTCCCTCTGGACCGGCGCAGCTCGTAGTTGTCGCGGCACAAGGAGGCCCTTGTGTGGACCCTGTGAGTTGACATGGTGGAGCATTCTTTGGCGGAGGTGCACCTTTGTAAAACTCAAGGCAAAAGCTACAACTCGATCCAAGACGCACCGCTCTTCGGTCATTATCTTGCTGCGAGCAAGCATTTGCTGCATTTTCACAGTCTTTCCTAGTTGGTTTAGATCCGGGACACTCGACACCTTGTTCTCTACAGATTGTTTCTTTTCCTGCTCTTTCACCTGGTCCGATCCTTCCGATGTGCTGGACACCCGCTTCGCATTGATTCTGAGGATTAAAAGCACTGTAATGCATTCTAGTACAACATTTTTCTGGTTTTATTAATTTTGATACAAGCTTTTTCAAAGCGAATCCATCTCCCTGGCTTCCGTCCTGAACTCGAGGGCGACGACAAGGCGGCACTTTACGGTAATCGTCTTCCCCGGTTCCTATGCTTCTTGAATTTTGATCGTACGACACACTTGTACAGCATATTGGTTTTGGCTGTACGGTATTATATAATAACAATCTGCCAAACTTTTTTTTCATGGACCCGTCCTTGCAACCACACTGTTGCGCTTTAGTCACCTGCAGCAATTGAGAGCTAAAAATCTTTTTTATCATAGTATCGCCACATAAACATCGTTGCGATTTGGCTTGCTCACTCAACTTTATACTATCCAGCACTTTTTGATAATCAAATTCTCCGCTCTTATTGGAACATTTACAATCGCTCTCTTTTATACATTTATTACCAATTTTTTGTAAAAGCATACTTATTCGTGGAACTTTATCCAAATTGAATGCAGTTCCAGAAGTTCTGTCGCAACAACAACTTTTTTTAGAGGATTTACAGCGACAGCAACCACCTTCACTTTCTTTTTGCAATAATTTACCAATCACTCGCAGGATCTTAAAAAATGTTGGGTCTTTCTTACAACCACATTTTTTTCTTTTAGTAGTTTTACTTTCGCACTCGTCTTCATTACAACATTTTGTCTTTTTTTCTTTAGGACAACATTCGCAACTTTTAGTACGCTTACATTTACGATTTCTTTTTCCAAAACATTTGAGACCTTTTTTCCCTGAGGAATTAGGTATATCACATTGACAACAGATTTTCTTTTGCTTCACGCAAGGAGCAAGAATACCATCAGGTACATTAAGACAATTACAACCAATGTTTTTTATTTTATTGGATCTTTGACCTGTACAAGTAGATGCGGATTGGCTTGACGTGCTTTGAGAACAAAGAATGCCTACACTGTTTTGATCGGTACATCCTATTAATTTTGGTTTTTTGTCACAGCGGCAGCGTACAGCTTTGGTCTTTTTAGGCTTACAATATTTTTTAGGGAGATTATTACAACATAAATCATTTCTTTCGAATTGCGATTTAATGAACTGACTCCATGATGTCAATGACGACTTCGATGCTTTATCGTTAGAATTACATGGTGAAGGTTCACGACTCCTGAGCAGAACACTGAAGGCTGACCCTGACTTGGGTTCACGGCACGCAGAAGCGTCGCTACAACTACAGCTACAATCTGTGCCCGGTTGCACGTTTTGCATATATTGGCTATTTGGATCATAACCTGGCATATTATTATTAAAAGGATAATACGGGTTACTGAAGGGCGCAGGTTGGTTAATATCGAGATATCTGGCCGGCATGTAATTATTATAATTTGTGTTACCATAAGGCGCAGGTCTGTTATCGAGACATCTTTTGTAAACACCCACTTGAAAACTAAAGTTTGATCCAATGTTAACAGCGTCCTTGTCAGGCCCTACTGTTGTTTGGTGATTTGGGACGTTTGCAGTGTTTATAGGGATAGGGTTGCTGTTATTACTTTGTACTCCGGGACACTTGGGAACACAACAAGTGATTCCTATATCTTTACAAAAAATGTCTCTGTCTGGTCTTTGCTCTCGCCTTTCCTTACACCTGCATTGACATGATACATCATTGCCATGAAAATTGGTACTGGCGTTATTATACCTGCACTGATAATCCATTTGGGGTGGTGGCGGGATATAGTTAGCACTACAACTGTCGTAAGAACATGGTTTGGGTTTTGAACGCATTTTACCACATAGACATCTTTTCTTTTCTTTCAGCAATACACGAAAGTATCTTTTCAAACAACTACCGCCTTCATAATTGCCCATATTGAAACCTCCACAACGAGGTTGCTGCGGAATATGCATACAAATACAACCATCTTCATCACGTCCCATTCTTGCCATATTTGTAGGAGAGTAATTTCTTGGTATAGGGACATACGGAGCATTATTACCGTACATTTGACGTCCGTTACCCATACTTCGGTAAAATTTTATGTTAAAAGACGCGTTTGATCCTACAGTATTGCGTGGCTCCCTTTTAGTAGACTTTTGGTTAAACACGGAGTATACCAACACTGTTTTCGCGTAGGGTGTACTATTGGTTTCTGGAACTTTCTGGCGGTGATTATCAGTTTGGCTAACCTTATAATAATAAGGACTTTGAATCTGTATTTTTGGTGGCCTTCGTTGCTCATGTGCGTGGCGTCTTTTGTTGTCTCTATAACGTATCCGAACCTGTGTAGGAAAAGCAAACATTTGAGATGAGTTAGCTGTATCGATCCTAGGTGTAACTATGCCGGAAGATGTGAATGACTGTTGTATAATTTCCATCTTGGCTGATCTTCTTAAATCCGTCGTGACTATTTTTTTCCTACCTTTCTTTTGGTGTGTTATTTTTGTTTGGCGTTTCTTCCTTAGCGAGGTAAATGGTACCGATTGAATGGATCCACATTTAAAATTGTTGATGTGGCCGCTTGCCCGTCCGACGGTATAGTTACATGTTTCACGCTGTTGCCATTTCTTATATAAATGTATCTCTTTGGCATAGTAAACATCCGGTGGTAATTCATTTCTATTCAAAAATAGTTTACTGGAGTGTGATCCTTCAAAAAGCTCTTTTTGGCGAGTATGTACATCTCGCAATTGGGAAAAATCTGGCATTATACTGCAAACAAAAAGTAAATTTTATAAATTATTACGATTACATTCTGCTACCTACTTACCTATTCTAGTTTTATAACCCCCGACGCAAAAACGACGGGGTGTTATAAGTTTGACGTGTCTGTCTGTGTGTATGTCTGTCTGTCTGTCTGTGTGTGTGTGTGTCTGTGGCATCGTAGCTCTCGAACGGATGAACCGATTTAGATTTAGTTTTTTTATTGAAAGCTGAGTTAGTCGGGAGTGTTCTTAGCCATGTTTCATGAAAATCGGTCCACTATGTCGCGGTCGGGAGTTTTTTCAAAATTTTAATTTTTTAATGAATCATTTAATTCCACTACCGTCTTACCCAATTTTCAGTTTAGTACCTTTTGTGTTTTTTATATAGAAGATTTTTTTTGCAACCATAACATCACAAAAAAATTTCAAGAGCCATGTAACAGCACATTAAATTTTCCTAATCCTCCATGCTAATAAATAATAATATGAATTACCAAATGACACCGGGAACTTCCTTTTCTGAACATCCAAAGTCAAGGAACCTAACTATTGAATAATGCCATGACCCTGACTTTATTAAAATATGGTTCTGTGGGGTATTCCCACATGTTAATATTTTTATAATATTTTAGAAATTTTGATAATTAATTTAATTTCAAACCATATTAAGTGTAATCGATTGTGGTTGATGTCAAGTGTCAATTGACTCCTTGACTTTGGCTTGATTGACTTGGCTGCCATCTGTCAGCAATTTGACAGCATAGCGGCCAGCTAAAGCACATAGCATACACATAGCTAAAGCAGCTAAATATGACCATAGTGATTCAATGCTCTTTGGCTCTATTTTATCTTCAAAATCAAAAGGGAGGAAATAGTCGAGAGCGTTTGTATGGGGAATTGACCCCTCCTGTATCGTCTTAACATGTTGCAGTTTGTTTAGAGCATGGCGTCGCGTCGGATTTTTATAGTGTGATTATGGGGCCCGTTTCTCGAAAGGTACAAGCCTTTTATTACAAGTGTGTTTCCATGACAACCCATACGATTTGACAGTTCGCGCACTTGTAATACTACTAGAAAATACTACAATGAGGAGGCACACTCAAAGGTTATGGCAGATGGCGCCACCCTATTAGTCCATTGCACAGATAAATAATTTCATACGTGAGAGCGAGAAGATGATATTTGTTTTCTCTCTCTCACATATGAAGGACAGTGACATGCCTAGACCATACCTTCAATAGGGACTGAGCTCAACACTTTGTTTGCCATACTAAATTGAACCTTATCACCGGTCCAGAAAGGCGTTTGTGTCAGACTAATAAAAGTGTGTCCACATGAGAGGGTCAAAGTTGGGGCTGGTGTCCCTCTCGCACGTGTGACCAGTGTTAAGGAGCTTACTATAGTAGTAGTATTTTTACCTGTAACATGATAACTAAGTTTATAAACTTCTTAAATTATTTTTGTATTATATCGAGGCAAGGGTATTAATACCTTGTAACGAATTGGTAAGTCATTATTATGAAGCCATAAAACCAAAGATTTGCGCCATTAAAAAATACCTTTAATTGGGTACCTATTGGTAGATTTGGTAGTAACTTTGAATATTGACTGGTATCCCCAAATAATGACAGTGATGACGTCATTCAAATGATTTTGACAGTGGAAATAAGTGCGAGAGGGACACCAGCCCCAACTTTACCCTCTCATGTGGACCAGTGTGGACACACTTTTTGGCCTAACTACTCAATCTAGCTTAATATCTCTAAATCTATGGTCTAGACATTGCACAGGCGCCTCCTGGCGGGATAAAATGTCAGTGTGCCTCCTCAATTCGCGTGTTATCGGGTCGCGTCGAGTTTTAATAGTGTGTCGGCGCCTTAATTATGACTTCCAGTGATGTCATCATGGCACCACTTAGCCATTTTACATTTGAATTTTATTTTGGACCAGTTGGTCCAATCAAGGCGCTGGTCCAATGATCGCAACCTTCCCCTATTTTATTATTTGACCAAAACACGGACTTATTAGGGCATTTTCAAAATTTGGGACCCAAAATTAACGAAAGTCGTTAACAAAAATTAACTCGCTGTCAGTTTTGTGACGACAATTAAGTATTAAGCATAAAATCTGTCAAAAAAAATTTTTTTTTCACGTTCTGAATGATTATTAATAAAGCTTAAAGTTTATGTAATTAACACAAAAACATTTATTGAAATTCCATGCTTAATTATCTTCACAAAACTGACAATGAGTTAATTTTAGTTAACGACTTACACTAATTTTGGGTCCCTAATTTTAAAAATGCCCATTAGACCAAAAATTACATAAATTGTTCGCGAAGTTTACGCTTAAGTAGCGTCAAAAACATAAGGTAGAGGAGCACAACTGAGAAACGCAAGCTGTTTGGTACCTATATATTTTCCAACAGTACCTCGACTGCGCAGTAAGAGATTGCATAATCAGTAAAAGTTGTCTGGAACACTCATTGAAAACAATTCTGCGAATAAGTTAAAGTGTAGTTTAGATCCACAAAAATAGTCCGTATTCTTAGAACGGCAGCTCGATCATGCTTACCTCATACAAAATAGTCGTCACAAGTATGGGGTCGCTTCGGGTCAGCCAGCGGCGATAAACAAATTGTGGCAAGGTCATGATCAAACATGGAAATAATTGACGGGTATTGTCGTAACACACATCGGTTGAATTAATTGCGTCGATCTAATTCTAAGAAGACGATGAGCCTAGGAACTTTTTAGGGTTCCGTAGTCAACTAGGAACCCTTATAGTTTCGCCATGTCAGTCTGTCCGTCCGTCCGTTCGTCCGTCCGTCCGTCTGTCCGTCCGTCCGTCCGTCCGTCCGTCCGTCCGTCCGTCCGTCCGTCCGTCATTCCGTCCGTCCGTCCGTCCGCGGATAATCTCAGTAACCGTTAGCATTAGAAAGCTGAAATTTGGTACCAATATGTATATCAATCACGCCAATAAAGTGTAAAAATAAAAAATGGAAAAAAATGTTTTATTAGGGTACCCCCCCCTACATGTAAAGTGGGGGCTGATATGTTTTTTTATTCCAACCCCAATGTGTGATATATTGTTGGATAGGTATTTAAAAATGAATAAGGGTTTACTAAGATCGATAATATTAATTTTTGATAATATTAATATTTTAGGCCAGTCCATGTCCGTCCGTCGTCCGTCCGTCCGTCCGTCCGCGGATAATCTCAGTAACCGTTAGCATTAGAAAGCTGAAATTTGGTACCAATATGTATATCAATCACGCCAGATAAAGTGTAAAAATAAAAAATGGAAAAAAATGTTTTATTAGGGTACCCCCCCCCTACATGTAAAGTGGGGGCTGATATTTTTTTTATTCCAACCCCAATGTGTGATATATTGTTGGATAGGTATTTAAAAATGAATAAGGGTTTACTAAGATCGTTTTTTGATAATATTAATATTTTAGGAAATAATCGCTCCTAAAGGAAAAAAAAGTGCGTCCCCCCCCTCTAACTTTTGAACCATAAGTTTAAAAAATATGAAAAAAATCAGAAAAGTAGAAATTTATAAAGACTTTCTAGGAAAATTGTTTTGTACTTGATAGGTTCAGTAGTTTTTGAGAAAAATACGGAAAACTACGGAACCCTACACTGAACGTGGCCCGACACGCTCTTGGCCGGTTTTTATTATTATTATCAAGAGGTTACTCATGGAGAAGGCATGGGCTACTATGGAGCGATCTGGCCCAGAAGCTGCCTTGTGACTGTCAGGATGATGCTAACGACAAGTGCTGCGTGTTTAAGACCTTTTTTGTAGCAAGTAAGTATTTGGTAGTAGGTACCTATGAGACATCAACATATTCCCTTTCTACCAACTTGCCGTATGTCTAACACGGTAATCCAAGTTATACCTAAATAAATGACAGTAGCGCATTTTTTGTAAAATATACAAAATGCTACAAAATTGCACTACGATAGGTACAGTCGGCCAAGAAAGTGGTCTACCAGTTTTTACAAAAGTTTGTGTGAGCTCTAACGATCGCTAAGGTTGACTTGACACACGGCATGACGTAAACATCATATATAGACAGAGCGATTGTCACTGACATAATATTATTGCAAGCGGAAATCGACCTTGTTGTCTCATGACGTTTAAACGAACCTCACCCGTAGGGTGGTAAACCACATTTTTGGTCGACTGTACTCGGCACTAGGACGGTCCCTAGTTTTCCTCCATAATTCGAAAACTAGAGGTGCAACCACAGCCACACATTTATCTTTATATACATATGTTTGACGGCCGGTCTGACCTAGCGCGTAGTGACCCTGCCTGCTACGCCGCGGTCCCGGGTTCGAATCCCGGTAAGGGCATTTATTTGTGTGATGAGCACAGTTCCTGAGTCATGGATGTTTTCTATGTATATAAGTATTTGTATATTATGTATATCGTTGTACCTGTAACACAAGCCATCTTGAGCTTACCGTAGGGCTCAGTCAATCTGTGTAAGAATGTCCTATAATGTTTATTTGTTTGTTTATGTTTATACCTTAGTAACGACCTTCATAAAACTCTGCATTGCGTGTACTTACAGCAAAAATCTATAGTTGACCTTAAACGTTTGCAATACGGTTTAAAAGCGACATAGAATAGTGTCTCCGATTGTATATCACGAGCATAAATGTATTTGTTTACACGCTGTTGTGATTGTTTTATCGCGGAAGCATGTTTTAAGATTTGCTAGCGGTACGTCGACTGTCCTTCGGAGGTCATGAGGGCAAGGGTATTTAGAGTTATTGTTTTGTTAGATACGATTCTTTGTGAAAACTAATTAATGAGATAACCGAGCTATTTCGCAATAATAGACTTGGTTTTTGTAACGGAAAGATTTTAAACATGAGTAGGTCTAGTTTGTTGGCTTTTATAAAAAAACAGGTAATATTAAAATTACCTATTACGGGACGTTCAACAGAAGGTATAGAGAGTTTACAGGGTCGTAGTCGTACAACGCCATACATTACATTTCTAGTTCGTTTAATCCTCTTTTATTTTCGTTATCTAAGTAGGTAATAGAGAAAATCTCGAATATATTAAGTACATGGCCACTAAAAATTAGATGTAATTCTACGGTATTTTTAAATAAATTAATAGTACCTACTAACATTAAAGGAAAACTGGCTGACCATATGCTTAAATTGAAATAGATATCATACACGAAAGAAAAAACGGCAAGGCCCACTGGTGGCCGAGCCGGCAATCGAACCCGGGTCTTCAGCCACGCGGGCGTGTGGTCTAGTGGTAAAGACGTTATCCGCGTAAGTTGAAGACCCGGGTTCGATTCCCGGCTCGGCCACCAGAGGGCCTTGCCGTTTTTTCTTTCGTGTATGATATCTATTTCAATTTATAATTTATATATAGCAGTGTGACTACTTGAAAAAAATAACAAATCAAAAATATTCAATAAAATAATTTGATTTGTTCCCAAGTTGACCATATGCTTGTTTATAATTATGCGATACAAAATATCTATATAAGTAGTAGATTTTCTAGATACTATTAAACAACTACATCTGATAGTTCCCAAGTATTCAATATTTACCCAATAGCTGTTTTCAGGCAGTGCTCCTAAAATAATTGATAGAACTCCCTTTCACTTACGAATGCCCAGGAATGGTCTTAAGTAGATATAGATATTGCCTATCATTGAAACTACTAAAAGTAGGTAACACTTTAGATCCTAAGGGCTGAAATTCCCCGAACTTCTTAGGGCGTGCAGGAATCCCCACTTTATGTAATAGTGTTTTTGTTTTGCACTTGGTACGCGTACTCGTGACCGGCGCGTACGTTTATCAATATTCATCAATTGGTATTTAAGCTTCGATCCCCGCCGCTCCGGACGAATCTTACGACAACTCGCGGACTGGCACATCGCGCCCGGACCTCACTCATACTAAACACTTCAATAATATATTTTGAACAAGAAGCAAACATGTACCTGAAAGCTTTAGTGCTCTGTGCTCTTCTTTTGGTTTCTGTGACGGCAACGCCTGTGGCGAGACCATCGAATATAGTCATAATTGGTAAGTACTGTAAGTAGGTAATTAAAGTAATGTTCTCCAGGAGTCTTTTCATTATTTTTAAGAGCCATATTTCGTATTGGCAATGTATATTAGGAAGGATCGTCAATGATTAGGTATGAGGTTAATTAAACATTTACTGCGCTGCACTTTTCACTTACGTATGTAATACATCAATGTTAGTATAAAATGTATAAATGTATGAATTACGCGGTAATACCGTTTACATTAAGTGCATACTTCCGTTTGCTCGCGACTACAAATTAGAATACGGTGTGTTGTTTTTGATTTCTGTTAATTTTAAGGAGAGATTCCTCAGGTTAATTAAACTTGATTTCATTAATAAACAAGTGTCTTATCTTGTACCAGACCTTTATTATTTTATTTATTTAGTTAGTTAGTATGACAGTCTCGTGGGCCTTTTCCAATGTCAAGTGTATTACATAGATATAAAAACACAGATGTGTGCATGTAAGTGATTAGGACTTATTATTTTCTAATATTATTTATTTTGACATGTGCCGTTTCGGTACTTGACGCTGACGTTTAAGTTTTTTTAAGGTTGTCTCACACTTAGGCTGATAGTCCACTATCATATATGTTTATCATAGAAATATGGCAACATGCCTTCCTTTTTCTTCACGTTGGAGGAAAAGGGAGGCATACAGACATATGATCACAAATCTATGATAAACATATGATAGTGGACGTTCGGCGTTAATAACTCATTTAATAATATGTATGAAAATAGAAAACATTTTTTGTTTCGATATTAATAAAAGCCTAACAAAGTGTAGAACTTACCGGAAAAAAATACACGGTGTATACCGTACCACATAACTTAAAAAATCACCTCCATTTTCCTCTTACTGGGGACGCTATTGCTATGTCTTGTATGGGAACCCTGCATTTTATGATTAAGCGCTGAGACTTGGCACAGTTGTTCATTGGGTGGCCCTGAGTAGATAAAGATCGGGAGGCATCGAGAGCCCCCCTTAATTTAGGAGGGAGGAGGGGGGGAAGGCTGGCGCCTCCGCGCTTCCATTGAAACCATATTTCTCAAAAACTATACAAAATAGGGCATGCGACATATCATTTTCGGATAAATGAAGGACGAGGAATTCATTTTTGGAACAAAAAAAATGTATTTTAGAACAAAAATACAAAATAAAATGGGAAAATCTGAAAATGAGATTTTTTTTTATACATATTATTGCACATTTTATGAAAACTGTAATGGTTTTTTCTAAATAAAAAATATTATTTAATAGCTATATTTATCTAGTTTTAGAAAATGTATAATTTGTTATAGAAATATATTATACGACGAGTGATAAAAAATAATTTACATCGCCCGATAGGGTGATACGAATGCTCACTTCAATAAGTTTTGTCAATGATTTCGGGTATAATCACTATTTTTAACACACGAAAGCCGTAATCATTGTATTTTATGGCTATTTTAGTGATTAATGTACTTAAAATAAAAAAAAATACAAAAAATAAAAAAATTAAATGTGGTAACTTTTTATAACATTATCCTATTTTGTTCTTTCTATACAATATATACCTAAAAGCAATAAATATGAATGAAAAGCCACATTTATGTAGTTTATAAAAATATATAGTTTGTTATATAAATACATTACGAAACGCGAGATAAAAAATAATAAAAGTGACGTGGCACGGCGATCTTGATGTACGGTACGGGTCAGCTTGTATGATTCGATGAGGTGAGGTAAAGGTACTCAAAGCTCTCAAAAAGTGTAGTTATTTAGAGTACTTCAAATTAAACAACATACTCCTATATAGTCTGAATTTAACTATTTATATTACATGAAATGAGCGATTGATATGATAGATCAGATATATACATCTGATCCTAATACATCTTGTGAAATAGTAGTTATCTATATGATTTGCATAATTTATGGATAATTCTTACTTGACATATTTATTATTCCAGGGGCCGATTTTTGAGTCTCACGGCGTTCGAATTCAGAAAATTGTCACTGAAAATAATAGACAATTCACCGTTTTCAACCGGTATTTTAGTGACAGTGAGACTCAAAAATCGGCCCCCCAGATCTGCGTCCTGTACTTTGGTTAACGAGTGCCGAAAATAGTTATTAACCAAAAAAGACCGCCAAATTAACAGCATTTCACCGACAAAAGCTGCCTTGCACCATTTTTGTAAGGGTTATCAAGGTGTCCATTTATGGGGTCAACTAAGTAAACCCAATTCAAAATTTGCCATTATTTGCTACTTGTGGCTGGACGAAAGTCTGTAACAATTGGGATTTGGGAGCCTACTTGCCCGCAACGTTGCCTGTTGCTGCAGAAACATGCCTCGAAATTGTCGGATGCAGCTGTAAAAAACAGTGCCGCGTAAGGTGCAATCGTAAAAAACGACTTTTAAATTAAATGTGCGGAACTGATGTGCTTATGCAGTGGATTTTGTGATATATACATAATTAAATTCAGACTATTCATGTTGTTTTATTGAATAACTCAAAATAGCTACACTTTTTGAGAGCCTTGAGTACTAGTCCCGATACACATGTTTTCGTCTAGTCAGACCATTTTTTGAGGTTCTCCTTTGTACAAAAGCAATGTCTTAGTTCAAAAATCATTAATGTTTAATGCTAATACGAATCTAGTTTATTTTTTATGGCACTATTGCGCAATAACTAACTATCATTGATACTGAAAGGAAGAATATGACGATTTTTATTTTATCTTTTATGGATGGGTAAAACCGATTTAAGGGGGCCCAAAGGACGTAACTAAATTCTGCTAGTAAACTAAAAAATCTTCAAGCCTATACATGCAGAACTGCTTTAGGAGTGGAGAAAGTGATTAAGACATTTTTTTTGCAATATAAGTCACATGCAATTTTATTTTACAATCAAAATAATCTATATTATAGGACTTTTACAATTTTCTGTACTGGGTCGTGATATACCTACATGTGTAAACGTTATTAGAATAAGTATATTTCTGTATTACTAGACGAACTCCACTGCATAGCGGGTAGTACCTTTACCTCACCTCATCGAATAATGCAAGCTGACCCGTACATAAAAATTTTCATTTTCATTATTTTTTATCTCGCGTTTCGTAATATATTTATATAACAAAATATATATTTTTATAAACTGCATAAATGTGGCTTTTTATTGATATTTATTGCTTTTAGATATATATTGTGTAGAAAGAACAAAATAGGATAATGTTTAAAAAATTATCACATTTTTAATATTTTTTAAAATTTTTGTATTTTTTTTTTATTGTAAGTACATTAATCACTAAAATAGCCATAAACTACAATGATTACGGCTTTCGTGTGTTAAAAATAGTGATTATACCTGAAATCATTGACAAAACTTATTGAAATGAGCATTCAAATCACCCTATCGGGCGATGTAAATTATTTTTTATCACTCGTCCTATAATATATTTCTATAACAAATTATACATTTTCTAAAACTAGATAAATATAGCTATTAAATAATATTTTTTATTTAGAAAAATCCATTACAGTTTTCATAAAATGTGCAATAATATGTATAAAATAAAATCTCGTTTTCAGATTTTCCCATTTTATTTTGTATTTTTGTTCTAAAATACATTTTTTTGTTCCAAAAATGAATTCCTCATCCTTCATTTATCCGAAAATGATATATCTCATGCCCTATTTTGTATAGTTTTAGAGAAATATGGTTTCAAAGGAAGCGCGGAGGCGCCAGCCTTCCCCCCCTCCTCCCTCCTAAATTAAGGGGGGCTCTCAATGCCTCCCGATCTTTATCTACTCAGGGCCACCCAAGGAACAACCTGTGCCAAGTCTCAGTGCTTAATCATAAAATGCAGGGTGTTGTGCAATAGCGTCCCCAGTATCTGAAGGGATGGGTGATTAAGTGGCGAAGAGCAGACAGCGAGACAGACAGAGGTTATTTTGCAATTATTATATATTAGTATGTACATAACTATGTAAACTGTAATAGAATTGTTTTATTTACATGAACATATAATATATGTAGTGTATTATTATGTGCCTATAATAATACACTACATTATATACACTGTTATTGAATGAGCATATGCGAATAACCAGAAATAATGCGGAAATATTTATAATAAGATAGGTACCAAAGTGTGAAAGGGGTTATCAATTATTAATTATTCAAGCTCTACACAATAGCATTTGCCTACAATATTTACGTTTAAGGTACAAATGGGGGGCAGATGACACTAATCAATTTTTTTCCATGTTTTTACAATGTTTGCATTATTAATTAGAGTGTCTACTACTCAACTTAATAGTATAATGGAAAAAATGTATCAGCTACAATTGCCTCCCAGTCGGGATTTGCCCCGCTGTACATTTTGTTATATACCTTGACTAGAAACAAATACAGAAAATTGAAATAAATGAAGGTTAAACAATTTGGATGTGTTTACAATTTGGTACACTAATATATGTATAATAACCTAACCACAAAATTAAAATTTTGAAAAAACCCCCGACCGCGACATAGTACACCGATTTTCATGAAACATGGCTAAGAACACTCCCGACTAACTCAGCTTTCAGACAAAAAAAACTAAATCTAAATCGGTTCATCCGTTCGGGAGCTACGATGCCGCAGACAGACAGACAGACAGACAGACAGACAGACAGACAGACAGACAGACAGACAGACAGACAGACGGACACAGACAGACAGACAGACAGACAGACAGACAGACAGACAGACAAACACGTCAAACTTATAACACCCCTTCGTTTTTGCGTCGGGGGTTAAAAATTGTAAAAATAAATAGATGCTTCAGACAGAATTGCCTACTAAGTCAGAGTCTAGTGATATGGACGATAACCGCGTAAGTCTCGATTTTCAGATACTATTTATTTACGATTTTCAGTTACTTTTGGTGTAGGATATCTTTTAGTTTAAATATAGCTCGGTTACTTAAGGTACATGATTGGTATTGCACCTGATTGCGGGGATCCGGTATCTATACTAATATTATAAATGGGAAAGTGTGTGTGTCTGTTTGTTTGTCCGTCTTTCACGGTAAAACGGAGGGACGAATTGACGTGATTTTTTAAGTGGAGATATTTGAAGGGATGGAGAGTGACATAGGCTACTTTTTGTCTCTTTCTAATTCGAGCGAAGCCGCGGGCAAAAGCTAGTAGTTTATAATTATATTAAGTCTACAACAGCCCAAGCTTCAGCTCCAGCCAAATTCTAACAAGCCCTCTTCTCTCACTCTTTTTTTAAACTTTCCCTTTTTATAGAAGACATCAAACTTAATTTCAAAGGCCCCCACGATGTTAGATTTGGCCCCGCGTACGTTTTTCATAAGTTCAATCGATATTTTATGGTCCCAAGCTACCAGTGGCGGCTGGTGAACATTTCTGCTAGGCTAGGCAACTCTGAGCAAAAAGAAACTTCCCTTAACATTAGGTATCTACTTTACTAGTAATCAATTTTAGGCAAGCCGGTGGGAATCGGCTTGTATGGACCAGCCGCTGCAGCAAGCTACATAAATAATAATATCTGAGCGACCGAGCTTCGCTCGGTTCTATTTTAATATATCACGTGTTTAGATAAAAAAAAACTCTTATAAATACAAAAACAAAAAAAAAAGACAAAAAACAAAAAAAAAATAATTTCTGGCCGGGATTCGAAACCCGGAGCTAAGCGGAATCGATTCGCGCGCGGCGAAATTAACGACCATATTTTACGTTGACTACCGCGAAAGAAAAACTCATGAAAACTCGAAAATTCGCGTTTTCCGGGATCTAAGGCTACGCTAGATCGATTTTTCACCCCCGAAAACCCCCACATAACAAATTTCGGCGAAATCGTTAGAGCGGTTTCCGAGATCGTCGGTATATATAAATAAATAAATAAATATACAAGAATTGCTCGTTTAAAAGTATAAGATTAACCAACTGTTAAATTGTTTATCGACAGAATCTCTTGAAGAGCCGTGCGCCAGGCAAGGAGGTCTATGTCGCCCCACCAGCGAATGTGAACCTGAGAACCTGTCACAGCTGCCGAATCTGTGTCCACACGGGGAACACCTGGGCTACAAATGCTGTTATTTAATATGGTAAGTACCTATGGCTGACACGGCTTTTTTTTTTTTTTTTTCAAATCGTAGGACCTACTACTAAACACAACGTCACTGAGGTACCAAGTGCCAACCGGATCAAAACAAATTATTTTATGAAACATTTTTTTTATTAGATTTTTTGTAGTGACACTACTGTATACCTATTTATATACGAAAATCTGACCAAGGTACTATGTAATGTACTTGAACGACATTTTTACACTTTACACAAAAGTAGAGTCTGTTCGGAAAGTCAAGACTATTGGAATGTATTGGACCCCATACATTCCACGACTTACAGGATCCGACTTACTTCTACAGGTTACGTAGCCGAATGGCACAAACGCTCACGAAACGAAACGCTAGTAGATATCTATCTCTATCGCTCTTGCGTATTGGCGCGACAGAGCCAGACTACCTTTCGCGGCGTTTCGTTTTCGTTTCGCGTCGCAGAAATTCCATTCGGCTACGGCACCAGACTCTCAGAAAAAGTTATCAGATCGCTGTAATGTTATTAATTTATGTTAGAGCGTACTATGTTAACTACTAAAGAGTAAACAAATAAATAAGTAAATACTCTCTTGTAAAGCCAAGCTTTTTGTACCTTCAACTACAAATCCAACATTAATCAACATAGTTGGTTTCGTGTAGGGTTACTGTGCTGCAGCGGGGGGTTACTGTGTAGGGTTCATTCGACGAATCTTGAATGTTAAACCTTCTTTGCCGCACTTGTTGCAATCCTTATTGTCTAAACAATATATCTAACTACATTATTACATAAAAGTGATATTATTTTCCGAAATTTCTTGTGTGTCACTGCAATCAATAAATGACGCCTATGTTGTAATACATATAATACATAGTAGTGAAATATCTAATGTTTTATTTTTGTTTTTCAGATTCTACTAAGCAGCGGCGGAGAGTTAATTAAGTTATTTCTAATTTATAAGTTAGTTAAGACAAATTAGTATGTACATATTGTACCTACATAACTCCATTGGTTACGAATAATAAGGAGATTCAATAGAATATACAAGTATTTAACCCATTCTGAAATTTCTGAATGCATCTTTTACAAACTAACCGTTCGAAAAGGTTTGAACTTAAAAATCGTGAACTCGCAATAGTATCTGTGACAATGAGTAAAAATGACCAGACACTATTATCCCCGTGTTTGCCTTACCTCGTGTAAAGCAAAAAAATATAAATGCGTTGGTGGTTTCAAAATTAAATAATCATATTTACGATAATTATAACATTGCCATATATTAGTTAAGGTATTAATAGATGCGAACAAAGCGCCAAAACTATGTTGACTCATAATTTCTCAGAGGAAAATATAATTTACAATTATTTATTTTTCAAGATTTCTCTTTCTCAGCCAGTAATTAATACGAGTATCACGAGCCAAGGCCAATATTATTTTTAAAAGCGTTAAGAGCACAATGCTCAATGGACTCCCACTGCTGGGCAAAGGCCTATATAGTACAGTACCTATTCTATATCAATTAAATTGAAACGAAATATTATGTATTAAAATATCAAATAAAGAAATATCAATAGTTGAATGCTAAATAGTCCGGACTATTATAGGTTTTAACCCGAGGTTAAACCCACCATTTTATATGGAATTTGACAGTTGACAGCCCACTAACCTTGAGTTAAGCGGTTGGTGCAAATAAACCCAATTGATCAAAATCGTATTAGTAAATAATAGTTAATAAAAACAATATTGAATATATTTTTTAATAATATAATTATGTTGATTTCAAAATGAACTATGACAGTTAATACTTATATGGCTCAAGTTACCTACTTACTTTTTCTAGATTATTAATTGTCCTTTTTTTAAGTAAAACCAAGAGCGAGTTACCGGCCGCCTATAATATTGCTGTTATTAGAGAGGCATTATGTAATGTGAAAGTACTGTGAATAAAGTAATTATCATAATAAAAAGTAAATACTTTATTTATATATTGTGAAAATACATATTGTTAATACAGTAAAAATTTGAGAATTTTATTTATTATGTCCTTGCGACGAAGCCATAATTTTACACCACACCAACTGGTAAAGAAAGGCTCTCTTGATTTGTCGAAAACGGACGAGAAAGTAAGTACCACAAGATTGCAAAGTAATTTCATACAAATTTTAACTTGATGTCTAAAGCTGACTGATAGAGTTGACTTTTAAATGAAAATTGAACTTCACAATTGAAAACAACGTTTTACGGAGTTGATTCTGAAAACTGGTACAGTCAGCAACACGTATACATTGTTGCAGCCAAGTTCGCCAAATAGTTCGTATATTATATATATACATCAAATACGGTACAATCCAACTACAACCCGACTGCAACTTACTAGTATATGTTTACCTATATAGAGGTAGAAACCGGACACTGACTGCACAGTTTCCATAATATAAAAATTGAAATTCTATTGGCCCACATGTGGTCCATTAATCGTATTTACGAATATGCCTGAATACGAAACATCAGCCAAGATGAAGGCAGCGGGAAGTAAGTATTTACTGCACCAAGTGCGGAAAAGGAAGTTTGAAAGTGGCGATAAATTAAAACATGACTGAAGGCAGTATTTTAAATCGACACGAGTTATGAATTTCCTTTTCGCACGTGTGTCGTACGACGTTTTTCAGTACAGACGGCCTTTTGAAGTTTTGACCTGACAAAAAATGAACCACTTTGCGCACTAGTGCGGGCAAAAAGCACCATCTGTACTGAAATACGTTTTTCAGTACACATGGCCCCCCGAAGTTTCGACTTGACAAGAAATGAACGAGAGCACTAGTACATATGGTGCTTTTTTACTTCTGGTCAGGTCGAAACTTCGGAGGGCCATGCCATCTGTACTGAAAAACGTCGTACGATACACGTGCGAAAAGGACTTATATGTATTGTAATGTGCACATTCACTCCATTATTAATTTAGGTTATTTAGATTTAGTTTAATTTAGCTAATTTATAAGAAATACTTAAGAAGTAATAAATAAGAAGAACTGGAATGCCACTGTTTATGGATATTTGTTCTCCAAGGGGGTAAAAAGGGGATGAATGTTTATATGCAGTGAAGAACAAGTCATATTTTAAATTTTAAGTCAAGAACTTAAACTTTGTGAAAATTCATACTCTAAGTCTTACTTACTTAGAGTCTAAGAAGATTAAAAAGGGTGTGTAATGATTGGTATAACTTTTTTTGGTATGGTATAGTAACTTTTGATATAACAACATTTGGTATATATTTAAATAAAGGATCACTCATTAGACCTAATCAACCTTTGGTATAACCACAAAATATTTACTCTTATTTTGTATAATCATTATTTCGTATAACACTTATTTATAATACTTAACCGTTATATGGTATAACTATCTATTGATATACGACTATTATAATATAACTAGCAAACAGTATAAAACATTTCATGAATACCTACCTCATTATTAGGTACTAAAACATTATAATACATTAATTTATTGTGACTTATGACTTTTGTTTGGTTAGAAAAAGTAATTTTTACATTTTTAGAATGCGTGCTTGCTCATCACCGGCAGATTACTATCGTAATAATAAATGAATTAATTTAATACTTTTTTGAAGGGATCACAGTTCTAGGTTAGAACTAACCAATAACTCAGCAGTTCCCATCAACTTTGTACATAGCCACGTCAGCAAATTTTAATTGATCCTTTTTTGTTACCAACATTTAGTAATATAAGTCGACTTTCGTAAGATATATACAGGTTAATTGTTATAATTAAGAAAATATAGATTCTAGAGAACCTTAATGACGAAATAAAACTTAATAAAATCTCAATTCATCAACAAAATCTTGGTAACAAAATAGGAATTAATAAAAACAAATTTAACTTTTTCCTTAATTTTTGTACAAACTTTTCGAGAATTGCTGAACTAACTAATTTAATACTAACCTTTTTTAAGAGGGGAAATGCATTACGCATACCACCCAGGCAACTAATACTAACCTAACCTAACCTACTTTTCTGATAGCAGTACATATGTTTAAGGGCTAACCTAACCTATTTTTCTGGTAGTTAGCAGCGCGTTGTGTGTAATAGAGGTCACGGTTCTAACTTAATCTACTTTTCTGTTAAATAATGGATCTAATTTACTGTACATTTCTTTTATTCTGTGCCTTAGAAGGAATTTGTGTTATACAATTTATTTATTATCGGATATAAGCATTTTACTCAAAGTATGTTATAATAACAAATGTTATTCGAAAAAAGGGTCATTAAGTATATTAAATAAGAATTATACAACTTGTTAGTATATTATTTGTTATTATATGATTCAATAATTATATCAAATGATCGTTATTACGACTAAAAATATTAAAAAAAAAGTTATATCGATAGATACGCACCCTATTAAATTTGAGGGAAAGTTTTATTTTAGGGGGATGAAAGGTTGGGTAGGTATAAATTATTCACAATTCATTAATCATCAAAAAAGTCGTAAGCAACAGACAGTATTAGTTCTTATATCGAACTTTTTGTAGACCAATGAAAGAGAGATACCCTTTCATCCATTGTGCCATTATAAAATTGCTCAAAAATATTTAGGCAGCGTATTTCAAGACTTTTTCGACATGTTGTTACATTTGAACTAATGAACCTAACACAAAATTTTAATAATTTACATATGTACCCAAAGCTTCCTTAAGAGTAGTTTTTGAGTAGAGAATTAACAATTTCTGGATGTTAGGTTGCGTGACGCTCGTTACAGTCGTACACGTATATATTTTAACTTACTTAAATTCCAATTCAAGTGTAAGTATGCAACTGAAAAAAAAAAACAATAATCATGGAGGAAACTGGCGTTATAATTGGTAACATCATAAAAAAGCTCCGAAGGGGTTGGCGCGAACGTGGACTCGCAAAGGCCCTCGTACAGTCACTTCAGTACATTCACCGATCTCGCACCGTGTGCTCGTACCATTGCCGCGCCGATCGTTCTGACGTCGTGCTTTTTACCGGAACGAAACAACCCTCATAAACAAGGTAAGCTTACTATATTTTCATTTGTACTTTAAGTAAGTATTAAATAGATAGTTTTTATTTAATCAATTGACAGTTAGGATAGTACATACTAGGATTTAAATACATACATTCTGGAAACATCATATCAACATTTCTATCTTATCATTATCACAAATACTTATGTTATTGCAAAAATCTTATAGGACTGTAGTGATTATTATATAAAGTTTGTAAAATTAAAAAAAATATTTTTCAGTACAGATGGTCGTTTTTTTACGCACTAGTTCGAGAAGTGGTTCATTATATGCCAGGTCGAAACTTCGGAGGCTCATCTGTACTGAAAAACGTCGTACGATACACGTGCGAAAAGGAAATTCGTAACTCGTGTCGATTTAAAACACTCCCTTCGGTCGTGTTTTAATTTATCGCCACTCGTTTCGAACTTCCTTTTTTACGCACTTGTATCGTAATGTACTATATTGGCGACGCTTATACTTGTGAATGAAACTTCTTCGCAGTTCATGAAACTTCAGACTATAAGTAGGTAATACCTAATATTTACACAAAATATTCATTATTTATAATTTTTATTATTTATGATGAATATTATTTCAATTTGCATCTGCGACTGTGTTTATTTCTGTCGTATTTCAATGTAGGTAAACCAATTTGAATCATAGAACCCTGTCTTATTGACACGTACATTGGCAATGCCATAGAAGTCACTTTAATTTGACGTTAGGCCATTTTCACATTATCCGATCCGATACCGGATGTCGGAAGGATTTCAATAGAAAAAATCCAAGATGGCGCCGGTAATGTATGGGATATCGGTCTGATATCCGATATCGGATCGGATAATGTGAAAACGCACTTACGTTGACTGTGAAAAGATTCTACAGTGGCCTAGGATTCAAATTAGTTGACTGTACTCCAACATGTCATTATTTAACCGTCTTCCAAAACTCTAAAAGAGGAGGTTCCGCTTTTCCGCACTTGTATCGTAATGAACTATTACAGTGCATTGGCTAAATTGTACTGCAGTAAAATCTCTATATAAAATCTAACACATTTTAATCAGTCAAGTATTGGGAAAATCTGAAATGAGTCTAGAAGTAGTTGGGTGGTGCATAGTAATGTAGAAATTGCAGAACATTCCCAAAAAGCGGAAACATTCTTGAGAATGTTCGCAGAACATTCCTGCAACATGAAATTTATTGTTTAAACGAGAGAATATACTTGAAATAAAGTTTAAATGGGTATAGTATAAAACTATATGTTATTATACATATAATATTGTCTATTACAGTTATCTATTTAGTTGATAAGTGATAAGTTACCAATAAGTTGCTTAAATTCTCACTATACTTCAGGGAACATTTCGACTTTCATACTTCACAGTTTTGTCCTGACTTTTTAGGGTTCCGTAGTCAACTTATAGTTTCGCCATGTCTGTCTGTCCGTCCGTCCGTCCGTCCGTCCGTTCGTCCGCGGATAATCTCAGTAACCGTTAGCACTAGAAAGCTGAAATTTGGTACCAATATGTATATCAATCACGCCAGAAAAGTGCAAAAACAAAAAATGGAAAAAAACGTTTTATTAGGGTACCCCCCCTACATGTAAAGTGGGGGCTGATATTTTTTTTATTTCAACCCCAACGTGTGATATATTGTTGGATAGGTATTTAAAAATGAATAAGGGTTTACTAAGATCGTTTTTTGATAATATTAATATTTTCGGAAATAATCGCTCCTAAAGGAAAAAAAAGTGCGTCCGGCCTCTAACTTTTGAACCATATGTTTAAAAAATATGAAAAAAATCACAAAAGTAGAACTTTATAAGGACTTTCTAGGAAAATTGTTTTGAACTTGATAGGTTCAGTAGTTTTTGAGAAAAATACGGAAAACTACGGAACCCTACACTGAGCGTGGCCCGACACGCTCTTGGCCGGTTTTTAAATTAGGTACCGAACGATTATTTCTTGATGCCTGTCTTTGGTCATGTCAAAATATATATATAAAAAAAAAGATCGCTGTCAGGATCGAACCTGAGAACATCGGCATACGAAGCCAGCGCACTACCACGGGATTACGTCTTGACTTGCTGAGTCCGACGAAATCATGGTATAAACTACGAAGTTACTAAGTATTCTGATAAATTCTCGTTCTCGAGTACATTCTCAGAAGTTACCGAAAATTCTCATGAGGAAAGTTCTGCAACTTTGGAAACTAGAAAAAGTAGAACTAAACATTTTCTTCCTTTTCAAGAGATTTAAAATTGATTTCCACACAATCCAAAACATTCTCAAGCATCTATGACCAACATCCCCAATAGAAGTGTTTTTTTTTTCTTTAAAATTATTGTCCAGTTTTTATCACCAATCCAACAAAATCTTGTTGAAAATTGGTGAAATTCGGCAGAGTCATGATCGGTAATCGCTTATCGTCAGGTGGTTCTTGTTCTTGTAGTACCTATAGTTATTTACAGTGTAGCTAACATGAGATTTTAATACGATACCTACTATGTATACATATATAGCGAGAATGTTACGGAAAATATATGTAATCAGTAATCAGTAATCATTTATTGCTATCATAGGTACATAAGTTGGTACAGTTCAGTATAGCACAGCTATTAACCCTGTATGTTTTGTTTGAGTCCTACTGTCTGGGGGCGCTGTTCACCCACACAATGATTGTAAGTTCCTTGCTTCTTTTTTTCGATATCAAGTAACTAATAAAAAACGGGATACCCCCATTTGCCAGAATTTCATTTGCCATAATTATATTTGCCACCCTATTCAACAATCATAATATTGTTTCTCATAACATCTTATGCCATACTCATTGTTTACAATCATATGCCAGAAACTTTGTTTCCCATAAAGTCAGTATCCATAATGTCATTTGTCAGAATCATCGAAATTCGTAATTACCACATTCCATAACATCATTTGTCATCCAAATTAGCTACCAGAAAAGTCAATTTCCATAATGTGATTTGTCAGAATCATCGAAATACGTAATTATCACATGCCATAACATCATTTTTCATCCAAATTAGCTAACAGAAAAATACATTAGGCTAGGTTAAATGAGAACTGTGCCCTCTAGAAAATGAAACTACTATCAGAAAGTAGGTTAGGTTAGGTTAGAACTGTGACCCCCCACAAAATGAAACTGCTTGGAAAGTAGGTTAGAATGCCTGGAGAATGAAACTGATATCAGAAAGTAGGTTAGGTTAGGTTAGAACTGTGACCCCCTGAAAAATGAAACTGCTATCAGAAAGTAGATTAGGTTAGGTTAGAACTGTGACCCCCTGGAAAATGAAACTGCTTGAAAAGTAGGTTAGGTTAGGTTAGAACTGTGACCCCCTTGAAAATGAAACTGCTTGAAAAGTAGGTTCGGTTATGTTAGAACTGTGACCCCCTGGAAAAGGAAACTGCTATCAAAAAGTAGGTTAGGTTAGGTTAGAACTGTGACCCCATGGAAAATGAAACTGCTTGCAAAGTAGGTTAGGTTAGAACTGTGACCCCTTGGAAAATGAAATTGCTATCAGAAAGTAGGTTAGGTTAGGTTAGAACTGTGACCCCCCAAAAAATGAAACTGCTATCAGAAAGTAAGTTAGGTTAGAACTGTGACCCCCACAAAATGAAACTGCTACTCGAAAGTGGGTTAGGTTAGAACTGTGACCCTCGCAATATGAAACTCCTTGGAAAGTAGGTTAGGTTAGGTTAGAACTGTGACCCCCTACAAAATGAAACTGTTATCAGAAAGTAGGTTAGGTAAAGTTAAAACTGTGACCCCCACAAAATGAAACTGCTATTGGAAAGTAGGTTAGGTTAGGTTAGAACTGTGACCCCCCACAAGAGGAAACTGCTTGGAAAGTAGGTTAGGTTAGGTTAGAACTGTGTCCCCCTGAAACCAAAACAACTGATAATTTCTTATGGCGTTTGAATATTCTATTAAAAAATATTATGGCACTTAATAATATGGCTAACAAATAGTATGGCACTGTATGATTATGGAAGGTAATGTTTGCAACCAGTATGCCATACAATTTTTATGGTAAACAAATCATTCGGGCAAATGAAATTCAGGCAAGTTAGATTCGGGCATATGAATATTATGTTAAATAACTGTCGGGCAAACAATAGACAACCATAAAAAACTCATAGGAGACACACATAAGCAGCTAATTAATATATCAAAGAAAATGTGTACCTATGTATAGGTACAGCAGGATCATTGTCTAAATAAATTTTATAGTCACAGTGCATTTACTGACCGTCTCTCGACACAGGATTGCAACATTTTGAACCTCAGTTTTGTCAATTTGACTTATATCCTTTAAATGAAGTCATAATTAAAATATCAAAACAAAGGTGTAAAGTAAGTTTATTCTTAAACCTATACATTAGTATAAGTATATTTGGTGCCTTATGAGAGTTATGAGTAGTAAGTATTTAGTAGATTTCGTAGTAAGTACTAAAAATGCGGAAACTACTTGAATGTAATTTACTTATTCATGTGTGGTGAGGAGATAACCTGTGATGCAACCAGAAGATCATAACAATCATAACTTAAAAATACATAAATATGAATAGAAATAGTTAATCTCTTTATTTACATGAACATATTTACATAATTATATGTCTGGTTGAGGTAACTGGTGACCGAAGAGCTGGCGACTTCCTCGCACAACGTATCAGCATTGCGATACAGCGAGGAAATGTCACCAGTATCCTTGGTACAATGCCTCAAGGGCCTATTTTAGACATTAGCTAGCTTTTAAGTTTAGTCTTAGTTTCTTATATAATAATAGAAATTATGATACTAGGTTACTGGTTAGGTACCTACTTGGTTTTCAACATACCTAGTTGTCATAGTTTTCTTTTCCGGTATAAGTATATTAAGTTACAATGCTAATAAAAACAGATTCTTCACATTATTACTAGCTGGCACCTACGTAGGTTTAGATATAACAGACAGAAAACTAGTAGTTATTTGACACTTTTTGTATTTTGATGTCGTTTAAACGGAGCGTGACTTTTGTGACATAAGCGCGTAGGCGCCATGAATTTCAAGTTTGGTCGCGTGGCAAATGTTGCAATGCGAAAATTATTATTTTTGTATGGCTTCTCTTTAGCCGCCCACACATTAAAACTTGCGAAAACAAATTTCTTAAAATTAGATTCAAAATGGACTGGAACGTGTGATCTTATTATACAACCTTGTTGGGATAAGTTAAAATTACAGCAGTCACATGTTGTAGTTAGGTATTTGTTATAATCGCTATCATATTTCAGAGCAACCATCATGCATCGCTACAGTGCGCGTCCAGGTAGATCTCTGAAGGCAACTGTAGGTACAGTCAGAATAAGAAACTGCTAACAAACTTTAGGATGATTTGAACACTTGTTAAAACGTGAGCAAATAATTACGCATACCCGTTTAGTCAATTCGGTCGTTACTACGTCACTGTCTATTAAAATCATATTTATTTGACTTCCTAATAAATGATCAATCAAACCTCTTATCCCATGTATTTACCCAATGAAGCAGGCGTAAGAAGATTAAAAAATTGAATGCTTTCTCGGATTTCTCCGATAAACACTAATATCGTAGCAACGGAATTATGATAAGCAGCCGCGTAAAGTTTTAGGCGAAGGTGCCTAAGGGGATAACAAATATTTTTCGAAATGATTGTTCTGTAGATGAGAGGCCGGTGGGGTAGCCCGAGGTGGCGAGCGTTAGGTGTGCCATAATATCGGCGGCGGCGCGCCCGCGGCAGCGACTCGCCGCGAGGCGCCGCCCGCGCCCACGTACATAGCGAAACTCCCTGACTCTTGCCGATGCGATGCCGAGTACATAACTAAGTACAACAGAAATCCTTATTCCCAACGCGATAATCTGGGTACCTGTAAAACCTATTTAGTGCATATTTGCATAAAAGGGAAGTGTTAAAGGTAGATGGGACGGCCGGTAGGTACATGAGCAATTCCTTCAAGTAGTTGTAGAATCGTACCAAGAAGCAGACATCGATTTTTAAGTAACGTGGCCTGTGTATTCATGGAAATACGTATACCTAGTTGCTAGACTTACATTTATTTATTCGAAGTTTCTGAGAAATGCGATGGTATAAAGCACTTTAAATAAATTAACCGGGCTAAATAAATAAATGATACCACAGAATATATCACTCCTTTGATATCCACAAAATGCCGCCACTATAAATTCTTACCTGCATTAACAAACGGACCGCACGCGAGCAGCCGACATTGAATTCTACCACGTTGTCACCACTGAATTGTGCCGCGAACTCGCGGCCCCCGGCATGTACTTGTAGCGCGGCGATAGAATTGCGGAGTGAGCCGCCCCTGATGATACGTCTAAATTCTTCATTCAATAATTAATTTAAAAAATATATGTACGAAACCTAATCATCATTACCTGCCTGAGTACGTGGAACATTATTATGCTAATGTAGTTTCTGTGAAGTTGTGACACATCAGATTTAAGTCTCGAGGAATTTCATTAAAGGTCCCAACGATTCGTGCAGCCATGTTCAGATCTTGTTACACGGTAGTCGGTACATCGACATTAGATTTGATGCGGCTCTCGCTAAATTGTGGTATCTATTTTGAATTTTTAGACGTTGTGACGAAAAATTCATACGGAAAATAGTCAATATTTCCGAGGGCAAACTCCAAGGAAAATCTAATCATAAAAAGGTTAAATTTGGTTGTTAAAGCATGTAATTTTTCTATTATAGAGATAGAGAGAATTGACCAGCGAAATACTTGCTTACTTGTGGCATTTTATCGCCTTATTAAACGAAAAGTATCTTGATTCATTCATGACTGTTATAAACATTTGCTTATCGTATTTTATATGTATCGCGTAATGTAACAAGCATTGCAGCTAAATAATAATTTATGACCTCCCAACGTTCGGATGTATTTACATAAGGTACTGTTGACATCCAAGATTACGTTAAGATTTAGTCCGTTGTTATAAGGGTGAAAGTTGTATACATATATTTGAGCCGGGGTAGCGTGAGGTATCCGGAGAGGCCCACGGCGATGGCAAGATCGTGATTGTAGCACATGGCCCATGGTCTTCACTTCATTTATTGCGTTTAAGTATTAAGCGGATTTTTTTCAAAATTTTACAAGAGAACTGTATGATTATTCTTAAATCTCTAGCGCTAGCATAGTAGTATACCTACTTGGGATAAATTTCAAACAACAGTATCAATGTATACCTATGACGACCGATCTGGCGCAGTCGGTAGTGACCCTGCCTGCTACGCCGCGGTCCCGGGTTCGAATCCCGGTAAGGACATTTATTTGTGTGATGAGCACAGATATTTGTTCCTGAGTCATGGATGTTTTCTATGTATTTACGTATTTATATATTATATATATCGTTGTCTGAGTACCCACAACACAAGCCTTCTTGAGCTTACCGTGGGCCTCAGTCAATCTGTGTAAGAATGTCCTATAATATTTATTAGTTAAATATTAATCACGATACACCGACTGCGTTTAGCTGTCAATACCAAGCTTCCTCGGGTTTGAACGTTGAAATTTAACTATTCCTGTGAATGACATAAATCAATCCCAAAATTGGTAACGTGAAATGCTTTACCAGCTTACTAGCACGATGATGTGCGGTTGCACTGTGCTCATAGACACAAATATATCTACGCAACTGTAGATATGAAATATGATGCAAGTTAACCCAAAATATTTGATACCCTTACTCTTGGACCACATAGTGGGTGGTTTGTGTATCCTATCCTACCTTGCTTTCAGGAAATAGTAAATTAATAATACCTACGATGCCTAAAGTAAATGTAATTTTTAAAGAGCTGAGCGCAAAACTACCGATGACCAGAGAGCTGGCAGCTTTCTCTCGCAACGCACAAGCATTGCTATTCAGCGAGGGAATGCTGCCAGCATCTTTGGCACAATGCCGCGGGGGCCCTATTTAGATGTATTTTAGTTGAGATTAGTTTTTAATTTAATTTTAAGTTGTTTTATTATTTTTTTAGAGTTAGCTTACTATTTATGTGTTATTTAAACTTTATATTAAATTTATTATCGAATCGGTAACGATCGAAAAACCAAAATAATAAATTAATAAAGTAAAGTAAAACAAACATCGGCTTTTATGATAAATTGATAATTAAACATTAAATAAATGTCATATACAAAGAAAAAGTGACCAAAGCCTCCAGTGCTCCGAGCTAATTATTAATGTTTAGAACATAATAGTAGTGTTACTACTTAAAATAACAAGTTAACATATTTTCTATGAAAGTAATTTAATTTGTTCTTAGAGTGTTAATGGCAGCGCCATCTCTCTTCGCTAGCTTGTAATCACCTGAGTTGATTCGGCTAGGAGGTCGAATCATACTGTTCTACCTCAGGGATGGCCAGAGGGCGCCACGAGCCTTAGGAAATGTCATATACTTAGAAAATTTCGACCCTTGCTTTCGTGGACCGATAGCCGAGTGGTTCTGGCATTCGCCCGGTAAGCGGAGTACGCGGTTCGTTTCCAGCTCGGAGCACTGGAGGCTTTGGTCACTTTTTCTTTGTATATGACATTTATTTAATGTTTAGAACATAATAGTAGTGTTACTACTTAAAATAACAAGTTAAAATATTTTCTATGAAAGTAATTTAATTTGTTCTTAGAGAAATTGATAATTGTTCCAAAAAATAATAAAATAGCCAAAAAGTATAATTCATTCGTACTGAATTTAAAAAAGTGCTTACAGTGTGTTAAGCCTTATATAGGCGATAAATAAACCAGACAGAACTCATTATGTTATCAAATTATCATTAATTAAGAAGTGTTTTTGAGTTAATTTTTACCCCATAATTCATGTTTTATATTTTTCTCAGCAGCAATGTACTGTCAACATGGTTGCGATAACTGTCATTAACAATATTAAACGCGAGTGTAGGTACATCGCGGACCGGATTATTTAAATATGAATATTTATTTCAAATTTAAGTAACAGTAATCTAATTATGTTCTTTATTAACCACCGTTAATAATACTGTTATGTAACTGTATGTACAAAGTATACCTACCCGTTTACAATGAATTGTAAATTAATTTGGAAACCTTACAGCGCTAATGCACTAAATCCAATTGGGAATACATCTGTCAGCAGCGTTAAAACGTATTGGTTTCCTGTAGGTACGTACCTACGTATACATAATACACGATCGCTAGAGGAGATACGTCGGTTGGAGTTGTATTGGAACAAAAACTAAAGTCGGGCGAGCCGGCTCCAGCAGCCGCTCGCGGCGGCGCCGCGGGCGCGACCCTTCCAGCCATCCATTCAAATTTGTAATTACTGGCTCCGGGCGCCAACGCCAACCGTGCCCACTCTACTATACTCTCAAAATATTTACACAATTTTGAATTTTATTTCACCGCTCTAAGCACTACGAACTCATCTATTAATACAAATAAATGTCTATATAAAACTGATAGTAGCTTTAGAGCAAAAAGTGTAAATTACGGCCGAATTACAGAAAAAATAATGATAATTACCTAATACCTACAGTAGAACCGCCTTATAGAGGTACAATCACATTGAAAGTAAATTGACTTCTTTTATTATTTCCTTAACAAGCAATTTTATTTACTAAGGTACATTTAACCATACATTTTTTTAAATTTATATTGATTACCTACTGAATATTAAGAAAATCGTTATAGGTAAATATACTGCTACCTTCAGCATGATACTACGCCTTCTTAAGAAAAAGGATTTTGACAGACAGACAGACGCGAGACGGACGGGCGAACAACAAAGTGATATAATATAAGTGATATAATATGAAAAGGGTTGACGAATTGGGGGTGGGGCCCCCATACATGTAACTGAGGGATGAAAATTTTTTTTCGATGTACATACCCGTGTTTTTTCCTTTCGAGGTACGAAACCCTAAAAACGATTTTTTTTTAAATCCACATACATGTACGTTGTACCTATATACACTAAGGGCCATAAGGATAAGTGCGTCATAAGGAGAAGTTTGTCTGGCCTTCACATTTTATACTTGTCACGTATTTTTGGGAGTTAATACTTTTTCTACTAGCTACTCATGATTAGTGGTCAACGTATGAACTCACTCAATAAATACTGATCATTGGTTAAAACAGGCCAAATGTGAAGGCCAGACACACTTCACCCTATGAGACACCTGTATTGACCTCATAGCTTATGGTTTGGTCGAACCTGCAAATAATTAAAAAAAAATCGTTTATTCTCAAAATAAACCCTTTTTTAACGACATTAAATCTTCTGCCAAACTGCAGGACAGTTTGTTGCAGGACAATTTAAAAGCTCCCTGGTCGAATTTTATATTCTTTGCATGGCAAGCTTTAACTGATACTCAATTAATTAATTAATTCCCTTGCAGATCATGTAGGTCACATTTAAATCATTTAAATTGTTGGAGAAATAAAGTCTTCATTTCGGTCCCGGGTTCGAATCCCGATAAGGGCATTTATTTGTGTGATGAGCACAGATATTTGTTCCCGAGTCATGGATGTTTTCTATGTATATTTATGTATTGTATTTATATATTATATATATCGTTGTCTGAGTACCCACAACACAAGCCTTCTTGAGCTTACCGTGGGCCTGAGTCAATCTGTTTAAGAATGTCCTAAAATATTTATTTATTTATTATTGTTATTATTTCTTCAACCATGTATTTATATAGTAGAAAAATTATATCTTGCGATTTACTTTTAACAAAACGCTAAGTTAGTGCCTTTATAATCTAAGTACATAAAGACGTATAATCGTACTCGAGTTTTTCATTGGTAAAAAATGTGTGAGAAAATAATGTAAAGTAAGAGTAGGTAGATAGGTATAAGCTTTCACATGTGTAGGTTTAATGACAAAATATAACGCAAATTATTCTTGTTATTCTTCTTGATAACATTTCAAATTTCTTGAAACGGTATAGGTTAGGTACCTACCACCAAGCGCTTCTACATATTTGGCATTTAGATTTAAAAAGTACGAAAAGTTCGTGGTCGTAGAAGGCTAGTATTACGGGCACAATAGACCCGACACAATGTGCCCCGCCGGCGGCGCCCGCGGCGCTGGCCGCCCTTTCCGTTTTATCAATAGTTTATGAACAGCCCCGCGGCCGCGGCGGCCCAGAGACCTTTACATGTGTGTGTAATTATTACATATCTACTCTATCATAAATATCATAATATTTGCCTTGCATTTGGCCAAAAAAAATGGTGACATAAGGGAGAATTTAAAAGGAAAAAGCAATATTAATTTTTGGAGAAACTATCAGGAAAGTATTTTTATAGTTAATTACTGTTGTTCATCGGACTCAAATACTAGGTATGTATTAATGCATGTATCGTCCTAAATGTACAATTGTACTTAAATAAAGTCTTAGGAAAAATACACATAATTACGTAAATCAACACACTCGGGTTTATATGTTCCGAAGGGACATGAAACTGCTTTAGTTTCGGTGCCCAAGAAAATAGATAGACAGACAATAGACAATAGAGAATAGACAGGTTGCTAGCCCATCGCTCAAACCAACATATATCTCACACTAACTCCTAAAACACCGGGTAGGAAAGGGGTTGTACAATTCTTAAACCGTCACGGCACGATTAACTATACTATACATTCTATACAGATCAAATGAATAAAGCAAGCTTACATTAAATATAGCAGATTATTAAATATTATAAAATGTATTTTCAATGTATAAGTATAGTACTTACATCCGTCTAGATTTGCTCTGGACCAAAGTATCACAACATGATCCGTGTAACCTAAGCCTACGCAGTACGCATTTTAAGGTAAAAAGGCCTAGCAAATGTTTTCTCGCGGGGAGTTCGTCCACAATGTCACTGGAACACGCCACCGTTGCAAGTGCTCCCAGAAAGTCACTAACCGCTAGGCGTGTACTTTATACCGAGGGAATAAGCCAGAGTTCACCCTTGTTCATCGGCGGGGACTGCAGTTCCGAGCCTCGGGCCCCGAGGGCACTTGCCGGACGAAGTCCAACTTCAATAATTTTTTATCTCTCGAATGCATCTCCCGCGTAGCCGCCTGGCGGCGGGCTATCTCGCTGGATTCACACCTGAGGTCTTTTCACGTGGAGATTTATGCATTTGTAAGGCGGACAAGCACTCATATATGCTGTTTGTCAATTGAGATCATGCCATATTTAGGTCTTACAACAAGGCAATCTCTGCAGCAGTGTCTGCAGATCACTATAGGATAATGGTATTGTTTTGTCTGTTGATGAAAGCTGCAAATTTAATTCAATTTAACATATGAAAGTCGCTGTCGAGAAACGTTAACATACTTACATACAATGGTATGGTACTTATCAACATTTCATGTATCGGCGCCAATAGGAGCAGGAGCATGTGTTTGTGTAGGCATCTGTACCTACATTTGAAATGTGTTTTATTTATTATATTTGATGAATAAAGTAAATTTAAAAAAGATTACACCCGTAGCACACTAGTTCGATAAACTTTATCGCATCGGTGCGTCCCTATCGCACTTACAAGTTAGTGCGAAAAGGACGGCCTGACGTTATATCGTTTATCACGCGACCAAGCTTGCCTGCCTGTACACGTTGGCAATTTTTATATTACTATTAATGGATCCTTCATTGATGTACCTGTACCTGTACTACTAATTTCCCAAATTATTTGGCACCTCGTCTGCATCAAGGATCGCCATAGACAGGTTTATTGGAAAACTTTAGCTTCGATACAATACATTCTCGTGACTTTTTTTACAAAGGGTGGAAGAAATTAATAAAGAGTTGGTATGAATTTGCCATTTGGTACACTTCACCGAAAACACTTCGTTATTTTCGGTTGGAGGATTATTGCATTCCCTGACTAATAAAAAAATAAAAACTGAAAAAATGTAGAGGCGCCCACTATACAGACCCTACAGTCAATTTGTCAACCAAATTCAGAAATTCATGATATCGCTATTATTTATATTATTATTTTCTTAGCACGGCATTTTTTTTTTTTAAGATTTTCCTGAATTTTAACCAATAGTTTGTACCTAATATAAATATCTTGGTGGAAATTTTGAAGTTGTTCTTATAACGAGTACACCAGCATTGATAGCGAATGTACAATGCGGTTTTGAGATATTTTAATTAGTTGTGTTAAAACAAAAAAAAATGGATGACTGCTTTTCATTCGTACTCATTTATATCACTGACCATTTCAATGATCTTCCGGAGAAGAATGGGGCGGGTTTACGGTGATTGTCTGCTCAGCAGCTTATTAAAGCGTTACCAGTGACGTGCGGCGTATCTGGCACGATCTGCTAGTTGCGTGCGGCTGAGTCGGCATTCCTGGTGGGTATTTAGTCGACGTCGCTAGGCACACAGCCGCCGGCGTGTTTATAATGGAACCAGACGGGTGCGTCCTCCCGCTACCGAGTTCAACGCGTATTTAAACCTGCATGCGACCTGCTACTGGGTTCCGCTGTTTACGGCTTTCTCTATGTATTTAAAGGATAATTAAGTGGCTTTCCATGATCAATTCCCTACATAGGAAAATCTTATAGAATATTTTAATAAACTGATTGTCGTAGGTACATGCATGACGCACAAGGAACTACTCTGAAAAAATAAGGTTTTGGACGAAAGGCCACATTATGTAGTTGATATAAACAAAAGTTAAAAGGGTTAATAAAAACGCACCGATATTGATTTGCGGGCCTGGTCAATACTTACGATTAAGTACATAAGGAGTACGACGTATACCCGAAAATGGAAAATATATTCTCTGTATAAAAAAGAATTAAGTGAGCTACCTACATCAGATCCGCAACATGGGCTTCGTCCGTTGAATTAGGTACATGGTACGGTCACGGACTTTAATTGTTGATCCACTTCTAGCTCATTTCATACTGGACATCTCATAGTTAAGCATAGTTAAGCTAAAACGTGTCCAGTATAAAATTAAGTTAAAGTGGATTCAACAATTAAAATCCGTGACTGTACAGGCATAAACCATTAACAAACGTCATCATTAAAAGCCTTCATCCATACAAACATTAATAATACAACAAACATACAAACATTTAGCTTCAGAAGTCAACTGAAGATATTCCAACTAAATATGTACTTATTTTTACGACTATTAGGTTCTAACCATTATTCGCTTAGAAAGTGCCGAAGTGTGTCGACGCAGCATTACTACTGGTTCCACTGTTTTAAATAGACGTCTATATACTTGCTGTATTTGATTATACTTAAATACTGAGAACTATTAAATGAAAGCTTGAGCGGGTAGAGCGACGAGCTAAATCTAAAGCGATTGATAATAAAAAGTAGTTACCCATTGAAATGGTCTGGGCAGGTACTTGTAATTCTACCATTAACCGACTGTGAAAATCAAGTACCCCCATTAACACAACGAATGTTTTATGTCCTAAGTAGGCTTTCCTTATAGGTTTTAGATGTTAGGTGGTAAAAATCAGTGGTAGCGCGACTAATTTAAACATTAATTATTTTCTGTCAAGTGACGTCGCCGGCGTGCAAAATTGATCCAAGATTTAGATTTTAGAAGGTGTTGTTTTAACTTTTGATTTGTTCTCCAGCCGAAGATGCTACCCGTGAAGCCGGGCAGCCCCGCGCCCGACGGCAGCTCCATGGACAAGAAGCCGATCGCCGGGATCCCGCGCGTGGCGCCTACCACCAAGTTCAACGCGCCCGTGCACATCGACGTCGGCGGCACCATCTACACCTCCTCACTAGAGACTCTTACCGCGTACGTAAAATGTTACACTCTTGTATCTTCTAAGTAGGTTGCGGAAGCTACGCGTGCAGCCGCGCGGCCGGTTTCATGGACAAGGCCACCACCACCGACTTCAACGCGCCCGCCCGTGCTCATCAACGTCGGGACCACCAATTACATTTTGTCACTAGATACACTAACAGTTGCTTTATAACTTCCGACGCTCGCGACGTCATCGTCAGTGTATGGTCTGCGAGCCATTTCATTTTTGAATTGAAGGGGTTGAACTACGAGTATTAGTCGCCGGCGCTATGGAGCCGCTGTGTGGCATAGCCAATAATATAAATTAAAGCAGCGAACACTATTACTACTTATTGTTGTATTTACCAAGCTATAATAAAGTCTAATAAATTACAAAATTTGCGGCCTAGAACTACAAATCTTGAAGCAAAGGACAGATGGACATGGCGAAGCATTTAACTATACCATAAATAGTATGCCTGGTTAATCATATCCTTCCTTTCTCCTTCCTTCCTTTGAGGTAAGTAGCCATGGAATCGAACGTGCTGTCGAAACTTGTGCTTATTAGGTACTTTAATTTAGCAATCGAGTCTGATCGTAATTTCCTTTAGATAACTGTAAGATTTTAGTGAAGTATCCTTGTGTATGTGGTATATAGAGATATGTGGGTGGGTCTGGCTGGTAGTAAATAACCACGTTTTATCTGCGGGGAGTGTTGTTTCTGCGAGCGAGCGCGGAGCCGGCGGCGGCGCCGCGGGCGCTAGCCCCGCTCCGGCCGCCCGCCGCCCGCCGCTCGTCGCCCGCTCGGTTCTTTTAATCAACTCACTTGAGGGCACAAAAATAAATATCCTGCCAATTGTATGTCTGTGAAACCGTTACCAATGTTTTCGCTTCGACAAAATCAATCGAACAATAAATTTACAACCCGAACGGTCAAAATCTCTCCCGTGCAATAATGAAAGTGAGCACCGAAGAATTTGTTGGACAATTTATGTATCACTTTCTTAACTGTTGGCAGGTAAAGATTTAATAAATTATAGGAGTTTTTACGCAGTTAAGTATCAGATACCCTTATCTACCGGAAGGCTTGTGCGATTGTAATATTTTTCACGAGTCCAATGGATATTAGATACATCTCTAATTATTATTTTTTATTAGTTTGATGACCATCTACTTTAGTTAATAATGATCGTTTTACGCTGGTTGTACCTAACCTTGTGAATTTGATTTAAAACAATTTACTTCAGCTTATCATTGTTGCTTTTCAAGTTTGCTATCTATTGATGCCAATAGTTCGAACAGGTTCGTTGAGTCAAATTGATGCTATCTGTGTTGTTAATACTTGTAAGCTAATATTAGACGCTACATATCGTGATGTGTAATTGTATAGCAATATACATATTTTTTTTTTTAATTTAAACAAAAATTTATTATTCTTTATTTACATGAACATATTTACATAATTATATAAGAAACTAAGACTAAACTTAAAAGCTAGCTAATGTCTAAAATAGGCCCTTGAGGCATTCTACCAAGGATACTGGCGACATTTCCTCGCTGTATCGCAATGCTGATACGTTGAGCGAGGAAGCCGCCAGCTCTTCGGTCACCAGTTACCTCAACCAGACGCTTCGCGATTTCTGTGAACAACTTGTTCGCGCTGGGGCCCCATGGACCTAGAGTTTCTACACCAAAGGGTACAAAAAGGTATTCTTTGCCAAGACTTTTGTATTTATTACGTTTCAAAATTTCGGCACTTTCTGCCGCTGCGCCCGTTTTTATCTTGGTCCGTTGGAGGTGAGACGGTGCCAATGTGTCTACGCAGGTAGCATCCCACACCCACACTAACATTCGTCCCATACTCCAAGGGACCAAGGACACTCCATCAGGCCTCTTGCCATCATCTCTGATTATGCCAGTCGGCTCAAGGAGAGCAGGCACATTGATGGTTGCAAGGGACCGACGGATAATGTCATATTTAGGTTATAGGTATAAAAATCACACGTAACTTATTTTAATAAAAAAAAGCCTGAGGTATTAGCCCAGGGGGCCGATATTTGAATTTCGGTCGCACGAATTTGTCAATCGAAATTGTATAATAAACAGCAAAATGCAATGTTTGACATATATAGGCGCTATGAATTGGGATCCTAGTGAGGTATTGGTTACCGGTGTTTCAATTATATTAGTAGAATTTAATTAAGAAGTACCTATTTATTTATTAAGGGATTATCTACACATTTACATAGAAGCAAAGATTTTTTTTAAATTCAAAATGGGCTTACTCTTGGCCACAGACTAACCAAAGGCAAAGACGTGGCCTACGATGGAGTGAGCTCGCCCAGAAGGTGCCTATTCAATCTTGATTATCTGAATGCAAACGGCAGTTTTTTATGAATCATTCCGCTCTTTTCGAATTTAACGCGAGCAAAGCCGCGGGCAACAGCTAGTATATTATATTGTCTATGAGTTTACCTATTTTTTTATTAATTACAGCTACCCCGAGTCCCGCCTCGGGAAGATGTTCAACGGCACCATCCCCATAGTCTTGGACACGCTGAAACAGCACTACTTCATCGACCGCGACGGCGGCATGTTCCGGCACATCCTCAACTTTCTGCGCAACAAGAAGCTGCTGCTGCCTGATGACTTCCCTAACCTGGACTTGCTGCTGCACGAAGCTTTGTACTTCGAGTTAGACCGTAAGTTATTGAAGTAGCAGGGTACTTAGTCTACGTCACTATCGCTTAATAGATCTCTGTATCGCGCCACTACGGAAGAGATATAGAGAGACTTACCTTCGATAACGATATTAGCGAAAGCGATTGTAACGTTGGCTAGATACCCAGGGGCATGAAACGTCTTTATTTGACGTTTTTAGTCTGTTTCTGTTGACTTTGGAAAAATTGTGACTTTAAGAATTGCTGCACCCCCTGAAACCTATACAACGACACCCTTGATGACTTTTGTGACAAAGTGCATGTAAAGGTAAACATAAGATTGTACATGTATTTGTAGGTTAACATATAAAACGGCACATCGTAGTTTTATCCCGTTTTCTCACACATATTGATTTGAAAGGGATGATACTACAATGTTACCACTTTTTAATTTCTACTCTTTTTGGTCAGACTGTACCTGAAATATGACGTAATGTCAATCTTTCATAAATAGTGACAAGCCTTGTTCACACATCCTAACTCTCCCCATTCGCAAAACAACTCCCCCCGTTACTGACCCAAGTACCTTTCTCGTCACGGCTACTCACCCCATAAAAATCCGCAAAATACTGTTATGAAATTATCTTATGATTTTCTGTCATTATACATCAATGTCCGGTCAGTTTGACGACTGGTCTGGCGTAGTCGGTAGTTACCGTGCCTGCTAAGCCTATATAGGTATATCGTTGTCTGAGTACCTGCAACACAAGCCTTCATGAGCTTACCGTGCGGCTCAGTCAAAATGTGTAAGAATGTCATGTAATATTTATTTATTTATTAATTTTATTATTTACTCCGGAATTGTATGATAAATTGATAACACAAGTCCGCGAACCCTACTCACCCCGAATTACGGCATTTATTACTTAGTTGTAAATTAGCATGAAGCTTCCATTAAATTGCTATCATCGCACCTTACGGTCAGTTGAGCAATTTAGGTAGAATTTTAGCAAGTTAAAAATAGGTAGTTACCTTGCAAATATATTACTGTCTTTTAGGTTATGATATTATACTTATTAAATATGAACCAGCACGATCGCGCTGGCAAATTTGCATAGCGATTTATAAAATTAGCACAGCGAAAGCCAGCTTCTGCGATACGCGCATCTTGCTTACTTATTCATTGCCCACTAGGAATTATACTCGTACATGAACAAGAACTTACATTATACGCGTATAAGTAAAGCTAGCACGAGTCTCTTAACGCTGTATAAGACATAAAAAATAAAAACTTTTACTTAAGGTACAACGGGTCAAATCTCGACTGGGGGCAATTGTAACTACTCTACTCTATTTAATAATGCAAACATTGTAAAACATGGAAGGACCAGTTACATTTGCCCTCCAGTCGAGATTTGCCCCGCTGTACCTTACTTAAAATTGATATGAGACTGTAGTCCATTCAAATTAATTCGGCCCGCAATGTAATGCAAACTGGTTGAGGTAACTGGTGACCGAAGAACTGGCGACTTCCTCGCACAAAGTATCAGGATTGCGATACAGCGAGGAAATGTCGCCAGTATCCTTGGTACAATGCCTCAAGGGCATATTTTAGACATTAGCTAGCTTTTAAGTTTAGTCTTACATGAACATATTTACATATAATTATGTAAATACACATACTCCTAAGCAGGCGGAAAATTAATTCATTAAACATCAGTGTTGTGTTTTTGGTGTTATCATTAATTAAGGCAAGAACAATATAATACGGGATTGACAATGCCCATACAAAAAAGCGTACCCCTGAAATTTTTAGGCTTAAAACTAGATGGCGCTGTTTCGCAGCCTGGAACTGGCCAAAATCATATTTTCCCCAAATATTTTTACGAGTTTTTATTTTCTATAAGAACAAATGGCATATTTCTTTATTTTAATATCATGATATCATGTCAATACATATTTTGAAAAACAAAAAAAGTAGGCATCATCAATGTGGTTATGATAGTATTTAATAGGTTGCGCTAAAAAATGGAGGTACGATTCTTAATATGAAGACTGTAAATCCTATATAAGGACTGTATCGTTAATTATAGGGACAAAACAAACCTCGTCTAAATGTTGACATGTGCATAATTTTGTATTATTATGGTCCGAGAGTATGATCTGAAGGTATTGGTAAGTACTATTTGATATAAGAAGGTCTGATATTTTTTTTATTTTAGGGACTTTATGGTGGTACTATCATTAAGGTCTAGCAAATAAATTTCGGACAACCCCTAATCTGGCTTAATTTGAGAATATCTCAAAGACTCTTTGTACGATTTCGACAAACAAAGGTTAATATGCTGCCAAAATATATTTTTAAGAGTCCTCTTCATGGTTGTTCAATTGGGTACTTGCAGAATAAATGCGGTGAATTTATATAATTTAAAAAAACGCATTTTTGAGCAACGTTCCGGATTGCCGTAAATTTTTGATACAAGCAGGATGAGAGAAATAGATAAAAAAAATTAGGCATAGGCCAATGTCTAAGCTAGCGATATACGCTGGGAGAGGTAAGCGCCAGCCCTTGGGTCGCCGGATGCGTCTATCAGCCGGGTCGACAGTGGCACCCATGAAAGATTTCTTATAATTTGTCAAGATTTCTTTTAAATTGATTGAAATAATTATAATGATATTTGTTAATCAAGTAGGCTGCACATACCGATTAATATATAACAAAACACTGTAGGTATGGTGGAATTGTATCTCTTAAATATTCAGGTCTACAAAAATATTTTACGGATAAGTTACTATCACCATTTTTATGATTTTATTCCCTTGCATAGCCAGGGTCGTCCGCTAGCGATATTATAAGATAGTGTGTACCTATGATCGCTGCTAATAGTATTTTATACAATCGTGATATAATACAAAGCTTTTCAGTCGAGTACCATGTTTAGGCCACGAAGCTTGCTGAGTGGCCTAATAGTACGGTACGAGAGTGAAAAGCTTAGTTATATCACTATTGTATACAATACTTTTTCTACGAGTCATCATCTTCAACATCAATGGACGGAAATATCATCATTCATGCAAGTTAAAATTAATGTTAATAGCGTCGTTCACCTTTGTATCAACATCGAATTACCTAGCAACCAATTGTTTGTAATAACCGTCTCTGATTGGCCGATAACGCGACAAATAAAAAAAAATGTATTTCAGATGCAGAAAAATTTGCCAGGTATCGCAAATTAGTATAGAAATTGTATGATGTTCTATTTTTGAAATTATTACAGTTAACTTAAAGTCAACTATAATGAGATTACATATTACAGATGTCATATATGCCATAGATCAAGCAAACCTATCTACTTAGCGTGTCAAATGAACTCAGTGAAATCCACTGAGTTGTCCGTCTTTACTCGCAGCTTGCAGCTTTCGGGCGTCAATTTTTGTAAGTTGAAGTCAACCAAAACATAAAAAATGCCTCGTTACGTGATATTCAATTGCAACAACACAAAAATTATGAACAATCAAGAGCCTGAGACATATTTAAAATTACAGGCAAGAATCAACTTCAGTACAAAATTTGACACGCTCGGCCCCTATACAAATATATGAATTTGTTTCTTCTATCTAAATTAAGTTCTGTGTTACATATATTATTATAGTTGAGTCGGAACTGCCATAGAGTGTCCAACACTGAAAAGTTAGCACTTATAGTTTAGTCTGTGGTGTCCTAATTGACAGATTACAGTCGACGAGTAGAAAAATGTTAATATTCTGCTTCCCTAGATAACTAGAAAGTAAAGAGCTATATTTTCACCACTGCAGCGAGGAGAAACTTGTAAACATATTTACGTAGTTTGCTCCTTATAGTATCCATGTAACTTATACTCGTACTTGTCAGTTTACGTTAAACATCTAGAATAGTAGCTATTTACCAGCTTAGGCGAGCTGCAATAGCGAAATAGCAATTTCTATTTTTGGACGTATAAATAAATATTATATACGCATACATGAATTGATACATTTTTAGGGTTCCGTAGTCAACTAGGAACCCTTATAGTTTCGCCATGTCTGTCTGTCCGTCCGTCCGTCCGTCCGTCTGCGGACAATCTCAGTGACCGTTAGCACTAGAAAGCTGAAATTTGGTACCAATATGTATATTAATCACGCCGACAAAGTGGTAAAATAAAAAGTGGAAAAAATGTTTTGTTAGGGTACCCCCCTACATGTAAAGTGGGGACTGATTTTTTTTCATTCCAACCCCAACGTGTGATATATTGTTGGATAGGTATTTAAAAATGAATGGCTTACTAAAATCGTTTTTTGATAATATTAATATTTTCGGAAATAATCGCTCCTAAAGGAAAAAAAAAGTGTGTCCTCTAACTTTTGTTTAAAAAATATGAAAAAAATCACAAAGTAGAACTTTATAAAAACTTTCTAGGAAAATTGTTTTGAACTTGATAGGTTTAGTAGTTTTTGAGAAAAATACGGAAAACTACGGAACCCTACACTGAGCGTCGCCCGCCACGCTCTTGCCCGGTTTTTAAGTACCTAGTGTACCTACAGTAGAGCATTCACATCAACACACCTATTATGGTCAAACATAGTAAGTAGAGCCGTATTCAGATTTTTTTTCGCGTGTTAAACTTAACCATGGTACTTGATCGTGGTAAAAATACGGGTATTCGTGGATTCTATATACTATAATAACTATATAAATCATCAAGAATTATTATATACATTTAGATATTATTTATAATTTACCGCACAATTTTACCACATTTTTATAGAAGCAGGTGACGTAACTCATAGATATATACTTACAACAGTTTTCTTTACTAAAAAGTTTTAATTTCTCGGTATGTATGTTACAATCAATAAAAATATGTATAATATTAAATTTCAGATATGGTGTTCGTTCTGACGAAGATGAAGAACAACAAAGAAGGCGTAAAGCAGGACCGCGTGTGGCTGAGCGAAGCCACGGAGCGGCTCAAGCAGGAGTCGGAGCTGCTCACGCAGGAGCGCGAGCGGCTGCAGCAGCGGTGGTCGTGAACTGAGGTAACTGCAGCAGTTCCTGCACAACAACACAGAGGGCGTGGTGCACCGCATCTGACTGAGCGGAGCCACGGAGCGGCTCAAACAGGAGTCGGAGCTGCTCACGCAGGAGCGCGAGCGGCTGCAGCAGCGGTGGTCGTGAACTGAGGTAACTGCAGCAGTTCCTGCCATACAACACAAACAGGAGCGCTGACACGTACCACACGTGACACAGGTGAACTGAAACGGATGGTGCTTCAATTAACATCTGAATATTCTGAAGGTTGTCTCACAGGATTATCACACTGATACCGTCAATTAGCGATGTCCCACTTGCTCACTGTGTCGCCCAGCACAACCGCCTTCTATTTTTCGTAAGATTAAATACCTATTTCCAAAAGTTTATTTGTGGGTGTTACTGCAGCTTACTGAGCAAATGTCCAAGCAATCTCCGAATCAGTGTCTTTAATCTGCAATTTTTACTTTTTCAGGTTAGCTGTACAGATACTGATATGAAAAGGCGACGCACTACGTAATTGTTGTAGTACGAGATACGAGATAAGGTATATAGGGAATTTCTATTCTCGTCCGTTATTTACTTATTTATAAATGTATCATAAATTGTATCGCAAATAAATAACAGATGAGGATAGCAATACATTATAGCGTTCTTAGACCATTATTTGTTTAAAAAGTCATTGTTTTTATTTTAATTTTGAGTAGTTTATTAATAAGTTAACTGTAGTTTTTAAGGTATTATCACTTGTCTACAGAGAAGGGTTAATAGTGCATCATGTGTAATAAGGACCATTTTATCAGAATTTCTGTTGGTGTTTCAATGGGAAGGACCTTATTGCACTTGAAGCACTAGAGCCCAGTTGTAATGGATATCCACTATTGTCTATCAAGTTCTCTGTTATTATTATCCTTATATTTTATATTTTACATTACATTCATGTTTGGCTTACAGCGGACCAAACGCCAAAACATGGACAAAAGTCAAAATACAAAGAGACAAAATTACAATTAAATAATGAAAAAATAATAATCAAAATAAAATAACTCACAATAATTATAAACATAAAAACACAACAATTATAAACATAAAAACACAATAACAAAAATAAAAAAAATTATCAAGAAAAATTAAAATTCACAAGATAAGATAATGCATAGCTCCTACCATCGCTTAGGGGCGACCAACAAAACCATTTCGGAAAGTACACAGTTTTGAGTGTAAAACACCCAACCTGTCGTTAAATAGGTCAGGCTCTAGACGTAGGCGCTCGGCGCGCGTATTGCGTGCGCGTTGCAGGCACTGCGAACAGCGCGTGCCGACGTCTAGCGCCCGCTCGCACATAATCGTTGGGGACGAAGAGCCGTATACTTGAGAGTACAGTTGGATTTTCCACTTTGTTGCGGAAGAGGAGGACATAGTGGATCGCGAGAAGCATTTTCCTCCGCAACTCTAGCGTCTCTAATCCAACCATACCTGCCACAAACAACGAGGGATAGAGAAAAGGATAGCGTCCATATAACCTCTTGTACAGGTATCGAGCAAACTTTTTTTGAATTTTCTCCATCATGTCCCTGTATTTTTGGTCGGTTGGGTCCCAAACAATACAGTTAAATTCCATCCGGCTACGAACAAATGCGTTATATAAAACCAGGGCAATCCTGGTGTCGCGGAATTGTGACGCGATCCGCATGATGAAACCCAGGTTTTTGTTAGCCTTTTTACACATGTCAACGATGTGGTCTTGGAAAGTCAAACCGCTATCAATAATGACCCCCAAATCTCGTATACTTCGAACACGCTCCAGGGATACACTTTGCAGACAATAAGAGTAGGTTACTGGCGTTTTGGAACGGGAAAAACTAATAACCTTGCACTTAGATACGTTCAACTGTAGCCGATTTATCTCACTCCATTCAGCTACTTTGTCGATAGACTCCTGAAGTAGTCTACAGTCACACACATTAGCCACTGGCTGAAGAAGTTTAAGATCATCAGCAAATATCAAGCACCTACAATTGCTAATAGCGGAGGGAAGATCGTTTATCATCGTCAAAAACAGAGTAGGTCCTAGATTACTACCTTGACTCACACCTGAGCGCGTAAAATAATCTTTTGATCTAAAACCTCCGTACTGTACATATTGTCTCCGATCTTTAAGATAGCTCGAAAAAAAATTGAGCAGATTTGGCGTACACCCTAATGACAAGAGCTTGACCAATAATATGTCAATATCTGGGCAACCGAGCTTCGCTCGGTTCTGTTTCGTATCCTTGACATGTGTCGCCATCTAGTTCAAAAATGAATAGTACCTACATCGAGCGAAAGAATTCTCAGCCTTAACAACACAACTACTGCACACGAGATGGCGCGCATTTCGCCACAAAAACTCAAATAGTGTATTTTCTATTCGTTTTAGCCTTGACCTGTGTCGCCATCTAGTGTTTGCAATAAATAGTACTTACATCGACCGAAAGAATTCTGTCTTAACAGTACAACTACTGCACACGAGATGGCGCGCGAAGAAAACGCATGAAAACTCGAAAATTCGCGTTTTCCGGGACCTAAGTATAAGTTAGACCGATTTTTCACCCCCAAAAACCCCCACATAACAAATTTCTGCGAAATCGTTAGAGCGGTTTCCGAGATCTTCAGTGTAAATAAATATGTATATAAATAAATAAATAAATAAATAAATAAATATACAAGAATTGCTCGTTTAAAAGTATAAGATTATCGACCAAGTCAAATGCCTTTCTGAAATCAAAATAGGCAGCATCGACTTGCATGCCCCTATCTAACTGGGAAGATATGTAATCAACTAGGCAAATAGCTTTAGAGGCCATAATCTATTTTGCTAACGGTTTCCTATTTTTAATTTCAAGAATATCTAAGTCATCAATTTTGCCTTGCTCCAGATACATTTGTTGCAACAATAGTGATAAAATCTTTTTTTCACAATATTTTTGTAATTAACAAATATAGAGCCAAACCCGTCTCAGTTGACAGCCATTTTGATAAGGACTATACACATATAAGTTAAGAAGGCTGATTTAAAAGTTATTGTTACATCTGGTTTTCGGTCCATCCCCTCTATTTTGGGTTTTTAAAGACGTTTCACCTAACATTTCACGCCAAAACATGAGTAGTAAAAAATTTAACTAAAAATCGAACAACCAGGTGGGCAACAACGGCGTGTGACAGCGCGTATCACGTGAGTCCGTCCTTTTCGTACAGATTTTAAGTGCGATCGGGACTCACCGACGCGATACTGTTTATCAGGCTAGTCAGCTACGCCAGCTGGTTCAAGCCAAAACGACGCGAAATGGACACCTATTTGAAGCCCTGGAGGGTTTATTTCTAATTTGTAGGTATGGTGGGTTTGGAATACAGATGGAATAAGTGCAAGGACCTCATGGGAAATAAAAGTATTAGGTCACAATAAAACTTTGGGTTTATTTCACACTTAGCTTGGTCGTGGTTTTCAATTGAGGTACATTAAAAGCTAACTTCGTTTCTTTGTGAAATACGTTACTAGTAAATGTAGATAAAAATGCATTCATGTTTTATGTATACCGCCTATATTTTATTAAATATGTAAGTACGAAAGCGAATATTACTTGTACCTTGTACCTATAGGTACTTACTTAAATTAGTCATACAGTATAAGCAAAATTAATTGTACCTAAAGTAGGGGTCAATAAAAATTACAAATTAGTATTTTAGAAAACCTAGCCTTTAGCCTTTTCTTCCCGTGGGTGTCGTAGATGCTGACTATGGGATCAGCAATTCCCGTTAAGTTTGTACATTTGGATCACGTCTCCGATTTGAATAAAAATTGGTAGGCTGATAGAGTCCATGATGCTGAGCAAGATCCACTAGGTTTCCCAAAATGTCCTAGGTTGATTGTATGAAACTTTCCTTTCTTGTTACCGAAAATGTATAGAAATCTGGTAACAAAAAAGGAAGGTTTCATACAAACTAAATAGGACATTTTGGGAAACCTAGTGGATCTTACTCAGCATCATGGACTCTATCAGCCTACCAATTTTTATCAAAATCGGAGACGTGATCCAAATGTACAAACTTAACGGGAATTGCTTGGATACGGGTTAAATTTGGTGCGTAGACGAGAGGCTGGCAACCTGTCACTGTAATGTCACACTTCTCGTTTTCTTGCAACCCCTTATTTTGCAAAGAGAGGCACTGAAACTTGAGTAGTTCCATGTGCTCTGTCAACCCCTTTGTGTATGTCTGTAGTATTTTATAAGAATACTGAATAGTGAATACACAAAAAAGAAATTATATCGTGGTAGATCCGTCTATATAAGTTAATGTTATTTAAAATGTATTGTAAAGAACAATTTGCAGATTTTATTGAACTCTACTTGGGCATTGAGTTTGCTACACTTTTGTGTCGGAGAATACAATAATTGTTGTGGGTTCAAACTAAGTGGATTAGATAGAACTCTAGTAGTTATGGTCAAGGTGCTCAAACATAATATATAAACTTTCAAAATCCTACATTTAATATTGGTATTTATAAATACCAGTGTGAAATTTTATTCTAACCAATGAAGTTACATTTTGTCTGTTTAATGTCAATGATCAAATTCGAGTTCAAAAACGTAAACAAATAAAAGTCCCATTGCAGATATACTTACAACCAAATATAAAAAAAAACCATCCGTTTAACGAAATCAAATGTTTAAAACTTCTTAACATTGTCAGTAGGTACTATACTTTGACTCGAATTAGATCACCGATTTTAGATAAATTATGTTTCAAAAAAAACTATTTAAATTCGCATAAAAATGAGGCTCACTGAAACGTTTACACATCAAGTTTCCGAATGAATTTTACGTCTTGTTGTACAGATAAAAGCACAACACCTTCGTGTGTGTAGACGTGTGAGTGTGCTTGCAGTAAAATCATGCTACGCACACGTCACGTGAACGTTGTGCCTTCATTCATTAGGATTCATATACATAATACAATGCGCAAGTGCACGTCTACGCTTACGCATTCGGTGTGCACATTTGCATGGTTCTCTTATTTAGTAAAATCAGACAATGTGGACTTACTAGTCGGAAATACGTACGATAAGTATCTTAATGTTGTCAGTTAATCTATGAATATAATAATTAAACAATAAAACTAATTTGTTATTCATTTATTTCATTTATTACATCAATCAAAATTATAACATCTGTTAACATTTATAAAATTGTTGATACATAGATCACTTGAGATTTATTGATGAATTTTAGATATTAAGATGTTAAATGATTTGACCATTATATATGTCAAATAAACAGAATAGAACATTTTAAAGATACAAATACTAATAATGTCAGCTAACATACCTAATTAGCCTTTTCCATTGTTTCTGTAATATTAAACGGAATACATATAATCAACTTAAATATATCTTATACTTTTAAACGAGCAATTCTTGTATATTTATTTATTTATATATTTATTTACACTGACGATCTCAGAAACCGCTCTAACGATTTCGCAGAAATTTGTTATGTGGGGGTTTTTGGGGGTGAAAAATCGGTCTAACTTATCCTTAGGTCCCGGAAAACGCGAATTTTCGAGTTTTCATGCGTTTTTCTTCGCGCGCCATCTCGTGTGCAGTAGTTGTACTGTTAAGACAGAATTCTTTCGGTCGATGTAAGTACTATTTATTGCAAACACTAGATGGCGACACAGGTCAAGGCTAAAACGAATAGAAAAATACACTATTTGAGTTTTTGTGGCGAAATGCGCGCCATCTTGTGTGGAGTAGTTGTGTTGTTAAGGCTGAGAATTCTTTCGCTCGATGTAGGTACTATTCATTTTTGAACTAGATGGCGACACATGTCAAGGATATGAAACAAACCGAGCGAAGCTCGGTTGCCCAGATATTATATATGTATATATGATAATAAATGTTGGTAATGAAATGTAGGTGACGGTTAACGCTCCATAGCGAATCAAAGGCAGCTGTCACTTCGTTTCCCGTAGTGTGAGCGATTGTCACCTTGGCCAGATTTTTTGCTTGACATCCTAGGTACGTAAAGTAATCAATGGCAATATTAATATACACCGTCAGTTATATCTCAAGCAACCACGGTTTTTAAAGGTACTCCAGCTGCCTAGGACTATTCCTGTACGACTTATTAAGAGGAGAAATAGTGTCGTTAATGTAGTGCCGAGGCCCAGATGCAGATAATGTTTTCTGCGGCTTGACAGTTTTAGTTGGTTTTAGATGTATTGTATTTGTATATATTGTCAAACGCGATGTACAGTCAGCTGCAGAGAAAAGTAGACCCCTTTGCATACAAATTTGTATGGCAGGGGGTCTCCTTTTCTCTGCAGCTGACTGTACCAGCCCAACCTATTCAAATGGTCAATTATGTACGTCCTCTTTAGATGATATGACTCTGGATTGCGATACTCTTATTTTTATACTCTTACATAAAAAAACTAGAATCCTTAATTTACCCACAAAATAGACCAGTACTAAAAACAAATATATAAATGGCAACATCGACTACGAATCAGATTCGCATATAACTTATCACCTATTTATATATTTTCAACAGAAAACGTGCTTCAAACTGGCGATTAAGGATGCCTCACGATAGATCGGAATGGGACCGGGTCGGAGCTTCAGTAGTAATTCTCTCTGAAGAAAACGCAGCGCGGAAGCGCTGAAGACTTATCGTGAGATATTCTATAGGCGATCAAATACTTCATTATTATGAAGATAACTTGACCCAAGAAAATTTGAAGTGAAAAATAATACCGCAACTTATATGTTGTCATATACATAGGTAATTAGGTACATCACCTCTCGGGTATTGACTCGTATCCATTTGTAATGACACACTGCAAGTAGATCCGCTTCAATAGAAGCTTTAAATGTTTGGAAGGACAGAGTGGACAAACACCTACTTATGATTTATGATCGGTAGCGTAATATGTAAAAAATAAACAATTTTTCTGTCCATATATATACTTTGTCTACAGAGACATATTTTTCTACATTTATTTTATAAAACTACATAACTACCTACCTAAATCGTACTAACGTAAACAGTAGGTACGTACCATTACTACGAGTCACTAACTGTGTCAACTCAACAATGACATTTACTCTAACGCCTACGTGACTTAGGGCCGGTTGCACCAAACCGTCTGTCACCGTTAAAGCGTTCGTAATTTTTTTATTGTATTGGAAGTTCCATAGACGTGTGCTGCGTGACGATGATGTGTCTGTTAAATGTGGTTGATGCAACTGGCCCTTACTCTCTATCTCTCTAAGAATATCGGTCATACTGAAATATTAATTCAGAATGTGTGTTACGTAGATGCTAGCGTATATAATAGTAATGAGTTGATGACAATGTCAGTGAGTGGTAAGGACATGAGTCCCGTGGACAAGTGGCCAGTCATTCATGCTCCGAACTGTAGGTATCGTAGTTATCTCTCATTTCCTCTTTCGTATTCGTGTAACAAAGACATAGCTACGATACGCTAGGAAGCCCGAAAGACTGGCCTCTTGTCTACACACCCAGGTGTTGAGGAAGACTGACGCAACGTTAGTGACCTCACATACCGTTCTTGCCACGAGCGCTGTGGTGCTAAGTATAATAAGCACTTTTATATAAACTGGCATAATTACTGGTACTTTTGGTTGCGGCCTCACTTAAAATGTAAAAAAGTCTTTATTTACCTACTTAATTTTAATAATAATTTCAAGGATTAAATATCAGCCCCAGAGGGAAGTCTAGCTGCTAAACTTATAAAACATATCCATTAAAATACTCAGTCTCACGATAATTATTTTATTTTCCATACACGTCATTTAACTATCCAAAGCAAACCTTGTGACTGAACATAATACCAAACATAATTCGAGAAATGCGCATTCACTTTCGATTTCCAAAAAAAATGTATAACAAAAGATTGAGCATTGTCAACGAGTTTGTTACATATCGTATTCAGACATTATTTTGTTACCTTTGAGACTAGATTTTACCATCTGACGTGCATGAAATATTTGGCACCATTTAGTTATAATGTAGCTCCAAGATATTAATGTCAAGATTAAGAGAAGTTATATAGGTGATTTGGAGACGTGAGCAGAAACAACTCAATAAATTATGAGATAATAATTTTATTATAAATCATGACTCATTAGTTTAAGTTTAATACGGCTATTAATAAGCCTCCGTACTCGGCCTGACCAGGTACTCGTTCGGAATTATACTTACTATCCTCAGTAACAAAAAACGCCCGGCTAAAAACACCATCTTTTACTAAATATATGTTTTCGGTAAAACTTATCAATTCAATGGGATGATGTAAATACATATTTCACAAATGTATACAGGGTGGGGCCTGTAACAAAAGTAAAAAATTAAACTGTAGGCTATATAGGTACTTCTTAAACTGACCAACATTTTATTCAGCGACTTTTAAAAATTATGAAGTCATTAGTGTTTTAATTTTTAATACAAAATAAATATTAACTTCAATGTACGTACAATTAATCATTTTTGGCATTGACGTTGTCTGTCACACTTTTGACTTAACAGAATTCGCAATACATTACCTACCTCTTATGGAAAACTTTCAAGGGTAATAAAAATCAAAATACTTTATTTTTAAAAGTTGCTGAACAAATGTTAGTATTTGCTTTTGTTACAGGCTCCATCCGGTATAATAGAAGGTACAAAACCCTTGTGATAGTACTGTATGTCCATTTACTGTATGAAAGAGGTAAACTTATTTACTCAGAGAAAGGTTTAAAACTAGATGGCACTTTTGTCAAACTAATTACTCCTGGACTGGTGTATAGAAGTGGAAATCTTAAATAATAAACATTGCTTAAAACAACTAGTTTGAAAAAGACACAAAATAAAATATAGGTATGTTTACACTTAAACTATTATGAACAATGAACAAGCGATCAAAAATAATTGTTCAGACATAATTAATTCCATAAGTATAAGCATTTAATTTAATAATAAAAACAACTTGACTGCGATTAATATGTGTGTCGTATAAAAATTACTTAAGATCACGCATCAAAATACAATTATTGCAAAACTTATCAAAAATGTGTATTTCATTGGTACATGAGGTAAACATATCGTAAGTAAATTCATTGCTTGGAATAATCGTAGCAAACATTAACAATCTACAAATAATAGACTATAACTAGGTCTGTTTTAGATTTTTACTTATAATGCTTTTACATAGAGGTAGAAAGATACGTACCTCTTTAGCATGAGTTATACCTGCAAACATTTAATGGTTTTACTTCTTTTTAAAAAGCTATTACAGTTTCGTTATAATTGGCAATAATTGTACCTACGATATATCATTATATGGATAATTTCAGAAAAAAAAATTTGAACAAATACACCCTTACACGCGTAAATAATCTACATCTTATTACTAAGTTTTTTATTTCAGAGGAAAAGGGGGGAATTTGAAATAAGTATTATTAAAAATACAGTATCTTTAGCTCGCAATACAGTACACATTTTGTACATTTATACAAGACAAAATAAACTGTTAGTAAGGGGCGAGTACCAGGACGGGTTTCATGAGATTTCCGTATTACTCAATGTTCCAGTTTTCAAGCCTAGAGTTTCTTGAGTTTTCCTTGTGTATCGTTGATAGGTTAATTGTGGCGCGGGCGGCTGGCTCTCACTGCAATATCACAATTTCGTTTTCTTTCAACCCCTTAATTGGTAAGAGTGACACCGAAACTTGAGCAGTTTTTATGTGCTGCGCTACACGTTTTGGAATTACAAGTTTAAGTATATTGTATAACTGTATTTATGTTAAGACTTGAAGTTAAACTGTTGATATTCATGTACGTGTCTGCACACACCTATAGCCAAATTCGCTAGCATGTGTGATTTACTTTTAACGTTTAAGTAACATAACTTCAGCGAATATATCAGTGTCAAACTCATAGTGTAGCTACAGGTGTCATTGTACTTTAAACAGCGGTTCTTTTGTATCAATTTACTGTGAGCTTACTGTTTCTATTATATCAAAATGCTCATATGAAGCAATATGAAGGTAAAGTATCTGTACGTATAGGATACTTATTTTATGAGAGTCTGTACTTGAAAATATGGCTTGTAATTATATTCCCCATCTATTAAAATAAATGATATTTAGTTGTACACTGGAAAGTTTGAGATCATGGATACAGTGTTACTAAATAGTAAACTAAGTACCTACCTACTTTCAGCTACACTTCATCTTGAACCACTTGTAGATTCGTATTACCTGAGTAAATGTTTGTGTAAATAAAGTGCTAAGTATTTTTTTTTTGAAGCGGGTACAGAATTGCAGGTTCTTCCTAAGCATTTTAAAGATATTCCGGGTACGTCGAATGTGCTCAATTGCGGACACTCTCGTTCCGTACATGGAACTCATGGACAGAAACTGTAAAGAAATAAATATTCTTTGTTTTGCACACTGGTCACGACGAGGCTAGAGTGAGAACTTACTTTTGTCTTACACCTGTGCCTAAAGAGTCAAAGAAATGATTCCTCTCTATACTATATTTCGCGAAGTTTGATATGTTTTTGTTGTACCTTTTAAGCCAAATTGATATAATTATGTATGCGACTTTGTCACTACGTTATTACAGCACGTAGGTAGTAAGTATATATAATATAATATACATAAATATAACTAACTAAATGCCAAAGTGTACTGATAGCTGATATTGTTAAAACAATAATTGTGCTAACTTTAAGGGAAAGTTCGTTAGATCACAAACTATTAATTTAGGTAGCTGATAGGTATGATTGCCGACATTTATTTTATATTATCATATTTAGAAAAAGGTTCATTTTGGGTCGCCCCTTTCTTTACTTAACAAGTTTGAAGTATTTTACATACAACGATTAATGTTTTTTTGTATACTTAATACAATCGATCAATCAATGTTTGGCCCTAAAGTATTGAGTGGGTTAAAGAATTTGAACTTGTACCTACGCGAGCTACCCTATTTAATGCAGGCTAAGAGCATGGCTAAAGTGAAATCCGGAATAATGACATTAGGTACGTATGTAAGTATATAAATTTGACTCCACCCTAAACAGCCACCTGATATCTGTGGTTGGCAAGCGCGCTGCACATCATAAGAGTATTATCGGGGAGCACATATCTCGATAATTTATTCACAATAAAATGTAAGGACGTTGCCATTCTCACGTACACAAACTATACTTACAGCGTAATCGCAACCTAAACACAACGCTTACAAGACTAATGAAATTAAAGTTAACGGCACTTTCTTTCATACCTACTTAAAATATGACCTCATTCATGAAAATCCATTAAATGTCAAGAAAAAATTGTATCTATACTATGCGTATATTGGACAGAGACATACGTTATGTTAAAATTATGTATGAAAACAAGTACTTTACCACGATATAATTATATAATATGCGTGTCATGATAGTCATCCACATCTATATGCAAAGTTCACTCATGGCTTAGCGACCAACATTCTAAATATCAGCCCTACGGCTAAGAATACCCGTTCACAAACTTATTCTAAATGGATTCTGCAGATTTATATTCCTTCAACACATAGCACTTAATGTAAAAAACAACTTATCATTCGATTAAAAATATACTCTTTGACATCCAAATTCATACTTACATTATCTACACATAAGTTCAGTAAAAATATGAGTTCCGTAAGTTATCTACACCTAAACTATCTACATTTGAAGTACATACTTATTATACAAATCAGTTATTACCGCCACGTCAGGTTACGCTCTTCCGGAGAGTGATATCATGTGGGTGTCGTTTATTCAATATCCAAGCTCCACTTGGTTTCTGAAAGGAGGTGAGGTGCATAAATATGTTGCCATATACATACATATAGTATATTTTAGTTTATAAATATATCTTTTTTGATGCTTAAGCAGATAATTATGTTCTGATATAAGTACTGACGTTATGCAGATGTGATATTTACAAGTACACCTACACTGACTATATTTCTTAAACTCTCCTGAAAACACTTATTATAAATTAAATGAAACTATATTTTACCCTCTACGCTAATCTCCTAGCAACGTAGATAGAATAGAGAAGACAAAGGAACGGCGAACGAACATAAAGTTATTTTAAACTTTTTATTTCTTTTAATCACTACTAAAGCTCTATACTTTAGTAAGAATTTGGTACGAATTAATATTATCAATTCTACTTTCAATATATTGTATGTAGATGTGTAAAGAGTGCCCTGTGGCTTCCATGCTGAATTATTTGTATTTGTACTTACAGGTAATGCACATTACACAAAAAATAAGCAGAATACATTTACCAGCAACTATGCTCCTATAATAATTTAGCTCTTCAACAAAATATATGTCTATGTAAATAAAATATTTATTTCTACCCAACATAATGGGGTTCATAAGACCCTACATTTAAAATGATCTACACTTAAACTTACTATTCGAAATTAACATATTATAACATTTATAACGTACCTACTCGTATGTATAATCTCATCGAATAAACATGTTGATCTTAATAAACACAACAAAGAAGATCATAGTTCAAATTCTAGAGATCTTTGACTTAAAACTATAGACAACAAATACACTAACTTCGCTTAAATATTTCATACCTTTCGCAGAAAAAATTCGCATAAAAGCACATAATTACATAAGTAGCACACAAAAAGCTGGTTTATAATGATATACAGGATACCTATATGTACATATACATAATATACGAGTAAGTATGCCGATAGTACATTGAGTTTCGCAAGTCGCAATGCTTAGAACTGATTTAGGCAGTTTCTAAATGTTTTAACAAATCGTAGTTAGATTTGTCATTTCTGGAGAACACCACGGAGATCCATGATAATCCTCTGAATTCAACATGCTTGTTTTGGGCTCTTTTCAGTTCGACAACAACCACAATTTGTTAAAAAATTTAGCTAATATGTGGCATTTCCGTGGAATGCTCCTTCTACAGCATCGCTGTAAAATATTATTCACAAATGGAATGTAACTACAGTCAGCTACAGGGAAAATTATACTTATGATAGCTTTATTTTACGTTGAATCAATAAAGTTTCATCATTTATAAAAAAAAATCGTTATAGATACAATGAGAAACACGTTTATTTTTCCTTGCAGCAAACTGTACATTCAATAGCCAAAAAATAGCATAACCATATGTTTTTAAAATCTTGACTGGGCAGAGTTATAAATATTCTAAACTAAACAACGTAAATGGTGAGCGTCAGAATGGCGGGTGTACATCAAGCAATCCTGGTGTGGTATACGTCAGGAGTTAGTGCTAGCAATGTGCCAAATGTGCGCCAAAATTCGAGCAATGTGCTCTTTGAACTCCAGAGATATTTAAGAAATTAAAGACACCCGCCATTCTGACGTCAGGTTGGCGGGTGTACTTCCAGTTCTAGCTAATGGCTGCCTACTCAAGGGTGAAAGTACTGCCTAAGGTTAGTGCTCGCAATGTGCTTCCACATGTATGAAACACAAACTAATTTAGAGAGCCGTTGAAGAGTAATATGGGATTGAATAAATATCTCTATAACGCCTGCTGAAATAAAATAGCAATGTTCATTGCCTGCAATGCAGCATTAACATGCAGGCGTTTTTCACAAAAAAGTGATACTTATATTAGCTAAGGGTGAAGTCACATCTATCAGCATCGAGCCGCATTTTGTGTCATGAGAAATCGCTCATTAGTTGCGTAACTACGCATGTTCATACTAACGAGTGTACGCACGCATGCTTCCATCTTTCCGTGCGCAAACGTTTTCATACCAACGAGCGATTTCTCATACATAAAGAGAGACCCTTAAGAATAACATTCAAGTTATTCCCGGCCGTTTTATTAAGGGTCCTGTGACATATTTAATGACGTTTCTTGTAGTGATGCCAAAGAATCGATACTTATAATTTTTTTATGTATATGGCAATGATTGTGTATAAACCAGCCAAGTCAGTTAAAACGGTCTTCATTAAATAATAAACTTATTTACTATTTTGACCCGAATTCATGTCTACTGTCAATTTACAAACATATATAGAATATAGGAATCGTACTACTGATTACATATTTCAAATTTAAATAATATTCTTGAATAATGGATTTCTATCAAATTTTATCGCTATACATATATAAAAAGTATAAAAAGGGAAAGTTAAGTAATTTATTTGTTTATTTACATGTTTTTAACCGACTTCAAAAAAAGGAGGAGGTTCTCAATTCGAGTGATTTTTTTTTATTTTTTTTTGTATGTATGTTACTCGATATCTCCGAGAATTGTGAACCGATTTTCAAAATGTTTTTTTTTTTATCGAACGGGTATAACCTCGAGATGGTCTCATTGGCACCAAGTCAGGGTCTGATGATGGGATCTTAGAGAAATCGAGGGAACTCTTCAAATGTTATAAGCACATGTAATGTTTTTAGTGTATTTTTCAAAGGTAAACCAGACCGCATTTTAGTTACAACTTTAAGTAAGTATGTATCTAAAATTGGAAGTGTTTCCTGATTTGTATTACACACAATTTTGCATACACATACTTAAAGTTTATAATTATCAAGAAAGCCTTTTGTTTGCCTAAAAGGTTTTCGAAGTAATTGCCATTTGATTTGAAGTATTTTTAGACAAATATTGATGTCGTTTAACTTCCATTTACTGTATTTTAGTAGCATGATAACACACATGTAAACTACTGAATTTTTAGTTTAGGATATAAGTAATGCGACAGCATCAATTTTAGCAGCCTAAAGTATACAAAATTGAGCTCAGCTCACTCAGACGTGAGCACTATTTGCGGGTTTTCTTAAACTAGCGTCAGGAAAAAAATCATAATTAATTCAGGGAGTAACTTTTCCTTGATGTTAACTACTGATTTTGTAGATAAGAATACGCGCTGTTTAAAACAAGTGCTTTTCTTATCAATAAGTATATACTGAAACTAAAACCGGACGTAGAAAACTACCAATTTTACGATTTTCTACTTTTTGATATTGACGGCCTCTTAAGGGTCTCTCTTTATGTATGAGAAATCGCTCGTTGGTATGAAAACGTTTGCGCACGGAAAGATGGAAGCATGTGTGCGTACACTCGTTGGTATGAACATGCGTAGTTACGCAACTAACGAGCGATTTCTCATGACACAAAATGCGGCTCGATGCTGATAGATGTGACTTCACCCTTAGCTGATGTAAGTGTCACTTTTTTGTGAAAAACGCCTGCATGTTAATGCTGCATTGCAGGCAATGAACATTGCTATTTTATTTCAGCAGGCGTTATAGATATATTTATTCAATCCCATATTACTCTTCAACGGCTCTCTAAATTAGTTTGTGTTTCATACATGTGGAAGCACATTGCGAGCACTAACCTTAGGCAGTACTTTCACCCTTAAGTAGGCAGCCATTAGCTAGAACTGGAAGTACACCCGCCAACCTGACGTCAGAATGGCGGGTGTCTTTAATTTCTTAAATATCTCTGGAGTTCAAAGAGCACATTGCTCGAATTTTGGCGCACATTTGGCACATTGCTAGCACTAACTCCTGACGTATACCACACCAGGATTGCTTGATATACACCCGCCATTCTGACGCTCACCGTAAATGACTTGAATTCTGAAACTATGTAATTGTCGCTATGAATTATTGGAACATTAGAAACGTTGCGTTCTATGGTTCTAGAGGCCTACTTAAATATGATTATTGTCAGACCTGATAAGTGGCTAGGTACGTATAGAGAAAAGGTATAAGGTACAGCGGGGCAATTTCGACTGGGGGACAAATAATACTGGTCCATTTTTTTTGTTTTACAATGTTTGCATTATTAATTAGAGTGTCCACTGGTAGTCAACTCATAATGGAAAAAAATGGATAAGTTACAATTGACCCCCAGTCGAGATTTGCCCCGCTGTTCCTTATCTGATATTAGTTTTAATTAAAAGTGGCATCAGTTACAAAATATTACAGGTAGATATGCACAATCTTGATTATTTTTAATTATTATAAAATACAAAATCCACTTATTAATCTCTGATCGAAAATATATTCAACAATATTACTACATACCATTTTATACACGCACAACATAAGTATAAAAAGTCTATCGCGTGCGCATAAAGTATCCTTATAGCTCTAGTCAAAGTTTATTTATGTTGCATTACCTTTCACGGAAAATATGATTTCACGTGCAACTGGCGTCATATTTACAGGAGATCCGTTGGTGCCTGCGACTGGCTGAACGGGTTGTTTTTAATTGGGGTCCGGCTGTTCGTCCGGGTCTAGGCCGCCCAATATATCTTGTACGTCAGGGGATATCTGCAAATGACAACCACGTAGCTTTTCAATATTAAAGCTATCTAATTTTTGACTACTCATATTTTTACGAAACACAATAAAGTTCAAAACAGATAATTCATCCGAAAATAGAAGAAAAGCTCACTATAAAAGGTATATTTGTAAAATAAATAACCATAACCTAATAAAACAAATATTCCTCTTGGACTATTTTTATTGAAGTCTGTCAAAACATTCAAATTACATTTGAATACATAGAACAGTTTCATACAAAGAGTATGCACCTGATGGCCAGCTCCAACAATTTCAATGAGATAATTACATCATTAATCGTGATAGTACATGGTTAAAATAATTTGTTCAAAAGCAAGGATGATATTATAGGATTTACATTTACAATCGTCATACTATGAAATCGTACCACGATTTTTAAGCGTCACCTATTAAATACTATCATAACTACATTGATGATGCCTACATTTTTTTTGAAAATGTGTATTGACATGATATTAAAATAAAGAAATAATTGTCATTTGTTGTTATAAAAAATAAAAACACGCAAAAAAATTTGGGAAAATATGATTTTGGCCACTTCCAGGCTGTGAAACAGCGCTATCTAGTTATAAGCCTAAAATGCCCATACATTCCAGGGGTACGTTTTTTTGTATGGGCTTTGTCAGTCCCGTATTATATCATTCTTGTTTAAAAGTAAATACAGTAATATTAAGAATAAGTCCGTTTTCACAATTACCCGATCCAATATCGGATGTCGGAAGGATTTCAATGGAAAAAATCCAAAATCCTGTAATGTATGGGACATCGGTCCGACATCCGATATCGGATCGGATAATGTGAAAACGCACAGGGTGCTTTTCTACCAAAGAATCGCTACGTGTATGTGTTTGATATCCACCAATCAGCTTAGTCGAACCGCTTAGCTTAAGCGCTGGTGGGAACGGTCACCCTAATGTCTGATATAGGCGGCGTGCGAAGTTGCATGTAATTATTTATAGTAACATTGCGAACTGTGACTGACCGCTATTTCTGTAGCGGTAGCCTTAAAATCCCATTTCACCCCCCATTCGTAACCCAACTCATCCCGCGAACCCTAAGTGCGTTTTCACATTATCCGATCCGATATCGGATGTCGGACCGATGTCCCATACATTACAGGCGCCATCTTGGATTTTTTCCATTGAAATCCTTCCGACATCCGATATCGGATCGGATAATGTGAAAACGGCCTAACTCACCCTCCATTACGGTATTGTATGATATTTTAGGAGAAATCAGATGTCCAACTTTGTATCCTACCGACTGCGCCATAGTAGATTTCTGTATTTGAACAAAACAAAGTGGAAACTACCACAAGGCCGTACCTAGTTATTGTAAATAAGATCTTAAGAAACTCACCAACAGATCCGGGAAGGGATCGATTGTATCCTCCAACGATATGAGGGCATCATCAAGCTGCTGGGAAATTTGTGTGCTCAGAACTACAACAAAAAAAAAATTGTTTTCATCGTTATTCTAAAAGACGCATTCACCCCACCACACCAGACGCAAATAATTATCCCGGTTGACCTTAATACATTTTTTAACGGCTGCAAAAAGGTCCATTGCTCTAAATAGTATTTTATACAATCGTGATATAATACAAAGCTTTTCAGTCGAGTACCATGTTTAGGCCACGAAGCTTGCTGAGTGGCCTAATAGTACGGTACGAGAGTGAAAAGCGTAATTATATCACGATTGTATACAATACTTTTTCTATGAGTCATCATTTTCATCATCAATGGACGAAAAATATCATCATTCAAGTTAAAATTAATGTTAATAGCGTCGTTCACCGTTGTATCAACATTGAATTACCTACAACTAATTGTTTATAATACCCGTCTCTGATTGGTTGGATACGATTGGATAGATTAAAAAAAAATGTGTTTCAGATGCAGAAAAATTTGCCAGGTATCGCAAATTGGTATAGAACTTGTATGAAGTTCTATTTTTGAATTTATTTCAGTTAACTAAAGTGAAGTGTAATGAAATATTATAGTTGACTAAGTGTCAAAGACTATCCAACACTGAAAAGTTAGCACTTATAGTTTAGTCTGTGGTGTCCTAATTGACAGATTAAAGTCAACGAGTAGAAAAACATTTATAACTCGGTATCGTAACTTCGGGCAATAATATAATTACTGGGAAAATAATTTCATTGTTACGTAATAACATAAAGCTTTTTCAACATCAAGGATTTTAATATGTTCGTTAGAGTTAGAATTGATGTCAACCTAGTTGGTAGCAAGAACCCTACGGTGGCTCGCTTTCCATACAAAAAACATCTACCATTTATTTAGTCACCGCACACTACAACTAAATAAAAATATGCGCATACATCTACTATACATTATCCATCGTCGCAGTATTGAACGAAATACATTGTTTCATACAGAAATCATGGATAAATCCATGTGAATTTTTTATTAATTTTACGAAAATGTGCGTGCCAAATTTTGTGTACAGACACAGAGCCGTCATATTTCGCGCATTTTTAGTTGACATTGTCATCAGTGACACTCGGCTCCTGACAAGTAATTATTTAAAGATATTGGTTTACTTAACTCAAGCAGACTCAGAAATAATGACGCATTTTGTCAATAAAGATACATATCGTGTATTTCGACACTGCTAAAAGTAAAATTCATAATCCTACGGACTAAATTGACAAATGACTGACAGGTAAAATGATACCAAGAACAGCAAAATTAAAATAGGGAAGGGTATATGTCGATAACAATATATCGACAAGTTGTAAAGTACATACAACAGACAAGTTTAAATCAAGAATAAGTATATTAGTTTCAAATAAGAGGTACACATTTTGGTTTGTTCTATGTATCTTCGAGGTAGTGGATGGATGCCACGCATTTTTACCCACTAGTTTTAAAACATAAAAAGGTTTCCGAGCCTGTAGGTAAAAAGTAAAATGCCATGTCCGACGATAATCAATTATCTGTCACGCTATGGCAAGTATGTCATAAATATCTATATAATTTTCGAATAATATTATTGCTGCTTCGAAATAAAAAAATATCTCTAATTAGCGGTCTACAGACCTTTTGATCTGTCGAAATCACAGAAAAAGTTGGTATATTGATTAGCCGATCAAATTGCCAATTTCATTGTCCCGTCTGGGTACACCTTAAATCTACGATGTAATCATAATTTAAATACCGATAAGAACGACACTGGCCAAACTGTGGCAACATTCGTTCACACTTACTTGTCAATTTGGTCCGTAGGTTTATGGATTTTACTTTAGTGTAAATCGAAATGGCGTCTCGGTCAAATGCATTGACTATGAAGCAGGAGATCTCGAGTTCCATTCCGGAGTCTTTTTTAATCATTTGAACTTTTTTTGGATTTATTAAGTTTTTTTTTATATTTTTTAATAGAATAATCATTCTATTAAAAAAGACTCTTACTATATTTCTTTCCTATTTTTTATTTTCATACAAAAATACAATACAATCTTTATTATGCCTTTGTTGATAAAATAAAATATTACACGTCAGGTCAGGTACATAGGTCATAGTGTGGGCATAGTATTAGTAATGTGCTGACTTCCTTACATTTACTGAGCTAGTTGACCTATGTTATTGTTGTGTGAATATTTTTCTTCAACAACTAAATAGTTATATATATGAATATGTATGTAGGTATGTGGGTAGCTTTTGCACATTGTAATTTTTCCTCAGTCACCCGTTGAGCTCAGAGACCACGAACGCTGTAGTGTTCGAAACGTCGGGATGAATTTTATTGTAAATTCATTATACACGATTTAATCCGTTTTCATAGTTTTTATTTCATGAGTAACTATCGCGGTAACTGAAGACAATATTAACTAAATGGTTACAAATAATAATTATCATCAATATAATCTCGTCTAGGCACAGGCAGGCAATTATGGTCGCGCGATAAATGATAAAACATCTGGCCGTCCCTATAATCGCACTTACTAATAATGCGACAGGGACTTTTATCATCTATCGCGCGACCATGCTACCCGTGCTGTACTAGCTTTTGCCCGCGGCTTCGCTTGCGTTAGAAAGAGACAAAAGTAGCATATGTCACTCTCCATCCCTTCAACTATCTCCACTTAAAAAACATGTCAATCCGTCGCTCCGTTTGGCCGTGAAAGACGGACAAACAAACAAACAAACAAACAAACACACATTATCTTTGGTGAAACAACGAATTCTTCCACTTCAGATTATAGAGTAACCAGCTTTTCCCATCTATAATAAACTAGGTTTTGACCGCGGCTTCGCTCGCGTAAGAAAGAGACAAAAGGTAGCCTATGTCACTCTCCATCCCTTCAACTAAATCCCCTTAAATAATCACGTCAATTCGTCGCTCCGGTTTTGCCGTGAAAGACGGACAAACAAACAGACACACACCCTTTCATATTTGTAATTTTAGTATGGATTCGACATTATTATTTATATTTAAACAATTATATACGTATAGCCTAATTTCGTCGGTAACAGCGTGTTATGTAATGGCGTCGTTGGTGAACAGTCGCCTGTCACGCCGTGAAACTGCGTTCGAATCCCGGGATTCTATAAACTTTTTGTATTTTTTTTTAATATAAATTTCGTATTTTTTATTGACCGAGCAAGAATGGAGAGCCGAAGGTATCAATTTTATCTTAGAGAACATATTGATTTTTTTATTGTCATTTTGATTTTCTATTTATTAAGTTGAGATATAAAACACAACTTTTAATACCCTCGCTAAATATAATATATTCTCGAAATTACTCCTTAGATAAAAAAGTCCACTTGAGTTTTTAAAGCACTACGATACTCAGTTAACTATTGCATTTTCATTTACTAATTTAAGATTTCAAAAGCGATTTGAATACCCTTGCTCCATCGAAAATAAACAATTAGAAAAAAAAATCATTCGAATCGTAGTTTAGAAACTAAAATTTATCTATACTTTTTGGAATTTTTTAAAATATCAGATTAGGATAATTTATGTTAGAAATTCTGAGTTCGACGAACCCAAAAATTATTACCATGTAAGAGAATAGGTTTTTAATCTTTTTTGTGGAAAACGCTCAGTAACTACTGTACGATTACATATACATTTATGTATAATAATAAAACAAGAAATAGTGTCTCATAGTGTTGTGTTCCTGCCGGTGAGTAAGGCTGCCAGAGCTCAACGAGGGTGCGGGGTGCTGACGACGGGAGGACTTACGGAACTAATTTGTTCCGTCTATTGTCCTTTGAGTCGGCAACCCAAACCCTCCTTTGAACTTGTACACTCCTTTTTGCTGTGCACACACAGCAAAGGGGAGTGTACAAGTTTCTAATGGGGCGGCAACGCGCATGCGACACTCTTTGAGTTGCAGGCGTCCATAGGTTACGGTGACCGCTTTCCATCAGGCGGACCGTATGCTTGTTTGCCACCGACGTAGTATTAAAAAAAAAGAGAAAAAGTCCTGGATTCGAACGCAGTACTTCCATGCAAATCATGCGATGGCACGTATTTACCGCAAGGCTATTTAAACAAGCTGTCGCCGCGTAAAATTATCGACTAGAAGGAATACAAAAACACTGTTTGTATGTGTGAGTGGTACGTTACAATGAGAAAAATAGTGCAAAATAGTAAATTTATCTACATTAAGGGGATTAACGTTACAATGAGAAGTTGAATGTATGTTGTCAATACGTCAATTTTAATATTAAATGTTCGCGAAGCATAATTGAAAGTATATAAATGCCTGTACGACTCCACAAAAAAAATAAGACCGGTAATTTGCAGATTAACGCCCTCTAACGCAGCCTGAGCTTCGAGTAACCTAGGCGAGCCACCTTCTTGGGTAAATCCATTTCGTTATAAGATTGACTATCTTTCAGATCAATATTATTTTTTTCATACTTATTCAATCTTAAAGCAGAATGGATTTACGCAAGTTTGAAAATGCGACACAATTGGAAGCTTTTAGAAATTAAGATTTAAATGACCAACTGAGTTCAAACCAGCTGGAATTATACTTACTGGCGTCATTGAAGAAACTTTCGAAAGAAGGAGAGGAGCGGCCGTTGATGGTTTCTTCAGGTTCGCTTTGAACAGACTTTTTTTTCGAGCAATCATCGTCAGCGGAAGAATCCATTGAGCGTTTCGTTCCAACGATGCCGAAACTAGAACCGGGCTCTTCCAGGTCTATGATTTCGGAAACTTTTTCAGTTTTTGTGAAATTAAACTTGGTTTGTTTATTAGGTTGTTTAGCAATATATTCAGCGAAAGATGTGGGCGTTTTTACGTTACGGGTTTCTTCTATGTTTGGCAGAGCCGGCTTATTAAGGTTCTGAAATATTTCTCCAAAGTCATCCAAATTTGTCTGTGCGCGGTATTGTTTAGTGGTGATAGTCGAGATCGTAGGGAGCGTCGCGAGAGTGTTCTCTGGAGGCGCATCCTCGCGGGGAGTGCTGTGTGACGGCGTGGGGGCCTCTACGCTAGAAGCTCTTATGCGCTTGACGTCGATATGTTCGTCGATGTTGGGATTGTTGAAGTTCTTGATGACGGTGTATATTTTCTCAATGCCCATGACGATGCGCTCCTTGTGGGGCGGTATGATGGCGAGGTGCACGTGCGGGCCGTCGCGCTCGGGCGACACACTGTGGTCCTTCTCGTCGGGCTGCGGCGACGGCAAGTTGGTCACCAAATGGAGGATCACTTTCTCCAGCTGTTTCGGATCTTCAACCGGTATTGAATCGTCATTTGTCTGTAATAGTATAATATTGATGTCAACATAATACCAAACTTCTTAAGAATTCCCTACTGTAGTTTTACAATTTTACATAGGTAGATAGTTATATTGTATTTCATAATACCACTGTTCAAAGAGGCCCAAGATAAATTAAGTTGGCAATGTTTTAGAAAACGAGTTAAAGTAACACTTGCACCGCAAATCATACATACTATTGTTTTAAAACATTGTAAAAAATCTGTGTGTCACTCTTATCAATTGAGAGGCTTCAACGTGGCTTTAACAAAACATAATTATGACATTTTAGGGACAAGTTGCTAGCCTACCGCCAACATCACTATTGAACCCACCTCACAGACGATATTTTTAATCCGTCACCACGCAGGGTATTGTTAATTTTATCTCTAGAGACAAATACAGAATAATTTTCTCTTAAGCGACTCAAATGTATATTTTCATGGTTTATATCTTCACGTAAAAGAATACAGCTGTAATAAGAAATATAGAGTTAATTCATAAGCTGCCCTTCTACTACTCACTCATTTCCGAATCGAGGGCCGTAGCGTTATCTACCAACTATGACTACCAACTACATACATGGCGTGAGCTTTCAAAAGGGCCTTTGGGTTTTAGAGCGATAATACCTGAAAGAGAACAAGTCAGTGTCTAATTGACGAATACGAATCTATCCGAATTTACCGGAAAACCGATGGGCCTTCTGAAATATAACGGGAGGCACAGTTTAAAAAAAATAGTTCGTGGAGTCCCTCCGCGCGGAAGAAGCCACACTTCGTAACATAACCTTAAAAACATTCTGTCAAGTGACTGTTACGTTTTTGCCTTTAGTTACTTCCATCTTTTACTGTTTTAAATATTTTACATTGTTAATTGCTCAAATGATTGAAAAAACAAACATAAACTCATGAAATACGGACAAATTAAATAGTTTCATTTTAAACATTGGCATATTTTTGGAATTGGTCTAGCATTTTCTTCAAAATTCGTTAAATTATGTTTTCCCCTCACTAGCTCGGAAACACGTGTTTTATCCTTTAATACCAGCGGGTAAAAACGCATTTTATCCACTAGTGGGTAAAGTAATTTGACCTTGAATAAAGTCAAATCGACTGCTTTAAAATTGATAAAAGTAGTTGAATCTAGTAATAAAGATGATTTACCACCCGTGGAACTACTGGAAGCAGTGATAAACGCATTTTTTGCGTTGTACTTTCCTCGCTATAGTGAGGGGAAAAGTTTTGTGTTACACTCGGGTGCAAATGTATTTTACTTCTCGTTTATTAAAAAACTCGCAAGTTCAGGATTCTATTCTCGAACCACTCGCTTCGCTCGTGGTTCAACTATAGAATCCTTAAAAGTTTAACATTCTCAGTAGGAAGTCGCATTACATAGAAGTTCCACTTCGGCCGAAAGTACACTATCATATGTTTATCATAGAAATATGATCATAGGTCTGTATGCCTCCCTTTTTCTCCAACATGAAGAATAATTACGGCATGTTGCCTGTGATCAAATTTCTATGATGAACATATGATAGTGGACTATCGACCTTCAAAAAACTCACATCAGTGACCTCGGGCTCCTGCGGCGGCTCCTGGTTGTTGTTGACGAGCATGGTGAACTTCTTCTTCATCATCCTGATGAGGTGCTGGCCCTCTTCGGGGCTCATCACGGTGTTCGTGCATATGAAGCTGGTCACCGCCTTGGTGCCCGATTCCACCTGCAATTATATAACAAAACCTGGTCACAGAACAAAGTATATCAATAATTTTTAAGAAAAAAAAAGACCGCCGCTTTTGGGGTTCTGGTGAGAGGTAGGTACTTGCGAATGTTGGATTATGTAGAAATATGTAGGTATTTTTTAAAACTGTTTTAATGTAAATCTTTGATTATTTGATGGAAACACAAATGAATATACGTATACCGTTAAGGTTTGAGGAGTTTTCTCAATTCTTCATGAATCCGATATCCGATTACTATAAGAAATCGAGTTTGACAAAATTTGACTTGGAAACTCAATATGCTCAACAAACATAACAAAGAGAACAAATCTCCTAACAAATAAATATCACTGTTCTGTAAATGAACGCTGTTTTTAGAAAAATACCAGAGTCACTATAATTGTGCCGTTCAGATTTGAGGAGTTTCGTTCTGATCAGCATCAGAAGTTCCACTGCACCAAATCTCACTGTACTGAACGTAAATGCAAGCTGTTCTTATAAAAATACCAAAGTCACTATAAGTGTGCCGTTCAGATTTGAGGAGTTCTATTCTGACCATCATCAGCTGTCACTGTTTCATACGTAAAGTAAATGCATGCTGTTCTTATAAAAACACACAAATCATTATACCTATGTATGCCTCTAAGATTTGAGGAGTTCCCTCGATTTCTCTAGGACCCCATCATCAGAACTGGGTTCTGATAAAAATGGGACCAACCTGTATGCATATACATACATTCAATAAAAAAATCTAAACCGGTCCGGTAACGACGGAGATATCGTGGAACAAACAGTAAAAAAAAATACAGACAAATTGAGAACCACCTTCCTGGAGATTTGGGGCGGCGGTTAAAAATAAGTACAAATGTTCTGTACAACAGCGAATAATTTGAACATAAATTTTACAGTGGAACCTCTAAAATAAGAATTTCAAGAGAGAAGTAAAAATTCGATAATGGATGGCTTGGTGCAACCAACCCTTAGGTGAATTACCTCGAGAGCGCCCCTGGTCCTCATGTAGATGAACTGGCCGTTCTTCATCATGAGACGGTAGCATGACTCGCCGTAGAGACGATGCTGGTCATACACTGAAATGTATAAAACAACACTGAATGACTCTCGCATATAAACCTAGGAGATATTTGTTCTGAGAGTAGCCTAGGTATGTTTGTTTGCCACTGACATAAGTATCATCCATACCATCCATACTATTATTATAAATGGGAAAGTGTGTGTGTCTGTTTGTTTGTCCGTCTTTCACGGTAAAATGGAGCGACGGGTGGAAATATTTAGTTGAAGGGATGGAGAGTGATATAAGTAGGCTACTTTTTGTCTCTTTCTAACGCGAGCGAAGTCGCGGACAAAAGCTAGTAGAAAATATAGGCAAAATAATTTTTGGTTTAGATTAAATACCTACATGGTCCGTCCGTAGTGATGGTCCGTCATATTAATGACTGGTCAATGAGGAAGCACACTGACTTTTTATCCCGCCAGACGGCGCCTGTACAAGTGAAGATATCTTCTTCTATGAAACGTATGAAATTCTTTATCTGTGCAATGAACTAATGAGGTGGCGCCAACTGTCATAATCATAACCTTTGAGTGTGCCTCCTCATTGGGTTGCTACTTGGGGACTAGTAACACGAAGGAAATTTTCCAAAATTTACATGCCTCCGGTAACAGAATGTCCAAATAAGAAAGTAGGTAAAAAAAAATTAATAAATTTGTTTACATAAACAAATATTTTGTATGTAAGTATTCATCAAAAAAATAAAATTTGTTTTAACTATTCTACACCGTTAAGGATATTATTCATGCTCTTGATTATAATCATAGCATGATATCCGCGTAGGTGGCCACGCGTGATCCTACAAAAGGATTTTTAATACCTTACGGATATTAAATATTAATGTGTAGAAATGCGTAATTATAGCAGCTTTCTGGGTTCTTTATTCATTTGTCCATCATCTTTGACGATTTATTATGTTTTAATAATATAATAAACAAAACCAAAAAATGTATGCAGAAAAATTAAACAAGCAAGTAAAAAAGCGCTCCTTTCCGAAGATTCCAGATCACGAAAAAATCCTTGTTCGAATAAGTGAAGTGTTTTATAACTCCAAAGTAATGTGTTTACTCGTACATAACAACAACGACTTCGTCTTTACCCAGAGTAGGTACATACATGTAGCTAATATTAAATATATTAAATATATTTGTTATATACGGTACTAGTGTTATAATATAACAACTGTTCCAGTGATGTTAGTGACAAGTCAGGGGTTAGACAATATACCTAAGTACTTCTAATTTGTCGTTATGCAAAGCAATGGAAATGTAGAAAATGTTTATCAAATGTAATTACCATGATGTGATAACACGACAGATGCACAGACAGTAAACAAGTGGTATCTATGAATAGATACTTGTTAGTAGTTGTGTTGATGATAACTAGGTATATAATAACTTTTTTACATAAGGTGTCACTATTATATCGTGGCGCTCCTCATGCATCATGTAATAATAGGCTTAATTTCATAAAGGCACTGAAATGCACATTTATTAAATATTAAATTAAACACAAAACCATATAAACTAGTAATACCTAAAACAATAACATGAAAACTAAACTAAACCTATGAATAAAATTAAACCTATAAATAAAACTAAATAACAAACTAAAACTTACCTACAAAAATACCCCTGTTATAAAAAGAAAACCCCTTCTAATAGGTCGGACTGCGGCATGGAAAAAAACTTTAAAAAAAAACTTAACTTTAACCATACAAAAACTTTAAACAGGTAAAACTTGTATAAAGGTTTTCTAACAAATAAGTGCCTTTACGAAATTAAGCTTATGCGAAGCATGGCAACCGACAACCACCGGTATGAATCGCTTGTTCTCTCTATATAACTCTAAATAAAGTAGCAAGGAAAGGTAAAGTGATCAATGATAGCGTAATACGTATATTTTTTTCATGATATTTTAGGCAACAAACAAGCAGATGAGCCACCTGATGGGAAGCAGTCATCGCTGCCCATGGACATAAGCAACATCAGGGGAGCCATTTTTGCGTTGCCGATTTTTTGAGCATTTTGAAGTTCATTTCATTGATGGAGAGCTGGCATTACAGTACACTTTTTATACACAGGGCATTGTTAACATTACTTCTAATCCTCCTAATGAGAGATTAGTGAGTTTGTTGTATTAAGTATTATGAATATATTGATAATTAATTTCAACCCATCATAATAACTACATTTATACCGATAAGTAATAACCCTTAGAACACCAGGTCAATGTGGCATCTACTGAGGTCAAATCAATACAAATGTAGGTATTTATTTTTATAAGACAACAACCTCCAGGGGCTTCAGGTAATTGAAATATTTAGTACCTACCTTACCTTATTAAGTAAGGTTTGAGACTTTTAGCAACTAATAAAATTTACTGATGTAGCCCAAGATTAGGTACTAATTATTTTTATTGGCATAAGAACGCGGCCAAAAATACTAACTACTCAAAATACTAATTGGTCACACAGCTTAATGAAAGTTGTCAACGATCGAACGAGTAGGTAGGTAATATAGTATAAAGAAAAACAAACGTTTGTGACTTACTTTCCCTGAGAGCTATGATGACCCAGCGCACGTCGTCGCGGTGCATGAAGTTCATGGCGTTGACGCCTTGCACCTCGTCCGTCATGTAGCCGGTGACCAGCCCGATGCGCTGCTCGCACTGGATGATCTGCCCGTCGATGGAGTGCCGGGTGCGGTACTCCATGCGGAACTGCTCCAGTTGCTGCTCCTTCGCGAACGTCTCCACTGTGGGACGCACGATGCCGATGAATACCTGCAACGAGGACGTTTACGATTTCTAATACTTCAGTTTATAACGCCGTAGCAAGTTTAAAATTTTATCGTAGAGCTCTCATATAGCATCTAGCCCAGTTATTCGAAATAGACAAGTAACAAAGTTGGCAGGATTTTCACACGGCGCCACTTCTTACTGCCTATGGCGAGTCAGAGCGTCATAATTTGGAAAACCCTGCACTAGGCGACATTTCGCTTGGCATGTCTACGACGTCGCGCGCACTATAAAAATAACGGATAAACGAAAAGGAATAATAAGCCTAATGGAAACTGTTTCTGCTGTACAAACAACGTTCATTATAAATTATAAAACCCCCACACCTCGTAAAAACGCCTTTAAAACGTATACGTATGTTAAGTGTCTCGCATGATGTATACGAGTAGGTACTGCGGTAATGTGGTAGTACCGAATCTCATTTGTAAAAGGCGTACAAATTTAGATGTAAAAGTGAAAGAGGGGGTAAACTAATATTTCTTCACATTATTCTAACATAGATGATGCTTTGCTTATTTCTCTGAGTATATATAGCATTGATGGGCTTTAAAATACGTGACGTGGAGAAGTATGGACTATGACTCAACAGTTAGTGTATCATAAAGTAATTTCGTCAAGTGCATACCTACATTTGTATATGCTAACAAATCTAAGATAATTTTAAGACCTCAAGTTATTATGCCCATTAGGATAAATTTATGAAATGAATTTAATTTCGACATAAAGTATTAGACACTTAACTCTCCACACTCTTTGAACATTATATTTATGCTCTTTTTATAATAGTAGGTAGTTCATTGTGGTAGCAGACAACATTGCCACTTTACTTACTTTGAAAATTGTATGCTAGACATTGACATTGAAAAACTGGACTCATTTACTAAGTGTTATTAAATTTAAACATGAAAAGTTAGCAAGGATGGCAGAAAACCTTGTCTCTCAACTTTCACGTAAGTATTCTGATGTAACGCTCGGTAGTTTGGTGTAAACTTTCCCGGGATGAAAACGCTTTGACTAACGTGTTTGCGAGCTTGAGTGCGTTTGATGTAGTTTCGTTTCTGTGATTAACTGGCTCGGCGTTTTACATAACTTTTAACGAGAACACGTCTGAAAGGGATACGAATTTGCGCTACCTGCATATGTCGCAGTTTGCTTCAGTTATTGCAAAATTGGCATCGAGTCCATAAGGAGCACTCAGGACGACATTGTCGCTGGATTGTGGGGTGTTGCTGTTGTCCATACTAGGTATTTAGTATGCGTTATCGTGCGTGCGGTGCACAAGCTGGCAACAGGAGCTATATACCACATTAGGACTTGAGCAGCTTGGGCAACTAACCTCGATAAAGGGCACACAAGACATCATTGACGTTATTCCCGCTGGAACACGTATGGTCACCCCCAGCGCGCAGCACACTAGCGGGCAACAGCAGTTACTACAAAGTCTTGAACAGCTTGGACGCCAACTAGCTGGACACTAACTTTAATAAGAGTCACTCACAACGTTATTCCCGCTGGAACACGTATGGTCACCCCCGGCGCGCAGCGCACTAGCTGGTAACAGCAGTTACCACAAAGTCTTGAACAGCTTGGACGCCAACTAGCTGGACACTAATTTAATAAGAGTCACTCACGACGTTATTCCCGCTGGAACACGTATGGTCACCCCCAGCGCGCAGCGCACTAGCTGGCAACAGCAGTTACCACAAAGTCTTGAACAGCTTTGACGCCAACTAGCTGGACACTAACTTTAATAAGAGTCACTCACGACGTTATTCCCGCTGGAACACGTATGGTCACCCCCAGCGCGCAGCGCACTAGCTGGCAACAGCAGTTACCACAAAGTCTTGAACAGCTTGGACGCCAACTAGCTGGACACTAACTTTAATAAGAATCACTCACGACGTTATTCCCGCTGGAACACATATGGTCACCCCCAGCGCGCAGCGCACTAGCTGGCAACAGCAGTTACCACAAAGTCTTGAACAGCTTGGACGCCAACTAGCTGGACACTAACTTTAATAAGAATCACTCACGACGTTATTCCCGCTGGAACACATATGGTCACCCCCAGCGCACAGCGCACTAGCTGGCAACAGCAGTTACCACAAAGTCTTGAACAGCTTGGACGCCAACTAGCTGGACACTAACTTTAATAAGAGTCACTCACGACGTTATTCCCGCTGGAACACGTATGGTCACACCCAGCGCGCAGCGCACTAGCTGGCAACAGCAGTTACCACAAAGTCTTAAACAGCATGGACACCAACTAGTTGGACACTAACTTCAATAAGGGTCACTCACGACGTCATTCCCGCTAGAGCATGGGTTGTCGCCTCGGGCGCGCGCGCGGCGCACCATCTGGCAACAGCGGTTGTTGCCGCGGCAAGCGCCGTCCGACTTGCGGAGAGAACCCTCAACCACGCAGGCGACGTACTGGGTTGGTTCTGAACGCTGTGTGTGCTTCTTTAACCTGTGCCATGTGAAATTTTAACAATTTAACATCGCTTTTATGAGTTAGGGCAAAAAACAAAAAATATTACGTCGAGTGTTTTTTATTTATTCCAACTGAAGAGAGTGAGGAGGAAAACAAAGAATATTTTTTTTGCGATTAAAACAATTTTCCTGACGGACGAACAGATAATTATGACAAAAACAAGGGTTCCGTTATTGCTATGTCGGCTATGGAACCCTAATAGTTTTTTTAATGCATAGGTAAATACAGTAACTACCAGCATAGGTACTTATCAGAATCACATAAATCGAATTGTTGATATTTGTGGATGGCACGAGTTTATGCGTATTACAGCATACGAGTGTCACGATCGAATTTACGACATCAGCAAAGACTATTAGGCATTGTTCAATCACATGTGTTGTCTGAGCCCATCATCGTATCGAGCACTAACTATAAAAGTTCAGTTTACAGCTGGTCAATCTGCTTCACAGTAACCAGAGTATGAGCTGAATCGCGATGTTGTCTGAATACTTTTATAGTAAAAGTTGATTTATTACCGAACAACAATTCTCATGTTTTACAAACAAACTTCGCTGTACGCATGAAACGGTCCACGTGTCATTGCAAAACAATTTACTAAAGCGTTTGGTTCTAATCGTCAGGTATGCCGTTAAAATAAGGTACTTATCTACTTTATAAATGGACTGTATGGCTATTTGAAGCTATAAAAGTCACTGGTCAATACTGAAATATTGCTACTAAAACTAAGTTTCGGCGCACTTATCACCAACCTGTTATCCCCTGTTTCTCTTATAATGGCCTAAAATGGTTTAACCGGAACTTTAGTAATATGTAATATTTTTAACATTTTCGGTTCACATCGAGTCTCAGACCATAGAGTAAATTTTACTCTATAGCCACTGTGAAGTTGTAGTAACCTACTAAGGTAAGGTTGATTTCGCTTATTTATTGGTAATAAGTGTTTTTTTGACCCTGGACCGGCTGGTATAAGTACTGTACTCGCACGCGAGTCCATAATAAAATGGAGGTGATGCTGGCTATATGGAATCGCGCGCGAGAACGCAACTCATGCGGGTCTTATGAATATATTAAAACCGGATCACTCACATTTTACAATAGGAGAATTGTTATCTAGAACCGTTTAGTGATGGCTGTCTTCTTCGATCAGCAGGGTTAGCACATGATTGCCTCGAGAGTATATACTCTCAATCAATCAGGCTGATCGAAGAAGACAGCCATCACTAAGCCATCACGATATCGCCGCGAGATAGACTACCCGTCCTTATGTCTTTAATACAGTCAGAAGAAGACGTGAGATCTATCTCGCGGCGACATACTCTCGAGGCCATCATGTGCTAGGCCTACAGCTGGTCTAGATATCTGGAGACGGCTGCGCGTACCTTACAACGAATCGCCTTTTCTCGGCGGCCAGTGCTTTAGCCACTAGTAACTTCCCGTCCGGCCGGTCAGGGATCAGAAGTTCCCCGTTGGGGCCCAAGGTTTGGCTCCTAGGCTTTAATTGGTAGAGAAGTGTCTTGTGGTCGTCCTTGTGAGTAATTGTGAATAAGTTCTGGCCGAGGAGTTCCAACTGCAAACAAAATTTCACATATTAAAAAACAATTTGAATCAATTTGCCTAGCAGTAGGTCTAGCAAAAATGTGATTCTACAGTATTTTGCCTATTGAATACAATTGGGAAGGAATAGAGAAGGCTATCTTCGCCTATCTCTATTATGAATAGAATATCATTGAAAAACCACATAACCATGATTTTTTGAGTGAATGGTTGTAACATGTGGCAGGGTAGAAACAAAATCTAGTTAGCGGAGTGTAAAACAGTTTCACACTCTATTTCTACATACCTCTGTGTAACCAAGATACTGCTGCACATTTTGAGACACCACTACGACGATTCCCTTGTAAGTGGTGGTCAGTAAGAACCCGTTGAAAAACTGCAGCAGAGCCTGGGCGGATGCACTGTTGATCTCGGTAGGCGATCGGCCAATTGTCTCACCAAATACTGTAAAATTACGGGTATTCTTTAGTAAACACAAAGAGAAATTTAGGTATTTAAGAGTAAATGCCGCCATAAATTATATAATAAAATAAAATATAAACTCTTTCAGATAGATGCGACAACTTTCTTACGAAGACAGAAGAAATAGAAATAGAAATAGAAATGTTTTATTTGCAGAAAAAGGGTATAACAAGGGTCTTAGGTTAATAATAAAAATACAACAGTTTCACCTTATTCTGCTGTTCATAAACAGCATGCAAATTTGTAGGTACATTGTTAATGATGCATTAACACAAAATCTTAAATTACGTACGTAAGACTACATTTAACACTAAAATAAATATTATAACAGACAATGATAGTAAAACATTAATAAAACATTTTCAAAAAGTAACAATTTTTAATATTAATGTCATTCTTTGTAAGCCATGTAATCAGTTATGCTATAAAAGCAGCGGTCAAGAAGCCAGCTTCTTAATACATTATTAAACTTATTACCCTCTAGTGACTTTATGTAAGCAGGCAAATGATTGTATATCTTTATACTCATGTTGTACGCATTTTTTCTGTATGTCTTTAATACAGCGTGGTTGGTGCAAGATATCTCTGTATTGTGGTCTTGTCTATTACAGTTTTGCTTTCCCGCCTGTTTATTTTTTTCAATTAAAAAAAGTAAGGTTTTACCATAGGGTTTTACTGCCGAAACTACGCCAAACTATTTCAGGCACCGATATAGCCGCCGTACCAACATTAATAATAAAGTCTGTCAAGCCCTTGCCATCACAAGAGAAACTTGTCATATTTTATTTTAACAATGTAAGCATGAATGTTTCTTATTCCATTCGCGCCTCTTTCTTAAAATTATTGTTAACCCCCTCTACACCTGTGAGTTTTACCGCTTACGTAAGCGAATTATGCAAAACTTTCAAATGTAAATGGTTTTTGTAATAAGCTTACGGTAAGTTTTGACTACTTTCGTAAGCTGAAAACTTTCAAGTGTAAAGCTAGGAACATACTACGCAGACGTCCGCCGTCGCGCGACCGCGACCGCGACCGATCAGTGTGCACGGTCTTCGGGACGTGGCTTCGGCTGACCAAAACATCCAGCGAGCTACATTTCGATCGGACGTCCGTGCGCTCAAGGCCACGTCCACGAGCGACGACCGATAGTTTGCACGGTTAAGTGTATATTCATTGTCTAGATCCGCGTCCGCGATCGCGCGACGGCGGACGTCCGCGTAATATGTTCCTAGCTTAAATGGGTACGAGTTTGCTTACGGAAGTGACTCACAGCTTATAGAAATAAATTGATAAGTTTTGGACTCACGAATGAGTAACTAGGGCGGTAGTTTTTTTTTTTCTTTTTAAGTTTGCTTGCTTGGAACAACGTAGACTTTCTGTAAGTTGAAAATCACATAACTTCCGTAAGCAAAACTTACGATAAATTTTTAATAAGTGTAAATGGAACCATAACTTACATACGAAAGATTTACGTAAGTAACTTAAAGGTGTAATGGCGGCCTTTGTCCCATAAACAGTTTGAATTTGGGATTAGTTGTCAAAAAGCGGACCCCGCTTTCATGAGCCGTGGCAAAAATGCCGGGATAACGCAAGGAGAATGAGACAGTTTGTATTTCGTGCCTTCTAGTGACACTTGTTTGACTCTATATCAAAGAGAGTAGTATAATATATACTCAATATCTATGATATATGCATGTCAAATTACTGATGACTGTATAAAAACATTTTCCCCTCACTAGCTCGGAAACACGTGTTTTGTCCTTTAATACCAGCGGGTAAAAACGCATTTTATCCACTAGTGGGTAAAGTAATTTGACCTTGAATAAAGTCAAAATAACTGCTTTAAAATTGATAAAAGTAGGTTAATCTAGTAATAAAGATGATTTACCACCTGTGGAACTACTGGAAGCAGTGATAAACGCATTTTTTGCGTTGTAGTTTCCTCGCTATAGTGAGGGGAAAAGTTTTGTGTTACACTCGGGTGCAAATGTATTTTACTTCTCGTGTGTTAAAAAACTCGCAAGTTCAGGATTCTATTCTGGAACCACTCGCTTCGCTCGTGGTTCAACTATAGAATCCTTTCACTTGCTCGTTTTTCAAATTCCACACTCGGCGTTAAAATACAACTTTGCCCCCTTGTATACCAAATAACTATTATTCGAAATGGTCAGCTTTGCAGCAATTTTAAACGTTCCAAACTTTATATCGGAAATTGTAACATTGCATTTCCACAATTGAGACTGCTGCAAGGTTTGACTTTTTAATTGTTGAGTAACGATCACCTACGCGCTTCGCGTTCTAGTTTGTAGCCAGCAAAGTCGAGATTGTAGTGCATTTTTATAATGGCAAACCTGCATAGTCCAGAAATAAAAGCGCACAGCACACTGGCTGGTGATGAAAAAAAAAACAAGTTCCCGTTCTCGTCTTTTGTTTATTTGCTTGAATTTTCTTCATTTCAAAGACCTATATAACTTCGTATACTTTAGACAGATAGTCTAAGAAAAAAACGTACCCCAAAACCATACAGAAAAAGGTACGGTGAGCTAGATGGCGATACACCTTTGGGGTACGCTCGGCTAGATGGCGCTAATATTAATATTTGTCATTTTAAAACATATCAAGCTAAGAATATGGGCCAAATTGTCAAAACTGAGGTTCAAAAGTTTTAAGCCTGTCTCGAGAGATGGCAGTCTATGCACTGTGATGGGATACCCCCATTTGCCAGAATTTCATTTGCCATAATTTTATTTGCCATCCTATTCAACAATCATAATATTGTTTCTCATAACATCTTATGCCATAATCATTGTTTACTATATTAATCTAGTGCCAGAAACTTTGTTTCCCATAAAGTCAGTTTCCATAATGTCATTTGTCAGAATCATCGAAATCCGTAATTACCACATTCCATACCATCATTTGTCATACAAATTAGCGTCCAGAAAAGTCAATTTCCATAATGTGCTGTGGCAGAATCGAAAACTACTATAATAGGTACTAGAAGGACTAGAGAATGAAACTGCTATCAGAAAGTAGGTTAGGTTAGGTTAGAACTGTGACCCCCTGGAAAATGAAACTGCTATCAGAAAGTAGGTTAGGTTAGGTTAGAACTGTGAACCTCTGGAAAAGGAAACTGCTTGATAAGTAGGTTAGGTTAGGTTAGAACTGTGACCCCCGGAAAATGAAAATACTATCAGACAGTAGGTTAGGTTAGGTTAGAACTGCGACCCCTGGAAAATGAAACTGCTATCAGAAAGTAGGTTAGGTTAGGTTAGAACTGTGACCCCTGGAGAATGAAACTGCTGGAAAAGTAGGTTAGGTTAGGTTAGAACTGTGACCCCTGGAAAATGAAACTGCTATCAGAAAGTAGGTTAGGTTAGGTAATAATATGGGCAACAATTAATATGGCAATAATTGCTTATGGCGTTTGAATATTCTATGAAACCATATTATTGCACTTAATAATATGGCTAACAAATAGTATGGCATTGTATGATTATGGAAGGTAATATTCGGATAAACAACGAGTATGTCATATGATTTTTATGGTAAACAAATCATTCGGGCAAATGAAATTCAGGCAAGTTAGATTCGGGCAAATGAATATTATGTTAAATGACTGTCGGGCAAACAATAGACAACCCACTGTGATTACACATTTTACTTTGACAGTAACTCTCTTTAATACTCTATCCTCTTTGCTTCATTTAGAAGACTCGACACAACACGACATCTAATGACAGTATGCATTTTCCTTCAAGCGATAGGAAGTTTTCGATAAAAATTTTTACATTAATACAGGTATGGTTATATGTATAAATAAACAAATAGAAGTTGTTTCAATTAGTCATATTTGTACGTTACGTGTTTTTGTAACTATGTATATGAGGCCTAGCTTAAGTTATGTATGTAACCCGAACGTTTGTTGCAGCCCTTTTTCCCCACGATTTCACGCTGCTTATTTACATATTTGTTTATACAGCTGAAGTTTTTCTTTGCGTGTCTCTTGAAGATCCTTCCACGTCAGTGATGCGTGACGTCGGATGCAAGGAGACATCTGATGGAACATTAGAAATTCCTAGAGCTATGGATGTTAAGGTTAGTTACTATCATTTACTTACATACGGCTTAGTTTAATGTAAGTACAAAGTTTTACAATTATGTATGTTGTTTTTTCTTTAAATTAAGTTTTCATTAACCGTCCGCTCTAGTTAGCCACTTCAGTAGGTAAAAGATAACTGCGTTTCCTGAGGAAAGCAGTGCTTCCGAATAGACTAAACGTATCAGAAAATATGTTCTTAAAGAATATATTTAAATTTTTTAACTAAGAAAATACCGTTAATTTGGGCGCAAAGTTGGTTTAGTCAGACTGTGTGCAGTTTGTATCAATTTCACCTTTAAACTGTCTACTCATTACTCAATTAGATACTTACTTTAATTACGTAACTATGAAAAAGCTTGAAGCTTTTGACAATCCTCTGGAAATCACGATTTTTGCTCATTGCCTCCCGTTTTAAATATCAATCTTCGCGGGGATCTTGTTATTTATTATTTACTAACCCTTAAATGCATGATTTTTTCTTATAACGAAAAATTAATATAATATGTGATAGACAATGGTTTTCTGACTACATCAGGAAAAATAATAAAATAAATATTTAACATCGATAAAATACTAATCTAAATCAGTGCTAGAAGTTAAATAGGTTAAATCTCATTTAAGTATATAAATATTTCATTATTGGTAAAATTTATATGAAAAGTTTTACTACTGTTAGAAAGGTATACTATTTTGAAACCCCTATGATAAAATGTTTAAATAAACAAAATAATTACTAACTCTGAAAAAAAAAACTGCCTAAATCATACACTAAAACTTGCCATCATCCAGTTTTTTCACAATTTACCGCCATTTTATCTTAATTCTTAAATTCATGATTTTTGTTTTTGGTTGGAAATAATGTTTTTATTTAGATGTAGGATCTAGAAAAATAAATAAAAATGTCCAGGCCCCGTAGCCGGATGGCATTTTTACGACGTGAAACGAAAATGAAATGCCTCGAAAGGTAGTCTGGCTCTGTCGCGCCAATATGCAAGAGCGATAGAGATAGATATCTACCAGCGTTTCGTTTCGTGAGCGTTTGTGCATTCGGCTACGCACGCAGCTTATGTTGGCTAGTTTATTTAAAAATATATGTACACATTGTAGCCATCAATTTACAAAAGGTATTATGAATCAAACTTTTTTCAGGTTTGTTCATTTAAAAACCTACATGACTCAATAATTATAAGTTCCCAACAGATAATAACATAAAACAGATTGAAGCACATACAAGTATATTTTCCCGTGTGTATAATTTCACTACCCTTTTTCCTTTTTTGTGGTATTGGCCGTGGGCGATAGGCTAGTAATCTTTCACAATCACGTTTTCTTACAACCCTTTAATTTGAGCAGTCTCATTGAAACTGAACAGTTTTATACAACCTGTTTTTATTGAATTCCGTTAACTTTAAGGGAAGGTTCTTTAGATCAAATACAATTAATTTCTCTAAGAAACCAGCGTTACTCTTACGGTTATCGAGTTATTAAAAAAATAAAGATAATTACTGAACACGTATGTGACAGCTTTTACCAATTCCTAGTGTTATTTGTTTTGACATGTGCCGTCAATCACTTGACACTAACTTGAATGTTATTCTTAAGGGTCTCTCACACTAATAAATTCATTTATTATGTATGAAAATGATGAAAAAATTTTTTTGCTAATTTAACTAAAAGTGATATACAGGGTGGTTCCTGATAATGAACCTAGCTACGTGTCGAATTTAACGGAAAACGAAAAAAAACACGGTGTATGTTCTGGCACACCTGTGGGTATACTGGTAACTGTATGTACGTACGTATATTTTTAAATATTTACTGCACATAAAATGGCACAAACGACGGACTTAAGTAAGTCAACCTGAGCCATAAAAGACGTTCGCCGCTCACCTGCTTGAGTCAAATGGTTTCTGAATAGCCAAAAAAAAAAAAAAATACTGCGATGTACCAACAACAACAACTCGGATTTGGCTTTTTTTTTTCGATTTATATGGGCAAGCATGAATTAGGCTTAAGTACCTACTCACAAAAAGTTTAAGGTCGACGTGGAACAGTCCGTTTGTCCTAAGATACCATAAGTTCATGTTTACTAGATTTTTCGTCGCCTTTAACTTTGACGCAAACTCAGAAAGGGATGAAGTTTCTCTGTTCTAACTTTGCGTCTACTTTGGTCTTGATTTGACGACCCTATGACAATCTACTCACACTTATCGTTCTTTTTCTTGGTAAAAATCACCCACAGTCATATGTACCTCACATATCATTTCAGTAAAGTGGATGAAGTAAATGAAACGCCTACAGCTATAATTACTCCTCGTTCCGTCCATTCGCGCTAGCTATTGTATTTTTTATTACCTACTTTTAATCTTCCATGCGAAAAGAGACGGAAAAATCAGGTAGGCGAAATCGATTAGGTCACTTTATTTATAAGATCACATACCCATTTATTTTCAGCTCTTAAAATACAGACTAGAATAAAAGCGCAATATTTACGAGATGACGAGTGACAGAGATGTATGGAAGAGAAAGACATGCTGCGCCGACCCCAAGTGACTGGGATAAGGGCAAGAGAATGATGATTTACGTACTTGCTCATGCTACTTGTTCGTAATTATCTATTTGTTTCAGTGCTCCGCTTCTGGAGAATCCTCAATCTGCTTGCATCAATTGTACTTGACACCATATTTCCATATTTCAGGTCAGTGCGTTGTTTATTTTCCTTTTAGAGAATTTATTGGCGACTGTTAGTATGTGTGGTATTCCGCCAAATACAATAGTCTGTCAAATATTTTCCGTCACTAATAAAAGAAGCAAATTTAAAAAATATGTACAGGAATGTCTATCGCCTTTTTCTAATTTTTTGAATTTGGCCCCTTTTTCTAGTGACAAACTGGTTTAACCGGCTATAAGTAATTTTTAAGTTAGATATATTTAACTAAAATTCTGAAATAAAGAGAAGCTTTATAGACCCAGAGCCCAGGCCCGCCAGACCTTCCTCAAATTCTCAAGGATGAAATTTTGGGACAATGTAGAGTTCATATCGGCGGTTAATGTGTGCATATTTTCTAGTTCGGCCCATCGGCCAATTTTTTGCTATCAAGTGATGAAGATGAAAAAAAAAGTGCTTACTTTCCTTAAATTCTCAAGGCTGATTTTTATATATGTGTTAGAGCACATTGTTAGAAATTGGTTATCATCAATGCCAGACCGTTTCCGCCGGCCATAACTTTTACCAGACGCGACAAAGTTGGCAAAAAACGACTCTAACTTACCTCATTTTCTCAAGCCTGATTTTGATATATGATACGCAGGGACCTGTAACTAGACCATTTGTAAGCAGCCAGACAAATCGGATGGACCCAACCATCCGCCAGACCGACTTAAAGTTTCGATATGAGCATTAGTAGAATTGAAATATTCTGGGTCTATAAAAGCTAAAAACTTGAATGTTCTACATTAAGCTACGTGTATATTGTATACTTGACGTAATAAGCGACTTTCAAAAATTTTACTTCTAAGGAAATAAAAAAATGAAAGTTTATATGTGGTGCAAGATTAATTTTAAGCTATGAATTTTATTTACACTGCGTAAGTACATGTGTATTTTATTATAAATATAACTTTTACCAGACGCGACAAAGTTGGCAAAAAACGACTCTAACTTACCTCATTTTCTCAAGCCTGATTTTGATATATGATACGCAGGGACCTGTAACTAGACCATTTGTAAGCAGCCAGACCAATCGGATGGACCCAACCATCCGCCAGACCGACTTAAAGTTTCGATATGAGCATTAGTAGAATTGAAATATTCTAGGTCTATAAAAGCTAAAAACTTGAATTTTCTACATTAAGCTACGTGTATATTGTATACTTGACGTAGGTAATAAGCGACTTTCAAAAATTTTACTTCTAAGGAAATAAAAAAATGAAAGTTTATATGTGGTGCAAGATTAATTTTAAGCTATGAATTTTATTTACACTGCGTTATTTATAATATAAAATTCAATTCGTTATTCAAGTTTTTAGCCTTTATAGACCCGGAATATTTCAATTCTACTAATGCTCATATCGAAACTTTAAGTCGGTCTGGCGGATGGTTGGGTCCATCCGATTGGTCTGGCTGCTTACAAATGGTCTAGTTACAGGTCCCTGCGTATCATATATCAAAATCAGGCTTGAGAAAATGAGTTAAGTTAGAGTCGTTTTTTGCCAACTTTGTCGCGTCTGGTAAAAGTTATATTTATAATAAAATACACATGTACTTACGCAGTGTAAATAAAATTCATAGCTTAAAATTAATCTTGCATCACATATAAACTTTCATTTTTTTATTTCCTTAAAGTAAAATTTTTGAAAGTCGCTTATTACGTCAAGTATACAATATACACGTAGCTTAATGTAGAAAATTCAAGTTTTTAGCTTTTATAGACCCGGAATATTTCAATTCTACTAATGCTCATATCGAAACTTTAAGTCGGTCTGGCGGATGGTTGGGTCCATCCGATTGGTCTGGCTGCTTACAAACGGTCTAGTTATAGGTCCCTGCGTATCATATATCAAAATCAGGCTTGAGAAAATGAGGTAAGTTAGAGTCGTTTTTTGCCAACTTTGTCGCGTCTGGTAAAAGTTATGGCCGGCGGAAACGGTCTGGCATTGATGATAACCAATTTCTAACAACGTGCTCGAACACATATATAAAAATCAGCCTTGAGAATTTAAGGAAAGTAAGCACTTTTTTTTTCAACTTCATCACTTGATAGCAAAAAAATTGGCCGATGGGCCGAACTAGAAAATATGCACACATTAAACGCCGATGTGAACTCTACATTGTCCCAAAGTTTCATCCTTGAGAATTTGAGGAAGGTCTGGCGGGCCTGGGCTCTTGATCTATTAGCTCATATTGAGCCTTAAGTACAATTAACCCTTAAATGCATGGTGATGATTAATGCATCATGCATTTTTTACCCTATTGATAGCATGTCAAATTAAATCTTTGTCAATGTCATGTATTTAAGGGTTAAAATATCTACTTAAAAACTGTAGTTCAGTGAAATTGCTACATATTATTAACTAATTACGGCAATTGCGTATTGGAACATTCGAAGAGAAATTAAAACAGGTACTCATTGATACAGAGTAAAATACCCTAATTAAATAACTTGTTCAGATAGCTACAACTGGCAGTCGATCAGATCTACAACGCTTACTATCTATTTTTCACCTTAAATGAGTTCGGGGACACTTCCAAAAATTCTGAATTACGCATAAACTACCTACTTTATTACTTACTAGATATGTTCGCTAATATTCTTGCGAACTAAACTATATTTTTGCATAAAAAAGAAAAATATATAAAATTGTACTTTTTTTAATAAGTTGTATTAACTATGAGAGAAAAATAATATTATTTTTAAATAACACAATGAATGAATCGGAAAATACTAGGGGCAGGTGTTCCGTTTCATTACATTGTTTATTTAAAAGTAACATAATTTTTCTCTCGTATTTGATGCAAACTAATCAATAAGCACTAGGGCTTCCAATACCGGGATCCCGGTATCTCGGGATCCCGGGATCCCGCCTTTTTTTGGGCCCATTTCAATACCGGTATTTAATTTAGCAATACCGGGATCCCGGTATTTTTAAAAACTAACAAATTATGCCAAATTAACGTAAATTACTCATCAAAAACGTAAAATTTCTGCATCATGATGGTCACTACACGCGTAAATCTTGCTTGTTGCTCTCTTTTCTCGATTTGACACATTCTCTGTTTGGTGTTTTTGCAAGATTTGTATGAAAATGATAGTTTTTTCGATGATTACCCAGATAAAGAATTAAAGTTACGCGTCAAAAGCATTCATTGAGGAGGGTCTGCCGCGAACAGTTTTTGACACATTTGTCGCACTTGTGACTTCGCACGTAAGTGTGACAGAAAAGCAACACGTCAAACGTAGTTGTAATAGGCCATAGATCCTCTGTAAACAAATCGCCTTGATGCATCTATATTGGTTAATGCAAACGAACTAACGTATACCGTAGCTACTCTATTTTCACTGTTGTACGTGTGCGTTAGTGTGTTGAACTCTAGCTGAAAACTTTGCCGTAACATTCCCGATAGAGCGTACACCCATCTCAAAGGCCGGCAACGCACCTCCAACACCTCTGGTGTTTCGGGTGTCCATGGGCGGCGGTGATCGCTTACCATCAGGCGACCTGTCTGCTCGTTTGCCTCCTATCCCATAAAAAAAAAAAAAAAAAAAAAAGTAACGAAATAGGGAACTCACTACTCAACTATCAAAATGAGGAAAATTACTTTTCTTATACGTAAATGAAGTGTTCCTATTCCGCGAAGTAATCATTTTGATTATCATGGATTTCCGCAAAGTAATGTGTGATTCCATAGATTATTTCTTAATGTGATTTTTAATAATCTATGTCGGACAATTTAGCTTTTTTTTTATAAATGGGCTTACTCTTGGCCACAGACTAGCCAAAGCAGAGTCAAAGACGTGGCCTACGATGGAGTGAGCTCGCCCAGAAGATGCCTGTTCACTCTTGATTTGAAGGAAGGGTTATATGAGCTCGGAAATATAGCCGCCGGCAAGGAATTCCACTCCTTGGCAGTGCGCATAAGAAAAGAAGAAGCAAAGCGCTTCGTGCGGATTCTTGGCTAATTATTCAATGATTTGGTGGATTTATTTTATTAGTGCTTTAGCGCCTCTAGCGCCACGAAAAACAAAAATACCACTAAATTGTACCATAGATATTGATTACAATGTGTTTAAAAAAATCATCTCATGTTCTAATTTCAAAAGTCAATGATGAAACTATAGAGTGTGTGTAATCGAGAAATGCTCTTAATGCTTGTTATTTAATAAAGTGATACTGATATTATAGTTAAATCTACAGTACAATTATACCATTAACACCGACTATAAAATGTAACACTGCATGAATGAGACACAGCTTCCTAGTATCATAGCCATATTAAAGAAGAGGCGACTGAGGTGGCTCGGGCATGTGTATCGAATGGAGCGGACTCGTTTGCCGCGTCAAATCCTGCTGGAAGAGGTTGCAGATGCAAAGAGACCGGTCGGACGGCCAATGCTGCGCTTTAAAGATTGCGTGAAGCGTGACATAGTCACATTTGATATTCCATGCAACCAGTGGCAACGACTGGCCGAGAACCGACCCACGTGGCGCCGTGTTATCCATGACGGTCAATCCAAGCACGCCAATGCCTGGTTTTTCTCCTTGAATGATAAACGCATGAGGCGTCACGAGCAGGCCTCTAACCCCCGCCCATCTGGGGGAGCATATACCTGCCGTGTGTGCGGACGAGGGATCCTCTCTTGAATTGGGCTATACGGCCACGAATGTAAGTGTCGCAAGGATGCTGCTTGAATCGTCTGTTATAGATGCAAAGGCCTGTTATTATTAAAATGTAAAAGGTTCTATTCCGCACGAGCTTAAAGAGAACGATTTGGCAAAAAACATGGTTTGCTATGGCCGCGTCTTCTTGCAAAATGTCCGATCTGGAGGCGATATCTAACTTACAGAATCACCTGAGTACAGATCTGGCGCTCTTTCCCGCTTGATTTTATACTGCGTCCTCAGTCCCACTCACAACAAAAATAAAGAGCACAGGGCGTAGCCGTTTGAACTATGTAGGTATACTTAAAAACAATCAAAGTTGAGCCGACTTGGCCACATAAGTTTGAAAAACCGTTTTGGGTCAAAATCGAAACTTTTTAAGTTGGAAATGTAATCGATTTGACCCATTTGTAAGAATTGTAAGTCGGATTAGCAAGATTCTGCTGTAGTATAACACGCATGAAAATTAACAAACGAGATTTTGAATAAAATTTGTTATTTTAAGCAAATTACTTGGTTTTTATATTTTCCTGATTTCAATACCGGGATCCCGGGATCCCGGTATTGAAATCGCCAATACCGGAATGAATACCGGTATTGGAGAATGTCCGGTATTTGGAAGCCCTAATAAGCACTGATAATGCAATATTGAAAAAAAATGTAGTTTTTTTTTAAATTATTTTTCGTCTAAAGTATACATAATCTTTAACAATATTTTGCGAACATAGTATGCGTAATTCATAATTTTTAGAAGTGTCGCCGAACCGAACTCATCAAAGGTGAAAAATAGTAAAGAGCGTGCTCTATATCACCCATATAAGGCGTAAAGCGGTCACGTGCATAACAAAATGAGACTTGCTGCAACATAGCTTTTTCACGCGACCATATCGTACACAGTTATTCAAGGTATTCATGCGTAAGGACCTTTTTATTCGTGGATAAAGTAAGTAACAGCTTTGGAATCATTAAGTTGCAAAGGGCCTGGCCGGACTGCCATGGTAAAATCGCCCCTGGCTAAATATGAAATATTGATATGCAGGACTATTCGTATTGTTACTACATGTACTACTACTGGATATTATGCCTCAAACTGTTTCCGTTTACGAAAAAAATTTAAAAAAAGAAATTTTGTTTTTTATTTTTTTCTTTAAAACCGCGTATCCGATTGAGTTGTTCTTTGGATATTTTATAGATATATTAGGGATACATGAATAAAAAAAAATTAACTTCCTGACTTTTTGTTAAGTACATTTTTTTTTTAATTTATGTTTTAAATTTTTTTTTTTACCACATACGAGTTAGCGACACCTACTATATTTTTATATAATAATCGCCATTTTATACTCTATTACATATATTTTTATCAAAAATATTAGTTTGGATCAACAATGTCAAAATAAGTTATTTATATATTACTAGTATTACCCTTTAGTACGTTGCTCCTGGAAAGTGATGTATGAAAATTTTGGCATAATTAATGGAAGATTTTTTTTTAATTGGGATATGTAGATTATAGGCCGAAGTTATTTTTCATCAACCCTCCCCACCCCCCCCCTCTGCGTCACCCCTCTACCCCCCTTAAAGAGCCGAAAATGCGATTTTCCTCGATTTCTGACAAAACCGATGAAGATACAGAAAAAGCGTGTAGGAACGAAGTAATCCTTAATGAATTTACTACAAATCTCTCATAAACATTTTAGTGCTAGCACTTATAGTTTTCGCGCAATCCGTCACGAAAGTTGCTCCTTTCTGCAATTTTCTTTAATGAATAATAAGTTTTCTCCTTAAATGCTTACGAAATCGTCGGTTTGATAGTACTAAAATATTATAAACTCAGAATGAATTTCAGGGGACAAAAATCACTACCATGGGCGGGACTTGAACTCACGGCCTCTAGATTGATAGATATGATAGATAAATGACGCTAGGGGTACCATTGATTCATATAGTAGAAAGCTGAAAGATTCGCTAGAAACTAGGGATGAGCTTTTGGTGGCTCAGTTGGTAGAGCCCTCGAGTTTTTATCCGGAAGCCGTGAGTTCAAGTCCCTACCATGGTAGTGATTTATCCCCTTAATTTTATTATAGTCATGAGTTTACAATATTTTAGTCGTATCAAACAAATTTCGTAAGCATTTTGGGACAACACTTTAATATTCTTTAAAGAAAATTGCAGAAAGGAGCAACTTTCGTGACGGATTGCGCGAAAACTATAAGTGCTAGCACTAAAGTGTTTATGAGAGATTTGTAGTAAATTTATTAAGGATTACTTCGTTCCTACACGCTTTTTCTGTATCTTCATCGGTTTTGTCAGAAATCGAGAAAAATCGCATTTTCGGCTCTTTAAGGGGGGGTAGAGGGGTGACGCAGAGGGGGGAGGGTGGGGAGGGTTGATGAAAAATAACTTCGGCCTATAATCTACATATCCCAATTAAAAAAAAATCTTCCATTAATTATGCCAAAATTTTCATACATCACTTTCCAGGAGCGACGTACTAAAGGGTAATACTAGTAATATATAAATAACTTATTTTGACATTAGAAAAAAATAAAAAACAAAATTTCTTTTTTTTAATTTTTTTCGTAAACGGAAACAGTTTGAGGCATAATATCCAGTAGTAGTACATGTAGTAACAATACGAATAGTCCTGCATATCAATATTTCATATTTAGCCAGGGGCGATTTTACCATGGCAGTCCGGCCAGGCCCTTTGCACGTAATTTGAATACATCTATTACTATTGTACATGCACAACCTTACTGTGAGAACAGTGGTAAACAATACATACCTACATACATAAACCTATCTGTAATATGTCATCATTACAAAGTAGCATTGGATAAGGTTAGGTCGGCGCCACATGAGTTACAGAAGCGCGGCTGGCGTTTCTCCTATGAAAATGACGCATCTTTCGCATGATTATAATTGGCGAAGGCAATACAATATATATTAGGTAGGATGCCGGCGTGCCGACCGATGCATGTGTTGACACCCTAAATGTAAAAAGCATGTCTGCCCACGTGCTTGATGTTCATAATCACGTTACGGTACACGATAGGGGTTTTAATATTTTATGTCGATGAGACACTAATGCGATACGGCGCTGCGGTCTTAGATTGCAGACCGATTCTTACAATTCGTACAAATCGATGCCGGTGGTCACGTTATGCTAGCTGCTGATACTTGGGTTCCAATTACTGACCCATTACCTTGATTGATTTTTCTGCCTCGCTAGGAGGGATGAAAGTGACACCAGTTTGTCTTCTATGTCAAGACAATAAAAATGCACTTTTATTTTCATGAACAAGTACAAAAAGATGTATCCACTTTTTTACCTTATTATAATGCAATAATGACTGTACCTGTGGCGTTAATACTTGAATGCCTCATTTTATCCTTCACTTTGTTCTGAAACTTCTGAATTCAATGTGCCTACGTCCTCGCGGTAAAAATTTGATTTTGTTCCCTAGTGATACAATCTACGTACATTGTACAGTAATCTGCAAATATAACTGATCCTACTGAAAACATGCTGCAGCTCATCACTGTATGCTGCTTTTGGATATTCCTCGGTTTGGCAGGAAAAAAAAATCCATACGAATATTGCCTCTATAAATGGGAAAGTGTGTGTGTCTGTTTGTTTCTCCGTCTTTCACGGGAAAACGGAGCGACGAATTGGTGTGTTTCTAAGTGGAGATAGTTGAAGGGATGGACATAGGCTACTTTTTGTCTTTTCTAACCCCCACTTTCCTAAAATGGGGTAGGAATTTGTATGGATCATCCCGCAATTTTCAAATTAAGCGTCAGCGAAGCCGCGGGCAAAAGCTAGTAATGTATAATTCTGTTAACTTATGCATATGATCTATAGATTTGAAATTTGAACCTTGCATTGAAATCAAAATCATGCATGTAGGTTGGTAATAAAAAATATATAAGTTTAATTTTTACCTAATACCTACTAATTTATATTTTCGTGGCAGTGGCAGTGGCACTCTTTAATTTTAAGTAAATATCCAACTCATTTTTACAGTATTACGAAATAGTAACCTAGATCATTGAGTAATGAGTACATGGTTTATTAACTAATTATATCACAGAAATTCACAAATTAATAATTAAGCAAGAAATGTAGGTAATTGATGTAATAAATATAAATTGCTACCGAGCACACAATTAAATGATGGATCATATCATATCATATCACACCTGCGGCGCGCGGCAGGGTACTCCTGCCACGGAGGATGTCCGCCGGCCAGTATAGATCGTGCCATCCACGAAAACGCGCGAATCAACTCTTAATGTCATGTTATTAAAGGCTAGATTTGATAAAGTTGCACGTCATCGTTGAACACCGGCCTAGCCGAAGTGACCATCGGTGACGCTACGTGGCTATCGAACGTAGTCTGGCTCTTCCGCGCCACTGCAGAAGAGCGAGAGAGAGTGCTGGCTATGAGGCATAAGCGATTGTGACGTTTGATAGGTACCCAGGACTCGACACAGCTTCTCTACATGGCCGGGTTCTCGGGTAATTAGTATGGGTGTAATATTCCGCGGCATATACAATTACACAATGGAATGTGGTGAAACTAGAAGATTTGCAAATGAATATGGTGGAACTAGATCACTCTGGACACTACTGCGTAGACGTTACTTACGTCCAAAAATGTCGCATAAGTAAAGTGCGTCGAACTGATTAATAAGTACAAATAAATGTTGTAAGGAGTAATAAAAAAAACCATACCTAAGTAAATTACTAGAAAAACGTTATTTGTAGATCGTTAAAAGATTAAAAAAGAACTAATGCTCAAGTCTCATTCAATAAAGTAGGTATCTATAAGGGTAAATATCGACTAGGTATTTGGGTAAGTAACTAAGTAGGTAACTCATAAAAACTATCAAATTAGTACCTATGTAAATACCTACCTTTCCTTAAATTTAAACGTATAAAACAGCTGTCCCTACCGACTTAATTAGTCAATTATTACTTTTATTACTTTATTTTTATTAACTTTGCTGCTGCTTGCTGCCTGCTAAGCCGCGGTCCCGGATTCGAATCCCGGTAAGGGCATTTGTTTGTGTGATGGGCACAGATATTTGTTCCTGAGTCATGGATGTTTTCTATGTATGTAAGCAATTATACTATATTATTAGATATATTGTTGTCTGAGTACAGTCGAGTTCATAAATATGTGAGGGAACGGTATTTTTTTTACATTTTCCTTCAAAAAACGATTTTTTTCCACAACAAAAAAATTATAAAAAATAGTTTTCTAACGATACCCCACTTGACCTAGTAACATGACATTTACAGTTTGCCCCCCTTTCATTTTGTCCATTTTCTATAATTAATATTAATAAATAAATAAAAAATACTTTCAATTTGTAGAGGTTCACGATGTTCATAAATATTCCAAATTTCAAAGCGATCGCATAAGTAGTTTTCGAGATATTTAGTAATGTGACAGACAGACAGACGGACAGAGCGCCGCCATAAGGGTTTCTTTTGTACCTTTTTGGTACGGAACCCTAAAAAGACATGTCAAAGTTTTATATCGTTTCGACGCAACGGAGCCACGCTGTGACGTCATCGCTCAAATCAATTGTTTAATTTTATTTTTAATTTTGTTCTATTTATTTTCTCTCTTTTTTGTTAAAATCTAAGTTTCGTGACGCATTGGTTTTACTGTAATGTCATGTAAACATGTTTTTACTAATAAATAAATAAATAAATATTTTTTATCGTTCTCTCTCTCTCTATGTTTTTCTAAAATCTGTAAGCGCCAACGTTGGTAGCAGCCTTCACTGAACCATTATCAAAAATTCAAAATACATCCTTTATGTATTAGTATATTGCACATAAATATATTGTCGGGCTGTCGGCGTTGGATAGTTGATTCAATACCACAGAAAAACAATCCGTTCGATCGTGAAATCCCTCGCATGTTCCAGAAAACACGAATCCTGTGTAGATTTGTAGAATAATATTAAAACAATATTTACTGTTTCTAGCAATACTGACAGTTTATGAGCAAATAGCGAGAACGTGCCCTGCCCATGTATTAAAATTTACCAAAATACCTAAGAGACACATATTCCACAGGTGTAAAATATACCTATAGTCCACGGGATGTTAAAGTTATAAATATATATTTTATTATTTTCTAGAAATATACAGTCATATACTCAAATATTTCACCCAACAACACCAATAACCTAAATAACCTAATTTAAACCATTAAGGGCCACTTGCACCAACGAAAATGGAGGGTTAACCCACCATTTTATATGCAATTTGACAGTTGACAGCCCACTAACGCTGAGTTAAGTAGTTGTTGCAAGTGGGCCTAAAGAGTTTAGGTACCGGTAGAAAAACTGTAAGTTGTAAAAATAAGCATATCATAAAGAAGAGCGAGTTTTAGAAAAAGGCCCCCTGATAAGAGGTACATTTTCATTCAGGGAAGTTGCTCGAGCATCGAATCACGTCAGGAGTACAAAGCAACTGGAGTGATGTGCAAAATAAAACGGTCTTTACCGGTGTTGAATACAGGCGTTTCAAACCTTTTGTTTTTATTTAAGCGCTCTTCTACAGGCTTCTCGCTGGAAACATTGTTTTATACCTAGTTAAAAAGTTAAAAGTTACTACATTGTCCTTTTTCGCAAACAAAAGAATAGGTCCCTGTTTTCATTTGATAAAGCAGATTCGTTACAGATGTAGTGCGAAAAGCTTTTCCTTCGTATTTTTCCGGAAACGTTCGTATTGGTCATGCTAGTTTAGTGTTACACACTAACACTGAAAGACCCCAGAAATTGCACAATGAGTCTTTGCACAGGCGCAGTCTTCTAAATATTTTGTGTAAGGTATATTTCGAGATTAATAAGACATGGATATTACAGCGTAGCGTGCCGAAGTGACTACAGTCTCTCTACCATGAGGTTTTGATGTTTTATAATACGTTATTCGATAACGTGGACGTCATGAAAAATGATAATTTATGACACGTAGAAAATTAAACACACAATACTTACATTTCTCACCCAAATGTGACTCAATAGTTGACACATGCAAAGCGGTTTACAAATTTACATAGACGGTGGCGCCCCTAGTATTTTCGACTTTCTTGTCAGGCTGTAAGCAGCGTTCATAACCCTAATGGAAACCTCGCGAAAACCGAAAGTGAGATTCCATGAAGGTCTAATCTCGGTTCCACATAATTAATGTTCGCCACAGACACAGACACAGGCCAAACAATACATAATACAAACACGGCATCCAGTGCTAGTTCGTTAAATACGTCATTTGATTTATGCTTAAACTGACACCGGCAAATACCAAACAAAACAATAAAACACCTATCCACACATCCGTCTTCGTTATGGATGGTGATTGTTGTTTGGGATCTTCGATTTTCACGGTTACAGTCCTCTTGGGGACGTATCACGAATGTTATAAATACGGAACTCTAAGGGACCATCCACACTCATAAGACGCATGTCTCTGCCTGGGGGCGCGTCTTACGTCCTTCCTATACAAAATGGGCGCGCAACGGACGTCTCCGCCACGCCAGCCTGCCTAGAAAGCTGAAATTTGGGGCGCGTTTTATTTTACGTCCTTCCTATACAAAATGTACTGAGGAGACGAACTTTATAAAGACTTTATAGGAAAATTGTTTTGAACTTGATTTTTGAATTACATTCAGGCGGCGTGGCGCGGACGTCCGTTCCGCACCTCAGGACATGCGTCTCTTAACCCTTAAATGCATGGTGATGTATATATGCATCATATATTTGATGGCCCGTGGCTCGATATGTAGCTCTCCACAATCACATTTATTGCTTAATTATTATTCATTAATTATTACTATTTAATAAACAATTAAATAAATTAAATAATATAATTATTTACTATTTGTTATTAAAGGATTAAGATGGAATGGCGGAAGTGTAAAAAAACAGGATGATGGCGATTTTTAGTATGTGATGTAGGCTGATTTTTTCGAAGTTAGTAATTAGTTTATGTTTAAACATTTTATCATGGGGGTTTCACAAATAGTGTACCTTTTTAATAGTAGTCATTTTTTTAAATAAAATTTACCAATAACGATATATTTATATAAATAAGATTGGCCTATTTAACTTCTAACACCGATTTAGTATAAAAATCGAACTTAAATATTTTTTTTATTATTTTTCCCAGAGTCAGAAAACCATTGTCTATCACATATATTCGTATCTCGTTAAAAGAAAAATTCATGTATTTAAGGGTTAAGTGTGGACGGTCCCTAAAACGTGTCAGTTCGTACCGTAGTGATGTGATCTCAGGAAGTGCGCAGTGAGGCGCAGCACGCCGGTCTTGTCGATCTTGCGGCTGGAGCCCACTACGGGCGGCACCATCGACGCGAGCTCGTAGATGCTCTGCGTCAGTTTGTCGCGCCGCAGCTTCTCGGCTTTGTTGCGAATGTCCCGAGGGTTTTCCCTGTTCAAAAACAAATATATATACATTTTGTATTTGATACTTTTCATTTTTGAAACTACTTTAACGATGAGATGCTAATTAGGTACATATCTGACGACCGGTCTGGCCTAGCGCGTAGGGACCCTGTCTGATAAGCCGCGGTTCCGGGTTCGAATCCCGGTAAGGGCATTTGTTTGTGTGATGAGCACAGATATTTGTTCCTGAGTCATGGATGTTTTCTATGTATAAGGTACAGCGGGGCAAATCTCGACTGGGGGGCAAATGTAACTGGTCCATTTTTTCCATGTTTTACAATGTTTTCATTATTAAATATAGTGTCCACCGGTTATATATGGTAGGCGTATTCAGTGGATATATGTAGAACTCAACATCATAGTGTAATAATGGAAAAAATGTATTAGTTATAATTGCCCCCCAGTCGAGATTTGTCCCGCTGTACCGTACATATAAGTCTATTTGTACATAGTAGATTTTACCCGCGGCTTCGCTCGCTTTAAATTGCGGAATGCTTCATACAAACTTCCACCCTCCATTTTAGGGAAGTGGGGGGTTAAAAAGAGACTAAAAGTAGCCTACATTCCTTCAACTAATACTGGGGACGCTATTGCACAACACCCTGCATTTTATGATTAAGCACTGAGACTTGGCACAGGTTGTTCCTTGGGTGGCCCTGAGTAGATAAAGATCGGGAGGCATTGAGAGCCCCCCTTAATTTAGGAGGGAAGAGGGGGGGAAGACTGGCGCCGCCGCGCTTCCTTTGAAACCATATTTCTCTAAAACTATACAAAATAGGGCATGCGATATATCATTTTCGGATAAATGAAGGACGAGGAATTCATTTTTGGAACAAAAAAAAATGTATTTTAGAACAAAAATACAAAATAAAATGGGAAAATCTGAAAACGAGATTTTTTTTTATACATATTATTGCACATTTTATGAAAACTGTAATGGTTTTTTCTAAATAAAAAATACTATTTAATAGCTACATTTATCTAGTTTTAGAAAATGTATAATTTGTTATAGAAATATATTATAGGACGAGTGATAAAAAATAATTTACATCGCCCGATAGGGTGATTTGAATGCTCATTTCAATAAGTTTTGTCAATGATTTCAGGTATAATCACTATTTTTAACACACGAAAGCCGTAATCATTGTAGTTTATGGCTATTTTAGTGATTAATTTACTTAAAATAAAAAAAAATACAAAATTTTTAAAAATATTAAAAATGTGATATTTTTTTAACATTATCCTATTTTGTTCTTTCTACACAATATATATCTAAAAGCAATAAATATTAATAAAAAGCCACATTTATACAGTTTATAAAAATATATAGTTTGTTATATAAATATATTACGAAACGCGAGATAAAAAATAATGAAAATGAAAATTTTAATGTACATCTTACGTTGCATTATTCGATGAGGTGAGGTAAAGGTACTACCCGCTATGCAGTGGAGTTCGTCTAGTAATACAGAAATATACTTATTCTAATAACGTTTACAAATGTAGGTATATCACGACCCAGTACAGAAAATTGTAAAAGTCCTATTATATAGTTTATTTTGATTGTAAAATAAAATTGCATGTGACTTCTATTGCAAAAAAATGTCTTAATCACGTTCTCCTCTCCTAAAGCAGTTCTGCATGCATAGGCTTGAAGATTTTTTAGTTTACTAGCAGAATTTAGTTACTTCCTTTGGGCCCCCTTAAATCGGTTTTACCCATCAAGACATTTTTTTGCAATAGAAGTCACATGCAATTTTATTTTACAATCAAAATAAACTATATAATAGGACTTTTACAATTTTCTGTACTGGGTCGTGATATACCTACATTTGTAAACGTTATTAGAATAAGTATATTTCTGTATTACTAGACGAACTCCACTGCATAGCGGGTAGTACCTTTACCTCACCTCATCGAATAATGCAACGTAAGATGTACATTAAAATTTTCATTTTCATTATTTTTTATCTCGCGTTTCGTAATATATTTATATAACAAACTATATATTTTTATAAACTGTATAAATGTGGCTTTTTATTAATATTTATTGCTTTTAGATATATATTGTGTAGAAAGAACAAAATAGGATAATGTTAAAAAAATTATCACATTTTTAATATTTTTTAAAATTTTTGTATTTTTTTTTATTTTAAGTACATTAATCACTAAAATGGCCATAAACTACAATGATTACGGCTTTCGTGTGTTAAAAATAGTGATTATACCTGAAATCATTGACAAAACTTATTGAAATGAGCATTCAAATCACCCTATCGGGCGATGTAAATTATTTTTTATCACTCATCCTATAATATATTTCTATAACAAATTATACATTTTCTAAAATAAGATAAATGTAGCTATTAAATAATATTTTTTATTTAGAAAAAACCATTACAGTTTTCATAAAATGTGCAATAATATGTATAAAAAAAAATCTCGTTTTCAGATTTTCCCATTTTATTTTGTATTTTTGTTCTAAAATACATTTTTTTTGTTCCAAAAATGAATTCCTCGTCCTTCATTTATCCGAAAATGATATATCGCATGCCCTATTTTGTATAGTTTTAGAGAAATATGGTTTCAAAGGAAGCGCGGAGGCGCCAGCCTTCCCCCCCTCCTCCCTCCTAAATTAAGGGGGGCTCTCGATGCCTCCCGATCTTTATCTACTCAGGGCCACCCAATGAACAACTGTGCCAAGTCTCAGTGCTTAATCATAAAATGCAGGGTTCCCATACAAGACATAGCAATAGCGTCCCCAGTATAAATCCACTTAAAAAAACACGTCAATTCGTCGCTTCGTTTTGCCGTGAAAGACGGACAAACAAACAGACACACACTTTCCCATTTATAATATTAGCATTTAGCATGGATATGTCGTTGTCTGAGTAATCTGCCTTTGACTTGCTTTCCTACATCTGATATAGGATCGGATAATGTGAAAACGCACTTAAGGCATTACCTACCTATACGTACAAACACACGGTACTAAACCACAAATATTTTGCTTGTAGAGTCGGAGTTAAGTTTTCATATTATGTTATGGAAACCAATTATGGCATTGAAGCATCGCTTGGCATCTATTTCTGACGTTCCTTTTGTGCAGTTCATGCACCTCTCTGTAATTAAACATCCTGTTATTAATAACTACAATGTTCTGAACTCGATTTCTCATAAATATAACTAAAACTTTGCTAATCTTGCTATTGGTATATACGAGCATACGCGGATGTCGGTTCAATTCAAACTTTAACATTCAGTCAGAATAAAAAAAACCGGCCAAGAGCGTGTCGGGCCACGCTCAGTGTAGGGTTCCGTAGTTTTCCGTATTTTTCTCAAAAACTACTGAACCTATCAAGTTTAAAACAATTTTCCTAGAAAGTTTTTATAAAGTTCTACTTTTGTGATTTTTTTCATATTTTTTAAACATATGGTTCAAAAGTTAGAGGGCCGGACGCACTTTTTTTTCCTTTAGGAGCGATTATTTCCGAAAATATTAATATTATCAAAAAACGATCTTAGTAAACCCTTATTCATTTTTAAATACCTATCCAACAATATATCACACGTTGGGTTTGGAATGAAAAAAAAAATATCAGCCCCCACTTTACATGTAGGGGGGGTACCCTAATAAAACATTTTTTTCCATTTTTTATTTTTGCACTTTGTTGGCGTGGTTGATATACATATTGGTACCAAATTTCAGCTTTCTAGTGCTTACGGTTACTGAGATTATCCGCGGACGGACGGACGGACGGACGGACGGACGGACGGACGGACGGACAGACAGACAGACATGGCGAAACTATAAGGGTTCCTAGTTGACTACGGAACCCTAAAAATGACGTATTGTTTGACGTTACTTCATGTATATGCCACTAAAAATAATATCTCAAACGTTTGAATCGGGCCTTGTATCACTATTGCCTCCAAAGGTTCTCAAATTACCCTGTCTTGTTATCAGCGCATTGTATGTCATATACAGGGCGTCCCACAGCTGTGACATATGGATGAAAAGTACCCAAAATATCATAGATATGAAATTTTGCTGAAAGAAGAGGTTATTTTAAGTATTTTTAAAACTTTGTAAAATAGCATAAAGTTTTGTCATGGGACGTCCTGTATACCAGGGTTCGGAAACCGGTGATTACTAGATAATAAAACACAGGTATTTTTTTCGTTTTTTCCGTCCATTTGTCTATTTTTTTCCTAATCTCAACACTCTGATTATTATTATTATTTGTATCTCCGTCTGTAAAACTCTCGGGTAGATCGAGCCCGGTCATTTATAATATAAGACGTGCGTGGGGATATAATATAATCCAATACGTAGGTAGAGTCCGTTTGGAGAGCATGCTATTTAAAGTTTATATGATGTTGGTTTTATGTTAAGGCTGTGGCTAGTGTAATTTATATAACCGGTAATACTTAAGGAGCTGACCATGTACTTGATGTAAACCCCAAAACAATAAAAATGTTTATCTCAATTGTACCCATGTTTCTTAATTTCCATTAATTTATGCACAATAAAGCGCGCGGCGGCGGTTAGTCATACTTGTTATGGAGAATTTTTGGCCAAAAGCTGCACTTTTAGATGGAAGCAAGCCGCTTTGCATGGTGATAGTAGAAATCAAAGTAAACGATTTTTTCCGAGGATATCGAAATTTCATCCCTTAGGAAGCCGAGCGTAGCGAGGTGTTTTATGAAAATGAAAAAAAAAAAATTGTATCGTTCGATTTTGACAAAACGTATCTTAAATGAATTGCTTTATGTAATTTAAAAAAAAAATGGAAAAAATATATTATAAAAAAAAGTAAGATAAAAATTTAAAAAAGTAAATTTACGTCTCGCACTGAATAATTTCAAAGAATGACAGGCAAAATGTACAATTTCGATATATGAGTTTTTTCAAATCAAAGACAGATAAATTCATAGTTGAAAACTATATTCCTATTTTGAATTAGCCGGAATTATTGTAAACAAAAGTGTGGCCAGTGCTATAAAAAAATTGCACCATTCGAGGTATCAAAATTGCCGATATTTTACAGGTTTATTAAAAATCTTTACATATTCCACAAATAATGGAGGTAAACGCGAGGGGAAGTAAGGGAAACATTTACTTCTCGGTGTGTTTCTACTTCTATTTATTCTTATAATGCATGCCGAGTTTCGTGCTTTCTGCCAGACGGGACTATAGCTCGTCAACATATATTCATACCTACTAATTTGCCTTTTGCGCCCCGCACTAAGTATTAGCAGCTTGGGTTAAAAAATGGAGCATCCTAGAGGCGTAGTACAGGTTCTTACATTAAATGAACTAGATTATAAATTCAAACTACCGTAACCCAAAGATAAAGATTTAATAAACATTATATACTAAAATATACAAACTTTTCTGGAAGTAAGTAGCACAGCTTCAGAGTTGATACCTACTAGTTAACAAATAAGTATGTTTGATACCTCGTGTCATTTACCGTTTTGAATGAAAACTATACGTACCATAAATAAAAAATAATTTCAGTGCCAGTTATACCGAGCTGGCTGCTAAGAAAATAATTTTACAATTTATTAGTTGCGCTGATGTTAACAGTGGATGTAATTATTTTATCTCCAGTTTCGAATTTCTTTACGTTAATTAACTGCCAATATAATTAGTAACTTTTAACTGGTGCAGCTGTTTCTTTAATTAAAATGATTGCTTTCAGTAAATGATACTTATTTTCAAGTTTTTCACATTCTGTAATGACGGTTAAGAGTAGCTACTTACGTAGGTATGTAATTTTTATTTCAAGTTGCAGTCCCATAATTATTTTAACGATTGTTGCGAAGGAATTTTTCTAAATGCTTTGCTGAGAATTGTAAACGGAAATAGAGAGAAACTAGTACCTACCTACTTCTCTTAGATATTGTTAAAAAAACTACCCTTACGTGGGAAGTAACGAATTATGTGGGAACGACAAGGTATAACCTATGTGTATGTCTATCAATGCTTTACTTGTTCCACAATTTATGAACTTTTGAATGTGGCTTCTGACATTTTTTGATAATTGTATGTAAAAAGCTCGTTCCTCAACTCTCGTATGTACCTATACCCATACAACCATTTCAGTCGCAAAATCTTCAAATCAGTAACTAACTGTCACAGTGGCGGCGCGTGAATATATTTGGAAGGCAACACAGAGCAAAAAATAAAAACCGGCCAAGAGCGTGTCTGGCCACGCTCAGTGTAGGGTTCCGTAGTTTTCCGTATTTTTCTCAAAAACTACTGAACCTATCAAGTTAAAAACAATTTTCCTAGAAAGTCTTTATAAAGTTCTACTTTTGTGATTTTTTCATAATTTTTAAACATATGGTTCAAAAGTTAGAGGGGGGGGGGACACACTTTTTTTTCCTTTAGGAGCGATTATTTCCGAAAATATTAATATTATCAAAAAACGATTTTAGTAAACCCTTATTCATTTTTAAATACCTATCCAACAATATATTACACGCTGGGGTTGGAACGAAAAAAAATCAGTCCCCACTTTACATTTAGGAAGGGGGTACCCTAACAAAACATTTTTTTCCTTTTTTTTATTTTACCACTTTGTCGGCGTGATTGATATACATATTGGTACCAAATTTCAGTTTTCTAGTGCTAACGGTTACTGAGATTATCCTCGGACGGACGGACGGACGGACAGACAGACAGACAGACATGGCGAAACTATAAGGGTTCCTAGTTGACTACGGAACCCTAAAAAACGCAACCTACCTTAATATTAGGTACCTTAGGCGCCCATCCAAGTGCATTTATCATACAGTCCGCTATGAAAGCGCTTAAAAAAGCCATCTCTCCGCTTATAACTTATATTTAACTCTGGACGATCACGGCCTCGCGTGACAATACATTGCTTTATTTCGAATGTTTGCGTCGAAAAACGTGTTGATTCATTTAGTAAGTAATCCTAATCTATTATACAACAGTCAAAATAAATTAACGCTGCCATTACTAAACAAACCAAAGAAAGTCCTATCTCTTAAAAACAGGTAGTATCTAACCTTGAAACTCTGGCTTGCACTGTCACTAAAACACGACACCGAAACACTCCAAATCATTTAAATTTCACTGATATATTGCACGTAATGAGCAATTTAATAAAAAAACTGAGAGAATAACACAAAACATTTGAAAGCACACGAAGCCTCGGTAACAAGCGGGACGCAAGTGTTGCAGTGATATTATTCCATTTTCACCCACGAATTTAAAAACCTTTTCATACAAACAAAGTATATCTGAAGAAACGTTCATTATCACATTACTAAACTTAAATTAAATAAGATTCTCGGTTTTTTAATAGAAACTATCAATATTTAAAGGCTTTTATTCAAAATAAATATATGTGCGATAACAAAACACAATAAAATTTTACCCATTAATACATTTATAATTTTAGTATGGCAATATTTAGCATGCAATTATTACACTGTAATATCAATCTTATTTGTTTCACTCGAAGCTTTAAATTCAAATGAACAAGTGCGAGCAATCGAATGTTGTGCGCTTGGCTGTCTATGTGTTCGCAAATGGCGGTCACACTTCTCTGTCATCTCAATCCTGCTATGAGTAGAGTAAAAGAGATAGTTGCGCCCAAATTACGTACATAGGAGTTCGCTATAGGCAAACACTCACACGCGCGGACTTTGTGAATGTGTATGTGCGTGTTTTCAAATATAAACCTTATAACGCATTGTTTACGGTTTTTATTCAAATGAATAACTCGATAAGAAGCCGAGTTGCTTTGGAGTTTAGTTGAGCGGGCTGTCTTTATCAGCGTGTGCGTGATTTTTGTATATGTGTGGAGTGACCATGAATGAATATGAAAGCTTAGGCATAAGTAGCTTCACTTCGCGTTCGCGCGCCCGATAATTTTAGGTACATATTTGAATTTAAGCAAATGGTGTTATTATTTGTGAGGCAATACGTAATGTTCTAATTATAACTATTATAAGTATATTTTATTTATTTCAATGGTGGTTTGTAACGTTGGTATTTGTTGCGGAACATCTAGGGCAACTCGGTGGGAATTGGATTGTATGAGAGCGCCGCCACTGAACTGTCAAATGTGACATAACGCGTGGTAACGTCGTGCAAACAATGCGACCGTATTGATACAATAACAAAATGTAGTCGTCGTGTGCACTCGTTACGGTAACAAAATGTGTACGAATTTGTGGCTGTCAATGTCACTGTCAGAATGACTTTTAACGACACTTTATTAGTCGACGTTTGCACACATAACGGTAACAACATGTGGACGAATTTGTGGCTGTCATTGTCACTGTCAGAACGGTTTCTGACAGTGACATTGACAGAATTTGTACACACATGTGTAGGTCTGATTACCGAACTGCTCCTAAACCACTGTATCCGCAAATGACAATCTGAAATACGAAGGTTTCTCAAACTGTCTTGTGAAGTTGTGGACTGGTTGCTTTGAATCATTTAAATATGAGCGAATTAAATAATAATAAACGACGACGACCATTTGAGCACTCTTCGACATTTTATAGAAATGTGGGAAAGTTAAGAAAAGTGCAGAATGATAATACAAATAGATAAGCACTTTATAGTTACTTAATGTATTAAATATATAATTTTTAATTCTTATTGATAAAAATGAAGTGTAGTGTTGCTTTACACAATAAAAGTAGGAATCAAATGAAATAGAGTACCTATTTACTGTGATATTAATAGAATTTCTGTTGCGCAATGATAGTTTTTTTCAGTACAGATGCTGCTTTTTTTAACGCAGTAGTGCGAGCAAATCAAGCAATGATTCATTTCTTGTCTGGTCGAAACTCTTAGCTTAGATTTAGGTACTGAAAATCGTCGTACGATACACGTGCGAAAAGGACATTCACAACTAGTGTCGATTTAAAACACTCCCTTCGATCGTGTATTAATTTATCGCTACTCGTATCGATTTTCCTCTTTTCCGCACTCGTATCTACAAGTATTTTGTTTGGGTTACAAAAAAAAACACATTATTTACTCTACTACGTTTTATTTATGTCTCTTTAACATTACAAATTTGTAGATGTATAGATAAGTGCTATACAAAAATCTTGACAAAAGAAGTACAGATCGCTGAAATGAATGTTGATAGTAATATTAATGAAGACTACTTCAACAAGTGTCAATTGTGAAATGCCGCAAAATACTAGTTGCTCTATAGAAGACCTTATGGTATATAATATGATCCCCGATCCTTTACAACCCAGCAGCTCGGTACGCACGTTACAATTTTTTTTTAATCTTCTTTAGTGAGGACAACTGAGTACGACGGCATATTTAATTGTTTATAAAGTTTGAGGATACCTGGAAAAAATGAATACATTAGCCATTTTGAAAATCCAATAAATATTCACTGCTTTCGGTCACGCGTGTACGCTGCGACCATTTTGCGACCGTTTGTCGACCGTTTGGTGACCGTTTGGCGACTGTTTTTTACATGGAATATTACCGTCTTAATCCATATTTTAACAACTTTATTGGTTTTCTAGGCATTATTTTTATTATTTCAGTATAGTATATGCACCGCGGCACTAAAACTTCACCAATCAATATACATAACACGCAAACACCGAGTAGTCAATAATATTATTACTGGTTAAACTGAGGTAAATTGATGGCGCGTTGATAAATTTAGACTTATTTTATGAAATCACTCGAGCAATTTAATTGGCCATGGTAATTAGCCCACATTATATTACAAATGCAAACAATATTTATCTTTAACAAATTCTTACGCCATTACATTTTAATGTCAAATGATTTTATTTATTTTTTACTTTGACGTCTCTGACAGTCGCCATTTGAAAAGAATGAAATGAACGAATGATTTTGGGAAAGTAGTCGCCAAACGGTAACAATGTGTGCACGCGTAGTGCACACTTCTGTCACTTTTGTGACCATTTGTGCCTGTTACCAATCGTCCCCATTTGGGTCGCCGCGACTAAACGTCGACCGTACTGCGACTAAGCATTGAGACCCGAAGACCTGTGTGTACACAAAATAGGAGGATTTGCGTAGGAACGGCGACCGATTATGGTTATATGGGTACTGCACACATTGCTGCTCGGCATTTTTTTTACTTACGTGCTCTCAATTTGTCTGTTACTGCTTTTTCGTTAATAATACACGGAAAAATCTCTAGTATAATTTATCGCATCATATTATATTGACACATTGCAATATCTGCTTACTCTTTTGCAGCGGCAGGCTTGCTTACGTTAGATTACAAGTTTAGTATGGGAATTCAACCTTTTCCACGCCAACGACGCAACGACGTATACAGTGGTACCGCAGGTTCAACGCCAACGGTCGATTAATCCGTCAAAGACAACAAACTAAAATAAATGATGAAAAAAACTTGTAAATAAATGATGCAGTCAATGCCTTTGTTAATGTGTATTCGACCAGTGATTCCTTCCGATCAATATGAAATGACATCACATCGGGGCAAACTTATTCACACCAACCTTGAATCATCAGACGATACTTAAGTATAGGTGATATAGGCTAAAAAAGCAATGCTCATCAATCACGACAGCTTCTATCACACGCTGGACTTTAAATGGCTACGAGTACATATTTATAGGCACAACCCGACTTAAAAGTGAGTGCATCTAAATTGGTACCCGGCGCCTCCGCCGACCGTTTTATCGGCCCGAAATAGAAAGATGCATTACGACTATTACTAGTAACATTGACCTACGTTGACTACCTATTTTAAAGGCTACACCTAGTTTTCTGTTGTCTTTAAAAAAAACTGATCAGGGGACTCCGGCTTGTACCAAAAGCAAACATTGAATCAGTTCTAATTTAATATTATGTAAGTAAGACGCTCTATTCTAATATTGATTGACATATTTAACTATCTGCAGCCTACTTGAAACTATTATAATTTTGATATAACTACCTGGCAGGCAAGCATGGTCGCGCGATAAATGATAAAACATCAGGCCGTCCCCATCGCACTAGGTATTTGTAAGTGCGATGTTTTATCACTTATCGCGCGACCATGCTTGCCTACCTCATCTTATTTTATGTAAAGCAACTGTGTCCTGTAGTGTAGTATGTAAAAATATTACGAATACATGAGTATGAGTACGAGAATGAGTATACAGTCGACCTGTGTCCACACGAATTGTCTCGGCTTTTCTATGTGATATAACACCTAAGCTGAGACAGCAGGTTCAGGCCATCTCCTTGTTTCCACAATTCTGTCCGGAGCAGTGTAATGTACTGAATGTACACCATAAATTGTCTACAATAGACGCAAAAGGCCAATGATGGAATAGATAGTATTTTAAGATTCACACCCGCCGCGCCGTACAACTTCAACTCACATTGTTGTCAGCAGGTGCGTTGCTGACGTCATCGGTATTTGAAATTCACCTTCTATAAATTATGGTGCATAATCAGACCATTGTGGGGTATATTGTTTGAAATAATAACGCATACCTATATGAAATAAACCAATTGTATGTTGAGTGAGGTCGGGTATAACTTATATACTCGTACGTGAGAAAAAGTATTATGAATTGAAGATTTCGTTTCGGCACTATTTTTTATAATAATTCAACTATAATATATTGACAAATTAATGTCCGCACGAACGGACATGTACCTATTTAAAAAGTTTTTCTTTTACTTAATTTAAAAATATTTCGCTAAAAATTAAATAAATTGATTTAAAGTAACATCATCTACACTCATATTATTAAATTAAAACAGATAGGGCGATAAATGTCGCTACCTTTTGGGCCCGCACAGTTTGAAACAATCGACACGACACGAGAAGAAGATTAAATTAAAACGAGACTTAGGGCCAGTTGCATCAACCACGTTTGACAGACACATCATCGTCACGCAGTAGACGTCTATGGAACTTCCCATAGAATAAAATTTAACGAACGCTTTAACAGTGACAGACGGTTTGATGCAACCGGCCCTTAATCGCGTAAAACTTACGTTTATATTTAACCCGACCTTTCGAACGTGACTTTACGTCTGTGGTCACAGGTGGACTGGCGGAGAGTTGTTTCAACATCTTCTAGCTGTATCTTCGAGTCGAACTACCCGCACTTGATTGTCATTAGACTCATTAGTCACTTTTACGCTAGGGTTGCCATTGCCACTTTGCCTATATACAACACTCACGAGTGTTGATTTCCTTGAACCGCTATATTATAAAACGCAGTAATTAAACGTACATGTTACTGACCACTTACATTTCATTAGGTTTAAAAAGAAAAATTTAAAAAAAACGACCAAGCGAAATTTAGGTGGCCAGTATCATTGAGTTTTATACTACAATGGTTCAAGAGAATGTACATACGTAAAATAATTTGATATAAAGATTTCTCCATGTATACTCTAAGCTAAAATTTTGAAAAAAAAAATACATATTACCGGACGCTCTGGTGGTTGAAAAAATTGAAGCGGTCTCTAACCTGGAAGTAAGGTACAGCGGGGCAAATCTCGACTGGGGGGGAGTTGTAACTAATCCATTTTTTCCATTATTACACTATGATGTTGAGTTCTACATGTAGGTATCCACTGAACACGCTTACCATATAATTATAACCGGTGGACACTGGACACCCTATTTGATAATGCAAACATTGTAAAACATGGAAAAAATTAACCAGTTACATTTGCCTCCCAGTCGAGATTTTCCCCGCTGTACCTTAAGTAAAAAAAAATCAAAAAGTTTAAGCGGCATTTTTTGCGCCATAATGAAAATGTAATTATTGTCATTTAATCGTTTCTGATAATTGTACAATATTTTACAATACTTCGATTTTATTTTTTTACACAAAAACTATAAAGTTTTGAGAGCCAAAATTTTGCTAAATAATTACTAATATAGATACCCATAAAAATTACAAGCCCAAACTCAATGGGGGCAGAATCACTTAGCTTATCTGTTTGCATGTGTGAGTGGTACTTAAAAATAGTGTAAAATAGTCAATTTGTCTACATTAAGGGGATTTACGTTACAATGAATAGTTTAATGTTTGTTTTAATACGTCAATTTTAATATTAAATGTTCGCGAAGCATACTTGAAAGTATATAAGTGCCTGTACGACTTCACAAAAAAAAATAAGACTGATAATTTGCAGATGTAACGCCATCTAACACAGCCTAAGCTTCGCGTAACCTAGGCGAACCACCTGAAGATCCTAACTTCGAAGTACCTATAGGTACTTCGAACCCGATAATCAAAATAAATTTCCACAGTGGATTTTATATGAATAGCAGAAAACAGCAGGTAAATGAAGTATGAAAATTGTTCTAAAAATTCTGCGAGAAAGAAGCATTAGTAGTAGATAGTTTCGCACATAATATTTGCGCGCGCAGGATAACATCGTGAGGAAACCAATAAGGCCTAGTTCTTTACCTTTGGGTTGGAAGGTCAGATGGCAGTCGCTTTCGTAAAACTACTGCCTACGCCAAATCTTGTGATTAGTTGTCACAGTGGACCCCAGGATGCCGGAATAACGCAAGGAAGATTAGTGTTTCTTACTTTTCGTACGTTTCGGCGATTCTTTCTATGTTTATAATACATACGTTATAGAAGATCAATTCTAAACATTTTTCGGGTTTTATGCTCCTTGGAGAAATATTTATGATCTTGGTTTGTATTACTAGATTAAAAATAACTTTCACCTCGATTGACCAATTTAAGATATGTTGTAATATTTAAAACGTTGTGTGACGATAAATTGCGTGTGCACTGTGCAATATGGAATAATTTAAAAAAATATTTCATTGTTATACTTACTATCCAATAAGTGAATTGTGCGAAATGTAAAATGTAATTTAATGTTTTACCTACAATTAAGTATGGTTACACAATGTACTACTATAAGATGTTGACATGTAACACTGGTGTTATTAATAAATTATTGTATTGTATTGTTGTATCATTAATTGACTGCAGCGACAGCGTAAGTCTATGCTACGGTTGAACTCGATTTGCTTTTTGTATGTTATCCTTCTACAGGTCACAAACGTTTTTATGAGAATGAAAACGTTAAGTAGTTTCTATGTTGAACCGGTATTTTGTCGATCCAGTTTTTGGCTTTTTTTGTAAAATGCGGACATTGTTGTAAAGGTCTTAAGTGTCAATACTGCCAATGCCATATTAGGCGTATAAGATATCTTGACTTGACTGTGTTGATGACTTCAATACCTAAGTACTTTACACTTTTGCGTATTCTAAAAATGTTACTTACTTGTCGGTTCTTATTATATTATTTCAAAATTTTGACTTGCTGGTAGAAACTAGCCATCGAACATAATAAAAATATATGATGACGTAAATATATGAGAACTAGCCTAGTCAGACCATAGGCTACAAATGCTACAATATAATTAGTAGGTATTCTGAGTTATAATAAGAAATTATAATATATGTTGTTATAAATAAATATTTTGGCCGAACTATTGAACTTGTCATATTTAGATCTCACTTCTTTTGTCGTTGAAGTCAACAACCAGTCAAGCAATATTACTACAATATTTAACTTAGCTCTTATTTCATATTTATGTTTTTGAACACTCAAATTTGCCTTTCTTATGAAGAAAGTTAGTCGCATGAGATTTGGAACACGAAGTGTTTGCGTTGCGTAATTGTTGTAATGTTCCTTCTTAAATATCCACGGCATCAAATTGCAGTTACGAGGGCTGTTCCGAAAGTTTTTAGCTACTCCGGTTGTATTCATGCGATTTGTATTTTGCTATACTGTTTTGAGGGATTTTTCATTACTGACTAAGTTGATGTAGATTTGGGTTTATAAAGAGATTAGTTTATTTTTTACTAGTTTTTGCCCGCGGCTTCGCTCGTGTTAGAAAGAGACGAAAAGTAGCCTATGTCACTCTGAATCCCTTCAACTATCTCCACTTAAAAAATCACGTCAATTCGTCACTCCGTTTTGCCGTGAAAGACGGACAAACAAACAGACACACTCACTTTCCCATTTATAATATTAGTATATTTGATTAATTAGAACGCGTCGACGCCTAACCAACGAGAACATTTATGATCAATTCTTCAGACTCTTTCGTAGGTACTGTGATATAATATATTTTTTTAATTGCAAGAGTATTTATAGGTGGTAGGTACTAATTGAGAATTGTTACTGTTTATTTACTACGTATAATTGAGCTTATTACGTAAATATAATAGTGACAGTGGAGGGTGACAAATGAGTCATGCCCTAAAACCATGAATATCAGATGTTTACAAATAATTACATCAAATAAACCCTACGTCTAGTAATTCATGCATGGAAAGACACAGTTGATCAATCCGGGGGATCCAAGCTTGTCCATATAACTATTTAGATAAGTACCAAATTCGATAAATTATAGAAAAAAATCGATTATTTCTAAGAAGTCAGAAATTCCATGCAAAACAGCTTTTGGTAAAAAAATATATAATTAATTATTCGCATTAGTCTCATAATTATTGGGATATTGAAATATCCCACGGAATAGAAGAACATTTATTCAAATCGCATGAGTAGAGCCTTAGCAGCTAACAACTTTCGGAACAACCCTCGTAAGTATTAATTCAATATTTTTACTTTGTAAAATATAATATGAATACAATCAAAGTAATGTAAGCGTAGTGACGGTGAATGACCTAGAAAAAGGTACTAAAACTGCTTGCCTAGAACTAGCTGCGACCAGCGCGACAGCAGCGTTAGCACACAAATACTTCGCACTTTCTGTATGTACTATGTACGATAAAAGCGTCACAAGTAAAAATGACAAAAAATATTAGTGACTGGGTATGTTTTATCTAAGAGCCACTTGCACCAACGAAAATGGTGGGTTAACCCGAGGGTTTACAACATTTTCATTGGTGCAAGTGGCCCTAAGAGTATTTGCACATGCATGCTTTATTATTATTAAGGCGTTCAGTTTCCTAAGTTACCAATTATAGCCCTGGCAAATTTGAGGCGCATTTAGTGGAAGCGGTCCGTCGAAAATGAGCTACGAGACTGGTTTGTTGGAGTGAGGCCACGAGGGTCTATATACATAGAAGACATCCATGACTCAGGAACAAATATCTGTGCTCATCACACAAATAAATGCCCTTACCGGAACTCGAACCCAGGACTGCGGCTCAGCAGGCAGGGTCACTACCGACTGAGCCAGACCGGTCGTCGGTCGTTTTATTTTATTTTATTTTATTTTAATATGTCGTTGCAACGCGAAATAATAGTCTTATCCAAACCGGAAAACAGTAAGAAGTTATTAAATTTGAATCGGGTTCATATTTGAAATTAGAACTTGACTTATGTGAATTTCTGTAACCTCTAAATTCTCAAAACAAGTAGGCCAAGTAATTAAAGAGGTCAAAGAACATGAAATTGAGATATTGCAAATATAGGTTGCACCACTAATACCACTATAGAACGCATAACCCACAGTCGACTTCTAGGACACCCACAGAAAGAAAATAGAAAGGAGTGATAAAACCCATCACCAAATTTAATGTGGGTTCGTCGCGTCGTCGTATTATGATCGCAGATATAATTATTGGAATTTAGAATGTTCTAATAAGTTTTCTGATCGACTTCTAGGACACCCACAGAAAGAAAATAGAAAGGAGTGATAAAACCCATCACCCAATTTAATGTGGGTTCGTCGCGTCGTCGTATTATGATCGCAGATATAATTATTGGAATTTAGAATGTTCTAATAAGTTTTCTGATCGACTTCTAGGACACCCACAGAAAGAAAATAGAAAGGAGTGATAAAACCCATCACCAAATTTAATGTGGGTTCGTCGCGTCGTCGTATTATGATCGCAGATATAATTATTGGAATTTAGAATGTTCTAATAAGTTTTCTGATCGACTTCTAGGACACCCACAGAAAGAAAATAGAAAGGAGTGATAAAACCCATCACCAAATTTAATGTGGGTTCGTCGCGTCGTCGTATTATGATCGCAGATATAATTATTGGAATTTAGAATGTTATAATAAGTTTTCTGATCGACTTCTAGGACACCCACAGAAAGAAAATAGAAAGGAGTGATAAAACCCATCACCAAATTTAATGTGGGTTCGTCGCGTCGTCGTATTATGATCGCAGATATAATTATTGGAATTTAGAATGTTCTAATAAGTTTTCTGACAATTTGGGTTTGACTGAGTATTTGTAAAGAAAAGAGTGCATACGCCGCCCGGTCTGCGTTTACGCAGAGTGCATCTCATTGCCATCACTGCCAAGATTAAATATAGCACGCCACTCGCTATCGCCGTTTACGATCGCCGATCGCCAAGTCACATGGAAAAAATAGGTTCTGCAACTTTGTAGTACTTACATTACATATCCCATTTATCTCATAAAATCACCTATAGGCACATTTTCATGTCCGACAATTTACTTTAAAATTATTATTAAGGTAGATCAGTTAGGCGTATAGATTTTTTTTGACCGCCGCCCCAATATTCGTCTGTATGTTTTTTTTATGTTTGTTCCACGATATCTCCGTCGTTACTGGACCGATTTTGAAAAAAAAATGATTGAATGTATATGGTAACTAAAGATTGTAAAACCTTTAGAAAATAAACTATTCTTATTCTTATTCTTATTCTTATATGCATACTGATTGGTCGCATTTTTATGTCAATCAAGGGAACTCCTCAAATCTGAAAAGCATACATATGGTGATTTTTATGTTTTTATAAGAACAGTGACATTTGGTGCAGTGGAACTGCTGATGGTGGTCAGAACGAATTCAATTTCTATTTAATACCTAAGTCAGATATAAATTATAAAGTAAAATGAGTTGACCGCGACGTCACTCACCTAGATCTAGTATTAATTCCATATTAGCCGTACGCCTACCCTTCAAATTCGTATTAACAGATATTAACAATAACGCCGTGTCTTGCGTGGGCGACGGTCGCGCGACTGTCGCCGTCGCGTCTCATGCTTCCATATCGATAAGGTTTGATTTAGTATGCGTCGCATCGCCGTCGCGCGACCATCGCGCGACCGTCGCCCACGCAAGCCACGGCGTAAGCTGATTTGACTAAAAGGAAAGTTGGCTAATGTTTCCGTAGCTCCTATAGCTTTAAGTGCAGTTATGCCGTCTTTTAAAACCATTAAAACTAGATGTAACATTAAACTTTCAAAATAATACGAGTATGTGTCCTTAAATTCGCGAGTTCCATAGAAAAGGCAATATGCATAAGCCCTGTCATCTATAATAAAAATAAAATGTAGTGAGTATGCATGCTTACAAATATGCTACCGATGTTCAGTTCAGGATTAACACGGAAACAACCAGCGCATTTCTCTTGATTGTTACGTATAAAAGCTAAAAGATAATTTGAACTTTAATAAACGCCAGTAGTTCTAGATGCAATATGCAATAAGGAACCGATATGTCCATGTAGAAATGGCGATTATGTTTCAAGAAGCGTCTATTTTTACAATGACGGATCGGTATCATATCACTGTAACATCATAGTCTAATCTTAAAAACTTTGTTTGAATACGGCAGTATTGAAATGTATGTACTACTTGACAAATATTATATACCTAACAATGTAGGTATTTTTTTTAGTTTATTTTATTCTTTGAAAATTGGCTACTTTGGAATTTGGAAAAAAATGCATTTTTTTTAGTTTTTTTTTGTAACAGTACATTCTTAAATAGATTGACTAAGTCCCACGGTAAGCTCAAGAAAGCTTGTGTTGCAGGTACTCAGACAACTATACACCGTGTTTTTATTGAATTCCGTTAACTTCGGCAAATAGGTAGGTCCATTATAGGAAACAGAATAGCATAGTTAGTTTTTTTATTCGTAACCTTTTTCTAAAAAAACACCATACACCTGCGATAGATGTTACATCAATTGCTGTTACAACCCGAGTAACCGGAGACCCGAGTAACCGAGTAAGCGGAGATTTCTATATTGAACCGCAAGCGAGAGTGGTTCACGAATGTGGAATCTTGAGCGTTGCGAGGGTTTCAAGGCACGTAGGTTAAACAAATTTTGCCACCGAGTGAAACCCACGTTTTTCACCACACCAACACGAAGAAAATATTAACTCTAGAACATCAGACATTCATACTTACATCATATTTTTGTTGACATTCAAAATCACCAGGTCAATCCTACTCTAGCTTCAGGTATCAAGTCCAAATTTGTATGCAATTACATTGCACTAAAATAAATGCACATAAAATGCATTTTCAAACTATCTAAAGAGCTCTTTACCAGTTGGTGTGATGAAAAGCATTCTTCTTCTTCTCGTGTCGATGGATTATTTTATTTTTATATTAAGACGCTACAGGGTACAGGAGGGGTCAATTCTCAATACGTAAACAATCTCGACCATTCCTCCCTGGTTTTTGATGATAAAGCAATGATTTTTTCAACACAGATTATTATTATTTTTATCCGTGTTGGACCGTTTTGATTTTTTTGATATTCTTATTTTTAAAGACGCTAGAGCCCATCAAAATTTTCCAAAAACAGCGTTATTGATTATGGCGTAAAAAAGGTGTGGTATTCAAAATTAGTGACTATCAGCCAAAAAAACTAAACGGTCCGAAACAGATTATTTCATTGTTATTCAGATTTTCAAATTTCGTTACGATTGATAAAGTTTTGAAGAAGGAAACAGTCGAGAGCAGAACCTAGATTTTGTGGCAATATCTTTTAAGTGAGTTGTTCTGATGAATGGACATTTATTTTCGATAAATCTAGTTAATATATAACATTTTGTATATTTAACTAAAATTAAAACTAAAACTAATATTCCATTTTAGCATTTTCGCTCCTGTAGCGTCTTAAGGTGAGACGGTGAGAGCATGTTCCTATTTCTCGATAAAATGGAAACGGAACATATTCAGAACATGCGGTGATACTTGCTGTTTGGTTTTTGTACAATCGAGTCATAAAACCCAGAAGACACTGGGTACATCTCTATTTACAAACCAGACGAATAAATGGGTCTTTTGTTAGAGATTACCAAGATTTAAGCTAACACGAATATTTTTTTATTGCGCCCGTAGGTTTTTATATCAAACGCGTCATTTGCTTGTTTGCTTCGCAAAATTAGAGAGATTATTTATTTATTCGAGAAACAGTTATCTATTAAGGAGGAAACAGTCGAGAGCCTAAGCTCGAGTTTAAAGATTTTTTTGCAATATCTTTTAACAGAGTTGTTCTTAATGGAAAATTTTTGTTCGATAAATCTAGTTAATAACACTATTATATTAAACTAGAATTCCCAAATTGAAAGGGGGGCTCCTGCTCCTGTAGCGTCTTAAGTGGGCTTTAGTTTTTTATTTTATATGAAAGCTCCTGTAGCGTCTTAAGTGGGCTTTAGTTTTTTATTTTGGGTTAAATTGTGGCGTAGGCGAGAGGCTGGCAACCTGTCACTGCAATGTCACAATTTTCGTTTCCTTTCAACCCTTTTATTGCCAAGAGTGGCACTGAGACTTTTTGTAGTTTCATGTGCTCTGCCTACCCCTTTATGGGATACAGGCGTGAATGTATGTATGTATGTAATTATGTATTTTATATGAAAAGCATTTTGTACTTAGAAATACTTTCTTGAAATCGTTCTTAGTGTTACTCGGACCTAATATTCGCTTTCAGCCCGCCATCAGTTCGCGGTCGAATACTAATTGGTCATCAATTACGCGCATAGCGATGATGGAAGATGATAATTAAAGCTGTCTTACAAGCGAAAGATGTCATCGTGGCGACGTGTGGGACTAATATTGTACAGGGTCATAACCTCATAAAGAAGTTCGCATATTCGAAGATTGTTCGTAAATAATAAAAAAATTAGGGTAAAATCCTTTCACCACAGTCCTTTCAGTAAACGTATAAATAATTATCCCTGAATAACCAAAATACTATACAGGTCCCTTGGGTCCCGCAAATTAGTTCTTAGGGTATTCGCAGAGAGATGACGTTATAAACAATAATGCGTACACATACTTCTAGTCGTCTTTAGACTCATTAGAGTTATGTGAGAAGATTTTAACTATTGCAAGTATCTACGGAACCCTTGATGGGGATCCGTCTCGCACTAGACCGGTTTTATTTATGATGGAGCGAGTAGGTTATAAAACTTTTATTATAATTCTAATTGTTTGCAGACCAAGAAAACATTCAAGTATAATAAAAAAAACAATAAATAAAGACACTGTCCGTAACAATTAGAATGTCATACTTATTAGTACAGAATGCGCTAGTTAACTATATTTTTTACCTGGAGGCTTAATTGGTCCTTATGATACAAAAGAGGAGCAACAATCGTTACATAATAAGAAAATTGATGTTAATTGAGCAATCCAAGCAGGTAATTTATAAACGCATAGAAATTGCGGCCTGGGAGGTGAAGGCGAGTTGTAAACAAACTTAGTTTGATTGGTCTGGGATTTGCTCAGGGTCCGTAGAAAAGTAGCCAGCCGCTAACATCCGCGGCGCTAACATGGCAGCGATTTTGATATCCTTATATACCTATAGCGATTTTGTTATTTTAGAAACTTGAAATGTCAAACTGCTATAAAATTAAAACGCTTAGTATACAAATCCAGCTAAATTGTTTTACAGCTAAACTAAACAGCTTGGTCATGTGACTTTACATAAATACAAATGAGCGGTAGAGTTAATTTTGTACACCGCGCACTGAGAGAAAAAACAACTAGTTTTTATGTTCGTTCAACAATTTTTGGTTAAAATAGCGCCTACATGATCTTTGGCTCAAACAACAAGTTACATTTTGTTAAGTGTACTTAACTAGTACATTCTACAAGTTACTCGTCATTTGAATCAACAAGTCGATTTTATAAACGCAACATGACACATATGTATTGTTTTAAACATATGTTTGGCTGATTCAATCAAATATCTTTTAACAAGTTTGACCTTGTTTTTCGAACAAATTCGACTTGTATCATCAATATTGTGATTTATTCCGTTTACTAAAATACCTACTTTTGTTTAAAACGGATAAACCCGCAACAAGTCGAACTTGTTAAATTCACAATGCAAATTTCTCTCAGTGAGGAGCCTAAGTGATTGGCCACTTGTCTACGGGCTCCGCCCAGCGCCGGGAGCCGATGAAGAGTGCACATCCGTGTCGTGTAACACACGCTGTTACCTACTCGTATATGCAAACGTGCCAGGTATTTATTTTAGTATTTGTACCTATACTGTCACGCAAGACTATTTAAAACCTTTATATGAAACTAGCTTTTGCCCGCGGCTTCGCTCGTGTTAGAAAGAGACAAAAAGTAGCCTATGTCACTTTGCAACCCTTCTACTATCTCCACTTAAAAAATCACGTCTATTCGTCGCTCCGTTTTGCCGTGAAAGGCGGACAAACAAACAGACACACACTTTCATATTTATAATATTAGTATGGATAAAACTAACTACTTGACTTTTGGAGCCAATAAGATTAAAAACCACTTCGGGTCAAGAAACTGGCCAAGTGCGAGTCGGACTCGCCCACCGAAGATTCCGTATCCGTACAAACTTTCAATTATTATCTTTTACATTTTCCTTCATAATTCTTTTTTTTTTTTACTACTAAAAAATATAAAAAATAGTTTTGATATGTACGGTTTGAGCTCTTTCTAACGATACCCCACTTGACCTAGTAATATAACATTTACAGTTGGCCCCCTTTCATTTTGGCCATTTTCTATAATTAATATTAATAAAAAAAAAATACTTTCAGTTTATAGAGGTTAACCATGTACATACATATTATTCAAATTTTCAAGTCGATAGCATAACTAGTTCTCGAGATATTTAGAAATGTGACAGACAGACCGACAGACGGACAATATTTTGAATCAAAATCTAAGTTTCATAAGCGCCATTATAATTGCGGGTCACGGTTTACCTGAACTAATGAGAACTTTTACTCATAAAATCAGCAAAGAAAAAACATGGATGAGGTAGAGGATATCCCGGTATTAGCGTCTACTTAAGACGCTATTTATTTATAAGCAAGTAACAAGAAATGTTGATTTTCAATTGTTATTAAAAACTTCAGTCTATACTATAATTGGGATGGGCCAACCATCTCTATACCTCGTTTTTTTAGGGTTTCGTAGTCAACTAGGAACCCTTATAGTTTCGCCATGTCTGTCTGTCTGTACGTCCGCGGATAATCTCAGTAACCGTTAGCACAGAAAGTTAAAATTTGGTACCAATATGTATATCAATCACGCCAACAAAGTGCAAAAAAAAAATGAAAAAAAAAAGGTTTTATTAGGGTACCTCCCCCCCCCCTACATGTAAAGTGGGGGCTGATATTTTTTTCATTCCAACCCCAAAACGTGTGATATATTGTTGGATAGATATTTAAAAATGAATAAGGGTTTACTAAGATCGTTTTTTGATAATATTAATATTTTCGGAAATAATCGCTCCTAAAGGAAAAAAAGTGCGCCCCCCCCCCCCTCTAACTTTTGAACCATATGTTTAAAAAATATGAAAAAAATCACAAAAGTAGAACTTTATAAAAACTTTCTAGGAAAATTGTTTTGTAATTGATAGGTTCAGTAGTTTTTGAGAAAAATACGGAAAACTACGGAACCCTACACTGAGCGTGGCCCGACACGCTCTTGGCCGGTTTTTTAGAATTGGAAATTTGATAAACAAAGAAGCAGTCGTTGTCAACCTATCTTCTTAGGACAAATATTATATGTTAAGAATTTTAACCAGAACGAGAACATAATAGGTCAATATTAGTTCTTTTCAGTTTTTTTTATTGCACCCGTAGGTATATCAACCGCGTCATTTGATTATTTGGCTAAGCAAAATTGGAGTGATTATTTATTTATTCGAGAAACTAACATTCAGCGGAATACGTGACGGTGTTTTTGAAAGCTACTTGGGCCTACCTCTAGCTGATCCATTGCAGCTATCACAGTCGAATGCCACCAAACACACAGCACAAAATAGAATATTAATAATAAAGTAATAAAATAACAGCTCGTTTCATAAAATTCTATACGGTAATACAAAAAATAACGTACCTAATATGTATAAATAAATAAATACCATTGACAACATTGACAGCTCATAAAATGAACCGATAGTTCCAAATGTCTGCTTCTTTAGGTTTTTTAATATGCAACCTTTCCAGAACTAAATTAGGAAATTTTAAATAACACAGACTAAAACAAATACTTTCAAATTAAATGTATAATTGTAAGGATTATCCATACTAATATTATTATAAATGCGAATCCATACTAATATTATAAATGCGAAAGTAACTCTGTCTGTCTGTCTGTCTGTCTGTCTGTTACGCTTTCCCGCTTAAACCACGCAACCGATTTTGATGAAATTTGGAACAGACAATCTTTAGACCCTGAGACAGAACATAGGCTACTTTTTATTTCGAAAAAAAGGGATGAAGGGGTTGAAAAAGAGGTTGAAAGTTTGTATGGGATTTCTTAATTTTAAATGATAAAACCATGAAACTTTATATTTTAGCACTTGATAAGAAATCATTAAACATATATTTAAAGTCACATACAGGTCGAACGCGATTAATTAACATTATTTTTACCTTTAAAATAAACATGGTGGGAAATAAACATTAACTAAAAGCGGGTAGATTATATTTATTTGTCTACCTATCCCTATCCCTTATCAAGATGTTTAATGATATAACACTTTAAGTTCTCGCGCTTTGTACACATATTTAAAGTCACATACAGGTCGAACGCGATTAATTTTATTAACATTATTTTTACCTTTTTTCCCAACGTTTCGGCCAGGTTGCACGTGGCCGTGGTCGCGGAAGACTGACGTCCCAGCAAAATGTCACCGGAGATGTAAACAACACAAAACTACCCGATATTAATTTATATAAATATCCGGGACAATGTTAATAAAATTAATCGCGTTCGACCTGTATGTGACTTTAAATATGTGTACAAAGCGCGAGAACTTAAAGTGTTATATCATTAAACATCTTGATAAGGGATAGGGATAGGGATAGCGATAGGGATAGCGATAGGGAAAGCGATAGGGATAGCGATAGGGATAGCGATAGGGATAGCGATACGGATAGCGATAGGGATAGCGATAGCGATAGCGATAGCGATAGCGATAGCGATAGCGATAGCGATAGCGATAGCGATAGCGATAGCGTTAGCGATAGCGATACGGATACGGATACGGATAATATGGGTATCGTTAGAGGGATACGGATAATCGGTCGGCGGTCTCTTACAATCAATGTGCTCTAAGACGATCGTTGTTTGCTTGCTTGAAGATTACGTTTGCGATAAGTATAAGCAAAATGTAAAAAATTGTAAGGGATAATAGAAAAAAGTACTTTTTACCCACCGATCATAGTGTCGAAATACGGGCTATGTGGGATGTTTATAAAGGTTTCCCCAGCGTATATAGAATTACCTACGCTGTGGTCGATGTGTAATATTTCTACAATCATTGCAAGCAAAAGTATTATGTGCAATCGAAATAATCGCAGATAAATATACCTACAGAGAAACCTACGGTCCCTACGGATCCAAATGAAAATCTTAATGAATACTTTTATTACGCGGGCGAAGCCGCGGGTAAAAGCTAGTTGATATATAAATAACAAACACACTTTTATAATTTTAGTATAGAAAACAATAGAGTATTTTATTAAAATGTTTGCTTAGGATACTGACAGTAGATGAATGACAGTTGTGGCAAAAATGTCTCATATAAAAGATTTCGTGCTTTTACGTTCTCTCTAATGCAAAAAAATGGGGTATAAATACACCAACCACCAACACCACTTTACAACTAAATACCGCATAACATAAAGGAATCAGAATGCGACACAATTTTTAACAAAAAGCTTATAAATCGTTACGTATTGAAATAGCACATTACGATACAAGTGCGAAAAACAGAGAGTATCGTACGACGTTTTTAACCTCCTGGATCCCCCGGTCCTCACTTGAGGACATAAGATCAAAAAAAAACCTCCTGTGAAATGTCAAAGCAACTTAACAAGTTTGTAGGCATAGAACGATACCGAACGAAACTGTCAACCAAATAAAACAGAGACCTAGCCTCAGATGGCCAATCAGCGATCAGTGCGGCTTTGACATCTGTCACTACCGGCTACACCACGGAAGTATAACTAAAGCATGGAAGCCATGCTAAAATAAGAGCTCGGTGACATGTATCTTACTCACACCACACTATTACCATTTTTAGGGTTCCGTAGTCAACTAGGAACCCTTATAGTTTCGCCATGTCTGTCTGTCCGTCCGTCCGTCCGTCCGTCCGTCCGTCCGTCCGTCCGTCCGTCCGTCCGTCCGTCCGTCCGTCCGTCCGCGGATAATCTCAGTAACCGTTAGCACTAGAAAGCTGAAATTTGGTACCAATATGTATTTCAATCACGCCAACAAAGTGCAAAAATAAAAACTGGAAAAAAATGTTTTATTAGGGTACCCCCTACATGTAAAGTGGGGGCTGATATTTTTTTTCATTCCAACCCCAACGTGTGATATATTGTTGGATAGGTATTTAAAAATGAATAAGGGTTTACTAAGATGGTTTTTTGATAATATTAGTATTTTCGGAAATAATCGCTCCCAAAGGAAAAAAAGTGCGTCCCCCCCCTCTAACTTTTGAACCGTATGTTTAAAAAATATGAAAAAAATCACAAAAGTAGAACTTTATAAAGACTTTCTAGGAAAATTGTTTTGAACTTGATAAGTTCAGTAGTTTTTGAGAAAAATACGGAAAACTACGGAACCCTACACTGAGCGTGGCCCGACACGCTCTTGGTCGGTTTTTTGTATGAGCGAATGAGACAATATTCCACAACTTCTTTCGTTTTCTCGAAGGTTGTCCCTAAATGCTGATGTCAAAACGGACCTGGGGTCCATTTATTATACGGCAAAATTAAATATACGTTTGTCATTTCACACTCGGTCTCCATCTTTGACAACTGTACATAGTCGTATTATATTGGTTCGAGTTTTTAGCGCGACTTCAATGGTCGTCTTGACGATATTTATTTATTTTGTGAGGATTTCTGATAGATCGTGGCAAAAATAGCTCAGTGTATATTTGTGATAGTTCCAAGTTTCATTTCTGACTATGGCTTGTGTGATCAAGTGTTGCAAATCACATTCAGGAAGAAAAGAAAACACGCAAGAGGTTATATCATTTCATCGGTAAGTTTCTTGAGTTTTTGATAATATTTATTGATACGACCTGGCAGAAATATAAATGTACATATTAGTAGTTTATACAATTCAAATCTTATTCAATTCTGTATAGATTTTTGCATATTTTTTAGAAGTTTTCTCAAACTTGGAAAGGTTATGTTTTTTAGCATAGTGATGTGATGTGTTTTATCGACCTTGCAATAATAACCTATCAATATTCATACCTTAAAAACGCCATCAATAATTATTGTTCTTTGTTATGATTCTCTTGTTATTTAGCTATTTTACAAATTCAACTTTATATATTTCTTAGATTTCCGAAGAAGAAGACCGGAAACACGAAGTTCAAGGTGCGATGCTCGCGGTTCCTTTACTCCCAAAACTCCACCAAAAAGAAGGCCAAGAAGCTGAAATGGAGCAGGCCCCCAGATGTCTCCCCAGGTGTCTACCTTTGACAATTGTATATAATCGTATTATATTAGATCAAATATCTCGGCGGTCGTCTGGCCGATTTTTAATTTAATTGTGTTTATTCCTGATGGATAGCTGATGATCCTGCTAAATTCTTATTTGTGATGTGTTCAAGTTCCTTGTGTGATTATGGCTTGTGTGATTGAATTAAGGACTGTAATTCACGTACATGGAGAAAAGAAAACTCCCAAGAACCTGCTGTGTTTCATTAGTGAATTTCGGTCAGTTATTGATATTATTATTTGTAGAATCTAAACAAAGCATAAAATACGATCTTTTCATAGTTTATATAATAACTACTACCATGTTAAATTCTGTTCTGAAGTTTCTCCAAACTGTTTTTAGGTTATGTTTTTGTACTAGTGATGTGTCATTTTTATCGACGTCCCGACATTAACTCTATTGACATTTTTGCATTGAAAAGGACATAAAAATGATTAATGATTATCAGGTATCACAGACTGGGTAAATGGTAATGTAACATTTCTAGTGAATTAAACTTATAGTATTTTTTAGTTTTCCAGAAATTCTCAAACATTATTAAAAAGAAACTAAAAATAGGTGAAACTATTGCAATAATAAATTTTGGTACCTACACTGCCGTTTTGTTTTATTTTCTATTTGATAGAGAAAATATTATTGAGGTAAGTATAAGTAGATTCTTGAGTGGTGGACTAGAAATTAATACAGGGATGCTACACGAATTAAATTACTTAGGTCTTTGCGTAAGGAGAAGAGAAGAATGTATTTATTTGTTTTATACTCGTATCTCCCATCTTCTATTTTTTACAAACTATTTAGGCCGATATTACACTATCATAGAAATATAGTCATAGACAACATGCCGTCCTTTTTATTCACGTTACAGAAAAAGGGAGGCATACAGACCTATGATCAGAGATATAGGTATGATAATGTAATATTAGGACTTGGTAAGAGAAGAGAAGTGACCGTTTATGTAGGTAAGTACATAAACAAACCATTTATTTGCAATCAGTAGGTACCTACGGTTAGCCAAGAAGGCAAGAATGTATGAATATATGACTTTCATAGCCAAAAAGCCACATAATAATCCAAATGAAATGTTTATATCAATATTGTATGTTTTCGTTACTTTTATATATATAACGTTTATATTATGTTTAAGGTGAGAACGTAAGTAAGTGCATATTTTATCGATAATTGAATCGACAAAGTAACATCCCTAGCTAACCCAAAACCAGGGACCACCTACCAAAAAGAGAAATAACTAGCATATATCCATCCTTTTTCAATACATTATCTAAGTCATAAGGAAGTCAAGGATGAGTATATGCATTTTACACGAATTTTTATTAGGGGGGCTTGGGCTACACGGTGTCCCGCGGTGAGTAAATCCGAATTTATCTCACTGAAAGTCTAATTATCTATTTTTGTTTGGTTTTAATTAATAAATATATAATGTATTTCATATGTCAGTAAGTAAATTTCATCCATATAGTTAAAAAACTTTGGTTTTATATAGCTCTGAAGTTTATGTACTCGTGTGAGTACTAGCGGATTTAAACAAGTAAGTTATGTTCTCGGACGAGTACAACCGGTCTCAATAATGTAAGATTTTTTATTTCACATAAAAGTTGATTACATTTTAATTTAAATTTTCAGGCTAAAAAACTGTGGAATAGAGGAAAGAAGTAGATATATATCAGAAGTTATCAGATAGAATAAGATTGTATTAGAGCTAAACACCGTCAGCTGTGATGAAGAAGATGTTTCTGAGGGTGAACTGGCTCCAAGAGATAAAGAGACGAAGATTGAGATTGCACATGCATCTTCTTCATTTATTTAGACTTCATCAGCAAAATGGCTCGGCATATGCCTATGATGACTGAAAAGCAAACAAGGATGCCTTCAAACTGGAAGAAGAGTAGAACCACATGCTCTAAATTATAGCTAGAGCATTTGGTACTACTTCTTTGGGTATCCGTGTCTAACTATTCAGAGAAACTGTTATGTATACTGATTTCCATACCAAACAACAGTCAATTTTGTGAGTCTTATTATTTTGTATTCTTAATAAAATTAAGATACAATATAATTATCTTCACTAGTCACTGATACCGAAAAACACATGTACTAAAAACTAAATTTTAATGTAAGACAAAAGTCCTAATCAATGTAAGACTGAGAATTTAAGTTACTTAATTAAAGCTTAATCTATAAGGTAAGATAAAAATGTCCTATGAAATCTAAAACTGAAGATTAAAGTTAGGTACTGAATTAAAACTAAACTATATGTTAAGATAAGATAAAAATGTCCTAAGAAATGTCAGCCATAAAATGTTATTTATTTGTAAGGAAAATTGTTACTGTAATTTCTAGTTTAGTTTTCATTCAAGTAATTTGCTTAATATGCAACTTACGTACCTTTGTTACATATGTACTATTATACTAATATATATATTATTACTTATAGGACATTTTTTTTTTACACAGATTGACTGAGGTTTGAAGAAGGCTTGTGTTGTGGGTACTCAGACAACGATATATATAATATAATATATAAATACTTATATATATAGAAAACATCCATGACTCAGGAACAAATATCTGTGCTCATCACACAAATAAATTCCCTTACCGGGATTCGAACCCGGGACCGCGGCGTAGCAGGCAGGGTCACTACCGACTGCGCCAGACCGGTCGTCAAAATAATCTAATAGTACCTACACAATTTATTTTTTGCCTGTACTATTATTTAAGTACCTATAGAAGTATTTTTTTGTGTTTATTATGCAAGATTCATAGAATTTCGGTTTATTTCAGACTGAATTAATATAGTTTTCATATAATAAGTATTTTTTATATTTTTTTATGTAATTAAAGTTGATTTCTGTAGTATTTTGTTTTATTTGTTTGGTATCCCGAGTGAGGACAAAGTCCCCATGTACTCGCCTGAGCCCATAAGGAAAAATCGAGGGGAAAACACTATGATTTTTTTTACTATTTTTTTAACCGACTTCAAAAAAGGAGGAGGTTCTCAATTCGACTGAATGTTTTTTTTTTTTTGTATGTATGTTACTCGATATCTCCGAGAATCGTGGACCGATTTTCAAAATTTTTTTTTTTGATCGAACGGGTATAACCCCGATATGGTCCCATTGGCACCAAGTCAGGGTCTGATGATGGGATCTTGGAGAAATCGAGGGAACTCTTCAAATGTTATAGGCACATGTAATGTTTTTAGTGTATTTTTCAAAGGTACACCAGTATTTACGCCTGACGGTAGTAATTTTATGTGGCTGAGCTGATGATGGAAGGTCAACTCCTCAATGGTTAGGAGTTAAATGATAATTCTTTCACTACTGTACATATATTCGGACTGATACATATAATATCACTAGGAACCACTAAAAATCAACAAATAAATTAACTTTTTAACAAAAAATAAAACCGCCTTCAAAAATAAGCGCGTTACAAAACACGGAGAAACTAAAAAGCAAAAAATAATAAACCTTTGAATTCAGATTTCTTATCGTATTGCAATAATCTAAACATCCAAATTATAAACAAATCAATTATTTTTGGAGTCGGTACCAGCCTGTGTATGGTTGGGTGGGGCAAACAGGCAATAGCAAGGCGACGAACAGGTCTGGTACCGACTACAAAAATAATTGATTTGTTTATAATTTGGATGTTTAGATTATTGCAATACGATAAGAAATCTGAATTCAAAGGTTTATTATTTTTTTCTTTTTAGTTTCTCCGTGTTTTGTAACGCGCTTATTTTTGAAGGCGGTTTTATTTTTTGTTAAAAAGTTAATTTTCTACGTTACTGGTTACTTATTAAATCGATTTTTCCGAAAAAAATACAGTTTTTCCAGATTTAATACCTGCGAGAAGTGGTTCATTTCTTGTCAGGTCGAAACTTCGGAGGGTCATCTGTACTGAAAAACGTCGTTCGATACACGTGCGGAAAGGAAATTCGTAACTCGTTTCGATTTAAAATACTTCCTTCGGTCGTGTTTTAATTTATCGCCACTCGGTTCCATCTTCCTCTTTCACGCACTTGTATCGAAATGTACTATTATTCAAATGACGAATTTATATCGTCTATGAAAAATTATGTAATGTAACTTGATTATTATCTTTAGCCAACTCATTTTACCTTTACCGATAAAAGACATTATAATAAATGTAAAATTAACTTGCACGAAATCTTATCTCTTAAACTTAAAGCTTGAACTAATTTAGATAAACTTTACTGTCTTCACAACTTTGTGCAAGTACAAGAACATAGGATAATTTTTATCTATTGAATAATTCGTTGTGGCAGTCGAAGGCGGTGACAACGTACCCGACCATTGGAATTATTGGGCACCTTTAAGTGGTTTCAAAAGATCCATGACAATTTCATAACTAATTATATAATAAATAATAATATATAACTGATAAGTGTTCTGGGTTGTAATTGTTGCTAAAAATGTGTCCTACTAATACAAGGACAAGATAAATAACAGTTATATTTCAAGTTCAGTACATCAAGTGACCGATGCTCCCCTGTCACCCCTACGCAACATAAATGGCGAGCCTTCGTCTCGCGCTTGACGGTTTTATTCATCAGCTTGATTGTTTACCACCTGCATTCGCTGCTATTTTATTCAACGCAATTCCATCAAACGGTTTGTCTCCGGGAAATCTACGTGCATTTCCGGAGTATTTTAACTAAATAAGTAGTCCTGTTTTTTAAGACTTATTCTGTTATGGATACTTTATAGCGGTGGGTATCCCTATAGTATGCTAAGCCATTGAAGATAATTATTTCATATTTTTGAAACGTAGTTAATGTAAAATACCCTATAATGAACGGTGATGCCATTATGGACAAAAAATACTAATCCTTAAAAATAATTTCCTAAAATTAGTTTCTAAAAACCGACGGCATTGTAGCATAAACAAGAGTCATAGAGCTGCTTAATTTTGAAGTTTCATTTAATTCGGTTATTGCTGAAGGATTTGGCGGCAAGATAAAAGTCATCAGTTTACTGATTCTGAAATATCACTGTTCTGGACGTAAGTGCATGCTGTTCTTATAAAAATACCAAAGTCACTATAAGTGTGCCGTTCAGATTTGAGGAGTTCCATTCTGACCATCATCAGGAGTTCCACTGCACCAAATGTCACTGTTCCGTACGTAAATGCATGCTGTTCCTTTAAAAACACAAAAATCACCATATGTATGCCTTTCAGATTTGAGGAGTTCCCTCGATTTCTCCAGGATCCCATCATCAGAACTGGGTTCTGAGAAAAATGGGACCAATCTGTATGCATATACATTCAATCAAAAAAAAAATTTTCAAAATCGGTCCAGTAACGACGGAGATATCGAGGAACAAACATTAAAAAAAAAATAAAAAAAAACATACAGACGACTTGATAACCCCTTCCTTTGAGATTTGGAAGGCGGTTAAAAAATATCAGGATGAATTCTTAGCAATGTTGCTAATCGAGTTGAGTTCATGTAAAAAATAATACACCGAGTATTATTTTTTACATGAACTCAACTCGAACTCAACTCGAAACTTGAATGAGTTTTACTTACTGTATTAACCATGAGATAAAATAAATAATGTATAAAACATACTAGTTTGTTACTCCAAATGTATTAAGAAATTGTGTTATTTTGCGAGTGTCCATAACTGGATGGACAAGGAACAATTTACGAGACCAACATTTACAAGAAACAATCCCATGTTAAAATAACGCAAACTAATTTTATTTGAGGTGTATAAAATTTACTCATTGAGTATCAGTTGGCTTTAAAAGTAAAATTTTAAACTTATTTCACTGTCCATAACGGGGGATCCATTACTGGAGACCTGGCGTCCATGACTGAAGAAAAAACACCTCGTTTTAATTTGTTAACTATGAGGAAACCAATAGCAGTATCTATTCTGCATTTACTTACTGTATTAACCATGAGATAATGTATAAAACATACTAGTTTGTTACTCCAAATGTATTAAGAAATTGTGTTATTTTGCGAGTGTCCATAACTGGATGGACAAGGAACAATTTACGAGACCAACATTTACAAGAAACAATCCCATGTTAAAATAACGCAAACTAATTTTATTTGGGGTGTATAAAATTTACTCATTGAGTATCAGTTGGCTTTAAAAGTAAAATTTTAAACTTATTTCACTGTCCATAACGGGGGATCCATTACTGGAGACCTGGCGTCCATGACTGAAGAAAAAATACCTCGTTTTAATTTGTTAACTATGAGGAAACCAATAGCAGTATCTATTCTGCATTTACTTACTGTATTAACCATGAGATAATGTATAAAACATACTAGTTTGTTACTCCAAATGTATAAAAGAATTGTGTTATTTTGCGAGTGTCCATAAAACTGGATGGACAAGGAACAATTTACGAAACCAAAATTTACAAGAAACAATCCCATGTTAAAATAACGCAAATTTAATTTTATTTGGGGTGCATAAAATTTACTCATTGAGTATCAGTTGGCTTTAAAAGAAAAATTTTAAACTTATCTATACTTATTCATATGAAAATAATATATATATTTACTTAATTATAAAATTTGTATAAAAAAATTTAATTAAAAAATAATTTTTGTCGATTTCCATAAGTTTCCTTGATTGGACCATTGGTCTAAATTTCCTTAGTCCATTGGTGGCGACTTTGTGGTCCAATGAAGGCGACTCTGGTCCAAAGAAGGCCAGCAGCTTATGAAAACCTTTTCACGAATTTTCTCTAAATTTATTATATTTGTTTTATTTTTATTCATAAATAGATGTGAATCAAAGTAGTTTTATTTTTTGACATAAAATCTATGAATTATAGATAAAGTTAGTGGTCCAATGATAGCAACGAATTCAATAAGTAAAAATTTTGATGGGCTCTAGCGTCAAATAAGAATATCAAATAAAATCAAAACGGTTCGTCACAGATAAAAATAATATTGTGTTGAATAAAACATTGCTTTATCTTTAAAAACCAGGGATGAAAGTCGAGAGCTTTTGTATGGAGAATTGACCCCTCATTTATTTGTCTTTCTGGTACCTTGTTGTAGGTACATGTTGCTGCATTTGTCACCCTCATCTCTTTTTATCCTCTCATTCACTCAAAGGTTAACAAGAAGAAATCCTTAAATAAGTTCGCCTTTCTACTGTTTTTTAACTGTAATTACTGTACTACTTCAAATGCCTTATATGTAAATACATATCATGCTGAGGAAAATAGTTTCATCCTTATCTTTACCTACAGTTCTTCTTCTTCTTCTAATTTAAGAGCTGTGCTCTTGTCTGTGGAGCAATCTCCAACTCGTCCGGTCCTCTGCCAACTCTTTCACTTTAACTGCGGACCGATTTTTGAGTCCCACGCGTTCGAATTCAGAAAATTGTCACTGAAAATAATAAGCAAGTCACCGTTTTCAACCGGTATTTTAGTGACAAAATCCCGTATGCGAGATTCAAAAATCGCCCTCCAGTAAGTACTTATAATTGATAGTACAACATAATTGATGATGGTGACTATAACAAATTCAGTGCAAGCATGTTTCGTAGCCGATGAAATGCAATATTCTGTATGTAGCAGAAAGTGACTACGATTGATTACTACGAGTGCCCTACGAGTGACTGGCAGTGAATGCGTCATATCAACTCGCCTTTAAAAATAGATTAAATAAATAAATATTTTCCTGCAAATTTCAAATTTCTAACCGATTTAGCTTGGCTATTAAGCTCTTGAATAATTTTCATTATTGCTTTTAGCAATTTTGTTTCAAGTTGAATGCACCTCATTATATTGACAAGGCATGAAACGCAATATCGATGCAGCACCAATAGCTACTGGGTTAAATCCTTAATGATATGCGGATTACTTGTATCAGAAAAATTGCTTTATGTAGCTCTTCTTGAGACTATATGATTATGATAGTACATTACGATACAAGTGCGTAAAAAAGGAAGCTCGAAACAAGTGGCGATAAATTAAAACACAACCGAAGGGAGTGTTTTAAATCGACATGAGTATCGAATTTCCTTTTCGCACGTGTACCTATCGTACGACGTTTTTCAGTACAGATGAGCCTCCAAAGTTTCGACCTAGCATATAATGGACCACTTCTCGCACTAGTGCGTAAAAAAAACACTATCTGTACTGAAAAATAAATTCGTGACTCGTGTCGATTTAAAACACTCCCTTCGGTCGTGTTTTAATTTATCGCCACTTGTTTCGAACTTCCTCTTTTTAACCGACTTCAAAAAAGGAGGAGGTTCTCAATTCGACTGAATGTTTTTTTTTTTTATTATTTTTTTGTATGTATGTTACTCGATATCTCCGAGAATCGTGGACCGATTTTCAAAATTTTTTTTTTGATCGAACCGGTATAACCCCGAGATGGTCCCATTGGCACCAAGTCAGGGTCTGATGATGGAATCCTGGAGAAATCGAGGGAACTCTTCAAATGTTATAGGCACATGTAATGTTTTTAGTCTATTTTTCAAAGGTACACCAGTATTTACGTCTGATGGTAATAATTTTATGTGGCTGAGCTGATGATGGAAGGTCAACTCCTCAATGGTTAGGAGTTTAAGGATAATTCTTTCACTACTGTATATGTATTCGGACTGATACATATAATATCACTAGGAACCACTAAAAATCAACTGAGCTGATGATGGAAGGTCAACTCCTCAATGGTTAGGAGTTAAAGGATAATTCTTTCACTACTGTACATGTATTCGGACTGATACATATAATAACACTAGGAACCACTAAAAATCAACTGAGCTGATGATGGAAGGTCAACTCCTCAATGGTTAGGAGTTTAAGGATAATTCTTTCACTACTGTACATGTATTCGGACTGATACATATAATATCACTAGGAACCACTAAAAATCAACTGAGCTGATGATGGAAGGTCAACTCCTCAATGGTTAGGAGTTAAAGGATAATTCTTTCACTACTGTACATGTATTCGGACTGATACATATAATATCACTAGGAACCACTAAAAATCAACAAATAAATAAACTTTTTAACAAAAAATAAAACCGCCTTCAAAAATAAGCGCGTTACAAAACACGGAGAAACTAAAAAGCCAAAAATAATAAACCTTTCAATTCAGATTTCTTATCGTATTGCAATAAGCTAAACATCCAAATTATAAACAAATCAATTATTTTTGGAGTCGGTACCAGCCTGTGTATGGTTGGGTGGGGCAAACAGGCAATAGCAAGGCGACGAACAGGTCTGGTACCGACTACAAAAATAATTGATTTGTTTATAATTTGGATGTTTAGCTTATTGCAATACGATAAGAAATCTGAATTGAAAGGTTTATTATTTTTGGCTTTTTAGTTTCTCCGTGTTTTGTAACGCGCTTATTTTTGAAGGCGGTTTTATTTTTTGTTAAAAAGTTTATTTTTTTTTGCACTAGTATCGTAATGTACTATTTTATGACCAAAAAAGCACTACCTGTACTGAAAAAAGGTTTTTTTTATATATTTATAAAGGTTTCGTAAATAATTATTAAATAAATAAATATGGGGGGACACCTTACACAGATCAACCTAGCCCCAAACTAAGTAAAACTGTACTATGGGTGCTATTCGGCGACGATATACTGAATTATATAGATAAATACATACCTATATACATAGAAAACATCCATGACTCGGGAATAAATATCTACATGTGCTCATCATACAAATAGGTAAATGCCCTTACAGGGATTCGAACCCGTGACCGCGGCTTAGCAGGCGGGGTCACTACGCGCTAGCCCAGACCGGTCGTCAAATTACGGCAGTAAAGCACCTTATAATACCTCGGAAACAATCGAGGTTTGTAGATTCGCTTTCTTTTTCGGACTCTGCTATATACTTCATCCCACCAAATCGAAACTAATCCACAATTTACTTTTTCCCGGCCTCGGCATGTACTTACCTACTCTACGAGTATTCTACTCTATGAAGTACCTACATACGATTTTTTTTGCGATATTTGGGATAGACCCGCGTGAGTTTCTAAGTGTGCGCGCGAGTTTAATGCGGTTAATTTGGCTCATATCATACTCAGTCAATTGTAGGTCTGTAATACGCAGAACTAGACGTTGCTACATGCCGGGATTAGCCTGAATCGATAAATTTTATCACATTTCGACGTTACAAAGTAAGTCCAACATTCTAGATTTCGTAATGCAGCACTCGGGCCAATTCAATTAAGTGAGTAAACAAATTGTATTGAATAGATAAATGTATAGAAGCTTACCTAAAGCAAGGTACTGTCGCGAGTTTTGCGGCAGATTTGCAACAATAGTCAATTATGGATTTTGAATGATTCACGGACCTTATTATAGAAAAAAAAAAGGTAATCAAAGTTATATCGCGGTCGGTTTAAGTATTTCGTCGGTCGGTTTAAACATTTTTACTAAACGTGAAATCGATAACTACCAAGTAGGTTTATCCAAGCTATCTTTATTCCTCAAGTAACTATGTAACTTCACATGTCAAAAGCAAAAGTACATTTATTTTGTAAACGATATCCGATATGCACTGTATTGCTATGCTATCGCTTGCTGTCGAGCGGCATTTCTGTTGCAAAAGCTATTTTGTTTATGTAGTTTTTACAGCAACTACTTAATCCTACTCTTTCATGAAATTTAACGGTAATAGGTTATATAAGCCAATTAAGTGCTAATTTACTATTTATGTAATTAATTACATAAACTTTATTTTGTGTGCACAGAAATCACTTACAAAGAGTGGACTTAATGCCACACATATTCTCTATATAACAGTCAACTTTGAGGTCAAACAGTAACATGAGAGAAGAGAGAACGTCTTCTTCTAACTGTATTAATGACATAAGGACGGGTAGTCGATCTCGCGGCGACATACTCCCGCGGCCATCATGTGCTAGGCCTACAGAGAAGGAAAGTTTATAGCTGGATCAATTTATTACAGAGGCGGGGAAACGTCAATTCGTGGATGAGTATTTTTTGTCGAACGAAGTGAAGCTGAGTCCGACAATACATACGCATCAATGAATTGCAATATCCGCCGAGGCAAATATATATCACCTTTTCCAAACATGTTATGAAATAAAACAATAGTACTTAGGTACATTGTAGGTACCTACAATACAAAAGCGAATAAGAGAGTGTTTTTAACGTACAGTAGCGGAAAATAATTTATCATATTTTTTCGGACACATTTATTTGCAAACTTAATTTCATTAATTTAAAAAAAAACGGCTATTGCGATATCGATGAAATTTACAATTTACAAAAAATTACAGGATTTATTTATAAAACAATTCGTAATGTCTGAGTTATGCAGGGTAGCCCTGTGGATCTCAAATAGTAAAATAATAATGTGGTATAATTTTCATACCAACGACTTCTGAGATTGATAAATCCATCCATCTATTAGGATTCGATATTTCGTGTTTTTATACGATCGGTGTGTGTAAAGTCTCTAATCCGCATAAGGCTCTCGTGGCTGCCCACGGGCCACGTTCAATGGGTCCTAAGACTCCTAAGTATTCAAAAACATATTTGTAATGATGATCCAATAGTTGTTTCCCTAATATACTTAAAAGTCTAATTTTAAGAATTTTCGACTAATTGTTTTCGATATATAACCAGTATGATAGATTTTTTCCGCTACTGTACGTGTACTGTATGACATTTTTCAGTACATAATGTACATATATGGTCCTTTCCTTTCCTTTTAAGTTTTTCCAAGCCTTTTTCTTATTTGCCTTGGTGTCAATATATAAAAGGATTCATCCGTGTTTTTCCCACCCATGCACGTTGGGTTGGGTGAGTGTGGTGTTACGCTGGGTACCGCACGAAAAAGACTACTTTAAGTGTTCCTTAAAGAGTTTCACAATAATTTTTGCGTAGGTATGTAAACAAACGGCGAAATATTCAAATATATACAAACTTTACTTATAATATGTAGTAGGTAGTTAGGATTAGAAGGATTGCAATTTAAACAAACCGGAACTTGTACGGCAATGCAATCACATGGGGTTAGATTGAAGCGTTACTCAGAATTCATTAATTTCGTCCCTGTGCTGTTTATTTGTTCATGCGACGGCCGGCGCTGAGCCTGGAGGCAAACAGGCGTATTCAAATTGAACTTTAAAATTTGGTCTGGATACGGTATGGATCGGATCTGGCAGTGTCTAAAGTGACGTTTAGTCTGCAACCAAAAACGTAACTTTGACACTGACATAGTATAGTATTTTTCACCACATTTGCTGTTTAAAGGTCTCATTGCGTCTACGTGTACTGAAGCATAATGTACTATTTTAGTCCCAAGGGAATAATGGATTTAGTTTTAAAAATTAATACAATCCGTACAATACTTCAGGCAAAGGATGTTTCAATCAGCCAAGGATTTTTGTTGCACAACCAAAATTTGACCATTAAGCTACAAAAGATATTATACGGTATGAAAAATGCAATTTATTTATGTTTTAGAATTATTTCAGTGTGTTTTGCATTTATTTCGTAAATTTAACTCAGATAAATCGTTATAATTTACCATCTGACAATATGTTCTCGACTCGCGCTTGACCGCGTGCCAGCGCGAGGTGCCCACCGTTGCCTAGCAACGGAGAGTACAACAGATCAAATAATGAATGAATGAATAACAAAAAATAAAACCGCCTTCAAAAAAAGCCTGTTACAAAACACGGAGAAACTAAAAAGCCAAAAATAATAAACCTTCGAATTCAGATTTCTTATCGGATTGCAATAATCTAAACATCCAAATTATAAACAAATCAATTATTTTTGTAGTCGGTACCAGACCTGTTCGTCGCCTTGCTATTTCCTGTTTGCCCCACCCAACCATACGCAGGCTGGCCCCGACTCCAAAAATAATTGATTTGTTTATAATTTGGATGTTTAAATTATTGCAATCCGATAAGAAATCTGAATTCGAAGGTTTATTATTTTTGGCTTTTTAGTTTCTCCGTGTTTTGTCAGGCTTTTTTGAAGGCGGTTTTATTTTTTGTTAAAAAGTTAATTTATTTGTTGATTTTTAGTGGTTCCTAGTGATATTATATGTATCAGTCCGAATATATGTACAGTAGTGAAAGAATTATCCTTTAACTCCTAACCATTGAGGAGTTGACCATCCATCATCAGCTCAGCCACATAAAATGATTACCATCAGGCGTAAATACTGGTGTACCTTTGAAAAATACACTAAAAACATTACATGTGCCTATAACATTTGAAGAGTTCCCTCGATTTCTCCAAGATCCCATCATCAGACCCCGACTTGGTGCCAATGGGACCATCTCGGGGTTATACCCGTTCGATCAAAAAAAACATTTTGAAAATCGGTCCACGCTTCTCGGAGATATCGAGTAACATATATGTATGTTAAAAAAATAAAATAAAAAAAAAAACATTCAGTCGAATTGAGAACCTCCTCCTTTTTTGAAGTCGGTTAAAAATAAGTAAAAATTTAGTTCAATTATATGATTTTTATGCTTTTTTGAACATTGCATTTAATTTATATGCAGGTTTTTCGTCTTTGTTTTCGTTCAAAAAGTGTTTGTTATCAAAAACAATGGAATTTAATGTGAATAATCTGATATAGATGAAGATACACTACTGGTCTTTGCGCCGGCGTTGCGTTGAAGTTTTTGCCTTGTGACTTTTTTTTGTATTTTTCTCTCAAATGTGATGAAAAACATTGTGTGTAACTCAGGAGGTAAGGATCTTAAATACTCGTGTCTATATTCACTCCAGCCTGCGGCTGTCGTGAATATATCACGACACCCTTATTTAATGACCCCCTTGCCTCCCTTGTTGCACAATGTACTATTATGCAATAGGCGTTTAAAGGAGATCAAAAAAGACAAGTGACGCCACGAGTATTTTTTTACTCAGTTAAACACCGTTGCATACAATACTTTTTCTACGACCATGCACTTAGTTTTTAATAGTTTTCTAGAATAACTTTCGTGAAATTCACACTATTTTCTGTATTTTGAACCGCCAGCGCAGCTGCCCAAAGCCATCCCGCGCACGCGCGCAGTATCGTTATAACAATGCGTTGCCATGGTTACAGAGCCAAACAATGCGTTTTCAATTTTTTCGTTACTGCGCGCCTGCGCGGGAAGCCGGTGGACGCTGGCTTGGGGAATAGACTTTTATGTAGGGTTTTAAAGATCTATGCACGACCCTGTAAATGACGAATTACAGTTAGGGAGTAAAAAAAACATCTTAGTAGAAGAATTGTTCGCAATAAGGCCCGTCATTCAGAATCATATTATTTCGCACTGCCCTCTGTGGCGATACTTTGTGGGATATTAAATTTGTAAATCAAATCAAATATCTTTATTGATGTAATATACATACGTACATTAGCATTACATATATGTAGCAGGTAATACAGACCCTGTAAGGGCATAGCAACTTACATAGTATAATTTGCATACTGTCTAAAACAGTCGGAAAAGTTGAAACAATATTTCTTTTTTCTACACCCGAACTGTTATTCGTCATTTACAAGGTCGTGCATAGGTCTTTAAAACCCTACATGAAAGTCTATTCCCCAAAGCCAGCGTCCGCTGGTTTTCCGCGCATGCGCGCAGTATCGAAAAAACTGAAAACGCATTGTTTGGCTCTGCAACCATGGCAACGTATTGTTATAAGGATACTGCGCGCGTGCGCGGGAAGGCTTTGGGCAGCTGAGCTGACAGTGCAAACCTTTGCGTCAAAATACAGGAAACAGTGTGAATTTCACGAAAGTTATTCAAAAAACTATTAAAAACTAAGTGCATGGTCGTCGAAAAAGTGTTGTATGCAACAGTGTTTAACCACAGAATATAAGTACAAGTACAGAAGGCTCACTCCTTTGATTTCACAAAACGCCGCCATTTTAAATTCTTACCTACATTAACAAACGGACCGCACGTGTGCAGACGACATTGAATTCTATTGCGCAGCGCGAAGGTCGTCGCCACTGAATGGGCCGCGAACTCGCGGCCGCCGGCATGTACTTGTAGCGCGGCGAAAGGATCGCGGAGTGAGCCTGGTTTAACCGAGTCAAAAAATACTCGTGGCGTCTTAATAACAATTTTTCTACTCGTCGACTTTAATCTGTCAATTAGGACACCACAGACTAAACTATATGTGCCGACTTTTCAGTGTTGGATAGTCTTTGACACTTAGTCAACTATAATATTTCATTTCATTACACTTCACTTTAGTTAACTGAAAAAAGTTCAAAAATAGAACTTCATACAAGTTCTATACTAATTTGCGATACCTGGCAAATTTTTCTGCATCTGAAACACATTTTTTTTAATATATCGCGTTATCGACCAATCAGAGACGGTTATTACAAACAATTGGTTGCTAGGTAATTCGATGTTGATACAACGGTGAACGACGCTATTAACATTAATTTTAACTTGAATGATGATATTTTTCGTCCATTGATGATGAAAATGATGACTCATAGAAAAAGTATTGTCATACAATAGTGATATAATTAAGCTTTTCACTCTCGTACCGTACCGCTTTTCGGTGAAGGAAAACATCGTGAGGAAACCGGACTATTCCAATAAGGTCTAATTACCCTTCGAGTTGGAACTGTTGGAAGGTCAGATGGCAGTCGCTTTCGTAAAACTAGTGCCTACGCCAAATCTTGGGATTAGTTGTCAAAGCGGACCCCAGGCTCCCATGAGCCGTGGCAAATGCCGGGATAACGCAAGGAGGATGATGATATAATAGTATTTTATACAATCGTGATATAATACAAAGCTCTTCAGTCTAGTACCATGTTTAGGCCACGAAGCTTGCTGAGTGGCCTAATAGTACGGTACGAGAGTGAAAAGCTTAATTATATCACTATTGTATACAATACTTTTTCTACGAGTCATCATCTTCATCATCAATGGACGGAAATATCATCATTCATGCAAGTTGAAATTAATATTAATAGCGTCGTTCACCGTTGTATCAACATCGAATTACCTAGGAACCAATTGTTTGTAATAACCGTCTCTGATTGGCCGATAATGCAACAGATAAAAAAAAATGTGTTTCAGATGCAGAAAAATTTGCCAGGTATCGCAAATTAGTATAGAAATTGTATGAAGTTCTATTTTTGAAATTATTACAGTTAACTAAAAGTCAACTATAATGATATTATTATAGTTGAGTCGGAACTACCATAGAGTATCCAACACTGAAAAGTTAGCACTTATAGTTTAGTCTGTGGTGTCCTAATTGACAGATTACAGTCGACGAGTAGAAAAAATACTATTTAGGCTTCGCCTCAAATTGTTACCCACGCCACTCGTCTTTTTTGACCTCCTTTAAACGCCTGTTGCATAAAATACTATTACACTGTCACATGTAATGTATACCCTTTTTCTGTAAAAAAAATATTGTTTGTTTGTGATTTTTTCTGTTTCGGAGTTTCTATCGCACGATAAGACGTTCGCGAGATTCATACTCACTTGTTAATTTATTTAACGATCAAAAGGGGTAACGCCCGACAAGATTGTATTTGACCCTGAAAGAGTGTCGCTAAAGTAAAATTCATAATCCTACGGACTAAATTGACAAATGACTGACAGGTAAAATGATACCAGGAACAGCAAAATTAAAATAGGGAAGGGTATATGTCGATAACAATATATCGACAAGTTGTAAAGTACATACAACAGACAAGTTTAAATCAAGAATAAGTATATGAGTTACAAATAAGAGGTACACATTTTGGTTTGTTCTATGTATCTTCGAGGTAGTGGATGGATACCATGCATTTTTACCCACTAGTTTTAAAACATAAAAAGGTTTCCGAGCCTATAGGTAAAAAATAAAATACCATGTCCGACGATAATAAATTATCTGTCACGCTATGGCAAGTATATCATAAATATCTATATAATTTTCGAATAATATTATTGCTGCTTCGAAATAAAAAAAATATCTCTAATTAGCGGTCTACAGACCTTTTGATCTGTCGAAATCACAGAAAAAGTTGGTATATTGATTAGCCGATCAAATTGCCAATTTCATTGTCCCGTCTGGGTGCACCTTAAATCTACGATGTAATAATAATTTTAATATCGATAAGAACGACACTGGCCAAACTGTGGCAACATTCGTTCACACTTACTTGTCAATTTGGTCCGTAGGATTATGGATTTTACTTTACAAGCCGTTTTCATTTTATAATGGGGATAGCGTGTACTGGTTTCGCGTTAATATTTTGTAGAAAATATTGTTTTATAGAGAATCAAAATTTAATAAGCAAGGCTTCGTATAATAGTGTATTAATAGTTATTTGTTATACAAGGGGGCAAAGTTGTATTTTAACGCCGAGTGTGGAATTGAAAAACGAGCAAGTGAAAGGATTCTACAGTTGAACAACGAGCGAAGCGAGTGATTTGAGAATAGAATCCTGAACTTGCGAGTTTTGTAACACACGAGAAGTAAAATACATTTGCACCCGAGTGTAACACAAAACTTTTCCCCTCACTATAGCGAGGAAACTACAACGCAAAAAATGCGTTTATCACTGCTTCCAGTAGTTCCACAGGTGGTAAATCATCTTTATTACCTACTTTTATCAATTATAAAATAAATAAATATTGGGGACACCTTACACAGATCAACTTAGCCCCAAACTAAACAAAGCTTGTACTATGGGTGCTTAAGCGACGATATACATACTTAAATAGATAAATACATACTTATATACATAGAAAACATCCATGACTCAGGAACAAATATCTGTGCTCATCACACAAATAAATTCCCGTACCGGGATTCGAACCCAGGACCGCAGCTTAGCAGGCAGGGTCACTACCGACTGAGCCAGACCGGTCGTCAATTTTAAAGCAGTTAATTTGACTTTATTCAAGGTCAAATTACTTTACCCACTAGTGGATAAAATGCGTTTTTATCCGCTGGTATTAAAGGACAAAACACGTGTTTCCGAGCTAGTGACGGGAAAACATTATTAGGTATATCAAAATTTTAAATGTCTAATCTTAATAGAAAATATGAACTACAATCAAGATACAATTCAGGAAAACATACAAAGATTAAAATGAAAGTACCTACACTTTTTTCATTGTTTTGGATTCCGAAATGTTTTGAGCTTTTTTATATGTACATTGAGAGTTCTAAAAATGCATACGTTTTTCTTTCTATATTCATAATATTATGTTCACTGCAGGATTCCTTATAATTCATGTTTTATTGACTTTGTTAATCTGTTAAAAACCATTGCAATCCAGAGATTATGATGATTCTATCTATCTATAAATCTTAATTAAATTCGCTTTTATTCTAATATGCTGCTGCAGTTTGTTCTTGGCCCAAGGAACTTTGTATAAACGACAGTCAATAAAAATCGTTTAGGCTTGAAGGGGTAACATTATGCACAGACAGACACACTTTCGCCATTATAATTAGTAAGGATTATGGATTTATGTCAGTGATTATACTGATGGTTTTCTATGTCTACCAAATCTACCAATAAATACAAGCGAAAAGCGACAAAGATGGACGGGGCGTGTGGGCGTGTGCACTTAGGTCCTTTTATGTTATGTTGGCCAGCTTTTTTTTTTCGTGACTTCCCGCGCGTTAAATTCTAAAATTGTGGAATGCTCTAGACAAACTTCTACCCCTCATTTTAGGGAAGCGGGGGTAAGAAAGTGACAAACAGTAGCCTATATGTCACTCTCCATCTCTTCAATTATCTATCTCCACTTAAAAAACACGTCAATTCGTCGCTCCATTTTGCCGTGAAAGACGAACAAACAAACAGACACACACATTTTCCCATATTTTTATTATAATAGTATGTTATGAAATGGCTGTATTTCTTACTTTAGACAGTTTAACGTCATTTTCTTAATTAATTGGAAGGGGTGAATGGGAGGGTTTACCGTAGGTAATTCTAGCCCGATTTTTTTTAGGTCTCGGATGTGGAAACAAATCTAGTACTTATATTGTTCTTGAAGGGATTTAGTTCATTTGAAGCTTTATCATATTTTTACTTGCCCATACAAAATAATGAATGTCATGGATGGATGGGTCCTATTCCTAGTCGTGTTCCCGGCTTCGCCACCAGTGGGCTTGATCGCTTTTTCTTTAGTGTATGGTGTCTATTTCAGTTTATTATTAATTAGTTCTTACTCCTAAAACTGGTTTAAAAAGAGTTATGAAGGTTAGATTTGTATTTATATATGTAGAATAAATGTAGGTATGTATTTGGTAACTGTTTCGGAATGGTGTGAGACGAAACATACATACCTACATAGCGGGAGTTGGCAACAAGCATGAGCAGGTTCGCCTAAACGCTGCGTTTATGCTCATAATGGTCTTCCTGTTTTATAGTGACTCCGATTTCTCACCGTGATCGCTCCACGATATTTTCAAGACGACCCAAGTTTGATTGCCTTAGAGCCTGGTTCGTACTTACATCAATTATTTGATCTACACACGATATGGATCAAACAGGTCAGCCTCAAAAAACCGATTGAAATTCGGTTCAGACAGAGAGTATTATTACTTAATAATTCTGCTTTCTGATCTACGGACTTTATGCCCACCCCAGCTTTTGAAAAAAGCACCTGACTCAGCAAAAACATATCAGTTTCCTAGGTATCTGCTGAGAAATACGATCTGTAGAGAAGAACATCCGGGACTTACGAAAACATTTTTGTGTAAGCTGAAACGGAGACCTTCGCTTCGCTTAGTCAATAAAAACATTCCTGCCTACACAACATCGGTAATGAGACACCCAGGTAAACATTCCCTCAATATTAGACTATTAGTATTGTTAGGTACCATTAGATTATAAACACCTAACCTAAAGCCAGTATGATGCACTATTTATCGAGCTAATTCATTGTTGTACCTAATGCTGATAATTTATGGGACATATATAAATATATTATATATTTGATGACTTCAGTGAAAGTAATTATGAACAAATAGGTAAGCAATACAAAATACAGACTTACAAAATACTAATTTGTAATTATTTATAAAAGCTAACGAGCGGTCAAAGAAATATGAATATAATTAATTACACGCCAAGGCCATGGAGCAATTGATTATTAACAATTCGCTGACATTTATATGTCTTTGGTAGAGACTTCTACTTAGTTTCTTAGTCTTAGTTTAGTAGTCTTTACGAAGTTACCTTTTCTACGACGCGCGACGCTAGTATTTCATTTCAAATTCATTTTGTTTGGGAAAATCCAAGTGTCGGATGAAACCACCATCGGGAGCCCTATGTAGACTTACCCTCGGGGCTGGACCGGCAGCATGCCGGGCGCGAGGAAGGCCGGCAGCTGGCCGGGTTGCTGCATCGGGGCGAACGCCTGCGCTTGCGACTCGAACGGTGGCAGCGGGAGCTGCTGGAAATAGTCGTAGCGCTGGCACGGAGGCTGGCAGGACCGATCGGGCCACTCGCGGCTGAGAGCCCACTCGGCCATGGTGTGCCCCTCGTTGTGCAAGGAATACTACGCAGCGGCGGGCGGCACGCGTGCATCGCGGGCAACTCGCGCGCGCACTGCCGGCTCCCCGCCCGCCTCGTCTCCCCGACGCATAAACATACTGCAAATCCTTTATCTGGCCACGATGCACTCCTACGTACACTATGTATTTACGTAGTTCGCCGGCGACTGATAAACGGCTGCCATACACTGTTCACACTTCTTATAATTATTATTTTTAAATGTCAACACCGACTTTTCTCTTAGCCGTTGTGACATGCAATGCACTTCGACTAATTAAATCGGAACAAACCGTGTTCGCTAAAAGCGATTTTTATGTACTTGCGAATCAAACAAGTGGTTTATCTTTATCCGATAGCGCAGAGTTAAAGCACTTCACGTTGGTATATCAGACTTTAACGAAATTGCAGCGACCACTAAGAAGCGTGAAATAAAAAGTCCTTGTCGAACAAGATCAATATTCATTTTATATGAGAGTTAGCCGCTAATTGGCAACTCGCTACTAACATTACTAACAAGTATAATAAGTGAGTTGGTACACTTATTGTGTACTATTTGACTCAAGTACCTGAGTTGCAATTTTGTTGCACGTCAAGTCGTATTGTAATGCCTACCTACGTTAATATATACTGATTAGCAATGTTTGCAGGTTTTACCACTTCTTGAATTTATTTTGTACCTATCTACCTAGACGTAAACAGCTACAATTTCGGTTCAGCTATAATGAGACCTAAGTACAGCAGTGATAGTATTTATTAAAACCGGCCAAGTGCGAGTCGGACTCGCCCACCGAGGGTTCCGTACCTACAAAACTTTTACGTTACTCACATAATTCTAAAGACTGGGCTAGGCTAGAAGTATAGGTTCTCTAATGAGCATAATTGTGTTTAGCGCCACCTCTCGACGAATTCGCGAACTAATTAGCACAGCTTGCTTGAGGTCTTTTATAATGTTAACCAAATTCAACATTTTTTATTTTATTTTAAAGTAGGTGTTTTATGTAAAATTTCGTAGCTATAAATTTTAACACCCTTATTCATAAACGTACACTAAAGTATCCAGCCGATAAAGTTCGTTTGTCCCTTTCTATCACACCAATACGTCGGAAAGGGACAAACGAAATTTATCGACTTGATAACTTTAGTGTACGTTTATGAATAACGGGGTAAGTAAGTATGGTCAACATCAGAAAGGGTGAGTAAAACAATCTGAAAGGTTCTAAGTTTTACTTAAAGATTTTTTTAATCTAATCCAAATTTGGTTATGGTAGCTGAAAAAATATACATGTATAACCACAGAATATATAATAGTACAAGTAGTATAACGCAAGTTTCTAGCGGGAAATTACTAAATAAATATTATTTAGTAAATACATTATCTATTGTTGTATTTTGCCTTGGACCTTGTAGTACCTATAGGTACTCTTGTATATGCGAACTAAAGCCAAGCGATAAAAGGTAGCTGAATAATGTCAAATTGTACGACAACGAGAGACGTGAGCCGACTGCGCGAATGAGTCGCGCTTTCTTACGACAGAAATCGCTTGACAAATATACCGGGTGCCCCTGCCCGGTAATTAATGGACAACCTTTTAACCACCAAGAGGGCACCTTACAGAAAATCGACATTAAGGTTTAGTAAAAGTCGCCTGGTTTTCGAGATTTTCACACTTTTTAAAATTTTAGGTAGTAGAAAGGGGGTGTGAAATTCTTAACCCGTCACCACACAGGCCAGGCTTATTTACCAAGAGTGGCCCTGAAGCTTTAGTAGTTGCATGTGCGCTGCCTACCCCTTTATGGGATACAGGCGTGATTGTATGTTGTTGTATGTATGTTGTATAAGGTGCCCTCTTAGTGGTCAAAAGGTTGTCCATTATTTATTTTATTTATTTAACCTTTATTGCACAACATAAAGTACAAATGGCGAACTTAATGCCTTAAGGCATTCTCTACCAGTCAACCATTGGACCAAACAGAAACTTACAATTGGTGCGGAAAATAAAACAGAAATTTAAATAGATATAAGTCACTATCTAAATACTATTATGCATCATCAATATACATACATATATAAATACAACCATGTACATACATAAACTAACTAAAATATATAATATACATATATGAGGAGTGTCTTTTCAAAAGGCCTTATTTCCATTTTTTCTTTTTTTTAAACTATGAATGCAGTTTTTTTTAGTATAGAAAATTACGTGTTGTTTTGAGATTAAAGCTCGAAAAGTCTCGCCCTGATCTTTAAAAAAAAGAGTAACATCAAAGTTTAGAACACATTTTGAAAAATGTGTAATGATTATTTATGTGGATAAACCAATGTACCTATGTAGTACAACAACATTGATATCAACTAATTTAATACAAAATCCAAAAATTAAATAAAACTATTTTAAAATAATAACGTTTACGCTACGAGGCCACAACAAAAGGGCTTAATTCCCAAAAGTTCGCATCAAAAGTGCTTAATTCTCAAAAACATATGGTAATTAAATATTTATTTAGGTACACATGTTACGTTTGATGTAATCATAGCATTAACGTTAACTTACAATACATATAGATACAATTTTGCAAATTAAATATTAATTTCAAAATCAATACCGTGGAATTATGTTTTTCTCGATTTCCCAAAAAAGGTCAAAGTGGAAATAAGCCCTTTTGAAAAGACACTCCTCATATATAGTACCCATTTAGTACATATATATAGTATCCATTAATATCCATTAAAGTGTGAAAATCTCGAAAACCAGGCGACTCTTACTAAACCTTAAAGTCGATTTTCTGAACCAGTATAAGGTGTCCTCTTGGTGGTTAAAAGGTTGTCCATTAATATCCATTGAAATTTTAAAACGTGTGAAAATCTCGAAAATCAGGCGACTTTTACTAAACCGTAAAGTCGATTTTCTGGACCAGTATAAGGTGCCCTCTTGGTGGTTAAAAGGTTGTTCATTAATTAGTAGGGCACCCTGTATAATATCAAGTCGTACGAGAGCAGCGAACGTGTGCAGGCAGCGAATCAGCCGACCGCGCGAATGATGAGTTCGCGCGGCGAATCCCGCGTGACATTGTCCATCGACACCCCTCCTCCCTCCCGCCCCGCCCGCAGCGGCGCGCGGTGTCTCCGCCCGCCTGTGTATCGTCCTTCAATTTCTTTACATATCGAAACTTATTACTGAAGAAGAAGGTTCAAAATTCAATTAATACAGGTGTATAGATATTTATGTATACGGATTAATGAATTTAATATAGATAGGTAATTATTGATATATGGCAAAACGAAGGAAATTGTTTACACCTCCGCAAATAAGTATCTAATGATAATTTTTAATTTACCATGTTACTTCACGTACAGGTACTTATTTTAAAAACCCTAAAAATGTCTATTGAGTTTCTGCCACAGACCACCATGTGGTTTCTGCATATTCTGCGCTGTGCATAGAATTTGCAGAGACATTGCAGAGAGCGCACGCGGACACCGGTGCGGCGCCAGTGGACGCGTCTGTGTGGGTGAGCTGGGTATGCATACAACTACAACTGCTGTAGGCACCGCCCCCCTCAGTAGATCGATGCGATAACATCGATTTAAATTTCCCTAGCCTCGTGGCGCCCACCATACAAAATTTTTGCTAGGGAATTTTGATTCTTATTGTACTTGAGATTGAATTCAATTTCAGTTATTCGAAAAATTTTAGAAACAAAAGAAATTATATTTTATTTGTTTACATGAGAGTTAAAATTCCATTGAAACCATTATGTACTTTAAAAAGTACATACGGCGCCACGAGGCTTAAGCACCTGCACTTCCGAAGGCGCTTAAGTCATTTTTGGTAATAAAAAAAACCACAACGTTCTATGAACATTGGTCAAGTGCGAGTCGGTTTTCGACTTTTCCATACAAAGAACTCATGAGCGCCTGAACGACTATGATGGCAAAGTTAACGTTTCGCACTTTCAAGACTTTTCGTATATATCTCGGAAACGATAAGAGATAGAGCAAAATGGACTTCAGATTTGGGCTTTCGGTGGCACAAATTCTATGTTTTCGTCAACAGACACCTTTTTTGGACCGATTTGAATAAAATTTTGCTCAGTCAATTTATAAACGGTCTTAAGCGCCTCCTTTTTAGTAGGAACTTAAGTCATTTTGTATAAATGAAAAAAAATTTGAACAAGTTCTAAAAAGAAAAAGACAGAAATGAATTTCTTTATACCTGTCCAACGCGCTACACAATTTTAAGACGTTTAGTAACTACTTGCAGCGGCAGTGAGTGAAATTCGTAATCTGAGTTTTTTTCTCTTAAGTCCGACTTACGCTTGACTGTAGATTTCTAATAGGTTTTCCTGTAATCTATAGGGAGAGGGATATCTCGTGTATTTTTTTTTAAATTTTACGCTAAGTAGTTTCGGAGATAAGGGGGGAATGGTCATTTTTTGCTTATTTTCTTAAATTACTTCTAAATTACCAAAATCAAAAATATAAAAAAAATATATTTCAGATGCTGACAAAATGCTCTTTCATTTGATATGTAACACAATACAGTTTTAATAACTTTGATTTTTAATTTTCAATTTTACCCCCCAAAAGTGACCCCTATGATTAAATTTCTTTTAATTAAATTACATGTCCGTCTTTGGGCCACAGGTTTACATACGTGTGCCAAACTTCAAGTAAATCGGTCCAGTAGTTTCGGAGAAATCGGCTGTGACAGAGGGACAGACAGACACGCGAGTGATCCTATAAGGGTTCCGTTTTTCCTCTTTGAGGTACGGAACCCTAAAAATGTTGACTTACGTATTATAAATTAGACAGAAGATACTCGTGTTGACAGACAGTCAAGATGGTGAGTCAGGAGTGTCAGGACTCAGAACCAGTGTAATGAGCACGTTTTAGGGATAAATAATATTTTCTCAAACTTGCAATGAATTGTTGTCATTACGTAGGTACTTCAAATTAGGTCGGGAAGTACTACGTATCTGGTTCGTTGAATGAGGATGATATGTAATGGAATTTCATAGTAATTTCCCCACCTAAGTCAGAAATGCTCGAGTCATTTGTTTCTGACAACGTCAAATTCTGACACAACGCCACAGACAACGTCATCATCAGAAAAAAAATACAAAACGGTTTACATAGACGGTGGCGAACCCTATATTAGTTTCTACTCTTTTGCCAGACTATAATGCGGTAAACGTCACCGGTTGAAATGTAACCTCAAACAGATTAAAAAAAAGTTTGGCGCTGAATTTGAATGTCACCGTTTAATTTAAAAGGTTACTTACCTCAAACAGATTTACAAAAAAGTTTAAGAGCGAAAATTAAATAAGTAAAAATATATATTTGCTCGGATTTAACAAATATTTTATCATGAGCTTTTTCAAATTTCAAAACGAGTTCGGACAAAAGTGTTATGGATGTGGATTTAAAGTGTAGATACGCCTCCGGAATTGCGCGCGGAGGCAGAAGTAGACATGAGTAACTTACTGCCCCCGAAATCCAAAGTAAGATACACGTATGAACATTTCTTAAAATGGAAGGAATCTAAGGGTCAAGTTTGAGAAAAACACTATACATTCCTCGCCGTGAAAAGGGCTTACAGACTTCGTATCACTATCCGATATGCCTGCTCGCCCTGTAAGCCCTTTTTTCCCGGCGTCTGACGTAATGTACTATTTTACAAGGTACGTAGGGGGAAATGTCGCCAATTGGCAAGCCTACACGGTTTATTTCACCCTTACAGTCTAAGCTCGTGTAGGTGGACGCGTACTATGCTTGTATGAGTGAAATATGACAGGTCGACTGTTCGCATTTTTGACAGACGGTAACTGTGAGGTAACCGAGAGGGGGTGCGCGGCACTTTCAGCGGGGAGCAGGAGTGGCCATACTATATGATAGTATTCTTTATTATACTATGACCCCGTTGTCTCGAAGGCGAGGCCCACGAAATAATATTTAGCCTCGAGAACAGAATATTTTACTCTCTTTAACAAAGCTGCAGATTCTGCTGCATTGTTAAAGAGAGTAAAATCCGGCTGCCTGCAACGTCCGGCTTAGGTGTGAGGTGTGAGGCGGCGAAAGTGCTGACGCACGTTACGTGGCGTCCCACAGTAGGCCCTTTCCTTTCTGCCACGGCACCAGGGTTAATCGGTCTGGGCGTTTGCCATCGGTGCGACAGAGGCCCGGTGGTTCTAGTTAGTATGTAAAGAATGTTTGCAGATACCAGATACCTCCGGACGATGTCGTTGAGCGCGTGGTGTCTGGGAGATCTTCCTGAACAGCGACTGCAACTCAAAGCGTGATGGCCGTTAGCTTTCACCGTGGAATCGCAGATGCATTTGTGAGGTATACAAACATCACAGCCAAGGCGGAAAGCCAGAGCCAAACGCATTGAGTCACTGTCGAGGAGAGTTCCCAGATGAGGAAAAGGCAAAGATTCGGTCTGACTATATTGCCAGCGCATCGCTAACGAAGGGGATCGTGACACTGTCTCTATTAGAACGTGACATTTTAGAAACAAGGTCAACGACCCCATGCGCTGATGCTACGAGTAGGAAGGCTGGCAGGCCTACGTCTCCAGCCCGCCTTAACCCGGTACCGGCAGGGAAGCTTCGGTCTACTGGTCAGCAGAGAGGGACACGTTTAAGATAATCTCAGTTGTATCCTTTAAGGTGTCTTCAAAAGAAGATACCCTTCAAGACACAAACAGGAGTTGTTCTTAAAAGGTAAGGTACTTTTGGTACTGCTAAACATATTCTAAGTAAAAGCAGGGCGACGTGGGTACCTATAATTTTGAGGCGCTCCTGGGCACACAGAAGGAGCCGTCTTCTGGTGCCGTGCGTCTGTGATGGCGTCCGGAGATATCGGATAGCTCAGAAGGTATAATAGAATGTGCTGGGTGTGAATTCTTTGAGATCAGGAAGCAGAGTCTAGAAAGAATACCAGGAAGCAGAGTCTGGAAAGAATACAAGTGGGGCTGCAACAGAAAAAATCACTTTGTCGCGTTCACGTCCAGACCAATTTCCTTAAGACAGGGAAGGAGAAAACCCAAATCTTGTTTTACAATATCTGCCTCCTCCCAAACTCCCGTCGTCCAGATACCATGTGTTAAGAGGTGATTTTAAAAATGGTGTTATCCTATGGATAGCGAGACTGCAGGTGAGCGGACCGAGAGGATCTCCCTGCTGCGCTGCGCAGTGCGCACCCACTTGGGAAAGGATCAGGAAGTCGTTGTAGAATAGATTAGACGGGGAATGATACACTTGGAATAGGAAAGGATATAGATAGACATGGTGACTGTGGCTTTATTTCGTCCAAAATAACGTCTCTCTTCACTGAGTTGAAAGCATTTTTTAAGTCTAGCTCATCATAAAGATGATGCAGTCTGTATTTGCGGAATTTACTGCAAAAGTGCGGGTGGCGTGTATTGCAGCTTCACATTATCTTTCTTTGCGTGCCAAAGCCTAACTGATGTGGCTGGAGGTGCTTGGATATCTGCTCCATATTTTATAATTTTTACTTACTGACCCTTGGTTACTTAATGACCTTTCAATGATAATACTTTCTAAAGATAGGTAGATTCTTTCAATTTACCATTTACTCGTATTGAGGCAAGTGTATGTAAATACTGGTAGGATAATATACGATATATCCGACTCTCCCCTACATAAAGTTAAGTGTGACGTATTTTATATTTTCTTGTCCCGTTTCAATTTGTTTAGTGTGTTTCTTTGGAGATTAAGAATACTTTACTGAAAAGCTCTTAGGTACCTATCGTATGTATATTTTGAAAATTACATTTGAAAATAAGACCTCTGCAATTTGATCATCTACCTCGTCAGAACGGTATTGCTTATTGCGCGCTTTCAAAATGGGGATTCGAAGCGGAAAAACGAATTGTTATAGCACTTTCTCTTGAACAAAAACGTGGAAAATTTATTAATTATAAAATCAATTACATTTTCCATACTGGTGACGAGCAATCTCTTGACGTAGGGTCAAGTGGGATCAATCCAAAGCGCCTCGAAGAAAAAGGTAAACAAAACGACTGAGTCACTACTAAGTTGCGCGTGATATTCATATATCCTCAGCAGAATAGATAAAACGTATGTTTAGGGTTAAAAACAGGGAGCATACTGATACGATAGCAGACCCATTAAATTTTATGAAGGTAGACACCTAACTCAACTTCATGTCTTCATGTTCATAGGAGGACGTAATTTTAAAGCCTGTTCTGCACTTGAAATGACTTTCATTTGAAAGTAGTAAATCATAATTATCTTGGAATATACGAATCTATTATAGGTACTTACATATTATAGGATCTCTTTTTCTAAAACGGTAGTAAACAAGAATACAAGAACAAAATAACATTTAAGTACAGTCAAAGTGTTAAATATACCGAATCAAGTAATCAAGTAATACCTACATATGTAGATGCTGACAAAGTGCCAGAAATATGAATACACGACTTTATTAAGTACTTATACGCTAAGGTTGTGGATACATATTTTTGGGATTTTATCCGCAACTATATTTAATAAGTACCTTAACGTCGTGCTTGACTATATCTACCTATGAATGTATTCCCTATAAGTATTATAAAAGTTTGGGAAAAAAATCTAATATACAGGCCACGAGACGAGTATAGAAGTTACGAAAAAATATTGAATTTATATTAATATGTGGGGTGGAATCATCCCGCCCTCAAGTGCTCTATTTTGAGAGCTATCTATGTTTTGAGTTTAATCTGAGTAAAGAGCAGAAAGAGGGAGTCACGGTTGATCTAGTGCCCGAATAGCGGTGACTTCCTCGTAGAACATATCAGCATTGCGATTTCCGATTCAGCGGGAACATGCCACCAGCATTCTATACTTGCAAGTTATATGCTGGTAAGCCTTATTTCATTAAACGTTTAATAAAGTTGAGAAGCCGATAATAATCGATTGTCCCTTTCTATCATAACAACACGTCGGAAAGGGACAAAATATTAATAACAGTTTATTATTTTAGTGAACGTTTATGAATTACTAGTTTCTATAATATTTATACATTTGTGATTTGTGAATGTAAAGAAATGAATTAAAAAACGTGCGTAGTACACGTTAATTTAAAAAATATTAATCCAAAAACGATTGCTTTCAACGTACTGACTGCGTAAAGTGTGAACTTGCTCACGTCTTCTCCTGAATCCTGTGTGTTACCTTATGCTGGAGAGTGGAGTGGCGTGGCGGCGAGTCGTCGTCCCCGAACAGAGTGGATGGGATGTGGGCGAGGTGGGCGGCAAAGAACACTGCGGCCCTGCGTTCTTCCGACGTGCCTGCCGGTCTTGTCCGCAATCACAAGAGTTATTTGTGATGTTCTAACGTAATATACGGGTGTTACCTGGTGTTGGAAGCGGAGGGCGAGTCGTCGTCTCCGGACAGAGTGGATATGGGCGAGGTTGCTGGCGACGCCTCCACGAACTCCTGCGTGCTCCGGATCACGCCGGGCCTGCGCGCCTCCGCCATCGCTGCTGGCTCTGTCCACAGTCACTAAAGTTAACGAATTTTATAACAAAATCAAGTACCTAAAGAAATTAAGCTATTTCATCATCAACAAGTTACGAACAAGGTTAAATGACCACATTAGATGCACTGGGTACCTAGTTAACGTCACAATCGTTTATTACGCTTCTTACATTTCTCCCTATCGATCTTCCGCAGGGGCCCGACAAAGTCAGACTGCGTTTCGATCGCCGCGTATCGTCAACGATTGTCACTTCGGCTAGGCCAACAGATTAGAGTCATACTTGCCGAGCAACACGTCTTTTATTTAACAGTGGCGGCGTATGGTAAAATAATTGTGTGATTTAATGTTTTTATCGCTAAAATGGCTGGCAAAGGTAAATTTTTGGAGTTTGATGTGAACACAGGGAATTGGACTTTATATGGCGATAGGTTGGAGATGTACTTTTTAGCGAATAGCGTATCGGACGATTTGAAACTACCAAACTTGATTGCGAATGTGGGTGAAAGTGCTTATGAATTTTATTAATAGTGAATTTGTGTAGTCCGGACAAACCATCCACATTGACGTACGCTAAAGTGGTTAAAATTCGGAAAAAAGACCCCCTGTTCGTGTTCAAAAATATTCTTCAGTCTTTATAAGTTTTTAGAGATCATCTCTTTCTTGCTAATTTATTATAATGACTGATACTTTTGTAGCCAGTTAGATATTTTTTTATGCTGGTTGTCTTAAAACGTGTTTAATTTCTTTAAATTGAGAGATTGTTTATAGTTTTTACCAACTCTATGTCAGCTTGCTCCGCGTTCGCCACAAAGGAAACTGTCTGTAACGTCAGTCAAACGTAACAACGTTGACTACAGGTGAAATCAGAAGCATATTGCATCAAACGCCAAGTTCTCAAAGGCCCCATTAAACGTCAAAGGCTCATACCAGGACCCAATTCAACACGCTTCAGTGACACGATGTAAGTGGTGTTGTGCAGCTATTTCGTCCACAAATGTTTTGCATCGGCAGTGGGTCATTTACTAGTATAAATTGAACTCTGTATTTCTAACAGCTGAATGTGTTTCTAGATCAGGGTGTCATGGTTGGTGTTAGAGGATGCATTCGGAAAATCTCGTAAATAACAAACCAGGCAGCTGAGGTGTAATTACCTACTCGGATCAAGAGATTTTAACTTGGCGGAGTTAATAATTCGTATGTAAATCAAACATAGTATGAGATGTTTTAAGAATCGAATAACTTTAAAGTACCTATCTAGGTATGTAAATAAGTATTAGAACTAAAATACCTAGCCTTTTTCTGATTCCAGTATTTGCGTCCCATTTCCTTCCAATTAAATATTTAAATGCGGCAAATATTACCTATTTTCTTTAGAGAAATATATCTAGTTTTCGTAGAGTGAAATATCATATCCTTAATTTTCTTTCTTCCTCATTTTCTCTCTTCCTTCTAGCGTAGGTTCCTACGTACTATACCTAGTAAATGGTCGTAAGACGGCCGGTCTGTATGCATTAGTAAGACATTTTTAACTTGTTGCCACAAATGTTTTTTTTTTTTGAAAAATATATTTTCTGCAACACAGTATAAACTGTGTGTTAAATAACTACCTAAATAAGTATTTTTGTAAAAATTTCATTTTTGGCACAAGCTTTTATCGCCGACAGTACCTTTCTTTCAAGTCATCTACTAATCTCCGAAACGTTTCTAAAAACCCCTTCTCGATGGGGATACGATATAGAGTTCCTCTGAGTTCTCCAGAGTAATTTCAGCTCATTCAGAAACCGGGAAGTGAGAAGCTTGTAAAATTAGAGCTGTCGCCTTTTTTAAGTATACCAAAAAAAAATTAACAAGTTAGTACCTTGGTTTTCTTTTAAATAAATTACTGTTAGGTGCATAAAATATCTGAATTTCAAAGAAATCCAGTTATTACTATAGCTACAAATAAAACTTTTTTTTTTGTAATTAATTATTTTTTTTAGCAATACCAAGACGATTCTGAGTTTGAAACTTGGTAAAACGATGTCTTAAAATAAGACTAATAAACGCACTTAAGAAAGCTATACATTTCAGCCAGGGGCAGTTTCACTATAGGATTGCGGCTAGACCCTTTGTTTGGAACACGGCTTTGGAATCTCTAGGACCAGCGGTTTTGACAGTGCGTTGATATATGTCAGTATTGTCAGTCAGTCGTCAGGTAGAAAGTTTGTTTTTTATAGGTATATTTAGACAAGATTTATAATTGTTACTTAAATATTTAAGGTGGCTTATTTTTAAAGTATTTTAATAGAACTAGGTAACTTTATTCCAATGCCTACCTATACGTTGTTGTACGAAGTTCATATAGTCGTGCAATGTTTATAAACATTAACTTATTCGATTTGATTGGAATTATACAAAAAAATGTCCAAGCACGGGCACGGCACGCATCCACTCCACAAGTGAGCCGAGTGAGCGCTATCGGCTAATGCCGAACCGAACGACGCCGTGACGCGGCCGCGGACTAAGCCGGGGTAACCATGACAACCGCTGCACCGTGCGCCCCTATTCGAACATCAAAACATCTATAATCATACACAGAGGTCATTCACCTTGCACTGCACTTGAACTTTATGGAAGTTCTTTTCCTTTAATTTAAATATATTGAACGGAGATTTCAATTAAGTATTTTTTTTAAATAATGGTGAATTAGTGAATGAGGTGCGTCTTGATAAATTAAAATAGCTACTTACCCTGCAGCGGCATAACTTAATTCCTAATCACATATTTATTTGTCTATACGGTTCACAATTTGTTTTTATAATTACAGGCACTGCATCACCCATTGTGATAATACCAGTTATAACCACTATATTTTACTTGTATTTAATATGAAACTAGCTTTCTTAACGCCTACACTAGTAACTATCACACGTAAAGCTATTTTTTTAAGAAACAGATATACTCAAAACATTGTATAGCTATATAAACAACTACATCAGCGCCACACCGCGGACGAGTAAAGTTTATCTACATTGAAATACCATCTAAATATCGTTATAGTTTCTAGTAACACCGCTAGATGGCAGCAATAGCAAAATCTAGTTTACTAACTTTTGAGGTATTAAAAGTTCTATTCTATTGTTAAAGAGATTAACGACATAAAAAACTATGCTAAAAGTATAAATGAACAAGCTACGTGAATTATATCTACAACAAATAAGAACGAGACTATTCCACACCCACTAACTTTATTCCTCTTCAAGGGAACTAAGAATATAAACAGTTCTCAACAATTATGATAGATGGCGCAAGTAACGCACAATTACCAAAATAGCTATAAGTCCTTTTTTATTTAAATAATCTATAATTATTAAGATGATGAATATGGTGGATATGTAATTTAAAAAAAAACATTATTTATAATCGGTGATCATGGGCTTCCAGGTGTCAGACTTGATTTAAGGGGCATTTGACCGCTATTTTAGCTCCCTAGGGATATAATATATACACCGTGTTTTTATTGAATTCCGTTAACTTCGGCATATAGTTAGGTCCAATATAGGAAACAGAATAGCATAGTTTTTTAATTTGTAACTTTTTTCTGTAAAACACCATACACCTGCGATAGATGTTACATCAATCACTGTTAAGAAACGGGCTTTTGTGTGTTCGATATGCGATTGACATGTCATAGTTTTGACTAGTTAATTGTAAAGCCCGTTTCTCAACAGCAATTGAAGTAAATCTATGGTCAGGTGTATGTTTTTTTTAATTCGAATTTAAGAAAACTAACTATGCCATTCTGTTTCCTATAATGGATCTAACTACATATATGCCGAAGTTAACGGAATTCAATAAGAACACGGTGTGCATATTATACTGTAGACCCTATAGACATACAATAATTCTGTTGAAATCATATTAAAATTGGTATTTGTCAAGGTCAAAGTTACTCGCAAGAAACCTGAAAAGTACGAGTCCGATTCGCCCATCGGGGGTTTGCCGTTCAAATTATACTAATTTTATTTTTTCACATTCATATTTTGCATCACACATTATTTTGTAGTACGATGATAATAGGTATATAGTGTATATACCCGATTTAAAGGTCATAGTTTCAATTAGCTACTTTTTTTTTCAGGTATGGAACTCAAAAAAAAAGAAAGGTCGATTCGTAGGTATTATACGAAATAACATATAAATAAGTAAATTTATTTTGTGTAATTGAAAACCTCATCATTAATTACTAACATTAATAAATTAATTGATTTGTAAGTTCACTCACTGTTTGTGTAGGTAGTAGTTAGCTAACTTTTTGTAAACTCTGTATTAGGCACCTTCATAGCACGTGTACAGTTAAAATGATAAAAAACAAACGCGCCCATAAGTATACCTATGTGACAAGATCATAATATCTTAAAGGCTAATTCTGCTTTTACATAAATACATATATTATTGTAATGGGGCGAGTACGAGTAAGTAAGAAGCAGGCTTGTGACGGAAACTATGATGAATGTGACATCGAATCCCAGAACGCACTTTACTCCTTCGTCCTTTCTCCAGCCGTGTGTGAGATGAGGTGATAATACCCAAAAGATAATTATATCAACGACAACGCGCGATTGAAAAAGTCAAACTGCAGGTTAGTCAAATGAAAAAATATCAATCGGTCATTTAGGTGCTAGTACTACATACTAGTGATTGTACTACATACTTGCCACCTTAATACTAAAACTCTTACTTAGGTCTTGGCTCGGAATAGTGTTGGATACTTAAGGTTAATTTAATTGGAGGAGTTTGGGTCGCTATAAAAATGTGTTTGTTATTGTAGACTACTCGAGTCGGACTCGCCCACCGAGGGTTTCGTATACGTACAAACTTATAATAGTTTAAGTAATCTCCTATTTTTAAAGACCAACGCCATATGTTAGGATCCTTATCAAACACCGACGAAGGGTTTAAAGACTTGTATAGCACTATCTCTCGAACGAATTTGCACGGCTGTATAATATGTTGGTTTTCAGGGATAATTCTTTATAATGTTAACCGATTTCGACAGTTCTTACTTTATTTTAAAGAGATTTTTTACGTAAAATCATAAATTAAATATAACAAGATCATACCATCCCATACATTAAAATGCGACCGCCTAAGACCGTGCTTACACTCCGCCACACATAGATGGCGCCACAAAAAAAATGTCTTGTAGCTTTCGATTATACGTGTAGATGGCGTTAAGTGTCAGTTTTGACATAGATTTACGGCTCGGAATTGACACTTAATGCCAATCTACAAATAATCGGTGGCAACAAGGCGTTTTTTGTGGCGTCATCTATGTGTGGCGGAGTGTGGTGGAGTGTAAGCGCGTTCGTAGGCGGTCGCATTTTAATGTATGGGATGGTATGATCTTGTTATATTTAATTTATGGTAAAATCTCGTATTAATTTGAACGGTATTTATTTTACAAAATTCTTCTTTTCTCCACTACAAAAAAGTCATAAAAATAGTTTTGATATGTACAAAAATAAATGAGTTATTTCTAACGCTAAGTAACTTGATATTTTACAGTTGGCCCCCGTTTCATTTTGGCCATTTTCTATAATTCATATCATTTAATTAAAAAAAACAATACTTTCAATTTTTAGGGGTTAACAATTAACAATGTTCATAACTTTTCCAAATTTCAAATCGATAGCATAAGTAGTTCGCGAGATATTTTGTAATGTGGCAGACAGACAGACGGACAGAGCGGCACCATAAGGACAGACAGAGTGGAACCATCCTTTTGTACCTTTTTCGTACGGAACCCTAAAAATCAATCAAATCGGAGGTGGGCAGTTGGGTACCTTTCCTTGTTAGTAACCAGCTTGCTTTAAATAACTTTGCATTTTTTACATCTGTATCCTACCACGGTTCGCAATAATCGATTTCTGTTTTCTACTATAGTATTAATTCTCTAGTATTATTTTATTAGGTACTTAATGTAAAATTGTTGTTGTTCCTTAAATTATACTTGAATGGAGCCTTGCTCTCCTCTGTGAATTTTTGACGTTTTAAAATACGTTACTCAACCTAATCTTTAATTATTTACTAGCACCAGAGTAAAGAATATAATACTCACTAGGCACCAGAGTTGAATTATTTCCGAATCTTGCCGGTTCATTGTTTATGATACTATTTAAAGGGAAAATGTCACCATCATTTTTTCTCCTGTTTTTGTTGTCTGTTGACGCACTAGATTAACTGCGTTCACTCTTGGTAAACAAAACTTAGCATAAGTAATTTCCCTGAACAGAGCAACAGCCAAAAAAGTGGTTTCCGGATAATTTCAGTTTATACTTAAGTGGGCAACGAAACGTAACGAAAAAAATCATCTTCATCATCAATGGACGCACAGTATCATCATTCAAGTTAAAGTTAGTAGCTGGGGAGTTTATTGCAAAACCTTAAATTTTTTGACCAAAGCATGAAACTTGGCACAGTTGTTCCTTATATCAAAATAAGCCGATTAAGATCGGGAGCCTTCGGGAGCCTCCCCCCTGGGGCCCGGGAGGGGGGGTCAAAGTACCGCTTCACCAGGCTTGGTTTGAAAAATTCTAACTTACCCCGTTTAGTTAATAGGTCATGTTTGGTATCGTTTTCGAGTAAATCAATAACGTAGAATTCGTTTTTAATACTAAAATTATAATTTAATGGTAAATAAAATAAAAAAAAATAAAAAAATTGAAATTTTCATCCATGATTTACAAATTCAGGTCATCATAAATGACAAACTGTTTGCTTTTTCTATAAATAAAAAATATGACATGATAGCCTATTTAATATAAATTATAAAAAATATAACTTTTATCCACCTTTACTAACGTTAAGTTCCACAAAAAAATTACTTTAAGACGCGCGGCGTCGGGACGCCGCGAGCGTAATTTTAAAATGCCTTTATTTTAGAAACTCTATTAGACCCTGTTTAGCTATTAGGTCATGTTTGATATCGTTTTCGAGTAAATCAATAACGTAGAATTCATTTTTGGTACTAAAATTATAATTTAATGGTAAGTAAAATTAAAAAAAATTTAAAAATTTGAAATTTTCATCCATGATTTACAAATTCAAGTCATCATAAATGACTAACTGTTTGTTTTCCTATAAATAAAAATATGATATGAAAGCCTATTTAATATAGATTATAAAAAATATAACTTTTATCTACCTTCACAAACGTTAAGTTCCACAAAAAAATTACTTAAGGACGCGCGGCGTCGGGACGCCGCGAGCGTAATTTTAAAATACCTCTATTTTAAAAACTCTATTAGACCCGGTTTAGCTAGTAGGTCATGTTTGATATAGTTTTCGAGTAAATTTATTTTACAAAGAATTTATTTTTGGTACTACAATAATAATTTAATGGTAAATAAATAAAATAAAAATATTCATCTATGATTTGCAAATTCAAGTCAACAAAAATGTTAACTGTTTGCTTTTTCTTTAAATAAAAAATATGATGTAAAAGCCTATGCGTATGTCACCAAACACCCAGACAAGTTTGGTGGAAACTTCCTTCACGAACTGCTTGGTGTCTGATGACCATGGTCCAAATGTTTCAAATGCAATTAAATGCATATTTGCGCGTTTAAACTGGGCGTTTTGCAGCAGGTAGTCCCTGGTTTCTGGCCCGAACGTTAGACGTTGGACGGAGCCAAGGTATCCACACAGGTCACGCGCCAAGGGTCGTCCCAGAAACCAAGGCAAAAGCGAGCAACCATCAGGCCGCTTTCCGTCTGCTGCTGACAAGCCGACAGGTTCGAGGGTTGTCGGTATGTTCGCTGTGCCGAGAGCCTTGCGGATTAAATCGTTAAGTGCAGCGTGTCACAAAATTCGGCCAGCACTAGACTGGCAGTGGAGTCCGTGGTGTCCTAATGCGTCGGCAGCAAGGGTGTGGTTGGCATGTCTTTAGCCCCAGTCTTAGACAAATGGCAGTATATGATGAAGTAAGGCAACCTCAGAAAGAGGTATGTTCTCCAAGTGTCGATCTTTTCTAGTAAAGAGGTTCTTCTGGCACTCATTCACTGCTGCGTAAGGACCCTTGATCTGAACCAATATGTGCATTGTCATTTTATTTAAACAGATTCTGCACCTATCAAATTACAACATTTTGGTGGATCACCTTCACTATTACACACTTACCTATCATACAAAATAATTACAAACTTTAGTAGAATCTGATTAGCCTATCTATGATATTGCTCCATCTCGTAATAGTTTGAAGCCTTGGGTGGCCATGTTTCTCCCTTGTTGATCGTTTCAAGCTGCGTTTATCGTACCTATCCCATACTATGTCTAATCTAGAAACGTTTTCTTTTGGCTTTGAAGCTTAGCCAGGCCACCCAAGGTGTCAAACTATTACAAGATGGAGCAATATCAGAGGCAAATCAGATTCTACTAAAGTTTGTAATAATTTTGTATGATACGTAAAGTAAGTGGGTAATACTGAAGGTTACGTGATCCACCAAAAAGTTGTAATTTGATAGTTGTAGACTCTAAAATGATAATGCACATATTGTTTCAGACCAAGTCATTGCGTAACGGTGAATGAGTGGTCGAAGTACCTACCTCTTTAGGTACCAGAAAAGATCGACAATTGGAGAACATACCTCCTTCAGAGGCTGCCTTGCATCAGCATATACTGCGCACAGTGTACCAGGGGCCCATTTCTCGAAGCTACAAGTTACAATTTTCAACTGGTTGTCAATGTCTAATATGACAAGTTGCAAAGAGACTTCCGCTTGTAACTTGTAACTTTCAGTTTTGAGAAATGGGACTCAGGGCGTTCTTGTTTGGAGTCAGGCGTTGGTGCCACACCAAAATTTGCCAAGTCCGTCTTCTTGGGGATGGAAGGAAGAAGAAGACGAATGGGTAGTGTGGTACCCATTCGTCTCCTTCTTCCTTCCATCCCAGTCAGGCAACACTGAAGTGGCCAGTATATGCTTAGAAGTTACAAGATGTAAATGTAAATCAGGTTGCAAACACCGATGCAACTGCATAAAGAGGGTAGAGCCTTCTTTATGCAGTTCCATATGTACCCAGCTATGTCTCTGTGAAGGGAATGTATAGTATGAGTATGAGTATGAGTAATCTGTCAATTAGGACACCACAGACTAAACTATAAGTGCTAACTTTTCAGTGTTGGATACTCTCTCCAGCAGTGGCAGTTCCGACTCTATGGCAGTTCCGACTCAATTATAATAAGCTCATTATAATTGACTTTAGTTAACTATAATAATTTCAAAAATAGAACTTCATACAATTTCTATACTAATTTGCGATATCTGGCAAATTTTCCTGCATCTGAAACTAATTTTTTTATCTGTCGCGTTATCGGCCAATCAGAGACGGTTATTACAAACAATTGGTTGCTAGGTAATTCGATGTTGATACAACGGTGAACGACTCTATTGACATTAATTTTAACTTGCATGAATGGTGATATTTCCGTCCATTGATGATGAAGATGATGACTCGTAGAAAAAGTATTGTATACAATAGTGATATAATTAAGCTTTTCACTCTCGTACCGTACTACACATGGTACTCGACTAAAAAGTTTTGTATTATATCACGATTGTATAAAATACTATTATATAAATACATTTATGGTGACTTGAATTTGCAACTCACAGAATTTTTTTTTTTTTATTTCAGTTAACATTAAATGGTCATTTTAGTACCAAAACTAAATTATACGTTATTTATTTACTCGAAAACGATACTAAACATGACCTAATAGCTAAACGGGTTCTAATAGAGTTTTTTAAAATAAAGGCATTTTAAAATTACGCTCGCGGCGTCCCGACGCCGCGCGGCTTAAAGGTTTTTTTTCTAAAACTTAACGTTAGTAAAGGTGGGTAAAAGTTATATTATTTATAATCTATATTAAATAGGCTTTCATATCATATTTTTTATTTGTAGAAAAAGCAAACAGTTTGAAATTTATGATGACTTGAATTTGTAAATCCTAGATGAAAATTTCAAACTTTTCATTTTTTTTTATTTTATTTACCATTAAATTATAATTTTAGTACCAAAAATGAATTCTACGTTATTGATTTACTCGAAAACGATACCAAACATGACCTATGAACTAAACGGGGTATGTTAGAATTTTTCAAAGCAAGCCGGGTGAAGCGGTACTTTGACCCCCTCCCGAGCCCCAGGGGAGGCTCCCGAAGGCTCCCGATCTTAATCGGCTTATTTTGATATAAGGAACAACTGTGCCAAGTTTCATGCTTTGGTCAAGAAAAAAAAGGTTTGGCCTCTTATTGTCGATAAACGTCCCCGTCCCCACTATAGGTAATGTATAAATATCGAATTTCCTGGCAACCAAGTATTATTTACAAAACTGTCTCTGTTTGGCCGATAACGCGACAGATAAAAAAATGTGTTTCAGATGCAGAAAAAATTGCCAGGTATTGCAAATTAGTATAGAACTTGTATGAAGTTCTATTTTTGAAATTATTATAGTTGTCTGCAGAGAATTATAATGTAAAATACCCTATAATGGACGATGATACCATTATGGACAAAAAACACAAATCCTTAAAAATAAGTACCTATCTAAAATTTGTTTCTTAAAATTGACGGCATTGTACCATAAAGAAGAGCTGTTTAATTTTGACATTTCATTTGATTCGGTTATTACTGAAGGATTTGGCGGCAATAAAAGTCATCAGATTACTAAAAAAAATTTCAGGGCGAATTCTTAGTAAAGTTGCTAACGCCGTGGGTTGCATGGGCGACGGTCGCGCGATGTTCGCGCGACGGCGATGCGACGCATACGAAATCAAACCTTACCGATATGGAAGTAAAAGACGCGACGGCGACGGTCGCGCGACCGTCGCCCACGCAAGACATGGCGTAAGAGAGGTGAGTTCATGTATTAAATAATAAATAAATAGTACTCGGTGGAAACCTGGATGAGTTTTACTTACTGCATTAACCATAAGATAAGGTTTAAAACATACTAGTTTGTTACTCCACAGATATAACGTAATAGTGTTATTTTGCGAATATCCATAACTGGAGCCGAAAAGAGCATAGTAGCATACCTCTAATGATGGATATAGGAACAGTTTACGAACAAAATTCACAAGGAACAATCCTATGATAAAATAACGCAAAATATAATTTTACTAGCTTTTACCCGCGGCTTCGCCCGCGTAATAAAAGTATTCATTAAGATTTTCATTTGGATCCTTAGGTTTCTCTGTAGGTATATTTATCTGCGATTATTTCGATTGCACATAATACTTTTGCTTGCAATGATTGTAGAAATATTACACATCGACCACAGCGTAGGTAATTCTATATACGCTGGGGAAACCTTTATAAACATCCCACATAGCCCGTATTTCGACACTATGATCGGTGGGTAAAAAGTACTTTTTTCTATTATCCCTTACAATTTTTTACATTTTGCTTATACTTATCGCAAACGTAATCTTCAAGCAAGCAAACAACGATCGTCTTAGAGCACATTGATTGTAAGAGACCGCCGACCGATTATCCGTATCCCTCTAACGATACCCATATTATCCGTATCCGTATCCGTATCCGTATCCGTATCCGTATCCGTATCCGTATCCGTATCCGTATCCGTATCCGTATCCGTATCCGTATCCGTATCCGTATCGCTATCGCTATCGCTATCGCTATCGCTATCGCTATCGCTATCGCTAACGCTAACGCTGTCGCTATCGCTAACGCTATCGCTAACGCTATCGCTAACGCTATCGCTAACGCTATCGCTAACGCTAACGCTATCGCTATCGCTATCGCTATCGCTATCGCTATCGCTATCGCTATCGCTATCCCTATCGCTATCCCTATCGCTATCCCTATCGCTATCCCTATCGCTATCCCTATCCCTATCGCTATCCCTATCGCTATCCCTATCGCTATCCCTATCGCTATCCCTATCGCTATCCCTATCCCTATCCCTATCCCTATCCCTATCCCTATCCCTATCCCTATCCCTATCCTTATCCCTTATCAAGATGTTTAATGATATAACACTAAGTTCTCGCGCTTTGTACACATATTTAAAGTCACATACAGGTCGAACGCGATTAATTAACATTATTTTTACCTTTTTTCCCAACGTTTCGGTCAGGTTGCACTGGCCGTGGTCGCGGAAGACTGACGTCCCAGCAAAATGTCACCAGAGATGTAAACAACACAAAACTACCCGATATTAATTTATATAAATGTTCGGGGTAGACAAATAAATATAATCTACCCGCTTTTAGTTAATGTTTATTTCCCACCATGTTTATTTTAAAGGTAAAAATAATGTTAATTAATCGCGTTCGACTGTATGTGACTTTAAATATATGTTTAAATAATGATTTCTTATCAAGTGCTAAAATATAAAGTTTCATGGTTTTATCTTTTAAAATTAAGAAATCCTATACAAACTTTCAACCTCTTTTTCAACCCCTTCATCCCTTTTTTTCGAAATAAAAAGTAGCCTATGTTCTGTCTCAGGGTCTAAAGATTGTCTGTTCCAAATTTCATCAAAATCGGCTGCGTGGTTTAAGCGGGAAAGCGTAACAGACAGACAGACAGACAGACAGACAGACAGACAGACAGACAGACAGACAGAGTTACTTTCGCATTTATAATATTAGTATGGATTTGGGTACATAAAATTGACTCATTGAGTATGAGGTGGCTTTAAAAGTAATATTATAAACTTATTTTACTGTCCATCCATTACAGGAGCACTGACGTCCATGACTTGCAGAAAAAAACAATTCCTTTTAATTAATTAAATACGAGGAATCCAATAGCAGTATCTATTCTGCAATGCGCTTGAAATGTAAAAAAAATGACAGGACATTCAAGTTTTAACACGCTTAGCGTTTTTACATGCATCAGTGAAATGAAATATCAAAAATAGGCATAATTTTATCTTAAGCTGTCCATGATTGGGTCCGTTACCTTAGTTGTCAAGTGTTGACTATCCAACACTGAAAATACTGTCTGTGGTGTCCTTACTGACAGATTAAAGTCGATGAGTAGAAAAAAAATATTAAAATTATATATGAAACACCTAAGGCTTTGGCTAATATACATCAAAATTGAAAAAAAGAAACATATTTTGTTTAATATCATTATCTTTTTAACTCTTTCCTTATGAATTTCCAGTTTTATTTATAATTTGTGTAGATTCGTGTGTTACTGTCGCATGACTACTAAGTAAATGTGGTTTATTGTATACATAACGGTTGTATATACCTATATAATTATATGTTTTTATCTTTTCGCCTATGCAAAGTCGTGCATTATAAATATAACCACTAGGCATAGAGTAATAGAAACAGAGAGAGCCTCACTGAAGACCGGCTGTGACCCAACAATGGCGGACATTTTTTTTTAACTTTTTTTATGGCTTGGTGGCGGAACACTCAAGCCAGCAATGGCAGACGGTTTGCGATGTGCAAACACGATTTAAAATCAAAATAATGATAATTCAGGTCAAGAGAAAATAAATTCTTCATTTAATTTATCAAAAATTAATTATTTTACATGAAATTTAGAAATATATTGTTTTTAACTATAAAATAATGACTCACTGCACCGTGTACAAACACTATTTAACAAAAATACTGGTCACACTCTTGTTTTGCAGTTTATTGGTTTATGATTATGAACATTAATGAATATCGTGATTTTACTTATAATAACGTGATAATGTATTTAATTTACGCATGAAAAAATACTCCGTATTTTTTTTTCTTTCGATAGTTGTAATTTTTACACAGTTTGATAACGCATGTAGGCATATTTTCTTATTTTTCTGGAGATGTTTTCGCCACGGGCGCCTCGTTCCGACTGACGGGAGATTAGTGGATGAGGTCATAGACAAATCTATCAATGTGGAGGATGGAATCACAGGTTTTTCTTCGGAGTTATCCGTCCATAGAATTGTAGGTTCATGCCACTAGGTAGCTATTTTTTGGAGTAATAATACTAATGATACCAGAGTCCTGACATGTTTTTTGCCTTTTCATTTAAATGTGCACGAATCGCAGGCGTCCAGAGAAACTGTCGGTTTAGCATAGTTTATTAAGTACACAGTTTAAACATAACTTTTCTGACAAAGTGTTTATGTCACAGGATGATGAGGAAGTACGGGCAATTTCGTCATATCACGGCCAAGTATAAAAATATGTGCGATTTTTTGTGTCCGTTTTAATGGAATTATGTTTTTGAATACCGGAAGCAACGACTCAAGATGTCAAGCCAATTATAAGATACATATAAGTAAATACTTAACAACGGAAATTTAGTATTTGAACAATGTCATAAAATGTCATTTGCAATACAATGATAATAATAGTTAATAACGCTATGTGTCGAGCCTTGAGATTGCATTGTGACTACCGGTAAAGTGTAACAAAGTACCTACCTACCTAACCTACTAATAGCAAATTATGGTCTCCAGTGTGCGGACTAAGGTTCCGTCCGTTTTCTACACTTAAATATTTGTTGATGGTCGGTTAGAGCGCGACACTGTAATTTATCATTATCATTCTCCTTGCGTTATCCGTATGGCATTTGCCACGGCTCGTGGGAGCCAGGGGTCTTATTGGAATTATGCCAGTTTCCTCAAAATGTTTTTCTTCACCGAAAACCGACTGGCAAATATCAAATGACATTTCGCACATAAGTTCTGAAATACTTATATATTTAAGTACGAGCCGAGGTTTGAACCCGCGACAAAGTCACACGCTCTTACAGCTAGGCCATCAGCGCAACACATTACTTCGTCGAGGGATGGCAATAAAAATTCACTGTGACTATACATTAGGTATAGTCAGCCAAAAAAGTGGTTTACCACTTTTCGACCTTATGTGTTTAAAATAGACTCGAAAAGTGGTAAACCACATTCTTGGCTGACTGTACCTACAGCTACCCTTCACTTTGACAGTAATCCCATGTATATATGTACGTCTTTTTTGATGAGCTAGTGGTTTTTATATTATAAACAATTGTTTCAAACCAATCCCCAAAACTATTTAAAAACAAAAGCAGGTTATATTTTTAACCGCCTTTCAAATCTCAGGGGAGGAGGCTATTGTTAATGTATTTGGTAAAATTTTGCATGCTAGTATTTTTTAAATACATATAGCAGAATAAGCAACAAATTGTCAAAATAACATCTGTAGACATAAACCATGTACATAATACTTATTCTATGCAAATAAAGCTATTCTATTCTATTCTATTCTATTCTACCAATATGTCTGTATGTTATTATTTTTAACCGCCTTCCAAATCTCAAAGGAAGGGGTTTTCAATTCGTCTGTATTTTTTTTTTTATGTTTGTTCCTCGATATCTCCGTCGTTACTGGACCGATTTTCAAAATTTTTTTTTTGATTTAATGTATATGCATACAGATTGGTCCCATTTTTCTCAGAACCCAGTTCTGATGATGGGATCCTGGAGAAATCGAGGGAACTCCTCAAATCTGAAAGGCATACATATGGTGATTTTTGTATTTTTAAAGGAACAGCATGCATTTACGTACGGAACAGTGACATTTGGTGCAGTGGAACTCCTGATGATGGTCAGAATGGAACTCCTCAAATCTGAATGGCACACTTATAGTGACTTTGGTATTTTTATAAGAACAGCATGCACTTACGACCAGAACAGTGACATTTGGTGCAGTGGAAATGCTGATGAAGAGTGAGCCGCCCCTGGTTAGAGTTCCGTTCTGATAATCATTCTCATCTGTAAGTACTTCAGAATCATCCAGATTTCAAAATTGGTTCAGAAATTACTGAGATATCGAATAACAAACACTAAAAAATATACAGACGAATTGATAACATAATCCAACATTTGAAAGTATTTATCACCAGAACCCCAAAGGAAGGCGGTTTTTTTTTCTTAAAAATTATTGTTTTTAATGTTTGTTACTTACTCGATATTATTATTATCTCCGTCATTACTGGACCGATACAGATTAGTCCCATTTGTTTGATACGTCACCATCCTCCTTGCGTTATCCCGGCATTGGCCGCGGCTCATGGGAGCCTGGGGTCCGCTTGGACAACTAATCCCAAGATTTTGGCATAGGCACTAGTTTTACGGAAGCGACTGCCATCTGACCTTCCAACCCGAAGGGTAACTAGGCCTTATTGGAATTAGTCCGGTTTCCTCGCGATGTTTTCCTTCACCGAAAAGCGACTGGCAAATATCAAATGACATTGCGCACATAAGTTCCGAAAAAATCATTGATACGAGTCGCACGCTCTCACCACTGGGCCAGGCACACATATAGTGATTTTTGTGTTTTTATAAGAACAACATGCATTTACATTCAAAACACTGACATTTGGAGAAGTGGAACTGCTGATGATCAGAACGAAACTCTTGCAACGACGCATAGCTCATGTTAGGAAATTTGTTCTCTTCGTTATGTTTATTAAGCACGTTAGGGGTTTCCAGTGACAATTTTGTCAAGCTGTGAGATTCTTGAGGAATGGAAGCAACTCCTCAAACCTTAACGGTATAAGTACGTTTACTGATTTGTTTTTCCATCTAATAGGTAATCAAACAGACAGACAAACAGACACGTGTTTATGTTCGCTGCTTTTAGGCTTAACTAATTGTTATATTAATAAAGGCTAATTATTTTTTTAGTCTTCATAATAATAACCAGATCGAAGGACTTCATATCGAGAAGTACCTAGCATTACTGATTTTTAATCATTATTTTTTGCAGTCAGGAGCAAAGTGCTTTATCGCGTCAAGCTCTAATAGGAGCGGTCGTAAAAAATAGCTTAATACCTACTTAATTAATCTTATTCTTGTCATAAAAACCAAATTAGATTGCGTAACATGACAACTTTAAAGTCATCCGTTATATTTAGATACTTAAGTAGCAAAACATAAAGTTGCTGCAAGCTGAAGTTGTCTCAAGTCAAAGCATGACAAATTAAAACATAAGCCTTTATTACCTTGCTAAAAACTATACCTGCATTGATTGATTGAGTATTGATATTATCACGGCATGTTTTATTCACTGTCTGAACTCTTGAATTTTGTACAAGCTCAAGCCTACGGCAAAAAAAGATCAAGTTACTTAAATAACTTTAGCCTTGAAACTATTATCATCTTTTTAAAGAAAACAAAAAGTCTTTATAATAATAACAAATAACAAATAAATATTATAGGACATTCTTACACAGATTGACTGAGCCCCACGGTAAGCTCAACATGGCTTGTGTTGCAGGTACTCAGACGATATACATAATATACAAATACTTATATACATAGAAAACATCCATGACTCAGGAACAAATATCTGTGCTCATCACACAAATAAATGCCCTTACCGGGATTCAAACCCGGGACCGTGGCTTTATGAAGCTCTAATTTTGAGATTCGTTTAAAGTTTTTGGGAACATATTGTTCTAAATTTGGAGGGAGGGACGGGGGAGGGAGTTCAATGGTTCCGGACACATTTCTTCACTTTTGTAGCGATTATTACCGAAAATATTAACATTTAAAAAATGAAATGTGGCTTTTTCCACATTTCGGTGTCATTAATATACATATTAGTACCAAATTTCACGGTCACTGAGATTGAGATTATCTGCGGACGGACGGTACGATGGGGGGACAGACAGACATATTAAAACTATAAGGGTTCCTAGCTGACCACGGAACCCAAAAAAACATACATTGCATTTTCAGAAGGGTTAGGGAGATCATATAAAATTTTCAGTGTCTCTCTAATCAAGTAATTAATATAGAGGTTAAAAGAAAACGAAATCTTAAAAAAACTAGCAAGGTACCAAAACTTGCAGTACGTACCTATTATGTCAGCGACACATGTCAATGTCATTACCTCGTAACGCCCACCATACAAACAATTTGCTAGAGAATTTTGAACCGTTGCATTTTAAATTAGTTAAGTTTAATTTTTTCGAAAAATTTTAGACAAAAAAAATGCTACTTTATTCACATGAAAGTTAAAATTCCATTGAACCAAAATGTACATATCATTGCACATTGTGCGACAAGACGTTAAGTAAGTGTAATATTAACTATTAAAGATGAGTTTGAATATGAAATTGTTTTATGCCATTAAATTATACTGTATACAAGGAGTAATTCGTAAGTGTAGCCAGGTGATAATTCCTTAAATATAACAAATATCATAAAACTTCCATTTAAAATCGAAAGTGCCGTTACCCATGAGTGAAATTACATTCATATTTTTTTTGGTAAAAGCAGAAACATTAAAAATATTAAGTTCTTAAAAGGTCTCTCTCAAAACGATATAGTATTTTATGCAACAGGCGTTTAAAGGACTCGTGGCGTCTTGATAACAATTTTCGGCTTCGCCTGAAATTGTTACCCACGCCACGTTACTTGTCTTTTTTGACTCTGCAGTTAAACACCGTTGCATAATAATAGTTTTTCTACGACCATGCACTTAGTTTTTAATAGTTTTCTTGAATAACTTTCGTGAAATTCACACTGTCTTGTATTTTGACGTAAAGGTTTGCACTGTCCGCTCAGCTGCACAGAGCCTTCCCGCGCACGCGCACAGTATCGTTATATCATATGCGTTGCCCATGGTTACAGAGCCAAACAAAGCGTTTTCAGTTTTTTTGATACTGCGCGCATGCGCGGAAAGCCGGCGGACGCTGGCTTTGGGGAATAGACTATTATGTAGGGTTTTAAAGATCTATGCACGACCTTGTAAATGACGAATAAGAGTTCGGGAGTAGATTTTTTTTTCGATAATGAACGTAACGACTTGTCGAATTTAACGAAAAAAAAACACGGTGTAGAAAAAAACTGTTTCCGAAACTTTCCTTCGATGAGAACAAATTGGTAATTGGTAACTTTTTGTATAATAATCTGGGTTCTTATATTATTGTGAGGGCTTTGTCATGTAAAATTGTATGGTGTGAAATTAATTCCAACGGCTGCCGCTAATATTAATTTTGGGCATGCCTAGATATAACTTGCCGTGTGTATATTTGATAGTCACTCCTTTATGCACGATGTCAAATTGCCAATAGTGTTTATCTACTAACTTGACCGGCGCCCGGCACACCGCCGCGCGCCGGGCCACAAGATGAATCAACCCGCGATGCGGCGGCGATTCTCAGAATTAGGCAGGTAAACAGCTTCCTCCAAATGCTCGACTACAAAATTGGGGATTTCCTTAACTATGACGTCAAATATACTTTTTCACTTCTCATGCTCAAAAAGTGCATTTTCGCATTTTATGCTCTAGACTCTCTAGAGCATAAAAGTAAAATTTTCTTCTAAGACTAAGGTAAACTGTCTTAACAGCCTAACAGTTAAAACGTATTGCACAATTTTACTGTGCAATAAAATTGTGTAGATGACAAAACATATTTTATGTCATCAAACTCATTAAATTTAGTTATAATCACATAAAATATGAATCGATTATCGTTCAAAAATGTTAAAATATAAAACACAGCCAAATTATATTATTGTATGCCCGACATAACTTCCCGTTAATTATATGCCTTTGGTTTTTGTACAATCGAGTCATAAAACCCAGAAGACACTGAGTACATCTTTATTTACAAACCAGACGTATAAATGGGTCTTCTGTTAGAGATTACCAAGATTTAAGCCAACACGAATATTTTTTATTGCGCCCGTAGTTTTTTATATCAAACGCGCAAAATTCATTTTTGAAACAGTTATCTATTTAAAAATAAATGTACATACCTATTTTTATAATTTTAAATTAATAATTTTGAATGAAGACCTGGTGTATCCTTATTTTATAAATAAATTGCAGTCTACAAATCAACAAAAAACATGAGTACTTACTCGTAATATACAAAGTTAAGTAAGAAAGATACTAGGTCCATAGGTACTAACATTCACGATTATTACTGGCGCGTACAAAATTTCCAAAAATAAACTTATCGACGTCGATATCTATTGTCGCCTAATTAAACCTCAACCACGCGATTGCGCGTCCGCTCTCATGATATGAACGCAATCGCGCGGTTTTTCCTTTCCCCTCCAGCCAACGCGCGCATTCTTTCACACACGATTGCTGTTTCTCGCGCGATAGAGTGACTGTGTAAAGGCGGCTATTAACAATTTTGTAATTTTACAAGATACCACTGCAAAATTGTTTTAAAGGAGGTAATTGCTGTGCATAATTGATCATCTCGCAGTGATTTGTTTCTATAGTGCAATTAACCTCTTTTGCAACGGAATACAGGAGTAAATTATATAGTAATTCTGCGTTACGTTATGTACCCGATTGTTCTTTCGCATAAATAGGTTATCTTACACATCTTACAGTTATCTAAACGTAATAAGTGTCTAGGATAAATCCGACAATGTATGTAGATGGTTAATTCTACCAGCCAGCTTACGACATCAAGTTAAAAATTGTAGATATGAAATTAATAAAATAAAATAAAATAAAAAGCCTGTTTATTCCGAAACCTTAAAAATATAAAAAATTAATTAAAATACTTAAAAAAAAAAAAAATTAATTTGGTTTGGACCCCTTTCGGGTAAAGGCCTCCTCCAGCTCCAGCCATCTGTCTCTGGTTTTTGCCACAGTTGGCCAATCTGTGGCTATTTTGCAGAGGTCGTCCGACCATCTTGCGTTGGGTCTACCGTCTCTCCTCTTGCCACTAGGGCCCTTCCACATGGTAGCGATTTTTGTCCACCTATCTGCGTGCATCCTGGCTACATGACCCGCCCACTTCCATTTTGATTTTAAACTATATTCTAACGCATCAATTATTTTGGTTTTCGCCCTTATGTCTTTGTGTCTTATCTTTTCCTTGAGCTTTATTTCCATAATGTTGCGTTCTATAGCCATTTGGCATGACGTGATCTTATGCCTTGCCTTCTGTGTATATTTCCAGGTTTGGCTGCCGTACGTCATTGTTGGAAGTAGGTACGAGTCTATAACTTTTTTCTTCAGCGTAAGAGGGAGTTTGCTTTTTAGAATTTCTTTCATGCTCCAAAATTTGTTCCAGGTTTTCTTTATTCTTTTGTCTATCTCCTCTATATATATGAAATTACTTTACAATAACTATCTCCATCGTAGGCCACGTTTTTGCCGTTAGCCAAGAGTAAGCCCATTTATAGTAAGTACCTAATAATAAAAAAAGAAATAATCATAGAACTATAAAACAACTATCAATGTTGCTAAAAATTAAAAATAAAAATTGTAAGATGTTTTCAACTCCTTCAAATAAGCGCCTTAGTAGCTGATTGAAGATTATATAAAATCGATTCAGAAATCAAAGGTTGCTTTTTTTGTTTCATTATTGTTGATGTTATTTTATTTATTTTCAAAATAACAAGACCATTGCTTGGAAATAAAATAGCGCTTTATGTAGATAATTATACATTATATCACGTGACAGTTAGATCATTCGAGATAACGTACCAGTCTGCACGGAGCCAGTAAAACCACTTTACAGCACTCAACTCCATAATCCTTCTCCAGTTACCATAAGATGCATTTTTCTTAGGTAAAAGCATTTTTAAACTATTGCTCTTCCTTTAGCTGCGCTACAAAACGAGGTACGCTTAATAGTCTCAAGTGCTCGGACTCAAGGTAGTATGTTGCTTGAATGAGACGCCGCCGTGGATCCTCCGATTGACCGCGGCCCGCGGGGGCGCAAGGCCTTAGCCTAAATGTTCACGAACTAGAATGCTCGTTACGTGCATGACTTATTTTTTTAATACAGAAATAAATCTCTGTTTACTTATGGGCAGAACACTGATAAAGGTAGACCACAGACGACAGCAGTACCAAAATCTCTAATAAATATTACCTACCGAACGTGCCATATTGGACTATCGAACGATGTCAATAGTTTTTTTTTTACAAGGGGGCAACATTGTTTAACCGCACGTGCCAATATTGAAATTCGAATAAGCGCAAGATTCCAATAGTGACCGCTAGAGTAGTGAGTGGTTCAGAAAGTAGAATCTTGAGCGTTGTGAGGGTTTCATGGCACGTAGGTTAAACATTTTGTTTAACTTATTACATCTACACGAGGAAAATGTAAACTGTAAATTTTCTAACTAAATCAAATTTAACTGTAAATTTTCTAACTAAATCAAAAGGGGTAGGCAGAGCACATGAACTATAAGGCTTTTTTGACATTTATGATTAAAAATTATGATTTAAACGTCAATTCTACCAGCCCAAAGTTTTTATAGTTGTCTACAGAGAATCGTAATGAAATATGACAGTTGCCAAGTGTCAAAGTCTATCCAACACTGAAAAGCACTTATAGTTTAGTCTGTGGTGTTCTAATTGACAGATTAAAGTCGACGAATAGTAGAAAAAAAATACGAACTCTAAACCAAATGGACGAGCATTGTGTGATTTTAAGGGCCACTTGCACCAACGAAAATAGAGAGTTAACCCACATCATTTAATATGGAATTTGACACATGGCAGCCCACTAACCCTGAGTTAAGTGGTTGGTGCAAGTGGGCCTAAGAGTGGTAATAATTTCCTTCCGCTTCGCTTCGGTCGTGGACTGAGACCTGCAGAGGTTTTCTCGACGTGCCACAGTTTGGGGTATTTGTACTATTTATAAGTAATTGAAGGGAAGGAAGCCGGGACTGCTTTATATTACTTATACATTTGGAAACGTTCTTAAAAACATAACATAAAAGGTGTATCATAGTAGCGTCACTTAATTACTAGGTATTGCTTTTGGATTTTGGAGCCTATTAATAATAACAAATGATGATGAAATTTGAACATAAGTACATGTTTTATATACAATTAGAGCATAGATGTTTAAAACACAAAAATAGAAAACTTGCCCTCCTTTGTCAGTAGGTATGTTTAGGTAGGTATATTTCGATCCTTCCACTGACAAAATCTTTGCGGTTTACACCCTGTGTAGAAATGACCGAGCATCATCCATCATCTTCCAGGCTAACTCGAACTCCTCGAAAGCTGTAGATTTATTTGTTCTTTCGCTGATGTTACAGGTCACACGCTTCATTATATCACCCTGTATTATATATTATACATATAACGTTATTGTACTAAACTTAACTACACAATCAATACATTGTTGCATTTATTATTACGATTGGCTCATATTTCTCGCTAAGCCTTAGTAAAAATGTAGATGCGGCAATTAAGTTCTTTGTTAACTCTCAGCGACAGAAGATAATTGGTAAGCCGTGCAACTAAATAGTCAGGCTATATTACAACTGCCGTGGCATAGACTGAAAAATCTCAACCTTGTTCCAATTGAACTAAACGCAGAACAAGGTGATCTCGAGTAATCCCTATGGTTAGGAGATTATTAATGTACGCTTTTACTTCTAAGTAATTGCCTATAATTAGTATAAATAAGGTAAAGATATCCTTCAGACTAAAGGATGGTTAGACATATCGTTTGGTATGGGTCCTTAACATATTTTTAGTACAATGCCTTTAAGTTTGGCAGCGCTAAAAATTTAAAATCGGCTTCCAGTAATAATAGTGTACGACTTTTAAGGAAGAGATGAGATTGTAACCAGTATCGTATATCAAGAATAGGTACCTACATTTATCCTTAAACATATACTCGTAAGTGATAACTTTTGACATACGGTACCCCCCGGTAAGCGTCACTGCCGGTAGTTGAAATATGTTTCATGTTTCACATTTTAAAGTGATATTATGTGTCCAGTGTACACGTATACTATATTACATCACTAATGTGAAACTGAACAAATATTTCGATTGGTTAAAATTACTTCGCAGTGAGGATCCCCTCCCCGCTCCCCGGCACCCCTGAGACTGTACAATACGAGTATATCTATCTAGATAGTAAAGTTATTCGGCGGCCGATTACGTCAATCAAAGAAAGATTAATTAGGTAGAATAAAATCAAAATTCCAATAACTCAAAAATCGGTCTGATACTCGAGGTGTTTTATTATTGTGTTGTGAGTGTGTTTAGTAAAACGTCCCAGTTTGTCGGTTACCACTAATAAACTGACAAAGCGGCTTTATAGCAATCGACAAAAGTGGCACGTTTTCCCGTGCACGCTCACATTTATTTACCATTTATAGTAATGTGATGTCTCGTATGTACAAGATACATATAAATAACCGATAATCGAAAAATGGAACCTAACCTAACTTTCTTTCCTCCCCTCGGCTTAAAGAGTACGGCTGGGGACTTTTGATATGTTCACCCACTAGCTAGCCCAGACAAAGTGATGAAGCAAAAAGTTGTGTTTCTTGTATTTCCTTCTATACATTTTTATTGCTTGAAGTAAGCGAAAGGATTTTATAGTTGAGACACGAGCGAGGGGCAACCATTTCATACATTCTTGTAAGGTTTTTTTTAAGTTCTAGTTTAATGCTTCGCACTCGGTGAGACCTTGCATCTCTGGTAAAACCCTAATCAACATCCGCTAACCTTCAAATGCGTGCAAACTTTTGAAGTGTGGGTAATAATGTACATGTACCTAAAAACGTTTGTAAGACTTGTATAATCTATATAGGTAGATATAAATGCAAGTGTCCTGAATGACTGACCTAATTCATCAACGCAGAGCCTAAACTATAAATGCTAGAACGTTGAAATTTGTATACTTACCTACACTAGGTCGGTGTACAACAGCTGAAAAGCGATTTAAAAAAATACACTTCTAATTGTATTAAAAAGGGGATGAATGTTTGTATGTGGGTCAAATTTTATTTTGGGTTAAGAACTTGCAACTTCATAAAAAAATCTAAAATTATTCATCTCTTTGGGAAATAAAGGGAAATAAACCCACGCGAACGAAGTCGTGGCCGTCATGGGCAATAGCTAGAGTATAACAGTATCTATCTATTAAACACTGATACTCGTACTGAAACCGTTGATGTACTTTTTTACACCCTTTTCTCCCCGGAGCCCTTGATTCGTCGATTCGTGTTTCTATGTATCTGTATACATAAATTGTTATAATAAACCAACATGCAGCTTGACAAAAGAACAAGCTGAAAAGCTAAGGGTATGTCAGAGAGCGATGGAAAGGTCGATGCTCAAAATTACCAGACTAGATAGGATGCGAAAGGGAAAAAAAAAACCGGCCAAGTGCGAGTCGGACTCGCCCACCGAGGGTCCCGTACAAACTTTCTTTCAAACTACCTAGTTAAAATAAACTCATGTTTTCATATAACTCAAATGACTTGACTAGAAGACAAAAGTATAGGTACTAATGAGCATTATTGTGTATAGCGCCATATCTCGGTGAATTCGCTAACTAATTTGCGCGACCTGTATACTATGTTGGTTTTTCAGGGATAATTCTTTATAATGTTAACCGATTTAAACAGTTTTTACTTTATTGGAAAGAAGACGGTTTACGTAACATCTCGTATTAATTTGAAGTACGATATACATTCGCAAGGGTGGGTAAATTGAAAGTAAAAATATGAAAAGTTTTTTATGAATTAAAAAAAATTTTCCAAGATACAAACACGATTATAATTTTCCTGTAATATTTAGCATAAAACCAATGTTTCCTAAAATTTTCATCATTTTTTGTTGGTAAACTTCGGAGATAAGGGGGGGAACGGTATATTTTTTAACATTTTTCTTCAAAATACTTTTTTTTCCACAACAATAAAAATATAAAAAATAGTTTATTTACGTTCAATTTGCGCTCTTTCTAACGATATCCCACTTGACCTAGTAACTTGAAATTTACAGTTTGTTCCCCATTCATTTTGGCCATTTTGTACAATTAAAATTCATAAATTAAAAAAATATATACTTTCTATTTGTAGAGGTTTACAATGTTCATAACTATTCCAAATTTCAAGTTGATAATATTAGTAGTTCTCGAGATATTTAGGAATGTGACAGACGGACAGACAGACGGACAGAGTCGCACCATAAGGGTTCCTGTTTGTACCTTTTTGGTACGGAACCCTAAAAGCAGGCATTGAAGATGTTATACAGGCAGCCAAAAAAATTAAATGGGCATGGGCAGGTCATATGCGTAGAATTTATTTATTTATTTATTTATAAATTCCGTAAAATTAACACTAATAGACAGGCTATACATACATGTTAATAAGAGGGTAGTTTTAGAGACTCATACAATAGGGTACACACTTATGGTCTTATGATTGATTAATAATCAGTAGCTAATGGAACTTGGAGTCGTATTAGCTTCCAGGTATCGGCTACTAATCGAAAGGAATTGCGATAATACAAACCGTGCCCGTGCTGTAAAACATATCCAGATTGCTGTCACTGGCCATGCCAAATGAAAGATGGGCAAAAGTTATCACAGAGTGGCTGCCCAGATATAGCAAAAGGAAAAACTATAGACCTAAACTTAGATGGAGAGACGATCTGAAAAGCCATTACAAATACTGGTGGAGATCAGCTCTAGACCGGAAAAACTGGGAACGTTTGGGGGAGGCCTTTGCGCGCAAAGCGCCATGCAATTAATTAGTGTATTTATTATGCAATTAATTCATTTAACTTATCATACATACATACATACATACTTTAGTAACTTATTAGTAAACAAATAAGAACTCGTAAATCAATGAATGTAAATAATTATCTCAGAAGCAGTTATATCGCAATAATATTACATATTTAACTACCTACTGAAAAATGTAAAAATGTAATTTATATTTTCATGAAATAAAAGGATATTATTATTATTATTTGTTTGTCCTTTCCAGTACTCGGGACCATTATTATTATAATAAACCATTTGTATATTTCTCTACACATTGATAATTACAGCTACCATACAGGCATAATATCAGATCGTGTAGACCGAGAGGTGAAGTGTTGCAATCATGAACTGTTTCCGGATTGGCAACCTACCCTTGAAAGGGTCACACAAATACATTCTGCGTGTATGTGTGCAAATATAGTAAGTATAAATGTGACTACTTACATACTAATAAATTACACTTTATTGGCTAGTAGGTACTTACCTAAATATTGTTTTTCCAAGAATATCAAAAAGTAGTAAGTACATAGTAGAAAATGACTGCGATGTTCTTTTGATTACGTACGTTACTTGATAGCAAAAACCTTTCGGCTAATGTATGTATTGGTCTTTATTGGAAAATGTACGATTAATTATTTTTAAAATCGGGACTTAATCGCGTATGACTACATATTAAACTGACCTCCAACGTTTCTCCAACTCCGAAGAAGAGACTCCGAAGAGAAGACTCCGAGACCACGGGAACAACGCCGTCCCTGAAACTTTGGAGGTCAGTTTAATATGTAGTCATACGCGATTAAGTCCCGATTTTAAAAATAATTATGTGTAATAATCGTGAAAGTAATTTGATCTTGAATATAGTTAAATTAACTGCTTTAAAATTAATAAAAGTAGGTGAATCTAGTAATGAAGATGATTTACCACCTGTGGAACTACTGGAAGCAGTGATAAACGCATTTTTGCCTTGTAGTTTCCTCGCTATAGTGAGGGGAAAAGTTTTGTGTTACACACGGGTGCAAATGTATTTTACTTCTCGTGTGTTGAAATACAACTTTGCCCCCTTGTATAACAAATAACTATTGTTATATTAACAATTTTAAAGTAGTTAATTTGACTTTATTCAAGGTCAAATTACTTTACCCACTAGTGGATAAAATGCGTTTTTATTTAATAATTAATCATTATTCATCAATCATTTTAATCATGACTTCAATACTAATCTATTCATACGTAAAATAATTAATACCTACTTGAGAGTAAATACTTGATAGTGAATAGTAAATTAAATTATTTGTTTATTTTTATACATACCTTTTATTAAATAGTTTTATTACCATATTTCCATAAATTATAAAAACAAAACAAAATTGTTTCCTTTTCGTTTCACGTAGGTATCAAGTAGGTATTAATTATTTCACGTATGAGTAGCTCACTTTAGAAGTAATTTGGACATGATTAAATTGATTGATGAATAATGATTAATTATTACAATAAAATTATTTGAATCATCCTATATGCAGCGTGACGTCAAATTGATGTCATCGGCATGAAAGTTAAGGGCCCTGGTTAAATACCTTGTATTATACCGACATGTGCGATTTTTTCACACTTGTATCATAATGTTCTACTTTAGCCGAGTGCATTATGATTCATTTCATTACATAACGCATGGCATGGTGCTTAGTTCAGCCCAGCGTAAGCGTTACGTTGCGACCTTGACTTTCACCTTAAACTGCCCGTGGCCAACGCCTTCTGACTACCGTATTGCAAAACAGTACACGCTTACTTGAACTTTAGGAAGTATGCTTTATCTGTAACGTTGCATCATAATTGCTGTCTTACAGCCTAGTATTTATTGGTGACATTTTTACCTTTCTGGATTATAACAATATTTTATTTATATTTGCCAATTTAAGTATGTAATTCCGAATTTATTTGCATAATATAGGTTGCTTATTGTTACGTTCTAGATAATCTAAAAGGTAAAACCTAGATATAAGGATATTTGCTACTCCCCACCCGTGTCCATGTGAAATTTTACATACAATTTAACGTAACACCTGTTGCTGCTGTACATGTATGCCACGGTTTGCAATGAATATTTACTTAAATACATAGGCCTGAGCAAGCTTTACTCAGTCTTATGAAACCAACACCGAAATCACTAAAAATGATTTGTTACATGCATTTTGGCTATCTGACCTCTTTTTCTATAGGAGTGTTTTTCATTTTGCGATTTCAGGGGCGATCTCATAGTAAAAATCGCTAAGTATGGATGGACCTATATGTTCACTTCATAAATGTGAGTGAGTTTAGTGAAACGTCCCACTTTGTCGGTTCTAGTTACGGAGCTACGGGCAGTTTAGTGAAATATGGCAAAACCTACCGAAAATCGGTTTTCAATAAAAACTTATTAATAAGACTCTAATAAAGCTATTATTTTGATGCCGGTGCATAAATGTCAAATTTTAGCACCTTTTCAGGACCTCAAAGTTTAGTGCCGACCGTCCTACTTTGTCGGTTACATATGAAACCGTGTATATCATACTTGTGACTGTTTTAGGGAAAACTTCTTACTTTTTCAATGAGTAATTGTAATATAACAAAACTTAAGCTATCTTTTGGTGAAAGAATTATGTCTGTATGTCAAATAGTTATTATTTTTATGTATTCAAATATTGCAAAAGTGAAAAAGCGACAACTGTTATACTTTGAGACGGCAAAAACACACTTGTATTTTGAAGTTATGGAGTGATGGGTATCAAATAAATCCCCACACTTTAAGGATTTCAAATTAGTCAAAATCATGTATGTGACCTTGACAGTTTTAATATAAAAGTATTCTTAAGCTAAAAAGACCGAAATAGTTCTATAGATCCCTTCAGTCAAAAATATAATTTATTATATTCTAGTGGCTCTGGGTGCGTAGCCGAATGGCACAAATGCTCACGAAACGCTCACGAAACGAAACGCTAGTAGATATCTATCTCTATCGATCGTGCATATTGGCGTGACAGAGCCAGACTAACTGGCGCTTCGTTTCGTTTTCGTTTGGCGTCGGAGAAATGCCATTCGGCTACGCACCCTGGGCTGAGCTGTGGGGCCGTTCAAGTATTACGTAAGCATAGAGGGGTGGGGTTTTTTTGCTTTTCTTATTTTTAATGACATGGGAGGTAGGGGGGAGGGGTCTAGATGATGATTACGTAATATGTTTACATAAGCATGGGGATCGGGTAAGAGCTATGCTTACTTTTGCTGACTAGGGTGTTGGAGGGAGAAGGGGGGGGGATAATTGTAATAAATCTACTTACGTCTTATTTGAACGACCCCATTAGATCTTCGCGATATTATTAGAAAACGCAAAAGTGAAAAACACTTCGTTCTTTTAGGCAAATTATCACATTGAAGTCAGTCAACCAAGGAGAGCCGACCCCAGATGAAGGGACAAGGCTTAGGACAAGAAGAGGAATCACAGGCAAGTCACGTTACTCTTTAGCGCCGTACACGCTTTTGGCGCTTAAGTCCTTTATGAAAAAATGCGAAAACTGTCTCGACAATAACACTTTACTTTATTTATTTTTATTTTTATTTATTTAGAACACATACAGTCATTTATACATATGAAAAGGGTGCATATAAATATACGCATGAAAACTTACTCTAAAAAAGACTTTATCATATAATCTGGTCACTGGTCATAGAATCTCATGAAAATAAATACAGAATAATAAAGAGTTATTTAAAAGTTTTATTTCGTCTATTTCGATATATATGACTTATGATTAGTACCTAATACCTAATATAGATTATAGACTTTACAAATTAAAAATATATTATGATCACAAACATTTTCATGGATACTAATTCGAAAAACATGACAGCTATGATTTAAAAGTTGATTTTATACTTGTACTCTATTTTCAGCGTGTGGACTACTAGACCGACAAAGTGGGTCACTAAACTTGAGTCGAAAATAAATTCAGTTCAAATTCCGTAAAAATAAATCAAACAAACGATATTAGTATCAATGACTATTATGTTAATAATAACAAACCTTTGTATCATAGATAAAATGTGTTTAATATACCACACACGTGTATTTCACTGAACAAGCACTAAAGCACAGTATAATAAAGAGTACTATTGTATCATAGATAAAATGTGTTTAATATACCACACACGTGTATTTCACTGAACAAGCACTAAAGTTTAGTAAACCGACAAAGTGGGACGCTCCCTACAGAAAATCACTAAACTTTATTTGCATAAAAAAGTACTTAATATTTGATGTTTTCATACTTTTTATGCTTGATCAGTGTGTTTTTAAGTAATCACATGTTTTAAATTGATATACATAGGTAATTTGTAGGTTTTAATATTATAATTTTCAAATATATTTTTATTAACTTTTTAATATAATGACTAACTAAGGGCATCCATAGAATTATTTTTACTTTTTATAGCATAAGAATACATTTATAAATACAATATTAATGATAAAACTGCAGGTTGTGCTATAAATTTGGAAAAAATAGACATATTCACGTTGACATATTTTTGTTCTGTTTTTATGTTTAAGTCTCCGTAACATTAAAATTACTGTGATTACGTACATGATTTAGACTTATTCGAAATCCCTAAAGTATGACGATTAATTTGATACCCACCACTCCGTAACTTCACACTACAAGTGTGTTTTTTATCATCCCATACTTTAACCAACGTTTTCTCAATTGTCGGTTTTACGTTTTTGCAAACTTGAAGAATTTAAAAAAAATAACTATAGCACCTAGAGACATGATTTTTTCACCAAAAGATAGCTTATGTTCCATAGTATTAGGAACTAGTCGTAACTCCATATCGACAAAGTGGGACCTTTTCCCGTGCACAAGCACAAATTATGGCAGGTGATTAAATAGGAATATAAAAACTAGTAATATTGATGAAAAGAAAAGGAGTAAGTAGGTTACACTACGTTATATTATTAACATGATGGGTAGCAAGCCAGTTTTTAAATACCTACACCTTTGTACGGTACGTCGGGCAAGTTTTGTTTTAATCCTGTTTTGTTCAAATGACTTATCCTCGTAAGTCCCGCCCGGCGTACTTGTACAAGTAATAATTCGAGTTTTAAACTCTGAAAAAAGAGTGATCCAAATTCGAAATATTGGCTGGGTCTCTTTAACATAGGTACTATTGTATTTTTACAGCATGGAAGTCTTATACATTATATGAACTATGTATATCCGAAATTATTAATTACCTACCAAAACCTTATGTAAAACGCTCCTTAATGCGTTTAAGGTGCAGTAGAATCCGAAAAATAAAGTTAGTGCTTCTTTTTTAATATAGGTAACGTTATAAATTTTACTAGCTATTTAGGACATTTTGACTTTTAGAATTTTAACTTGAATCGATAGAAAAAATATCCAAAACTTAGGTTTAAATACATTATAAAATGTAGTAACAAATGCACAAACATCAGAAATATCCTATTTGATAGAATGCACCTAGGCACCTACCTATCTATAGACTACATATTTGTATTTCAAAATTCAATCAATAAAAAATTTAAATGTAAAACATGATACTTGTGCACGCTCCCGAGCACGCACTTCTATCTCGCTCATCCTTACGCTGAGTGAGAGCTACAGAACCCGAATTTACTGTGCCATCTGGGTCTTAAAGCTCATGTTCGGTTCGGCGTGTAACATTTAGACCGCGAGAGTGGTAATGCCCCGGGCGGCCATTACGGTCACAGGCCATATTTACGTACGCTTTACATTAATCGCATTTACATACATCAAACGCAGAAGTAACGTATAACTTGAAGGTCGACTTTCAGCATGTAAACCTTGCTTTACAAGATAGACAATGTACAGAGTAAACAAATTTTGGATGATAGGATTTATTGCCAAAAGAAAAATTGCTGGCCCCAGGGATCTCCTTGTTGGCAGCCTACTTTTGACGATGATTCATTTTTACGGTACATTCATTTCGTTGGGTTTGCGTAGATAACAGTGAAGATACTTAGTTATAAATTTCGGGAATGTTAGATTTTGCTTCTGCCAACAAGGTATCTCTGTCCTATGAATTGAATGCGTTTTTGACATAAATTTTGAGCAACACTTCGCATTGGTCGTGTCGCTAAGGAATGTCCGGAGGACGTGCACGGCGGCTTCGCAACCTCCTTCGATTCGGTAAGGTATGTCTAACGGCAATTTTGGATGCTAAACGGCGAAGTGTTGCACCAACAGCAATTGGCCTCACCCCTCCATCCTTTTTAGTTAAAGCTATTAAATTTGCTCCATATAAAATGGTACTATTTCCTTTAATATTACCTGTGAACATATTATTTATTAATTTTGTGATATTATTGGTTAACTGTTCGCCGACGTCCCCGTCCGCCGGACGGGCATGTCAAATCCTTTAGCTGCTGTGGGCTGAGGCCATCGAATCCTGCTGTCGCTAGAAAAAAGAAGACGAGCGGCGCCTATTAGGTCTCCCTCGGTGATTTTATTTTCAATGGATTTGATTTCGTTGGAGTTTTTAGGAAGATGTGTAGGTGTATAGTTGAGTAAGGAAGTCAAGAGTTATTGTAATTAATTGAAATTTTAGATCAGCCTACTTAGAGTTGTTCTGTCTCATTTAGTTGTGAAAAGTAATCATATCATGACCGATTGTATAACAACAACACACACACGCTGTCCTCTATCATATCTTAATTTTGGTAAGGTGTGTTAATGTATCTTGTCAATATGATGTTTGTATAATGTGACCTACATTTTGTATAATGTGTTTTAAGGTCGTTTTGGGCAGTATGTTTATAAGGTCTTTTCAATTGACATAAAATGTAAACATAAGTACAAACACTAACTTCGTACCATGGAACAACGGCATGTGGCTGATCATAAAATTATTCTAGTCATCTAGTTATGTTACATACACCGTATTTTTAGGGTTCCGTACCAAAAAGGTGCAACAGGAACCCTTGCGACTCTGTCCGTCTGTCTGTCCGTCTATCACATTACTAAATATCTCGAGAACTACTAATGCTATCAACTTGAAATTTGGAATAGTTGTGAACATTGTGAACCTCTACAAATAGAAAGTATTTTTTATTTTATTTATTAATTTGAATTGCAGAAAATGACCAAAAAAAGGGAGCCAAACTGTAAATTACAAGTTACTAGGTCAAGTGCCCCCTATCGTTATGGCCGCTGTACACACATGGCCAACAGTTCCACCAACCCCCTTGGCCATGTGTGTAGAGGGCTACTTGGCCGTAAGTTGGCAGTTGGCGCTTGCGCTTGCCGGCCAACCGATTCGTGTCGGTTTTTTGTCCACACATCAAAGGATCTTGGCGCCAATGGCCAACTGCGTTTACACGTTGGCGCTTCATTCAGTTGGTCGTCAGCCGTCAGAGAGGACAGTAGTGATATATTTACGAAAATAATAAGTTTATCTATGCCAATAATAGTGTAGATTTTAGGAAATAAAATAACCTTGCAAATGTTTAATGTATTTCCTAAAAAAGATAAATGTTCTTATCAGAATATTCAAAAAATTGTTAATATTGCAAATAATTTAATTTTACTACGGGGTTATTATTTTTTAACATTTTTTTTCTGACAACGTCTATGACCAAGAATTTCCTAGATTTTTTCATTCCACGTCCATCTTTCATGAAGAGCCAATGCCAAGTGATTGGTTCGCCAATGTGTAAACAGCGGCTCTTATCTTGGCCAAGGGGTTTCACAAAGGGCTGGTGGAACCGTTGGCCATGTGTGTACAGGGGCCATTAGAAAGAGCACAAGTTGAACGTTAATAGACTATTTTTTATATATTTTTTTATTGTGGAAAAAAAAGAGTTTTGAAGGAAAATGTAAAAAAAAATACCGGTTTTTTTTCCTTTAAAGGGAGGTTTTTAAGATCAAATAAAATTAACGCCTAATGACGTGTCGAATTTACCGGAAATAAAAACACGGTGTATATATAAAACACTGGGTCGTAGGTTTTTATTCATTGTAGCTGCGGTGCATTTAAAACAATGTAATGCAACGATTAGGCACTCTGGCTTGTAGCACGGGTCAAGGAAACCTCCACTCCGTTTTATTAAATTGCTTTAATTTTATCTCAGTTTGTTTTTTGAATTGTACGTACTTACATAGTTATGACTAATGGTAATGGTTTTTGCAATATTTTACATGTTTTTAAAGAGCATGGCGGCCGCTGGCTCGGCCTCCTGATCTGATACTAAGTAGTAGGTACCTACATCACAGCGCAAGCTGTGGTAAAAAAGAGTAAAAAGTCAGAAAACGCAAGTAGTCATAATATTATGGAAAAAAGCTACACTTTTAGATGGAAGCAAGCTTTGCATGGTGATAGTAGACATCATTGTAAACGATTTTTTCAGATTATATCAAAATTGCATCCATCAGGAAGCCGAGCGTAGCGAGGTGTTGTATGAAAATGAAAAAAATTCCTAAGGTAAAATACCCCATAATGGACGGTGATGCCATTATGGACAAAAAAACACAAATCCTTAAAAATAAGTATCTAAAATACGTTTCTAAAAACTGACGGCTATGTACCATAAACTAGAGTTGTAGAGCTGTTTAATTTTGAAGTTTCAATTAATTCGGTTATTTCTGAAGGATTTGGAGACAAGATAAAATTCACCAGTTTACTGAAAAAAATATCAAGACGAATTCTTAGTAATGTTGCTAAGAGAGATGAGTTCATGTATAAAATAATAAAAAAATAACGCACGGTGTAATCTTGAATGCGTTTTACTTACTGCATTAAGCATGATATAAGGTATAAAACATACTAGTTTGTTGCTCCAAAGATATAAAGAAATGATGTTATTTTGCAAGTGTCCATTACTGGACCCGAAAAACTGCCTACCTCCTATGATGGACAAGGAACAATTTACAAAACCAAAATTTACAAGAAACAATCCTATATTAAAATAACCCAAACTAATTGTATTTATGGTGTATAAAATTGACTCATTGCGTATCAGTTGGCTTTAAAAGTAAAATTTTAAACTTATTTCACTGTCCATAATGGGGGATCCATTACTGGAGAACTGCCGTCCATAATTGGAGAAAAAACACCTAGTTTTAATTTGTTAACTATGAAGAAACCAATAGGAATATCTATTCTGCAATACGCTTGAAATGTAGAAGAAGGATAGGACATTCAAGATTTAACACGCTTGGCGGTAGAATTTTTACATTTATCAGTGAAATATCAAAAACTGGCGAATTTCTTTCTTAAACTGTCCATGATTGGGTTCGTCACCTTATATTTTTTTCAGATCGTCCGATATTGACAAAACGTATCTTTAGCTTTAAAAAAAATATTGCAAAAAATGTAAAAAACTTAAATTTTCCTATTTTATTTTTAACCCCCGACGCAAAAACGATGGGGTGTTATAAGTTTGACGTGTCTGTCTGTCTGTCTGTCTGTTTGTCTGTCTGTCTGTGTGTGTGTGTCTGTCTGTGGCACCGTAGCTCCCGAACAGATGAACCGATTTCGATTTAGTTTTTTTTTGTTTGAAAGCTGAGTTAGTCGGGAGTGTTCTTAGCCATGTTTCATAAAAATCGGTCCACTATGTCGCGGTCGGGGGTTTTTTAAAATTTTAATTTTGTGGTTAGGTTATATTTTATCTATCACCAAGGATCGGACAAACGACCGTCATTTCGAAAATGTAACCCTGTTCCGTACAGCAGAGACTTTCTTATGTTAATAAAAAAATTGTAAGTGTTTTATAAATTTATTGGACCATATAATTTATATCCAGTGACAAATTAGTTAATTATTATTATTACGAAAATTACTTTCGCCAATAAAATAGAATGACCAAATTTTTTTCTAAATTTTCAGGTGTGAGCCTATAACGACGTGAATTTAGGACCCAATTATGCGTTGAAAAAGTCCGTTCACAGTCTACGGACGTCATAGGGGCATATGTAATCGTTGACATTGGTATATTGTTCTCCCAATATGATTGTGCCTCGGAGTTAATTTTCTCATGAATTTGTTTCGGTGATGTAGTCAGGATTCCTATTAAAAATTTTGAAATTTTGACATAGCGCATATTTTGTAAAAAGATTAACAATTTTAAATGCTTTTTTTATGTAAAATCCCAGAATTTTTTTGGGATGAAAATATTTTTTTATGTACAGAAAATCTTTTTTTAAATGGGGATTTTTATTAATTTCTTAATCTTTCGAATTGCGGAAACAAATTTTTGAAATTCGAAAGATTAAGAAATTAATAAAAACACAGTTTAAAAAAAGATTTTCTGTACATAAAAAAATTTCCAAGTCATCCCACAAAAAATTCTTGAACTACAAAGGACGAAGTTACACATAAAAAAAGCATTTAAAATTGTTAAGGACATAAGGACTGTTTTACAAAATATTCCCGGGAGTTTTAGATCTACAGCTATGTCAAAATTTCAAGCAATTTTTAATAGGAATCCTGACTACATCACCGTGAAACAAATTCATGAGAAAATTAACTCCGAGGCACAATCATATTGGGAGAACAATATACCAATGTCAACGATTACATATGCCCCTATGACGTCCGTAGACTGTGAACGGACTTTTTCAACGCATAAATGGGTCCTAAATTCACGTCGTTATAGGCTCACACCTGAAAATTTAGAAAAAATTTGGTCATTCTATTTTATTGGCGAAAGTAATTTTCGTAATAATAATCATTAACTAATTTGTCACTGGATATAAATTATATGGTCCAATAAATTTATAAAACACTTACAATTTTTTTATTAACATAAGGAAGTCTCTGCTGTACGGAACAGGGTTACATTTTCGAAATGACGGGCGTTTGTCCGATCCTTGTCTATCACACTGAAGCCAACTTTGGCAATTTGTTTTCTACAAATTACTTATCTGATTTCGATGTGGTTTAATTTTCAACCGACATATGTTTTGTCAAAATCCGACGAACTGAAAAAAAAATAGATTACCTATTTCATTTTCATAGAACACCTTCGAAAAAATCGTTATCTATGATGTCTACTAGATCACCATGCAAAGCGGCTTGCTTCCACTTCAAAATGCAGCTTTTGGTCAAAAATCCTCCATAACAAGTATGACTAAATACTTATAATAGGAAGTCGACTAGATGAAGCACTGAATAATCCTGGTATCCCTGATAAGAATAACATTGAGATTAATACCTAGATGATCAGATAAATAGCAGTGTTGATTGGACTGGACCACAAGAAATTTGAAAGTAAAAAACAAATCGAATACCTACCATGAATAAAGTCAGAGGACTAGTAAAGTAAAACCGTCAAACGCTCATTGTACTAACAGATTACACACGTGGGCCGATGATTGATCGTTAGGAAACTACACTGTGCCCATAAATCTAGCTACAGGTAGTTCTTACCGAAGGCATTAATAGGCTCGGGATTAGGCTATAAATTGGCTCCTGATATTCCATAAATCGCTTGTATAGGCGACGGAAATTGAAAATAGGTTTTCGTGACCGGAAAGGTCCTTGTACAACCACCATTGTTACCTAAATAATCATACAGTTTATATTTCTCAGTAACAGTTTATTTACTTTGGTTGGAAACACTTTTGACATTGATCATGTATTGAATTATGCCGTAATTAACTGATCTTTAAACATTTTCACGAGGCTAAGCCGTTGTCTCAGCATGCCTGAAAAAGCCTCAGCATGCCTAAAGACGCCTCGGCAATATGCACGTGTTGTGTTTCACGATATCACTGTAATTCCCGGTTTACTTGTACTTATATGTTTAACATAAGTAGGTAACTCCTGTAGGAATAAAATATAGTTCCAAATTTAAAAGCGCAAATATTGGCCTATACGGAACCCTACACGGAGCATTATCCCGCATCCTCTTGGCTGGCCTTTAATTAATAAAGTACTAACCTACAAGGAACTTACCGGTTATAAATAAGTTCGTTTTTGTATATTATGTAATCAGTGTTTTAATCTAAATGCAGTAGGTAATACGATCGAACCATATGCCGGTTCATTAACATAGTCATGTTTTTCTGTTAATTATGATAATAATAGATTGTTAGCTTGTAACATACAGTGTCTGACCTTTGAGTTTGTCTATCATTTACGGGTACTTTGTTTATATTTGCTTATTGTATACAATTAACGTAGATTTAGATATTAGCGGTATTTAGACAATCTAGGCCTCTAGGGTTTTCTAAATAATAATATGAATTAGTTTCAATACTTAAATATTCCCTGTTATACCTACAAATTACTTATGAAATAAAGCTCTCCTCTTGGGTGATTTACGAATAGTAGGTTTTTAAGCCAGCCGGGTTATTGAAAATACATACTTATGTTGATTTGTGTAAGCCATCAAAGACCAAATTACTTTCAAAAGGTATTATTCGAATAGGGTATTACCACCGTATTACCAACGACGATTTCATAAATTCATACGGGACTGATAAAACCCATACAAAAAAGCGTACCCCTGAAATATATGGGCCTTTTAGGCTTAAAACTAGATGGCGCTGTTTTGCAGCCTGGAAGTGGCACAAATCATATTTTCCCTAAATATATTTACGTGTTTTAATTTTTTATAAGAAGAAATGACATATTTCTTTTTTTTAGTATCATGATATCACGTCAATACAAATTTTAAAAATAAATAAATTTGTAGGCACCATTTGTGTAGTTATGATAGTATTTAATAGGTGGCGTGGGCACTAAAAAAATGAGGTACGATTCTTATATGAATATAAAACATCCTTGGTATTACTCTGATTTCTGAAAAGTATCTCAATCAAATTCTATAGTGCTAATAAACCACAAAAGAAAATACAATTTTTTTATGTAAGCGCTGATACCTTAAAAATTCATTTAAAATTCACAATTTCACGCGTGATTTTGACGAAATTTCAGAACGCCATATATACTAGTACTCTTGTGGTCGTGACGTCAGTTGGATATTATGTAAACAAATCCGCTGATTATGGAGATTAGAAAGGAAAGGAAAAAAAATTAAAGAATCAGAAGTGCCCATACACCGTGTTTTTATTGAATTCCGTTAACTTCGGCATATAGTTAGGTCCATTATATGAAACAGAATGGCATAGTTAGTTTTATTAAATTTGTATTTTTTTCTAAAAATACCATACACCTGCGATAGATGTTAAACTTCGATTGCTGTTGAGAAACGGGCTTTACAATTAACTCACACTAAGTAAGTGTTAAAACTATGACATGTCAATCGTCGAACACACAAAGCCCGTTGTATAAATCAAAAGATGGCGTTGCAATCGGAGGCGATAGCAATTTGACAGAGTTTGCTCCTGATACATAAACTCCATACCGCTGATGTTTTGTATCAATGTTGATAGTAAATTGTTGTCAAACTGTCACTTTTGCCTACATAGCGGAATGACGTCATAACATGGCGTCTACTATTTCGTGGTGTTATAGAACAGATAAAAAAACTGAAAGCTTTGAAATTCATTTTATAATGTATGTAGTTATTTTATGATCTGAAACTAACACTTACCGACTGCTTTTTGCCTAAGCTATCTTAATCCATACTAATATTATAAATGGGAAAGTGTGTGTGTCTGTTTGTTTGTCCGTCTTTCACGGCAAAACGGAGCGATTAATTGACGCGATTTTTTAAGTGGAGATAGTTGTAGCGATGGAGAATGACATAGGCTACTTTTTGTCTCTTTCTAACGCGAGCGAAGCCGCGGGCAAAAGCTAGTAATAATATATTTTTAGATCTTTTCTCGTATACAGTAAAATACCCTATGGCACCAATTTTCAAAAAATAACCAAATTCGAGGTAAAGAGGGTCTAAATTGAAAATGTACTTGGCAGAAAAAGCTAACTATTCAGTCAATGAATTTATTAATGAATGTACTTATATTGAATGATTTCATAATCTTATGGTTGTATTGTTATTATTATTTTATTTTTAATTTAATAACTGTTACTGCTGGACATGATTACTGTAAACTGGCTTCACAAATAAAGAGATCCTGATTCTGATTCTGACATTTGCAATTACTTTTTTAAATATTTTAGTTAATTTTACGCATGTAGGTAAATGTTTTTAGCATAAGTATTTTTTGTGTCGTACGCCGAAAGGCACACCGTGGATATTGACTTATAGTAATGTAAACTGACATCTTTTGTAACTCATGATTATTGATTACGAAATAAATTTATTGTGAACTTCGCTGAATTAAAAAAATTGGAATGTGTAATGTGTATTTCAAACGGTGTTATACCACCACCACAATCGATGTACATCAACGTGGAACAGCCGACTACACTGTGCTGCAAAATACCGAGACAAAAGTTAAAGACGATTATCAGTTCAATGTACCTATTTTAAATTTAAATTGATCGACAAACATACATACAATTTATGTGTAATATAAATACCATAGCAACCAGTACCTAATTAGGGCGTGACCGATATAAACAAGTTTCTGTATTAATTACTATAACAAATGCATCCCGCCATTAATCACGCAGTGATATCGGCATGATACTTGCGATGTAATTCCAACCATAGACATCATCATCATTGGCCACGACATCTTAGCAGATGATTGTTGCAGTGATTTTATTGTGTGGTGCCGGTACAACGTCTTTGGTGGCTTAGTAGTCCAATAGCAGCACGCCACCTTTTGCCACATCTGTCACTGGTGAAACGTGAGTCAAGAGGAGGAAGAGCTCTGGAGCGAAGCCTTTTCTGCTTATGGTTTCATCACATCACAGCAATCTTAAAACAGGGACGACTCCGCTGGCTGATGGGACATGTTTACCGCATGGGCCCCCTAAAAACCCCCCATGCCGCCTCGCCGCCTGTATGGAGTGCTTATGGGAACCATTTTCTTATTTTCCACAACCACACCGGCGGTAGCCGCCCACGAACGCCTGAAGGCTCGCGCGTTGTTATATGGTGGACCCCCCCCCCCTCTCCGAGACCGCCACAAGGAAGTCACGGGCGCCAGAAAATTATCCGGCAGCTGGCGACAGATTACGTCTACGTCCTGTCGCGCACCACAACTCGGCTGCAGAGGACAGGGAGAACGGCAGACCGTAACACCGACACTCCTCTTCCTCTGCAGCCCCACCAACGCGGAACGGCCCCGCCGAGTTCGCAGAGGATACGGAGAGTGGGGCACCGTTATACCAACACGCCTCTTCCCCTGCGATCCCACCTCGGCCGCCGAGGACACCGCAATACCGACACTCCTCTTCCTCGACGGTCCTGAGCAGTTGGCAGACACGCGCTAGCATGAGACCTGAATGGTGCCGTGACTTATCCGACGGGGTAACGGACCACGACAAAGCTTGGCCTTATCTTATCTTAAATCTGCAGGGGCCCTTACGTATACACTTCGACCCATCGGGATGTTTTGTGCAATTACCCCCTACGATCCTAAGATCCTTCAGCTATTCAGGAGCCTCTCGACCATCTCCACGTATCGGATGATGAGGCTCATGGGTAGCTCTCTGAAGTCCTTTGGTACCAGGTAGCCTTCTCCAAAGTTCTTCGTTCTTTGTACCGAACTTCCGCACCCACTCACCTATTTACTTACTTACTTGACTAAACATACTTATAACTAACCACCCTTTAAAAATACCCCGTAGATTTGGCCTTGTGATCGTCTAATGGTAGTAGAAGGACCCCTCGATATGAACCATAGCAACCCAAACTCTTTAATGCGAAGTAGATACGACTATTGGACTCATATGATTAATTATAACTTAACCCACTAATTAAAACTCAGCATAATTTTGTGAAAATTACATTAATTTGGACAAATAGGCTAAAGACGTGGAGATTATATTAACGCTAAGTAACGCCTGTGAAAAATGTGCGAGCAAAGTAACATACGAACTTGAACAGGAAAAAACCTATAGGCGCCAGACATTTTATTCATAATTTTGGTTTATAAATGGTAAATAATATAAAAAATATTTTAGTAATCATCCACTACGCCCTATTAGTAGTTTCAATTGGGCTCGAAGCTTGCGTTGTGGTTTGAAACTCCTCATCTCAACCAAACTGCTCTGTTGAGAATCCTATGCCAAACCAGAAGGGCTATCTATCTATGAACTAACCCCCCTTTTATTTTGTTTCATTTTCCCTAGCTAAACCCCCCTTTTCCCCAATACTGCTAATAGACCATAACTTCTCGACCCTTTCACTGTTTCAACGATACACCGAGTAAGAAGCTTCCAATTGAAAACCCAAGAAAAGTAAGCTTAATCACTCCTCGGAGTTTTCGGCTTCCCATCAGTGGACGGCGCCCGCATGCCACTGGTCCCTAAACAAACCCCAGCTAACACTCAATGATCGCTGTCACATGAAGAATCAGAAATTGCTACCACAATTACAAATTACACTTAGATGAATTAAACAGTAATAACTCAAAGCTTTTTCACACTTTGATAATAAATATGATATTGAAGTTTCATTATACCAAGAATAAACACACGATATTATTTATAAAATACCTTCTAACACCCAGTAATTTTGTTCACAATGATTTTAGATCTTGAATTTAATTTATTTTTACATAATTTATTTTTAGTTATTAGATAAGATAGGTTTTTATACAGAACTTTATTTATTTCCCTACCTGTCGATGTGTGTGATTCTACCCTACTAGACCGAAAGTTCCCTACTCTAAAACGATAAAAACTCTGTTCGTACTCACCATGGAACCAGAGTTTTAGGATATACGCGGTGTATACCTAAACTGACTACGCTAGAGTTCAGCAGACTAGACTGAAGAAAGCAAACCCTATAAGTCTGTGTATTTATCCCCCCCCCCCCCCGATGCAGGCGTCCGTGGACAGGGAGGCAATCGGGTAGGATAGTTCCCTATTGTGTATATGATATATACTTATGACAATAAATATACAAGGCCTTCAAATACTGCCGCTTTGAACGAGCTTGGATTACTCCAAATGACACATATAATGTCCTCGCTCCAGGCTAACAGCTGGGCATTGAAGAACCAGGGAGGGAGAGATTTTTCATTTTTCTATGTTGGTAAAGAGAAAAATGCCAATTTAACCCTCTGTATTGGTAAAACTACGGACCTCCTTGCATCAATAGTTTAACAGCCGCTAGGTTAATCGATGCAAGGCTAAACAAACTGTCTGTCTGGGCAGCGATCTGGCTTTATAATTAAATATTCTTCACTTAATTTGAACTGATTAGGTATTATTTACTTTAACCATTAAATTTGATTATCACAATAACAATGAAACTTCTGACAAGAAGAACCGAATCGTTAGCGGCTCACTTCACTCATATAAACTCCAACTCAATAGCACAAGACAATAAACCTGCACCACCGAATCGGAATCTACCATCCAAAATCAAGCTCTGAAAAGAACATAATTATGTTCCCCACAAAACCAAACGATAGACGGCATGAATAAAGTAAACACTCACTAACTTCCAATACTTCTAGTAAAACATAACTTAAACTTAGCAGAAATCACTACCCATTAGTACCAGAGTTAAACAACTCTAAGCACTTATCCCAAATGCTGACTCTACGAGAATAAAACATAGATTTTATTCACAATAAAATCAAACACTTAGAAATTTGGGCAGAGGTTCCCCACTATTTAAAACAATTTACACTTTAAACCAGAGTCGACTGTCGGTCCACGATGCTTGAAAAATAATGAATCAAAACAATGCTCCCGGAGCTATTTATAGGGCACGAATCTGGACATTTTTTCTGGACACGCACCTGTGAAATTATTTCTAGACATTTTATCTGGACACGCCGATATCCAAAATAAAAAGATCATAAGTGCTTTGTTTACACCCATACGCTCTACGAATTAAAGTCCACGTTTTCTCAGCAAAAGATGCTTCCTATCACAGGTGTTTCCACACCTGACTTAGAGAGAGACAGATATATCATTGTTTATACCTAATTAAACTACTTATTGCATTGCGCAATAGTTGAAATACTTGAAATACACCGTGTTCCATTTAACACCAAAAATATGAAAACCGCCTATTCAGAATCGAAAGCAGAATCGACCGAACCATATCCCGATGGAAGTAATATTTCCATTCAAATCAACATGATTAATCATCTTTTTACAAGTCTATTCCACCGTACCTGCAACACAACAATGTACACATTGCACCGCCAGAGGCTGCTCACCCCTTTCAATATTTAGGGTTGTCAATACTGGCCAGTTTCCTGGGCGAACTCTCCTTCCCGCTACGAGCCTGACGTTGTTTGTCATTCCAATCCTAATGCTTATCATAAGTCACTACAAACTAAACTCGCATCCAATCACAACCCTTGTCACTCTTAATATTGGCTCAAACCCGCCTACTACAATTGCGAAATCCACCGTGGCAAAACCTCAAAGTGCCCTACAATGACATCCCAGCCGTCCACTGGCAATCCCTATGTCGCTCTTTGTCTGGCTAGGGCGAAGCCTGGCCTGGTGGCATGGAAAAAAATATAGACGGAAAGATTTAAGGATCTAAATAAAATTATGTCGTCATCCTTTGGGTATACTCTGATGAACCACATCATATATAGCTACTCTACTCGATCTTCAATCAGTACCGAGGTACCGTTTCTTTTCTTTAGCTTGGATGAATGGAGATAAACAAATCACTTAGTAACGAGCTAAATTTAATTAATATATTCCTAACAGTATTTTCTAACACATATATAAAAATCAGTCTTGAGAATTTAAGGAAAGTTAGTGTTGTTTTAAAAAAAACCTTATAGCAAGAAAATGGTCGACGGGCCGAACTAGGCAATATCCAGACATTAAACGTCGATACAAACTCTACATTATCCCAAAGTTTCATCCTTGAGAAAATGAGGAAGGGCTGGCGGCTCTGTGTTCTTAGTCCAAGTCCACAATGATCTACTTAGTTAGATCTAATCAGCATTGTTTTCTATATTTAAAATAAACTAGGAATGTGGTGTCAATATACGTGTGTCTGCGATAGGTATGCGTAGATACTTGCAAAGTGCCCCAACTTCCGCGAAGTCATTTTGGTGATCTAAGTCTATTCTTAGGACGTGGAACAATCAATATAATTATCGATTAGATAGATATGTATCAGGGCATTCGTACGTTAGGGCCATTTTTTACCAAGTCGCGCAATAATGTTCAATTAAAAAAATTACTAATTATTAATTACTAAACAGGAAATAAAATACCCATGTGAAGGGTGAAGAAAATCTTTTTTCTCTCGTGAGGGCCGTAGAAGTCGACTGTGGGATATGTATTCAATTCTGTTGTGTTGTGACCAAGGCTAGCACTGTCACTGTCCTTCGTTTTATTTCAAACCCTTTATTGCTAGACCCTGCCCTGGTGAGCTGCAACTTGTGTTTATTGTGCTCTGCCTGCTTCTTTCGAGGATGCGAGAGTGTAATTGTACAGAACATTGCAAAAAAGTTTATTTTCAAGTAGGCATTACAAAAAGCTTGTGAATGTCAAATGCTTAAAGCTTCGACCCTAAGTAAAAGTCTGGCTTTAGAAAATTTTAATCCCTCCTAAATGGAAGGAGAGAACATAGGTGGGATACCTATTACTCTCCTCCCATTCAGGAGGGATTAACATTGAAACCGGCAAGTTTTCACAGTCAGTACGTTTTCACATTATCCGATCCGTTATCCGACATATCGGATCGGATAATGAGAAAACGCACTAACGCCGTGGCTTGCGTGGGCGACGGTCGCGCGATGGCCGCGCGACGGCGATGCGACGCATTTCGTATGCGTATCAAACCTTATCGATATGGAAGTAGACGATGCGATGAGACGCGACGGCGACGGTCGCGCGACCGTCGCCCACGCAAGACACGGCGTATATATCTACGTTTACTTTTCGTTTTTCTGACACCTGACCGCGCAGATACACAATAGAACAGATTATTTACAGATAAAGTGTAGTGAGAATTTGCAATACTATGGGATATATACTATATAAAGATCATGGGCCTACGTGACTAGAATCACGAAGAACATTTGCGGATATGATTTATATGTACTTCCTGAATAATATTAAACAAAAGATGGTAGTCCTTGATTGTACATATCAGTTATTGGCAATGTGAAGTTTAATGGTAAATAAATAAGTTAAGTAGGTAAATATTTATTACTTCAAGTATTTTACATGTTAGCGATATAACTGTTTTACCATAGCTGCTGCGTATGAAGAACTCGGAAATGTTTTCTATTTCATAATGTAAATATAAGTACTTATTTACATATTATCAAGTCTGTAATATGAGCGACTCACTACGATTCTTTTGTTTCTAATTTAAAACAGTAAGCAACACTAGCGACCAACATACCGTGGCAGTGATCAAGGTCAATAATTTGAAACAAAAAAGAATCAAACTTCACAAAGGTTTAATGCATAATTGTAAAGACTTCAACAGCAGATTCTCTCCAAAAATGTCAATCAGTTTCATGTCTTTTTGTGCTTTCAAAATAAAAATCTCTCTCGGATTATTCTGGATTTCTTTTTCAGAACCTGAAATTATGACTA